>NC_134047.1:2616823-3925235 GCF_965140245.1 Athene noctua | reverse complement strand
ATACGCAACATACTGTTCCACAAGCAGTAGAGCAAAGTAAATGCACTTTCCTGAAGATTTTCTCCCATTTTCTGATATCCAGCTTCACACTAAGTGCCCTCTGTGATCTGATTCATTACCACAGTACCATTTTTGTCCCTTAAATCCCTCCATACTTGGAATCTTCTGCCTTACATGTGCTCTGGATCTCTCTTATGAATGTTCTTATGTTCTTCTATAAAATAAAATAATCTGTGCAACTTGGTAAATAAAACAGACTTCCTGGTCTGTGCCTGCTAAGCAGCATCTTCTCTCTAGTGTTTTTATCATTATCTTATTGGTGGAGAAAAACTGCCATTGTAATTATGGTCTTTTGAAAAAAAAGAATCTGAAGTCATTATGCTAATATACTCTAACCAAACAAAGGTTACAATATATAGTTCCAGGATAAGCAGATGCTGTATTTTTCTGAGTGTTTGCATAATGTTTCTGGACTTAGTCAATTTACCTATAATTTGGTAAAACAACTTAGATTTCCTATGTCTCTCCCATCTACCAAATTAAAGACAAGATGCTAATCGCAGTAGTGTATACTGAGATCTTCCTAGCTTCCATGTGTTCTGGCTGTCTTAGTAGCATTAAAAGTAAATCTTTGGAGTGTATTTTCACAGAGTGGTAATACATTGCTTTTTTCTTTTTTTTTTTTTTTTTTTAACTATATTTGATGCAGTATAATTATTACTGTAGGCTCTGTGCTATTCAAAACTTTCATTAATCACAAATATTTTGCTCTTCTAGTTATGACTCTTCCTTCCCTTGTTCCACTGACTTCCGCTTTCTTTTTCTTATTTTGTTTGAATCACTGGCCCAGAGCAGCTATAAAGTGTAGACATTTATGGCAAAAACAAAGAACAGCAAATTCCATGCTGGGCAATGTAGGCAGTCATTTGTTTGTTTGCATGCTGAGAAACCTGCCAAAAGTACCAGAACTTGTCTCTGGTGAATACTGTAATAAATTAGATTTCATCACCATGTAATCACAGATCCATGAGAATTGGATATAAAAATCTTTCTTCAAATATTTCTCAGTGGAGCCCATCATGCTATACACACTGACGCTGTTTGAAAATGTACTTGCTTATTAGATGGCTGTGTTTGTTTTTCAAAAAAATCCAGTCTTTTTTACCTCAGAAGCTGCATGGAAGCTCTGCTTGTTACTAGCTGATAAAAATGCATAAAGAAGAGATGACTGTAAAAGTAGGGCATATTTGTAAGCATCTGCTCCATTTATATTTTCTAAATGTGTCCATTTGAGTAGGCAGAGCCACAATTTAGCTGAAATAAAACAAGACCAAAAAAAGACTGTACAAATATTCTGATTTTCTTCTGAAAATTTCACTTTTTTAATACACCAAAGTGTAAATAAATAAATGAGGAGGACTGGAAATGTTCAAGAAGAGGCAATGAAGCTAATATGGTCTGGGAACCTGAAAGCTACTTACTGACATGTTTTCATCTTTAAGTGCACAAGCCAGCTGATGGAACGCCAGGTGTGCTGGGATATATCAGTTGGGTGAAGGACGTCACTCCAACATTGCCAAAGAGCATGTTAAAGCCACAGCGAAGGGAAAATGTGGCCTCTAGTTTATGAGCTGATTTTCTGAAGTATTCCTCAAGAGCTATGTCAAAACAGTTAGTAGGGTCTGAAAATGCTCCACAAGGAAGGTGTCTGGTGGATCCACTGATCCATGGACGATTTAAGGCAGGAGATTGTAAGGTGATAATCTTTAAGTGGTTTTTAATACACAGTGCTAGGTAAATACTGCATTTTGGTGATAACAGAGAGCTGGCAGGAAGACATGGAAATGGGTAGAATCAAGGGAAAGTACCTGTAGACACCCTGCCCAAGACAATGTTCTGCATCAGCACCCTGTTTACAACTCAAGGATCTATGGACCCTAAAGTTACTTTGGTGGGTATGGGGTTTTTTGGGGAGGTGTGTGTTCATTTTTGTATGTAGACGGTATGCTAAGTCTCAGGATCCTGCTTTATTGTTTTAAATATACTTGTTAGCATTGTTTCCCCTCTTTTTTTTTTTTTTTTTTTTTTTTTTTAATTAAGCGATAACTACAGCCTTGTGCGAGAGGCTTTTTACTTCTAATAGTCTCTTTTGTGTTGCAGTTTAAAAGCAATGTCTTTTTCCCCTTTCTTTAATATAGTCTTGAAAAATTTTATACACTTACTGTGAACTTCAAATAATGGTGTCTTTTAATAGTCCTCCCATTAAAGTGTTTTTTACCCTTTTAGCTGCTCCTGTTTGCTTTTGTTATTGATTTGTTATTAATTTGTGCTGATTTTAATGGGTTTTGGTGATTTCCATTTAAATAAGGAATGATTCAGAATAACCATGCAACCAGTTATGCTGCTACAAAGTCCTTTGTAAAGTCCCAGGCTAAAGCCACATAGGCTAATAATAATTATTAATCAGTTTTCTATTCAAAGAATCAGACTCCTGACCAGGTACCATTGTTAGACTGTTCCGTGGGGTCTTCAATGATTGTGGGTTGTGCTTGGTCCAATGTGCTACTAAGGGAGTAATGAAGAATTGCTTTTGCATTTCTGGATTCTCCTTTTTATCAACTAATAAATGAAGGCATTTTACTTACCTGTCTCTTTGTATTTCTTCTTACCCTGGGTGTAAGAAAGACAATGACAAAAGTATCATGTAGGGAAGTTGCAATTATTTGGACAGCTTTGTTTTTTAAAATTATTATTATTACCTTATCTGAACTCTGCATTCAAAGGATGAAGAGGAAGGAAAATTATTATGCCTGAACCTTCATCCATTTAACTATCATTGTTTCCCTAAATGTGATTATACAAAGTGTTACAAGGTGGTATATGTCTATTAATCATCACTCAAAGGGAAAAAAAAAGTTACTATAGTTTAAAACTAATAATCTGGTTGAGTCTTTGTTTAGTGAAAATGTTGCCTTGAGTGTTTCATTGCAGTATAATAAAGAACATGCAGAAAGAATGTTACTTTCATGCAAGATGTACAAATCACTAATAATGTTGAAAATCCTTGTTTTCTTCAAAAAATCCAGTAATTTGTTTTTAAATTAAGGAGTTAATATTTTATGTGATTAGAAATAGCTTTGGAAACTTTTATCTCATCATATTTGAATATTCAAGACCAAGATGTATTTTGAGCAAGTTGTAGGGAGATTCATTAGGGAAAAAACGTGTTGTTATTAATAGTAATTTGCAGGAACTTTTGTTGAAGATTAAGTTCCTGTTAGGCTAGATATCTTACAAGTGATAAATATAGTAATGGCCTTACATTGAGAAGGTATAAAATCTGAGAATTGACTTAGTAAGAAGCTGCATCGTTAGCTTCTCATCTTCCAATACTGGCTAAGATTGTTATCCTGATACAATTAACTTTGATGACGCTGTTTTTCTTTTTAGTACATTTTCAGAAGAGGTTGGGTGAAAAAAAAAAAAAAGAAAAGTAAACATCTTATACTCAGCATTCAATTCATACAGTCTGTACTCTTTTTACAAAGTCTCTTTGGCCTAACACTGAATATACAGAAGAAAGCTGAATCTGTTTTCCAGAAACAGGGATGTGGATTTGATATCAATGCAAAAGACCTTTGGTTAGAAATGAGAGTTTTCTTTTATAATTCTTTAAAGCATGTGGACTATGCTGGGCCATAGTTTTCTTTGAGAGTAATAGCTTGGCTTAACTTCCTGAGCAGCTGAGCTGTGTTGTTTCACTGCAATCATGTTTTTTACTCTCTTGTGGAGAAGAAAGAACTCAGTTTAGTATGTCTTCCTTCACCAAATCACACCAGACCACTCTTACAGGAGCTTTGACCAACACTTCATGCATATTGATGATGTAAATTATGAATATTTAAAAAGAGGTTGGGAATGCGGCTAAATAAAATAGTATGATAATTTCTTTCTTTTAAAGCATGTGATGTTTTCAAAATGAACTTGAACAGGTTTTGCCTGTCATAGAACGTGATTATGTTGTTTAGATTGCTCATTTTAGAAAATGCACTTTCAGTTTAAAGTAATGGAGAATTGCCATATAACTTTTCTCTAAGTATTTCTAATGACTAATGCTGTTAAAATTACCTAGTGTAGCATTCATCATTTTAGGAGGGATACTATTAACTGGAAAGGAAATGTTTTTTATGTAATAAAATATAAATAAGAAGTAATTTGTATAGTAAATAGAAGAAAATAAATGCATCCAAATTAATGAGGTCTGTCTCTGTACACATACTAAAGGAAATTATACTTTAAAAAGATGGGTTTCACCCACTCTGCATGTGTTACTCCTTGGAGTTAGGTCTGATATTATTTCAAAGGCACTTCTCTTAAAATGGCGTAGACAAAGCTGCTTTGATTAGACAAATGATGGTACAGTAAACAGAGCTCAAAGCCTATAAAAAGAGCATTGGTTTTAAGATCTGGTTAATTGTGTTGTGTAATACAGGGGCAGTAAAGAAGTTAAAAGGAGGACAGTTAGAAAGGGTTCCATGCAGGTCATCACTTCAGCCATTCTTATTTTATAATTTTCATAATCAATTGTAAGATTTCTTTCTTTTTTTTTTTTTTCTTTTTTTTTTAATTGAGGCATTGTGTTTGAGTATTATTTATTCTAATAGATAGTTAATTGGACTAATCAGCTACTTTAATTAGCTAGAGTTCTAGTACATCTTTATTTTAAAAGTTGAAGGCCTCATTAAATTTCCTGGTTGTGGAGAAGGGAAGAAGAAGGTACCATTAAACTAATAGTTTATGCAAAGCAAAAGTGTTCTGCTCTTTTATGTGATATCAGAGATTTGCACAGTTAAGGGTGCATCTTGGGAACCCTTATCCACCCAGGACTGCCTTGGGATGTGCTGTGAGTAGTGAGGGTGCGGTAACCCCATTCCAGCTACCTCTGAACACCACAGCACCACGCAGAAGCCAGGATGGGGCAAGTGTTCAACTTGAAAGTGTTAATGCCTTGTCAAGAGGTGTAAAAGAGAAGCAGAATAGATTTACAGGACTTCTGTCAAGACAACCTTGGTTATAATATCTAAGATTCGGCTCAGAATAAATTTACATTAATATCTATGGGAAAATGACAAGAGAGAAGCCAATGTACATACTGTAAAACATTGGAGTTTAGTTTTTAAGCTTATCTGCTAATTTCAGTTAGAAGTTGAATGTTCAGTAAGAATATTGTGTGCTCCATTTTGCTAAACTCTGAAGAAATGGCAGTGGAATTGTAGTTTTCTGTTGTACGGTGGGAAGCTGGTGTTTGTTGTCATAGCTCACAACTAAGAAATCAGCTCCTCATTTTTCAAAATAACAGTGAAGTCAAGCTTCTGAAATTGGCAGCATAGGTTAGAACAATTACCTGAATCTTTTTATGATAGGGAATGATTTTTTTCTACTTAGTAGCAAATGTTTCCTGAATTGCTTGAAACATCTATTTGTGTTTAGTGAAATTTCTTGGGATTAATATCTTACACCTTCTTTTCCTTAGAGGATAGAAAATTGAGCTAACAGGCTGATGACAGTCTTACGTATTTTTCTAGTTCTTTTCAAAGGTAGATACAGCTAGAATTAAATCAGAGTAGCTGCATTATGTCTTTACTGAAGAGACTATCTATTCCCAGGCTTGATGGAGCAGCTAGAGACAACAGCTTTGAACCACACCATGCACATACTTCAGAATTTATGAACAACGACTATCCTGCGTTATACATACAGCAGGGTGTCATTGCAGGACAGAGTGTTCCAAAGTAGGCATTACTTTAAAAGTGAGGGTTTGGTCATTTCTTTTTCAGCTTCTAGGATATTTTTGACACGTGAATCAGCAGTGTGGCTGCTGGCATGTGTTGGGAATGTTAACGCACAGCTGGCACCTGCCATGCAGTGTTTATCAGGAAGAAGCAGGGACTTAATTTCCATCAGCTTTTGGCAGTACAGGTTACAAATATCTTTTTCTTTAGAGACCACTATCATTTTTATCATTAAAGGAAATAATTCCTAACAGTTGAAAGCCAATGGCTGCAGGAGTCTCACTGTGAATACTAATCCTCTCCTGAGACTAGCTCCCACACAGCAACAAAGACAAACAAGTACCATACTGAAGTGCTCCTAATTCAGCTGGGTACTGTGCAAGCCCTCAGTTTATTTCTGTTTTCTAAGGTTTCTATTACTAAATGATCAGGAAGCAACGATCCGGGAAAGAAAAGCCTATTTAACTGTGGTCCTCTTGTCTCAAGTTATCTTCATCCCAACACAGATCATGGGAAAGCTGGTATCTTTCTCTTGGGAAGTGGGTGGAGTTGTTGTTTCCTGCAGCAGCTCTGCCTGTAGTCCCTTCTGAGCAAACCATATATAGCACCAAAATGTGGATTCAAACAATCTACTAACCCACCCAGATCCTGCACTGAATTTTATTGAGGCGTTTTTTTTTTTCTAAAGAAAGGGAGTAATTCAGTTATCTGAAGATTGCTGTTGGGCAATGGAAAATGCGTGTTCTCTCCCAGTTTATTTGATGCCCCCATATAGATTGATTTTTAAAAATACTAAAAATACAGAATGTGAAATTACAGTAAATTAAGAATGTTGTTCTGTCAATTATTTGTTAGACACACAGCTGGCTGCTGTGTTGACTCATGATCTTGAACATTGTGAGTTTGTAAACTCTTTTTTTTGTAACCAAAAGCTTTTAGGAAAGTGATTCAGACTTGATGAGCTAATTAGCTTGATCTAAAATGACTTAGTCATATGCCATACCCTTGAAACTTTATACGCTTTATGTATGTATTTAAATGGACAGTACTTATATGAGGTTTCTTACAACTAAAGGATGACTGAGTTATTTCTGGAAGCTTAGAAATTGTCTCAGATGACAATTTAAATATGGGTTAAAATATCATAAGGCAAAAATGAAATGATAAATGTTGAGCTGAGACAATATTAGATTTTATGCAGGAAAATTTTGTCTTGCAGCCATTTTTTGATTCCTTCTCTTGTCACAAGTATCATAAATAAATCAACTCTGTTTGGAACAGTTTTAATTTGAGAGTTTTCACATTCTGCTACAATATCTTGAAACTGTGGTATAAATTTACACTAATCCATTCATTCTTCCTCTCTCATATGCAGTCTGACCTCATGTAAACTGGTGTAAACAGAGAAATTACTTGTGCCAGCAAACATACTGTAAATTGAGGCTGTTAAAGTAGAGGTTAGAATCTGGCCATGAGTATAAATAGAATGTAATCTACTTCCTTGAGGTCTGCAGACTCAGTAACTTTTGATATTTATGAATTCAAACCCTAGCAATGGTTTATGCTGACATGCAGCTCCTTGATGCAGCTTAAAATTGTGTGAAGGAGAATTTATGAGAGGAATGTATGTCCAACTTAAGACTGAGTCTGGAGGTAGGGCTGTGAAAGTGAATCCTTCATTCCTAATATGCTCCATCCCATCCCTTGCATACACACCCTTGCTCCTACTTTGTGTGCTTATAGTCTAGATATTTTTCTGTGTATCTGAACTTATTAAAACAAATTTTTGTCTTTTGAAAAAACATCCAAACCACTATATCCACAAAATCCTCCTCATTGTAGGTTTCTACTGGGCAGGAATGACTTCTAGGTTCACTGTAGAACTGTATTTCCTGAGATAGACATTTTTACTTTCTTCAGATTCCTCACTGCTCCAGTGATGCCAAGGACATCTGTGTTGGGGAAGGCAGCACTGGTCAGGTAGAACAGGTGACTAATTTTCATCTCTTTGTCCCTGTATGTGATGACTTGGCCCTATAAGCAGCAATAGTCACAGAGGACTGTCAGGACTAGCCTTCTCTCCACAACAGACATCACCAGAGCTGAACTAATGCCAGTGTAATGGCGAGGGAGTGAAAGAAAAATAAGGGCGTCTGTGGTTTGGACTTCAGGCTGTGAAATAGAGACTGTCTCATCTCCCAGTCATGGTAGTCCTTCCATCAGTTTGCTGACAGCCTGCAATATCTTTAACTGACCAGATACCTTGCAGATATTTCTATTTGTTGATTCAGCCATGCAGAATACAAAATTCTCTTATGGAACTAAATTACAAGCAACTCTCAAGTGTCTGTGCTGTCAGTTGATGATAGTAGTGTTAAAAAAGACAACCATTTTTATTATATCCATGACTTCATTTTATGCCTTAACTTCATTTTCAAAGGGAAATACTCTTATAAGTTTTTCAACTATTTTATGTAAGTATGGTTCTGTAAATTTTCTTCTGCAATTGTTTCATACATTCATCAAGTTTGCTATCGTAGAGCTGTATTGTTGTAGTTCTCATTCAAAATGAAGGGAGCATAAATTGCTGACTCCAGCAATGTAGTGTTTCTGAACTCTGAAGTAAATCCCACTTGTATAATTATCTTTCAATGTAGTAGGACCAGCTAAATCATGACTGCCATACTAGGCATGATGTGCGAGATATCTTTCATATCTTTTTGCCTGGTGCTGTGGAGAGACTAAAAGTTTCAACAGCTTGTATAGTGGAGCTAGGGTCTCTGTCCAGGGGCTATAACCCACACCCTCTGTCCAGAAATGTGTGGAATGCCTCTCTGCATATGACATAAACTTTTTCAGTCCATAGTGGCTCAAACAACAAATGAATCCCCTCTGGTGACAGAAGACAGCCTGGATGAAATAGCAAGCATGAAATCAAGAACATTGGAGCTAACCTCAGTCATTTCCAAAGAGTCAACTAAAATATTGTAAAAGAGTAATTGTCTTTAGATTAAGTCTAGATAGCATATGTGGGAGGGTTAAATATGTGCATATTAGGAGACTGGATATGTAAAAAATAACTGGCATTTCTAGGAGACAGGGTAGACATACAAATTATGAGAAATATCATTACCATTTGCAGATGTGAACTGAGTTACAGGAAAATACCATGCATGCAAAAATAACATCATCCTAAATTTGCAGACAACCAGTGACAGTAGTTCTGAGAGTTGTGACTTTACGATACTTCTGGCGATGAACTCACATCTAGTTTTATCCAAACATCACTGTTCATTAAAGTAGTTAAATGAATAGAAGAACTAGTCTGCTTTGAAAACCTCTAGACTATGCTTTCCAAATTTCATTGAGATTAATTTTTAAGTAAATTGAGTAAATGTAATCTCCTAGGCTTTACATAAAAGTGAAATGATCAAGAGAGTTCTTGACTGAGTACAGAAATATTTTGTAAAACTGTATTACTATGTAGGACAAACTGTGTATTCAGAAGTTCTCCTGCTCTGAATTATAAGCATTCCAGCAGTCAGCTGTGCCTTGGTGTGGAGTGAGGGACCCTGAGTGCTGGAACAGCAAGTTCACTTGAATAAAGAACTAAGGGTGAACCAATTTGGTGTTTTCTTTATTGGCTTTCTTGGTAGCACTAAGCATTACTGTTTGGGTTTGTCAAAACCATATAACTTTGGCATGTGGTACAGCTTATTGGAACAACCTACGTTTCTGTTTCATTAACTAGAGTATGAAGAGCTCCTGTGAATGGAATAGTGTGATCCGAGCAACTTATGCTCAGTCTGAAATTGTATTTCAGTTTTCATTTGAAGACAGACATTGGAGAATGGAAGTTACTAACAGATAGTGTTGAGATGTCCTGCACTGAAGTGCCTCCTGTTTCCATAAACATCAAAAGTGTCAGGTGACAAAAGTGACTGTTTTCATGGCAAAGAGGTAAGGGCACAGATTAGGGTGCTCAGTAATTTTATGTGTCTTCACCTGAGCTAGACAGGTGTGTTCTTGGATAACTGTCTGAAGAAATTGCAGGAAAAAATTGCAGCATTGAAAAGCCAGTTGAAGTTCCAATACCTAAAAGAGACTAAAGAGGGGCCTTTTTTTTAATGACTAATAGATATGGGAAATTTGACATCAGTCATCTTAACTTCAGTTGCAAGAAGAACACAAGAATACAGAAAGGCAGCTGTATGGCTTGCTTTTTTTTACCTAATTCTGTATAGTCAGCAGAGAAGGTTTTCAGCAGAGAGCAATTCAGAGCAGCAAATCCAGGGCTTCTCTGAATCACTTGCTGAAAAAGGCTCTTTCATTTGACGCAAGAGTCTAGGTGACTGTCCTTGTAAATGGGCTACCTGAATTTGTGCATTACAGATATTCATCTACTAATATTACAACAAATTATTGTAAGCATCATCACCTGAATTAATCATTCCTGATTTTAGGTAGTTGAATAAGGAGCATAACTATTGTTCTACTTATCTTTAGACTTCTTTATTAGTGGTAAAAGATAAGTACTGTTAGGGACAATGTTAGACTATAAACGGGAATCAAATGTGAAAGGGAAATCTCAGATTACATTTGCAGAATTTTCTAACTGTAGGAATAGTTAAGTATTGGAACAAATGGACTGTGGAACGGAGAGTTCTAAAGAATATATTAATTAAATAGTTGTTAGAAATGTTTTAGGAGAAAATGATCACTTTGGATTATGACAGGAATACAGCAGCTCCTCACAGTACTGGCCCACCTGGTTTCTGTGTTTGTTGTTTGCTAATTGTACCTTCTGTTAGACTGTGAGTAGGCAAGTTGTGACTGAGCCTGAATGTTTTCCCCAGCAGAAGTGAGTACATCATTAAGGGACTTCGAGGTTGCCTGACAAGTTCATTTTTCCATTCACTTTTGATTAACTGTTAATTTTGGTGGTTTCCTGTGGGATATAAATAATAATAGATGTAATCCTGACATAAACAGGAGAGAACTGTACAAGTGCACTGTTAAAGTTGTGGTCCTTTAGCATCTTTTGGAAGATTTACTTACCCTACAGTGGTTTACTAAAAGGCAGAATTGATTTTATGAGTGACACAATTGCTGTTAATGTGGCCATAAGAAGTCAAGTTACACGTGGATTTCATACATATATTTCCCACCTATTAACTTCCTGCTAAAGCACTGATGATGGTTGTAGAAAACAATGCTATTCTGTCTTCCTGATCTCATAATCAAAGCTGGAGTTTTGGATACAGGACAAATCACACTGTCAGGCACTTGGGATTCAGAGGTAGCAATGTCTCTATGACCTGTCACCATGGAGAAAATAATAGTAAATAATATGAAAAGAGAAGAAATATAGTTCTGAAACAGTTGCTTGTCTAAACTTCTTTCATTTTATAGTGCCATGAGATAGACAGATAGCATTTTATTTCATTCCTTTAAGTGCAGGAGAGTTTTAATTTTAATTGTAAGAGAGTAGTGCTGCTCCTCTCAGTCAGTTTGTGAATGTCTGAGTCATGTTCCGTGTGACTAGGGGACAAAATCTGAAGTACTTAATATCTGAAAATAGCAGCCATTCCTTAAATTAGGGTCAAAGACTGGCATGTGGGTGCTTTTCTAGAAGTATGTATTAATAGATGAAGCTGAGTGTTAGATCTATGACTATCACTAACGTAGAGATACAGATACAGTTTGGGTCTCTTTAGAAGTTAAATGTGGCATTTATGCAGGGATGAATCAGAAGTCAGATCTGAATGTGCCAAATTTCTATCAGCTATTATTAGACTTTTACAACTTAGTTTTTGGGTGTTGGTTTTTTTGTGTTTTTTTTTGTTGTTTTTTTTTTTTCTCCCAAAGTTTTCCAGCTTTTGTTCCTATTTATTCAGCATAAGAACAAATTAACAGCATGTGTTTGGCTCGTTTCTGCTCAGTTATCAGCTTCCTGAGCAGAGAGCCTTTTATAGGCTGGAACACAATTGTTAATTATGAGTATTGCTCTGCTCATGTTTTGGAATACTAGTGGAAGATTAAGTTATTCAGAGAGACATAAAATTGGCTCACCTTGCATCAGTGTGGCATAAAAACCATCTGATGTGGGAAGTCAAACTCTTGAATTCAGTGATATGTGAAGGATACCAAGTTTGTGTTTCTGGCTCATGTATAATGGAGTAGAAAAGACAAGCTTGATTTCACAAGGTGCTCTCCAACATCCTGAACTTTTCTACAAGTGGAGTTTTGTTTCCACAAATTTTATTTCCATACCTGTCCCTTGTCAAGGAAACCCTATGGATTCTGTTCCTCTGTGCACAGATACTACGCGAAAAGGTTAGAGTCTGTTCCTAAAGTCCTCCGAGGAGATAGGTTGCAATGAAATGACAAAGACACACAGTGGTTGGAAATAGGAAGGGCCACTCAGGTGATGCTGTGAGCTGGCGAGAGGCACGGGGAAGCACCTAGGAGCAGGAGGAGCAGCATGTTCAGTGCAGCTCTGTATACAGAGCTAACCCTGGTGCTCACATGATCTTCTTGCCTAAAAAGAAATGTGCCCTGAGGAGGAGCTGCATTATTTATTTCTTCCTGACAGAGCTACCACAGCCTGTGGGTGCCTGATGTCTCTCAAGCAAAATCATGTACCCTGCCATTTTTTTATGCAATACCTGCTAATAAGTGCAAAATAAACAAAAACAAATAAGCAGACTTCGTTGTGTGCCATGTAAGGAAAACATCCACTATCTTAGTCCATTTCTGTCTTGGATTTCAGCTCTCACACAAACAGCTTTCCATTCAGAGACAGTATTAAGCAGAGCTTGAAAAGTGGGCTTATTTATTTTTAGTGCTTAGAAGGATCAGGTTGCAGACAATTCATTTTTTGTGATAAACCAACTCATAAATTACTAGGATGTTATCTCAGTCCCATCCCAAATATGCTAAATATGACAAATGAAGTCACAATGTCACAATGTAAATTGATGCTGACCAGCTCCTTTACTGTTTTTTGTGTTTGTATGCAATAGAAGGGAAAGATACTTTTTTTTTTTTTTTTTTCTTGAGCTGCTTTTCCACTCCATCTGCAACCATTAAACCACTGTGGGAATACAATTTCCTTAGTGACTAACTGGTGTCAGTGAGTAATGCCAATTCAGTCTGAACTGGGCAGGGGAGTCAGACTAGGCCAGTTCTTTCTAAACAATAACTTTGTAAGAAATGCAATTTGCATGGGTTGTCATCATAAAAAAACCCTTGGCATTCAGTTGTTTTATTTATGTTGGGAAATTTAAAGAAAAAAACCCCAACAACAAGAAAAACCTCAGCAATTGAAAATCCACGGTAGTTCTGGAAAAATGACAATGTACATTTTCATTTTCTGCCAACAATGAGTCTATGTCATTGCCAACTATAAACTCAGCTACTAATGACAGCCTTGGGTAGTCTATTCAAATTCCTAAACCCTCTAAGTGATAAGAATGTCTTGTATTGTCTGCTTAAATCACGCAGTACCTCTTAGAACAGATTAATCAATTACATCAGGAATTTCTTGCAATTGATTGACATACAACTAATAGCTTACAAATTACAAGCTTCCTAAAATGCACATTTACTAAGCAGTTAAACTTTAGACAGAATTCAAGCTTTAAATTTTAAAAGACCTCTCTTTGATGAGTACTGTAGTGCTGTGTACAGTTGGGGGCTCTCCAGTGCAAGAGATATAAGGAGCTACTGGAGAAAAATATGCTGAGGGGCTGCCAAGATGATGAAGAGACTGGAGAATCTCTCCTATGAGGAAAGATTGAAAGAGATGGGACTGTTTAGCCAAGACAAAGCTCAGGCGGGAAACTCATGAATGTGGTGTAAAGAAGACAGAGCCAGTGGTACCCAGTGGGAGGACAAGAGGCAGTGGGCACAAACTTAAATGGGAGGTTCCCTCTGAACATAAGGAAGCACTTTTTACTGTGAGGGTGACTGAGCACTAACACACGTTGTCCAGAGAGATTGTGGAGTCTCCCTCCTTGGAGACATGCAAAAGCCATCTGTACATAGTCCTGGGCAACCTGCTCTAGGTGACTCTACATGAGCAGTGGGTGTTGGGCAAAGTGACCTCCAAAGGTCCCTTCCAACCTCAACATTCTGTGATTCTGTGAAAACATGTAGTAAACTTTACAATAAAGAGAAACCATAAGAGGGAATGCAAACAAGACTAATTATATTTCTTCAGAGACCTTATTTACTGTGGAGTGAAACTGAATGTTGAGGAATGGATTTTCTAAACAAGGACTGTAGAGTTCTGCAGCCAAAGGCAGAAGTTAGTCACTGATACAAGATGTCACACCTTCTAATCTCCACAATGCATGAGAGAGAGAAAGAATTTTCCTTAAACCTCTTTAACAGATGCTGCCTGTCTTGTGTCCCCACATGCCCAGGGCTTAGGGAGGAAGAACTACTATCTTCTCCTTTAGGTCAGCTCTTCCTGAATGGAATGTTTCAGCAGAAAAGTCTGTTGTGTGAAAGGTCTGAAATATTGGTGAGCCATTATGCAGACTGTCAAAAGTAGGCCACAGAAATGAGGGCTGTAGTCAGGTTACTATTTTATGGCCATCTCCTTTTCACCCAGCTTCATTTCACCACAAATGCTTTCCTGTTTATACAGGCCTTCATTTTGGTATATGGAATTTTTTATTATTATCTGTGCTGCACTTGTGGACACATGTGGGATAGTTCAATAACAATTTTTTCTACCTTTACTTATATTTAACATATTTCTTCTATTCTTTTGTTCCATACATAGTCATAAATTAGTACTTTTCAGTAGGCTTCAGAGTATCAAGAAATTCCACTTTCTACTTAAGCCATATGGACAGTCATGTCTGAAAAATGTAAGAGTGAAAGATTGATTGTGGAAAATGGTCAGCCAAGTTGTAGTATTCACAGAGCTAGAGCTTGATCAAGACTTTACAACTTTGGAAGTAACAGGTTATTTCAAACAATAGTATGTCTTTTTTAGTTTTTTAAAGGATTTCTCAGTCTCTAAAATGACACTTTGATTTATGCCCCTACATTCTGGTGGCTTACTGCAAAATATTTATCTAATCAATTGTGAGACTGTCACAGAGGAAAAGTCAAGTGTCTATTTCAAATGCAAATTGGTATAACCTAAAAGCTGTAGTGTTTGTGTGTCTGCTACAGCATTCTGTCCCCTTTTGTGTTACTAACATCCGATGCTGCTGAATATTTAATTACATACTGAGGTTAGTTACTGAGGCCTTATTATATTGCAGATTAATAATATGGGGTGAAATTCTAATGTTCAGCCCCAGGTGCATGCGGGACACAGTGACCTAAAGTTTAGTCTATAACTGATCCTAATACAACTGCAAATATGCATTTGTCTTCTTCCTCTACAAAGTATTTTTGGGCAAATTTAAAGTGTAAGATCCTATATTTGTGTTAGGCGGTTCCAAGTATGACTTTCCAGTACTTAGGCTCTTACAAGTAGAAAAAGTTGTGATTTCTTTTCTGATTACTTTAGTGTAGTAGTCTTTCTCTGTGATTGCTAGTTGTCCTGATTTTCTGTTAACCACAGCTATAAATGAGCAGAATCCATCCCTTCAAATGTCTGCCTGAGAAAATGTGTCCTCCTCTGCATCAGCCATTCTCTTACAGTTCAGAAAACTTTGGAAGTCATGAGGCAAGATTAACCCGTTTCAGAATCCCCAGGTCTGAGGATAACTGAAAGAATTCAGACATATTTTTACACCCATGATAAGGCTAAACTGTACTTTAATGTAGCTCAGAAAGTGAAGCCATGTAATGCAGGAAAATATCTGGAGTAATTTTAAAACTGTTGTTTATACTTTTTTCTCTGTAATATTGCACAGACTCTTTTTGTTGGGCATTGGGGGGAAAAATCTGGCTTTTGCTATGGCAACACAGAGGACTTAGAAAATGATCTCTCAGCATGAAAGAATGATGACTCCTAAAAATAGTGTAGAACCACTGAAAAAAGAGCGAGATTCTCTCTTGTGCCAAGGTCTTTTCAGCTCAGGAATGGGGGTTCTCCCAAAGAATTGACTGTCATTCTCTCATCATTAAACTTCTTTAAATGTACAGTAATTTAGAGCAACCTATACACTGGTCTAATTTATGACTGTCTGACTGTTGTTTGCAAGGACCCACGTATATATTGTGAGCTGTCAGAGTGCGACAACACTTTGCCCAACTTTAATGCATCCCCAGTCTTGAAGTGAGGGGGAGGGATAAATTAGCAGAGGATGAGAATCCTCTAATTTGATACTACTGATTGGCTCCAAATAGCTGAGACCAGTCTTAAGATTTTAATGTTTTTAGCCAGATTTAGGTCCTTTCTACGCAGGTAGAAAATTGACCACAAACTACTTTAGGAGCTGGCTGTTTTGCTTCGTTAATTCAAGCAGCCAATAATTTATGATCAAAACAATGTCACAAAACTGTAAGGTGATGTTTAGTAATACAACATTTTGGTTGCTACCTTTGAATAAACCTAGAGGAAAGAGGAGCTGGCTGTAAAGTTCTGTAAAGTTCTGTGAAGTTCAAGCTAATTACTTCAATGATTTTAGAAATTACTCTGAAATAACTTTCAGTGATATTTCCAGTTAATGAAAATGAATAAAAATAACCCATATGCCAGAATTTTTATATTGCTAAGACATGTGCATTCCTTAATCAAAAATTAAAATTAAAATTAAATAAACTCCCTAAACAGTATATTTTTATGCAAAACAGAAGTACCTAGGAGCTTTTTGTAAGTCCTTGTTTTTCTCTGCTACCTTCTGTGAGGATCATACAGGATTTTCACCATTTGGAGCCAAAATCTTGCAGAATCCACTTGCAGGATTTCTGCACCATCCAGTCCAGTCCCTAACCTAGTTGTTCCCTTCCTTCTTCTGTACAATACATCTGACACAACAAAATAGTCACATAGGCACATGGAGGACAGGGAGGTGATCCAAGACAGGCAGCATGGCTTCACCAAGGGCAAGTCCTGCCTGACCAACCTAGTGGCCTTCTATGATGGAGTGACTACTTCAGTAGACAAGGTTAGAGCTACAGATGTTGGAGATGGATGGACTGTGTGGTGGATGAGGAATTGTTTGTGTCTGGAGAGTAGTGGTCAACAGCTCAATGTCCAGATGGAGATCAGTGACGAGCGGTGTCCCTCAGGGGTCTGTATGGGGACCAGCACTGGTTAATATCTTCATCAGTGACACAGACAGTGGGATCAAGTGTACCCTCAGCAAGTTTGAAGACAACACCAAGCTGAGTGGTGCGGTTGACGCACCTGAGGGACGGGATGCCATCCAGGGGGACCTGGATAAGCTTGAGAAATGGGCCCATTGTGAACCTCATGAGGTTCGACAAGGCCAAGTGCAAGGTCCTGCAACAGGGTTGGGGCAACCCCCAGTATCAACACAGGCTGGGGGATGAAGGGATTGAGAGCAGCCCTGCCGAGAAGGACTCAGAGGTACTGGTGGACGAAGACCTGAACATGAGCTGGCAATGAGCACTCACAGCCCAGAAAGCCGATCATATTCTGAGCTGCATCAAAAGAAATGTGGCCTGGAGGCTGAGAGAGGTGATTCTGCCCCTCTACTTTGCTCTGGTGAGACCCCACCTGCAGTGCTGTGTCCAGCTCTGGAGTTACCATCACAGGAAAGAGGTCAACCTGTTGGAGCAGGTCCAGAGGAGGCTACAGAAATGATCGGGGGGCTGGAGCATCTCTCCTATGAAGAAAGGCTGAGATAGTTAGAGTTGTTCAGCCTGGTGAAGAGAAAGCTCCAGGGAGACCTTACTGCAGCCTTTCAATACTTAAGGGGGACTTACAAGAAAGATGGGGACAAACTGTCTAGTAGGGCATGTTGCAATAGGACAAGGAGTAATGGTTTTAAAGTAAAAGAGGGTAGATTTAGACTAGATATAAGGAAGAAATCTTTACAGTGAGGAGGGTGAAACACTGGAACAGGCTGCCCGGAGAGGCTGTAGAAGCCCCATCCCTGAAAACATCCACGGTCAGGTTGGACGGGGCTGTGAGCAACGTGAACTAACTGAAGATGTCTCTGCTCATTGCAGGGGGGTTGAACTAGATGACCTTTAAAGGTGCCTTCCAAACCAAACTATTATATGATTCTATTATTCTATATGAGAGATAATAAAAAGTAATATATTGAGACAATAAGATCCATTTCATATGCCTCTTGAGTTCACTAGTTATAATCTTCCCTTTTGTAATTGCATGTTGTACAATATTATCTCACAGCTTTCTCAACTGTTATAGTTTATAGTATACTAACCAACTGCAGAGTATTCTTCAGGTAAATTAGCATCTCTGGCTGATGCGTGTTTAATGGGATGTAGTTTCTGCTGCCATTCATGACACTTTGGTTTCTTGCCCAACATGTCTCAGTGAAGAATGGTGTCTCATAGCCATATTCAAACTAGGGGTACTGTGAACATTCCTTATTGGTAATATTTAATGTTATTTATTTATGGGGTCAAAGAGATGTCAACTGTCCTCCTAGAACCCTACGGACTGCTGGAAGTGTAAACCATTTGTGTGTCTTTCTCAAAAGCCACTGATCAGCCTCATAGGCAAATGTCAGTATTTAAAGGACCCCATTGACCCTTGCATATATATGATATTTCTGTTTATAGTGATTTTTCTGTTTATAGTGATTTTACTCTAAAGTACTTGGGTAAACATCATTTGCCTACAAGAAAGGCTACTCAAAAAGTTTTTGGAACTACTAGATTTTGCTCTGCCTTTGTTCTGTGCCTGTGCCCATATTGTTCATATAATTCACCTGGCAGTTGACATAACCCACAGGACTATTATTATCTAGACTCAGTGATTCAGTCAGTGGCCTTTAAGCCTGCATCCTTAAATGAATGAATGCTTCATTCTGTGGCGACAGTCTCTCTTTGAACAAGTCTCTCCAAACACACGTCCCATGTGGAGTCTGCAAATTCCTCTGTTCTTGCACAAGTCAGCTATATGAGCTTTCTGTGTTATGAGCTTTCTGTGTTCTGCAAACAATTATGTTTAGTGTACTTGAGAGGCTTAGGACTAATTTACCAGTTTTGTTCTTTGATGAGGGTTATGATTTGTTTTCTTCTTCACTGCTGTAGTTGTGTTAGTACTGTCCCTTGAGTGGTTGCAGTTATTTTGCCATTAAGGTGCCAGGCTATTTTATTCACCTTTTAGTAAAGGTATAATCTACAGACACATAAACTCCTTTATGCTATTATCACTAAAATGCTGACACTAGGGGGAGTTATATTGCATTGCAGATAAAAAGACAAAAATTTTTTGTGGGGGCAAGATTGTGGTTATCAGTAAAAGTCAGCATTATCAAAAAACGTGTGCCAGAAATGGTTTACCATTACAGAGGTGTGTGTTGTGTGTTTTTTTTCCCCATCTCTTTACAGTGGAGCTATTTATATTTTACAGCATGCAAGTGTGAAATGCCTCCATTGCTATCAAGATTTGTTGCCATCACAGGGCCAGTTCTCCCCCTACAGTCTCTCCCAAATCAGACTCTTTTAATCTAATTATTAATATATAATCTATTAATCAAGAGAAGTCTTAAAGTCACAGGAGCAGGCTGTTCCCACGTGCCAAAAAGCAAGCAGGTGGGGAAGGAGACCAGCCTGGCTAAACAGGGACCTCTGGCTGGATCTCAAGAACAAAAGGAGAGTCTGTGACCTTTGGAAGAGGGGGCAGATCTCTCATGAAGACTATAAAGATGTAGTGAAGTTATGTAGTGAGAACATTAGAAGAGCCAAGGCACAGCTAGAGCTCAACTTGACTACAGCTGTTATAGATGATAAAAACATTTCTATAAATTAATTAACAGCAAAAGGAGGATTAGGGAAAATCCCTCCCTTACTGGATGTGGAGGGAAACATGATAACTAAGGATGAGGAAAAGGCTGAGGCGCTCAATGCTTACATTGCCTCAGTGTTTAGCAGTGGAACTGGCTGTTCCCTGGACACCCAGCCTCAGGAGCTGGGAGATGGGGAGGGGAAGCAGATTGAGGTCAGCAGAGTTGAAGAGGAGGTGGTCAGAGACCAGCGGCACCACTTGGGTGCACACAAGTCGGTGGGACTGGATGGGTTACACCCAAGGGTGCTGAAAGAGTTGGCAGATGTGCTCACCAAGCTGCTTTCCATGATTTACTAGAAGTCATGGCTAGCTGGGGAGGGCCCATTGGACTGGAGGGTGGCAAATGTGACACCCATCTGCGAGAGAGGCAGAAAGGAGGATCCAGGAAACTATAGACCTGTCAGTCTGACCTCAGTGTCAGGGAAGGTCATGGAGCAGGTCATCTCAGGTGCCATTACAAGTCATATAATGGACAACCAGGGGATCAGGCCTAGTCAGCATGGGGTTATGAAAGGCAGGTCCTGCCTGACAAACCTGATCTCCTTCTATGACAAGATGACCCAACTATTGGACGAGGGAAAAGCTGTCGCTATTATCTACCTGGATTTGCAAAAAGCATTCGACACAGTTCCCCATAGGATTCTCATAGAAAAACTGGCTGCCCATGGCCTGGATGACTGAATGATCTGCTGGGTCAAGCACTGGCTGGCTGGCTGGTCCCAGAGAGTTGGGAGATACGGTGTAGGGGAGAACTTTGTAGAGAAGGGCTGATGGTTGGACTCGATGATCCCCAGGGTCTTTTCCAACCTGAATGTTTCTGTGATTCTGTAATCCACTTATCCTTTGTCTTTAGTGTAGTTCTCACATTTTCAGCCCCAGCTGAAGTGTCAGTCTGCAATATGAATATGCATTTTTACTCACAGAAATTTCTATATGTACAATTATGAATTAGGAATATGAACATTAGGAATATGTTTCCTGTACTAGCAAGAAGCTCTCTCAGAAATCAGGGACTTAGTCTTAAAATAAGTACTAAATGACTGTATGACCACCATATATGTCGACTACATTTTTATTCTCAGAGATATAATAAATTTCAGTTATAAAAAAGTTTAAGGAATGCATAAAATACATATGCACATAACCTTCACAAAGTGTTGTCTGCACCTGTAAGACTTCTAGGAACATATATCAAATGTTTTTGTGGTTAGAGGATGATTGATATTTTCTCTGAACGTAAGTATTACATATAATGGAATATTATTTGTGAAGAAATAGTCTAAATGTAGTTTTCTAGATGTTCAGACAGCTGGTTTGAGTCATTCTTCATGTTGCTGCTAAGCAAACAATCTATTAGGGCTGATACATAAAATTCTGTAATTGAAAATGCAACAGAATTTGAGGATTCTTACAAGAAGCAATGTTTCTCCTTGGGGTCAGAATAAAATGAAAGTTCAGATTTTTACATCGCCACAAGTCTTTTGCTTCTCTCCAGAAATGGAAATTAATCCATCAAGACAAAGAGGATATGTGGGAAGCACTCACTGTTGGTTTTTTTTGTATTTGGTGTTGTTAGGCCATTACCTAGCTGGTAAGCTCTTTTCTTCCAGTTAATGGTGATCCCTGACCAGCAGCTTTACATGATGTCTCTTCTTCATAATTACTACACTGAAAAAGCTGTAATATAACAATGGGGGTAAAGGACATGTTCGTTTTGTCATATGCTCATTAAGGAAGATAGTATATGAGAATAAGATCAAAAATTAACATTGTTCTTTGCACCTAATGAGAAGGACTGTGTAGACTCCTGGTTGCACGCAGAACTGGTGAAACTACAGGCTACTGCTGAACAGGTCTCCCTGCCTTCAAAAACTGACTATACCCTTGTTATCTGTCTGCAAAATCTGTATTTGAAAATGTTCAAATTTTGTGGCCTGATGTGTGAGGAAGAAAGGCAAGCTTGCTGGAAATATTAATAAGTAACTAAATGGCAGAGCTGTTGATTCCCCTGCACAGCCACTGGTCATTATAATTTGAAGAAACTTAACATCTGTGAGATCTTTCCTCTTTCTTCCAATTTTCTTGACATTAACTGTGTTGTTGGAAGTTACTGCTGACAGAAGGACACACACAAAATAATACAGTTGCATAAACCTAATTTTGTTAGAAAATCAGCCTGATGATCTGAGTTTTTAGAAAGGACCAGTTCTTGATTATTTTATAAAATAACTTTCTTTTCATAGATTTTGTGCCTTTTGACTAGATAAAGCACATCAGAAAATTACTGCTTATTTAAAAAAAAAAACAAAAAACTTTTCTGGAGTGTTGAGCGCTAACCATTCCTGGTGTCTGTGACCAGGTTACATAATCCAAGAGATGTTAGGAAATGTAGACTGCTGACTCTAAACTCTGCTTTCCCACCCCTGGAATTTTCATATGATGTGTGGTGACTTTCCCACAGTTCTGTCGAATGTAGGCACTTTGAAACCCCAATTTTCTGTAGTGTTCTGTGCTGAAGCTCATTACTGAGCTTAATGTAAGTTTGATGATACAGGTTTCTAATGACTGTTGGATCAGGTCTATGGCTGAGCCCTTAAAGATTAAGGTAGTGAAATGAAAGCTATGATTGACTTTCTTGGGTCATGAAAAAGATATATTTAGGCCCTCATTCCAGCTCTGAGAAGGTTGTTTTTTTCGTTTAACTATTGAAATTTTATCACGCCTACCTTTTGATGTTGTGTTTTAGAAAACCATCTTTGGTACCCAAACCTATAAACACACTAACAAAGAAATAACTCAGTGAAGCAATCACAAAAACATATAGAGTGAATTTGTTGGTAGTCTGAGGAAGATTAGTTACCTTGGTACATCTTCCTCAGACTACTAATTCTTGCTTCCAGGAAAAGTACTGATAGAGAAAGAGTAAAGACAGGTTTTTTAAGTTATAGATCAGCAGCTCAGAAATGGAGACAAGAGGAGAAAATTCTAAGTTACAGTTATTGGTAGACTTCTCTCTCACCTGACAAGCACTAGTTCTTTTTTCACTAGAAAAATACATAATGAGAAAGTAGAAAATGAGCTGTGGTTTGAAAAGTTCCTTATGCTATTAAAAAGAAAGGACAATGGTATTTATATGATCTTTAAAAACTAAGCAATAATGACACATGAAAGGCTCGAATGAATGGAACAAAGGGTGATTTGCTGAAGTGTTTCATAGAAATCTCTTCTCCTAGAAGCATCACTAAATAGATTAACTTATTAGTAAAGCATAGATTCTTACTGAAGGAGAAGGCTTTTTATCCTTATTTCTGTCATCTCTGTGTTGCAGTTCTTTCAACATTTTTTTAATCAAAAGAAATTGTTTAATAGCTTGACTACGTAGAATAAAACATCTTGTTAAACTCCAGGTCAACTAACAAATACAAGTTGTGCTGGCCATCTTTAATTAGAATGTTGGGGTTTTATATTTCTCCTGTCAGGCTCCAAGGAATCTATTATTATAATCAGAATGTTCTCAGAGGAAAAAAGAGAAATCTGAACCACCAAAAATCAAATAAGAATGCAAGAAGTGAAATGGAGTGAGCATTATCATTCGAGATAAAGTGCTAATAAAACACTCAGGTGTTAGCTTATGAAGGAGATTTATATTTTCAGACAGTTAGAAATAGCACTGGAAAGACTAGTATAATATTGTAATTGGCATCCCTGACCTGTTTTATGTATACTGCAAGAAGTTTTTTTCCTACTCCTTTGGGAATGTCAATTTATAGCTTGTAGAATGCTGTCTCTTGCTTGCAAAGTTCATGATAAAAAAGAGCTCCCAGAATTCCCTGGTCTTTTGCTTTGAAGGTCTAAAGTTATTAAAAATACTTATTTAGTCTTTTTATTAAAGTATCTGTGGAGATACTGCGATGCTTACAGGTTCTTTTTTGTTACAGCATAGAGAAAAATGAACTGGTTTATTTGTGATACAGAGCATAATCATCAGGTGTTCTTCCCTGCGCACTCTTAGATAATATTTTTTTGCAAGAGCTTTGAAGAGATTCCACTTAACAGACTGTGAAAGCATGACCTTCAAAGTTATGATATGTTATAATCATGTGTACAATGCCTTGTAACCAAATTTAAAGCTCATGCATTGTGCATTTGGGTGTCTTTGTTCAAAACACTTTTATTGCTCATCTAGGCCTGGAAACTGTTAAAACTAAATCAAGCATTCATTCATTCAAAAGAGGCAAAAATACAGCCTTATTAGCTGTGACAAAATCAGCATCAGCTCTGGCATGAGGGGGATTACAAAAGGCAAAGAAAAAAACAAGTTTTCAGGAGCTGTAATACTTGATTGAGATATCGAAGGTGCATTACAAGTATTAGCAATTTTTTTGCAGGCAGGTATAACACATCTTTCTCACATTTACTAGTGTAATTTCAGTGATGAGGAAAAGATTTGCAGGTCAGGTCCTTAATTTAGATAATTCTGTCTTAATATTCAAGGTTAATAAACCAGAAGGTTAACATTCTGAGTACTGAAAGGATTTTTGTGCCTTGCAATGGTTCACTCCAGCCATTTGTTGTGGATATGTTTAATACCTTTCTTGCTTTGTAACTTGGACCATGCTCTACAGAAATGTAATTAATATTTTGTTTATTTCATTCCTTCCTAAGCATCACTCTCAAGGTGGCAGCCTTTGGCAGCTGCAAATCATTATTTCAGTACCTGTAGGGGTGGGTGCTCACCAGAGGAGAGCATCAGTATGAGCACAGTGTTTCAGGTATCTCCTTTCTCTGCTATGTAAGTCCTGTGGAGCTGCAACTATGCACCCACCCATGTGCCACACTCGTATCTGAAGCCGCAGTGTTGGCATTACAAGTCTTTCCCATTGTAGCAGAAAATACAGGCACAAAAATGGTAAGCCTTGAGACATTCCCAATCTTAAAACATACTTTCCTCCATGTGAAATGCTTGTTAGTGAACAGTAAAGGAATAGACTTTGTTTTGCTTCTGTTCATCAAAATCTCATCCTCTTTGCCAGATATTTGCTCTGACATGACAAAATATATGGTTTTCTGAGTAACAACCTATATTAACAAACACAAAGGTTAATAGAATTTGAGCATCTTGAAATGTAATTTAATTTGGAAGACTGTAGGCTGTGAATATTAACTACTAACAAATTAAATTATTCGGTGACAAATCACATCAGGCACCTATGTAATATCAATAGGTATTGTCATTATAATAATTCTTCCAAACACTAAGACACAGGCAAACTCTGCATTAGTATTTTGGCCAAGGTGTTCATTTGCAAATGAACAATTCATCATGTGAAGGAAAAGGGAAATAGCTCCAGGTTTGTGTCAGATTGCCCTGGTGTTAACATTGCCTAGACCTAATGCCACTGGGAGTAATAGAGGGGGAGAGTGGCCATTCCATTATTTTGGATGAATTAAAGTATTGGCTGCCACTACCCAAGTATAATGCTCCTAGTGATCCATAATTTGCATTAATGAAAAATCTGATATGCTAGGTGTTTGCTTCCAAACTTTAAAAATATCTCCTCTATATACATACACCATTATAAAATAAGTACCTAGGCAGTATTTTATAGTTATTTCTTTTTTTCTATTTAAAAAAAAAAAAAAAAAAAAAAGGAACTGGTCTGATCCAGGGCCCACTGAAATTAACAGGAGTCATTCTTGTGTTTTCTGTTGACTTTATATTAGCTTTTATAGGAATGTATTACTGAACTGCCATCAAGGACATAATTTATTCCAACAACTATGGAATAAAATTAACAATTGGACGATTATTGCATAGTGCAGCATAAGGGAAAGAGGTGCAGCTTTACTCACATATAACAATATACTTTATTGCCAAGACTTATGCAGACAGACTCTAGGTAGTAGCAAGGCACAAGTTTGTTCCCCAGGTCACAAAAAATGAGGGGAACAGACTTCATATTTACTAATTCCGGTGTAAAGAACTAGATTTTAGGATATGTGAGTGTTTGTTTGAAATCTTTTGTAATTGACTACTCAATAGAAGAAAATATAAAATTTAGTTTCTGTGTATATGGTTAGAGACTAGGCATTAGGATTGTAAAGAACATTCCATTTCTATCACAGAATGCACAGCATATGCATAAAATTAACATCTAACAAAGTCAAATATATATTTTGAATGTCTCTGAATTAAATCGATACTTCGATTTTTTCAAAAAGAATCCTGATCTTTTCTTAGTATTATTAAATTCATGTCTATTGCAGGGCTACATGCCAGGAATTAGATATAATTTGTTCATCTTATTTTTAAAATAATAGTGTATACTTTTCAAACAAGACAGACAGCTTCTTTGACCTTTTTGTGTTTTTAATAGGCATTCTCTTTGAATTCTCAGGCAGTCTCTTTTGAGATACTCTTTATCCCTTATACTGATATCAACAGCCTCAATATAAGAAAACTAAATCCGACCAGAAACCTTTGCAGGGCCCTGAAGGTTTGTCTTCTCTGTTGGGTTTCATAAATTTAGAAATAGTTTGTCTCAGCTGAAAGCCAACAACACAATCTGCTCCAGTTACAAGGTGTCTCAGAGTAATATCTTCAATACTCTAACAGAATATTGATGTTACATAGAGAACACATGCTAGGTTACCTTGACCTGCCAATAGGGGATTATAGCTGTATTAGTATATTTGCCTCCTCTGCCTACTCTCAAATGATCAGAGACCTCTGTTTTTTCTCCCAAGGGCCCTCTGCACAGTGCAATAGACTTAGGTTAGGCTTTCTTCCTCATTTATTGCTGAGTCTTTTGAGAATAGCAATTATTTGGTACCATCATAAAGAAGTCTTCTCCCTCCTTAGTATTCATTGTCCTGTGATATGCCTCTCTTTTCTGCTTTGGGTGGTTTAAACACATTTAGATGCTTTTCACAGTCTCACAGTTCTAAGCAGAACAATGTGGAAAGTCAGAGCAAAATTCAACTCCTGCTTTCTCAGCTTTGTCTGTCTTGTTGGTACTCAGTCTACAGCAGAATCGTGTCAGTGAGAAGCACTTCACATCCCAACAGCATGACATGAACCTGGAGCTATTTCCTTTCTATTTCACATGATGAATCGCTCATTTGTAAATGAGCACCTAGAGCCAAAATATGAGTCCTAACTTTGACTACATTGTAGTGCTCAGAAAACTCTTGTAGTTTCCAATTCACTCCAAATTTGAAAAATTATACAGTGTTTACTGACAGGTTAATAAAACCTTTCTAGTCAACAAGGACACAGTTTACAGAGTTGCACAGAATCACTGGATAAATCAAAGCTTACCCTAATGTTGAGACAAAGGCAAAGGAAATTCAAATAGTTCAACTAGACTTTGTTTTAAGGTTTGGGATTTGGTCTAGCACAAATATGAGGTCACCTAGATCAAAACTTAACTTTTTTTTGAAGTAAAAAGGCCCACTTCCATGATGGCAGAGTTTATCTTTTCCAGTACAGACATTCATTATACCACCCGTTTTAAATTTATATAAAGGACTTAATAAATTTCAGTGTCCAGAGCTGTATGTTGTATTGTAGTTGCTGAATCCCTGGTGTTAAATACCACCTAATTACTTTGCTAATTACTTTGATTTTCTTTTAATTTTTAGGTCTCTTGACTGGTGATATTACATAATCCATCAAAGCACTGTAGAATATTTTAGTTAATATCAAGCCATCAAAACCACAAAGATAAGCTGTTTTACCCTAACCCCTGGAAATTTAAGACTTTAGGTATAGTAGAAGCAGATTTGCTGATAGAACAGCCATGTGTCTGTGGAGTAATAATTGTTTCTCCTTTTTTTCATGAACAGGCAATAAGCCTCTATGTATATAAATCTCATTGCTTAGAATTTTGTGAGTAGGATTTGTATGCCTCTAACGTTACAGCCATTTCAAGATGCTCAATTCAGCTCCCATGGGAAGCCAGCATTGCAAAATGGTAACAAAATAAATTTACAAAGATACCTAGCTTCTTAAAGATTGAGAGAGTTTTGTAAATGCAACCTTAGTTGTCTATGTTAGCCCAACTACCATTGTAATGTTACATCATAATTGATAAAATGACCAAAGGAGGGTAGTGAAAGAATGTCAGGAATCGATGATGTAACTGGTAAAACTGCTAGAGTGACCGTGAAGCAGCAACACTGTGATTAAAACAAGGAAATACTGAGATAAATGCGAGGGATGATATATAAGGCCATCAAGCAGGGTAATACCTAGATAAATGCACAGGAACAAAAAGCTGCTGATAAAACCGAGATAACTACTTGAACCATGAGTGAGCTTTCCTCATTAACATAGTAAAAACCCTTGCTCAAATAGGAAGAATCCCCCTGCCAAGAAAAGCCCTTTCCTCACTGAACATGCATGGCTAAAAAAGAGGATATTGTGCCTTTAAGTGGAGACGAGACCTCACAAGGACCAATGATAATGAATATGGCCAAACTTATTGGTAAAATGTACTGGTAAGTGTCGCTGGGAATGTATAAATGCTTGCTGTGTGTTAACCAAGGTGTGCTAGCTTTGTGGGATTATCACCTAGCCTGCCCCCCACCCCACGCAGATATGGATTAAACAAATAACCGTGTGGGTTTTGTCTCATTGCACACTGGGTGAAAGAACCCTCTGGATCAACAGTAACTGTTTAAATAACTAACATGCCTATGCTTAGCAATCCTACTAAGTGTGTACTTCAGATTTAAGATATAAACAGATTTTTAGGCATCCTCTGACTACCAGACCACCATTCACAATCTCACCATTACGTTGGCTATGCCGTGAATTTTACTACCCTCTATCCAACACCAGAATGGAGAGGTGTTCATGGAATTTGCCATCAAGATTACTAAAATTCTACACAACTAGGGTCAAAGATTTTAAAATATCAGGGAGTTTAAAATAACTGGTAGTGATAATTGTTTCTTTACAACCCTTTCCCATTTCTATTTCGCTACCATGTCAAAATCTCTATTAATTCCAAATTTGTCATGTTATGACTGCTTCTTGTACATATGACCATACAAAATAGCACCAATCACGATGTGCAGATATGATTAAACTACAGTAGCAGTAGTCAAGTAATTTAAGACCAACTTTCATTCCACTAAAAGCCTAGAAGACCTCAGCTGCCTATATTTTACGCAACCTCAAGCTTCTGCACTATCGTAATTGATATGTTTCTGACATAAACCAGACCAACTCACAAATATTGCTAGGTAAGTAAAGAAAAAAAGTTGGAACATACTCACAAAGAGCATAAAATGTTCTCTCTTAATTAGTGTAGTTTAGTAGTGTCCTCCTGAACCATACTATGGCTGTGATTGTAGGTCAAGATAACTCCCATCACTCTAAGATAAATTCTTTTCCTCACTCTTCTGAGATTTATATTTCCCATTAATGAAATGTCAAAGTAATTTAGGAACCATATAAGTCAATGAACTCCTTGTGCCTATGAAAATTAAGAAGATAGTACAAAAATATGTTTCATTTTTTGGTTTTCATATTAAAATTTTTTGAGTTTTAGAAGAGAAATTTCTGTCAATGGCATTATGAAATATTTTGGGGTGCTCTCAAGTCTCTTTTTACTTACAGCACAAGTAATATCTATATTTTGTTATAATAAGGAAAAGGAATCCAAAGTAACCTGGCATGGCCCTCCATAGAAGATGACTAGTTAAGATGAAGAAATTGTGCATCAGTAAAAAATATCAAATTCCATTCCAAGGACTAAAGAAACTTTAATGACTTATACAACACCATACTGTGTCTAGCTCTGGTCATCTGAACTCAAGAAAGATGAAAGGACAGAACAGGTTCAGAGGATGATAACTGGAATGCTTAGAGGAACAAAGTACCTGTCTTAAGGGAAGACACTAGACAAGCTTAGCTTTCTGAGCCTTAGAAAAAAAGGTCTGGGAGGAGAAGGGAGAAAACCTGCAACCTATGAATATCTACAGAGGTAAAGGGAGGAGACATGGAGGGTGCTGTGAAACACCCTGGCAGAGAGATAATCAATTAAACACACACTGAGTCAAGAAAAAATTGATATAAACTAGCCGTTAATAAATTTTTAAAAAAAGTTCTGAACTAGGGAGCAATCAGATTCTGGATTAACCTTCCAGAGAAAGCTGTAAGGGAAAACACATAACCACATTCAAAACAGGGCTTGAGAAACTAATGAAACCAATTATATGAAAGAATGTTTGTGATAGCTGGGAATCTGCATCAATAATTGACATCTTTTTGTCTCCACTAATAATATTTTCTGACTTCACTGAAGAGCAGGGAGAGAAACGAGGGGGGAGGGGGGCAATCAGGTCCCCATGCCCATTGGGAAAAGAGAAGTTCTGCATTCAGGGCTTGTGTTTGATGGCATATCAACTGTATTGGCTGCTTGCTGAATGATGGGGATATAATGTAATGTTGACTAGTTATTTGGTCTGGGGAGCGTGAGCCACCCCAAGCCTCAATGAGTCTGGAGGCATTTGGAAAAAGTAGTACAGAGTACAAGAGGGCAGAAATACAGTTGTAAAGGCATCCTGAATGCTGCTGTTTCATAACTTTCAAGTGCTTGATTTTGTAATATTGATTTTTTTTAAAGATCTTTCACTACAATGAACATTTAGACTAGACATTAGGAAGTATTTCTTTGCAGAAGGGGTTGTTGGGCGTTGGAATGGGCTGCCCAGGGAGGTGGTGGAGTCCCCATCCCTGGAGGGGTTGAAGAGTCGGGTCAACTTAGCGCTGAGGGATCTGGTGTAGTTGGGAACTTCAGTGTGAGGTCAATGGTTGGACTGGATGATCTTCAAAGTCTTTTCCAAGCTAGACGATTCTGTGATTCTGTAATGTCTAATAGTCCAGTTATAGTGAACATCAGTCAGCAGCAGATATAAAGGGATGAGAGTAACAGTGGACACATGCAGAGTGATGCTTTCCTTCTTCCAGCAGTCACAAATTTAAAGAGTTGAGGAGCAGAATGAGGCAGACCAGATGATTACAAACCTCTGAGTTTAATTTGTTCTTCAATACTGCTTTGACACTGCTGTACTTGTGGCCTCCACAAAACTGTATGGCGCTCTGAAATTTTAAATTTACTTTAAATCTGCTGCTTGATCATTTATATGGATAAGTACTACTTCTTGTATCATGCAAACTAGCAAATTCCTGTCTTTCAAGATTTTATTGTGGCCTGTCACATATCATCTCTTTTCAAAACTGAAGTCATAGACTATTTATTCTCTCAAAGTGAAGGCTGTTCCGTATTTCTGATCATCTTCCTAATTCTTTTTCTGTATCTTTTCTAATTCTCTTGTGTTCTGCGGTGTTCCTCTTTATATTTGTGTTATCAGAATTTCATTCAACATTCAAAATATTAACACCCCCCCCAACATTCAAAATAAAGGGAACACCAGGGATGTACTATATTTTATTTATTCTCAGTTGTTTTTTTCTCTAATATTTAAAATTATGTGCCTTTCTGGACCTTTAATAGGTATTTTCAAAGAACTCAAATGACTCAAATATGTTTTCTTCTGGTAAAAAAATTTGAATCCCATACTGTAAATGCTGGGGTTATTATTAATTGCAGTAATCAACATTGCATTTCATCTGCTATTTTATCCTGAATAATTTGTATCACCTGGAAATGTTATATATCTCACTGTTCGCTCTCTTTTCCAATTAATTCATAAATATGTTTATTAGCATTTGTTTACAAGACAGACCCCACTGGGCCTCTGTGGCAACCATCCTCCAATGTGAATACTGGCTATTTCTTTTTATAGTCGTTTCTTAGTTTTTAATGTGTTATTGATCTGCAAGAGAACTGTTCTTTTATTCTGTGGAAGCATTCCTTCTTCAAGAACTCTGCCAAAAGCTCTTTTAAAAATCCAAGGACAAGGTATTGACCATACTACATCTATCCACATACTTGCTGACTCCTTCAAAGAACTGTAAGAGTCTTGAAGGACATACCTTCTGCCTACAGAAGCTGCATGACTTCTTCCCTTAACGGTTATCTGGGTATCCACCAGTTCTAGTTTTCATTCTGATTTTTAGCTATTTGCCTGCAAATCACAATTACTTATCTATAGTTTCTTGTATACCCAGTGGAGTCCCTCTCAAAGGCTAGGGTTGCATTTGCTGCCTTCCATTCCTCAGGTGCTGATAAGGATTTAAGTGACAGACTGTATGACACTACTTAGTATATACTTTGTTTCCTACTTATGTGTATTCAAGTTCTCTCTAAGGACTTGAGTACACAGGAGAGTATAAACCAGTTGTTTAAAAGCTTCATTTTATTCACCTACTTCACTGAGATGAGAGTGAGACTAATTTTTCATTATGGTGTAAATCAAACGCCTTATTCAGCCAGCGTGACCTTGCCGGCAGATTCTGAATATCTTCCAGTCCTTGGGATTTTGTTTAGTACAAATGGATCATATTCAGTATTAGCTGGAAGAAGATCAAATGTAAATGCTGCCTTACTGGTTATAAAAAAGCATGAATGATTTATTAGGTATCAATAGGATATTTAGCATTTACCTATCACTATGTTCAAACAGATAACTAAAAGCACACAATAATCAATATAAGAGGAAAGTCATACTTCATTCCTTATTTCTATCTGATGTAATCAAAAAGAGGATAAGGGGGCTTTATACTTCGGTTAACACATTTTTTTCAGAGTAAGCAACTGTCCACAGGGCCCTTCATTTGTATTTTATAACACGCATCTTGTCAGGAGAAGCAGGTGGCATGAATTTTACTAGAAGCACAATTCTCTTCATCAAAAATTTCTTCTTTGTCTAGGAATAATTCCTAGTTCATTTTAGCCTGCTCTCAGATGATCCATGTTGGCTCAGTGATTTGAAACCCAGAGGCTTTTCAGCCCTTTTTGTTTATTTCTTCTAAGTCACAATTGTCTGCATTTTAATTTTTATGCACATTGGTGATTGTTAGCTGGTTTTATTTACACTCACACTGTGCTGGTCAATCTCCTACAAATCAACTGCAAGAGATTTTCAGAATTTATTTTTTCCCTTTTTTTCTAGCCAGGCCAAGGTACTGTTGAAATAACTCAAACATTTTCCTGAAGACAAATGTGGCTGTGCTAAGATGAGCTTGCTTCCTTTATTTAAAAAGAAAAATCAGTATGTGGAACATGAGTTTATTCTGTTTGCTATTTTTGTTTTCTCTTCCCAGTGGCATGTCCCATGTAGCCAGAACCATAGCATGGGTGGTAGTAGAGAAACTCAGCCTGAGTTTTCCTGCCTCTGTAGCTGGAGGCTGACACATTTCAGTGAGAACAGTTCCCACCAACAACTTTTTGACATCTTGCACTCTTTCTTTTACCAAGGAACTAGCTGAGTGCTGTACATTCATTTCCGCCAAAGCTGAGCTAGTCAGCAAACAGAACAAGTCCTTTACTGGTATGACTAAGCTATGTCTCTTGCTGGAGAGAAAATGCTATTTAAATACTATTAAATCACGCTTAATTTAAGAGAAATCAGACTAACTTCCCTTTAAAACTGCCTGCTGCCAGAAAATATTTTTAATGTAAGTATTAAATATACACAATAGACAATATTTTTAGAAAGTGTCTACCATACTGTTTAGGGTCACAGTGAAGCTGCCAAATCCAGAAAGCTACGAATTGTGCTAGATTATATTCTCTTCTTTTGGAAAATATCTCAGCCTTTACAATCCACATATTTTACTCCTTTAGTATTCTAGAAATAGCTTTCAGTGCATTCCTGCTGTGTTAATCCACCCTTTCTCCCAGCTACAGGACCCTCGGTCATCCACAGTTTCAAATTGCATGTCTACCTTTTTCCCTTGGAGTTAGCACCCAAATAACCCAAGAGTTTTTCTAGTGTGGCAGCAAAATACATGAGATTCTGCAACAAAAGCTTCTTTTTCATCATTACCTGGAAGATCTGGCTATGTATCTTATTTCTACTCGTCAGCCATCTCCTCAGCTCTGCTTATCCTGAAAGGTCCTTGCCCACTGGAACTGTTCCTCTTCCTCTCTTTATGTCCCAATTTGTCCTTGTAAGTGTCTCTCCTTAGGCAAGATCAATTGCTCTCTGGAAAGGGACAGTCTCTCTGCTTTTTCATTTCACTCACATGCCAGCTCTAGATCTTTCAAGGGAGCACTTATATCTAAGAGAGTATTATTTTAATAGAGTAATAAAAATTTTTCCGTCTCTCCTCATCTCTGAATGGTAAGTGGGGTTAGTAGAAGAATGGAATGGATCATCATGCTTTAAAAAATTCTGATTGATTATTAAGCAGCTGCTGTTAAAATGTCGTGAAGAAAATGAACTTGCGACTGTGTTATGCATTTTATTGTGAGGGATTAAGGAACACTAAATATAAATGGAACGTCATCTGTAGTCTGGTAGCAAAACCCCAGTACTCCCAGAACATCACTGGTGTAATCAGGAAGACCTGGATTTACACTCAGGTGCAAATACATGCTCATAGGGAAATCTATTCTACATTCAGGAGAATCTAACTGAAACCTTACCAGGTATGGTAGTGTGACTGTCTGCTGTCTGGGTAAATGTCTTCCTAATACCTCCTGGGAATGCTTACATGGGATCTCTGGTGTAATTAGGAATACCTCTTCCTCAAATCTATGCTCTCTCTTTATCTGTTGTTCTTATCTGACTATAGTTTCCATCCTCTGCAGTGTATCCACAGGTGAAATTTTTATTTTCTGGTAAGACTTCTGCTTTAAGCACTGGAAAAGTCTAACTGAGCTGTGAGTGAATAGCCAGCAGAAATCCATAAGGACTAGGGTATAGTGATCATTTGGAGGAGACCAGCAGAAGACTTTCAAGGAGAGATGCAATATGACAAAACGTCTAGAGGCTGTTGCTTCTCTCCCAGAGAAGCCAGTTGTTCTCCACTGCGTTAGACCTATTTAAAAAGCCTAGTGAGGACAAAAGCTTAAGAACTTATATTAAACTTTTGGCTTATAAATTCCAGGAAAAGTCAGTGAGAAGAGTTAGGAGCTTCCAAAAGTTGTTCTTATTCCTGAATGCACAGACACCAGAATGATCCAATAGGAAAAGCTAAACCCCTGCCTTATTTTGTAATAAGCACAAATCTTCAGGCTGCAAAATCAAAACTTATCTTGAGTCTAGAATACATGCTCCCAGACTTCATAGACTCTGTTGCAACATGTTGGAAATGCCCTACTAATGTGTTGATGTATTATACTATGTTGGACAAGGTACATCATATTTAAAAATCATCTTGCCAGAAACCTACCAAGAATTAACTTACATCTGCAACAATACCACTCATTCAGGGGCTAGAACAAAAGGCTGCATTTCCAAGCAAATTAAAAGAACAGAACAAGAAAACAGAGCTAAGCCATTATAAAAGCTAACACAGGGATTTTATTTTAAAAAGAGGAAAAAGAAGTTCAGCACAAAAAGCATCAAAGAAAGGTCTATTATGATGAAAATACTGAGCTTTAAAAGCAAAACTAAGCCAAAATGAAATGACCCATTCCTTTTGGTATGTGCCTCATGGAAATGCTGTTCTGAAACTGTTTTTCTAAGTGTAGAACAAAGACTATGCTTTATTGTCAAGCTTTTGATATTATATTAATAACCCATTTCCTTCCCATTCAAATTATATGTCCCACTGTGGATGATACTTTCTATGTTAATAATATTAAAATGAAAATAGCACAAACTACTTATAACTCAATTATGGCTCTTTCCTACTGTTGGAGTCTTCACTTCTAACCATTCCCTATGGCCTGCCTATCAAATCTGTTCGCAGCAGCAAACACACTTTATACATTGCAGTAGAACTTCTTTTTTTTTCAAGCAACATGGGTTTTTTGAGCATTTTGTAATGTTACAATGTTGATAATACATAGGCCTATAGGAGCGTGGAATAGAAATGAACTTCAAATGAGATGACTGATACACTTTATGCATAAATCTGATGGCTCCTCACAGACTATGAAAAACAAGAAAGTAGAGACCAGAGGATCTGGGCATTGTAGCCAGTTTCAGTACAATAGCACATGATAAACTTCATGTAGTGCTTGAAATGTTCGCACTTATATGTAAGCCAAAGTCCAAACTTGAATACAAAGAGTGAAGAGATTAGTTCTGGTCAATGGCATGGAGTAGGGGCTTCTTTGGGTTTTTCTTCCCCTTTTGGCTAAATTACTTCTTTGCATAAAATAAAAATCTGAAATGGGATTATATGCAAATAACAATGATCTGTCTGCTTGAGTTGACAATCCAAGTGCCCTGTAATATTTTTTCAAATTCGGTTTGTAAGTAGAATCATACTAAGACTTGAATTATCCACTCGATTAGATATTCTACAAGAACATAGAGAGGAAATTTAAACCTTTCACATAGAAAGCAAATGTAAATAAAGCCATTCCCTGGAAAAGCATCCCTGTGTAAAAGGAAAAGCTGTTACAATTCACTGGTGCAAATGTTCAGGCAACACTGAGGCCAGCTGACAGCAATTGAGAGGAGCTGATACTTCTTTCTGGAGACAATAATGAAAACAGAAGTCATGTTCCTTAGAGATGGTGTGAAATTGGAAGCTCTGAAAACTGACATAGGGTCTTTGATGGATTCTCCTCTCTCACATTTTTGTTTGTTTCTCGTGGTGTAATTAATAGAGAAAAACTTGACGTGCGAAAATGAAAAATTCAGCAAAGCGCTCTTTTCAAGATATACACATCAATTCAGTGACAGAGCTGGATGCATGACAATTGACAGGTCTTGGTCAACATGACCAAAGGTTATAAAACTGATGGGAAAATGGAGCACCTTTGGCCCTTTGCAGTGGTGTCTAAATACATGTTGGTTTACGCACTTTGAATGCAAAATTAGGAGATAAGGTGAGTAGTTATTAGTATTTCTTTACTGTAAACACCATGGCTTTCTGCCCCATGTCAGTTCCCCCAACCTATTCCGCTGCTGTTTCCAACCTGACTTACGCCATTTTTGCAGCATTGACATTGACTTTTCTGTTGTGCTTAAATAACATTGCTTGTTAGTCTGTGCTTCCCTTTGCTCATCCCTGTTGACCTCAATGTTTCAGTTGATATTACTGCCTGTAGCATTCTGGCACAGCCTATTGGAGTCAGTGATTTTTGTTTCTATTTTCTACAACCAACTCAGTAACATACTTCACTGCCATTACATTTACATTAATGACCCTCTGTTAAATTAGGAAGGGGGGGTGGGGTGGGGGGATTGCCCTGTATTTCTTATCAGACCTACTTCTGGAAGTCACCGTGTTTCCGTATTTGTGGCTTAGGAAAGCTCTGAGATTCAAATTTTTGGAGGCTGCGAAAATATTCTGAGGAAGTATCCCAACACTGTTGTCTGGTTCATATAATCCTTTAGACATCTGTTCTTGGCTGTTTGAAGGAAAAGATACAAGGAAATGGTAATCTTTGTTCTGACAGAAAAGGCCATTTTATATATTCAACCTGTGATGCTTATTACCTTTAAGCAGATACTGTAGTCTTAATGCTTACCAATGTCTTTCTCCTCTATGAATTCCTGTCTGTAATTGTGCCATCCAGGAGGGATAGGAATATCCCTTCTGGTTTCCCTCAGTACCTAAATGGGCCCTACAGGACAGATGGGGAGGGAATCTTCATCAGGGGGTGTAGGGATAGGATGAGGGGTAACGGTTTTAAACTGAAAGAGGGGAGATTTAGATTAGATCTAAGGAAGAAATTCTTCCCTGTGAGGGTGGTGAGGCCCTGGCACAGGTTGCCCAGAGCAGCTGTGGCTGCCCCCTCCGTGGCAGGGTTCAAGGCCAGGTTGGACGGGGCTTTGGGCAACCTGGGCTAGTGGAAGGTGTCCCTGCCCATGGCAGGGGGGTGGGACTGGGTATCTTTAAGGTCCCTTATAACCAAAACCATTCTGTGATTCTGTTATTCTATGAAATGGTAGGCTAGCTAATGTCAACTAGCAGTAAGTATGGTTGAGGTTTGCTGAAGTAGTGTCAGCTTAAGTGCTTCTTTTTAACTCAGTTCTTTTTTTAACACACCAGCTAGCATAAAGGGAGAATAACTGAATAATGCAGTTATTAATTGGCTGTAAATAGAAATATGTGTTAACATATGGTGGCAGTTAATGGTGGTTTACTTTTTATAAAAGAGTTCTATCATCTGTCTGTTCAAAGGATCTCAGCACAGAAGGATGGCAACATTTAGTAGGATGCATCTTTCTTTCTGTGGGTTGTTTTTGGGTTTGTTTGTTTGTTTTTGTTATTTTGTGTGCGGGTTTTTTTGGTTTTTTGTTTTTTTAACATGATAGCTAGGATTGAATGTTAGCCAACTCTATTTTCTGTGGCTTAGCAGTAAATCTGATCTTTGGTCATATATCTAATTTGCACCACACTTTTTTTTCTTTTAGTGATTTAATGCAGTTTAGTTTTAAATATGCAAAATAAACATGGTTTCTTCACTACTAAACCAAAACAAATGTTTTTTTCCCACCTACCAATCTTCACATTTGCGATTAGCATTGTGCATAGCAAAACAGAAGCCGTGTAACATGTGTGACGACTCAGTGTTACTGGCAGAGGAAAGCTCTTTAAATGTGAAGCACACCCACTGGGCAATTGAGAATGTAGGGCAAAAATGGCTCTTTCACTCACTCGTTCCCTATGTTTACAGATCTTTTATATAAAAGTCAGTAGCACTTATTTGAAAGCAATTCTGTAGCTGGGTAGTTTTAGCAGGTAGGCAGAGCATTTTAAAATTTTCAGCCTTAAAAAACAATGGATGGTTGATAATGGACAGTGGCAAACAATTCAGTGCAGATACAAAAAAGAGTACACTGTGAATGGTCGCCTCTAATGGATGGCTTAATTTACTCACAGGTGGTTTGAGTTTGCACTCTTTCCACCCATCACTGTGAATTTTGCAGACTGAAGTGGAACTTACACCTCAACAAAACCAGGTATACACAAGTAAGGTTACTAACAGTTTTTACAGAGTTTAATTAATCAACAATGACATTTTGCTTTCGAAATGTGCCATTAAGTCTTCTTTGTCAACTTATATAAATCTTATTTGAATTAAACTTTTAGTACAAATTAAGGAAGATTACAGCCTATGTATGGATTCTTTTGCCTGCAAACACCACCATTGTGCATTTTCCTCAGACTGTATGAACCAGAGTTACAACTACATGGAGGTCAGAGAAGAATAAGGGTGTTTTTAACTGCACACTGTGAAGGGTCATTTTTAAAAATTTCTAAAAAATTCACGTTCAGCGGTAAATTACGTGTCATTCTAGCAAGGCCTGGTGCTGACCCCATCAATAACTCTTGCATAGTACCTTTATGAGTGGCCTGTTGAGTCCCAGGTGGCTACTGCTCAAGCATGACTCCGAACTGCAGGGTGTAAGGAGGCTTTTAGTGAAAGGACTGGGGCACAGTTTAGCCCTTGGCATTTGGTCAGTGGACAGTATGGCTTAATATTAAAAAAATATATGCTTTCTACCATCCCCAGAACCCTGCTAATTATTCACATCTCATGAATTCAAAAGCTGTGAATAATGGGCAATCATGTGTTATTTGTAAACGGTCTCCCTACATTTTCATCTGGTCCTATAATACACAGTTAATATGGAAACCTGTGAATCATTCCCAGGGAAGCATTGTCGTGCCCTGTAGACACCTGGATTAAAGATTTCCTTACACATATTTACAGATTCACTCCTTACTTTTTTCATGGAAATTAGATAATAAATCTTACCCAAATGCTAGAAATTGTTGGTATCTCTGTAAATTAAATCCATTTGATTTCCCAGATTGTCAAGTATAGTAAGGGAAATCTTATCTTTCCATTGATTAATATTTTACTATAACATTGTTCTTCCTGTTCCAAATGCTATCTGGTGGGAGTTGCATGCAGAAGCTGTAGTAAGTCTCATAGTTTCCGTATGCATGTTTAGTGAGATGCTAGTTTTAAAATATTGTGAAGGTGTCCAGGGCTCTCACCAGATTTTAAACTCAATTTACAAAATTTTTTTTGTTACGCTCTCATGTTTCATGCATCCTGGCTGAGATTCCCTCTCCTCATTTGCATGATGTATGTTGTCTTCTCCTTGTAGCAATGTTGGACAAGGGATCTTGGAAGCTCTAAGGGTCAGGAACAACCACTTGATTATCTTTTGCAATGCTGGCAGAGCCTACAAATGTGTATGGTATGAAGTGTGGATGAGTTGAGTCTCCCCTTTTCCATTTGCATATGTGCCAGAATCTCTTACAGATACAAGTCAAGTGAACAGGCTTCTAGGAATGAAAGAAATGGTGAAGAAGTGCTGAAGCAGTACCACTTTTCTGTGAAAGATTCTCTGTTCTGTTTTTCTAGCTTCAGGTTATGGTTGCTAAAAGGGGCCTAAAATATTAAAGCTTGTATCTGAAGATCGGATTCTCTCCTTATTACCTGTAACTAAAATTTTATCTTTATTTCCCCTAAAGAGGAAAAAAAGTAAAACCAGTAGAGAGTTAAAACAAATCCAGAGCACAATGAAACAGTGAGTCCTCACCACCTTGATACTGCACTGTAACCCACTGTTTTCTGTTTCTGAAAAGATTTTAATTGTTCCATACGGCATTTCAGTGCATTTTATAATACCTTAGTCTAAATTTATTCTTTCCAGGAACATATTCTCTTACTGTGGCAAAAAAAAATAATCATAAATTCCTCATGATCCTGATTCATCTTTTATGAGAATCAAGGAAAAAAATGTATATAAAAATTCTAGAGCACATATTTTTTGACTTTCATAGCATTTATATTTTGATATAGTGGCTTCCAGATTATGTAAACATTAAGCTTGGGTCTCCATATGCAAAGAGACAGGAAATTACGAGTTTCTTCCTGGTAAGTAAAATATAAAAGTAAAAATTTAACTTTCTGTATTAGGTGCATCATTGCTTAATATATTTAGCAATTCCTGAAAAAGATAATGAATAGGAAGCAGCAAAATTTGCAGAAGGTACAGGTGTATTGGTTAGTCATCACTAGGGAAGACTGATTTATGGTGTGTGGGAACAGAAAGATGTTCATACTGTTTTTTCTGGTTTAAACATCAATAATGTGGTGAAGTGCTTCCAGACTTAGCGGCCCCATGGTCTTATTCAGTACCGTGTGCTGATGGATGAGGTTCACCAGGATCATGACAGCAAATGAGACTCGCCATCAATACATGCAAAGCATTAAAACATCTATGAAAGTGGAAAGGATTTGGAATTAATTATTTAGTTCAGTAAAGAGATTTGGATGTTGTTACAGACAGCTTAATGAAGACATTAGCTATGGCCAGAAGTCCAAAAAGACATTAAGAAGCAAAAGATATAGGATGGGGAATAACACGTAAAATATTATAATTAGACCTGACTGTGAAATGTTCCCTCAGTAATGGGTTTTGATAACTTTGAACAAAACCCCACAATTTATTTGTAAACCCCCCCCAATCATTCAGACCAAAAATGTAACGACAGTCATAAGGAGTCTAGTCAATTAATAACAAGAATATCAATAAGAATATTCAAAATTATTTTTGAAAGAGGTAATAAACTCGTGTTTCATTTCCATGCTTATCCCAGTGAGGAAATATTTAATGGGGAGGGCGGCACATACCACAAATTGTAAAAAACGTGCTGGCCACTATTAAAGAAAGATATAGGATTATAGGGTGAAGTGAACGATAGGATAGTGAACAATAGGAACCACAGTGAACAATAAGATGAAGCTAGTGTAGTTTTCTTATATTGTTGCCCTTTGCCTATGCTAGGTGAAAATTAAACCATGTATACATGGGGCAGTATTTAGACATGATCTCTTTTGATGGAACTAGGGCCTGGGCAATGTGCATTAAAAGATGTCTCATAGATCAAAGCAAAATGCTACAAAAATAAAAAAACTGAAGAAGAATATTATTAAACTACAGGAAATTTGCTGCATGCTCTTAAATGAAAGATGCAAACATGTTTTGAATTTGGTGTAAAAAAAGTATGCTGAAATTAATAATTAGTGCAAAGCAATATAGAACCTGGTTAATATAACTGCACTCCATTGGCCTTAGTACAGTACAATATGCTCACTTCAATGAAATGATGTCACTTTTAATTTTAATAGTTTTATTAGGTATCTGCTTCAGGCTGTACTTGAACAGACACAGTCCAAATTCCCCGCTGGTGTAAATTAGTGTAGCTCCATAGGGATCTTAAGAATTTTAGCATTAATGATCTGATCCAAGCTAGTTTGAACATGGAATTTCCCTTTGACCTTGTGACAACTTTTTTATTAATTTCATAAAGAACGTAAATACAACTGAGCAGAGAGTAGACCCTGCTACATTTGTAACCGTATTTTTACGCAGGATGATAGAGAAGTGCAAAGATTACAACTTTCATGAATGAGTAAAGGATATTGTAAAACATTTAGATGGAATGGAAATAATCACTACTTAGCTCTGAGGGCAAAATAATGCATTGGTGTTTATCTTCCTCCCTCAGCTAGAGACAATGAAATACTAAGTGCTTTGCCATCCCTCTGTCAGTCTCAGTAAACTCATTTCCTTTTCTTGTTAATCAGGAACATTTGTTTTCCCCTCCCATCTTTTTGCATATCCCCACTTTCCTTTTTTTTTTTTTTTTTTTTTTTTTTCACTCCTAGCAATTCTATATCCTTTACGGCTCTTATATCGCACCTCCAGCTTCTTTTTATTTCCTTTGCTTTTCTTTTAGACTTCACTTTTTTTCTCCCTTATCTTTTTCTTCCCTCTGTCTCTGGAAGGTTCAGTGTGCAAGTTAATCTAACAGCATGAAGCTAACTGATATGATCAGGACTTGTGAAATAGAAACTAAACTCTCACTGACTTTTAGAGCCTACCAGTGGCAAATCTCACATGAACAAATTGGTTCTTGACATGTGATCAGGTCTGCTTGCTTCTTAAAATATGCTTTAAAAACAACTTGTAGGCCTCATTCTCCTTTTAATCTGAAAATGTGTCATGGTTTATGCCCAGCTGGCAACTAAGCACCACGTGGCTGCTCCCTCACTCCTCTCTCTGGCCTGGTGGGATGGGGAGAAGAATTGGAAGAACAAGGGTAAAAACTCATGGATTGAGATAAGGACAGTTTAACAGGACAACACAAGGCAAGAAGAAATAATAAAAACAATAGTAGTAAGAAAAGAATATACAAAGTGAGTGTTGCCCAATGCAATTGTTCAACACCTGGAACACAATGCCCAGCCTGTTCCTGGGCTGCGAATCGTCTCCCTCCCTGGCCAGCTCTCCCAGTTACATACTGGGCATGACTGTCATATGGTGTCGAATATCCCCTGGGCTGGTTTGGGCCAGCTGTCCTGGCTGTGCTCCCTCCCAGCTCTGGTGAACATTAACTCTATCCCAGCTGAACGCAGCTGAACCCAGGACAAAATGCTGTCCATTTTTTTCATAAAACTTACTTCTCTGTACAACAGTTCTTGATGTGATAAGGATAATAAAAAAGTCAGTTACAGGAAACTTACAGTTAGCTTGCTTCATTATAGTCCATATATTGATGAGAAGTTATAGTCTCCATCTGTGTACCTATAAAGATTCAAGCTTTGTGAGAAAAAATAATGTCTTCTTTACATGGTTAATACATATGGAAAAAGCAGACAAACTTTTGGTCTTAGAAAAACCTGGAGGACCTTAGAAGATAAAGGCAGTGAGCTCACCCCAGTCATATTCCCTGGATTATTTTGCTTTCGCTATGTCTTTGGACTGAGACAACCCAACACTGCTGCCATTCTGATGACCCTGAATATACCTGCCAACCTGTGTCTGGACAGATTAATTAAATAACTGTTGTCCCTTTAAGGACATAGAACAGGACTTATCAAATACATTATAATAATTAGGTTCTTAATTAAAAGAACTAATTAGGTTCAAACTTATCCTATTGGGAAACAGATATAAAAGAGTCAGATCAGCATAAGCTAACCTCTGTAACCCACTGTAGGACACAGGATGCAGCTCTTACATCCATTGCTGATCCTTACATGTGCAGCATCCTGACTGGTCCTGTGCTGGGTGTGAGATGTGACATTAGAGAGTCTTGTCTCAGGCACAGCAACTCAGGTCTGCATTTCCATTCTCTTTTGAGCAAAGAGGTTCAGAGACAGCAACCAGATCCAAAGTCCATTGATATCAGTGTACAGGTGCTCAGGAAAGCTGGATAAGGCCCTCAGAGTATAGATGAGCAGAAACTTTCATATTGCTTCAGAAAGGCAGGGGACTGGCATTGAGTTCCACTGAACTCATCACGTGTAAGAAGTTGACAGAGTATGTTAAAGCGTGGGTCCGGCCGTGCAGGTGTATACACCACCCGTCTCTGTGAGGCGCCGGCGATGTGAAGGCAAGGTGGTGTGAAGGCTGGGTTTTCACTGCAGCTGATTGGGATTCAGAATTGTACACCCAATTTCCAGAGGGTTTCTCACTCCTAATTTTATCTTTAATTAACAAGTGATTGCTGCTCTTTCCTTTTATTCAGAGGATGGCATTGACCATATGTATTTCAAGCAACTGCAGCAGTCCTACTAAATTTACCCACAGTTCCAAATATATATATAGTATCATAACCATAATGCCCTCATTCTGTCATATTTGCTTGAAATGTGTGTATTTGTGTATTAGGTAGTGTTGCCTGACTAGAAGAATTATAAAAAGCAAAGAGAACTGTTTTTCAGTGTTCAGACAGCTTAATTCTGTGAGTACTATTAAAAAATAAAAATATTTGCGTTGAGATCAGAGATAATTATCTCAGAGGCATGCTGATATTGTTTTCTTTATCATTTTGTTTAATAGAAATTTTTCCGTATTGGCTCAGCAGTACTTTTTAAACCTCCTAGTCTAATGAAAATCTTGTAAGAAGAGTAAAGGCTTTAAAAGGTGTCTAAATGGGAAATAACCGAATGGACTTGTTGAATGGCAAACTTCATATATCTATTTTGCCACAATAAAAGTACTGTATATTTCCCACAAGTACAGACACAAGATTTTTAAGTTGGTACCATAATGCACACGCTCGACTGGCCATGGCATAAAATGGGATGTTATGGCTTCCATTTCAGAGGGAAGTTATCAGGTTTCATTTTGCAGTGCAGTCTCTACTAATAGAGAAGTGGCTATGTGTCATTTGAGCAATTTCCTTTGCAATAAAAGGTATGGTGGCTTTTATGTTGATCATCTTATGGGATAATCAATGGATATAAGCATTTCATAGCAACAGGTTATTACAAACAGAGTGTCATGTGTTTTATATAGGAAAAGCTCTTGCTCAACCCCAAGCCCCTAACAGAAGAAAGAGTGATTCCTCTGCTTGAAAGAGGGCAAAAGGATAGAGGCACTGAGGGCTGGCATTCCGGTTTGTGTAATATGTGCATTAAAGTCCTGTGGAGATCTCTGCGTGCTATGTATGGTGGAGGTGATAGCCATCCTGCTGCAATGGCAAAATTTCCACTTAATAACGTTGCTGTTAAATTAGGCTCTTATTAAGTATATTTTTTTTCTTTGGAAAAGTAGGAAATTGTGTGTGTGTATCTCCTGAAACTTCTGTGTATTCACTTAATCTGGCTCTAAGATTTAAGGATCTTCTTAAAAAGCAGTTGTAAACTCAACTGCCTTTAGGTTCCTGAACTGAACAGCAAAATCTTTCAGCAGCAGAGGTTTGCTGAGCAGCAGAGGAAGGTCTGCTGCTCTAAGGTGTCATGTCTAGGACAGTCATTAAGATTGCTAATTCTCGCAGGTGTGATGTGATCTCACTGTGAAGCTGCTCACAGCAAGGAGAGGTAAGGCGCAGTTATTCCCAGGCTGAGAAATACAGCAGTGCTGAGCAGTCTTCATCTGTGGGAAGGATTCAGGACCAGAAACTAGTGGCTTGGTACATGCTGCATAGTTTAAAATTATCTTTTCAGACACAAACTTGGTGTCTCCTTACAAATAATTTTGTTGCTGGGAGGATTTTCAATTATATGAAAGTTTCCTGTAATACACCACTGCTGTTCCAGTAAAATCCTTAATGCCATTCCTACTGAATTTACATGGATTTCAGCAATACAGGATTGCATCAAAAGGGTGCAACTGGCTTATAATATCTTTGATGGGTGTATTTCATCCTTTCTCCATAATAAAGAAAAAAAAGTAGATAATGGGCTGATATTTTTAGAAGAGTTGTCCCTACAGCCTGAATGTTCTTTTATACTTAGCATTCCTTAGATTGGAAAGTGAAGGGTATTAAATAACAATGAGCAACGATAACAATACGTATTTTACACTTCAGTAGCTCTTCCTACCTGGGACTCTCAGAACTCTAAATACTAGCTAATGGAATCTAATGACTTGTAAAAAAAAAATACACCATTTTTTGCAAAGAAGGGAGTAGTTCTGTAATTAACATGACTCATCTGTATGACTTTTAAAGGACTGTTTTAAGTTACCTGATTTCTCAGTTTGAGATTCTTGTTATAGAAGGGAATGAAGGACAAGCATTTTTGTGCATTTACCAAATTTACATTCTACTTGTGTTTGCATTTCCCATGGGGAAATCCTTATCTTCCTTACAGTTCTTCTGGATAAGTCCACAATTACGCAGCTATTGCATGGATGAGTTGCCCTATTTGATCAGTTGATATCTGAGTATGTTCTTTTAGTGGAACCAGTGTAAATGAATAAGAGAGGTAGTTATTGCTGCTTTATTTGCTTTATAAAAGAGAGAAGCGCTGAGGGATATGCTGTTGTTGGGAACTGTCAGTGTGAGGTTAATGGCTGGACTGGAGGATCTTCAAGGTCTTTTCCAACCTAGAGGATTCTGTGAAGTGTGGATATGTATCAGCTGGGAGACAGGAAGGGCTCAGCTAAAACAAGAGTACAGCCTGCATTGTCTTTCTGTCTCCTTGGTACAAAACAGAAGAGTAAAATACGCATCTTTTAATATTACAGAGACCAAGTAATAAAAAAGAATGATTATTTACTAGCTATAGAAAGTAATATCCATGGCTTTCCAAACAAAGATTAACGGTGTTGAATCTGTGAGTAAGATGTTAAAAAAACCAGTCAGGAAAATCTCTGTTTTATGCATTGTATTACACGTTTTGTCAGTATGATTCACAAGAGGTGGATAGAGGCAAGCCTATTTGGGGAGGGGGGTCTAGTCATCTCCAGCTACTTGATCATTTGTCTTTCCTTCTGCAAAAGGAGTGACTAGAAGTCAGAGAGTACAAACAGGGATGGCTGCAGGGGCACCTTTTTTTCCTTATGTGAGCATCCTGGAAAGGCTGCAGCAGGTACTCAGACTTGGGTTTGGCCTTGAGAGCTGGGACAGAGGCCTCAGGGGATCATGAGGATTGTGTGTCCTTCCCCAACTGAGTGTTCCTTAATTGCCTGAGGCACTGTTTATCTGGACAAATGTGATTTGTGACAAAACAGCAGCAACTGAAAAAAGAAATAAATCACCAAATTTTGTAAACTCACAACTTATTTGGGTAATACTAGTTCTTCATATTTGCACAGCTGGAGTAAAGTGGGCATTTAGGTGTCTTCTGAAACTGCTCAGAGCTTGAGAAACAAATGAGCATTAGCTGCTTAAAAATATTTTCTATTTCTTTTATGATCTGCTGTTCAGGTGGTAATTTATGGTTCAGCAGTAAGCCTTTGAAAATGCTACCTTTTCCTCCTAAGCATTTTCATTTACAAAAGGACATGTAAAAAAGACGGAGCGATTTGTCTCAGTGAGTAATAGCAAAGTGAAGTCACTCTCTATAAGCAGGAACTGTTATGATAGACAGCAGATCATAAAGCCACGGTTGGCTAAGCAGAATTATTTTAAATACTTTGCTAGATACTCAGAGCTACTGTATATGGCTGAGTCAGAGTGATCAACATGAAGATTCGCAGCACTTGGTGGAATCTCTTGCTTGCTCACTATTCTAAAACTAAACCCACTACTCCCTATCCCCTCACAGTAGTAACTCCTAGGGATCACTCTCACACTAAAAACACCACTCCCTGTCCCCTCACGGTAGTAAATCCTAGGGATCTTTCAAATTACTTTCTCTCTCCCCTGCACTTCTCTTAAATCTAGTTGAATATATGAGATGCACAAGTATCTTTGCTACTCTTAAGACTACTGGATCTTTCTCTTTGTGTAAATACATCCAAATGTGGCCTTTAATAGCTCGAGAGGATGTAATTTTCCTGCTGTTGTGACATGTGGTGCCACTGAAGGATTTATCTGCTACAAAACCTCATTTGTGGTTAGGGCACCTGCATTTTAAAAGGACTACAAATCTCAGGTCACATGTCTGAAAAAGCCCTATTGCTTGTAATTAGATTAGGAGGGAGATGAGGACCCATACATATCTCAGGTATCTATGGGGGATTCCAGGATTATAGCTAATTGTTCCTAAAAAGATGGTTTTCACAGGGGTAGTCTGAGCATAGGCACAGCAGATTTGGTACAGCATTATGTGAGCCAGATTTCTTCAAGAAGGGAGGTGGATGGAGGAGATTAAAGGCTCGGGGAGCCCTGAGAATCTGTGGCTGTGGGCATGAAGGAAGGAGGTGTAGGGGTCTGCATACCACTAACTGTATGCTCTTCTCATAAAAATGATTTTAAATAGGAGAACATTTTTTTTTTTTTTCCCTTGATTCATTTTTTCTCTTGACAAGAGATTCACCTTGCCTTTAAAGCACGGACAATTCATCTGTTTCTACGGGAAGCTTAAAGATCCATATGGATGTGACTCGAAAATAAAAACTGCTTTGGAAGTTTCACCTGTTTCCTGTTCAATAGGACTTTCAGCTCTTAATTTAACTTGAGGAGAAGACTAGTCTAACTAACTCACAAAAGCATAAGTAGTATGCAGACAATGACAATTTGCTGAGGTGGGTGAGATGAATCAACTTGTAGCGGGGCTGATTTCTTCTGTTAACTATAAAAAGAACACAGATGATTAAACTAGACAAGACATCTCATGCTTAGGTAGCTACCATTAAGTGACGTGAATGCAAAATGAATGACAAAATCAAACAGCAAAAAAAAGCAACATTTATTAGAGAGACCATTTGTGGAGGCAATAATGCTTATAGTTCATCTGTCAAAAGACCTTCTCCTATGAGTGCTGGAGTCGAAATCTCTTGCTGCACTGGACTTGAGAGTACAGTACTGCCCTGTTTGGTATCGAGATCATCATTTCACTACATTAAAAGGGTAGATCAGTGCACAGTTTTTAAGAACAAGTCAAGCACTGATTCCAAGCGAAGAGCTTTGCTTAAAAATTGATGGTGCTATGTGACCCACTTTATTCCAAGGGCAGAGAGAGTCCAGTGTTTTTTCTCTCATCTGTGCTATCAGAAGGCACCTGGAGCCAGGGTCAGTTAATAAAGAAGACAGGGCTCATCTGTTCTTTCACTTTTGAGTTCATCAGGGAGTCCCATCTTCTTAAGTCTCCTGTTCAGGATGGTCCTGTCCATATATTTGGGACAGATGAAAATTTATCTCAGTCTAGAAAAGCAAGGCTGTTTCTGTGGCATTCCCTATCTTTTCTACCTTCCTCTTCCATGTCAAAACAGGTTTATTTCTGAATGTGATATTGTTCATTGTAGAGGAGACAAAACCTATTGGAATAGAGCACCATGTGTTGGCCTACTAACAGAGGAGAGGTAAATTATTTAGAGTAGTTGTCCCCAGTGTTTGCTGTCCCATGGGAAACAGTACTTAGCTGATAACATGGTATTGGCAACGTTTTCCTCCACAGCTGCTGGGGACTGCGTTCAGAACAACGTCTGTTCATCCAGTGGGACTTCACCCAGTATCTTTAAATGCTGTGGAAAAGTGGCAAAGTGGGAGTCTTACTTTCTGGTCAGTCAGGCCCCTTAAAAAGAAGGCAGTAACAGATTTTGCCTCCCATGTTTATATGTACCCTATGCACAGTGTGACTAATTTCAGTGGGTAAATTTGGGAGAACTGCAACTCAGCATGATTAATGGTGAAAAAAAAAAAAAAAAAAAAATCCAACTTCTGGAAACTGTGGGAAACCTTTGGGCTATGCTTTTCTGGTGGCAGCAGTATCTGTTGTCACAGAGCAGCAACACGTACCATTCAAGGGACTGTACCCTGGGATGCCAGTTTGTTTCTTAGTGGCTCCACCATTGCATTCCTATTTGATCTCCAAGTACTTCCTCTTATACAGCCATTTTAATCTGCCTCTGTGCCTTTGTTGAGACATCTTACTTATATTTTATCTTTTAAATACTGCTTATTCAGTGCAATGACATTAAGAAGGTCAGGGCAGACTCCTAGGACTCTCTTGAGGAGAGTTGTGTGTGCTTTTCACACTTTTCCAGTCTGATGAAACCCAGAGCACTCCGGAGTGAATTCCTTAGCTCTGGGAGTTCTACCAGCCCACTGGATTTCTTAACAATTAGCCAAGTTTAAGAGAATTGTGGACAGCTTTGAATGGGTAGACACCAACTAGTGTAACTGGCTGAACAGTATGCCATGCAAGCAGCTCTGGAGGAACCAGAAAGGCCGGGTGCCTGCTGTATGGTTTGGTTATGCCAGAGCCCACTGAAGCCTGACTGTGGAATGTGGGATAGAACGTCACGCTGGAGAAGCCTGTCTCTACGTGTGAGGGAGGGGTTCCCTCCTAGGAGGGCAGTGCTCTCCACTTGGTGACCTCAACCTTCTCTTCGGGGCTTTTGTGTCTCTCTTGCAGTTTGACTTCTGTCCCTTAATTCCTCTTTGCAGAAGCAGCCTGGCCCTTACCCAGCCTAACTGCTCAGCCCAGAGGCAGCAAAATTCATCAATTCAATTAATTCAATTAATAAGCAAAATTCAACAGATCAAAGAACTAGCATTGCAATCAACATTGCAATCCATGTTGCTAAATGGAGTTACTTCAGCCAAGGGTATAGCCCCTGTTTTTTCCACTTTAATATTTTATTAATTTGGAAGAAACTGTTATGGGTATTACTAAATTAGAATCTCATATAATGGCAAGTGTTCTGTAAAGATGCTGGCGAGGCTTGCAAAGTTTTGTTAATTTTGCTCAAAGATTTCACAGCTTTCAGTGTGGCTTTTTCACAAAGCTAAATTTAGAGGATTAACACCGCCTTCCTCATGGTACTGTGTTTACCAAGGGAATGTTGGTCAAAGGGAGAAAAGTGGACAACTTCAGACTTTTCATGTCAGTGCTGCTTACAGAACAAATATCCATTGGCAGGGTAAGACCCTGAAGAAGAAGAAAAGAAGCTTTCTACCTATTGTGCAATAAATCAAAAGGTTCCAGTGAATTTCTTTGAGTGCTAGCAAAACTGCTTAATCTAGGATTTCAAAGAGTGATCAAAACTATTTTCAATTATTCCTGACTTGCACTTGTATCATTCCAGACTGAGCTGAGTCTTTTTCCCTAGTACATTGCTTTATTTAAAGGCAATAGAAAGAAAAGAAAGAAGTGAATTTCAGTGATCAGAATCCCAATGTGTGGGAAATATGACTTCAGTTCTTCCCCTGGAAAGTCTGAATAAGACCAAATAATTACAAGTTCTTCACTAATAAAAAGCAGAGAAAAAAAAGAAACAATAACAGAACATTTTCAGAAATTGGATTGTCGTTATCTGTAATAATACAGGAGGCTTATCTATTGTGAAAAGAGCAAGCCTGGTTCTAATGTGGCATAAATATTTGCATGATAATAAGGTTATATATTTTAGATTAAGACAATGTATTGCTCACAAAGAAGAAGAAACAGCTGTGGCCATCCTTGGGAAAACATGACTTTCTAAATGTGACTTTGTGCATGTCCCAAGACTCTACAGCTACTTTTCTTTAAAAGTGTATTTACTGTTAGAGTGCAGTTCCCATTGATCCCAGACTCTATCCGAACTCTGAGGGTGGCAGAATGGGTATGCAAGAGTTGTTAAGTAGCTTTGATCTTTCAGAATAAGTAAGGAAACCCAAATGCAGAACACAAAAATAATGCCTTTCTGTCTCACCGCTTTGTATTACTAACTGGAAGCCTTAAAAATTAAAAGGGCTTGTAAATCACCAAATGTATAAATACATCCACCAAAGAGTTTTATTGCACAAATGATTCATTTGCATCCCAAAATGAACTAGGTGATGAACTTGCAAAGATCTCTTTTTTTAAAATGTGACTAAAAATTCCAAAAGAGCAGCAAATTGTATTGGTTCTAAAGCAGTGAAATTAAAGTGAACAACATATTGCATTACTTATAGTGCTGATCCATTATCAGTATAAATGTTGACTGCTTAGGTTAAGAGGTCCACAAACAAAGTGGCTGTATCCTCAGCTACTATAAATGTTACAGGGATGTTTATGGAGCTAAACATTATTTCCAGCAGCTGAGGACCTGGGTACCCTTACTTAAATACTAACTGTTAGGATAGAAAAGTTAACAAAATCTCTAAGATGAACACATTAAAAGGATCATTGAATGTTTATATTCCTTGATCTATATTTTTCCCAGAACTTAAAGAGAACAAGTCTTTTGAAGGACTATTTGAACTACTGCATTTGATGTACTTCTGCTGGTCCAGGACAGATGGTTTACACTACACTGCTAGAAATATTTTGTGGTGTACCATGTATCTTATGTTCTATATAAGTAGCCTCTAAAACAACTGCCAAATGTCTAGAAGTATAAAATTGTGCACGGGATCAGAGCACTTACTCCATCCAGCCCCATGTCATTTACAGTCTAGAAACCAGGAACAATTGTTCACGTGTCACATTTTATGAGTCAGCAGGGAAAGTGAGAGGATCAGTCTTAGCAGACTCAAAATTTAGATTCAGGCACACAGTCTAACCTAAACCAGAATCACATGCCTAGCCACTGAATGAACTGTAGTTGGCTAATCAAAAGCCCATTTAAAGTGGAGGTGAATTGTGGCTCGGTTGCTTTGAATCGATATGCTCCCACAGATTCTTGTAGCATGTATCCTACATTTACAAATCATCTCTGTTGGATGGAAGCACCCTCAGATTGCTAGGCATGACTTGTCCACATATGTTCTGGAAGACTGTGCAAAATGGTAGGCTTTCCAGCACAAGTAGTTGGATTTTACAGCTGGGCTGTAAGATGAAAAAATATGCCCACACTCTGCATTCAGTGGGCAAGAGTAAGTATGGAGTAGAAAAAAGGAGAGGTTACAGAGTACAGGGAAGAGATAGAAAAGGAAAGTTGAATGAATTTTGTTCTCTCCCCAGAGTGCCAGGTTCTTATTTCAGCAGCTGTCTGCCACTCAGAGCCTCTTTTGGCTCACTTACTAGCATAAAAGCTGTCTGCAATAGCCAAGCTGACTTCATGCAGAAAAAAAGGTGAATAAAAAATAACTGGTATGCTAAGAACTATTGCTGAAGGATTCTATAGGGCAGAAACAGACAAGGTGATTCAAGTCAGCCAGAGAGGGAAAATTTAGGAGATGGATACTGTGCATTTTCAAGAGTTTAAAAACAAACTGTAGCTTTTTTTTTTTTTTTTTCCCCTCATTTCATTCCATGTATGTCAACTTCTTTTTACAAGGAGATAGTATTTTTTTCCTGTACAAGATAATCTTCATGGTCTGTTTTTAACTGTAAAAACAAAAAACCAAACTAAATCTGAAATGCACACACCATATTCTTAGATCACAGTAACATATGCCAGGGAAAGAAGCAGTAGACCATTGCTTTATTTGGATGAAACTATAAAGCCATAAGCACTGGCTTTGAAAAACAATTATACCTAACATTTCTCATCAGTAAATCTCACTAGACTAAGGCAGAAAGTATCATCCTCCTCATTTAATGATGCAGAAATTAAAGCATGGGGATACAGGTATGCCTTGTGCAAGGTCACTGGCAGACCTAAAAAGAGAACACTGATTTCTCATTTCCCAGCAAATGAGCTCTTAACTAGGCCCACCTCCTCCCCATCTAGAGCGAATAAATAAATAAATACAATAGTATAAACAAAGTCCTCCGTAGTTCAATTTTAAGCAATCAGTATGAATTATCCATTAGGACTCTATAGCTAGGAATTACTCCCTCACATTATTTGGAGAACAACGAGAAGCCATGGAAAATATAAGCCACCAGCAAAGAAATTTGTAAACACTGCCTTATGGAAAAGAAGGCCACATTAATAAATAAGAATTATCCACTTGTTTCTGGTAAGTAGCTTACGAGTTTGATGGGATGGTAAATAGGGTCTCAGAAAAGACAAGCTAAAAACTACACCGCTCATTGAAGTGTGAAGTGTAGCATTAAGCATTTTCCCCACTATCATTGTCTTTTCTCATGAGCCATGTTTATGTCTGAATTGCAGTAGTTCTGGTTTAACTTTAAGACCAGGATTTCTCAGCTGTCCAAGATGCCTGTCCAGTTCCCTTAGCCATTAGGAAAGCAGGCTGTGTACCATTTCCCTTAAGAAGTTCCACAAAAAATTGCAAAAAAAGAACAAAGAATTACAAGCCCTTAGCTTTCTGGTAGTCTCATTTTAACATCTTGATAGTTAAGACAATTATAATCTACCTTGTTTGTCCCCCCCTTTTTTTCCCCACTATCTTGAACAAAAAGGCAAAAACCCCACACAACATTTCCCTTTGATTCACTAATAATCATAATAAGCCCCTCTGAAACCTTCAGAAAAAAGCTCAGAAATTTTGAAAGGCTTTTCCCATCCTCTAACCTCCTCTCTTCTTTTTCTATTGTAAGTAATCGCATAAGCTGAATATTGTAAGGTTCTCCACAGATACTTATTAGTGTGTATGTGTCCCAAGTTGGAATACAACTGAAAAGAAGCAACAGCTCAGCAGAACACAGCAGATGTGATGGGAGCAGTAAAGCTTTGGTAAAGCTTTGCTCACTTGAGTGGATCAGTGAGTTTCAGAACCTCTTCTGAGTGGCTCAAGTCTCAGCTGCCCTGGTACCTGAGGAACTTGGCTACTTGTGAAAGAACATAAAGAAAAAACAAAGACTTAGCTGAACATATGCCACTTGCCCTCCATAGCAAGAACAGTCAGGGATAATCAAGGATTAGAATTTAACAGAGATATAATAAACTTGATATTCCAAGCAAAACCTCACCCTCCCAGGAGCAGGAGATGTGATAGCAGTTAAGATTTTGGCCACACTTTAAACCAAAAGGTCAGTCACATCATGGAGTATTCAAACATTACTGAAAATCTGATACTTAGCGACCCATGTGCAAAGTTGGAATATGCTGATTTAAGATTTATGTGGATCAGTGTTCAGTCTGGAAAACTCCCAAGTGGCAGTTTAAGTGGTGGTAAGAGAACATAACCATTTTCTCTCTCCTCTGCCACTCACCCTTCGGTGTGAGCTCAGCAAGTGCCTGTATTTGCTGAGATTCTTGTCACTGGTACCAATCCTAGAAGACCCCCTGGAGCTAACAAAGCTACCTTGCAGCTACACCTGAATCCCTCTGATGTGGCTGTACCCTGAAACCTTTTAAAAGCCTTGTGTCAGCTTTGCTTTGGTATTATGTTGTTTCTTCTTTTGTGATTAGAAGAGAGATTATGTACTCCTTACATTTTCACAATTCTTTCCAAATTATCTGTTAATGTTAGCTGTCCAGCTAAGATACTGGCAGGTACCAAGTCAGTAACAAATCCCTGGGAAGAAGGGAAAAAGTTTGTAGCATGGGGAAAAAACTGCCTCAACTCCAATTCCTCTGCCTCTCGGATAAGAGGCTCTCAGAACAAAAATCAAGATGCCTTAAAATAGACTCTGTCATATTATCAGTCATCTCAAGGGGATTTTTCTTCCAGGCTTTTGTATGGAAATAGGTCTTATCTCAAGAGGAGCTAACTGCAACAGGTCTATATACATTAGCTGTGCCTTTTCCAATGCAGACAGCATTCTTAAAATGGCTGTACTGCCTCCTACTCAGAAGATAATTGGTGCCTAACACTTCTGGCTCTGGGGAGCAATGTACATGCAGGGTGAGAAAAGAAGATACAAGGAATCTGTGTTGCTAAGATGCAAATCTATACTTGTTCTGTTGCCATAAAGAATCCTGACGTCGTATTGCAGACACTTTGTAATGTCGGTATAATTTCTGTTAATCTGCAAATACGGATTTCCATTATTTCAATTTCTAAATGGTAGTGCCACCTTCCTTTTTAAGATCAGCAATGATGATTAATTCATTTTATTTCTAAAAAAAGAGAGATAAAGATGATTTGGAAATACTGCAACTAGCTCTACTCTTCCAAACTTCACCCTGATTACTTTTTCAAGCATAGTGCATTGCCAGTGGTAATATAGATGCATGCACAAATAGGGTAATAATCAGGGATGGGAACCAAATTCTGAACACTTCAGTTACCTGAACATCTTTAAAGATAACGAAGATGCATCTGGACTGCAATTTCATCCCTCCAAATGTTTAGCAGCATGTAACAAAAGCCCCTGCTGTACTCAGATGGGGGCCCTCTGTGTTTATGATCTCAGGAAGAAAAGCAGTTTCATGATGTCTTGTTTCTCAAACCTCACTCATAGTCTTGAGTCTATTTGGTCTTTAGAATGACTGCATCTCCAATTGCAGCTTCAACATTTCTTTCATTCAAAATGATCTATTCATCTGTATTCATAAACATGCCAATCTTCTGGTTCAAAAAATCCAACCAACCCTCCAATAACAAATAAACAACAAAAACCCTCTCATTAATCCACCTCCCTCATTAGCTAGGATTAAAAACCTTAGTCAAAATGACTGGCCTTGTGCCCAGAAAAGCTATGAGATCAATAATCCAAACAGACTTAATGATCCTCTTACAAAAGAATAACTTTTGTACTTCTCCTACAGAACACTTTGAAAAAGTGAAGGGAAAAATACAAGAAATGTCACATCATCTGCATAAGTTAATTTATCTGTTGGTTTGAAGCTGTACAGTTCAGGGAGAGACTTCGGGAAACAGTGTGGGTTTTTTTTTTTTTTCTTTTCTCTCTGTTAAATGACATTTACTGTCTGCAAAAACAGTAATATGAAAAATCACAAACTGTATCAGTGATTAGCCTGTAAGAGCCTAAGAAGTTTCATTAACATTTCCAGTATCTCATTTCACTCATGAGCAGTTTAAAATTATGGCATTTGTATTCTTATACAAGATCAGTATTCTTTAAGACTTTTATTTAGGCACTTTAACTTGTTGGTATCCTTATTTCGACACTACTAATTACAGCTTCTAACTTTAAAAAGTTTGATTTTTATTTTACAAACTCAAGTGTTGATGGGAAGAAAAATAAAACCAAACTAAACCCTACTGTATAGCTCTCTATCAGCACAAGTATTATAAAAAGCCAGTGCCTTTGACCGAAGCAGGCTATAAACTCCACAGGGAACATTTCTCTCATGGACAGAATGGAAATGTCTTGGGGTAGAGACTGGCAGGTACTCAGCACAGCAGCTATGTTGCATGTGGGTGTGCTAGAAAATTATCAGGCTGGGCTGACTGCAACTGTGGGAATTAGCTATCTAATCAGTGCTCGTCATCTATCCTCTCTACAGTTACTGGAAAAAAGCAGGCATATCTTCTGTAGCCCAATTCATGACATATATTTTGTGAGGGAATAAATCACCTTTGAATGGCTTGGGTTTTGCTATTTACTCTAGAGACCCTACACAATCAGTTTGAGTCTTAAATTTTTAGTAGCTAATTTTGGCAAGATTAACCTATGCTGAAGACAGCTCGCTGAAATTACAGTAAAGTGTGATGTGATGCCAGTAGTTTCAAATAGCTCATCCATTTGTTCTTACTCAGAAATGCTGCTCGCATAGCCGGGCTTGGCACACACGAAATCTTGCGTGGAAGCTGAAACTTGATTTGATTGTTTGATCTTATGCCTCTCTCCTCTGCTCAACAAGTGGAAGAGGGAACAGCTATGCAGACCTTCTTCCAGTGTGGCCCCAGGTATTCCTGGGATCAGGCATCTCATTTCACACGGGGCCACTCAGCAACGTAACGGGAGGAGGTAAGGGCTGAGCTCTCAGTGTGGGAGAGACATCAACTCCCTTCCAGGCTGAAATAGGTCCTCCAGAGCTAGTTAGGCAAGAAAAGGAGAGCCCAGGGGACAAATATGAGGGGAAAGGTTGGAGCATTACACGGCGAGGACTCAGAAAGCAGATAATGGCAGTGAGGCAAGAACTTAGCAAATGCTGGAACCTGTAGGGATGAAATCTGATGGAAGAGAGAGACTGCAGAAAGGAGGCCTACCAAGAGGCGTTCAGAGTGGCTCTGCAGCAGACTTGAGAACCCAGACAGAAAGTACAGACCCTTCTGCAAGAAGCGGCATTTGTTTTGTGGGGAGAAAAAAGGAAGACAATTAGCCTATTATCCTCTGGGTGTGTTCTGTTGCTAGCAAAGATCTATTCCAGCAAAAAGGAGTTACATGTCTGCCTAGGAACCGTAGGGCAATCTGGGCACAGTAGTGTAAGGTGAGCGTGTCTCTCCATTTTGCCATTGAAGTTACTTATCGAAATCCAGTTTCTAAGATCAATGCTAAACTCTACTTCATGCTTACACAGAAAGATCTCTTCAAAAATGTATTCATGCACTGGAAGTGTACTGCCCCTCATCTTCACTGGAGATAACTGCAGAGTTTTAACAGTGCTTCAGTCTGCACCGTTAACTGTTTCTGTAAAGGTCACGATGTCCACTTTCACAAAAGAAAACTTAGGAAGAAAGAAAACTATTTGCATGCTATTTTCCTGAGGGAGAAAATACTTTGCTAACCTGGTTACATAATTTTCACAGTTCAACTTTTCAAACTATGAAGGAAAATTTTTTTCAGACTCATTATCAAGCCACTCTCCTAACAAGCAGCAGCTTCCAGGGCTGCACAGCTAAGGAAATGTAGAGACCTTCTACACAGCAGCTGCCGACACACTTTCCCTGTAAAACAAATCTCTTTATGCGTAACTGAAAAAAATCTCCCTCTCTCTCACCTAGACACACTATGAAAAGAATTGCTTAATAGATGCCAGCTGAAGGGTATAGAAACAAACCTAAAAGATCTACAGCAATAATGAGTTTTAAGTTGGTACTGGTGATGCAAAATAAAATGTAGTCACTAAATAAATTCCACTAGGAGAGCTAAGGAAATGTAAAGCAACAGCAACCTCTGGAAAATATGGCTGTGCTACCAATGCAAACATGGTAAGACACTCTGAGACTGAAACAGTAAAAACAACCAGGATAAAGTTACTAAAAGATTAAATTCCCTATCTCTGTTGTTTGCAAACACTAGAAAATTGAAAACATTTTTGTAGGAGAAATCAGCATTTTTCTGAGCAAAAAGCTTGTAATTGATTCTGGCTCGCTAGAGAATAATAAATAATAATTTCCTAGCTGCTAGAGTGCCAGATATATCATAGTACTTATTTTGCAGGCAAAACTAGAATCATACCTGGAAAGAGTTAATAACTTTAAAATAACACTTATACTTTTCTTAGGGTGTCAGTAATAAATGCTTTTAATTACCCAGGAAAAGAAGCCATAATAAGACAATCACTACTGGAAGCTTTCAAACGAGTACCTCACCCAAAGATGGATGCTATTCCAGTCAAATGTTCCAAGTTCAACTACTGTGATACCATTTCGCCTCCTTCTTGAAGTGAGACCATTTTGAAGACTGATTCTTCAGTAGTTCACTGTAGCACTTCAGTTTTAAACCTGATCTAATGAACAGCCATAGATGCTATGGGCTCTAAACATAAAGAATTGACATGTTAGCATATTAATGGACTCAGATGTCACGTAAATGGTTAGAACAGTTTACTGAATGACTCGGATATCTGGCAATATACATGCAAAGCCTCTTTAGCTCTTAAATATAAAGCAACTTCCTTTTGGCAAAGTCCTGATTAGAACAACATAGGTTGTAGTTATTTATAGCTCAAATGCTATTGCTGAACATTTCTCAGAGTTGTAGATACTGTATTATTAACTATAGTAAAGCTCCAAAAATCAGTCAGCAGAGGCCACTTCAATCTCCGCATGATAATAAAGGATTATTATGTGCAGTAACCTATTTATGAAAAGGAAACAGTGTGCTTCTTTCAGACTCCATCAATTGCTTTAATAAGGAATTGAAAAGCCTGGCCTACTTTATATGCAGATCACCATCCCAGTTGCATAAGGATTTACAATAGACAAAACAAAACTGTTTTTGTTGTAAATAAGGGCTGTTTGTTTAAATTGCACAATAATGTTTGCATCTAAAAATTATTTAGAAGCTAATAAGGCTTAATAAAGTTTGACTGTATACTTGTTAATAAAAATGGTTTCAATATTCTCCAGGAAGGAAATGTAAATTGAAGGTGGCAACATAAAGCTTGAAGTAAAACAGGCCTGAATTAATGGGAAAGGAGAAGACTTACTGCGTTTGTTCACTGATGGGCTTAAGAAAACTGGTGTTGAGGATGGAATTCAGTGAACTTAAAACATTTTATAAAATTTAAGATAATGAACTGAGCAGTTTGCTCTAGTAGATTAATTACTGCAGTATTACTTTTGCTTTAGAGACTGAAACTTGACATAGTTCAGACTACTGCAAGTTAGTGTGATGCACATACCGATTTCTGCTACCTTGATTTGGAGGACTCCAGAGACTCAGGTTCAAATTTTACCTTTGGCACTGGTTCATTTGCCTGTATGTTAATAAATTTAATGAGGTGTGGGATGACCCCTGCTGGTGTCCCTGCTTATAAGAAAAATATGTATCTGGCAGGAAAAGGACCTTAATTTCAGTCCCAAAAAGTTACAAATATAAACTCTGTCATAAAATGTATAAAAATACCTAATTTAATGCATAAAATGAATAATGTTCTCCTTAAGTATGAAAATAATCTTAAACCACTGAACATTACTGTGTTAGAGCTGCAGTGCAATGCATTAAGAAGGACATTAATTGTTCAGTTCACTATGACATTGTGTTAAACGTCTTTTATTAATGAGCTGTTACCTCCCAGCTGAGGCATTTGATAACCTCTAGAATGATGCTAAATACTCTCAGTTGATTTCAGTGAATCACTCTAAGCAAACCTAGAGGGAAAAAATACCCCAATAATTTACATTTGAGTCTGTAGGGTCCTAGAACTAGATTCACTTAAAGAATGGCAGCTTTCCTATAAATCAAACTTTCTGATTTAATGCAGCTGACATAGATCTATTTTACAATTTTTTTTAATTTCAAAAATACAACACATTAAAATAGGTTCAATTTATCAAAGCTAAGAGCAACAATTAAGTAATAATGTACTTAAAGTGCAAAGGCACTTTAACACAAAAAAGTGACGCCCAGTGGCTATACTTGGTAATTGAAACAGCAGTACTGTATATTATTATTTACAAAAGAAAGTCATAGTCCAGGAAAAAAGATCTTTGGAGATCTTCTACATAATACATTAACTTTCCACTCTGAAATGAAAAGGAAAAAAACCCAAACCAACAGAAAACCCAAAGACCCCCCTCCTCATTTCCTTCCAAATCAAAAAGAATTATGCAAGATCTATTACAGAAACGTACATTTGCAGTGACAGTTCCTACAGAAGGGTCAAAAGGAGAGAGAGATAGAAATAACTTAAAGGGAATGTTGCAAAAGCAACACCATATCCCTGCTATGCTGTAAGGGTTCCATTTCTCTCTCGCTCCCTCTCCAATTTAAAAAGTGGAAATGTTGGGAATGCGACAGATGACATCAGCATTGAGTTCAGACTCAATCAAATGTGATGCTGAGCTCATTTAAAAATTTTTCTTTATCTCCCACCTCCCCCCTCACAGCTGACTGATTGCAGTTTGTTTTTCCAGAACTTCGAGGTAGTCTGGTTCTGTTTGTAGCTTTCCTTGGAGTAAAGGATGCTCGGGTTTAGACTGTTCTGCAAAATATTTCCTGGGAGTTCCATATAAAACAGTTTTATTTAGCCTGTCCTGGTTTTGGCGTCTTGATTCATATGAAGGGGCAAACTGCCTTTTGGGTAAGGTGCAAAAGTTATAATGAACTAATCCTCCGGTGGGGAGTTCCTTGACCCTTTCTGCAATATTTTGATACAGCAGCTCTGGTTCCCTCGGCGAGGGTTGCTTCTCCAGTAGTTCAGCTGCACTGATTGTAAATGCGAGACTGGTGGGGTCTTCCTTTTTGTGGTCAAGGTTGCTATAGCTAAACTCATGGAGATTCCTGTAATAGGCAACTGGATCCCCTTCCTTTTGCATGTAGATTGGGTTTTGGCACATCTGTCCAACGGGAGGGGGAATGTAGTTATAAACATGTCCTTCAGTTTTATCATGGGTCTCAGTGTTGTAAGACCCGTACTGGAGCTGAAATGAACTTATATCTAAATTGTTTGCGCTGCTGGGCATGCTCTGCACCCCCTTCCGGCGCTTAAGGACAAAGACAAACAGGCCTGCCCCAAAACAGACTGACAAAATAAACACAACCAGCAAGCCTAAAATTAAGACAGACAGCGGAACTTCGGTGTGTATTTCTGGGTAGGAGCTGGGCGAGACACCAAGGAGATGGGGTGTATCCGTGTTCTGGTTCCTGGAGAGGAGAGAAGAATCTGACAAGTTGGGGTTATCTGGGCAGATGGCTTCTTTGCTCAGGAATTTCAGATGCTCTCCAGAGTGCTTGGTGGGAGACTCACATATGACTTCATTGATAACTACGGGGGGATTTGACTGCTGGTTGTTCTGGTCAGTGACTTGCTCTATCCAGTTCCTCAGCCCCAGGATGTCACATGTGCAGTCCCAAGGGTTCTCCTGGAGGTCTATCTGAATTAGAGCTGAGAGCTGGTCCAAGACTCCTCTCACGGGCAGGTGTGAGAAATGGTTGTTTCTGAGGTTGAGTCTGGTGAGGGAAGTGCCACCAAAGACGTTGTCAGGCAAGGATCTGAGCAGGTTGTTATTGAGAAATAACAGATGAAGATTACTCAGCGCATCAAAGGTGCGTGGCAGGATCTCCTTAATGACGTTGTACTCTAGGTAGAGATACTGCAGGCTGTGCAGCCCGTCAAACATGGATGGGTAGAGAATCTCAAGGTAGTTGCCATTAAGATAAAGTCTGCGTAAACTTGTGAGGTTTGTAAAGGCACCTTCTTGTATCACTGCAATTCTGTTATTTCCTAGATGTAACAAATCCAGAGAGCTGTACTCTGTGAGATCGGTTCTATAAATGACTTGCAGATAGTTACTGGTAAGGTAAAGTTTCTTTGGACTGGTTGGCCTAGGGTGGAGGTCGGAGATGTTACTTATCTTTTTCTCTTGGCAGTTCACATTCAAGCCATTGTCTGAGCTCTGCGAAGTACAGATGCAGCCAGATGGGCAGGTGATGGGCACGGGAGACTTTGTCTGGTAAACCATGATAGGTCCGAATATTTGCCTGTCTTTTGACACAGTCACACGGGGTGTGGGGCGGTTCCTGGTTTTGGGCGGCCGGCTGGCTTTTGGGGCTCTGGTGGGACTGATGGCAGCGTTGGCTGTGGGCGACAGCCTCGAGGTGTGGGGGTCTGAGAGGACAGGGTGTTTCTCCCTCTGGTTTGAATCACTGGAGCTTTTCCTAGGGCAGAGATCCTGCCTGGTGAGCTGGGTCACATCTTTCCCATGAAGCCTGAAGGGGGTTTCACAGACTATCTCGCCGACGAACACGGTGATGGTGTCTAGCCAGGCCTTGAGCGGCAGCAAGTCACAGGTGCAGTTCCAAGGGTTTTCCTCCAGCTGGATTTCCATGATGCCTCCAATGTGCTCCAGCACGCCAGCAAAAGGCATCATCTTCAGCCGGTTCCCCCGCAGGTCCAGGTGAGTGAGGAGCACGAAGCGGAAGACATTGCTGGGCAGAGACAGCAGGAGGTTGTCGTTGAGAATCAGCACCTTGAGCTTGTTTAGCTTGCTGAAGGCGCCCGCCTCAATGGCACTGATGTAATTATAATCAGCCTGCAGGTACTCCAGGCTCTCCAAGCCCAGGAACGTGTCCTCCTTCAGCACTTCCAGCTTGTTGTTATTGAGGTGCAGCCTCTTGAGGGTGCGGAGGCCGCTGAAGGCCCCTGTGCGGATCTCCTGCATGTCGTTGTTGCCCAAGTGGAGGGTCACGGCGTTGGAGTAGTTGACGAACTCATTGGGGAACAGGCGGGTCAGCGCGTTCCCGTTGAGAAACAGCTGGTAGATCTTGGATGGTGGCGGCAGGAGGAGGCTGACGGTTGTAAATCCTTTGTTTTCACAATTAATGTTCAGCACGTTCTCCTTCTCCTCACAAGGGCAGCGGCTCTTGCTGCAAATGTCTTTGGCAGGTTTGCGACTCTCCGTCCGCGAGATCCCAGCCACTGTTAACAAACTGAGCAACCAAACACCCTTCAGCATCTTTATGCGCCGTCGATCCCCGCTTCGGTACCTACAGTCAAACCTTTTGAGACAGGGAAGGAGAGAAAGAAGAAATCCCCAGTGAAAGCGGCCGGGAGGAGAGGCTGCCAGGGGAGGGTGAAGCAGGCTGCAAGGCTCGGGGGGAGGGCGGCGGCAAGACAACGACTTGCGAAACTCCTCCGAACCCCCCCCCGCCGGCTCCTCCACCCCTCCTTCTCCTCTCGGAAGGCGCCCGCGGAGCTGCCGCGGGGGAAGCCCCGTCGGGGAGCTCCCCGAGAACCGCGCGGCCCCCGGCGCTGCCCGGCCCGTCCGCCCGCCGCCGCAGCAGCCCCCGGGCCGGGGCAGCCCCCGCCCGCCGGCTCCCCGTCACCTCCCGCCGTCTGGAGCCGGCCGGGGAGAACCGACGCCCGCACAGCCTCTCCCCGCCCGCCCGCCCGCTCCTCGGGGCTCCCCCGTGCCTTCCCCCCGCGCCCCTCGGCTCGTACCTGCTCTCGGGGCGCCCGAGGGGGCAGCGGGGGCAGGGGCAGGGGCCGCCGCCGAGTGCCGCCGCGCCCCGGGAACCAGGCGCCCGGCGGCGAGAGGCATCGCCCGCCCCACGCCTCAGGAGGAGCCCGGCCCGTCGCGGCCCGTCCCGTCCCGTCCCGGCGGGAAGTTGAGCCGGGCGGGGGGCGAGGAGCGGCGGCGGCGGCGCCGCTGCGGGAGCGCGGGCGGCTCTGCGCGGGGCGCGGCGCGGTGCCGCGCTTTTGCCGGCTGCCCCGCACGGAGCCGCGCTGACGTCACGGCGGGGGCGGGGGGGACACGCTTTTCCCAGCCCCCCCGGCTCTCCCCGCCTGGTGGCTCCGCTGCCGGCTCGTCGCGGGAGCGCCCGGACAGCACCTGCGCCCGCGGGCACTCGGACCCGCGAGGGGGAGAAGGTAACGGGCGGATTCACCTGGCTCCGGAGAATTTTTGCCCCCCCCAGTCCCTAAATCCGTGCTCTCAAAATCGAGAGCAAGTCAAGCAGCTTTTTCGGCACAAGGCAGGCGGCCAGCGCGCGCACACGCCGCGCACACACCGCACATACAGGCGCACACACTACACACACCGCGCACACCCCGCGCACACTACACACTACGCACACCGCACACACCCCGCGCACGCTGGGCACACGCACACACTATACACACGGTGCACACCGCGCACACGCCGCGCACACGCACGCGCTACACACACACTACACACACCACACGCTGCGCACACGCACCTACCGCACGCACCACACACGCACACACACTACCCCCCGCGCACCCCCCGCACACGCGCACTCCAGCCGTGGGCGCAGGGCGCTGCCCAGCGCGGACCTGCCCTCAGCACCGGTCCCCGCTCCGCGGCAGCACCCCCACCCCCGTGGGTCCCCGCGCGTTCGGGGCATTGGAACCCCCTCCCCGGGCCGGCGGGTCACGGCAGCTCCGCGCCCGCGTCCCTGCGCGCTGCCCGGCGCTGCGCAGGCAGCCCGCATCCCGCGGGATGATTCCCACCGGCTGCACCGGTCCCGCTGCCAAACGGCCTTTGGCTGCCGGGGAAAGGAAGGAGCTGCTGGAGGTGGGTTACTGTGAAGCACCATGCACGGGGCACACATCTGTCTGATGGGAAAGGATGGCTGCTCTTGATCTCTGGAAGGTAAAACTTCGGCTTCACACTGGGGGGGGGAAAAAAAAAAAAAAAGCCACTCCACAACGAATTTTTAAAGTGGTGCATTATTACCAGGTTTTGACAGGGAGCTATACACACTCCACTTGGGTTTTAGAGCATAGAGGTTTGCTGCCAAAAGGGTGCTGGGTTTGGCAAAGGAGATACTGTCCTTTGTGTTCTTTAGCCATGACGTCTCAGAGCCCACGTTTTAGGAGCAGGAGAAATGTGTTTTCTATTCTTAGGGGGGGCTTGAGATGGGGAAAGGTAACACCCTGCGGCACAGGCGCCTTTGGAGCGCCGCCGGGCAGGAACACTGCTGGAGTTTGTGTAACTTCCCGATCTAAAATTTGGAGAGGTTGGGGAAAAAGCAGGAGCATCCCACACTGGAACATGCGTTTGGTGTGGTGCTGCATGAATTTCAACAGGATTGGGGTTCTGAAACGCACTCAGCTGCTCCATTTCTAAGTCTCTTTATCCAGCTGAATTCAGGAGCAAAAATTGGTGGGATCAGGAAAGATGTGTGTAGCAGATCTGGGGTTTTACAACACCAATACAACAGCAGCCAGATTATTATTCTGTAAGATTTTTTGCTTGTTTTCTTCTTCAAACATTAAGAATACGGTGTTTGGGGAGCAAAATTAGACTAGTTACAGAGCAAAACAAATCTTATTTTTGGATCTAACACAGTCTAGGGGCATCAGCCTAAAAAGAGAAGGTAAAAGTAGACCCGGGTTGACTTTTTTGTTTTGTTTTTCTGAAGGGAGCATATTCATGCACAACCCTGCCCCGCTGACACACGCACAGAGGCACACAGACGTTGCTGTAACCTACCGTCAGTATGTCTCACCTGAGCAGCCCTGCACGGCGTTGCCAGCACTCACAGGGCTTGCTCCAACACAGCAAAAGCTGAAGGCAGAAGTAAGCCCAATGCATTTTTCTCTCATCTCACAGCATACATTTGTTTCACGTCCGTGAGTTTCAGTGATGTGCAGCTTTCTGGTGAGCAAGTATCATGGCCTGGAATTGGCTCATGGGACAACATATACTGTCCCACTTGCCTGTGTTTACTAGTACGTAGGAAATGTGTTTGTGGTAACAGCTGATGCTGCCTTGGAAGGGAAAGTGTACGCATGGCATGCCTCAGCAGTAATTACCAGATTCATGTGGGATGGAAGGAACAGCATGTTAGGGGATTGCAACAGTAATAAGACACAGAGATGATACTGATTCTATTACACTGCAAATGCATGCGTATAATAACTGCTGTTGTAGGAGGAAGAACAAGGGTTTAAAAAAAAAATAATAGCTACAGCTTTTTATTTAGGAACAAAGTCATGATTTCTCAGCATGCCTGAAGTGTTTTATAATCCTTTCAATTAAAAACAGAGTATAAAAGAACAGCTACCCCTCCCCACACACACACCACCACCACCACCACCACCTGTTTTACTGCCTTTTTATTTTGCATGTTGAACATGGGAACATTTTCAGGCTGTGACTATCTGGGAGCCTCCAGGAATGGAAGGCCAGGAGGCAGGTTGATAGAGCAGCCTATGAGGGTTTGGGAAAACTTAGTGTTACACTCGATTTGTAAGCATGATGAAGGATTCTTTTTTTTCCCAAATACTTTGCTGTGTTCCCCCCATCCTCCTTTTTTGGAGCAAAGTTAGGAAGACTGAGTACAGATTCATGAACTTGCAGATTCATAGATTATAAGGGAACCATTGTCGCTTTTGGATCTTGCATAACCCAGGCCATCAGCTAAATTGGAATTAATTCCTGTTTAAACTAGATCATACTTCATAGGAAAAAGAAAAACAACAAAACTGAGAAACCAATAACATCCAGGCAGATTTTAGCAATTGCTTATGATGAAAATCTGCCATAATGTTTGGTAAATTGTTCCAATAGCTTTCATCTCCCACAGGTAAAAAATTGTGCTTTCTCTACAACTCTGCATCTGGCTACCTTCAGTTTGAATTTTTTATCCTTATAATATCCTTATCTGCTGGCTTAAGAGCCCTTAATTATCCCATACCTGTTTCCCACGGGAGCACTCCCAGACTGCTGCAGAGCAAGTATGATATTTGCCCGATACCAGCCTTAACCACCTTAAAATTGTCTGTTAGTCCTGTGCTGGTACATACACCAAAGCAGCTCTTGGCTCCTGCATGGTCCTAAAGCCACTACTTTATCTACTGGCAGGGGGAAAAAAAATGCAGACCACAGCATGAAGCAAAAGCACACAAAATTTGGCACAGATGATTACGTTTCCTACCTAGTGCACATCATGCTGTTGTCCTCTGTGAGAGTAAATATCAGGGAGCAGAATAAGTCTGGAAAGGTGGAGATCGTTTTCTTTCTTCACATTGTATCTGCAGATGGATGCTAAACACTACTTACGCATTTTTACCTACTGGTTTCTGTTTCTGTTTCTCTCTATATAAATGAAGAAGGAACAAACATATCCACCAAGTCTCGTGGAATGAAGAAAAAGGCTCCATCAAGAAACTAATCAAAAATCTCTGAATTGGATGGAGGTCAGGTTTTAAGTTTTACTGACCATTAGAAACTACCAAGGTAGCCTGGGTGCTGGCGGTGGGTAAGGAGGGATTTATTAATGTAGTATAAATAGATGCCAGTATTGATTTTTGTGAACAAAACATGCTGACTGATGTGGTGAAACAATGAGAATTTGTAAATTTAGCTACTTAGTGATCTCATGTGTTCCTCATCCTGTGATCCCGAGCTACATAATATGATATGCCTGCTCCATGTTAGCTTTAGATAATCATCATTGCTATTCAACAAGTACCCTACATTCTTGTTTTCCAAGAGGATTTTTCTCTGTATGCTCTTGTGTGTGTGTGTGCCTATTTGTATCTAGAGACATTCTCTCTCCCTGAGTATGTACTTTTCTGGAATATTTCCTGTACTGTAAGTGGGATATTTTTGTGCCTCACTTAAAAGTCATTATTAAGGAAATAAACAGTTTCCAGATTTAGCAGTGAGCAGTGTGCAAAATAATTGTTACTTGTAATCCAAGGTTTTATCTCCTGCAGCAGCACTGGGAAGTACGCTGTAAAGAAAGGGGTGAGAGAGGAGGCTCTGGCTTTCGCTTCCTTTCTTTGGGCAAGGGCCGAGTGAAGGAGGCTGAGCATGAGGGAAGGTTGGAAGGAGCTGGGGCTCTGCCCTCCATGGCCCTGGCGTCCATCCCCGCTCACCCGTGCTGCCCAGCAGCAGCCAGGCCATGGGCAGAGGGGCACTCCTGAGTGCAGGTGCCTTCTGAGTGCCTGGGGGCTGCTGAGTTGCTTTTTGCTGGCAGTCAGTAATTGCCTTTGCTATTACCTGTAATGAATTTCATTGGTTTCCAGACACATTTCTTAGCTCCATTTCCCTGAACCATTCAAGCATATGGAGAGCCATGGGCTACTTCAGAATAGTGTTTACTGCAACTTCATGACTATCTACTGTATAAACAAAAGAATTTAATGAACTATGACTTAACATGCTTTGTAATTCTTCCCTCAGCTGCTGCTTCCTGCAAGGGCTCAGACCCTGGCCAAGGATACATGTTTTTGAGACCCATTGTCTAATTAGAACATAATTTTTTGCAAAGAGACTTTGCTGTGATTTGTCTGGGGTAATCTGTGTTGTAACAGCACAGCATGATTTTACACTGGTGGTTCAAAACTCAGCAGTAAAACTATCAATTTCTGATGTTTCTGATGTATCATTAATGCGGAACCCTAACTTTCTTAAAAATAAAAAAACAATTTTGTGAGTTATAATACCAGTAATATTGGTTTCAGCAGGAAATGTGATAGCAAAGCTGTCTGTCAGAAAGCATCCTAGGTAGCCTGTGCACTGGGGATACTGATAGACTCACCACTATGTAATTTATTTTAGCTTTAGCCCAATTTTTTATTTTGTTACATAGAAAAACAAATCTCCCCTCCCCTTGTACACACACATACACACACACACACACACACCCCTCTTTTAGCATAGGACCCAGCAAAGTACTGTAAGACTGTTGATATATATGGATGTGTTCATCCTATTCAGCAGAGTAGTATGTCTGATCCAAAGCCCTTTGGTGTCAGTGAAAGGACTCCTGCTGATCTCAGTGGGATTTGAATCAGATCTTTGAACAAATGTTCAACTTAAAAGCATACACTTAGGTCTTAATGAGTGGGTTAAATATTTTTGGAAGTGTTTTGTTTCATCATGTCAGTGGGTTTTTTTTCTCTGCTAGGAACAGTGAGATGATTCTTCCTGATGATGTTGCTGAACAACAAGAACAAAAAAAATGTTTTTCCATCCTTAAAACAACAATGGATTTATCGTTCCTTGAATTTCAAATGCGTGAATGTCTACACTAATATTTACCACTACCATTTATAAATGCAATTTTTCAGATTTCCTCAGGGTCATAATCTATGTGTTGTGTACTGTGAAGGTTTTTAACTGGATATGTCCCATCATGCAAGCACAAGTGCGGACGAGCCTTTTTAGTAATTCAGAGAGTCTTGATGAAATTATCAGGTTTTCTTGCTTTACTGAATGGACGTGCCTTAGTGATGGGGCTCATACTTGTGTAATGCAGTTGATGTATGGCTATGATGAATGTTCACTGTTGAAAGTCTGGTGGGTTGATGTGAGAGGTTTCTTCCCTTTATTTATTAGTGGTGAAAGAAATGTAGTGAAATCTCTTCATATCATTATTTTTATGACAGTAAAGTTGAAAGAATCCAAATCCCACTGTGCTAATGACATATCTAGCAATATGCAAGGAGCAGAAGCAATGGGTGAAATTCAGTCCCGGGCAGAGGGCCAGCCCAGAGTGATTCATCATGAAAGCCCCCAATTAAGACCTCAAAACAGGGCTTAAGTGGGACTCCAGTGTCCTATGCCTTGAGCTGGCTTTCTGCAACGGTGTTGGAGGGGAAAGTTCCTCCAAATGAATTATTCATCATAAATAATGCATTCTATCAGTTTAGCCGCTTTTTCTTGATTCCTTGAATTTATTTAATTGAAATTACTCACCAAATAATTTCTATGAATAATCATGGCCTGAGGATTATTTTTGAGCAGTTCACAGTGAGCATTTCATATTCCACATTCAGAATGAGAGCTGTGTCATTGAGTTGTCATTATGCACAGAGGTCACATATTTCTGGTTTTGCTCCAGAAAAAAAAAGACATGAGTAGAAAAAAAACCCCAGTATTTTTTTCAGACTCCACGTGTTCCCAAAAATTCCTCCTATTAAGTTAATTCCTTGAGATGTTTGTGAACAGTTGCTGACTGAAGAAAACTTTGGCAGTCATTGGCTTTTGTGTTTTTCACCTGGTTTCTAACAGAAATGTAATTGTGCTGCATGTACACAGTATGTGTATATGTCTGGCTCAGTCAAGATACCCTTCCTTCAGAAATATTTTGAACCAGATTTGATGAAAGGCAGTGGCCATTAGAGATTTTAGTTTCCCACTTCTTCAGCAGAAGTACTGAGAATTGTGTTGACCAGATGAAAGGTTGCAGCCTGGCCTCATTGTGTTGGTTTGACTGAGATGGCGTAAATTTTCCCCACAGGGCCCTCACGGTGCTGTGCTTTGTGTTGTCACTAAAAGGTGCTGATAACATACCCGTGTTTTGGCTGCTGCTGAGCAGTGCCCCCAGCACCAAGGCTGTCTCACCCACATCCCCCCTCACCAGCAGGCTGGGGGTGGGCAAGATCTTGGGAGAGGACCCAGCCAGGACAGCTGACCCAAACTGACCTAAGGGATATTCCACACCATATGACGTCTGCTCAGTGATAAAAGTTAAAAGAAAAGGGGGGGGGGGGGCATTCATTATTACAACATCTGTGTTCTGTAGCAACTGCTATGCCAACTGAAACCCTACTTCCTGGGAAGTGGCTGAACATCACCTGCTGGTGGGAAGTAGAGAATAAATCATTTGATGGGAAGTAGAGAATAAATCTTTTGCTTTCCTTTGCTTCTGTGCACAGCCTTTGCTTTTTGCTTTATTAAACTGCCTTTATATTGACCCACAAGGTTTTTTAAATCTTATTTTCTCCCCCACCCTCCCCATCCTGCTGAGAAAGGGAGTGATAGAGCAACTTGGTGGGCACCTGATGTCCAGCCAGAGTCAACCCACCACACTCATCCGCTGTTATCTGTCAGAAAAATCCACGTCAGGGTTTGGCTCAAAACGGAAAATTGTTTTGGCGACTCACCCAGCTGCCTGTCGGGAGCAGGGAAGGGTTGTGTTCTTAAGCATTTGCCTTGTTGTTTGCAGAATCCTGCAATACCAAGTAGTAATGGGTTGGAATAGCCCTATGTTTGAAAATGTTTTCTCTTCAGATCAGACACACCATTATTTGCAGGGCTGTTTCAAGGTCTTGTTTCTGCCTAGGCTCAGTATGAGGCTTCACTGTATAGAGTTCCATAGGTGCAAAAGAGGTTGTGGGGCTGAGATGGTCATTTCTGGCGTCAGAGGTGAAGCTAGTTTATCACTAGGCACTCAACACAGTGTAGGTCAAGGAGCTACCTTGAGTCAATAGGAAAGAAGAACTTACTCTGAAAAACCAAGCAGTTTATCTCTCAAAAGGGGGTATAATAAGTCAGAACAAAAAAACAAACAAAAAAAACCCCTTAAAAACCCAAAGAAGCTATTAGGAAGAAATAGTTTCTGTTCTGATTTTCCAAGGATAGAAAAGTTAAGTCTCTGAGAATTAAGGACTTCTTTTTTTGACTGAAGTAAAATATTCCCTACTTTCTTGCAGTCTTTTCCACATCACTTTAGCCAGAAACTTTGCTGTCTCTGAGCAGTAATCATTTACGTGAAAAATACCCTATAATATTTCTCTTTGTGGAGGCTGTTTGGTTACAAATAATGACTTTGAAGCGTGATGTATAACTCAAAGTGGCATGAAAAGAAATTGATGAGACAATTAGAACTTATGAGAATGATGGTTACATTAATATGTTGGGGAGAATCACTTAGAATAAAGAATTCCAAACTCCAGGGAAACCTTAAAATTTATTTGGCATCTGAAGTAGCTCCCTGAGTCGTTAGTGCACAAAGCACAATACAAACATACATAAAATCCTGACCTAGACTTCAGCTGCTGACAAATCTCCCTTTGACTTCATGGGGCCAGGATTTCAGCTGACTTCTACTCTGGTGAGTTAGACACAAACACACACAAATCTCAAGTACCTAATACGACATTTTATGGTGAGATTTAGGTGCTCAGGTAGTAAATAGGCATACTCAGAATCTCCTCCCCTACTGACAGTGATCAAATTCTGATGGTGCTTAAAATTGCATGATATCTCAGTTTTTAACATTACAGTTTGTCTGGGCTTTAAGTTGTTTTCCTGGGCATCCTCAGAGCCTTGATAGACTCATTTCAAAGCAAAACAGGGATGTGCCAAACATGGCACGTTGACTGAAAGCACAACAGGAAGGGAGGAGGTTATGGTAATACTTCTGCTTTATGTTGCAGTCACTGTGGTCCAGGATGATGAAGATACTTAGTAATCTCCCTTCTGATGTAAATGCCAGGAGGTGCCAGGGGACATCTGAAACTGTTGAATAATTAGTGGGTAAGTATGTGTCCGAACTGCCACACATGCCACACATGTAATTTATGAATTACTGCTCTGGCATCTTCTTTTTTACCATCTATCAGTCTTTTTCCTGTAAAACTATGACATCATTTGCATGGCAGGAGATTTTAATGTTGATTTCATGACTGAGCAGCAAGCGAAGCTCGTAGAAGAGGACAGTTCAGCCACCTTTGGTAATCAGCTCTGGCTTGGAATCTTGAAAACTGTGGGCAGACCCAGTTATTTGCACACATACTTGCTCCACAGCGTTTTTGCTTTGCAACCACTACATTGGTTAGCATTTGAGCTTTCTGACTAGAAATATTGTTGCTGTTGCAGATAGAAGTGTTTGGCTTTATTATTTCTAGCCGGTGATACTGATGCACTTGAAATTATGTAGGGATGAGATCATTCCTTTATAGCTATTTAGGTATGAACTGGTTGGTGGTCCTGATCATCTCAAATATAAGCTTACATACTTCTTTAGAGCTGTTGTGACCTTCTGAAGCCTCCCTTTCCTTATGACAACTGCTTGTTGACTTTTGATAATTTTTTTTTTTTTTTTTTGCTAATACAAATATCTTTTCTCTCTTGACAGAATGCTTTGACATCAACAACTAACAGGTCTCATTTTGCAAATCACACCTTATGCTTTATCTGTAGCAGAACTGGGCTCAATGGCAGATGCATTGCACCTACAAATTTCTACCCAAAAAAACATTTTTCGTTGTTATTTTTTACCCTTTTCGTCATTAACTTTTGTATTCAGTATTATTAGTATTTTGATACTGCAGGGACATCTGATAACATGAGTCATGGACCAAGCCCTCACTGTTGTATTCTTAGCTATTGCTTTCCTTATCTCTTTCTTTCTTCTGTAGAATACAAGTGTACCTGTGATAAACTAGCGTATCATTTTTGTTCCACACCTTAAAAGCTTTTGTAATATGAAGGTTTAGAGCTAGAATTATAATTGTGCAGGATGCCGTATGCACAAGCAAAATGGTAGCGCTTGCCAGGTAGCTTACAATGATCTACTGAGAATTTCACTATTTTTTAAACTGAATGTGGAGGTGAAAGATGCACCTATCTCTGAAAGACTGACAACTTGTATGTTAGGCTTCTTGCTGGTGTCATTTAAAATAGCTGAAATACAGTGTTGCCACTCCCTCCCTCCATCCACTGAAATGAGGCTTATACTGGAAATGCTGACAAGTCCCTTATCTTTTGAGATGGCACCGTGCATGGTTTTAAATACTGGTTATAAATGTTAATGTGTTATCTGAAAGATATTTTTTCCACATGTAGGCAGCTCGGGATTGAGTCTCAGTAATAAATTTAACGAGTTCAGGGGGAACACACAGTATGCTTATGTGAGTATTAGAATGATTGGCATTTTTGCAAACAGCATATGATAAGTGCTACAATTTTATTTTCAAAGTTTAATCAATAGAGAGCTCTTTGATATTGCCATGTACTTTACAAATAGATGCTTCCTTGGGATGACAGCAAAACAACTTCTCTATCCTGGTGTGTTTATGCTAAGGATTTAATCAATCTGCTTTTGTGATTGTCATCAATTTTGATATTCCAAAAAATAAGTAGAAGTTATAAAATAATTACACTTCAGAGTGGCATCCTGCTGCTGCTAGCCTGGGTCTTCTGGCTGTACAAAGGGTTAAAAGGGTACAGAGTCCATCACTGTGCTGAGTACAGGGGCATGGGCCATGTACCAGTTTACTCCCATGCTTTGTAAACCCATGCCAGCTGTTGCATAGGAAGTTGAGGGGGATCTTCGAGGTCTTAAGAAGGACTTTATCAATGTCATGTGTTAGCTTTTGGAAGTGAATTTCCTCTCAAATAAGAGAAGTCAGAAATGACCTTTACCCCCACTACTGGGAGATCACATCATTTACACTGCAGTCCTCCCCCCCGGTAATTTTGATCTACATGGGTAGGCTGAAGTGGTCGAAGCTCCTTGTGTGTGAGCACGAGCATGCACCTAGGCCAAAAGCCCAGTGCTGGTGCTCTTCAGGGATGCTGAGGAGAGCAGAGCATCCCTCGCCCTTCTCCGGGGCATTTCGAACCAGCACAGAGGACTTCGGGGAGGTGCCCTGAGTGAGCTGTGTTCTTGCTGAGCAGACTCCGGTTGCCTGTGGCTCTTTTGTTCTTGAAAACAAAAGTAGCAGTTGAAAGCTGAACTTTGAAAGATCATTTCACAAACATTTGAAGGCTGGCTGCATCCACAGAGAGCCATGGTGCCAGCCCAGCTTGTCCTCCGTATTGCAGCAGCCTGCACAAATTCGTGCTGGCCCCACAAGACCAGTCCCAGGGAAGCCTGCGTGGAACAGACAACGTTAATGATTTACTGGATGTGGCAGCATAAGGACGCACGGTATGAACTTGGAGATAACCTTTGGCAGGGAAGTCTCTTTGTCTCTCTCATTCTTTCTGTTAAAAATATAGTAACTGGTAGGCATTTGGGAAACAAGGAAGCTGGAGCATTTCAGGTGACTTGACCTGAATTTAACGGGCTGCCGCTAGCACTGATACAAAACCTCCAGAGATGCCAGTAGATCTGTGCCTGGCACCACTGCAGGGTATGACCCAGCCAATATCGAGCGGGATCCTGATCTCAGCACAGAAATTCCTTTTGAGGCATGAGGGGTTACAGCAGGCTGACATCAGCGTAAGATCAGGGTTTATGTGTGCTGTGCATACTAGATGAGTTGTTAAAGACAAAAATGGTCTTTGGGTATTTATTTATTTTTAACGCTTTTTACTTGCAGCAAGAAGGTGCTGCTTCAACAGCCAGATACTGCAGCTTCAGCTGTAGTTCTGCTTATTTTCATACAGACAAAAGAGTCAAGAGAATGACCTAAAGAGAACAAAGGGCTTTTTCTTTTTTTTTAATGTAATTTTATTGTGAGATTTTGGGGGGGGGGGGGAATCTCTGTATGAGTAAATATATACATCTATGTATATACATCTGTTTGTTTAAATAACATGTGTTTTCCTTTGCTGTCCCTAGCCAACATCAATTTCTGTGCTGTCTTTGTAAATATGCTGTAATGGCTGATTCTTTTGCTTTCCTTGTGCTATCTTTGCTTATGCTGAATAGCAGCTGACACTTTAATTGGGATGACTGAGCTGAGTGCATTTGCCTTTGGAACTGGACACTTTTCAGTGTGAAGAGAGGGTACCACAGACTGACTCTTCTGTCTTTATTCTCAATCAAAACTCCATTAAATCAGACCTGTAGTTTGTAGGAAGAGACGTTCTCCATTGCATTGAAATGCATGGGAAAGGCTGGAGACTCACAGTTTTTAAGGTTAATTAGATCCTGAAAAGGAGAATTAACTGAAATTGTTTTTGCTATCTTTTTTCCTATTTTAATTACCTTCATCTCTGTTGGTGTATTCACATACACTTTTCCCTTTATAGGAAAAATACCATGTACTTTTGAGTTTATTAAAAGCCTTTTTGATAGACAGATTCTACTAATTCTTATTTTAAACAAAAATGAACACAGTGCTGGTACATTGTGTTAAAATTTATGCGTCAGATCTTCCTATATATTAATATGAGCCATGCAGTTAATCTTTATTTAACTGAGTGTTAACATTCACTGCTTAGGCACTAAATGATAATTTGGTTTTCAGTTGGCGACATTGTGTTTGGAAGATAAAGGAAGGAATAGTTTAGGGCATGACCATTCAAAAGTTCTTTGGTGGGGGTGGCGGTTTCAGCAACCAAGGTTTTTTTCAGGCTCCCATTATGTACCTGCTCTGGACCTTAATGTTGATTCAGAAAGGTAATCTTTTCAACTCTGTTTGGAAGGTTGCCTTTGACTGCATGAGAACATGCTTCTTGTATCTATATAGGACAATAGTTATGCGACCTGCTAATGTGCCAGTCCCCAAAGAGGGCCCTCCAAGCCTGTCTAACGCTGCCAGCAGAGCCAGTCCTCTTGTAGGAGGCCATGCAAAGTTTACAGCAGAGGAACCTGTTGGCTGAAGTCTTGTAACTTCTTTTGCATATATCCTCAAACTTCTTTTCATCTTTGTGTCACTGAAAATAGAGCTATTTTTCACACTTACCCTTCTTATGTCAGTATACACGAAGAATGGAATGGAATAGAATGTAGGAGGGAGACATCATCCTGTTCTTTTACTCAATTTTAGTTGATTTTGCAGATGGGGAAAGTTGCGTTCATAGTCCTCCTCCCCTTTCCAGGTTTCCTTGTGTTACGTTCACTTCCAACCCTTTCCCCCACATCCTTTTGAAGAGTACTGTGTATTTAGTTCTCTAAACCCTTAGCAATAATCCAGGCATGGGGTGGCTTGAGCAAGTTCAAGAAAGGCAGTGTAATTTCAGCAATCATATGGTTTTTCTCATTCTAATGAAGTTCCTTGCTCCATGTTAGATTAAAGCAGTTTTCTGTGGCTTCTTTACTGTTGTTATACAGCACACTTCAGTCACGAAAGAGCAATATTCTTGATGGATCACAGGATTTTCTTCCTGATCCTTTTTTTTCTGTTCCTATGATCTCTTTCTTCTCATCTCAGCTCTAGGTTTTAGATCTGTTGTACTGAATGTAAAATGCCTGGCAAGAACAGGACTGAACAGAGACTGACAAGATAGACTTCCAATCAATGATGTTAAAAAAAAAAAAAAAAAATAGACAAACTGGAAGAAGCACAGAGAAGGGACTGCTTTTGGAATGCAAAAGAAAAACGGGATGAACTCCATTTTAGGATCCCAGTTTGGAGATCCCACGGTTATCAGAAATAATCAAATGCTGGAAGTGGAAGCCATGTCAGTGTAAAACAGTGCTGAAACTAGTTGTCTTCGTGTGATGCTGAGGTGAGCTGATATCTCTATGTTTTTATGAGCTAGTGCATGCTGCACTTTGCTTTGTTTCTTGGAACAGACCGAGTATCTCTGCAGCATATGGCAGAAGGGCAGTCACAGGATTCTTCTCTCTTCTGTTTATATCGGGCTGTTAAAAGCCAGGAGATGCCAGTGCTACTTTTGTTCTACTCCTCTGGCCCTAGCAGCAGTGTGACCCAGTTTTCTGCCATGACTAAGCCCCACGTATTCTTCTCTCCTGTTAAGGACCCTTGAAGCCACAATGTGGTGATTCCCAGCTAGGCAAAGGCAAGCGAGCCTAAGCTAATTTAAGAACACAGGTCCCTGCATTTTTCTTGATGTTCTAATGCTCTATTTGCATGATCACTCATAGGTTTCAGAGTTAATGACCCAGTTGAGATGCTGAATTAATACAGTCACACAGTCAGTCAGGCTTAGTTTCAGAAATTATCTAGTAGACTCCCACTAGTAGAGCTGGGAGCTTCACTTTTCCATTCTAGCCTATGTTTTTCAAGCACAGATTTGGTGTGCCAAAGAGGCAGACTGAAAGGCTCTTCTGAACATGTAAGATTTCAGTCCCCCATACTGTGTAGTGATCAGCTTTGATTTGGATCCCTAGAGTCAAACGCCCAGTGGCTACCAAGAACTTGCAACAGGGTCAATGCGTGGTTCTGCTGCAGTGTTTTCTTCACACTTAGGCATTTCACACCTGAAGTCACCTAAGAGTTCTTCAGCACAGCCTCATTTGACACATCCTCAAGCATCCAGGGACATCTGGAAAGTTATTGATTTCATCCAGCTTAGAGCACATTCTCAAATCTTGGCGTTCTTATCTGCATAGCTTTGGGGCTCTGCCATGTCAGAGCAAACAGACATCAGTTGACACAAACATACCAACAGGTTAAATGGAGGTACAAAGTGGTAAGGCAGAGGTGTTCACAATTAACTAGTGGCTTTTAATGGGAGTCATGGATTCTCCCTGTGACTTTGAAACTGCCAACAAAACAAAGTGGTAGGCTTACTTGGCACCTGGACTATGGCTCAGATACCCCTTGCTCTAGACGTGGGGAAACACAGAATAAGATGATCATTGCCCCAAGTGTAACTACTGAGATACACAGAGATTCCTTGATGTTGTAAATATCAGAAAAGCCTCCAAAAACCACAAAACCAGTCTTCTTTGAAATATATACTTTTTTGCTGATGTTGGAAAAAAAAGTTTTTTGGATTCCATACAAGGAAGTCTCTGATAATGAGTCACTTTTATACAGAGAAAGTCAAGATGCTTTATGTAATTGCTCAGTGTCAGAAGAAAGCTATTTTAACAGAGTTTAGCAAGTTACGGATCTAAACCCATCCTTTTCTGGCATCTCCTGAATTTATTACCTTACTAGCAGGCATATTACCTTGCTAACAGGCAAAGTGCCATCCAAGCAGATGAGCTGAGGTAGGCAGCCAAAATACCATGGCCAGGTTCATCAAGTGTGTTTGTTGAGGTCAAAGCTCCTGGAAACCAGAGTGACAGAGGTGCTCTGTCCTGAGCTTCTGAGGCTGCCACCTGCTAATTGGATAGACTGTCTCTGTGTTAGCACTGATCAGAGTTAATACCCGAGATCAAAAGTTAGCTCAATGAAGATAAATTTGCAGCGTGAGAGAATTCATCGTGTAATTAAGTTACTGAAATACGGAATAAGCAAAGCACTGATATTATGTAGGTGTGCGTAAGAGTGTAGTGAGGCAAGATCCTGAGGCACTCACAGAATCTGAAGTTTGCCATACAGTTTAAAGAAAATTAAGGGTCCTAATTTCTGTTTGAAGTTGTAGTCTGTAAAGAGCAGAGGAGGGAAGACTCCTGCAGCTAAATGACATCCTTGCTAGCTTTTCCCAATACATTAAAATTCCTCCCTCAAATTCTCTAGAAATGGTCCCACATCACTAGAACACACCACAGGACTTTCTGATTGCTGTGTGATCTTTTCAGAGATCCTGAGGGAATTAGCACATCACCATAAGAACATGTAATGACTGTTCTTATATGGAGGCAAAACTGGCTCTGCCTGCCATCTTTTGCAATATGGAGGACTCGGGCTGTAACAAAATCAGGGAAATTCCTGCCACAGAGGTAGGAATGGCAAAGCACAGTGTTGGGGATACTATTCTTCCCCATTAAGCTTCAGCCTTGACTTTCATCACCAGTGAAAATTTACTGTCTTACAACTGAGTACTATTTATCTCTATCTTGAAGGCATCCTTCACTCAATAAGGGTGAGGACTTAGGAATCATGTAATCTGCTGAAACACCTACGTTAGAGTAATTTTTCCTTTTACAGTAGTTAGCAAAGCTTTTCCAATCCTCTTTCTATTCAGATGCTTTGGGGTATGTGGCAGGTGAAGGCTTTTGAAATAGAGTGCAATCTAACCTGGAAACATGGGGGAGCTTTATTTAAAGCAGGTGTATGCACATACACCTCCTACGCGTACAACCTCCTTTTTGCCTGTATGAAAATAAACGCTTTCCCAGAATTTGCAGCCAGTGCGTCCTCTTTGCATGCGTTACACATTCAGGGCATCAAACTGTGATCAGCAGGATAAGGCCAGAGAGGCCAGAAGCTTGCTTTCTGCTGCAGAACATCCTGGCGGGATGTAAGACGACAAAGAAACCCTCTTGGAGACTGCTGAGAAGGTCTGTGCTATACAGGTAGCACACACCATCCTCTGGAAGGCAGCACAATGCTTGTACAGAGGATGAGAGCCACCTTTTAAGGTAGACAGAGTCAAGCTAGAATCTACTAGGAGCATTTCATGGTATGTGTGTGTTCTGCTACTTCATTAGTAGTGCTCTGTGTAGCTTCAGCGCTCTGACCCTTGCTGGCCTGTGAGCACGAGGCTTCTTCCAGTTTTTAGCTTCATCTGCTTCTTTCTGATCAGGTGGCCTGTAGCAGTCACCCACCACGATCTCACCCACCATGGGCTGCCCTCTAATCCTGACCCATAAACTGCCAGTTGGCTCATCATCTGTCCCAAAGCCCAGGTCCATGCACCCCAGTTGCTGTTTCCCATCAAGGGTAGCTCTCCCTCTTGCTGTCCTGGCCTGTCCTTCCCGAGGAGCTGAACCCATCCATGGCAGCCCTCTACGCAGCTGCCTGCCCCACTCCCCACAGCTAGTGCTCTGCATTGCTGTGATCCCAGCAAGACTGCAGCCCAGCCCAGGACATCTCCTGCCTCCCGTTTGTGTCCATGCTGTGTGCTGTAGTGTACAGGCACTTACTGGGAACCATTACAAACCACTGTGAACCAGCACCATGCCCAGAGGCACCTGCCCCAGCAGCAGAGTAGGTGCAGGTAGAGAGGCCTACCAGACCTGTAAAGACTTCGTTACTTGCAAAGCACTTGACACCAAGGGGCAGATATCTCATGAATGGCTCAGAGACACCTGCCCCGGCACCTCAGTCACGACGTGCTGCACGCGGACAGTGATGCAAGCCGAGGTGTGTTTTGGTGGTGTGCTTCACAGGTGTTCCAAGTGCACAGAATTTGGCAAAACTAAAGGACCTGAGCCCTCTGCATAGCGCTCCTCAGCAGCGGGCTCAACCGTCAGCACCGCCTGGTGCATACTAACGACTTGTTTTCATCCTTGCAGGGCAGGGGAAGTGCCTCTGCGCAGGCCGGCGGCCTCGGCCGTTCCTCGTGTGGCGTTTGGAGCCTCCACCGCAGCAGCTCACCTGGCTCACTGCCTGCCCACGCTCGGGCGCTGGGGCAGCCCTCGAGGGACACGCTGAGGGTTTGGTAGGTTACAGGTGATCACATTTACAAGGGGAAATAAAAAGGAAACTATCACTTGTTCAGAAGACTGTGTACAGGCTTGGTGATGAGTAGGATTTGCATTTCTTTTTCTTAGTGTGCTGACACTTTTTCTGTAACTTCTCTTTTTCCTTGAGGTGACAGGCTGACCACTATGCTGGCAATATGGAGCTGTCAACCTTTCTTTTTCACATCCCCACACTAAATGCAGGGCAAAGAGGCAGGGGAAAAAAAAAAATAATCATAGAATCATAGAATGGTTTAGGTTGGAAGGGACCTTAAAGATAATCTAGTTCCAGTCCCCCTGCCATGGGCAGGTACACCTTCCACTAAAATCTGAAAAGGGAGAAAGTTGTGCCATTCTGTTTTCCTTTCCCCCATTTTCTGCCTGCTTTTTCCCTCAGGTCTTTGCCCTAGTACAAGTGCAGGTAAAACCCTCCCAGTCTGAAGTAGCAAAATCAAGAGAGACATGGGTTTAGTCAGTACACATCAACTCTAATTTCTCTTTTATCTCTCCTCGTAATCCAGACAAGTCTTGCATGTTTTCTGCTCCATTCTTTGGGTCAAGAACACACTGCTTAATAGCCAATTATTTCATACCCTAAGGAAGTTCTGAGAAATAAGTTCCTGGGAAGAATCAACTTGTTTCAGGAAATGAGACTAATATTCAGTAGGTGAGATATTTCCCTTTGCTTTCCTTCTTAGTACTGCCCCATCCCAGTACAAGGCTGAATTTATTGCTATGATAGATATGGTTCAGATAGAGCATAATAGTTTCCCTGAGTTTTTTTCTCTTATTCACAAAAAGTGAAGGTTTACCCAGGACATCATGGCAAAATTCCAGTTAGGTAATTAAGTTCTGCTTACTGAAAATTCCCCTTTTAAAATCTGTCCCAGAATACAGTCTGCTTTTCCTGTGAGCACTTTAAAAGGACTGATTCTTTTTAACTTCACAGCACTCCAAATTCTGAGGCCTGCTGAAATTATTCTCCACTGCCTAAACCAGAATGTGCAGTTCCACCTGAGGTATCTAAAGGTACATTTTTGCATGCTTAATTATTGTTGTCTGAATTCTTGTTTAGATGGCAGTTCACGGAGACTCAACCTGTGTGGCAAATAGGTCAGATTCTGCTGACTAGCAGAAGTAAACAAAATTATTTGCATGGGAAAAGCAAGGGCTCTTTAAAACTGTATTTTTATTAACATGTAGGGTACGCCATTAATAAATTCAGTTTGTGCATCGAGGGCCATTTTGCATGTGCAAAAATACAATTGTGAGAAAAAAAGTCTGAGAGATAATCTGAGGTGTGCAATCTGGAAAGCAATCCACAACAGATGATCCACAGTATAAATTACTGCATTTTTATTTTTTTAATTTACTTGTGCTACTTTAATTTGTTACTGTTTATTTATTTGATAGGTAGCATTTAATTAACGTATGAGAGGTTCAGGATGTGTGTTTGATGCTAATGGTTGGAATTTATTCCTGGGCAGAAAGCCAACGTGCCACAGCCATGTTCCACTTATGCCCTCCAAACTGTATTTAAGTGGCCTTCTGTTGCCCTTGGGGGATGTTTTACACAGGAAGCTTAAATCCTAATGTAGGCCTGCAGCTCACTTGCTGGAGTGAGGGGAAGATGTCTTTCCCTCTCTTCTGTTCTCTTCAGCAAGAAAATCAAATAATTGGATTACTGGCCCTTCGATTGTGCTCGGCACAAATGGTTCAAAATCCCATTGTATTGGACTTCTGAGATGAAATGTAAATTGATAAAGAAAACAAATGTATTAAATTGGTCTAATATGTCAATAGTATGCTATTACCTGATTAAGTGGGATGGCTATGACTGGTCTTCTAAACAGCTAAATATGCATAAGACATCTGCTGCTAGACTGGCCACATGAAAAAAAGCAGTAAAACAAAAAAGGTCCACCCACAGGAGCCTATGAGAAGCATAAATTAATGCAGGTTTTCCTTCCTTGCCTATTTTCATCTCTGGAATAGAAAATCAAAGCAAATAGATCAATCCAAGGATCTATGCAGTGCATGAAACATTGGGGCTGATAGAGTAGAACCCGACTGCTTTGTTCTACTTATACCTTCATATGCATTGACTTGAACTTTGAATTTCCTACTCTGCCAGTTTTTATTACTTGCACATGTTTAATGTATTTATTGAGGGCTAAATTCTATTTGTTACGTTGTGTTTCTAAGACATAATATCAGCTAAGACTGGGAGAAGCGTCCTAACAGATTTTAGACTACTTTATTATTGTCATTGTTCTGCATATCATTATCCAAAATATTTTGAAGCAAATCATTCAATTGTGCAAAATAAGTAAATCCATGTGAAAGTATAGCTGAGGTAAATCCCTATACTTTGCACAGTGGAGAAACTTCTTTAACAGCTAAGGATTTGAGTCTTACATTTTATGTTAGACTGGTTTCTCTACATGTTTCTTGTTAAAATGGTTATCTTACTGTCCTTTTATATTTATGTGTCTTCTGAGCAATAAATAGCTATTGAAATGAGGCTGTCATCATGACTGCGTGTGCATTTATTTCACTTCACAATTTTGATGAACATAGTCTGTACAGGGAGCAGAGGGCTGTAACCTTAGATGATGTAAATTGGTAGCTCCTGTGTTCAAGTGAACTGGCCAAATATCTGAGTAGCAATTCTAATGACTTGGGTTTAGAATGGAGCCTCCAAAACTGACTAATAAAATTGAAATGCTGGGGTTTCAATCCCAAGTTAAGGTTGACATGTGGGTGATTCCCACAGCCCTTCCCAAAGGGGGGGTGACTTTACCTTTAGGCTTCCCCCCAGGGTGCGGCGGCCTGGCAGACAGAGCCATGGGGTAAAGGAGCCCCGGGTGTCCCCCATTCAGTAACCCAAGGTCAGGTGTCCCACTGAGGGATGAAAGCTGGGACCCCTTGCAGGAGGGGCAGTGTCTGTGTGTGAGGTGGATGCCCTGTGCAGAGTTCCCTGTTGGGGAAGGACCTCCCGCCTCCCTGGGACTGGGCTCCAGTCAGGTCTGGCTTTTGTAAACGTGGGCTGTGTGGAGATTCAGCGTGTGGCTTCCTTGGTCTTATGTGTTTGGCTTGTTGCCTTGGTTGTCTCCTGTTCCTTCTATGAGAGACTGCATTTTGCCATTTATTCCACCCGTTGTTGGTTGTGTGGTGGTGTTGGGGTCAGTGGGATTGATGTCGATTATGTATAATCTGACTTGTTTGTACCCCCAGTGCTCACCCATGTACTGACCCTTTTGTGTCAAATACAATTTGGTTATTGGTTCATCTTTATGCTGGCTGTGTCCTTTATGCTAGGCCTAATAATTGGCAAAACAAAAATACATGTTAAATTAGAAGCTGAGATGTATTTTTTTGTAGCTTACTGAGATTCTAGCACATATTTGTATTAGTAAGATAATAAATGCATAATGGATGTGACACCTACCCACCTGAACATTTTCAAGTTAAAAAAAAGATTGATAGACAATGTATTCCATTACTTCTCTCTTTTACAACTAATAAACTTCCAGTTCATTAAGTTATTACATGCCATTCCTCATCTCACAAATAGAACCCATAATTCCGTTTTTCCCAGAGCTGCATTCTTTAAGTCTACAGACTAAATCACCAGAGCAGATTTTGTCAATAAACCTTCTGTTTGGTGGGGGGAAGGAGGGGGCAGTTAAGTAAAGTAATATGAAATGCAAGCCATTTTTTATGTCAGAGGTCATTTATTTGCTTCAATATTGCTTTTATTCTATTTATACTTTCACTAAATGATGATTGTTATGGCAAGCTCATGGTTAATCACTGCATTACATTTAAAATGTTTTACATTCTGTTGCAGACCCTTACACTTGTGAATCTTTAGAGTTATCTTGAATGGTGAACTGTCCTTTTGTAATGAATCCCTGACAGTCTATTAGTTCAGCTATGCATTTACTGAAAGTTAAAGAATTTTTTCTGTGAGCAGTGGGAAAGCCACAGAGGCAAACAAAACCCATCCATATTCTGCAGTCCTAAACCAAAACACTTGTTGCTTCCTGAGCCAGAATTGCCCAGCACAGATGCAGGCAGCAAGTCAAACCTTCTGCATTGGAACTTATATGGGACTAATTTGTGTCCTATACCAAATTTCCAATAATTCTCACCAGGGCTTGAAGTGGGATTACTGTGTTGAGTATAATATATAGTATCTATTTGTAAAAAATACAACCTGGTGATAAAATGCTTGCCTAGGGAGTGGGATAGAGCAGTCTGGGCTCTTTGCAGCTTGCAGTGATTTAAAACCATTTCTAGTGTCCAGAAAAACAGGCAATCGTGATGGGGAAAAAAATGCAGTCTGCCCTTTGCTCTCGCAGCCCTGGCATTTAGGTGGATGCTCACATAAGGATCCCAGTAGGTTGTAACTAACCTCCCCCAATGAGACAGCACTCTGTGAGGAGGGAGTGAGGGTGAGAGCCAGGGTGGGGAGCATAGGGCAAAGGGCCATGCTGCAGCGTGTTTAGCTCTGTCTTGGGGTTAGGGGGGGCAGACCCTGGAAAGCTTTGCAGCACCTTCCTTGTGGAGGAGTTGCTGTAACCCTGGGGAGGCATAGAGGCTGCCTTCTTCCCTCATCTCCCCTCTTCCGATTAAAACCTGCTTGCTTTTTTCCTTTCAGTGGAAATTAGCAGCCGTGAGCACTCATAATTTTCACCAGAGGGAGAAATCATTCCCTGCCCCAAACCATCCCAGGGGGGTAGATGGTTCAATTTGCTGCAAGCATGGTAGCAATTAGCATCACCTATACAGGGAAGCAGGCGCTAAATCAGTGTTAGTCTGATTAAGGAGAGGAATGAAAGAGATTAGCACTGAACAGGAATATTGAAGCCTGGACACTGCTGGGGGAGGGTGTGAATAAATTTTAACTGGTCTGGATCTGTCCAAAACACTATCTTACTTTCATATCAGCTAGTACTCCTTATTAAATCTGTAGTCAACAAATACACAGGTGATTGTTGGCAACTGAAGAAATAATGGTGTCATTGGAAAGCACTTTTTAAAATGAAGAGTTGTGAAATGGTGCAATGACAACAATATAGTGGGGTTACTCTTCATGACAATTGCAGACTGTGAATTACATATGAAAGAACAATGGAATTTTTTTTTAAATGGAAAATCTAATAAATGAAAGGGGAGCAAAAAGTTTTTAATTGATCCTTTTCCCAGAGATCACTCGAAGCAGATCACATGTAGAAAGATTTCTCTTTGTGGAAGATGCAATTAGTGTATGTTCAGTCTCTGCAGCAGTCCCTCACAGCTACAGCAGAGTATATACATCTGCAGATCCATGTCGTTGCTCACTCTTGGGTTTACCTCCATCCAGACCTGAAACCCCACTTAGAATATGTCCTGACTTCACAGTACGGGAATCATGCTGTCTGGGCTATGTTATTGCCTTCAGCTAACCTCTGAAATGATGGCTCTCTAGACTGGCGTGGAAGTGAGTTGATAATGCTTTTGCCTTATCAAAGCATTTATAAAATCAGATTTACCTAGATATCTAGATAGTGAAGTATATTCTAATAGAGTTTCTTAATCTACTGTCACCCTTTACCATGATTGTAGGCTATGTAGTTTGATTAATCATCTATAACTTTAGTACATAATATATGAAAAATTACCAATGAGCTGAAACCACTGTAAGTGTTCACATGAACCAGAAAAGCATACTGGGATCTGTGGGCCTTCTGTCCACAGAGATTAGTAACTGCTGGCAGCTGAAGTTTAGGCTCCAAACTTGTAGCAAAGGGTAACTTCATTTACATGAGCTGACACCTCTTGAGAGGCCCTTGCACTGAATTTATCCAGTACTTCAGAGCTCTTGCTTTATGTTAAAAAACCAAGCAAACCTATATTTTTAAGCCTGTTGCTTATTTATCAGGGAAAGTTTTAATGAGAAAGGTTAACTCATCAATGTTAAGTTTTCTTAGGTGAAAGTTTTTTTTTTTCTCTGTGAGCAGTTTCTGTTATCTGGCGCTCCTGAACTAGGGGGTAGCATCCATGAATAGTGCTATCCTGCTCTAGTCTTTTATTAAAAAAAAAAACCCAAACAACTAAGAAGTTATTGACTACTGTAGCATTTGTACTCTGTGGGCACAGTTAAAATAGACACTTAAGAGCTGCATGTCGTTTCTGTAATTCCAGAATTGAAATAGATATGCTCAGCCTTTCTGCTGTAACATAAGCTGTTTCAGTAGCAAGACAATTTATGATTCAAATTAATACATTTGACAACATGAGTGGTCTAGGTCATATCTAGTAACTTAAGCATGTATTCATGCTCATTGTTGTAGAAAAAAGCAAAGCTAGTTAAGAGATCAGCATTCATTCCTGGCATGCTGGCTGTTTTTATTTTACAGGCCTATCATGAGCTGATATGGTAGTCACTTTTTTTTCCTCCTGAGTGAATAAATTCCAAGTCCTGGAGCGGTGCTTGGTACGCTGTAATTCTTGGCCATAAGAGCTATGAGATATGTTTAAACTGAATGATCCACTACTTGGAGGAATGATGGCTTCTTTTATCGCCCTCTTGTTCTTGTAGGCAGTAAACCATTGGTATAGACTATGAGGATGAGGGCACGTTCACCATATTCTGGTCTTTTCCTGAGTCTTTCATGTACTTTTGTCATGCTGTGGGACTCCACACACCTCACACATTCAGGACCAACTAGGTCCTGTCACTAGTGGTGGTGTTTTTTCTCCAGTGTATATTTTATATTAAAACTCTGATAATTTCTGGTAATGTTTGTACCTCTCTAAAGTGTTTTATACTGAAAACCATTTTTAAAGATGTTATTGTTCCTCCTAATAGTTCTTTATCTACCTGCACCAAAAATGTTTTTCTTCCAGACAGACTCTACTCTTCCTACCTCCTATTTACTCAGTCACCTTGGAAATGCAGAGCATTACTGTACAAAGCGCAGCTTTTTCATTGGCTCTGTGACTTTGACAATTGCACTTACTGTAATTTTTCTTCTCTCCTGACCATCTTGAAAGATCCAGCAATATAATTTTATCCATTATGTGACCTTCTTATTTGACATTCCTTTGTCTTTGCTCTAAAGCCAGACATGAAGAACTGAACAAGGCTGGGATATATGGGAAAGGAGAGGCGGGGATTGTTTCACGTAGATCACAAAGCAGATATGTCCGGGAAGTTCTGGTCTGTAACACTGCATTAAAGACAATTGCGTTGCAAGTCTGTCTAAATGCTAAAGAATAACACACATGGTCATGACTTCATATGTAGAAAAATCTTTCATTTATAAAAGCAAAGCGACACATAACATTTTTTTGTACCCATGCTGGATATTATTATTGAAATCCCCCCCACCCTCAATACCACCAACCCCCACCCCACGCTTCACCGGGTTTCTACTAGTGAGTCGTATGCTTCATAATTCTGTGTGACAAACTGTTTTCATGTATTTAAATATAATACCTGTCTAGGTTCTGGTTTTATTTTCCTGTTTAAATTATTCTCCAGATTCTCTGGCCTTCAGTCAGTGCACTGGCTAATTAAATTATTATCCCAATAGTGAGATTTGACACAATCTATGCCAGTTACCTATGTGACCTGCTAAGTAGGTTAATTGGCAACCCTGAATAATTATCAGCCACCTTATCTTGCTGACTGAGAATTTGACAATAAATGAAACATAAAGATGCTGAAAAAGACACACAGTTTTTCATTTCAACTTCTGAATTGTTTCAAGGAAGCCTTTTAACTAGTAGCTTATTAATACAATGCAGCAATTAAAAAAAAATCTTGTGAATATTTTGGTTGTATAAAAATATAGCTGTTTGTTCTTGTGCATCATCATGGCTTCCTAGGAGAAAAAGAAGTCTGTGCCATATTAGATAAACAGGCCTCTCTATTCTGCAAATTGCTTGTATAAGTGAATTGTTGCATCCTCAGAGAGCAAGCTCAGAAGCAAGGAAAATTCAAGTCCAAGTGATATTTGTGGTGACATCGCACGAATCATGTTTTAATGTTTTTCTGTGAAACCTTGAGAATTAGAAATTAACTTTATTGTTCAGTGAAAGCTGTGATTCTTCAATTCCCATTGCTCAGGAAACAGAGTTAAGAAAAATAAATATGGTACCTGGTGACACTGGCATGTATCTATCTATCTTTTCTACCTTGTTCATTTCTGAAAAGCCAAAATTATATTTCCTTCTGCCCTAGAAAATAGAAGATTTTTAGAGAGGAAGCAGAATGGACTCCCAGGGATGAGAAGGTGGGGAAAAATATCTAAGATTTAAACTTGTGGTGTTTTCACAAGTTCTTTTCACAATCAGCCCATATTAGTGGTTCAGAACCATGGACTTAGACTTCTCCCAGAGTCATTCCTCTGCCCTGGTCTGAAATCTCACCAAAACTTGGGGTAGAAAGAACAGTCAAAGCATCCATTTCTTGTTATCAGCAGTTAATGACGGCAACATAAAGTGTCTTCACAGAGACACTTTGGAGAGCCCCTCTTGTGCTCGTGGGGTGAGAGGAGGAGCTGCTCTGCCTCATCCTTGGCCATGCTTTGGCACAGCTGTCTGCCCCCAGCCAGTCCTAACCAAACCACACCAATAAGCATTGAATGCATAGTAATTTTGGCCAAGTTAAATCTGATTATCGTGTTGTGCCACCTCTCACAAAATATTAACACAATTTTCCAGAAGTTAAAATCTTGCAGAGTCCTGATGTCACATCCCCTCTGGCTGCCATCGTCTTCAACCTCTGTGTGTGCAAAAATATGTTGACATTTCTAAGCACATGCCATAATGGAAAGCAAAGTCTGCACTTTTGTGTGTCCAGAAAAAGGATTCTTCAAGTAGATACCCAGTCCAAAACCATTCCATCTTTTAGTTAGTTGGCTTTTATGGGCTTTTGAGTGGTGCAGTTCAGGAGAGGATCCTGGCTACGATGAAATCACTTAAACCTGAACCTGAGAAAGTAAGCAGAGCTCAGATATTGAGAGCATGACTCACATGTTAAAACCAAACATATGCTCAAGTGTTTTTCTGTATCATGGCCATATTGAACTATAATGACCTAAGTAGATTGACTCCTCAGACAAATTTACACTTCCCTTTCATCCTACCCACACATATATTTGCACCTCAGCCAATCACTTACGTCTTGTAATTCCTACATGCTAAATATATTGAAAACTTTATAGCATTTTTAATATCTTTCAAGTGTGGCTTTATTTCCTCTCTTGATGTCCTTTATAATACATCAACAGGGATTTCTTACCCCTACCCAGAGTATTTCAATTTTACTGTACAAATTTAATCAAAGTAAAATTGTTAAGGCTTATTAAAGAAGCTGCACTGTCTCTCTGTGCTCCTTCATCTTCCCCCCCCCCCCCCCCCCCCTCCATGAGAAGATGAAGAAGGTGCTGAAGATGCACATCAAGTAAAACTACTGTCTACAAATGGCAAAAATAATATCTTTCAGCTCTCTGCCTCTGGATTTTTTTTGCCACTATGTGGTCCTGATGCCTAAAATTATAGGCATTTAGATGTCAGGTAGCAGAAGAGAAAAAAAAATAAAAAGGATGAGGTATTATAGTAAAATAGCAAAGAACTGATGTCTTGGTGATAGTTATAAGGTCTTTTATTCCTTAAAAATAGCACAGCTTTATAAAGTTTTTATCATACCTGATAGAAAATTAAGGGCTGCTGATATTTTACAACTCATTACTCATTGCTTGTTGATTACATAAGTGTTTTTGAATGAAGGAGGACTGTAAGGTCCTGTCAGAAGCTAAGCTGACATGACTTCTGTCTTTTTATTACGATAGTCAATAGCTCAGTTGTAAGGAATAGAATTGCTCTTTGTGACTGTATTAGACATTCTTTTGGGAGAGCTAGCTAAAATTTGAGAGCAGAAAAGCATTTCTGGAAAAAAAAACAACCCAGCATGCCAGACAAATCAATAATAAGTGGACAGAGCTGAATTTGAGACTTTTGGGTTAGGTTAGAACCTAAATCAAGACAGTATTGACTCTGTAAACCCTGTAGTTTTAGGGGTGGCTATATCAAAATCAATACTGTCTTCTTGCTTTATTTGTAATTTTGCATTCATTTGTGCAAACAAATCCATTTTACAATTATATGTCTTTTCTTGAGCTAAAGTCTTCTATTTGCTACGTGTGACCTGTGTACTGTGGCTCTATGTAAATTAACAAAAGGTGTATTGTATGTGATATCCCTTGCCAGTGCTCTCTACTAATGACATTTATGAAGGAAATGAAATATCGATGCAAATTCTTCAATGCATAAATTATGTACAACTCATATATATAAGTTCTCTACAAGCTGTTCACCATTATCTCAGCAATAATTCTGTTATTTTCTGGAAAAAGGATACAAGCATACATTGATCATCAGAATGTGAAAGCATAAACTGTGGGCATTAATGATCCTACGCTTTGCATTTATGCAGTTTCCCATCCAAGATCTTATTGTATCCAATATATCCAATATTGTATTATTTAAACATATCACAGCTTTGTGAAAGGTAGATGTTTGTATACCCATTTTGCAGATAAAGCTACAAGGGAAAATGCAAATTTACCTGTCTGTGCCTACCTGAGTTAGGCATGAATCTTGTGATCCTACACTTGGCTAAAGCACTTGGGATGATTAGGAAAGTTCAGTGGGGCTTAACAGCTTAGGCATAGTTATATGGTCCCTGTTCAGAACTAGTCTGTGTTGGCCATTTCAGAGTGTGCCTAGTGAAAGCCTGTCTCTTTGTGCACCTGCCTATATAGACTTGCTTGAAATAAACTTGAAAATGAGACTTCTGTATTTTTGAACATTTAGAGTGAAGATGCTTGCTTGCTATTAAGCTGCTCAAAAATCCAAACCTAGTGTCCAAAGGTAAACCATCGAGCACACCATCCTCAGGTCCCTGTCTTCTGCAGGTTTTAGAACAAAAAAAACCCATTGCTAATATTTTGATTAAAAAACATTGCTTATATTTTGATTAACTGTTTTGTAGAGCAAAACCAGTGCATTCCGGGGAAGCTCATTATGCTAGAAAAATGCATATATCACAGGTAACATTTGCTATCTCCTAATGCCTCTGATTTTTGCTTGTGCTACCAGTCTTCCCTCATCTATCTCATAAGTACTCTGTGTGTGTGGTGTTTATGAGATAATATCCAGGTATGATGTTTAATCTCCTAGCAGGAAAGAAATAGCACAATGCACTTACTCAGCAATTCCTTCTGAATAGTGCTTAGATGATCTGGTTTTCCATCCCTTGATATCACCAAATTATTACTTCAACAAAATTGGTAGCCTGCAGTGCCAACACACACACAGCTGAAGTGATAATAATAGTTCGTTTTACACATACATATGCACATCATCCAAATTGCATTCCAAAGAATAGAGGTGAGAAAACCTATTTGGTAACATGAGTGTGAAAGGGGGTTGTTTTGTACAATCACTGTACACGTACCGTTTGATGCTTGGTATTGATTCCATCTGCTTCTATGGGAGATAATGTATATTTAAGTATATACAATAAGTATATTAAATACTAGCCCTGTGTTTCTAATAAAATAAAAGTTCTGAATTAATGGAGGTGTTTTCTATTATATTTTTTTTGGTACATTTTAATGTCTCAGAGTTAACATCAAAATTTTTCCTGAGTTAGAAGAAATAAATTCACCCTTCTGGGTAAAACATTCCCTATAGAACTGGTGAAATTCAAGCTTTAAATTTGTATGCATTGTAAAATATATTTCACTGCAGCATGATAAAATGTTGAACCAAAGATAGGTAGAATACACGAATGCTTGAGGGACTGGAGACTAACTCAATAGTGTGCTAATTGTGGTGTAGGTAAGTTGTAAAGGTAGAAAAAAATTAAGTGCTTTATAATAATGAAGTTCAATAATGAAGCAGTCATTGCAGTAGAGGAGGTCAGAACTGTAATGACCCCATCTTTTCCTGATGGATTGCTTTATATTTATAAATATTTCTGAGAGTATGTCATATCATGGGATATTTTCACCAGGGTACTGAAAGTGCAGAAATTCTCTTCATAAAGAAAAACTGCATTGGCAATCATCCTAATTTCCCTACAGCTTACTCTTTAAGACTAAAATTTGCTTAAGGAAAAGTTCAGTAAGCAGGCATATTTGGTGTCTTGAGTTCCACAGAGCAAGGGACTGGGCAGAAAGATCTCTTCAGCTTCCCATAACTTCCTCTGCCCCACACCGGATACCAATTATTGCCCGGTGCTGTCTCTGTGTTTTGTGGGGCCGCTTTTATGAGACAGATCAGTGGATTGATCCCCGTTGGGAGTAACCAGTCAGAAAGTTCAATTAACACACTAAAAGTAGGTAATTCCATTTCATAAAATCAATTCACACCATCAAAGGAACTATTAAAATCTGATGGGCTTGAAAAAAATAGACTTTAAGAGAACTGATACTCAACAGCAATGATTTCATTAAATAACAATAAACAATTGCTATCTCTTGTTAGCAGTTTAGGAATCCATTTGGTTCCTGAGAATACAAACCAAGCCCAATAGCTATCAAGGTATCTTTACTATGCTTTACATATACAAAAACAATCTGGACTGAATAGGGCAATGTCTAGCTTTATATAACAGGCAATAAGAGTAGAAAATAGCTGTAACCCTAATGAATGTGTTTTGACTACAATCAATTTCTTCTTGTGAAGTCTGTGACAGATGAAGATCAAATTACTGGTACCCATAACAACCTGAGAAGCAAATAGTCCCATTAAAATATCTTGCCAATGTTCGTAAGCCAATGCCTCCCAGAACTCCATTTCTGTCAAGTAAATAACTTTTTGCTTCCTGTTAAATACAGAGAGTACAGGTTACTATGGTGATTGACAGAACACAGTATAAATTCTGATTCATCATAATTGCCACATGCTAGAGGAAAAAAAAAATCTGAACATCATCTTGCAGTTTCGAGCTGGATCTCTGAAAAATATTGAGAACGTAAAATGATTTGATGATGTCCAAATAACAGTGGATGAAGTATCTCAAAAATGAAAAGTGTTCCCCTTCAAATAAAAGTTTTCAGGTCTGAAACATCTCGAAACTCATGATCACAAACCTTAGGGTTTTTTGTCCTTTCAGTCTAATCAATGAAGCATAGAAGTGTGACAACTGCAAAGACCTACAGAGAAATATTATCGGTCGCATTGTCATGCATATACATCTTCATCTGGGTCATGGGCACCCTCGCCTTTGCCTGTCATGTACTTTCAATGCTCAGGTGTTTTCAATCCCATTTACTCTGTATTTTACATTAAAAGGGCTGAAACACTGACATTGGGTAGCCACTGAGCAGGGGCTGCTTTCATGCCAGAATTTTGGAGGTTTCTCTCTTCTGATAAGAAGGACACATGTGGTTTTACTTGCACTTAATTGCAGTCACTGTTGACTTTGCATTCCCAAGGCTTAAGAAAGTAATGAAGTAGCATTTACATCTGCTTTCTCAGTAATGTACGCTTTAATATATGTAATCAACAGACTAATTTTTCAAATACATTCAACAAATTTCACACCACAAATTAAATGCGATGTTATAGTTAGTTCTAGTCATTCCCAGGTTAGTTTCTAGTCATGAAACACAACTTTGTCATAGTACAAGGCCTTCCTGTTGATCTTCACAGTGCCATTGGAGTGGTTTAGAAGCAAGGAAGGCAGCACTAGACTTAACACAACTGGGTGAACCTAGAAAAAAGCCACTTGTTGTTGCATGGCTTTAAATCGTATGCTGTTTGTTTTTAAATATTTCAGCTTCTTTTAGCCTTGGTACTACATCAGATCTACAAAATATCAAAATTAATAAAAACTGAAAGATCACCTAGTAGTTTGTCTATGACCTTAAGAGCTTAACTCTGCCAAGTCACCACAATCTCTGTTTATATTCATTAAGACCTGAAGAGCAGCTTGGAGACATGTGTCTTTTTTCCTACTGTATCCATTCAGTCTACTAAGTAACAGGATCTCTTCCTGCTACCCCTGATAGGTTTTTGAAAGGGATAATAACCTGCTTTTAATTGTAAGGGTACACAGGGGATTTATTTAGCGAAAGTGATAAAAAAAATTAGTGTCCATTGTAAGATACATCTAACTACTGCCCACTCTGGAGGTTTGGAGCCCTACACAGTTATTATCTAGCTGGTCCCTTTCTATGTTTTGTCTCTAGTCCCAAGCATTCTCTCCCCAGACATTCATGGTAGAGAATTTAAGTCTCATGCTGCCTGAGTTTTGTGTAAATCTTCTACAGTCTTTATAATTCAAAAGGACGTGCCTGGGGGTTCACAAATACATGAAGCCTTTCCCTCAAAAGGATTAAAAACAGGACGTTCAAAGGCTAATAAAATCCAGAGCCCACAGCTTTTGTCATTTGATGACATGACAGAGGATGTTTCCTTCCCAGCCGAATCTTGCTTACTGCTAGCATACAAGTTCTCAGTTGGGGTAGCTCTACTTTGATACTGTGAGAGAATTGCGGATTCTCTCTGACATGGTGTCTCTTCCATATTTGTAAGGCAGGGGGGAGGGGAGAGAGCAACAGAGAGAAAGAGATTGCATCTTTCTCATTTCATATTACTGGCAGCCTTCCCTGAATTTCTTAAGGCCTTCAGGACAATGTAAGAATAAAGTTGGGATTTTTTTTTTCTTAGAAGACATACTGTAATTCAAACAAAAATCAATTCAGCAAAATGCTCTGATCTATGCCTCAGATCAGACTTTATAATCTGGCTGTATAATCTATAAACCTGGTAATTCACAAGGTAACAAGTATTGCTATTCTGCATGTGTCCATCACAAAGTAGCTCTTACTTCATAACCTTTAACTCATTGGTGTCACTCTGGTGTCATTCTCTTAACCCATCACTTCTCCCTACCATGGGTGCCTTTTGTCTTTAAAATGCTGTATTAAATATCATCAGCATTTGCAATCTTCTGGACAGAACATTTAAAATCTAAATAGTTGTAGCAAATATATAGGGACACTAAAATCATACTTAGCCAATGAAAATCTGTATGGATGAGCAGCTCCTGCAGTACCAGCTCTTCTCTAACCTGAATATCATTCTATGTTACGGCCTGGCTGATATGATTGCATCACAACTGAGCCATAACCTCTAAAAGCACCAGCCATTTCACTTGCACCTTTATTTTAAAAAACAGACAAAAATCCAACAAATTCCCCAAAACTTAGTTCCCCACTAACAGCTTTTCATAAAGGGCTCTGTATTTATGTGTATGACTAATACCTGTGTATGACTAATAACTTCTTGTCAATAGTGTAATCATTCCTGCTAACTGTAGTTTTTGAATTGAAGAAACACCTGGATAATAGGGACCTGAAGAACTGCTGAGGCCAAATTTCCTCTGTAGCTCATGAGAATCAGTCTTTTATGTCATGAATATGCCCCAAACTCACGTAGTTACAAATGGCTGTGTAATGGTCTGGCTGTGCCTCCCTATAACTGTATTCTGCATAAATATTTATGCCTCCTTATTTTTACCAGGCATGATTGTGGAAAGCAAATGTAGTAATATGAACATGCCCTCAAACGACTCGATTTTCATCTCAGAAAGCAATCTAGTAATTTTTCCCATGTTACTCCAACATTAGTAAAAGTTCAGGCAATCAACCACTGTCACTTGTGCCAAATTGTAGGCAGAATATATACTTAAAACCCTGGATTAAATTTTAAATCCAGTTCTTAGTTTTGATACTAAATTTTTTTTTCTCTGTATGTTTCACCAAGAGATTTGTTCTTCCAACTCTGCTGCTCTAAACCAGTATGAGATTTCCCAGCTCTACACGCATAAATGACAGGAAAACAATCAGGCACAATGGTAGATCAGATGCAAGGGCTATTAACAACAGTCTGGACCAGTTTGACCACCCTATCTTCAGAGGCTGTTGTTATTAATATTTGTTCAGAATTATGTTTTCCAGTATAAATTATAGGGGAAGGAAATAATAAAGAATATTTACAAAGATCATTTAATGGGGCAAGTCAGTGCCCTACAGTGAGATCTTTCAATAAGGGTGATTTCTTACCAGGCATAAGCTTCAAAGCAAGGGCTGTGCACACTGTTTCAGGTGGAGAAACTGACACTTTTTGGAGAGAACAAAAATCTACCAGCTGCTGAGGTTTGATTTCAGGGTGGTTTTGCTATGAATGGAGATAAAGGTAGATGGACCAAAGTTTTTAAGCAGGCTCACTCAGCCTTTGTAGCTTTCCATGTCAAAGCAGGCACTGACACAGGTCCAGGATGAAAATGTTTTAACAGTGACTTTCCATGCAGGAACTTGAGCTTAGAAGTCACCCTCCCCCCTAGAACTGTGAGGATAAAATGCAGATGCTGGTGCATCAGACCTTGGAGTTTAGCTGTTCCACCCAGAGCTGGAGTGTTCAGCATCACACTCCCCTTGGCCAGGATGAGAAGCACCTGCCTCTTGCAGCCCTCTGGCTCCACAGGCCAGCAGCCTGAAAGAGTGTTTACTTCTCCTGCAGCATTGTCAGCCTTTCTGTCCAGCCACCTCCCTTTTCTGAGCTGGAAGATCACAGGCTGCAATTCTGTCAGTACTTGGCTGGCTCAGGAAAGCCTGTAGCACCAAGACAAAAGGGATGGATTTTTGTTTCCCTGGTCATTTGGTGTTGCTTCTTTGATGCGCTTGGAACAGGTGTTATTCAAAAAGGCAACTTAGCTGTCTGGCTGTGCACTGGTGGGACCTTGGGAATCACTTAGTGACAGCTGTTTTACTAGTGCCAGTCAGGTGAGGAGACACGTTTTTAATCTGAGTGGCAGGAATGCCTTTTTTGCTCTGCCTTGTAAGTCCCTGGAAACTTTTCTCACACGTAAATTTTATTCCTTATTTCCAGCATGATCTCTTTCAAGGAGCACTTGAACTTTTGCCTACCTTATGAATCCAAAATCATGCCCCAGGTTATTGTTAAGGCTCACTATAGCCTGAAGCAGAGGCTGTCACACCAACCAGCATCTGCTGTATCCTATATCTTGTAGCTCAGATAGAACACCCCCACCCCCCCTTACATCTATGCTTTCTTTTGTCTTTGATTGTTTGGTACCAAACATTTTCTTAGGTAGCAAAGGAACATTTTTTCTTTCATTTCACCATTCCTAAGGTGCCTCTGTTAATCAGGAACTCAGTAGATGCTATCAATATTCTACACTGCATATAAATATATAAGCCACCAGTTTCCTAGAAACCAAAAGATCTGAAGCACAGATGATTCAGGTATTTCTGCCCAAGTCCACTCTTTTTACCTTATAGTACCTACACATATATAATATAATAAAATGCCTTTCCCAGTGTACGGGGTAGCTGAAATACGGCCACATAACACACTGGCTACTCTGCAGCCAGAGTAAACCCAAAGAGTTCGCTTCTCTTTCATGCCTTCCCCACAGCATACATACCACAGAGCACACCAAAGGGGCATCTTCATGGATCAGTTTATATGCTTTAAGCTCATTCCTTAGCGACTCCTTAGCACTGTGGAGGAATGAATGCACTTAGACCAGTTTTCTTTGGAGAGCCCTGCAGCCTAATTTTTGTCCCTTGTAAATGCATGGAGTATCTAGGCAAGTAAAGCAGAAAAGTGTCCACTTTTGTTTTTTTCAGAGCAACTCTCCTGACACCAAAACACCTGTAGCAGAGTGTCTCTAAATATCTAGATTGATACAGAGAAATTGTCACCTGCTTTGCAACTTATTTACTTACAGCAACTTAAACTGATTTTGAATATTGCTAATACTGCTTAATAATCCTGCTTGCCCTGACTGTTCTGTGGAAGCTTACCAAGGACTACTGTGTTCATCAAAACAAAGCAGTTTTCTGTGGAAACTTACCAAGAACTACTTTTGTTCTGCAAAAATGAGAGACATGTCCTTGGAAAGCATATGGGTTCTAACAAGCTGAGTCTTTGTAGAGTACAGATCACCATGTGTGGACAGTAGGAACTAGTATGCTGGTGCTTTTAGATAAGATAGAGGGAGTAAACTGGCTGGGACCACTCTTCTTCAAGAAATTATTTAGGAGAATCTGTGTATGCTTCAAGGAACAGGGTGAAAAGTACAAGGTGAGGAGGACTGTGAGCCTTCCTCCAGAAGACCCCTGGAGATGCCCACAAGGAGGCAATGCACAGGTGCAAAGAGAACATGAACCACTGACACCAGCCTTTTGAGCTAACCCAGCCTTACTTATGCATATGGATATTTGTCTTGTGTAATCCAGTGAATATGTATATCCACACTCTATAAATTTTTAGTAAAATGTGCTGTTGGTGTACAAGCTTTGTGGAGAAATCCCCTTGCACCCTGATGCTAGAATAAGCATATCTACTTTATAGCTCTCTCTGAGTTGTAGAGTTTGTTTCCGTGCATCAAGATGGTTTGAAAATAGCCCTTTCATCCCACTTTTAACATTTGAAAAAATCATCATCTTTTCACTTCTGATACACAAATAACTTTTGTTGTATTTCATATTGTCTTGATCAAGAATGAATGTTAATTCTCTAAAATGTAATTTAAATGCAATTAAGAGAGAAATGCTATTAAAAATCCTATTAAAAATGACGGAAGTTCCAATTTTACATTACCAATTTTAGAATGCTTAAAAAAAAAATCAAGTGCAAAAACTGTACCCAAATAAATTACATTTTAACAGTGGAACTAATAATATTTCTATTTAGTTTTTAACGTTAACTCACTAAGGATGAATTTCACCATGAGTGAAACATTCTGCAATCATGATGTTTTGTATTAAACTCCAGTGAATACCTTCTTCCTGCTTTGTAATAACTGATGTTGATGCAGGAGGAAAAAAGAAAGACAGTTTCTGGAGTGATCTGTCTATATGGAGAGCTGCATTTAATTAATTGGAAACTCATTTATTCCTGAGCTCCTATAACAATTCTGATAGGATTATAGGGAACATTCCAATAAACACTCTATTGTGCTTGAAACAGGAAATAATTAGCTTTCAGTTTGCTTCAGTTTTGACCAGAATAAAGAAAAGCAGTCCTGTTAGAAGGGAATTTAAATTTCTACTTCAAAACACTGTTATACGCTTAGGAAAAACTGGGGAGGGGGAAAAAAAAAAAAGAAGAGAGGTGGGTGGGCTCAGAACTTGAGACTTCCTCAGACGTGCATGAACAGACTTTTGTAGTGGATTCATTGCAACTTCTTAACCAAAGGGTCCAAACAGGCTCTCTAGAGCTCAGCTGTGTGCTCACACGGGGCTAAGCAGCTCCTCTATGGTCCCGAATTGCTGGACCTCATTGCTAGAGCCCCTGGAGGCAGGGAAGCAGCCATTCCAACCTCCTCTCCTCTCCTGGCTGGTGTGGACTGAGGCCTTTTCATGCTGTTTTCCCAAATTCCTTGGCAAATAGCTCAGAAGTCATCACTGAGCAGGGACGTAACCACAAAAGTGCCAGTTGTCTTGCCTCCTGCCTGCTACTACAGACAAGCCTCAGACTGAGCCTCAGACTAGTTCCAGCCTTGTTCTGTTTCTTAGGCATGACAGTAGAATAATACCCAGGATTATTTTTAATGAAGACTGGGCAGAATATGATTCATCCACCATGAAGTCTATGATTTATGTGATATCAAGGAAAGTAATCTATATTAAGATGTCCTTTTTATATTCCATTGTCACATATCTGTCACTTATTTATCCACGTCCTGTAAGATAGACAAAAGCCTACATAAAATTATGGATCCATACAAGAGTAAAGATCTTCCATAATTGTCTTTAATCAGAAAAATAGTAATTTTTGAACTTGCTATTTATTTCTCTTCTAGTTTTGACATATTTTCCATTTGGTAAGGAGGAAAAGAAGTTTAAAAAAAAAGTCCTATACATATTTCCTAAGAGTAACTTTTCTTCGGTACCTGTCTTGGTTTTATTAAGCATTACATCATTTCAGGACATCTGAGTTGCCACAGAGCAATTTCACAGCCCTGATCCAGATCAGCCTGGTGTGTGTCACACACTTGGCTGTAGCTCATCGCTGTGACGCTCTGACATAGCTCCACAGGATTTAGTGCTTTGAGGACCCTGGGCAGAGAAGGGATATTTATGCCCAGAGGAGAGGGAAGGTTGTAGATTAGAAGGTTTCTAACACATGGCTTTCCCTCGCAACCCCAGTCTGCTTGTATTTAATGTCCCTGGGTGGAAGTGTTCCTGTGAAGGCACCTTGCACCTGAGGGCAAATGAATGTGTCATAACAATGCTGGCATTATTCTGAGCAGCCAGGAGGTCAGAAGGCAGGTCTTCATTTCAGAAAGGGAAATACGGTTATACTCCTCATTGGATGACTTCTTTGATTTCTTCACAGGACCTCTGGGAGGTCCCCTGTTGCCAGGATCTTTCAGAGGCCTTGGTCTCAGTAATGCCACTTAGATGACAAGACAACTTGGAAGCAACAATTGCTCCTTTGACCCGAGCATTCAGACACACATTTAGGATTTTGCAGGGTGTTCTGCTTAGAAGAAATATGATGAAGACCAGTGGCTCTTTGAAGCAGACCTGTGATTTTTTTTTTTTTTTTTTTCAGAGAACAGAGACCTGTTTCCCTGAATGATGGATGAATCAAACAAGAAGCAGCAGTGTCTTTGTTCACAGCTTCTTCCTCTAAATATTGGTCTGCCAGGCTGAAGAAAAACACCTCTTGTGCTTTTTCTCTCTCTAGTTTTCTCAAGGCTGCACTACAGAGAAGTAGAGGTGTGGGCTCCCTCTGTCTCATGCACACACAGGAACGCAAGCACATTGCCTCACAATAGCAGTATCTTCTGCCTCTGTTATTAATGTTTTAGAGTGACTCTCATGTGGCTTTGTTTTGACCAGGAAATATGCTGACAGGTTATTCTAACATCTTTCATCACTGATGGTGGTAATGCTCTCCAGTTTTAACTCAAAGCTGGTGTAATAGTTATTACAGGAACTGCTCTGGGCCACTGTTGCAAACCTGTTGATAGTAAGTCCTCAAACTGTGAAATGGAGGTGGTCCCGTCTTTTTGAGCATAACATGAATGCATGTTTTGCAGAGTGACCATTTCCTTCAGTGGCAGGATTGTCTTCATGACCATTCAGTTTCTTCCCACAGTTATTTTTATTTGTTAACAGCTAAACGTTCAGCAGCATCTCATTATGAAAAAGCTGGAAAAAACAGCTGGGTTTGAACCCTCTTATGTCTTTCGATTAGCAAGTGTGAGATAATGTATGTTTTTATGTATGTTTTTAATGAAAAACTAATAAAGGTTCTTCACATTCTTACCTGACTTTGGTAAAGTAATGAGTGTACACAGCTACGCGAGACTTCATCGCATCGCCAAAACAATTTTGGAGGCAAATATACTTTTATTAATATAGAGGGTTTTGTCTGTGCAGTATTCCTGCTGTACAATATTATTAATACAGTGTGCCTGGCTTCAGAGGCTGAAGCAGCATGTTTTCCATAGTTTTATCTGGTGATGCAGTATGGTTTTTATTTCTAAATCCGTGTTTGAAGGAAACACTAGAAAAAGGTGTTTCAGTTCGTGGCAGGGCATTGGCAATTTTGTTAGAAACAAAGACTATTTACACTTACAGTTTCTGAGCTGTTATACAGAAGTCTGAATCTGTCACATAAAAATCCCCTCAATTCTACTTTCTAATTTACCTACATTTTTATACACAGCTGTGGTAGAAATGGGTTCCTTTTGGTGAAAGAGAAACAAGAGGAACACATTTATATCACTCTTGCCCTCCCAACAGATTGTACCAGTCCATGGAACAGCTATTTATACATTCTCCTCTGAGGAAAACACTAAAAGAAACTACAACTTCTAGTGGTAATCTCAACTCATCTGCTTTCCTAGCTTTCTCAAGGGCAGTAGAGTTCTGGTGGGACCACAGCTCCAGGTCCACCTCCTGTAAATGGGGTTTCAACAGACACTGTTTGTTAAAGTATTACTCAGCACCCCCAGGCACACTTTTCATCTAACATTGAGTGGACAAGACAGAATGCCTATTTGAAGGAGGAAATGTTAACTTTTTGTTCAAATGTTTATTCAAGAAGTATCTGATTTGGCAATAAATCTGTTAACTGTCTTTACTCTGCAACACTTCAACTAAGCTTAATCAGTCTTACACCAGAGTATCCTGAGTGCTCTTGGATGATTGGTAATACAGAAGGATTTCGTTTGCCATAAGTTGGTAGTTAAGGTTTCATTTTTCATCAGGAAATCTCAATGTTTGCAGAGGCATGCCTCTTCCCAGACTGGACAAGTGCTGGGCATACTCAAAAGCAGCCTGGCTTTAGTTTGTCCTAAGAGGTCTATTGAACCCCTGTCTGGTGAGATGTCAACAGAAATGGAAGAGAAGTGCCAAGGGTTGGCTGTAAATAGCTGCAGAAATTGTTACGCCTGGCAAAGGCACCTGACTGGAAATGCCACCTTCCAAATTTTTTCTGGTTCTCACTTAATTTCCCCTGAAAACTCAGGGCAGATGTACTTAACCTAGTTTATAGTGATGAGATTGTGAAATTCATGAGAATTCATGTATTCTGGATAAAAGAAAGTTATGCATTAAAAACTCTCACACTTCCTATTTTTAAGGTCTTCCCCCATCCTTCTCCCTCCCCAGGCATTTCCAGGCATCTTACAACAGTTACAGGCCTGCAGCTCCTCTTCCTTAGGCTGCCAAGCAGCTGCCAAGTTTTGGAGATGTCTGGTGCTCCTCTGAGATGCCTGGTCTCTGTTTTGGTCGTCCCAGCTTACGGCAGTGCTCCCTCTGCTCTGCCCTGTCTTTTACTCTGGACTTCCAAGGAAGGAGTTATAGTGGTGACAGCCATTTCTTCCATAGCTCATTCATACATGAGAAACGCATGGAGCCACAGGCCAGAGTATCCATGTGATGTAGTATATATGTGCAAGGAACATTTTTCTTTGTAACGTTACGGAGTGACAGAGTGGAAGAGTGAGGTAGGATTAGTATTCTTGGTCAGCACTTGAGTAGAGATGGAATAATTCTTCATCGAATATAAGGGATGGGATTTAGTAGATGGTTGAGGGTATATCTTAATTAATCTCTCTGCCAATTAAAAGATGGAAGTTCTAATTAAGATGACCCCAAAGCAATTATTCAGACTTGTGTATTTACATTAATTAAGAGTACCAAAGCATTAAGAGTAAGATTATGACTTTGCAAAAGGCACAAAGTCCATTTTCCATGTTAAAGTACCTCACTACCTAATTTGTAATGAGGGAAGATGTCACAATACCTGCACCATTTCCACCACACCATTTATTTTGTCCCTTAGGACTCATCTCTAAAATAAAATTAAGAGGAGGATGCTTGTGTTGAAGTGATGGGTCACAACCTTGTCCTTGAGAATGGAGAGGATTAATTTGATTAGTCATTTATATTTATTTGTCATGTGAAGTGGAAATCTTCTCCCAGGAGACAGCTGCTTATTTTCACTCCCACTTAAGTATTCACCAAACTAACACCTAATCAAGTATCGTATCAGACTGCTGTTTAATATATGCATTTGTGGTTTATTCTTTTCTAGAACATATCTAACCTACTCATAAAACACTTAATTACCTCAGTGATTAAACAGTGGAATTTAACACTGTAAATACTGTTTAAAAAAACTTTGATGGCCCCTATCGGTTGCTTACCAAAGATCTGCTGTTGGTGGAAGGTCTCTCCGCCTCGAGGAGCAACGTTGAGAGGTGTCCCAGCTCAAGGGGAGATCCCTGCCATGCAGCCAGGCTGTCTAGCAGGGAGAGCTCAGAGAAGGCTCGCTTAGGCTGCCATATTTATGGAAGAAAGAGGTTGGCTTGTGGCCAAATTACATGCAGTGGAAAAGGTATCCATGAGACCCCTGGTACCCACAAGTTCCTTTGATCCTTGGTAAATGAGTCTTGGAAAAGCCACCTGCTGCTGCTGTGTTAATCGCATGATTTGTGTTCCAAGCTCATATGCTTCGATGTTCCCTATGTTACACTGCTCCTTTGTGGGTTTTCAGACAACACACTGGTACTAGAGAAGCTCTTAGTCCAGTTAAGGCTTAGGCCTTTATCTTCTTTGGAGCCTGAACCAAACTGCCTCTAGGTTGGTTAAGGCATCAAGTTCATCTGTCACAGTCTGAAAGTTCATTGACAAAAATAATCGGGACCAGCTATTTCCATATCAGTCTGAATCAGTAATTTCAGAAAATCAAGCTACTTTTACATGGATGAACACTGCTAAACCATCTAATTCCTTGAAAACTTTTCAGAGTGTTTGGAGTTGGTCTTTATAATTGTTAACAATGTTGTGTGATGCAGCAGAGGTGTACTGTATTCTTTTTAAATGTTGTTGCCTGTCAGTTTTATATTTTGCTTTCTATAACACACTGAGCTTTTTAGTGGAAAGGCAGTCAAAACAATCTGTAACTAAATTACTGAGGGAATGAAAAAAATATTGTAGATAATAAAATTTTTTTCTACAGAACCACCTGAGTCAATGTCATCTGTCATTTAAACAATTTTAAAGAATATATTATTGCTCTTGAAAAAGAAAAAGATGAAAATCAGAAAGGACTTGGAGCTCTGAATACATCCACTGGTCTTTTTGCACTCAGGGATGCCCAGCTGACATCCAGGGCGGAGATGGGGAAGGAGTCACATAGGTATTTCATCTCAAAAATGTGAAATCTACTTTAGCTGCAGGTTCCACACAAATACGAATCTGCCTTTGCTTCCCACACCTCTTAAAGTCTCTGCTATTTAACTTTTATTCTGCAAAATTTCATCAACCCATCTGAAACCATGCCTGCATTTCATCTTCCACTCATTTTAAGCACTAACATACATTCTCTTTGCTGTTTATCCTATGTCCTGGCCTAAATAGCTGGCTTGAAATAAGGTAAAATAAAAGTAGCTGGAGATTGGAGCAGCCTTACTGATTAATCTCTGTATGTTTCACTCTAAAGTGTTCTGAAAAACAGAATCTAAATCTGTTCACATTTAAAATGTCACAATTGGGCTATGTTCAAGATATTATTAGACTATGGGTATTATATCAATGACAGAGCAGGAAGAGAAGATACTATTTTAGCTAGAGAATGCCTGGAAGGATATGGGCTGTAGTATCTCTTTGACCCAAGTAGCAGAATCAATATTTAATGTTTTGGGGAGTATTCTGGTTAAGCAGGAAAAAATGGTGGAACTGTTACATTTCTGTTTATTTATAAAAATGTACAAAAACTCACCTTCTTGAGCATACAGAAAAACAAGTGAGGCTGGTTTTTATGTTTACAGCTCCAAACTTTGTTCAGCTGCCACGTTACCTCAAAAGCCTACTTCTTTAATCTTTTGTCAAGGTCATACCAAGGTATTGCTCAGGCTGTACAAAAACATCTGCTGCCTCACTCTTTCATGTAAGCAGCCTGTAATCTGCACAGACACATTCACACATAGCCCTTCCCGAAATAGTACAACACACGGAAGAAATCCTGAAACACAGTACAATGAAATTTTTTTGGATATTCTACAGTTACCTTTGACTGTAGAAGGGACCACATATCTCCTACAAATGTCTTAAATGAAAATTTTGAAAGTTTTAATCCAACCTGTAAACATAGAACAAGCAAGAGAAGAAGGAGGTTTCCTCTGCAAGCCATTAAGTTATTTACCAAAACCAAAACCAGAATTAAATTTTCTTCTAAAGGGTTAGATTGTCAAAGCTGGATGCCAAATTCAGTCACTGAAGTGTAAAGAAAAGGGATTTTAGCACTGCTTTAACTGTACATTTCAACCAACCATCTTTAACTGTGGTATCATTTCTGACATTGCCATAATGTGTGAGCATGGGTATAAGTGTATATACAAACTAGATCACTTGCTGAGTCTAGACAGTGGAAAAAAAATTCCCCAATGGCATGAAATACTCAGTTGGATAATGGAAAATTCCACAAACAGCTGGGATTTGCTCTTCACATACTCTATTCAAAGGCACTTTAACAGTTTTTTGAAGATAATTTTTCAGTTTTCTTATTTTGCACTTTCCTAAGATTTATGAATATCTTTTTTTTTTTTTTTTTTCTCCTCCTCCCTCCCATTTTAAAGTTCTGGTGACACATTTAACTTTCTACCTTCTTTTCCTAGAGATGATGCTTCCTCCCTGAGCACCTGTGAGTAATGCCAAACAGAGAATTATCAAGGCTGCATAATATAGGGACAAGCTGTTTCACAGCTGAATACATCTAAGCTCTCCAGGAATGAAGATAACAGAAGTCATGGCCGTGAAGTGACTGGGTTCCACTTTGGGGAAAAAAAATCCATCTTTACCCAAAGGTGAAGCAAAATACAGCAGGATACAATTACATATATATTCTTCTCATGGAACTTTTATTCCTAGTGATGCAGGGAAGGAGGTGGGGGGAAAGGAGAGAGAGAAAATAAATGTTTTTTACTGGATCATATATTGTTTGATCTGCTATGGTGATCTTCCAAGAAAGAAATGAAAAATCAGGTTTGCAGTGATTCACTATAGAAAAAGAAATAGAAAATATAGAAAAGAATATTGCCTTTATCCCATAGCCAATTTACTTACCAAAAGTAAGGCACAGGCACTCTAATTTTATAACATGGAATACCTTAGATCACACTGAAAACTGGTAAGCTTTACTGGTATTTTTCTTTCACAGTCTGGACACATAGACTGTAAATGGCCTTATGAAAAAAGTACATTGGAACGCTGCATTCTGTACAGAAAACCATGTGGCTATATAGCAAGCACGCGAAATATATTCACCTAGATTTTCTTCCTAGTAAATTAATGCAAGTCTTTGATTTTAATTCAGTTGTGTTGTATGATATCATATGAATCTGTCTAGGTATGGTAAAGAGGTCCAGGACTGGTAACGCAGCCTCTGGAAGGGCTGTTACCCATGGGTTAGCATCCAGAGACAAGGAGACTGAAAACAAGTCAAGGGTCAGACGAAAGGCTTGGCACAACAGTCAGAGACTTCAGTTTTAAAGAAGCTAGTGAGCCACTGTGGACATTGTCTTGAATAGAACTAGCTGCCTTAAACAGAGTTAATAGTTCTTAGAACAAGAATAAGGCAACCACATGCCTGGCACTACAGCCCCCCAGAAAGAACTTACTTGTTTGGTGGTAGCTGGGAGGACATGGTCCCAGGCCCAGCTCTGCCCTATTCCATGCAAACACAGCGATGAGGTCTAACTCAAGCAACATACTTTCCCAGATGACTTTTCATATTGTGGTATCTTCAGCTTTAAAGGAAAACACAAAGAAGGACGTATGGGACACCATCCTGTCCCCCCTCTGCCCCCTGTAATGTCATGAGTATTTTCAACAAGCAAAAAATATCCAAACTGATCTATGTGTTCCACTCAGAGCTAATCATCATAACGGGAACTACGGTGCATTTGTCATTTTTTCTTGAAGTTTGAAGCACATAAGTATCACTTATATCTATGCTATTTCATACAGCAGCTCTCAAACAACCACTCACCACTGAGATACTCCATTAGTGTCATGCTGGGAATGGAATATGTTTCTGTGTTTTATAACTTGACTTTGAACCAGAGCCTCGTAGCTAGTCTTACTCTCAAGATTACAGTTCATCTCACAGTCAGAAGTAAAAGTGGATGTGATGCATTTCAGCATTTCCCCTGCCTATGCAGTTAAGCTAGCTCCTGGCTGACACCCGGCTGCTTTGATCCTGAGTGCATGGTGAAATAGTCAATACAGTCAGACCAGGGTACAAATTTGACTCAGTCAGGGTTTTTCCCTTGCTTGCATAAGAAGTGAGTAACTTCACACCTGCTTGTTAAATAGCTCACTCCCTGTCATGGATATAAAGAAGGAATGATCCAACTCTGCTTCTATGACCTGCCTCCTACCTGAGCCCATATATATCCAGGGGGCTCTGACAGCAAGAATGAGCAGCAGCCTAAGGAAAGGCAGTTTCTCTCCCATAAACACCTCTTTGTTCTGGCAAATGGGTTATAACAACACAATCCAAAATGAGTATTAAGTGGCTGTAATAATTATTATTATTTGCAGGGTCTTATTTGCAGGTGAAGATACTCTTTTCAAATACTGAATGCACAGAAGGCCAGGATTGATAACTGCTTCAGGTCTAAAGTGCTCTACTTCCCTTTTAGTGCTCACCTGTCATTTCAGAGACTTCAGTGAAGTGTAGGTCTACTAATCTCTCATCAAAAGGATGAGAGTCAAATCAGAATCTGGATTTCAGTCTTATTTCTTCATTTTTACATCTGGAAGATGTTGTATTTGTCATTCATTCCTATGTAGTCAATCTTAGAGGAGAATAATGACCTTACATCATTTGACTAATGCTCTGGTTGTTAAATGTTTACAGGTCGGCATTTATCTCCATTCCCTTTGACCACTGAGTCATACAGATTATATTTTTTGAACTTTCTACATTTTTTTTTTTTTTCATTTTCAGCAGAATGTTCTTTCAGGAGTGGGGTAATTAACTTCAAAGGGACTGACCGTGGAGATCAGTGATTTACTGTCTGGGGAGGCAGGGATGTAGATGGTATGGACTCAGGGAGAGCAGCAAGGCCATGGGGCTGTAATGCCGTGTAGGCAGGAAAGCTGAACTGGCTGCTGCTAACAGGAAGGAGGGACTAAAGCTCACTAAACCACTTAGTAAATCTGTGCTGATGAACTGAGTAAGATGAGTAAAGAGCAATGCCTTTATCGACATTTTTCTTTTTTTAACATGCACCCATTTGCTCTTATTCACACAATGATATAATGGATCACAGTGCCAGGACTGAAAGGAAAAGCAGTAGCACTACAGGCTATCGTTAGCTGCCATTGCTTCCAAAGACTTTATGTATATTCTGTTAAGCAACAGAGCAAGCTTCCTGCCCTCAAGAAATGGCTTCCTGAAAAGGTGACAATTCAGAAATCCTCAGTCATATCAGATTTCACTGACTTTATGTGGGAGAAAGGTATTATTCAGTATGGTTATTGTTATCAGGATGTTGCCCGTAGTAAATCAGAAGGCAGTCTACTTTTATTAATAACGAGGAGTAAAGACATGTCTAGAGTTTGTGTCAAGTTTATCTGATCCATCAATGCCTGATCCATCAGTGGGGATAAGCCACACTACAATACAGCATTATTTCCATGTTACTGCAGAGGAGCATCTCTTGGTCACCACTGAGACTTAGATCTCATCCCCTGCACTTACCTTGTACATGCCTACAACAGTGGGAATAAAAAAGCTATGAAATCCAAAATGTAGCACTATATAGTCTCTTTGCATTACTGTAAGTCATTATACAGAATAAGAGCAAGGTTGACATGGGTCCAAATCAACTCAGAAAACATTGTCAAAACATATTCTGCACTAAGGACAGAGAAAGGAAAAAAACCCACAACTTTTTGTTAGTTCCCATTTATTTAACGATGATCTAAACTCTGAGTTAGCTATTTTGTGTGTCAGAAAGTAATCACACATGACCAGTTTTTGCTCTTGGAAGAATTTTACCTTGTGGCTACATTCTGTTTGAGATTATTTCAAGGAATAATTTTATCACCTACAAACTTCTCAATGGTTTGTTAATTTATTGAACAAGTGGGGAAAAAAGAGACAAAAGACCATGTTAATATATAAAGTAACCTTCCAAGAAAGACAGGGTTCATATAGGAGGCCTCTTCAGTGAGTATGATGGCATCCCATGCTTCCCAGCTAAAGAGCTCCCAGACTCCTGAAAGATACTTCTGCCTCACAGACACTTCCATTATTAGTTTTCACATCAACTCATTCAGCCAAGTGAAGATACGACTTGCTATCTTTTACATATCCCAGAGAAATGGACTGGAATGTCCTAGCCCACGTTACAAGGACTATCAAATACAAAAGCATGAAAAGGCTAGACTTAAGACAGTTTTTGGAATCATCCTCAGCTCAAGCAGACTAAGTTAAAATCAAATAGCCCTATATTTAAGGTGGTTTCTAGCAGTTTCTGCTGAAGTAGTACTTTTATATTTACACATCTTGGATGTTGTATTTGCTCCTCAGTTCTGCAAAGATGGTCATATTTGCTCTGCACTGTGGTAGTTAGTGAAGTTCATGAGGCTCAAAGTATGTACAGCCAAACACTTGCTTATAGGTTATACAAGCTTAGATTACCTGTCTGTTCAGGCCTGAATTGAGGAGGTGAGCCACTGGTCTGTTTTCAACTGCAGAGACTTTTTCTGTAGCTTTTTTATGCCTTGAGACTCTGCTTTTATTAATTATCAGTGTAGAAATTAATGACATCTATAATACTCAGTGTAAACAACCAAGATGAACATTCATGTAAATATCCTGAAAACTAACCCAGGTTTCCCACAATGGCCAAGTCTGTAGGGGGGAAAAAACCCCAGTGGTATGCATTTGTTATTTTATGTTTACTAGTTTCCTGTACTGTACATCTGATTCAGTAGATAGTTTCAGAATTAGACCTGCTTTAAAGCAGCAAACAAAATAATTGTACCTACACCCAGAAATGCATGTCTCACATGGATTACATCTCATAAAGTTAAAAAAAGTCTTATATTAATGTCATGTATTTTCTCTTTACCTGTGCAGACTAAATTATGACAGAGTGGGAATCTGTAATACTTTATTTGTGGGGCATTGAAGTCCAGGGCATTGCTTTAAAAATTAATTTGTAAGATACAATTTGTTAATACGCGATTTTTCCATTATACATTTTAATAGCACTCAGATATTAATACAATGTGCTTACCTTTTGTACTTTGCAGCACTGACCGTGTATTAATACTTAGAATGTGAAAACCATGTCAGAGTGAAAACCGTGCTGATCAGAATTGTGGAGAGATGACCCAGGATTTTAAATAATGCAGCAAGTACCTAGGAGCCTTGCAATTACTGAAGACAATTGCCAGGCTAGTTCTAAGGAAATACTTTCAGTTCAAGATAGATAACAATAAGGTAATTTTATCTTTTCTTTTCACTCCTGACACTCAGAAATACTCTAATATTTGACATATGTCCAAATATAAGCAAAAAATGTAATATTTCAACTGTGTTGTTCTGGATTGATGGGAATTTTAGATATTTAGTAAAAACAATAGACCCAGGTACAACCACTCTATGCTATATACTGTGACTACTATGCTACTAACATATATGTCCAAACAGTTGGTTGAGACTCTATATATTTAGGTACTTTAAAAGATCACTTGAAAGTTTAACCTCTTACTGAAACTGAAGTTTTTATTAAAACTGTTTGGAAATAAGCCTTTAAAATGCATATCATTCCCTTGTCCCCATTCCTTTTCCAGAGATAAATCAGGAGACAGGAGCAGATATACAAAGGGAAAGGTGATAAAACTGAAAATAAATTAAAAACATAACTTTCTATTTTCTTTTCACCAAAATTACATGTATATTTTGAGGACCACTTATAAAAGCTAAAAAAGGGAGTTCACATGAAAATGTAAGAAAGGAATAACATTTATGATAGGCTCTATTTTTTTTTTTTTTTTTTTTTTTTTTTTTTTGTAATTGTAATTGTAAATGGGGAGCAAAAGAACTGAGAAGTGACAGAGGGAGGAAGGGATGCTGTGGGTTTCCATGAGTCCTGCTGCTGGGTGTAGCACCAGACCTTGCCTTTGCCTTTTCTCTCTCCACATCTCCATGAACTCTGAGGACTCTGCAAGCTGCCATTTAGTTCTTCTAAACCAGGAGAACTGACCGCAATTTCTACTTCAGCTCACCTGCAGCCTCTACCAAGGGAATGAAAACAGGAATAGAACAAATCCTGTCCATACTAATGTAAAATTCTTTATATATATATATATATATGTTTTGAAAATGGAACTATAAACATCTCAAAATCCCTGCTCTGCCAACACATTCGCACATATTGTACTGATTGACATCACCCCTAACAAAAGCCAGTTAGTAGGAAAGGTTTTAGAAACCTTCTGAATAATATACCTCACAAAACTTCAGTAAAACGATGCAAAATAAACCAAAACAGAATTCAGGTGAACATGGCATACACCTCAGTAATTTTTTTTTCATGTGGCTATAGAAATCCTGTCGAGTTGGCCATTGGGGAACATTCCTTTCAGCAATTTGGAGCATTTCTCAGGAGAACTATAATTCTGGTTTTTTTCCTGATATTTTGCTATGAGACCCAAGTAATTGTTCTATTTCCTTTCCTACAGGCAAATGGAAAGTTAATGTTTTATATGAAGGTGAGCACACTCCACTGATGCAGCTTAATGTATTTTTTACAATTTAAATATCATTTTATGGGTCAAATTTGCCTAAGGGGAGTTGATGGTGACAGGAGGGCTGGGACAGGCTCAGAGCAAGGTACATACGTTGAACAAATGGGAACTAAGGGAATGGCTTCTCCAGAGGAAGTAAACACATCTCAAAGCCTCCTTTAATATTTGAATGTTTAATCTGGGTAAGCAAATGGTGAAATCAGCTATAAATTGTGTGACACACATTTAATGTAGGGACAATGACAAGCAAAGTTTGAAGAATCTGAGCCTCTCTGGCTAGACAAGCAACCCTCTTTCACATTTTCTCCTATGCCTGCCAATATAGTCAGCTGCATTTCTTTTCCCTTTTATGTTTGCAGCCAGTTCAATCCAGGGGCAGCAAGTGAATGAGAAGCAACCATGAAAGTGCACAGAGAAAATGAAAATACAAAGGAGAAACATATATTATTTTCTTTCTTCCAGAACCAAACTTCAAAAATCTCTAAGGCTTTCTGGAAGTCAGCAGTTGTATGTAGGTGGTGACAAGGAGTCTCAAGGCCAAATTTGCCACAATAAATGGGGGTGAACTCCTGGCCCTTTCTGTGTTCAAGGGTTGTTAGAGATGGGGAAGGCTCAGATCAGCCTATTTGAGCCTCATTTTTTCAACCAGATCATTCTAGACCTATGTATCCAAGAGGCATGAGGAACAAAGACAGGTATAATTCAGGCTGGCTGAATCTGGACATAACTCTTCTTCAGGTATCTGAAATACATTGTTTTCTTTTGATGTCAAGAGACTATTTTTGTCTTTTCTGCTAGTACAGTAAATTGGTCTTCAGCCTCACTCAACAGACCTAGGCATGCACCTTTTCCAGGTGAGAAAGGGGTGTAAGAAGTATCTGCTATTTGCTTTGCTTGCTTATTAGAAAATAAGTTCGTGTGCTGGATTTTAAACTGCCTTCTGATACGTGTTGTCAGTCAGCCAAGGAGAATGCAAAACAAATGTAAAATACCTTCTCATTCGGCTGGGAGAGTGTAAACTATATATTTATGCACTGTTGAATGTACGTGACTATGCAAGGTGCTAAGCAACAGTAAATTTTTCCTGAAATCTTTAATCTGCACAGATATAGTATTTAGGGCATATAGAAGGTAAATTAGATCTGGGTAGAGACTGCAATTAATCTCCCGAAATTCTGATTTCTGTTTCACTGATTCTTTCCAATCCCTATGAGAGGATAGCACCATATTTTGACTTTAAAGACTAACTTATTCTGTAGGGCTATGTGTTTTAAATAAGAATTCAGTTCATGTCAGGGAATTCAGTGATTTGATAGCCATTGCAAAGGACGTGTGAGAACTCTTTCTGGGCTGAAAGGAGATGAATTTAAAGCAGTCACCGCTCTTTTTTCCTCAGGAATTTGATTGTATAAATGTGGATTTGTAGAAACATACAGTTGAGGCCTGGAGGTGGGAAAGAGTGTGTTCTTGCCTAGGGGAATAGATATGGTATAAATATTTTTCTCATGAATACACCTATTCCTGTACCATTGTGTCATATTTACCCTTTTAAATGTGTGAATTCTTTGGAAACTCAAGTAAATGGTGCACCTCAGTTTCCTGAGTATGCCCGTTGTATTTTGAAGTCCGGAGATAAGAGAGTGCTGTTAGTACACTGGTGTTTAAAAATATAACCAGATGTTCATTCAGTCTAAGCAGTAATAATGCTGCACCATATTAATATAAATTTTCTTCACAAAATGAAATCAGAAGTTTTTATTTTAATTTTGTAATTTATAATGAGCTGGAGATGCAGAGGGACGAGGAATAAAATTTCTGCGCTGGACAATAACATGTCTGAGAAGCCCTGGACATCTGAGGTCAAGGGTCAATTCTGTGAATTGTTGCAAATGCTGGTGACTTCATGGTAGGCACAGTCCTGCCTCCCTGGCATCGTGAGTGCTACTGGTCTAGCAGTTCTATGATGGGGGTAGGCATCCAGTATCTCCCCCATAAACAACCCAAATAATAACGATAAGACATTCTGTTTGTCTGAATCAGTTCTTCCCCTATGAAAGTGGGAATAAGGCTGCTCAGCCGTAGTGGAGCTCTGAGGCTGGAGGGATACTCGGAGGACTGTCTGTGTACTTAGCTAGATGAATAGTGAGTCAGTGGGGCATGGGAAAATGGCTGTCACATTTATCTTCTTCATGCTAGCAACTGGGAGTCATTACCAGGATCCTAATACACCAAAGGATACTTTGAACAGAGATGATACTCATTTATTTGTCTACACATACTTAAAGTGTTGCTTTGTGGTGTAAGATACTGGCACAGAAGGAGGAGTTTGGGCCTAAATTATTTTAGGGACTATTTAAATGCAAGAGATTAAAGCTGATTTGTTCATTTCCAGTATGCTCTTTTTCATTGTACCATAGGGAACCTGTTTTTGTGAGCCAATCATCATTTGTCTTAAACATATAGAGAAATTATAAAGGATAATTATATCTCAGGGGCACCTTAATTGTCCTAATTACTTGCCCAGTTTTGACAGTCAGATCTGATAAAGAGAGGGAGGAAGGGAGATCTGTAGACATAAAACAACATTTCATGTGGTACTTGAACAATAGTCATGTTACAGCTATAATAAAGTATCTGCGTTTAAAAGTATGCGATATAAAACTGGAGAAGAAAAGGGGCCTTGGTGAATTTTAAGAAATCCTTTACCCAGTCAGCCTTCTGCATGAGTTATACAGCATTAGCACTAAATCAATTATAATTAAGCTGCATGTAACCAAAATTGGCAAATTCAATTTCCCCCACATTTCATTATAGCTTAGTTGCTATAATGATGGATTGAATTAAGCCACCTTCCACAATATCTTCCAGGTATAGTCATTATCAAATATAATTCTACTTTTCACTTTTTTTTGGATGAAAATTAAACAATATATAATTGTCCTAGATCACTGATGAGGTGTGTTGTTCTGTTACAATAGGTGATATAAAATCCCTGCCACCATACTAGGGTGCACAGATATTAAAAAACCATTTTATTTTATTTTTTTATATATACATAATGGACATTCTTTGGTGTCAAAAAAGGAAAGCCAAATATATGAACTCACAATGCTAATGCTAGCTTGAATCAAAAAAAAAAGTTATGAAAGTGTTGAAATTTCTACTCCCTGCAACTTCTGAAAGTGAAGCCTCTTCTCTTGGAAGGCTGTTGGTATGATTTCAAAAACATGGTTAATTTTGAGCACATCCTTATATTCTGTCTTGTAGAGGTGCTTTTCTGGACTGAGGTCATGGTTAGGTGTATAAATAAAATAGAGGCTTTCCACTTTTTCTGTCTGAAATACTGTTACACCTTGCCCAAATCAGTAAAATGTGATTCTCATCATTCAACTGGCAGTTGCATAAAAGTAATTGGATCAGATAGATAGAAAACTGATGCTCTTTCAAAAGGTTATACTTTGGGGTAATCAGGGAGGAGGCAACCATAAATAAAAGAAAAACTTTAACAAAATTCCCTCGTCCCTAAACCTCCAAGTCAGTTATTTTAAAAATTCATCATTTTTACAAGAAAGGTACACGAGGAACTAGTAAAACTATCTACGTGTAAAATGCGCATATTTAGAATAGCTCTGTAAGATAGAAGTATGCAGCTTGTTCAGCACAGAGTTCTCAGTAAAGGGTAACCAGATGAAAAACAGGTTACCTTTGATAAAAATAAGAATCAGTATTGAGCATCTCTGAAATCAACAGGGATGTATCTATGCCTGCATTGAAATGCAGCACAAAACACATCTCCATGATGAACTACTAGTACTAGGCATAATCTATAGCCCCTATTACTAATAAGAATTTATTCGTCATGTGAAAGAAATGTGGTAATACAGTCAAAGGCTTGCTACCGAGCCATTGTTTCCAGTGCGCATATCTATCACACTGAGACCCACTGGCAGATTAGCTCTTGAAGAAAAGATCATCTTCATGTAAACCCTTACATTATTATAAGCCACTCTAGGCAAGCAGCGGGGTGCCTGTCCAATCCTTTTCTGACAGATTTGTTTTACAGGAAAACAAAAATTATTAAAAGCAAGGAACATAACAATCAGGTTCAAGGTCCAGCTTACCTCTGTTTTCTGCTCTGATTCTGGAGATTAGCCTCTTTATTTTCTACAGAGAGATTAGCAATCAAACCTAAATTATATTTTCATTGGATAAATAATTTACAAGTAGTTTCAGTCTTTGGTCTTAAAGTTTCTGTGTGACTGAACAAAATTCTTCTCCCATTTCAAGGGCATTCAAGTGGAATCTATGTGCAAGATGGTCCTATCACCTACAAATTCTAGCCCATTGGAAACTATTACAGATAGATGTAAAAACTGTTATCAGCCAGAGAATCGCATATTGCATATAATTCTCGCGGAGGATGACATAGTTTACAGTTTCTTTGGACTCAGGCTACATGGCTACTACTTGGGAGAGTGCATCAGTAACATTACAGGGCCAGTACTTAGTTAATGCAAAGATCTCCAGTAATTTTGATGCTGCAGACTGCCTGCTTGATATAGCTAAAACTCACTGCATATATATCACGTACCTGACGGATGAGTGAACTCCTCATAGGCAAAGTTTGAGAGCCACAGTTCATCTATTTGTGAGCCATATGTGCTCCAAGAGCTACAAGTTAGTCATTATTCTGCAAATAAAACCAAAATCAGGTCCTCATATATACTATATTCAAGCAACTTTCACAGTTTTTGCTCAACTAGACTTAGTATCAAGGTTTTTGTTACTTAGAAGTGCAAACATTGCATTTTGTCCAAAAAAATATTCTATAATCACTTAGCAGCCTTGATCTTATTTCCTGTGGGTTGTTAGGATTCATGTCCATCATACTCTTTGTGGAGCACAATGGGTCAAAGAGAGAACATATACACTTGTGCCAGGACACAAATCCATCCATTTCAATTTTTACCAAAGATTGAAATCTGCACAATTTAAATCCTGTAGATGTCAGCCAAGCATAGATCTTCTAGAGGATGAAATAGTAGTGCCCAGATAACTAATCCTGCTCTTCTATTTGCTCAGTTTACTTCCTTCTTGGCATTTTAAAATCTCCAAGTACAATATTTTTCCAGCATAAATAATTTAAACAAATATAAATAAGTGTCCATGGACACCTCTGCAACTATCACAGAATCATAGAATCACAGAATGGTTTGGGTTGGAAGGGACCTTAAAGATCATCTAGTTCCAACCCCTCTGCCATGGGCAGGGACACCTTCCACTAGATCAGGTTACTCAAAGCCTCATCCTGTTCGAGCAGGTCTCGAACACTTCCAGGGAGGGGACAGCCACAACTTCTCCGGGCAACCTATTCTAGTGTTTCATCACCCTCAGAGTAAAGAATTTATTCCTTGTATCTAATTTAAATCTACCTTCTTTCAGTTTAAAAGTGTTATGCCTCATGATACCTCATGACGAAGACTCCCTCCCCCCTTTCTGTAGCCCCTTTCAGTCCTGAGAGGCCGCTCTAAGCTCTCCCTGGAGCCTTCTCTTCTCCAGCTGAACACCCCCAACTCTCTCAGCCTGTCCTCACAGGGGGGTGCTCCAGCCCCTGATCATCTTCGTGGCCTCTTCTAGACCTGCTCGAGCAGGTCCATGTCCTTCTTATGTGTGGGGCCTCAGAGCTGGACACAGCACTGCAGGGGGGGGTCTCACCAGCATGGAGTAGAGGGAGAATCCCCTCCCTTGACCTGCTGGGCACACGTCTGCCCAGGACGCAGTTGGTTTTCTGAGCTGCAATTGGATATTGCTGGCTCATATTTGTTTTTTCATCCACCAACACCCCCAAGTCCTTCTCCACAGGGCTGTTCTCAATCCACTCATTGCCCAGCCTGTGTTTGTGAATGGGATTGCCTTGACCCATGTGCAAGACCTTGTGGAGCTTCGTGAGGTTCTCACGGATCCACCTGTCCACCCTGTCCAGGTCCCTCTGGATAGCACATCCCTTCCCTCTGGTATGTTGACTGCACCCAACAGCTTGGTGTCGTCAACAAACTTGCTGAGGGTGTGCTTGATCCCACTGTCCGTGTCACCAACAAAGATGTTAAAATGGTGCTGGTCCTAACACCAACCCCTGAGGACATCACTCGTCACTGCTCTCCACTTGGACATGGAGCCATTGACTGCAACTCTCTGAGTGCAACCATCCAGCAAATTCCTTATCCACTGACTGGTCTATCCATCAAATCCACGTCTCTCCAATTTAGAGACAAGGATTTTGTGTGAGACAGTGTCAAAAGCTTTGCACAGATCCAGGTAGATGATGCCAGTTGCTCTTCCCTTATCCACCAACACTGTAACCCAATTGCAGAAGGCCACCATATTCTTCAGGCATAATTCGCCCTTAGTGAAGCCATGTTGGCTGTCACCAATCACCTCCTTATTTTCCATGTGTCCTAGCATAGTACCCAGGATGACCTGCTCCACCATCTTGCTGGCACAGAGGTGAGACTGACTGGCCTGTAGTTCCCCAGGTCCTCTTTCTTTCCCTTTTTAAAAATGGGGGTTATGTTTCTCCTTTTCCAATCAGTCGGAACTTCACTGGACTGTCACGACTTCTCAAATATGATGGATAGTGGCTGAGCCACTTCAGCCAGCAGTTCCCTCAGGACCCGCAGATATATCTCATCAAGTCCCATGGACTTGTTCATCTTCAGGTTCCTTAGATGGTCTGAAACCTGATCTCCTACAGTGGGCAGTTCTTCATTCTCCCAGATCCTGCCTTTGCCTTCTGGTGGTGTGGCTGAACCCCCTTCCAGTGAAGACTGAGATAAAAGTCATTGAGTAACTCAGCCTTCTACATATCCCAGGTAATCAGGTCTCCCGTTTCCTTCCAGAGAGGGCCCATATTTTCCCGAGCCTTCCTTTTATCACTGATGTACCTATAGAAGCTTTTCTTGTTCCCCTTGACATCCCTGGCCAGTTCTAATTCTATCAGGGCTTTGATCTTCCTAACCTGATCCCTGGCTGCTCAAACAGTTTCTCTGTATTCCTCCCAGGCTGCCTGTCCTTGCTTCCACCCTCTGTAGGCTTCCTTTGTGTGTCTGAGTTTGCACAGGAGCTCCTTGTTCATCCATGCAGCCCTCCTGGGGTTTGTGCCTGACTTTGTCGGGATGCACCACTCCTGTGCTTGGAGGAGGTGATCCCTAAATATTAACCAGCTTTCTTGGGCCCCTCTTCCCTCCAGGGTCTTATCCCATGCTACTCTGCTAAACAGATCCCTGAAGAGGCCAAAGTTTGCTCTCCTGAAGTCCAGGGTAGTGAGCTTGCTGTGCAGCCTCCTCACTGCCCTAAGGATCCCAAACTCCACCATTTCATGGTCACTGCAGCCAAGGCTGTGCTGGAGCTTCACACTCCCCACCAGCCCCTCCTTGTTGGTGAGAGCAAGGTCCAGCACAGCACCTCTCCATGTTGGCTCCTCTATCATTTAGAGAAGGCAGTTATCATCAATGCCTTCCAGGAACTTCCTGGATTCCTTATGCCCTGCTGTGTTGTCCCTCCACAGATATCAGAGTGGTTGAAGTCCCCCATGAGGACCAGGGCTTGTGAACGTGAGGCTGCTCCTACCTGTCTATAGAGGGCCTCATCCACTCCGTCTTCCTGGTCGGGTGGCCTGTAACAGACTCTCACTATAACATCACCTGTCCCTGCCCCCCCTACTACTATGATAGTAGTAGAAAGTATCTAGGCTCCTGCTTCTTCTCACAAACATACAGCTCTTCATGTTCCTAGAGCTCATTCCATCAGAAGTGATTCATGGTACTCTGCAGAGCTCACTCTGATACCTCACTGCATAATACAAATGAAAGCACGCCTGGATGATATTGATATTCACAGCCATGGACGCTTGCTGCAGAAAGCCTGTTGGAAATGGACAGTTCATGCTAATGAGGTCTTCTCTGCTGTCCCTTAAGGAAACTTTAAGTCTGATTTAAGTGTGCTGTACATTTCAGAGGTAAAATGGATAGCACATGTCCTAACCTCAAGTGCTCAGCTACCTTTGGCCATCAGTTTTCTAATTCATGTTAGTTAGCACTTCATGACAATGACAGTGATGTTTTAAATATTGATTCACATACAAACACAGTATTTAATTTTCTGCGGTACCCAGGATGCCTCAGACAGCAGGTGATATAATTTAGTACTCTATCAAATTGATGAGAATGTTGCTGCTTTCACAGATATGTAGTAAAGTACAAGTGATCAGGTATCCTTATTAGATTCTGCTAAGAAGGTTGAAAAGCCCGAAGATAATGTCACTGTAATGCTTGCCTTGCATTGGAAAAGTACACATGGACATTTCATAGCTTTGCTGATTTTTAATTATTACGAGCAAAATTCATCTATCTCCAGGGAAACTAACAAATTTATCAGCCAGTCAAGTTAAAAAAGGACCTAAAGAGGGCTGATCAATAATGTTGAATTTCACTTTGGGTTTCTGTGATCTCATGGACATCTGTAGCAGTCAAACAAGCTATATAAATGTCAATTTGCTAGTTTTTAGTATATATTTTAGCATGTACTATTGGTGTTTCTGAATATATTATTGCAGATCCCTGGAAGCAAAGGCAGACACGCTGAATCCAGCAAAAAAAGTACTTTTAAAACAAGGAGAGTTTATTAAGCAAAACTTAAGCACTCTGATTGTTAAATATGCTTTTTACTTCTCCATCCCTTTTATACAATCTAATTCATGGATTAACTACATGTTAACTGTACTTTTCTTCCCCTTCTTTTTGTTTCCTTTTTCCTACCCACCCATCCTCTCAGGTAGCAGTAAAGTTAAGGTATACTTTTTACTCAGGAGTACATGTGGAAGTAATATGCATGTACTGATGATACTGTAATATTACAGTAATCCAAGCTCACAGTCTCTGCTTCACATTCTCCCACTTTTCTGTTGTGTCTGTATGCCTGTGAATGACAATTAATGACACACACTTGCAAGGACTATGATAAAAAGTGGTTGGCTCTACCACATTTTTGTCTTCAGCCAGTTCATTCAGAATTTTCTAAGAGAGTAAGGGTAAGGTGACCTCCCATTGCCCTGAAGGTAGGTTATATTCATGTAATAACAAGGAGAAGGAGAAATGTTGCAAGAAAATCAGGGAAGTACACGGAGGGAAAGCTAGCAAGAAAAATAGCAAAGGAAAACTTCTGAAGAGGCCAGTTCCTCCTCCCAGACTGGGAACTGTAGGAACAATAAGAGCTGTTTCCTCTCTCCTATCAATTAGAAGAATGAAGACCTGCTCCTATTTCTAAGATCCTCCACAAATAAAATTTTATAGCTTGTCTTAATAAGACTAAAAATTTTTACTTAGGTTTAAATGCAGTAGAACCAGCATTAAACACATAAGGATATACAACAAGACAGCAGATAGCACAGGTAAAACTACTTATGAAAACTCTGGCAAATAAATGTTGGTATTTTGGAAAACTTACTTTTTAAGCATCAGCTTTATCACTGCTACCACTATTAATTTTCTCTCTGAAAGCAGGTAGGGGTATAGGCACTTCACACTAGACGTTGGATGAACATATACCAAAGAAAGTTACTTTCAGACTTTATCCTGTAAGGTGAAAGAAAATAGGTAAATACACTAAGGGCAGGCAAAAAAATGATATCCCAAAAATATTCTCAAAGGAAAAATAAGTTTTTTAAAAACTATTTTTTAAAAATGAAAAATATAGTTTTAATAGAAAGTAAATGTATTTTAAATTGAGCAAAAGGAGTCAGAAGCAGGCTTAGCTACAACTTCCAGAAGGCATCATCTGGAAATAAACAAAACCTACCTTATTTTTGTCAATCTTTTGATAGCTTTGCCAAAGTGATGTTCCTAAAGGATGGATCAGAAAAAACTTCTGTGGTAGCTATAAGGTTTTATGAATCATTTCCCTGCTTATGAGGCAACTCATGCAATTGTAGCTGCAGGAAAACTGAAACTTATGTTGTTGACCAAACAGTGCTGCAAAACGAATTGATTTTAACTAAAAGAGTTAGCTCAGACAATCAAAGGATGGCCTGATGTGAGAAGGCTCTTCTGGAGATCATCCAGTCCAAGCCCTGCTCAGAGCAGCAGCAGCTAGAACAGACTTCCCCGGGACATACCCTGCTGGATTTTGAACGTCTCCAAGAATGGAAACTTCACAGCCTCTCTGCGCATCCTCTTCCAGTGTGTGAGCGTCCTCACAGTGAGAAAGAATTTTCTTATGTTTAAATGGAACTTCCTGTATTTCAGTTTTTGCCCATTGCCTCTTGTCCCCTCACTGGGCAACAATGAACAGAGTGTAGCTCCATCTTTTCTCCCTCCATCAGATATTTATACACATGGAGAAGATGCCCTTGAGCCTCCTCTTCTCCAGGCTGAACAGTCCCACCTCTCTCAGACTCTCTATCTATGACAGATGGTCCAATCCCTTAGTCATTTTAACAGTTCTGTGCTACTCTGTGGCATTCACTGTTCAATTCAAAAGCAATCCATTTTCCCTATCATGTTTTTATTGTTCAGTTATTCCCAAGGGTGAACTAAGACTGTCCCCATTGGCACTTTCTATCCTCACTGCCATCATCTACTGTTTTGCCTCTTTTTAATCACACATTCCCAATTGCACAGTTTTGATTGCATCAGGCTCCCCAGTTTCAGGGTCACTGATGAGCAAGGCTGCAAACTGTTTTAGCTGCCTAAAAAAAATAATGCAGGAAGAACATTTCTCTCCCTTTATTTTAATAGCAATCAAAGTTAGACTGCTCCTTTGTAATATTTTGGGGAGATTAAATGTGACTGAGCTGCTATCTTAGAGTGATTGCTCATGGTGTGTTTGATCACATGAAGATGTCATCTTTTACTTTTCTTATGGAGACAGTCTCAGAACACAAATCCCATGGAGCATAATGGTGGACTGCACAGCCTGAAAAATACGCAACCAATTAGGCTAAAATATTGAAGGAAAAGAATTAATTAATAAGTCTCTTGAGATTTAATGTCCATACCGACCTGTAGCCTTCTTTCAGAATAAATACTTTGATGAGCTGGTTGTGCCTGGGTTTTTTTTGGTTTTTTTTGGTTTTTTTTTAATATCTTTCTATTTAATCCTTGAAATTCAATTGCTTTCTCCTGGGTTTGCAGGAGTTCTGTTACCCTGTGAATTATACAATCCATTGGGAACTTCCTTTACTTATACTTTTGCATATATGACTAGCTTGAGGGAAGATATCTTCCCTTCTAAGTCATTACCTTAAGTTTTGAGATCTATTCATTCAGCTGCGTGTAGCTTTTGGTCTCTCCCTCAGAGCATTACTACTCTCTGTGTTCAACTGTCTTCTGATCTTCATATGAGCAGGGAAGGCTACTCCAGAAATGTCTTTGCTTCCATAGATTTGGGGAGTAGACTACTGGTGACTCGGTAGTGTTGGGTAAATGAGGAAAACCGCATCTTTGCCTTGTATCACTGCAAAATATTTTACTGTGTGCAGGATAATATCACAACAGTTCTAGTCACAAATTAGAAATCCACTGTGAGGAATATACTTCAACTGGACAACAAAACCTACTTCATACCCCAGTAGAGCTTACGATACCAATATAAGGAAAGAAACTACAGATGGAAATATATTGAAGAGAGCACAGGAGTCATCTGTGACTTATCATGATGAATTTCAATTCTTACTTCAAAGACACTGTTGAAGTAATTTGTCCAGCTCTTCATCTTTCAAAGGTAAACTGGGCAAAGTGCTGAGACACAGAGTTGAAAGTCTTGTGTGTTTGAATATGCTTTTAGTAACGGAAATTTTATCTTTCCGTTTCTGATTTCTGTTTCCGAAGGAAGAGCTTCTGGGGCATGTTGCTTTAACTTGCTTGATAAAAGAGCATACATTTGCACTCTTGTGCATATTGGTGCATGTATGCACACAAAATGGGCATATGCACACATTAGAATGTGTACTTTGATATATGAATTTTAATTCCTAATAACACTTATCTAATCTCAGAGGAAATGAATACATACGGTTTATTGTTAAACAATTCACTTTACTGCAAGAAATAGGGTTAACCTACCAAAGAAATAAGAACTAGATCTTGTGTTTTCTTTTATCTCCCCAGACTATACCCAAGTTTCTTCTATGAAATGTCTCTGATGTGCTGAAGCAGTAGATTACCTGAAAATGACTCAGTAACTAAAATTCTGTCTCATCAGACAGAATACAGAAAGATGAAATGAAATGAACTGCAGGTTGCAAAACAGAAGCAAGAAAAATAAACAAAAAATATAAAAAGAATTTATATGCAAATTATATGTAAATTCTCTGACACATTAGATCTTTCTATCACCAGTCACTGTTCTGCTTTCTTGCAGATTAGGAAAAATACATGCCCATGCAATAAAGGTCAGACTTTTCCAATCAAATGTAAACATTAATTTTAAAAATGTGTAGTTTTTGTTTGGCTCTGTACCCTGTTCTATGCAGGGAATATGCTTTTGTCTGTCTTGCTTCTATTTCTTTTTTTTTCTTTTGCCTCAGAGACAAATGAGAATGGCATCTGCATTGTCGCTGAGATATGAAAGTCAACACAACCTGATACAAAATGGCGACGGTAATGAAAGAACAGGTGACATTTCAGTCTAACATTTTAGTGACATTTACAAGCATTTTACCTTAAAAATGTATTGAATAAAAGTTTTTCAGACTTGGGCCCAAGTCTGAGCTTATTTATACTGCATTTAACCGAGCATAACTTACCTTAGTTTCTAGAGAAAATGACCAGAGCTGAGTTCCTAGAAAATGTTTTTCAAACTATGGCTTACAGCTCTTTAGTGGCTGTAAACGAGTCACAAAAATCACACTAGCTTAGACTTGCTGGGCATAGCTCTCTCTTCCTAAAACTGTCCTCTGTAATTTTAACTGATTCTCATCCCTCTGCCCTAGATGAGTAGAGTGGCTGCAGGAATAAAAGGTGCAGGTGTTGCAGGAGCTTTTAGAGCAGGAAAGAGGGAGAGGAAAGGAGAGTTATGAGAAGAGGCTGGAGCCCATAAATGGGTCATGCTCACAGCAGTTCAAGAAAAACTGTTGTAAAGAAAAGAAGATGCTTTCTTTTCTGCTGCATTGGTGCAAACATTAATGAAAAGACTCCCAGTTACAGCATCTGTACTTCAAGAAAGCAGAATACCCCCGGGACCCCAGACCAGAAATGATACAGGACAACATCTTGCCTCACCCTCCATTCACTCAGCCATTGCAGTGCACCACCTTCATGGAACAAACCTGGCAGACCTACTTTAGCTCTAGAGAAATACTGCCCTATGTCATACTTTGGAAGTAGGTGGGAAAACTAAGTAGGGTTTTGATACGAGAATAGAATCTATGTGTGACTTCATGCAGATAAAGGCTAGATCCTGCAACTGGAACAAATCCATAGGCACTGCAGAATGACACTCTCACCTGAAAGTACAGGAAACAGAAATTGAGTGTTAATGCTTACTTCCCACAGATCTTCAGCTGAGTTCAAGGTCTTGATCCTAATCTTTGTGGGCTCCACTGCCTTCTCAGATCCTGGACTCTATTTAGCCTATTTGCAGAAGGACATGGTGTTACAACATGGAAACTACAGCCATGCCAAAAGAAGTCATGTGGGAGCAAAAGGAAATCTGCAATGTGAAATTCTCCCTGGAACTAATTCCTTCACAATTCTTCCCATCTTTTGCTTGAACTGCTATGTGGATTTCATTCACATGGCCTGCACATTATAGCTGATAAATTAATAGCTGCTCAGTCACTGCTACTGCTCCACAAAATGACGAGGAGAGTGAGTAAACAAGGTATGATAGATTTCATTAATGATAAGCGTTTCAAGATGGAACTCCAATTTTATTGTAATGATGGGTCATAGCAACTCACATGGAACAGAAACTATTTATGTTTTCCAGCTGACTCTAGCACACAGCTTGTCTTGCCTGAGAACACAATATTTACCTGTTTGTCTTCTTTGTTCATATAAGAGACTTAAAATTACCTCTGCCTTCTGTCACTAGCACCCTTAATATCAGTCCTAGAAAATTAAATTTCATATGTAATATGAATGAAGTATGAATGTTCTGCAGAGCTTGTTATACTACCCAGGGTATTCTATGCTCTCATTCATAGTCTTTGGAGAGAAAGAACCAGCTAGACAAACACAGGTTCTATCCCAGAAAGACATACCTGAGGTTATTTAGGTGTTCTCAAACCACTGGACAGCAACTCAGGGCAGCAAAGCTCAGTATAAATCTAAACCCAAAGAAAAATCTTTTCAGAATCAGAGCTCAGGAAAATGCTGAGGATAGCTATGAAGAGAATACATGAATAATCTTTTATAGTTAGCTGTATTTTTATTTTCCTTCCCACTTTATCTCAAAACTGGCTCTCTGTAGGCTCCAGATAGCAGAAGCCTGTAGAGAAAGCAATCCCAATGCCACCCCCACCCTCTCTAATCTACTTTTATTATAATTAAAGTATAAATCATACAAATTAAATTTTGACAAAAGCCTCTATTGTTTTATATTTACTTCCATTTTTATTCTGACATTGCAGATATGTTGTTTCCTTATACATCATCAGAGACATTGTTAGAATGTAAGAAGTGACATGGTGGGGTAAGCCTATGAAGTAACAAAAGACAAAGCTTTTGGCTGCCTCATATTAGTGGCTATCATCTGATACTCTTCCTGCAATAAGGACATGGAAGAGAAGACACAGTTTAGAAAAGTGTTAAATATCCTGCACCAAGCTGCCTACAAAATATTTGATGACAGTTATGGTTAAAGCAATAATAGCCGTGGAGAGGGTGTCATTGGATAACTGCAATCACTTGATGTTAGCATGTTATAAATAGAGCATTTCAGTCTTCAAGTTTAGAACTGTTTCAATTAGAAAATGAAAATATTTTCATTACGGATAGTGTTAAAAACCATCCCAAACAGAAGAAATCAAGATTTTAATTTGTTTTTAAGCAAAATATTTCTGGAGGGGACACTTCCAAAGGATTGTTCCTGTAATTTTATTGATCAGCCACTGAATGAAAAGTCCATAAAGAGCACAGTGGTGTTCTTTAACTACAAACAAGTGTGTTACTAAGTCTATTTCTTATGCTTTATATAACTAGAAGTTGTCTGAGACAATGTTTTTCTCTTACATGTTTTTCAGAGGATCCCTGCCATACATGTCAGTGATTACATCATAGAAATTATTAAACTAGTGGGAAAAAAAGGGGTCTCAAGTTCCTAACTGCTGTTTACAGCTATTTGAAATATTCTCTGCGACATACTGTTAAACCGTAGAAGGAAGTATTTCCAAAGTACAAAGCACTCCGTTTTGCACATTCTCTGTAAAGGAGGAGTAAGAACAAATACTGAGAGTTTGCACCACAGAGTGTTCATGCCTGTTAGGGGCTGTCAAAGGACTCCTGAAATAACTAATAAATAGGGGCAAGCTCCGCTCGCTGCACTCTGTTGATACATCTGAGCAAGAAATGTCACTTCTAAGGATCTCTTATTACTAAAACAACCCTGAAATATCATCTCTACTGTTTCATGCATGTTGTAATTATGTCTGAGAGAAGGCAAATTAGATAGTTTCTGTGTTCCACAAAATGAACAGACTAAACTGTAACTGTGAGGTGGGACTGGGAATGCTATTTCTTGCTCAGATGTATAGATCTTACAGAATGATTTGGGGTTGGAGAGGACCACTGAAGGTCATCTTGTCCAATCTCCTTTTTTATAACAGGTAAAAATAACTGTGTTGTATTTAGAGGAAACAGATTTTTTCTGTTCTGATCTAAGATGCTATGAAAGTTTATGTATTTTCAGATTCATATTCAGGAGACAAAAAGCATTTTTTTTCAATATAACTATAGAACTTGGGTCTTCTGAGACTCAATTCAAAGTTCCTAATTAGCTCTTTTACCTATATATCCACTTTCTGCATATTACTATGAAATAGAAATTGGCCATGAGGGAGAAGGCTGCTGATAAAGAACAGCAAATTCAAAGATATATGCTAAGATACCAACAGACAACTAGGCAAAAGGAGAAAACACATAATCTAGAGGAAGGTAGGGAAGGGCAAGAGCAACATGGGCTAGTAATTGTGCATGAAGTAATACAGTGGCATGATGACCTCTGGGCTGATGAAACCAAGGTGCAGATTATGAAGGCCAGGACAAATGGTTGCTTCTAAAAGGTGGCATTTGTGTATAAGTAGCTCTTAACCATGTGTTTGATTTGCACATATGTATTTGGCCATTGATCCATGACTTGGGATGTACTATCAAACCTCAGCTGTTTATTTTCCCTTTCTGTTTAACAGCCTTTGTGTTTGCCTTTAAACAAGTATTTTTGCTGCCCATTGAGACAGAATCAAACAGAGAAGGTTGTTAATAAGCTATCTGCACTACCATGGCAATCTCCTTGGGAGACAGTGTGGAGGTTCAGCCAGCATGGCTTTGTCTTGCAGCCAAGTCACTTTTCAAACAGCCTGTCCAGACCCAGAAGCTTTTCCAGCAGCCTGCGTGCTGCAGAAGGTCACAGGATTATTCTGCTAGTGTGAACCTGCTGAGCCAGAACTCTGTCACTTTATTAAGAGTTTTTGAGGAAGCCGTGTGAAATAATCAGGGAGTCAGAGACTAAATCACTGAGGAAGACTCCTACAGTAGTAATGAGTTATTGTGTTCCCTGCTCTAGGGGAAAAGGAACACGTGTGTCAGGGAGCTATGCTGATTGTATAAAATGACCTGGACAAATTACTTGGGGATCTTTTGCAGAATGGGATAAAAAAAGAGCATGTATCTCTTTTTCCCCAGAGAGGCATTGTCACAGAACAGTGCCTGAATGTTTATTTTCTCCTCAGCTGAAAATCCAAGGAGAAACCCAGGATATTTCAATTGTTTCTATCCATTACACAGAAAGCAGCAGCATTAGGTAAAAAGGAAAATATTTTTATATCAGGATAATTAGCACTGTTCAGACTACCTCGGAAGACAAAGGACTCTCACCACATAAGCCACATTCGCATAACACACATTCATTTTCACATTCATGTAATGACCAAGCCTCCCCACCTTTCACTTAGACTGAGGCTGCATCTGTCAGTGCTGTGAAGCATGAGATGAGCTACCAGAAGTGTCACTATTTTATGGGGGGGGAAAAAAGGGGAAAATTTCTGTGACCTGCAGTAAAATGAGAAGGCTCACTTTGCAAAATGTGGATATATACAAACTCTGATAAAAGTCAGGCATATTCTGATCTACCACTTCTGCTCTTTACAAGGAAAAAACTGTTACAAGACTTCTCCCTAAAATAAACATATACAGATTGCAATCCCCAACACAAACATTTAAATGTGCATTTGCTGAGAACAAAATTCTCCAGGGGAAAAAAAAAATCTCTATTTTAAAAGGTGCTCAAGACTGTTTGCTTCTTCATTTTTTCATAGAATCTCAGATTTATCTTCAATTATCACACAACTACCAGTGACTCTAAGGGTGAATCATTGTCTCTATAAAACGTAAGAAATTTGAGAATACTGCTGCATTCTCTATTCATCAGATATGGGTAGCTAGAGCCATAGTTTTAACTTACAAGAACTTCAGGGAGAAATGAAGCTTTATTATTCTTTGTTATTGATGTTGCCACATAAGCAACTCTAGAGAAGAACTTTCCAGTAATCTTCCTGAGGATTAGAAAGTTTATGACAACTGTAATCTTCTGCTTCTTTATCAGTGATACAACTGAGTAGGGTTTTGTTTTTTAAAAAAAATCTGATATATCTTCCTTGTATGTCTGATCTGCTGTATGTTCCCCACAACATATCTGAGAATATTCCCATGAAAAAGATGGTTTTAACCTGATCTAGCAAACATGGCACCGAGACACAGTGGCAACTGCCCGTGTTTCATAGCAGCTGCCCAGAATGCTTTATTGAGAGTTAAAAAGAGAGCTTGTGGCAGGGAGCAGGGCTGTCCTGTTCTCCTTCCTTCTAAAACTCTCGAGGTGGGTATAACCAAGAGCACTAGAGCCTGGCAGACACCTGGGAGAACATAAAGTAATTTCAGTGACTACTTCTACAAGAAGAGGATCCTCACTATTAGTTAGGCTCTGGTTCGAGACCCTGGTCCACAAAGTACCCAGCTGTGTTCCCAAGATAGTCCATATTTCACACTGAATGTAGCATGTTAGTTCATCAAACTGAATTAGGTCCTGCTACATTCTCTGCTTCATTAACTTCCTGTAAACCTTATTCTGTATTAGCTGACTCATTGCAGCATACAACTTAAGCTAAAGGACATAGCTTGTGTAAATTTATAGTTAAAATAGCATTGTGATCTTCATTTGTGTGTGCTAGCTGTTCTCTCCCTTAGCACAGGAGATAAACTACAATTATTTGCCTTTCTAGACTTCCAGCAAAATTTCAAGAAAGAAACAATTACCCATCACCGATCACTTTTTCCCACTGAAATCTCTTCCCTCAGAATGTATCAAATGAAAATAACCCCTCAACTCTCATTAGGGTTATTGTCTGTACTTGAGGATGTAAAGAGGAAAATACAAACCCCTATTGCTAGGCTAAGAAAGTATTCCCTTGCTGAGTGTATACGTGTTAATCGGATAAAATAAAAGGCAGTGCTAATGGCTGATTTAAACCCAAAAGCTCAGAGACATTTACATTCAGTGCACTCACCCAAGTAAGCTTCTCTACTGAAGTAGGGTAGATGATGCAGTTTTCAGCAAACGTGATGCCTAACATCAACTGGGTAAGTCAAAAAGTGAGTCTAGCTTGCTTTCCTGATTTTTACCTAGCCCTTTAATTTTACCTTCTGATACTGTTTGGTATTTAATTTAATCTTCCTCTGAATGGCTGGAGTTTCTACAACACGGATGTAACAATGCGCAGGGAGCTCTCTCCTTAGAATCAGTCTGACCTGAGTAGAAGTGAGAAAGCTTACTGGGCTGTAATAATACTGTAATAATCTTTATGATGCTATAATTTTTTCACATGGAAATCAAGGTTTTGTGTCAGTGCTGGCACTGCATATCATACCATCTTGATCCTGGCTTCATGAATTCTCTAGCCACCTAATATTAGATATGAATCATGAGCAAGGGTTTGCAGAGTCTGTACACAGTTTATTTTATCATTACCAGTTTTCTGATTAATCCCCCTCTCCCAGTGAGTAACATGCTTGCAGGGGTCAGGCAAGCAGGGCGGACAGAAGGCTGCAGCTGAGTTCAGACTTCTATTTTGGGCATACTACCTCGATAGCTGGTGTATTTCTTCATTAATGCTCTCTATATAACCACCAAGTGATAAATGGATGAAATACCCCAAATAAGACATAAACTGAATAATGGAAAAACAGAGGTTTCATTTGCAGACAGCAATCAAAAAGTGTCTAATTTCCATTCCAGCTGGCATGTAGACCGTCCATGTCAGCTTTATCTGACAGTGCATCTAAGTTCTTCCACATCATTTACCATTGTGAATTTTAACCAAGAAATGTGTACTGACAAGCGAATTTTTTAAGAGCTTTTCTTTTTTTTGTCTATGCTATTGCTACATCTTCAACTTCTTTGAAAACAACAGGCAGTGTAACAAAACCAAATAATATCAGTTACCTTTGTTTCCATGTGCTCTGAGCCAGGGCTTCCCAGATGCTCCCAAAGGTCACACACAACCTGTAAAGAATTTGTAGAAGACTTGCCAAGAAAGGCCTCGTTTGAGACATTGCATTTAATTTAGGCATTGCATTGAAGATGAATTTTGTTATATAGCCCTCCTAACCTGATTTCTCATGTTTAAGCATCCATTTGTGAACAAAATTTGGAAGTCCCTGCTCAAGATTTTCTAAACCACAGCTCCTTTATTTTAAAATGATCAATGCTCCTTTCTGTTAAAAGGTAACATTTTGGGGAAAGTTTGAGCAAAACACCCTCAGGTCTCTGATTTATGAAAGAGTGTAAAAAATACTTATTCTGGTGTTCATTTCAAGAAATGACTGCCTCTTACTATTTAGAAACCAGCATTACCATGACAGTGCTCTTCAGGATTACAAAGATAAAAATCCTGGTCCAATAGCATTAGTGAGATAGTAAAGCTGATGGATCTTGGGGTCAGGTTTTAAAGCTAAGGAGTGTTTTCTGTGAATATTTATGAGAAAGAACTAGATAGAATTGATATTGGAAAGAACTCCAGTAGTGTGAAAGCTGTGTGAATTAAAGTGATAATTTCCAAGATATTTTCTCTTGCCCAAACTACTCAGCTTTTAATCAAAACTTACAACATTAATAATAGTGTATCGAAATATAGAAAGCAGAAGAAAACAATGCATGAACTTAAATTTGTAACTGAGGAAAGGGAAAGTTACTAGGAATAGACTGCAGCAAGGAAAGCGTATCCAAATCAGAAACTGCAGATTTTTCATTACATTATAATTTTATCTGAAATTTGGTTTAATCCTTTTATAATCCTCAACCCAGGTGGTGAACTGCATGTTGAGAGCATAAATCTAGAAGGATTATCACTGCATAAATATTTTTGGTAATCGCTCTATCTTGAGGAAAGAGGGCCTGGCAGGGCCAATAAACTTTAAATTGTGGCATTGTGGTGAAAAAAGTGAAAAATGCAAAGCCACCATCAATCCTGGGCACAAGCTGCACCTTCAATCACAGGTATTCCTTTAAAAGGAACCCGTGGCTTGGTCAAATCAGGTAAGATCAAATGGGACATTGAAAATACAAAAATCCAAAAGGTGGTCTAGGAAGTGCCTATTTGTTTTCTTATATATTAGAACCATTTTTTCTCTTTCCCCCCCCCGCAAGGTTCCCAGCTTAGTTTGCTAACTTATCAGTCGTACTGCTGCTTTCTCTGGTTATCGTGAAGGAATTGCATCATTGCGGTGTGAAACCAGCCCAGCTTGTTCCTCTTCACAGCACCTATCAAGAGGAGTGCTTTGACTTTGCAGGAGGGAAAATGGATTTCTTAGATGCACCACTGATATCCCTCAGCATGCTGCAGCCTGGCGCCTAGAGCCTGGGGAAGTCTTATAGATCCCCAACAAAGCACTGACTCAACGGATAGGGAACAGCTGAATTTCTATACAAAGCTGATACTGATGATCGTGCCCGTGCTGTGTGGAGGAGTTATATTATCCTTTTAGTTGACAGAGGTACTCTAAATGTTTTTATATCATTTTTGAATACTGAGTTTGAATAACCTGGGTATAACCACCAGGAGCTTTTTCTCTGAGAGATTAAATATGTAATATTTTATAACCCAGTTTAAACATGTCCCATGCAAAATTCAGGATTGGTTTTCAATATGTAATTTTCTGTTAATTTTTAAACAAGTTCTTGCAATTATTTTCATTTTATTATCTGTATCTATGGAATGATGAACATATCAAAATACAAAAATCTACAGATAATTTGATATTTAATCATTAATCTATTCTTGTAAAATGAAATTTTAACCAATCATAAATTTAGATGTAATCAGAACTATATCTGTCACTATATAATTAGATTGCTGAGTTGTCAAATAACAGAAATCCATTATCCTTACATAAACTTCTAGTTTCCAAGGCAATTTAGTCTCTAATCTCTGGAGAGCTGGCAGTTAAATAAATGTGGTTTTCTTTTAAGTTTAATGTAGAGAAAACTAAACTTCAAAATGAAGGACAAAAAGAGAATTATGGAATAGTAACAAAATGAAATGAAAGGATTTTTTTAAATATAAACATAAATTCTGGATAAAAATAAAATTTAAAAAGAATGTTTGGAAGAATTTGTGAATATTATTAAGAAACTCCACTGATGTAAGATTGTTAATCCAATGCTTTTTATCATTAATGAAGGGGCTCCATTAATGGAGTCTCCAGACAGTTTATTTCACTTTTTGCAAATCTACTCACAGCAAGGTTTAGAAATAATGCAAAAAGAGCTTACATGAAAAAGAAATTAAAATAACAACTGATTCGGCAGGAAGGGAAATGAACAACCCTCATTTGCTCTTAAATGAAATCTATTCCATTGATCTAGCTTTTAGAGCCAAACAAAATGTAAAGATATATAGATTATAGATCTGCAAATGGAGGGTTTAATTTAAGCTGCATTGATTTTCAATTTGTGAAATAGATTGTGATTAATAAACAAACAAACAAGCAAACAAACTCCCCATAATTAAATATTGCTTTATTTTAGAGGGTTTTTTGCTCCATGTTAAAAGGAAAAAAGAAAACAAAACCAAAACAAAACCAAATAAACCCCCTGAAAACCAGCGAAGGAAAAAGTGGTCTATCTTTGCAACATGGCTAAAGATTCCACTTTCCCTTTTCTCATTCCCTTTTCCCTTATTCTCATATGCAAGGAGAACTAACATCTACTCTACTGTTACTCTTTCATTATATGTTTCCAAGTTTTCCATCTTTAGAATTTGTATTCACCCCACAACCCTTGTTTCCATTCCCCTTTTCTGCTCTCTAACCTCTTTTCTTGCTTTGAATCTGAATCTGGGATGCTTTGCAGGATGGTTGACTATTAGAGAATGCTATAAGAAATATGAAACTAATTTTGTGTGTGTGTGTATGTAAACTCAGCTGACTATAAAACAGTCTCAGAAAACTGTAGCTTACTGAGGTTTTTCCCTCAAACAATGACCATTCTGTGGTTCAAGACAGCTTAGGAAGGCAAAAGTGTGCATAGAGGAAATTTGAGATGTAATTAGTTTGAGAGGTTTTCTCAGGAAAATTTGTCTCTTCAATAGCAGATCTCCTCGATGTCACCATTTCTTGCCAATGAGCTTATTAATCAATCAGGATGATGATTATTATTATTATTTTCTCCAAAGTCTGTGTGGCAATACCTTAGGACACCTTAGTTTTCACAATGGATGAATAATGTACAGCTATCAATCCAGAACCTTTAGAAAGAGTGTCAAACACTGCTGCGTACTGTCTAATTTCTTCTAGACCAAACTGTATCCCAGGTATCCCCCTAACATGAGAGCTAGATCTTAGTTTGGTCATAGTAAGTCCCTGTGGTTCTGGCACATGAATGACAACACTCGTGAAAAAATTAAGCTATTTTCCCAGATACTCTGCAACTGGGTATTTATAAGCTGCACAGATGGAGGAGGGAGGGAGAATAATTTTCCTCTTTTGTTTAGAAAGCTCTCTTCCTTGTCATTGAACTAGGAAAGGAGGAGGACAGATGGACCATGCTGTTAGCCTTAATGGCATTCTCATATAGTTTTATTACCAGACCAAAACGTCCCAGTCATCCTATACTACTTTTGTGGAGATTCTTTCCACTCCTCCGCTAACATATCAATGAACTTTTTATTGCCCCCTGATACAACTTGCTTTTTTGTTTTTACAACAGTTTTAAAAAAATACTGTGTGCCTATAATCTAAAATGAGGACGTATCATCTGGTTCTGTGACAGTTTGTAATATCCCTGTATCCTCTCTCATCCTCTCCTGCAGTCCAGTGCTGGTTTTGCCATTTTGACTGCAGATGCCTGTTAAAATGTTGCCTTAAGTGCTTGCTGTTGGGAGGGTTGGTGGGTTTGGGTTTTCTGAGGTGGGGGGAAAGGCACGTATTACTTTGGCTCAGACTGCTATGCCACTGCTGTGCCTCTTGCTTATTCTGTTAATCCCATTCACACTTCAGACAAGTGAAACTCAGAAAAGATCCAGGGTAAGAGAGTGCAAGTCAGGAGGTGGCTGTGTCATTACCTTTTTCACCCAAAATGAAGTAAGGGGCAAACAGCATTCCAGTAGGCTGTTACTTGGCATGTAGTATCCTTCACCATCTGTGTCATGTGCTTTCAGATAGACTAAGAAATATTCATGTGGCAAACATCTGGATTTACATAGCAGCCAGTAGAGCTAATCTGTTCTGGCACAGAGGAGGGCCATGTGCAGAATAGAGCTAACAAGCCTAAACTGGAACCTGGTGAGGGGCAGGCCAGTACCACTACACTGTCCATCCAGCTGGAAAAGCAGAATTTAGGGAGAGGATTACAAAGAATTACAAAGATGTTAGAGGAAGGATTATATTGGCTGCTCAATGGCACATGGATGATATCTAGCACCTTCACAAAAGCTTATGTCTAAAACCATAATAATATGTGTTTTGTTGCTAGGACTGTTTTATCAGGAAGGCAATAAAATGAAGCAAAATAAACTCCAAAAGAAAAGAGCAACATCTTATAGAGCTTACAGGAAAGTAAACAAGAAGCTTAAACCAGTGTCAATGCATGCTATTAACTTACATACAGTCCAGCTCTTGGCCCAGCTGAATGTGTCTGTCACCATCCAGAGGCAGAAATCACAAATTGTACTCAGGCCTGTGGGAAACCATAGTTAGATTTCATCTAACAGAGGCAATGGATAGACCAAAGAGACTTTTAATCTAGGAATAAAAGGGAGATAAAAATTGTATGAGAAAATGTAAGACATCTCAGATTCTGCTAGGTTTTCATATATTGTTGTATAGGTATTTACTCATTTGGCTACACAGGGAATACACAAGAAAATAGCTTTTCCACAAGGTGTTCAGTAAGGAAGAGGAATGGATGTCTTTGCAAGAAACTGCCACCATCCCTTTCCCCATGATACATACCAGGCTTAGGAGGACATTCATACAAATATGCCCAAATATACATCACTATCTTGTTTTCTGGGTATTTGGTTTGCTTTTGCTCTTGCTGGAGGAACTGGAGAATAGCAAAAGGTGTTGCAGAAAAGATGGAGTAACCAACACTTGTCCTTTGAAAGCTAAAATCTTACGAAGGCAAGTGAGCTATGTGAAGGCACGTGACTACAGGGTCAGCTCCATTTGGTTTCTTAATGAATCCAATATCTGTATGTACCTGTGAGATGAAACCATAATAATAACCATACCTCAGTTGGAGGAAGTATGTGATTATGTGCCTTTATTATGAATCATCCATTTTACTCTCTTCTAACCAACCCCTTCTCTGATATTTCCAGTATCAGAAATTCTACTTTTCCAAATTTTCTCTGGGGCAAACATTCTAACCTCTCAGCAAAATGGTGATTTCTCCATGAATTACACTGATCTGAGTTGTAGGATGGTTGGCTAAGAAGATATCAGGCTCTTTTTTTACTACCAAAATAGATGTGAAGGGTAGAACAGCTGGAAAAAAAAAGGATTACAGATATAATGAAAGTGGGAGTGAGAAGTCAAACACATATTTTCCCATACCAGCTGTTGATTAGACAAAGAGTGCCTGCTGAGGGTGAACAAATATCAGACTTTCCTGACTTTTATTATTTGAAGCTGGAAAAATTTGATAGCTAAAATGTTACAACATGTTTCAGTAGTATCCCTGGTTGACTTCCACTCTAAATATATTAATATAAAATGCTGGAAGGGATAATGAGACAGTGGTACTTCGATGTTTCTCTCACTGATGTCACAGAATGGCTTATTGATTCTATTTAACTCCTAATTGGCTCACATTATTAAATTACCAGCATTCAGGCTAGAAATTAGTTTAAATGATCAATCAGTGCAAAATAAGGTCAAGATTATTAGTGACAGACTAGATGATAGGCAGATAAATAGATCAATAGAAAGGAATAAAGATAGATCAATCAGAAGTTTAGGCTAAACGGAAAAAGTAGGTCGACCTTTTTTCTCATTCTTAATTACATACCCACTGGCTTTTTCTGTGGGGACTCAAAATCTTGAAGTCTATTTCTACACTGCATAATTAGAATTTTCAGATCTGACTGATCACGTCAAATCTCGAAGCAGAACAAATAGTGAAAACTAGGCACAGGGAGATGTTGAGCCATCAAATTACGTTAGTAAAGTCACAACCTGACAGACTCCTCTACTAATTCCACCAAGTTCAGATATGAGAGAACACTTAATTTTTATTTTTTTTTTAAAAAGCGCTCCACATTAATTAAACAAATTTACAATAAATCAGTCTGGACTGGTGCATGATCTGAACTTTGAACTGTTAGATTAGGTTGATGGTAAAGTGACTGCACTTTTTTATAATATATCCCAATCATTAATTATTGAAAGCAATGCACAGTCCTAATTTAACTAATATCCCCAAATCAAGGACATCTTTTCTTACCTGTTACACCACTAAATGGAACATGGTATAATATCTAGAAAAATTTTCACTTTCACAGAGTGTGTCTGATCTTGTCTCAGCCACATCCAGAACATCTTATATTTTGTCCTCATTAGCCAAGAATAGGCTGGATTCTTCTTAATTATCACTAGGGATCACTCAGATTTCTGCACAAACTAGGACAAGCTATTTCACTTTTCTGGGCCTTGGCTTTCCCATCTGAAAATGACATTGACTTTTTCTCTCTTTGATTGAATTGAGGTGCTGGTGAAGAATACTGTTTAATGTTAAGAAGAACAATTATTTTCTGTTTTCCTATCAAAATATTACCTAAGGTTTTGATGTTAAAACCCTCTTAATAATGTTAAAAGGTATATGCCAGCTGTTGCTTTTAGGATGACTCTTGGCTGAACTGCTAACTCCTCACATTAAAATCTACATCTTGGGTTATGACTATATTAATTCTTGCAGGGTTTTACAAAGCTCCCTTCCAAGGGATATCTAGGTACAGGGACACCTTTATGTCTCTCTATATGCCTCCAGCTGCAGCCACAAGTACAGCCCGAAGCATGAACAACATCCTAGGTTTAAGCCTATCTCCTCCCTTGCCAATTCTGCCTCCATGAGCAGCTAGCTCCTGGCCACTGGGCCAGCATTTGTGTCCACTGGAAGACGATGGGCAGCAGAAAAGGTTGTATTCACTAGTGGTCTCACCCTCCAGATGCTGGGTAGATAAATAAGTTCAGTCATGATGGTTCAGAAGGATACTTTCTTGGTATAGCTACCAGATGACTTATTCACTACGCAGTGAATCTTGAGGAACGTATAAGCAAGCCAGCTTCTTCCAGTAGCAGAGGATTAGACTTTATGAGCCATGAATTTCCATGTTTCTATGAAAACTGAGCCCTCATCCACTCTTAATCAAATGTAAAACTTTTACATGTGGAATCAATTAGATTTCTGAATACTGTCTTTTTTTTCTTTCTTAAAATTTGCTTTCCTTTTCCTTTTTTTCTACTGTATCTCACACTCCTTAGTCCCCCATTGCTACGCACTTGCTCACAGTAGCTGTTGCTATGCATTAGAGCTGATTAAAAGCATAGAGAAATGTATTGAAGGAAGAAGTTATTGAAGTCACTTCTAGAAAGTTTGCACAGCCATTTCATGCTTTCAGAAAGTTCCAAATAGTGGGGGGGGGAAAAAGTGGAAAAAAGTAAGGAATAATTTCAAATATGTCTTCCTGACAATAAAAACACACATTACCAAATATTCCTGTGCTACATTTTCAGCTCCCATTTGCCCTCCAAGTCTGAAAAAATGACCTCTCTGACCAAAGTATTTTCACTTGTTTCTCTTTGACTTCAGTGGCTCTTGCAGTTACTTTTACTCATTCTTCCTGACTGCATACTGATTTGCATTCCTTTTAAATCTCTAGAATTCTCCTACCTACAAACAAAAATCAATGTGCATCTGCCTTATGGCAGATAAGGGCAGCACTGGGTCCTTCTGTTGATGTGTATTATTTTAGGTGTCTAGTCTACGAGTCTGAATACAGCAAAAGAGATGAGATGTCTTTCTCTAGACAGACTCCTCATCAGCCTTTTCAAACTCCCACTGGAAAGTCACTGTTTATTCTCTCCTCACCACCCACTCAGGCTTGCTGCGCCTCAGCAGCTGGCGTAAAATTCTTCCCTTGATGCTAATGCATAACTCACATCTGCATTAATCAGAGTTTATATGTAGAAGCAGCGAGGGAGGAAATATACTCTCTTGTGAATTTGGAAGCTCCAAAAGCATCTAAAAATACGTGTTATCCTTTCCTTGAATGTACTATTAAAAATAAAATACAGCATCTCAAACCCACAGGATTCAGTTCAAGATACTCAGACATCTGAAGTAAGGCAAGTTCATTTTTTCCCTGTTTATCTGGTGGTGTTCATGTCTATCTGAAAACAAACAACAAACAACCGCAAGTCACTCTGGAGAATATTTCAGCCCTGCCATACTAAACAAAAATGTGAAATATTGTATACAATCCTGATGTTGAAACTTTGCCCAAATTGTCATGAAACATGCTTGTCACATGCATTTACATTAGTTGCTGAATACTGCACTCACTCCAGAACATATTTAAGGAAATTACAAACCAAGTAAGGGGAAAAAAAGAAAATAAAATTAGTTTTTGTCAATAAATTGCAGTTACATACTACAGGCGTTATAAGAAAAAATGACAAAGAGATGATGGCATATCTTTTGTTAATTTTGAGACAAAGCTATCAGTAGGGGAAAATAAAACAAAACAAAATAATTTTTCATTAAAAATAAAAATATTAGGCTGAGAAAATTAGAGCAATAGAGCCAATGTCACAGGGCAGATAAGCTCATACTCTAATTTTAAAGAGATATTTATGTTGGTATAGCAGCAGACATACAGGTTCCAAATACCTTTCTCACAGATATTTGCTCAGTGGTTCGAGGTTTGACATAAAACAAATTCCTAATTTACCACACTCAAAGATATTCAGTCGTTTGTCCCAGGGTACCCAGGGAGTATGAACCCAGGTCTTCCCCCTTCTGTACATCTCTCTTGCTTTTTTACCGTGCCTGCCCAATCCTAGCCAATGCTATTATTATAAGAAGAAACACAGTAGAAATGCAAGTTCACAGCATCCAGTTATGTCAGTTAGTCTCTAAAACAAAAAGAGAAGAGGGGGAGAAAAATAAGAAAATTTAAACAGAAATCAGAGAAAACAGAAATCTGTTCCGGGAAGCAACTGAGGGTTTCGTTTACTGAAGTTTAGAAATGACAGAAGAAGAGTATTAGAAAGCAATTCAATTCATCACATAAGGCAAATGACTGTAATAAAGTTATATCTGTCACATTTTAGGTGGCTTCTTGCATGTAAATATGGGAGTCGTGCATATGATGATTTTCATCATTGTTCTGAGGACACTGATAGATCACAGAACTGACAAGGTCTTTCTAGGACTTAGACATGTTTGAAGTATTTCTCCTCTATCTGTGAATAAATCAGAGGAAAATTTCCAGTGGAAGGCAGGTGTGCCCTTCCTGAGTCCCTTTTTTTGCTGCTCTCTGCATACAGGTGATTTGTAGTCATCTCACCAGCTTCACTGAAACATGAGAGAATTCCAGATATGGGCTAAAAAATTGTTTGCCACTAGGAAATCCTCAATAGCAAGTAATTTCCTTCCATGTACCTTAAAGGGTATAAAGTCTTAAAGAAAAAATATCTTAAAGTAGAATAACAAAAAGGTTGCCGTACTTAACAAGCAAATTATATTTTTATTATGTTTGAATTTTTTAATAATTTAATTTACTGCTTTAACTTCTTTTCAAATGTTCCCTCTAGGAATATTTTATCACTGTAAATGTTCCCCCATCATAAAAAAGTTACAGAATACATTAACATCATGTCTGCACCCACCATTAAGAACTGCAACATTAATAGAATGATTAATATCCAGAAATGAATGACAAATAAAACTTGTACTGGCCTGAAGACAGATTTTCTAAGAAAGATGGGACAGTTGCACAAAGAATGACTGCAATTTAGAAGAAGCAGCAATAAATGTCTGGGTGGAGGGAGGGGAGGAAAGAAAAAGAAAGCTAACAGTTCTGAAGATTATTAAGAGCAATCATTTTATGTGGCAGGTGATGCTGTAGTACATATGACTTAGCTGGGTGTTGGAAAAATGTTAGAAAAGCAATAGACAAGTGAATGAAACAAAGGAGTTAATGGCTATGAAAATCAACACACAGAAAAGACTTGCTGTTCTTTTCCAGACAGAGTGCTAAATACATAATAACATTTTACACCAAGGATCTTTACAAGAATTAAGGAAAATCCCATTTAGGCAACACACATGGAGAGGAGCTGAGACACATAGCTGTTGATCTAAGAAATAATTTGCCTACGGTTATGCTGTGAGCCAGGGAAAAAGGCACAACTAATATATTGGCCTGTGAATTCCTTTTCTAACCACTAGACGCTTCCTACTTGGAAGTACAGTGTGCAGTAACTTGAAATGTTCCCAAATACTTTGACTTTTACCAGCTTTAAACCAATACCTTTTGGCAATGCCCTCAGCTCTTTCTGCTCTACTTTCCATCCTCATAATCTTAGCTGAAGAATTTCTCAACCAGATCCTTCATTTTTAAATGTTCACAGTTCCTTATCCTTATCCTTATCCTGCCTTTCCCTAGTTTGGTTTGCACCTATTCACACTGGTGTTCTGACTATAAGATCATCTTGTGTGGTTTCTATTGGCTTTTTGATCCAATATATCAAAACCCCTTAGACCTTTAATGTGACACATTTTTTCCTCTTATTCTACACTTTATAACATTATATGCCCATTTTTCCTCTACTCAGAAATTTTCTCCTCAAAGCATCTCCATCTTCTGCCTTCTCTTGAAAATACAATCTTAATAATTTGAACAAAAGGACAATGTCTCTTTCTTAATTGAATATACACACTGGGAAAAATATCACTGCACTTAGATTAAATGACCTTCTCTGTGTTCTTTTGTTGGAATAACCTTCTAGAGTTTTGAAGGGAAACCCAGCATTGTTAAGAGCTAATGCTCACTGTGCTTGTTGGGCAGGAAAGGCCCTTGGGAACCCTTGGAAGGTCCAGACACAGTATGGTCTATGGCTTTTAATGAAGTATGACAATACATTCATGAGATGACATGTTAAGATTGGCTTGGCAGCCCAGAGAATATTTGCTACCATGATGGGCAAATCTAAAAACCGTTGTTACACCAGGTGGTAAAGATAGCTTGACAAACCAGAAAAATTAATTATATTTCCTTGTTCTTCAGGTTTTTATTGTTTCCTTTTCTTATTTCTCAGTAATTGATGAAGAGACAAAAAACAAATATTTTTGATAGCGATACATGAAGAAACTTGTAAAGAAAATATTTTGTATTAACACTTCATGGAAACAATGTCAGTATTAATGAATGGAGATGAATTGAGAACAGTCCTTGGAGAAACCAGGAAGCTCACATGCATAATTTCCATCAATACTGCAATATGCTTTACATTGTTCTCAGCTATTTAAATATATGATCTTGTCACCTGTTTTACTTGTTTCCAGCTGTGTGGGTATTTACATCCTTGGAGTTAGAAGCAAACAAAATAAAGCTCTAAGCTTCCATCTGATATACCTTTACAAAAGCTTCCTAATTGTCTGTGAAGAAACCTCTTTCTAAAAGGAAACATTTTATGTGTACTAGTCCTGACTTCCCTCTGCCCCAGCAATGTAGCAAGAGATTGCTCTCGATATGAACTTGAAGAAATCTTTAGAGAGCAAAGTCCCTGTCTTTACTACTTTCAGTACCAAACATCATGACTCCTACTTGTTCTGAAGCTTGTATCTAGGTATACAGTCCAAAAGCAGGGAGGGACCCAGGCACCTAAGTTAAAAGCTTTCTGCCTTTTACTTTAAAAGAAAAAAAAATTAAAATGTCATTTCTGTGTAAAGACATGAGCTTATACAACTGAAGGCATCAGACCTCAGATGTGAATTTATCTTTGTTAAATGGGTGGTTTAGTCACATTCTATAGGGGAAATTTAAAGACTAATGCTGGGAGTGGTGCGGAACTTCCAAGCACGGCAGACATGGCTTTGCAGAACATGAAAATAACATGACTTGCAAATTGTATAACTTATATGCAAAATTGCATCAGCTACTGTAATTTTAAATGTCAAGTAGTTGTGCAGTATCACAGGTATTGTATCTTCTGATAAGGACACACCACCACATGTAGGTACCTTAATTCATATGACTTTCCCTCAGCAGAAAAATAATATGTATTCAAAAATATATTTCCATGGTCACTTAAGAACCTATTTAGTCACAAATTTAAACAAATATCTATTAGCAGGATTCTTTGCAAAACCTTTCCACAGCTAAATTGGACTACAGCTTACGAGAAACCCTTCCCTGAATTCAGGCCATGAAAATATTTAAAAAAGCAGTAAACCCACAGTATTTTTGGCTTTTAAATGAATGTCAGACTCCTTGTTCCAATACTGAAGAGGAATTCACCAAAACCTATCCAGAAGAAAAAAAAAAAAAAAAAAAAAAAAAAGGGCCTAATCCATTAGTCTCCTCGAATTCTTTACAGAATAATGAAAGAAAAATGTGCACAGGTCCTTATTACCCAAGGACAGAGTTCATAATGGTCTTCCTAATACAAAAAAACCCAGAGGGTTTTTTTGTAAAAAAGATGTCAGAAAAGACATCTACCACTCACGGAGAGCTAGAGGAAACGTGAGACTCATCATCTGGTGGTGACACACTGGCTTTATAAGGAAATTAATCTATTTATTTGCAACTTGAAAAAGTCTTTTAAGTTGACAGATTGGGTTCCTTTGCACTTTTAAGACCCTGAGCTAATCCTCTCATGAGAAGTAAAAGAGGCATTAGCATCAAAGCAACTTTCTGCAATAAGTAGGGGGGATTTTTCTTGACAGATTTTTATTTATTACAGTACCCTGTAATGAAGGCCTCTTAGTTAGACAGAGATTTTTCTAACTTGGCAAATTACAGCTGAACCAGATTTGTAGGCACACTCTTTATTTATTATTATGCTTACTTTATTATACAACATTTAGTACTAATAGGGCAAGGAACACTGAAGACTTTATGTATGGAGTAAAACTACATGCACAGTGCCATCAATTCTGTAATAATCACAAAAACCATAGGTCTTTCTCTTTGCAATGATTCTCTTGAGACTCTTAATAAATGCAGAATCTCAGGTGACTACAAGGAATGGAGAAAGCATAAATCAAAGGTGTGTTATTAGAACTGTGTTAGTGGATAACATGCAGAAGAAATGAACATTTTGTGAAAGCTGATAAGGAAAATGGTAAAGAAAGAAAATGGAAGAAAGGCAATAAAAAAGTTACATAACTCAGATTCTACCTTCAGAAAGAAAGCTCTGTCACTTCCCTATAGATATCAGAACTGCCCAGAAAGAAGTTGCAAGAGGCAGGATAAGGAAGGATTTATGTTATTCCTAAAAAAATAATTGATGACTTTTAGCTCTCCCTCCTAGCCCTTTGTGAAATACTATGCAATGGTCTGACAAGATATTTCGTTTTATATACATTTTTAATCTTAGTTTATTTCCTGACCTATTGTTTACATCTCTCAAATTTTGCCATTATATTAATTAAGCTTGTCAACAGTTCCTATTAAACCGGCGTGGTTTTGCTTCCAAAGCAGACATTTCAATATTTATTTTCTGCCTTACAGAAGGCATTAGAAAGGATTTCCATAGTACCTGGAAAACACCCAGGTACTATGTGACCTCTTTTCAATTGTGATCATGATAGAGAGAAATGTTAGAGCAAAACTGAATGGCCTGGCCAAAGAAGTCCCGTTTCTGACATGAAAACCAAAAGCACCCTCAGCCAAATTCTGAACTGAATCTCGCATGCAGTGGAATAAAGGTTATCGACTTCAGTCTTTGAGGAGAACAATAGAGGAGGAAAACTCTTATGCTTTGTGCGCAAGAAAGACATACAGAAGCTGCACAGTGAATGTCCAATCAGGACAAGAATCCAGCTGTACCCTGGTTAGTGACAGCTGGTACCAACAATTTTCACCAACTCAAGATTAACAGAGCCAGTGGTTCAGCTGAGGTTAGTTGTTGTTAAATGGTCCAACGGGATTTTTTTCTGTTTATTTATTTTTAAATTTTACTTTCTTTCCTGACCATTTTTTTTTGCATCTTTCACATTTTGCAGTGATGCTAATTAAGTTTGTCATCAGCTCATATTCATGAAACATCTTCACAGACAAGTTATCCAAAGTTAAATTTTAGCATAATGTTCATGTGTTCATAATTCAATATTCACATATCCCAGAATAGTTTTAAGGTATAAGCAGTAAGAGTATTAGTGCTGAATATTCAGATGTCGCTAAAAGAATCACTCTGTAGTTATAAATAGACTCATCTCTGTTTACAGAACTAAGAAGTGTTAAGATCTTTTTATTTTTGTGCTTGTGTGGTTTTATGTATAACTCTTTGAAGTCCATGGAAAACATACTGGCTTCAATAAGATTTACATGAGGTATATAAAGCCAGAACATGGCATTTTATGCTCACAAATGTCAATGGTTGTCCCTTTGGACTGAATTGTCTGAGCCCAATGACATCTAGTAGTAGTTTCAAATGACATAAACAATCTGGAGATTACTGGTGAGGTTAGTTCTATTTCTAAACCCTGGTCTCTGTAGTGAGAAATTTACAGGAATTTACCTTGATAGCATCAGTAGGAATTCACTCCACAACTGGCAGTACAATCAGCATGCTTACATGTGTAATCTTATCAAGGAAGATATGAACTTCAGCTGCTTGAGCTGGGATTAAACCAGACAGGGGCTGTAGCTACTAGAAGGGACTCAAAATCTCTCATGATGAATACTTGTCATTTGGTAGTCAGTCATTTGGTAGTCAGACTGTCCTGGTTTTGCCTAGGATAGAACTAACTTTTCTTGAGCTGGGAGGGGGCACATCTGGAGTGACAAGCCTGGACTGGCCATTGGGGTATTCTATATCATGTGACGTTATGCTCAGTATGTAAAGGAGAAGGCTTCTTTCTCACTTCTGGTCTGTGATGACAGGATCTTCGTTCTGTCAGGATTGCTGGCTGGGAGCAGGCTGGGTCCTGGTCAGTGGGTGGTGTGAGCATTGTGCATTACCCTTTTATACTTCCTATTATTGTTATTGTTTTGTCTTTTTGCAATCACTAAGCTAGTTTTCTTTTATTTCAACCGACAAGTTGTCCTTGTGTTCCTTCAGTTTCTCCTGCATTCACCGAGCGGGGAAGGGTGAGCGACTGGCTGCATGGTGTTTGACTGCCAGCTGAGTTCTAACCATGACAGTCCTTCTTTGGTGCCCAACGTAGGGCTTGAGGGTTGAGATAATGACAGATCTGGTCATAATGTTGATCTCTTGGCTTCTTAAAATTTTATCACCTCATTTGCTGTATATAGTCCCCATGCTGCTGCTTACCACCCATGAGAGTTGGATTAAAATTTTGGTTTTGCTGTACTATGTAACACTGATCTATGGCATGATGAAGACATCAGTCCTGAGGCTACTTACAATTGTGTTTGAGAATTCTGAGAATTTTTAATATCCTTGGAATGTTGACACTAACATTGTTGTCTTACTGCTGAGAGACAGTGTGTTCTTGCACGTGGTTCAGGCTTTGTTCAGGGTTAAGCAACTATAAAAGTATCACCCAGAGATCTACCCCAAGGTTGGATAATTATGAGTGGCTGGGGGTGTGGAGTAGCATGGGCAAGTACCTAGAACAGTGGACACCTCCAGTGTATTGGAACATCACTCCTGAACAGGTGCAGAATGCCAAAGAATTAGTAAAATATTTGGGAAAAGTATGCTGTCACCGTGGTAATTCCAGAGAGACAGATCACTGCAACATCTGGGGCTTGGTCCATGCCTACTGAGTCCTATTAAACACTATTCAGTACCTTCAAAGGGAAAAGGAGGTCTCTGGATCTGACAGCAAAATGACAGATCTTGCAGCCACTCCAAAGCCTACAACAGGTGTTTAGCTGCTAGCTGAGTTCAAACCATGACACAGTCTCAAGACATCATCCAGAAGGTGCATAACATTTAGTTCAGAAGTCTTTGTAAGGAAAAGAAGAAAGGAGGCCTGACTGAACTTATTTCCTTGATTTAGTTCAGTGTATTAGATGATTGATTTTGGATAAAAATATTGTCATCTTTCCACTTTTTGTACTGAGATTTGAAGCATTCAGGCATAGGTACTCTCAGTTAAAGTGAATTACTACTTTAATAATAAATCATAGCGCACAGTTATGAGATGTAAGTGGTTTAACTTTGCTCTTTTCCGGATTCAGAAACATGAACAAGGATCCTGGTTAGCTGTAAATGTAACTTTTTTTTCCCCAGATGGAATCAAGTTTTCTATCTGCCCAATGCAAGTCAAGCCCAGGTGCCCCAAATAATTTATCTTTCTACTGGCTCTTAACTCTCCAAAGATTTCAGCAAAAAAGATAAACCCCTAAAAAAAATCCAGAAAGAATTTTGAGATAGAATCAAATATGGCAGCAGCATTTATATTTGAAACTGATCTGATAAGAGGAAGAAAGGGGCACACCTGTAGCAGTCGAATTAAAGCTCTGAGGAGTTAAGAAAATTAGAACGGAAAGAAGATGGCAGTATTGAAGCTGAACTCAAAGCTGAGAGAAAATATCTAATCTGCAACACAGTCTGCTTTTTAGAACTTAGAGAAGTTTTAATACCTTGATTATATAAGGTACAGTAATAACAGTACCATTTTCTGTTGTGTCCTTGAATTGATTTTTTTTTTTTTTTTAAATAGCATCCTTCATCCTCCATCTGAACTTAATATGAAAATAAATGAACAAAGAAACATGGACTGTTTCAGAAACATGAGTCCTTCTTGTGCTTGCTTGACATAACATAGGTAAGAGGATAATGATCAATTCACATAGAATATTTCTGAAATATTTACTATGCAGCAAGAGCAATGCAAAGAAGCGGGAGGTGGGAGGCAGAAAGGAAGGAGAAAATATATGTGGTCAGAATATATAAAAGTGAAGGACGAACTGAGTATATATTCAACTTTAATTTTGTATCTTCTGTTCCAATCAAGGAAAGCATGTATGGATCAACGCTACCTCCCTGCCAAAACATGGATTTCAAGCTTTTAGATGATTGACTTTGAGAAGTCACAACCATCATCTGGAAGTCTGTGAAGATACTCCTCTTTTACATCTTTTGTTATTTTTTTATAATTTCTTTGTAGCTTGTTGAGGAATCAAATATTTGAGAGAAACATTATCTGGAGAGCCCATTGCATCCACTTGTAAGGGAAGTTTTGTTCTCAAGGTTCATTAGTTCCATGCATTCATGAGCTCTGATTACTTCATCCAGGAAGTACAGATGTTGTGGAATGGTAAGCAGTGTAGTCAAAAGCTGATTGTAGAAGTAATACTGGGTATTAAACAAATAAATAACAAGAGAAAATGAAAGGGTGCCTCGGAATCTATAAGATCAAGGACTGTCATGAAGAATGGCTAAGTTTAAGTATGCTGAACTAGATAGGTTGTTTTCAGGGACAAAACCAATGGCTCTGTATGTAAACACAGGAACTGGTATGACCTCAAAAACTAAAATGTGAAAAATTGCCTCTTCCCAGTGGACAGGTCATAGAATTATAGAATGCTTTTGGTTGGAAGAGACTATTAAAGATCAAATAGTCCAACACCTCTGCCATGGGCAGGGATACCTTTCACTAGATCAGGTTGCTCAAAGCCTCATCCAACCTGACCTTGAACACTTCCAATGATGGGGCATCCACAACATCTCTGGGCAACTCATTCCTGTGTCTCACCATCCATTGTAAAAATATCCCTGTATCCGCTATGAATCTAACCTCTTTCAGTTCAGAACAGTTGCTCCTTGTCCTGTCACTACAGGCCTTGGTAAAACGTCTCTCCTGCAGGTCTGGCAGAAAGTGAATACTGCAAAGTAAATGGGGAGGCAAGAGAGAGGTGAAGAACACATGGAAGAGTTAGGAGGGACAAGATATGCAGGAAGAGGTTTGGATTTAAAGCTGATTGTTTAATGATAATACAAGGACCTTGTAAACAAAGAAGTGGGGTAGGTCATATAAATATCCCATCACATCATTACAAATGCCTGCCTACTGCTGACAGAAATACATCAACTATTTCTCTTCCACAGGCAGGATGCTCATACAACGCAACTACCCCTGACAAGTGCTTACTACCTCACCCTGTCCTCCTGACAGAGGTGGAGATTGCTTCACCAGTAATACAGACAGAAACATAACTGTTTACATATGTCTTCAAAACATATCTGCAAAAGATCTTTATCTGTGTACAGTTGATTGAATAGGGTTGTTCCAGCAGCCGATGTAGCTTGGGGCCAGAAGCAAGGCAAGGTTTTCAGAGAAGAGGTAATATACTTTCTTAGAACAAAGGATGCAGCTGGAAAAAATGGGCTACTTTGGGGCACACTTTTAGAGGCACAAACCTTTTCTTATCTAACAGAAGATGGATTTGAATAGCAGTTAGATGGACCAGTGAAGATGTTTCTTGTGCCTACAAACTTCACATTGAATTATTTTTTTTAAGAACAGAAGAAAAGACTTCATCTTTCCCTTTGATATATTGGATGTGATTCTGTTCTCCCTATATTACAGCAGCCGTACTTATTTTGAGTTGGTTTTTACACAATGTGCAGAGTTGGTTATGTGCAGGGGATTCTCTAGTGTCTGTAGCACTATTCCACACCAACTGTTTCCATAATTCCTTTTATTACTAAATAAATTGTACTCACTAAACTGTAACCCAGACCTGCAACTTACAGCTGGGGCTGGGAAGGAATGAAGGGTGCTACATGCAAAAGCAGCACAGAGTGTAATGGGGCTTGTTTGCCGTTTGACGAAAAGACACTTCAGTCCAAATTGTTTAAGCTCTGTTGTATTTTGTGTACTAGAAAATCAGAGATGGGTGAGATTGGAAGCTCACATCACTATCTCAGATTTTTTTTTTTCTCCTCAAGCCCCTTAAAACAAGCAAAATAAAATGAGATTTCAAGCATAGCACTACCTCATCTGTAGGCATGGAGTTTCAATAGGAAATGTCCTGGTACAGAGGAAGCAGAAGTGGGATGCAACAGTCTATCAGATCATTGTGATTGGATGGGAGAAAAACAAATATCTGTTAAAAATGTAATATAAATCACTGAGGAAAAATATTGCCAGAGAAATATCACCATCATTAAAATAAGTTTGTCCTTGGTGATTCTTTTTTAAATACAAATTTTAAGGATTGTGATGTACAAGAAAAATGAATTAGCACCACAACTCAGAACAGGATTCCTCAGTGATAAGTACAGACAGAAGCCAGCTCAGAATTGGAAACATCAGCGAGAACATCATAAAAAGTAATAGAAAAGCTCCAGCTGACTTCATGAGCCTGTGGATCAGGCAAAAGGGTCAGTAAAGGCTGGATGGTGGTGGTACACTGACATGATACATGCTTATCCCTTGATATTCCCGGAAGAAATTATTTTCTACAACAAATAGGTCTTGAAGAAATTGTATTGGAAAATAAAAAATTCTTTAGCCACGTATTTTAAATCTTCTTTCATGGCTGAATCTTTCTGACAATTTAAAATATATTTTGTTTTCATACAAAACTTCATTTCATGATGATCCTCCCCTATGCCCCTCTCTTCTCCCAACATTATGGCAATAAAGATCAACTAAAATAGGCGACTTATTCTGCCAGATATTTGATTGCCTCCACACACACTACCATGTTTTAATTCAAATACAGTGTTCCTGATGTGATTTAAAAAAACAAAATCCCAATTCTGTCATATCTGCTAGAGTCTTCCTTTGTAATGGTATTCATTATTGCTCAAGTCAGTGTAAGGAACAGATAATACGTGTTTTGTTCTTTTGACAACTATTCATTTCATTGAGAGCATAGATGTGTAGGCCTGTGTAGACACAGGATTTAAACAAGCAGTGTTTATATCAAATCTCATTTTAAAAAGCTTGATTGACATGGTGCTACGCCATGACTGGTTTGCAAATTATAACTTGTATTCACTAGAAGAAAAAAGTAGAAAAACTTTGGGTTTTCTTTTAGGCATGCCCAATTAGGCAAAAGAGTTTCATACTTTGAAGAGATGTGTTGTAGATGCCAGAAGTAGGAAAAATGTGTATTTGAAAAAAATCAAGAAAAATTTGAATGCAATGTATCACTTGTGAAATCCAGAGTGCTCTCTGCTGTCCCTTGAAGAGTCACTCTGCCTGATCCTCACACAGCTTCTAGTGAACATAGCAACAACAATTCACTTTTTCTGTGGCAGGATCTGGTGAACTCTGGAGTATAAATACTAAAGATCACCAGCTACATTCATGGGAACAGCAAGCTTCTCTAGGTGTGTCAACCAAGACGCCCTGTGCTTGCAGACTGTGACCTGGGAGAAACGTTTTTCTTAGAATGTGGCTTTGCCACTAAACTTCCAAAATTCAGCTCCGTTGGTACCAAAACCAATCCTGCAATTGAGTTTTCAGATTGTAGTCTCTGAAACAAACAAAAGGTCATATAGGAAGATTTAAAAAGGAGTCAAACATCCCAAATTTGAGCTTGGAGAGAAGAAACAGAACAGGAAAAGTTTTATTCCCCTGGTAATTGTATTATCCTCTTCCAATAGAAAAGTTTGACTTTTCAGACCAGTCAACCCAGCCCTCACCCTCCCCACTCACCTGGCTCTTATGTATGGGATGAAGCACCAGCTGAAGTGACTCAGCCCATGACTGCTCCCCCAGCCCACAGACTGACAGTCTCTCCACATGAGGTACGTGGCTCTAACCTTTCCTTGCACTTCAGGGAAGGTAACCACCTCTATTGTCTCCCACAATATTTTGGCATCTACCACAGCAATTTTTTTGTCTTCTGCCAAGGCATCTATCTACTGAAGGGGTGTGAACCACCGGTTTGTTTCGAGTTTTTTGAATACACCCGTTTCTGCTTTCCCCTGGACAAAACAAATTATGCCATTAGGCAGTGGTTTGTTACTTTTTATGGGCATCACTGACAAGAGAAGCCTTTCACACTCACTCTCCAGTAATTTCAATATCTGTTATGGCAGCCTTAATTCATAAAATAATCAATTTGATATATGTAAGTGTGGGATAAAGTTTTCTGAGGCTGGATCCAGTTCTGTTGGTTTGTCTCTCCTCTGGTGTTATCCTTATCTTTTCCCCCACTGTATTAGATGCAATTTTTAGCCCACATGCCTCGTTACCCACTCTGACTTCCTTGAAAATCTTTGCACCTTCCTGACTTACTGCCACAGCGCCTTGACATGTGTGATTTATGGTGAGCTATCACCAGATGTGCAGGTACAGCTGGGATGACAAAAGAGACAACATCCTCCAACAGTGGCACAATTTGCATCCTTGTGGCTGGTTAGTGATGGATGATTGGCACTGTGGATTACAGAACTAAAGTGACACCATTGGAGAGACTGACCTTCACATCTTATACATGAGTCAAAGAGAAGGAAAAGGATAGTGTTTGGCTGACAGATTTTTCTTTTAAGTGTGAGCTTCTCTTCAAGTTTCATGCTTGTTCACTGGGTTCATCACCACAGCTGCTTTCTTTGAGGGAAAGACAAACTAGATGGTCCCAAACCATTTCACAAACTCATTATTGCAGCTCACACTGACTGTCAAGCTACCACAGCTAAGAACAAACCTCTTTTCATCTCATCCTTAGTAACTGTAATTATTCTCAGTCTACAGCAAACCATGGTACCCTCAAGGAGTCAGACACAATGTAGTAAACCCTTTTTGGCTGCAAAGCTAAGTTGAATTATTTTGATTTCCTGAAGGTAAAGAGCATATGCACAGAGAGTAAGAGAGGCTCAATTACCCTCTAGAATGATGATTTTTAATATTTAGTATTAACCAACAGAAGGTAATAAAACTGAGAAACCCCCAGTAATATTTTTTTAAGTTAAAAAATTCTAGAGACCTCTACAGTTCTTCAGAGCTAGATACAAAATTTGGAAATATCATTTTCCTCAAAATTTAAATGCAGTGCCTGAATCAAAATCTTCCTGCTTAAACCTGTCAGCGACTAAAATCATGCTGTCAGAACCTTAGTTCTGGATTGAGACAGAACAGCTAAAGCCATCTCTGAGCAGGCTGAGGGGTATCTCTCTGTCTACAGTACTCTGAGAAACCCATTTTGCTCTCAGTCAAATCTGGGGCAGAGCTAAGGCCTATGAGAAGTTTTGCACAATGGAGAAAGCAGTGCAGTAGCTGAATCAGAGCCAGGCCTCCTTCTACTTCTGCCAGTTCTCTCTCACCATTAACACTTCCCAAGCTCAGAAATTTCTGTGACATTTACAGTATTTAGCATGTGTCCATAACAGGAAACTTAGCTAATAGTGTGGAGAGCAATTCTGTGCATTTTAACTTGTGCACTAGATTTGGGAAAGAGATTTTTTCTACATCACAGCTGTTCCCAAAACAAGATTGAAAATCAACCCAATTATATCAAAAACCTGCTGTGAGTCAGTCACACAAAAAGAAGGGATGCACCTAATTAAAGACTTTTATGTGCATTTTTTTCCCCCATGTCAGACTCAGTCATTAATGCCTTAATAACCAGTTATTTTCTTCCAGTGATTGTACTTACAGAAGAAAAGAGACTAAAACAACTTAGAGATCTACAATCTACCCAGAGAAACATCTCGAAGGGCAGGAGTGTTATAGCATTCAACCAGCCGATAGAGCAGGGCTTGTGCTGAGCAAATGCAGTAGGAATATATCACTGGAACCAAAGAAATGAGGCTGATCTGAGTTCATATTTTAGGTTCTTTTCTTGATTCCATGTACGTAAACTGCCTAGTTATTAGTAGAAACCGCTAGACTGCGCAAGAAATGATCTGACATGTAAATAAATAAATTTCACTTGATTGTGTAGTTAAGTCTTCCACCTTGGAAAACTATGGGTTATACTATCATGTTTTCATTTATTTCACTAGAATTCTTTCTTTGTACTGTGTGGATCTTCTAAGGACTGTTTCTCTTACGGCACAGTTTAAACATGTTTAAAACCACATGTGCTGTTGTGACTCATCCACAACAACTACCCTTAGAACGACTGAGTCAGGATGTGTATTTCATGTGAGCACAAGGCTCGCCAGACTCGGTAAACTCACAAGTTTCTAAGTGACCTTGTGAAAATGTTCAGATATGATTATTGCTTTCCTTTTAAAAGATAATTTTAAAACCTCCAACATTTAAGCACACATGGAGATCCAGATCTATTTAAAAATTACCTTTACTTTGATTAATGATTATCAAAGATGACAGATCATAAAATATAAAATAAGATACATTTTAGGGTTTTAGTAGAACTTTAAACCTTAAAATTTCTAGTCTGCACTCAGACTAACCCAAGTCTACAATTTATTCAACATGTGTTTTACTGTAGAGTGCTTCAGAAAGAGCAATTTCTTGCAGCAACTCAAGTTTCCAGTCAACTGCAGACATCTTTAAAATACAGCTCTTCAGCAGATAGGATCCTGGCAAGCTAAGTATTCATGTTTGCAGCTGTCACTGCTTTCACAATCATTTCTTCACTTGCAAGCCTAGGCTGCTAAAACCTTTCTCAGACATGCAATCCACAATATTACCAAAAATGCATGATTTAAATGCTAATTTTCTCCACATCTCATTTGGAGACAATTAAATAACTTTAGAATGCACTACAGATTTTCTTATAGCTGACTTTCTACAAGCAGTCTTATCAGCCATGTGGATCCCTAACCATTACACTACTACCATTACACTACTATTAATTAATGGCTCATAGTTTATGTGCCAGTGCAGCAGTGCAATAACAAACAGAAAGAAAAACTCCATTTCTCTTTGTTGCCCAGTTTAATGATGCGTAAATTGGGTTTATCTGTATTCCCTTCCATATCACAACCTGTCAGTTTTGACAAGGAAGTGCTTTGCAGCTTGCTCTTACCTGGAAGTCTTTTCAATGAGATTACCTGTTTTTTTTTTTATATTCTACAACATGTGTAAAGTGCCTTAACAGTTCAGTTTAAACAGAGAAAAAGGTAGACCTTCCCTACTGAAATCAGAGCAAGACTTGATCTTAGCAGCTTATCCAACTCCATCTGTAATCCGTGTTTAGCAGAACTCTCTCCTTTCCCAAAAAGCTTAAGAATATTAGAATTATTAATGTTCTTCAGGATATTTTGGTTGATAGTCTAGAGATTGTGGGGCTGGAGGCTCCCAGGGAGATGTCTCTGTGACATATTTACCACATATAGTAGAGAATGTCTTGTTTGAAATATCACTTTTAACTCCCATTCAGCAAAATAAGCAGCGGTGACTTTTTAAGCTTGTTTTTAAACTATGTAACTAACCTTTTAGAAGAAAAAAAGAAAACCTTCATCAGCCACTCATCTGAGGTTTTTACTACTGTAATGCTCTGTGTAACGATTCTCACCCTGATCATATTTTATTTTCTTCAGACCTTGAAAGTTTCCATCCATTTTACATCCTCATATCCCCAACAGGATCCCTAAGCACAGCTCCATATCATGCCGTGGTGACTCTCCCTCCTGCCCCTGCCTCACTTCCCACAGCTGTCGGATCCTCCTCTCCCATGTTGCAGGTCCACTCTCAGTCCATCCCACTTCTTGTCCCCCCTTTTCATCCTTTGCTTTAATAACCAGTGTATTTTTCAAACAAATAGTCCTGAAACTAAACCCACATGATTCCCAAAGGGTTTGTATCTCATGGCTTAGTGAATTTTAAACTGAATTATACTAAGGCTGCAGTCTAATAAGTCTATCACTGATTAGACACTAGAGACTCTACCCAGAAATACCACCTGAATGACTGTTTAGATAACCAGCAAGGACATAGCTTTGTTCTTTTAGAGTAACAAAACAGAAGCCAGCACATACGGAAGTTCCTTAATTCATATAGAACATTTAAAACGCTTATATGTAGCAAATATTTTTAAGTGCATGATAAGTAAGTCCAGAAAATTTCAACAGAGAGAACAAATGGGGTGTTGGAAAATATTTATCTATTTCTTCTAATTAAATGACACCATTGCAAGCTTGAGCTAAAGATGAGTCTGGGTGAAGATGCATGAAGGTCAGGCATACTAATCAGTCTATAAATGAAAACAAGAAAGATGTAGAAATAGTAGCAAGGACATTTTTATCTTAAGTGACAGGTCAATTGCTTTGTTTGCTGCAAAAAATGTTTGTATTTTTCTGTTAATGAAGCCCAAGCTCTCAAAATGGCAAGTAAATGTGTTTTAAAAGTGTCAAATATTTTTTGCCTTATTTGTCAAAGGTACAAATATTCTGCCTGGGAATCATCAAATCATGAAGTCAGAGTTTTCCACAAGAAATAAATATATAAGCTATTTATCAGTTCTCACAGGAAATTAGTCATAATATTACTTGTGATTTTTCTTATGTACAGTTAACAATCATGTATATTAAAATATTTACTTTATAATTGATGAGATTTGGACACTAAAGAAGTTCTGAAATTGGACATACTATTTTAGAAGCTCATAAATATACATGACTAAAAAGCCATAAATAGCAACATGTCTATCCAAGCTAAGAAATGTGCTACTTTCGTGTTTTTATAGTCATGCATTGAAATGAGATCAGCCAACTACTGTTGGAAAATGGGATGTATACACACACCCCCTTGAATATCAGAACTGATGGCCAATGTGCAATGTTAACTAGTGGTCTGATTCGATGCCTTTTAAAATCAGTAGAATGAGCAGACTCTAAAAGAAAAGGTTCAAACTGATTGTTCTGTGAGGTATTGGAATAAGAAAAGAAATAATAAAAGAAAAAGCAGGTTTTGGAGTATTATTATGACAAATCAGTGAAATTACAAGGTAAGGCTGGCTTTGTATTGTTGTCTCCGAGAACCCATCTCATATATACAGTGGTATATAAGCAGGCTTGAACATACTGCAGGTTTATTTGTGATTTAAAGTAGATCTTCTCCCTGTGTACTAAGAAGAAAAATTACCAGAAGCCTTAGAGATTTCCCAAGAAAACAAGTCACTGTTCTTATACCTCCATCCTAAAATATTGCAGTGCTGGTGGAAATTTTAATGAGGCTTTTTAGCATATTACATGTTATAAGATATAACTTTAAAAAGCCATTTCACAATGAATTGGGATCTATTTTTTTTTCTTCTAAAAAAAGAATGTCCATACTATCATACTTCCAAATCAGTCTTTCCCAGGAGAAAAATTGGCTGCCAGAAAATTCTCAAAATCTCAACTAGAATTCATCCTTTAAAAATACTATTTAACAAACTTTTAGGTTTTGCTCTCAAATTAGATATCTGAGCTATTTCAGAAACAAAACCGACTTGAAAATTACATCTTTTCCATATATATATTATTTTTAGCTTATATATGGGTCTAATCTTCAGGCTAATGGAAGATGTCTGTCAACAAGAAGAGTTCTGTGCCCCGTGTTTCTGTCAACACAGAGATGATAGAAGTCTGTGCTACCTGTGTCACCTGCTTCCTCAATGCAACCCGAGGCACCTCAGTCACTTTAACCATCAGCAGAGGAGCAGGATGTGCAGGGTAAGTTCACCGAACCTGGAAGCAGCCACACTAAAAACTTCACATTCAGATGAGTGCTTTAGATTCCATCTGTTTTTAATTTTGCCTGCAAGAATAAACTGGCACTTAACATTACTATTATCGTTAATGTCTTTTAAAAATCAAACATAAAATTTACGGTGAGTACTAATAATTTTATCACTTTCTTTTCCCAGGTAATGAATGCATTCATGCCTGTCACAAAAAACCTGCAATTTACTATGCAACAATGAGCAGTGGAGAAAAGAATCTTTTTTTTTTTTTTTTTTTTTTTTTTGGAGGGGGGTGGGTGGGTGGCTTTTGCATCTGTTTCTGAAAAGTAACAAGTGTAAATTCCCCTACTGGTTTCCCCACCAGCACATATCCTTTTGCTTTTCTATGTCTTTTGTGTAAGATATGCTCCTCTTCAACACAGAGCTCTGTTCACAGTACACAAAGAATGCTTATCCAGGGCAAAAGTCACTAAGATGACCCTATGGCATGTTCTAGAAACCAAGGCAAAGAGGTATACGTTTGAAGAACAATAGGAGTCAGCAATGCAACCTTAGCAGGCAGTTCCTACTCATGCTACTCTCCACTTTGTTCCTGTGTGATTTGTATTGCTCTTAAATTTTATCTTTGTTGATTCCTGACTGTATGTTGGTATAGACTTACCGCCTGGAATGCTTTTGAGACTGCACACAGGAGCAGCGCTATGCACAAAATTTTTTTTCCAGGTAAGGTTGAAACGTCTTCAAGGCAATGCCTTTGAATCCTTGGCTCTACTGAAATTCTCTCCACTGAGCTTCTCACTAGAGCTAGGACTTCAATCAGCCACCACGAGTCTCTGAAGAGCTATACTTGATAGACAAATGATTTAAACAGTATCAGATCTCCTCCAGAGCTTTCTGCTGTTGTTCAGTTTAGGCTTGCATGCACAGAATCATTGCTGAAAGGGAGGTTCTGCAACTTCTGCGTTATCTGTACATTGCTGCCCTTAGAGAACTGGCTCAGGCCTGCATGCAGCTGAGCGATAAACCAGGCTGGGGAAATGCACTCACTGAAAAGTGACGCAGGAGAGGGTGAGAGTTTCATGGGGGAAGGTGTCTGCTTCTGCAGAGGGAAGGGATCAGTCTGGAGTGGGAAATTATCAGCACCACATCAGCAGGTTTTAAGACTGCAGTGTTCGTTTCCCAACGCAAACTGTTTCTTCAACATTTTACTCCTCCCTTGGCTTGATAAGCCAACAGGTCCCTCCTCCAGTGTTTCTGTCTGTAGAAATTACAATTAAGAAAATGTGTATGGAAGTAATCAGCTTGTGAGCTTGTATTTCTCAGCAACTCACTGTTCTTAAAGCTTTTCACTCTTTTGAATCTCTTCCTGACAGGATACATGCAGCAAAATAAACTATTTTTGTATCTTGCAAAAAGTGTTCAGGCTAGAACTAGGACTATGTAAAGATCTTAGAAAAGTCCTGCTAGGCACCAAAAAAATGTTCTGAGCAGTCTAGCACTAAGGCCATGCACCTAGTGTGCTGGAAGACCTTGGTTTCAGTGTCTCTTTAAATTAGGCAAAGCATGAAACTGGACCTCACTTCTTGTGAGTCAGGTAAGTGCCATACCCCACACTCCTGGCTGCCTGGGGGAAGGATGGGCCTTGCTGGTTTTTTTCAGTGTTCCCCATTAGGAAACTTTTGATGAAACTAATCTATTGCCACAAAAACTTTTCAGTTTAAGCGGATCTTTGCTTTCTGATGAAAAGCCACTCAGAAAGGAAAAAAAAGAAATACCACCTTATTCTAAAAACCAGGAGATGCTGTTTAGTGCTCAGGCTTGACAGAGCCTGGCTTATACGGAGGGTGGAACAAATGAACACCTGAAGTATTTTCATATTTCACGGAGAAAGAGAAGTTTATTCCCCACAGTAGCAGCATCCTCTGTTCCATTTTGGCTGCAGCCAAGAGGGAGGAAAAAAAAAAAAAAAAAAGCAATGGAGAAGACAGACAAGAAAAGAACTCTTCCTATTCTGGTTTTGAAACAGATACAGGAAAGTTGTGAGGGGCTAGCTCATCAGGAAAAAAAGATTTCCACCCACAATAGTCCACACAGGTCAGCTCAGTGAGTGCACAGCATAGCCTGTGTGATGGAAAATAACACAGCCTCCCCACAGCCAGGGCTCGTGCTGGAAGAGAGAGGAAGTGATTGAAGAGGAACTGCAAAGCCCATGGGAAGGATGGCACTCAAGGCTGCTGACAGAGGTTCCATCACCACCACTCCACCCACCCCCAGCAGGAGTCACAGGCAATAAACTTGCATGGGAAGTCCTGACACTATCACCTTGGAGGATTTGGAGCCTTGCTGCTGTTGAACTGTGCCGTGATGTTTGTTGCCATCTTGGCTAATGCCTCCTCCAGCAGTGTTTCATAAAGCCCATGGGAAGGATATCTATCCTCTGTAGGCTCTGGGCTGCTCATAAATCCATGGTGCAGTCTAGCTCATGGGTGCTCTTCCTGAATGACTAAATCAACAGTATCATCACATTTACCATTCTGAGGAAGCGTTTCATGTTTTTCTGAGGCTCTGAGATTAAGTATCTTGATAGATAAACAGTATCTGCAGTCTGAATGTTATTTCTGAAGGAGTGTCAGACAGTGAGAGATCATATAGCTGGATATCTGAGGATTAGTTGGGAAAAAAAAATAACACAAGCTGAAATAGTCACAGGAACTGTGTTACTACATGGAATTTGGAAATGACCCTTCAAATCAACAGTCTGACTAATGCATGAATCATTATTCATATTAAAAATAGTTGCTTAAAAAACCCCAAAACTCAACTTCTGTGGCATTTTAGTAATATATGTATACAAGTTTTCTGTATAAACTAGAAACCACTAAGATTCTTAAGCCTTATAAATTATTGACTTTTGACTAAAAAGCAGACATAATGAATTACCCAACTGTATACTTCAAGCATCATTTTATAGCTTGTGCCCAAATGTAGATCTTGTGTATAGATTTACTCTTCTACTAATGCATCCTAACATCACAAACAATTCCTCAGAAAAGACAGCTTGGGGTCTTCTGCAAACAGCTGGCTGAGTTAAATCTTAGTAGTTCTAACCTCAAAGCTTAATTGATTACAGTGAAGATTAAAGTAGACATATTTCAACTCTGAGATTTATTGGTTACTGTACCAAAGATAGGTTTCTATCACACTAAGGTCAATAAAGACTTTCTACACTTGCAAACAGCAAGGAAATACAATATAATTGCACTTCAGAGTTAGATGAACATCAGCAAAGAAAGAACTGTGAATCTGTGTAGCTAGCAGAAAATATGTTATAGGTTCAAAATTGAACAGTGACTTGAAAGCACTACAAAAACACTATTCCAGATATATAAATTTCTTTGGATTTAGAGCAAGCATGATGCAAACAGATGGGAGAGAAATAACAGAATTTAAATTACTTTGTTGTTCAGTTACTGCTTAAAATAACATCCATTTACATATTAAAGAATATTTACTGGCACATTATATAGAATAAAGAATATTTACTATGTGGCACATTATAAATAATTATGATGGCTTTTAGAAACCAGAGCAATGTTCAGAAGCTTTATGCTACCTCAACCTTTCTACAATGCTTTTGCAACCAAGAAATAACCTTAACCAGCTGATAAAATTCTTTCAGAAAAAAACTACCTGAAAGCAGATTTGCAGAAGCATATTATTAAATTATTTCTTTGCCAGTCTCTCAGAGGTTCATGGTGCCTTCATCTGCCTCTTGGGTCTTTGCAGAAAGATTGTTTATAAAAATGATTGTTTATAAAAAATGTCAGTGTAAATTTCAATAATTATTTGCTGTGTTTTGAATACATCAGTGTGCATATGTAAAACCCACTGCCAACAGGGTCAAGTTGGATTTTTACTATCAGAGGAACAACAGATGATAAAAAAAACCCACATTAGGATGACAAGATGGATGTAGTGTAAAAATGTCAGATTGTCTGAAATCACACACGTACACAAAAAAAAAAAAGAAAAAAAGAAAAGGACAAAAAAATCTATAGAAGCCAGTCTTTTAAAGTAGAGGCAGGGTGAAAGACTGATACAGTCTTGGAGAAAAGACCCCAGAAGATGGAAGTATTTCAGAAAAGAATAGCCATGGTTACTCTACCATGGCATGGGTGGAAGCCCCTTATCCAGAATAGTCACATCCAGGACAGGAAGATTCTCTCCAAAGAACATTTGAATAATGAGAAAACAGGGTCTGAAAATTGTATGCAAGTCTGTTTATAGTGTTTCACACATATTTCTATTCTCTTCATCTAATTAATGAAAAAAACCCAGTCTATTTTTTCTTCTTTTTTTTTTTTTTTTCCTGACATCTGCATTATTTCAGTTACTAGATGGCATGTAAGAGACAAATTTTTAGCACCCGAAGTAGTATGCAGTCTATGGGACCAAAAGTCATCCGAGGAGCCTGTACCAGGACAGAAATTTCTTCTAAAAGTGTGCAGGAGGAGCCATGAGAGATGGAAGAGTCTCACACATGGAAAAATCTGAAATCAAGGAGGTCTAGTGGGCTGGGGCCTAAAATCTACACATTACTAAGTGTTCAGCTTACATTCAACATTTTGTGGCAATATTAGAGATGGTGACACAATTAAGTCAAGTCCAAGAATGACAGCACTAAGACCAAGTGCTTCTGGTGTGAGCTATTGATAGTTCACTGAAGTAAGCAGAATGACCTTGATTTACATTAGATCATCGCCTGGCTTTGGATAGCTCTGAGAACACAGGTGTCATTGTGAAAAGGAACATGGAAACACCATCCTGCTCACAGAAATCTGGAGTTTACATTGGGATTTCTGGCCTCTTCAGTGCAGTTATACAGGTGGGAGAACAGTTACCTCTTAAGTTTGAGAAATTACTGCTCCCACAAGCCAAATACAGTGTGACAAATCCTTCAGGTGTCACAGAAAATGATGAGATTACGTGCCACTACTACACAGACTTTTTGTCTGAGGCTACCACTGGCAGCTATTTTTACCTTTGTGAAAGCTTTAAAATCCAATGCATGATATTTAATGATAAATTATTAAAAATCTTTTTCACCTGTACTTTTTTCTTTTTTTTAGAGACTTGCTTTGAGTCTGTGGAATCTCCTTTTACTATTTTCCCATTAAAGATTGTCCTTTCATAGCTATTGCCTACCTCCAGTACAAAAACAATGATTACTGATTACAGTACTTACAGCCCCAGAATTCCTATGACACAAATCCAGGCCCTGTCCAAAGGCATTAAAGTTGAGAGAATGAAAACAACAATCTAAATATAAACCAAGGCCTCCATAATAATCGCTAATGTTTTCTAAATTATATTTTCACAAGCATATACTTCTTTGCAGGTAATTTTGAACTGAACTCTCTCCTAGGAGTGTGTGCACCAGGAAACTCAACAGCTCAGATGTGAATTATTCAGATGTATCATCAGGAACAACAAGATCCCAATGCATTTAGTCATATTTCACTGCCTCCTACATAACTGATTTAATTTATCTGCTATACTATGAATCCACTTCTCCATTAGTACCAAAAGAACTGAGGCTTGAAAGTCACTCCTGTATGCTATCTAGTGGTAGATCTAAGTACCCATGGATTTAGAAATACATTAGGACACGAGAATATGCAAAGAGACATGGTGTGGTGAAATTTATTTCAGCTAGCTGTGACCACCCGCTTTTTTATAACAGCTATCCTGGCTCCCTCTTTAGTCAATAAGTCTCTTCTAGGAGAGGAATAAATGCCCTCTGGCATTGATTGTATATTGGTTTTGGATCCATTAATTCCCTCTAATTTCCGTTGGCTAAGCATGCTAGATGCAAGTCACACCAGGCAGCCTTTGGTAAAATTTAGTACATTGGAGTCCAGACCCAAAGGCTTTAAATTATTAGATTCATTCTTAGGGACCAGAAATCGCGTGGCTCAGGTAAACAAATCTCTCTATATTCCTGGAATTGAAGGCAAGCAAATTTCATTTTCCTTTAGACTGTTTAGTTGCTATTAGTGTCACAAATTCTGTTCACCATTGAATATTCCTGTGTGACAATCAAGACTGGGCCTTGTCTATGTGGCACATGCTGCTCCACACAGCAAATTAACCTGGGAGCAATCTGCTCTCCGTTGCTCTAGGTTACATGGCAACTGAAAGTCTTAGAGGGAGTTGAGCATCCTGAATGAAAAGCTATTTTTCAGTTTAAAATAGGTGTTGCTGACCATCTGAATGTGTTATTGCCAAACCAGTAATAACTTCCTCTGTATACACTTATTAAAATCACAGGTGACTCTAAGCAGAGAAGGGCTACGGGTGTGTTGGAAGACAGGGTTACAATTCAAAATGATTTGACAAAGTGAGAAAATACTCCAGGAAAAAAAAAAAAAAAAAAGTGCCATTCAACAAAGATAGCTGTAAAGTTTGACACAGGAAGAATAAGCTGTAAAAATACTGGATAGGGAACAATTCATTAGGCAACAGTAATACTGAAAGGAAGCTACGAACTATAACAGCTCACAAACTCCAAGCTATGTAAAAAAAGGAAAAGGCCAAAGGAGGATGCATAAATGGGCATATTCTCTACTGGATATGGGACAAAGGCCTCCCCCTTCACAGGCTGGGACCACAGCACCAACCTTGGTTCATACTGAGAACTGAACTTCAGGGAAGATAGAGATAATGGTGCCCACTGTAATTTTTATGTTCCTCATTTACTCTGTACTCTTCTATTTTTAAAATGTTCAGAATGTGTACATTTTTCCACAAAATACCATTGCTAGCTGTATTTGGGAATATTAGAAATAATTCACCTTCTGATTTATTGTTTCACATTTAATACAGAGGTGACAAAAAAAGAAAACTGTCACATCAGCCTGGAATTTGTCATGTTTTTAATAAAACATGAAATAAGTGTTATTGCTGTATCCTTTCTATGCATAAAATAACATTAAAAATGCATGCGGAAACACCAAAATATTTCATTCTGCTTTGCTGACCTGAAATGAAATGTCTAATTTCAGCCAGCCTTAGCTGAGCTGGCCTATCTCAGCTACTTTTCTGCCCAGTGGGAACGACAAAACTTGTTTGACCAGATTTCATTTCCTGTTACTTATTGTTGGCTCAAACAGACAAAAGCTAAGGTTGGCCAGAAAAAAATGAATTAATGACAGAGAATTTTACTGACATAGACTTCTCTTTTTCAGAAACTCTGGAGTTAAAGGAAAAACCGTTTAGTATTGAGAAAGCAATTGAAATGAAACCAAAGATCCTCAGCTTTTTCTATTTAAGAAAAAGACTCTTCCATCATGACTAATGTTACTGATCATCTCCCAGAGCTAGGGGTCTCTCTTTAAATCCTCATGTACACAGAGTATCCCACACTAAAGCTCAGACAACCCAACACTGCTAGACACCCTTTTCTGGAAAAAGATCCTATTCTGTACCCTCTCTTCATTGGCCTGATGACTCATTAAAACAGAAAAGGTCATGCTTTGAGTTTGACTCCAAGTATAACAACATAGGTTTCAGGGATTTCCAATCCTTTTCCAGCAAGATTTAGATTTTTGCAGCGTGAAAGTGGAAGAGAGCTCTACCACTGACTTTCAGAGGTACATTTGCAGATCAGCTTATTATAATTTGCACTGAATTATTAACGCCGAGCTGACTGATTAATTCAAAATGTGTGTGCTGGTTCTATCAGAGCATACTGTGCTCTGCAGAGCAAATGAAATCGGAGCAGATTGAGAGGGGCAGAATTTGTGCAGCTTCTTTGCTGACCCCTGCAGGCTCAAGCTGATTCTGTCAATTTTTACCTTTGACTACATCTATTTCGTACACTTCTTGCACAACACGGAGCTCAGGAGGAAATTAAATATGGCCTAAATCTACATTCTAATGCAATTCTAATGCACCACATTATTTCCAATAATAATCTCCCCCCACAGAAAGAACTGATGCATATTATCAAGCATGAATATATTTAATGATTTAAAAGAGAAATGAGTTCATTAAAATATTCATTCATCTCAAAACAGTACTAAATCAGAGGAAGAGATGAGGAAATTATTTTTCCAGGTTTTTCAAACAGCACAAATACAAACAAAAGCATTTGATATAAACAATGATGTTGACATTTCAGTTTTCAAAATTTAAAAAGAATTCTTTTTCTTTAGACTTTGACCAGTCTACCTTTTTGGGGCATATCTATATCATTCATTCATTCATATTTAGCGTCATCATTAGTGTTTTTCAAACTTTCTATCGCCTGGATTTCTTTCCTGGCATCCTCTCTCTGCCTGATTTGCTGTCTCCTCTAGCCCCTCTGGGCTGTCTCCTGGATTCTCCAGCCCTGCGACACTTGCTGCTGCTTCCCCACTCCCACTTCTGAGACAACTCACTCATTCTCTTCCACAGATTTGTGCCCCCATTTCTTACTTCCAGACCTCTGTTTTTGCCTCCATGCTCAGATATCTTCCATGACTCCTACTGTTCCCTTTTTCTCCACCTCCACACTGCGTTCCCTCTTCCTCCTCCCTCAACTCCAGTGAGTTTGTCTCTGCTTCCACTCCTACACCTGCCTCCCACAGCTTGCTTTAGGCTGGGATGCCCAGCTGAACTTGCTGCTGGGCTCCCCAGTTGGTCCCAGTGTGCTCCACACTGCTACCAGTACCTAGCACCCTTCCCTAGCAAGCTGCACCTGCCGATGGGGAGAGCTCGGCTGTCCTTTAATGGTATTACCATGAGGGCATCATCCTCTGCTGTATCCATTCCATACAAGCTGCGATCTCTCAGTAGAGCGATCAAAGTGAAAAATGGAACGTTTGACAATTTCCTGAGTCGTAAGAGATCAAGAGTCCCTGTTCATGGAAACACCACACCATATTTAGAGTGACAGTTAAAAACAAACAATGAACAAACAAACAAACAAACAAAATCTAATGTACTCAGCTTGTTTGGGAAATCAGACATGTAGCTTTACCAGAGGGAAGAACTAGTGTGGACTTCTAATGATATATAAATATTCCCTGTGGGAAAATAAACAAAACAATGTTCTTTTTGCAACAGTAGGTATGAAATCTTACAGTATGAAAAAAACCCTTTATTTTTTTAAGCATTTCTATGTTTCCTGAAGCTGTTTACATCATGAAGCCTAGTGCCTTTCTGAAGCAGGTGAGTAATAAAAGATGATTAACCATAGTTCCTTTATCACATGATCAGAGAACATTGCATGCAGAGCTCAGATAACCTGGATTTGAAGGACATTAGTCCTATGTAGACAAACCCACATTTTTAAGACAGGCGTGGATTACATAAATGGGCAATGGTCTCCTCAGCTACTTGAAACGTGGACTGTTATTCCTTGGACATTTGTTCTCTCAATCTAACAAGATCATGAGAGTTTAATATGATTATTTGATACCTTCTGTATTTCAGCAAAATTTTAATTTTAATTGCCCCATGAACTAAGTATAACAGAGGGAAGGAGAATCCAGGTAACTGTCTAAACACACTATATCATTGAAGAACAAAATAAATCAATTTGTCTTACTGAAAAAGATGATGAATACAAATATTAGATAAAAATATTCTAACTTTAATCAGGCATGATTTTAGAATCATATTTTACTTCAGTTACAAAAGAAGATAAAGCCTTCCAGAAAAACCTCTGTTACTACATCTAAGAAAAATTAAGTCTCCATGCTTCCTTAGATATACCTCTAGGTGAGATTCTCCAGCAGAGGAGGACCAGTTACCTCTCAGACTTCAGTCGAGAAGGTTTTCTGTCTGGATTCTGTCTGAATTTTCTGTCTGGTTATTCTACAATACTGAAATAAACATAATGCTGTAGGCATGTATGAGATTATAGCAGATGAAAATTTCAGTGACAATATTTGGATCCATCTTCACATGAAGAAGAGCAAAGAATTCACAGCTTCTACAAATCAGTCTGTACCTGAGACTCTCTCACTGTGGGCAAGCTTTCTGGATCTATGCAGACTGAAACAAAGGTGAAAAAAATAATGGCTACCTGGAAGGCTAGAAGGTTATATTTAGTTCTGAATTAAAGGTATGAAAAGAAAAATTAATTCTGAATATTGGGAAATTTATTTTAATTCTGTGTTCTGTTAAACTAGGTCACATGAATCCATGAAAGCAGTATTATGAGGTGACATTTTATAAATGTGTGGGCAAACTAATTATAAGTATCCTTCGGGGCATAATTTTGCATTGGATAAAATACAGGAATAGTATTTTGCTTTCAATTGTTTCCGTAATTCTCAAATGAACTGAAAAATTACTGGTCTTTAAACACACCTTTGCCTATTAATATTTTTTTATCAGGTTGATGTTCTTTGTCAAATCTCCCCTTTCATCAAGTATTTCCAATAAGACAGGACCTGCTCTATGTTTCCAAATGTGCAGTGACTTTTAGGCGTGCAATGGACAGCAGGAAGACAGGCAGAGAGCTGAAAGTGCTTTTTAGAACCGTTAGATACCTAATGGCATCCTTATGTGCCTAAAACCGGGAAAATACAGCTCAGACTTCCTTCTCCAAACTTTCTAGTGGTATCTACTAAACTGTAAATTTCCTTTCTTCCGATATGTCTTTTTCTACAGTATTGTTCTTTCCAGATTTATTAGCTGCACAGCATGAAAATACAAATAAAATAAACATAAAGAAAGTAAAAACTATAGACTTTAACTAGGTAATTACCACTTGCTCCACCAGTGCTCCTCCTGTGTCATTACTGCCAAGGGTCTTAACCCTCGTCTGTGGCAGTGAACCTAAAAAGTCCTGTTAAAGGACTATAACTTGATTTACAAAGATGGATCAACAGATAAATGCTTTCAGAAATTCAGTTTAATATGTTCTCTGGGAGCATTTCTCTTGTCTCCCCACATGTGTATTTCTCATTCACTCTAATTCTTTAGTTTTAATTCGTCCTCTCTAAGCATATTGTTCATTGCTACATTGCTCTTTTTTCTTAAGGTGAAAAGGAATTCCTTAGTCAGGTAGACTTACAAAAACAGACAATAGAAAGAAGGAAAATTACAAGGCAGTAAGACAATGTTAGGAAAAAACCCCCACAATTCTGTGAGAAAAGTCTCTATATTCTTTATCCCTGTAAACAGCTGCAATATCCTTAGGATAGTTCCCTTTGTGCCTATTCACTCATAAAGATGCAATGTATTCAGTTTCTCTATCTAAATAGAGTTTTTTTTTTTTTATCTAACTACCCATTTAAAGTAGTTTGGAAAGAGGTGGAGAGAATAACTTTGGTTTATTGTTTTTGCCCAGAGGGCAGGAAAAGAACAGCCTGTTTTTCTGTAGATGCATAAATAAGAAAAAGTAAATAGATTGACGTCCCCTGTCTATGTTTATATCAAATTTACTATAGTTTCCCCTTTCCAGTGAATTATTTTTCATTATTATTGTTATTTTTATTTTGGTATGTTGTTCTTCTGTTCGTTGTTAATTCACACACTAGGAGACTTTGACTGGGGTTTGTATCTGTAAAATCTCCACTGATTTTGGTAAAAGCAGAGGTAAGTCAATAATGATAGCTTTAGAAAATCCTCATCTCTCTCTCAAGAGCTATCCATTACTGGACAGAACTAGTGTAATTTGATGTTATGCTTTGTCTCAATTCAGAATAAATTATGCAAAACAGTTGAGCAAAGGTAAAAAAAATCATAACAAGTTTGCAAAATTACAGAATATTAAAGAATTAAAAACCCTTAAAAACAATATCTCAATTCAGTAAATCTCCATTCCACAGAAGTTAAGATGCACTTTATTTTAATGAGAATATGTAACTATTCAGGTAAGTTTATCCAAAATAAGAGTATGCATGCATACATGACTGAATAAATGCTCAAATTAAAGATTTTCTGTTGTAAACTCACCTAGAGAGTGTTATTATGAACAATTTAGTTCACAATTTCAGCTCAGGAAGTAGTGGTTCAATCCTACTTTACTAATCACAATGGAGATATTTAACAATTTCTTGCAAAAATGCATATGATTCAGAAACTGGCAAAATCAGTGTACTAGTCAGTTTGATTATGTTGCCATAATGTAGGTATAGTTAGATAATTGAAGGAAAAATCTGCTAACTGCCCCATTAAATTTTTATGGTTTCTTTAAAGCTTAGATTAAAAAGAATAAGATATTTCAAGTCTTGTGGCCAGCAAGTCAGAGGCAATGGAGTAGTGACACATCAAGTGAAATGCTTCTTTAAGCTTTCCCAATAACTTCAGGACACTGCATGAGTTAAATCAGGCGGGCTGGTGGAGATGATGGAAGAGGTGCTATAAGCACTTGTTCACTGACTAAAGCAGCTTTTCTGGCTTTGAACTGACCTGATCCAATATATGGAAGATTTTCCTATTCCAACTCAACCAGAATTTTAAAGTCACCCTCAAGCGTTCTGAATCAAAGGTAACGTAAAAACTGCTTTTAGCAAAACTGAGAAAAAGAGCATCAAAACTTCAAACCTCTGCCAAACAAAGCAAATGAACAAACAGAAATCCCAGAGCAGAATTGTATTCAGCGAAGTCCTACATTAATGCTTAATCTGTTGAGCCATAGGGTACCTTTTAGGCAAGTTAGTTAATTTTTTTCTGTACTGAAATTTCCTCACATATAAAATAGGACAGCAACATTTGCTTGGTTGCAGTGGTTGTGGGAATTCAAACCCTGCACACATCCACGTTTTGCAGACAGTAACAAACATCTATTTGCATAGTGCTGGGCTGGGGAAGGTATTAATCATAAAGAACATTAATCATAAAGATGAGATCAAGCAGTTCTCTAAATTGTTCCGAAAAGGTTATTAATTATAAAATCCAATATGGGAGTTCAGTCTACTTGCATCTCCTCGAGCTTTGGGCATCTAGCTGACCTGCCTAAATCAGAGACCTCATCACTCTCAACTCCTTCTTAAAACATTTTGGGAGGAGTGATGCTCCAGACCCTGCCTGGTACGAATCGCCCTTTGCAGCTACCTCTTCTTGATGCACACAACCTAAGGTGAGAACTTCAGGTGCTTCGGTTGGAAACCAGAGTTAAGTAGGAAGAATCCAGGTGATAAATTCCAAAATGTATGGTAGATATCCCATTGTACTTGGCATCCAATCCAATTTTGTAATCTCCAGAACTCATGCTTCAATTGTAATAGTACCGATACTTGCTTTGCTGTACAAATGTAAGTTCTTGCCCTAACAATGTATTACAGTCACGCACAGATTTCTGTGTAACAATCCATCCATTGAAAACTCCAAAGTAAGGATGATTTTTACGCCAGTTTTACCCATGTTGCATGTGCATCTCTTAAAGCACGAACATTTACACAGATCCATGATGCATTCATAAACATAAAAAAGGATGCTTTTACTCTATTTCTTCATTTTATGTAAAATATGTTTTGAGGACTTGGACAATTCCCTTAACACTATTATACTAGGACACGTGTAACAAAGGTTAAAATTTTCACTGATTTAATGACCCTAAATATGGGCTCTTAGAGACACTGTTATGCCAGGTTAATGGTGTTTTCCTGCAAAAGCCAGTTATTTCAGTCTACAGTGATAACCTATTTAATAGTAAGAAGTCAAGGTTGCACAAAGATTTCTGTCTTTTATAATTATATTTAGGAAAAAGGTGAGGGGAAACATGAAAAGTGTCATTGATAATACAAGACACCAGGAAAAAAAAAAAAAGAAAAAAAAAAAAAGAAAACATAGATGTAGCTGCTCGAATAGTCAGATCATTGGTTGCTAGGAGGAGGATGCCTTTACTATTACAAAACCCTCTTCTGAAGCCAGAGATGAAGGAAAAAAATAATTCAATGGGAACTTTAGCAAAACAACTAAAAATAGCTTTCAAATGTTCTCTCCAGCTTCAAGCATTGGTAGGATGGCTGTTTTCTTCCCTCTCTCACCTCTCCATTTTCTTGGGTTTTATTACTTGGTTATTCCTCTTTCAAAACCTGTTCAAGAAAATATATTCTTTTTAAATCAACACATTCTCTTTTTTCCTAAAAGGACAGTGATACTCAGGAAATCACATATATTTTCCATCCAGTAGAGGCCAGTTAAATCCACTGACCCAATGATTTTTCAACTACCATGTAACTAAAACCTCTGGGTTCTTAGTAACACATGGAAGAAGAAGAGTTTTAATTATATTCTTCTCCAGTGAGATGTTCTACTTGGAAATAGATTTTATTTAAAGGAATATTGTAAGAAAATAGTTTAAAAAAAAAATAAAAATCACACTTCAATCTGTTCTCTTTCCTGACTACTATTGTTGAGGCAGCTTCAATAGTTCCCCGGGGCAGTTGATTGACTCTCCCAGTTTCTGCAGCCCTCTGCAACAGCTCGAGAAATGAGAAGAAACTTCTTGGAGAAACAGATTTATGGAACTACAAGATGGCAGGAGAATCAAAAGCAGATGTAGTATTTGAAACTACTTTTAACCTTTTAAACTCACCAGACCTCAAGTTGACCTTGGGCCTTTAACTTGGACTTGCTTTAAATTTTCTAAGCCAGTTACCATTTCCATTCTATTAATGGGCTGAAAGGATAAAATATTTGACTTCCTTTTACATAATACTGTTTTTATAGAATAGTATCCTAATATAGAATATCTGAACAATAAAATCTTGGCCTCACTGATATTAGGAGATTTGCCATCAATTTAAGGAATCCAAAAGTGCTGCAGTAATACAGAATATAAGATTCATGGTGTTTTAAAGATCCCTGTAAGCCAATGTCTTCAGTAATGACAGTATAAGCAGAACTGACAACACAGCATAATATCTAAATAGCACTAACACAGTTTCTGACTCCATAAGAAGTTTTGCAGACAGAGGGAGTATCAGGCAAATTTTATTAGGTAATTTTATATAATTAATTGTGCTTTTCTGAATATGTGAAGCTTATTCATCATATCTCTCATCACTCCTTTCACAGCTTGCTGGTATAAATCTATATTCTGTTTCTATTTGACATTTCTTTTATTTGTTTTTTAATCTATCATCAGAGAAACAGGATCTTTGTCTGGTCAGCAGACTTTTAATTGTCTTTTAGTTCCTTTAGTAATGACTGGAGTTGTGCTCAACCTTGGGAATTATTCATCACATCCTATATGGGCCCGTTTTCACCTTCTGATTACAAAACTACTAAAGAGATAGAAGTGACTTGTGCAGGACACACTACAGCTGATTAGCTGACTGGGAAATACAATTCAGATCATCTGATTTCCATCAGCTGACATACATGCTCAATAACTGTCTCTAGAGTAGATAATGGATCCTATACCCAAGGAAATGAAAGAGGAGCTTTTGCCATGAAGATCAGGTCTGAAACAGGAGGATGTTCCACTACAAGGTCGCACTAAGGACTTATTAAAAATGGATTGAATAGAAGATTCACCTATGCTGACAAACAGGCAAATTTTCCTTATCTGTCATCTCCACTGGCCTTCTGATAATATGTTTAGCTTTTCTTTTTATTTTCTTTTGCATTTAGCAGGTGAGAGGAAAAAATGGGATAGGAAAATTTGACCACTTAAAAATTGTCTGTTCTTGGCCTTTCATTCTCATTAAGAACTTTCAATTTAAAAAAAAAAACAGTGACAACTCCCAAATCTTCCACTGGAAATTCAGCTCAGACAGCTCTGATCTTTATGATGTACAGCTTTTGCATTTCTATTCTCTCCAAGAAACATATGTGAGACTCAGAGTTCTATCTAAAAAAAATCACCAAACATCAGGCTCCCCGAGCAAAATAATTAACAAATGTCTGTCTAAATCCTCTGTCTTGCATTAGGGCGGAAAAAAAAAAAAAAAAAAAAAAAAAAAGAGAGGAAAATATAAGAAAAACCACCACATTCTTTAATGAGTAGAGAAACACTCATATAGCAAGATGCCCAACCTGTTTATTTTATCAAAAAGAGCTGTGCCTTGATTAGATTGGGAGAAAATACAGGCTTTATAGGGTCCTTAATCTCAGGGGAAAAGGATAATTAGAACCAATGACTAGAAGCTGAACACAGATAAATTTCAGTTTGAATTCAAGCACAAAGCTGGTTTGGTTTGGTTTGGAACAGTGAGGGATAAAGGAAGCAGTGGATTCTTGTGACTTGCTTGACTCTGAAATCATCACCCAGGTAATTAATTATTGTTTTAACTGGATGACTTTAAATCACCTACAATATACCAGAATCCAGATTAGATAATGGAAATATCTGTTCCTTATACTCCACACAGACAGTATATGGTAGAAACTTTATAGTAAAGCAGGCTTCCTTTCGCTATGATTCAGGTTACATCATACATAGCATCCCTACATCATGATATTGATACATCATGATTGTTGAATGGAATATGAATTTAGGAACTTAATCACAAGGAAACCATTTGAAGGTTTTCATCCATTCACTACTACAGCACAAGATACTATCCATGCAATAAGTGTAAATATTTGAGTTTCCTTCATTTGTGGAAAAGGAAAATGCTTTTAATTTTTTCCTGTGTCAAAACTGCTCTATGTACTTGAAAAGCCTATCAGTGATAGCTGAAAAATGGACAAATTTACCATTAACATTTCCTTATATCTACAACATCAGCCTGTGTAAGAAGAAATCAAATTCTGATTATTGGCTCTTAAATTTTAATTTTTTTCAAAACTTCTTAGCAAATTCAATATCTGAAATGCAATAAAAGCCATCCTCTCTGACAAATCACTTGAAAAGACAACCTTGCCTTCTTGGTAGGGGTGTTTGTGGTTAGAGAGACAAGAGAATAACTTACCTTCAGCAAGTCTCTCCTGATTGTCTATCATTTTGATGTAAGTACCATTAACATATTTCATATGCACAGGAATAAATACTTTCCATCCTGTAGTACCTCCTCTGACCTCCGTAGTATCTACTCTATATTACCGACCAGGGTTCAACCCTGAGGAACAACATACTTTATAGCTGATCACAAATAAAAAAAATAATTTTCTACCTAAACCATCACACTAAATATTATTTAACATCAGCAGATGTTTTTCTTCTGATGCATTTTGCTTGCAGTTAGTAATAAATATCTATAAATAAACTCCCGAGATACTGTTTTGTCCATTCATCTACCCAGATTAAAGCCAAACTGAAATTCATCATTTGAAGGACGATTTCAAATGTATTTACATTCAACGCTGTCAGATCTGAGTGAATACACACAACTTCTGTTCTCATTAAAAGAAGGTGGTGCAAAAATAACTGGTGACTCAGCTACTGCAACAATACAGATTTATACAACAGTTGTAGGTAACAACACTGGAACTATAGAAGCAGGTTATAAATCTTACAAAAGACCTGAATAAGGAATTCCACTGAATTTTCAGGAATTGGACATGATTATTCCTCATTTTCCAGGAAAAATCTGAAGAGGAAGGTTTTCAGTATGTTTTTTCTATGACACCAGCTTTTAGGAAAACCAAGGACTTATCTGAAGGCATTGCCTTGAAGACACTGGTTTTGAATGTTAAAATAAGTCTTACGTATTGTTTTGTTTTGGTTTTGTTGGGTTTGGGTTTTTTGCTGTTCTTTTTTTTTTTTTTTTTTTTTCCTCAGTGTTAATATTCTCAAGCACATACGACTTGTGCAAAGAACAGCACTAGAAAACAAGGAAAACTCATAGATCTCAAAGCAGAGTATTTGCATATACACTGTCTTCTAGAAACAGTTCCTGGGAAGCAATGCTAATATTATAGAACCATAGAATGGTTTGGGTTGGAAAGGACGTTGAAGATCATCTGGTTACAACCCGCTTGCCATGGGCAGGGACACCTTCCACTAGCCCAGGTTGCCCAAAGCCCCGTCCAACCTGGCCTCGGACCCTGCCAGGGAGGGGGCAGCCACAGCTGCTCTGGGCAGCCTGTGCCAGGGCCTCACCCCCCTCACAGGGAAGAATTTCTTCCTTATATCTAATCTAAATCTACCCTTTTTCAGCCTAAAACCATTACCCCTCACATGATATCCCTACACATTCCCTGATAAAGGAATCCACATTTAGCCCCCTTTAAGTACTGGAAGAAGCCTTCTCCAGGCTGAACCCCCCAACTCTCTCAGCCTGTCCTCACAGGGGGGTGCTCCAGCCCCTGATCATCTTTGTGGCCTCCTATGGACCTGCTTGAGCAGGTCCATGTCTTTCTTACATAGGGGGCCCCAGAGCTGGACACAGCACTGCAGGGGGGTCTCACAAGAGCAGAGCAGAGGGGGAGAATCCCCTCCCTGTACCTGCTGCCCACACTGCTCTGGATGCAGCCCAGCACACGGCTGGCTTCCTGGCCTGTGAATGCACATTGCTGGCTCACAGTCAGTTTTCTATCCACCAATATGCCCAAGTCCTCTTCAGGGCTGCTCTCAATCCTCTTAACAACTCATTCCGTATTTGTGCTTGGAATTGCCCTGACCCATGTGCAGGACCTTGCACTTGGCCTTGTCATACCCTGGAATTATTTGGGTTGTATTTTTTGGCATGGACCAAAAACCTTCCTGGGGCCCTTTGAACAGATTAGCAGCTCAGGTGAATAAACTCTAGCACCCAGAATGGATATTTCTTAGTCCTGAGTAGTAGTACTAGATGAAAGTCAAACTACATCTCCTCTAACACACTGTTCAGATCAGAGCAACTACATACACATCGATTCTTTCCAAGTGCTTGTTTAACTTCTCTTGAAACTGTTTTGAACATCTCAACTACCTTTGATTGTCTACTTCAGGGTTTAGCTATCTTGCAATGTAGTTTCCTTCACGGAATACAGTCCATAAGGATACATGAACAGTAACATATTCACATAATTTATGGAAGCCCAGGGCAAGGAAAGGAACCTCTCAGGACCTCTTTTAAAATGAGGATATAAACCTCCACTAGCTATTATAGTTATGTGGTATTTTTAATCTTCTCCACAGCACCTTGGTCTTTATTCATTGTGTGAATAGGCAAAGTTACTTTCAGCTTCCAGCACGATGAGACCTTTTTTCATCTTTTTGTCTTAAATTGCAAGAAAAATGAAATATATTTATTATCTATTAGTTAATGTTCCACTTCCTCCGAATTTCCCTTGTTCTGCTTCAACTCATGAGATATATTATTGGGTGCATTAAGTTCCTGGTTAGGTATTGAAAAGTTTATAATTTTCATACCTAAATTAATTTGCAAATTTGCATATGTTCATGGTTTACTTTAATGAATATCGAAGTGAAAAATCTGTACAAACAAAATCCCATTCTCATACTTGAACCATTACTAACTTTGGCCAAAATAAAATAAGACTTTCTTCCATCAAGAGCCACAGGTTGGTATTTATTCGTCTGTGCCCTCTATTGTATTGGGTATATCTTATGAGAACTGTCCCTAATGCAAACATCAAGAATATGAAAGCTGCAATGACTCTCCTACAGACACTTTCATTAAAATGCAATACAGTAATAAATCATGCAGAAGCTGCATTAAAAATCCATATTCTTCACAAAACAGAACTCACATCTAAACCACAGATTCATTTTATAGAGGGACAAAGACAATTTTTTGACCTGCTATTCACTTTTTCCCTGAGTTGCCTGTTCAATTATCTCTTAATCAGGGAATGCATTTCTCCTTCCTATAAAGTATTTGCTAACTTCATAGCAAATACAGCTCTATATGCTGGCACATAGCACAGGGACATTAATGTGACTTCTCCTCATACTCCAGAAATTTCACAAGTAGCCTGCTGCATGTTTTAGGTGTGATGGTTTAATTATGAATAAGAGTAACAGAGTTGCCTGGGGATTATTGCTTTTTTTTTTTTTTTTTTCCCTAATTGTAAATAACTTGGCATGGAAATAGAGGAATACGACTTGCTCCAATAATTAAAAAAAAAAAAAAAAAAAAGTAAATTTACCTACCTAGAAAAAGCTTTTCAGACTAACATGCAAATATTAAGTGCATAGGTATGTCATTAACTGAGAGGCAAAACCAAGACAGTGCTTAACTGGCATTGCTAACAGTATTATGCCTGCAGATTTTAAATCCTGTTTCACAAATGATATTGCAATGACTCCAGGATGAAAATAAGTCTATATTTCAGAGCCAGCTAGAAGGCGATGGCATTTAGAAAAAATAAGACTCTGCATCCACCTGTACCCGGAATAGAAGGAAAAGGGACTACTGAGCATGGTTATGTTTCAGATACCATTTATTACTGCCAAATGCCCTGCTAGCATCAACTGTTATGTACCTATATGTGAAGAAAGCACATTCCTTACATTTTCTCATTTTCAACTGTTTCGCCACAAGCAGAAAAGAAAACAAACTCAAAAGAGAGCGAAAGCTGAATCTTTTCTTTAGCCCAAGAGGTAAACTCTCAGTTATACTTTTTTGCCAGTAGCCTGTGTTCTGTGTTAGAAAGACAGAGCTAATAAATCTGGATGGTGTATATGCAGGGGAAGTTGTTTTTCAGATTGGGAAAGTGGTACAGAGGCCTCTTCCCTATGATTTTTTTTTTTAAAGTAATTTCCAGTAATACATTAAACTGAAATTCAATTACAAAGCAAATATATCTCAGCTAATGTGAAGAGTGGCTGGGCTAGCAAGGAGAGAGAAAGGGAAGATAGAGTTACTGAACACCAAAAAGATTGTTTGTTGTGCAAAGGCTTATTTCTAGGTTTATTCTCTTATACTTGAAAATCTAGGTGGCACTTAAGAGGACAACGCAGCACTGAAAACTATTTCTAAATTCTTCAGAGTAAACTGAGAACTAATTTAGGTGGACTTTTATGGTAATTAGTGAGCTATGTAAATAAAAATTGAATCCCCCTTCTTAACTTCAGTAGTATATGATATAGTAATGCCTTTTTGTATTGTGTATACAGAAGAGAGCTTTCATATGTGATCTTCAGTGTTGAAAAACAGAAAAACCTAAGTGTACATGAAACAAAACGCTTGAAGAAACACACAAAAGTGTGTGTTTATCTGGGGTTAGAACAAAGGATGGTTTTTTCACTATATGTTTTTGAAAATAAAATATATTTTCTGAAAAAGAAAAAAAAATCCCAATATATCACTTTTGGGGAAATGTGCAGGCCCCAAATAGGAACCTTTACCAGAAGGGGGAAAATTTAAAAGGATTTCTAGTTCCTCACAGAAGCTGTAATTTGCTCTTTGCATCTTATTCTCTTCTGTGGATGAGGAATTTAAGATGAACAATAGCTTCCACAACGTGCCACAATCCTGGGTGCACAGCTTCTGGCTGCTGTCACAGACGCCAACACATAGTATGAGAGACTACAGAAGAAAATAACAGCCATTTTCTAGGAATTTTCTCAAGTTCCAATCCCTCAAAATAATTCTTAGATCACATGTAAACAATATAACATTTTTACCTCCCCCATCTTGCTGTAATCATACACACCAAAATAAACAATGGCAGGAAAAATAAATCATCACTCTCCAAAGAGCCAGAGCTTCCTGGTTCACAGCTTTACATGGTAATTCCTTCTCGTCACTACCTGGTTTGTATACTCAGTGTAATAGATACACTCCATGATGACTGACTCGCAAAACTTAGATATCTGGGCAGCAACTACTGTCAAAAATATTATGTGAAAAAAACAGGTAAATTATGATAGCATTTAACACCTTTCTAAAAAAGTGCGCTTTTGGGTTCTAAAGGATGTTATTCCTCTTTTGAAACAATTTATCTAACATTCTTCTGAGGCATTCACCAAATCTACCTCCAGTTTCTGATTTATAAATTCCCTGAAGATCTGTTTTCTATAATGCCCACCAATCCAGTCAATACTATCTTGTTCAGTATTAAGGATGTTGAATGTATAACAGACAGATTCCATGAAATTCACCTCACAATAAAGACAAATACATTAAAATGTCATCTGGCATAAACAGCTGAAGTTCAGCCAAATTCACTTTGTGAAAATTTAACTTGTGTTAAAACATCCAAAATGAATTATTATCACAGAACAACTGATAGATGACCAAAAGGTGAAAATAAACATGAGGTTAATTAAATCTTTGACTAGTAAGAGAATGGATAACACACTTGTTGACCATGCTGTTCTTACCAGAATAGGAGAAGCATTCAACATATTCTGTTTCCAAAGGAAGAACAGAGGTCATAAATTTTAAGACAGTTATGAAGCAGTTCTAGGAACGGTTGGCAAGTTATACCAGCATCTAAGTAATATGAGTTAGGAGTCTTCCATCATAATGATTTTCTGACATAAAATTCAGTTTCTGAAGAAACAGAAATTCTCTGGAAACATGTTGATTGTCCACTGGAGATGAATAAAAAGTAGTATTTTACTAAGAGTCTAATTGGCTAGGATATTTGGAACTACCTAATTGCCTCAAAATACCTCACTTCAGTCAAGATTAACCAAGCATTAAACACCATTTTTTTTATGCTATATCTCCTAACATGTACAATAATTCTGTCTCCCTTTTTTAGCTTGTCAAAGTCCTCAGAAGACATCTTTCATGAAGCACTGCACCATTTTTCTTGCAGCCAAGCTCTGCTATGCTTCATGAAAACGTGCCTCATGCATTAAAACAAAGAGGTTCCCATCAGATAGCAGGAAAAACAGTGAGTAGATCTACATTTTCACCAAGTATTAACAGTAATATGACAAAGGTACATCAAACTACATAGGATGGCAGCTTATTGATAAGATTAATTTAAATGAAATATCTCGGGTTAATCAGCATCACTAACCGTTTCGACTTTATGAATAACAGAACATACTTCACTATTTCCAAAATATTTTATTTTATACAATTATTTCCTCTCCTAGTTGCTGAAATGTTAATATAGTCTGCAGAACAAACAGTCCAAATACCAGTTCTGATAGCTTCCAGTACTGCTCCTTACTGATCTCAGACAGAGCTATCAGAAGTACCCTACAGGCAGTGCTACACTATAAGGACAGGCTGAGACAATTGGGGTTGTTCAGCCCTAGAAGAGAAGGCTCTGGGGAGACCTTAGGGTGGCCTCCCCGTACTGAAAGGGGCTACAGGAAAGCTGGGGAGGGACTCTTTATCTGGGAGTGTGGGGATAGGATGGAGGATAATGGTTTTAAACTGAAAGAGGGCAGATTTAGATTAGATATAAGGAAGAAATTCTTCCCTGTGAGGGTGGTGAGACACTGGCACAGGTTGCCCAGAGAAGCTGTGGCTGCCCCCTCCCTGGAAGGGTTCAAGGCCAGGTTGGACGGGGCTTTGGGCAACCTGGGCTAGTGGAAGGTGTCCCTGCCCATGGCAGGGGGGTTGGAACGAGATGATCTTTAAGGTCCCTTCCAAACCAAACCATTCTATGATTTTATGATTCTAAACTAAGTCTAAGCAACTTCTGAAATAGGACACAAGCACTTTTGAAAATATTGCCCTTTATATCTTTTGAGAAAATCATTATCTTCCTGTCAAACCTATAAATCAGATGAAAATGTAAAGTGCTGTGTTAGGTAGCTCACATAGTCAACACCACAGTCACTTGGTGTGAAATTTCCATTTTAATCTTCCTAGAGTAACTTTCCTGAACTGTCTCTTTCTGTTTTTCTTCTCACATTGAATTAAATAGAAGTTGCTCTCGAACGACAACCAAAAGCTGTGTCCTATAGAGCTGGCTGAATCCACTCATGCAATTGCAAAGTCACCTACCACTGAGGGATCCAAGTACCCAGCCTCTTCTTCTTTCACGTTCCTTACTCACTTCAATTTGCAGCTGCACTTCTGCTAAGGTTTTCTGTTGTTTCTTCCCCGCTTTCTTTCTCCCTCCCCTGATGGTTACATTTATCTCTGACCTTCATACTATTTGCTAGATTTATTTTTTTATTGTTGATTTTCAGTCCTCAGATTCATTTTTTTATAAGGTTTTTCTTTGCTGAGCCTTACCGTTCAACAGCAGCTTTTCTTCATCTCAGTTCAGCACCACTCTTACTTACTGGGAGGGCAGCCTGATTCTCCTTTATGAGTTAGCATCCTAATTTGTACCAGTGTAATCAGGGGTAAATATATTGTTTTACTGTTAAACATATCATATTTTCATGTGAAACGAAGAGTCCAGTAAGACAAAGGAACCATTTCAGAGCTGTAAACAAAATTTTCCTGAAACTTGCCTTACCGTCTCTTTCATTCTGTTATTTTAAGTGATATACCTGAGATGTTGTGTGTTAGGCACCACATGCTTTTCCATCCTTGGTACAGAAGGAACTAAATCAGTCAGTCAAGACTATAAAAGGTTCTGGGGTTTAGGTATGAGCTAAACTCAAATATCACTGAACTTACTAAAACCCCTGGAGAAGCTGCATAATACAACCTGTCAAAACGTCAGTCATTTAAGAACTGACAAAAAAAATTACACTGAAAGTCAGTTGATGGAAAAAGGCAAATTCTCTTATTTTCAGACTCCTTTTTAATTGTTTCGTTTTATAACCATAGAGTGATTTTTTCTAATTTTTAAAAGGTTAAGATTGTTAGTATGAAGTGCAACTAGCTACAGATGCTCTGGGAAAAAAGCAGACATTAGCTGCTTCCAGACAATTTTTTCCAACAACTATACGCTCAAAACAATGTAATTCCAGTCAAGACAGAATCTACTGATTGTGCTTCTAGTGTCTTTTGTTAAAGAATAACAGCAGCCTTTCTCTCCTCTATCCCTCCTCCCCCATTTTCTCGCATGAATCAGATTTTTGGCAAAGGGGCTGCACCCTCCTTCTATCTAAAATTTCTCCCCATATGCTGAACAAGATTTAACCTTTTGTACCCATTTATTACATCACCAGGCCCACATCCGCTGTTGTACATTGGGAAAACAAGCAGTACAGCACTGAACAGAATGGTAATTATAGTACTGGCTTCCACCCCAGGCCTTTCTACAAATGTGGGCATGCGTGCACATACACACAGAGTCAGGAGGGAGAGAAACATTGATATTGAGAAACTAGTTATGGCTTAACAGAAGGGATCCATGGAGTTCACTTTCTTTTGAAATGTTTCCTTCAGAGGGAGTCACTTGGTTTGCCCAGGATGCGCTTGGTGGAGATTCACAAACTGATGAGACTCACGCACTAGCACTGCCTTCTCCTTTCGTGAGGATGGCATGTCCCCATGTATGCACAATTCACAGGAGCTGTTGCTCTGTTGCAATCGAAACACAAATTCCTTTGCATTAGATCAAACCAAAGACCACCTACCTGTTCCCTGCAAGAGGCTGCAGCCCTGAGGAAGCTGCCACACCATGAATCAGATCACAAGTCAGTCAGAAATTCAGTCCAAGAAGGCAACTGCGACCCCAGACCTGGCTCTTGCCTCCTGAAATCCCAGAAGCAAGGTTTCCAGCAGACAACTTTGAGAAATGCTACAATAAAAAGTCGTATCATGTTTCAGTTCTTTACATGACAGTCAAGAATATGGGTATCACATACATACATTCACTATTATCTGAACTGCACTGAGCCTCCAGATTTGTAACTCTGTATCTTTAATAAATTGGAAATACGTAACACACTGCCTGTCCCACAACTGAAGTCCCTTTTAATGAAGATTTATAGAAACTTACTGCCTTCAGATAGAGAGGTTAACTACTTCAACATTTGCTGATACAGAGGCTTCTCTCCCAGTCCATGTCTCCAGTCTTGCAAAAATGGTCATATCTGAATTCCTTGAGACTACTATCAGGAGTAACTGCTTAGAAAACGAGTGATTACTTACTCCTATAAAATGCTTTGCATGCATTTTAGTCCAAACAGTATGTGATTAAGCTGACTAGCCAGCTATGTAACAATGCAGAGTTCAAATATTCAATAGGCAGATCTCTTTGGGAAAGAGACAACTGTCTTATACAGCTATCCTGATAATTTAAAAAATTAATTACAAAAGAAATCACTTTTGTAATTTGAAAGTTGAAGATGTCTAATTTTTGTGAATAAGTTTATTTCAGTAAGGAAGGGAAGCTTTGTTCTGAAGGTACTGTCAAAAAGTTAAAACTTCATGATGTGAAACTTTGATTTTTCTAACACATATGTCTACCTTGCATAGCAGTATCTCTAAGGAATCCTTTAAAAAAATAAGGATTTTAGCCCTAAATTTTCACTTTAACCTCAAACGTTTGCTAGAGTATGGGACTAGAAAGCTTTCCAAAGCTTTTTTGACTAGTCTTTCCCTATTATGGCTCACTGACAGATAGATTTCTCTATATTCTGTTGTGAGGCAAATTAATAAGCTCTGAAAAAACACAAGACAGCTGTGAATAACCTAAACCACCACTGTCTGTCATTGTTCTTCCAGTAAGGGAGGATAAAAGACATTAGAGAAAATTTCAGTAATAAAATTTAACAAAATCTAACACTGCACCTTATTATTCATGAAAATAAAACAAAAACCAGAGGAAAGAAACTAAAATCAGATTGTCCTGGCTAAGCAAAACAGTAAAAGTTTCACATGTGTATGTGTGTACACACACACAAACATGTATAAATAAATTCTCAAATTAAGTTGGGGCCTTCTGTTGCTAGATAACTGCTGCTTCTACACACAGAAAACAATTGGGAATACTTTGGTATAATTAGGGACAGAACTTAAATATTAATTTCCTTAATTATGGTATTAATTATACATTTTAAACAAGAAACAGAACTGATGGTCTTATTTAAGAATTATGCCCTAAATGTTTTGCAAAACATGACTTTTCAAAGATGAGCTAAAGCTCTTCCTTTCTACTTTTTTGCTGCAAGACTGACCCAGCCTAGTTTCCATGACTTCTGTTCTCATTATATCTATGGCCTAAAGGAGCTCCATTCACCAGCATTTTTCAGCCTGCCACCAGTGAGCTCCAAGCTCAGAAAATACTACATATTTCTCACAAACACATTACACACTTTTAGTTGTTTATATCCAACGAATATGTACTTCTACTTTCATTCATCTGACTCCTTAGGTCTTCACTAACCAGCCAACGAAAAACCACATAAAGCTTCAGATCCTAGAGCCATTAAACACCCATCTCTTACTTGCAGTTACTGGGCTATTCCCAAATGAGCACCTCCTTCCTAAATCATGTGGTCTCATATATATTTATTGGATCGAGTCTCATCCCAGACAACCAGAACAAGAAGATATGTACTCTATATCTGTTCCCCATTTACTCTGAAGGTGAAGATATGTTCTGAAATTACCCTCCTGCCTGGCTGGAGGAAAAGACTTACAGCTAGATTTCATGCAAACCGTGGTTATCACCTGACCATGAAGATATGAGGTAGTCTGGACTGGGTTTCTCTCACTGTCTCCTGCATAAGTTATTACGGTGCTGCAAATAAATAACTTCTTGGACTCATCTCACCCATGTCCCAGCTGAATGCCGTAACTACCAGCCTATAAACTCAGTTTTTCATTCTTAATCTTTCATTCTCATCTGTGGTCCATGCTTAATGCTTGGACCACAATGCTTAATTAAACACACATTCAATAGCAAATTACCCTGGCAATCAGACTGTCTGAAGCCACTGGGAACTTTCTAAGTCTGTTGTTGGGACTCAGATCAAAATAACCTTGAAAAGTCCATTTGTTTGCTCTCATGTACTATTGTATCTTTTCTTTACCAGGAATCTCTGAAACAACATGCAAATCAATCTTGCCACTGGCAATTAATAATGTTGATAACTATGAATTCATAAACCTTGCCCATCAGGATCAAACACAGAAGCATGCTCATGTGTAAGAGGCTGATGCAGAGGAACAGTTTATAAACTACTCATTAATGGTAAGGAAAAATGAGAGATTATTTTTAGCCTCTATTTAGTAACAAAGTCTCTAATAACAATTCCCGTACAATAAATTATTTCTAATGTGAAGAATATTAGCAGAATGTCTCATTACGCTCCACACCTTTATCCTTATAAAAGGAGGACATACATTTGAATTTCTCAAATTACATTTTAGATGAGAGATATATTATGCAAGTGAGTTAGACCATGACAAATGAGGCAAGGTGTTAATTACTGCAGTGTTTTACCTATTGTGGGAGAAATACTAAATCATAGCATCAAACATCCAGCAATACATGACTAAACTTAAGTAAGAGTATAATTATCTCATTTCTTACTTAAACTTTGATACTATTTAATATACTATGAAAACACTTCCTAGTTTAACTACCATAATAAACTAGCCATGAATGCTAGTGGCAAAAACTTTATTTACTGTTGACCTCTCCTGCAAGCTTGGATTTTTCGTCTACTTGTACTACACATTTCCTGAAAATTTGTTACGACGTTCTGGTCCATAGAGATCAACAAGAGGCATGTTATTGATCGTAACAAGGCCAGGATTTTACTTCCTGTACTTAAGGGAGGAGACAATTTAAGATGCTTTTTTGCAGGGATTGATGAAACTTTCATCAAAATCAATATTTGAAGCTCCTTCCATCAGGCTGTGAACTTGTCACAAATTATTTATCTGCTTATCTTTGCTCAATATGTTTAATAGCAACCTGAATTTCTGATAATACTTCTTGTAAAATGTTATCTCATTTCTTCTCTTATTAGCATCATATTAAGCTACCCTCTCAGTCTCCACTAAGTAATTTCTTTTGATACTGTGAGAGGGGAGCAAGGGAAGACTGTGAAATAACTGATGAAGTGCTTTGCAAATGCAGAGCTTTGGCCTAATTCCTGTCAAGAGGAGGATTCCCCCATCTGAACTGGGATTATTTCTACATGTTTCTCAGAAATAGAAGTGACGAGAAATGTTTGTTTAATTAGCTCAATACCGTTAGATCTTAGCAAAAAACGCTCATGGTCTCCAGGACTCTGCCCAGCAGAGGAATTTGCAATCAGGCACAGATATCTATGCAGACTTCAATTTCAGTATAATTTCCCATACCCACAGATACTGCAGGCTCTGCAATTCCCAACAGTATTTAGACCTTGAGCTCATTTCAGTAAGGTTTGACATTTTGTATAAATGTTATAGGACGACTTCACGGACTTCAGAAAAGTTAATTTCATCCTCCAATTTAAAAAGAAAAAAACCCGCTCTCTCCTTATAGCAGCTGACACCAGCAGTACTAATCAACCTGGTAATTTTCTAATCTGTGCTAATGACAATGATGATTAGCTGCAGGCCAGCTGAGTCAGTAAATAGTTGATTTATATCATATTTAAAATGGAGCGCAGGAAACAAAGGGTTTATACTTATCTCTAGTCTCCAAAATTAAAGGTTAAATTTGACCTTGGGATTTGGAAGTGGGTTGTTTTGTTTTGGTTTTTTTTACCTAGAGTACTTGATGCTTTTCATGTTCATTGACAATACCATTTGGATATGCAGTTCTACTGAAAAGAGGAACTTTGAAAATTAAAGAATAAGGAAAACAGGGAGGCATTTTACTCCTTTACTAAATCTCCTGGTTTATCCGCTCCCTATTGAAATATAAGCATTTTAGCTAATAGCCATGTAATGGATACATTCCTTCAATTGTCTTGTTCAATAAACAGAATCCCAAATTGACTGATTTCATATTTCCATGATACTGAACTAAGATTAATAGAAAACACTACAACTTTAACTGCTACAATCCCTCTTTCAGTTAGGCAATCGTAATTAGTACTTTGATTTTGCAATATGGTGAAAAATCTTTATTCTATATCTTGCAAAGACTTTTAAAATGTTCATTTGTATAGTCCAATAGTCACAAATTGATTATTTCAACTTATTATATTGGAAGTTTACAGCATTGCACCAAACTAATATAAAAGATCAATGAATTACTAAAATTTCAAAGGGAAAATAAATGTAAACCAAATCATATTCATCTTCACCTACTGAATGATCCAAGGAAATGAGACTTCATCTGGTTATCTTAGAGATATAAGCTAATAATAAAACCTATTTTAATTAACAGCAGTGTCTCTCTTTCAATAATAGGGAAAAAAAAAAGGAAAAATTTTTGGAGAACTGTAAACATTAACTGTGGTTAATGGTTTGATGTCCAAGTGGAGAGCACTGACCCCTGAGGATGCCACTTGGCAGTGTTGGGACCGGAGCTGTTTAACATCTTTGTTGGTGACATGGACAGTGGGATTGAGGCACCCTCAGCAAGTTCACCGATGACGCTGAGCTGTGTGATGCAGTCACACGCTGGAGGCAAGGGATGTACCATCCACAGGGACCTGGACAGGCTGCAGGTGGGCCCGTGCAAGCCTCGTGGAGTTCAACAAGGCCAAGTGCAAGGTCCTGCCCATGGGCTGGGGCAATTCCAAGCACAAAACCAGGCTGGGCGAGGAGTGGATTGAGAGCAGCCCCAAGGAGAAGGACTTGGGGGTAGTAGTGGATAGAAAACTGTCCATGAGCCAGCAATGTGCACTCACAGCCCAGAAAGCCAACCGTGTGCTGGGCTGCATCCAGAGCAGTGTGGGCAGCAGGTACAGGGAGGGGATTCTCCCCCTCTGCTCTGCTCTCATGAAACTCCTGCAGTGCTGTGTCCAGCTCTGGGGCCCTCTGTGTAAGAAGGACAATGAATCCTTGGAGCGAGTCCAGAGGAGGCCATGAAAATGACCAGGGGCTGAAGCACCCCCCTGTGAGGACAGGCTGAGAGAGTTGGGGGGTTCAGCTGGAGAAGAGAAGGCTCCAGGGAGAGCTTAGAGCGGCCTCACAGGACTGAAAGGGGCTGCAGGAAAGGTGGGGAGGAACTACAAGGGTATGTAGTGATAGGACAAGGGGTAATGACTTTAAACTGAAAGAGGGTAGATTTAGATTAGATGTAAGGAAGAAATTCCTTACTGTGAGTGTGACGAGACACTGGAATAGGTTGCCCAGAGAGGTTGTGGATGCCCCCTCCCTGGAAGAGTTCAGGGCAGTAACAGGGATAATCCAAACTCTGTGACCTTTTTCACATTTCCCCCTGCTGAAATGAATTAACAAACACTTTTCCTCCAGTGTTCCACATGCTAATAAAATGCAGAAAGTCAGCACCTCTCTCTCAATGAAATTAAACCCATCTATAACTCTCATTCTTCATCTGTCTAGTCAGAACTGGAGTGCTCTTAATTCAGAAAAGGGAACAACCTCCATGAAGAATGATGAGGCACTAAGACAAAATAGTTTTTTGCATTTTTCAATGCAAAGCTCTTATTTTTATTTTGTACCAATGCATTCTGCTGCTACAGTATGTTCTTTTGCATAAGACAAGGATGTAATCTAGTGTTTTACTATATATAATAGAAGGAAAGCAGGTGTTATCTCTGCTATAACTGTAGCGGTGAGAAAACTACCTGACTAAATTATCTACCTAATTTCCAAAGTTAGACAACCACATTTCTGCTGAGACATTTGCAGACTAGTTCTGCAGAGTACTTGATCATTTGCCAGCCTAAAAAGATGTAAAAAGCCAAATGGCCTATTTAGATGTTTCAGGGCAGATGCAAGCTTAGGTTCTCTGCCGAGTAAGATCATTATACCCTAGTCTATGCTTAGTCCTCAATCTTTACTGTAGCTATTTAATGCCTCTGAAACTAGGCCACCTATTTTTTTTCCTAAGATTTTGGTTGGAACAGAAGTAGTCATACCGGACTGAGGCAAGGCCTACCTACTTCATTATCTCCACCAGCACCCAACACTAGAGAAAAAAAGGGAAGCAACCAGACACTGAACAATTATTTATTAATTTACAAAAGTCTCTGAAGGCTGAAGCTGGAGGTTTAACATCGCTTCTGTATTTTTCTTGGTGTTAGATTGACTCTGAATTTTTTTATCAAAGTTTTTGCGTTTTGTTTTTGTTTTTCCTTCAACAACTTCCAATGTCAGAGTTCAAAACTAATTGTACATTGTTTAGTTAAAGAGAAACATATTTTCTTTTCTCAGTTTTAAGCTTAAGTCCTTTTTTCCCCATGTGAACTTTTATTTTTTCTTGTCACCTTGACCACCGAAGGCAAACAAGTTTCAAAGAATAACAGCACAGACCTCTAATACACAGCATTTACAATACTGAATGAGAATGACTTGTCTAATTCAGAGAGATATTTTGACAATTGATTATCAATATATGTATTCACAAACATGGTAGCCCAGTCCCACTTCACTGAATTCACTGAACTTAAATGTATACTTCTGTGAAATGTTTTGAGGATTAAAGTCTAATATAATAAAAGTTAAATATAAATCAGCATCATCTAAACCTTTTTTAAAAGGAAAAAAGAATTCCATACATTAAATTGATTCCTGTTATGAAAAACAGGAACAGTGGTAACAAGATGATGTTGATGTTACCATTCTACTATTAGAAGAGATGAGGTCTGGGACCTCAACAAAATATTACTTTTACTTCAATTAAAATCCCAGTAGCATAGATGTAGATGCACTTTTCCTAACACTGCTAAAATTAAAGATTGTTAATGGTATTCCAGCCCTCTCCAAAAAATTGAGACTTAAGGGTGGTATAATCACATAAAAAGAAAACAGCCTTCTATCTGCCTGTGGCTGAGTAGGAGGCTGAAAAAAACTGGATCAATTAAGAAGAATAAAGAAACACATTTACCAATGTAATTGAGGCACTGGTACTATTATCAAGAAGATAATCCAATATTATCTTCTGACTGCCTTCAAAGAAGATGCTCTTGTCCACAGATATTTTAAAATAACTAAGTGCACTATCAAACCATAAAACCATTTAAAGGGGAATGCTGAATAAGACATATGGGATTAGGATAAACTACTCTGGGATTCTGTAGCAATCACAGAGCAGTTTAGATTATGCTCATAATATTTTTTTCCTCAGGAAGGTTATGCAATGTACCTTAATGAAGTGGTAATTTGCATACCTAGGATAGACATCTGATGAACTGAACAGTACTGAAACATTTTTTCCTACCAACAGTAAACTTGTCTTTAAAAAGAGCTACAACACACTATATGTGAGGCTATCTACTGATGAACTTGTTTTCTTACAGAAATTTATCTTAAATTTGTATCATAATAGTTGGTTACATGTCAGGAGTTTTGTAAGTTACTTCCAAAGATATGAAATTTCCTGCAGGTATCAGAATGTATTATAGTACTTTAAGATTGAGAAGAATCTCTGAGGACACCCCTTGCAATTTATCTTCACTGTATATAAGACATAATTTCACTGAAAGTCTGTCTCAAATATTACCCACATGCGATAGAAACTGTTATTCTGTGAATTCTGAGATAACAAGGACAGCAGAAAACCTCTAAGGGAAGGGAAAATAACACACACACACACACCCCTCAACATAGTTTCTGATGCTCTTGGGTGCTTGCTAGCGTAACGTACGGAGATCCTCTTCAGGTCAAGTAAAGGGGTAAGATGATAATGTTGACCTCAGCTCTTCAAAAGTTATTTTCACTGCTTCTCAGTCAGACTTTACAGTCAAGACAAAATATGTCATAGTGTTTAAAGCTACTAATACATATATATATATATATATATATCTATATATCTCCACTTACCACTCCAAAACATCTTGAGAAAAGAATTGGGAAATCTTTGTAAAGTAATATCAATATTTTTCTCATAACAATAACCATACATCATCACAGACTCCTGGCATAATTCAGGTTAGAAGGTCCCTTAGGAGATCACCTACCTAACCCCCTCCTGTTTTAATGCTTAATTCAGATGATGTAGTTTAGGACTTTGTCCAGTTGTGTGTTATGGAATACTTTGGAATATTTTAGTCCAGACTGAGACAGAGAAAATATTCCTGTATATGTGTCAGAGTCAGCTATGGACACCGTTAGTGTATCTATGGAGTTATCTAAAATCTAGCAAACTCAGAAAAATATAATTTTAATTAAAATTTTGTTTATCAGCCATGGCTCTTAGGTGTCTGTTTTTTTGTTACACAAATAGTGTTCTGGATATAGGAGAGATGTAGAAGATCATCAACCTAACAATGATTCTTTTTCTTTAATGGAATAGAATGTGCTACTTAATAGTATGATAAGACAATATAGAAGTAAAAGAATGGATACAAAAACTATGGGAAAACCTTTGATCAATAAAAATCCATCCCCGAGCCGGACCATTCACCCCGCCACTGTAGTGTTTTAGCTTTTGGGTGAACTGTTAGACTAAATCTACCAAACTGACTATGTTTTTATTCACATAACAAAGAAATATTTGAGCCCGTGGATGAAGCTGAATTAAAAATATATATTCCAGAAGCCTAAGTAACACAGTTATCACTAATTGCTGTTCAGGTCAAAGGACCAGTCTAGTTTCAATGCTCAAAACTTCCAGATTAAAACATATTAGACATAGAATACTATTAAAATAACAACCCAGCAAAACCTACTTTATTCCTCTAACAATTAGAAAACTTTTAATTTATGGTCTGAATTTACCTGTGCCAAATTAACGTCCAGTTGCTCTTTTCATAATATTGTTCTTTAGTTTACATAGCTTTATTTAGCCCCGATACATTTGTGGAAAAGAGTCATGTGCCCTCTGTATTTATATTTTATATCAAAACTTTTATAACACTATTAAAGCTAACTAATAATGATCAGTTAGTATTTATAAAAACTTCTGAACTTGAAAAGATATATATAAATGTTGAATACCATTTGTTAGCAATAGCTATTATTGTAAATTCCTTACCATTTTTCTCCTGAAGCAAATGGTAGAGCAGAAATCTTAAGAAATTATGTTCTCACTTACATTTCTGACTAAGCTGCAGAACAAAAATAGCCAGCTTGGACTGTTGTGAAAACCTAGCTGGATGCTATACTATCAGTAACTTTTGCAATTAATTGTAATCATTAGGGTATTGATGTTAGTGCTTTGCTTTGGAGTGATGGGCAAAGAGTAAATCCCCGTTTTTAAGAAAGATACAGATATAAGCAAAGAGGAAATAAGAAAAAAAAGTAATTCTTTAAGCATTTTTGCAGGAAACTCAGTCTTCATGAGCAGACCTATTTTCTTCTTCTCTTTGACTAGAGTTTCTCTTCACTATTCTCACACTACTCTGTTCCAACAGCTGAATATCTGATGAAAGGGTTAATGCACATACTTTCAAAAGCTCTTCATCATATATGTATATATCTATTTATGTCTACCACCATCCTAATGAAGTGTCATGGAAAACACCAGCAGTAAATAATAATCTCAGCCAAGAAAGCGGAGTGCTTATGTGATGGTTTCCAAGTGACATTTCCCATACTGTTTATTAACCTGTCAAAAGCACAAAGTTTTTTAATAAAGTAAAATAATTTCTTATTCATGACAGTAATTATGTCAAAAGATATCTTTATATTTGAAGTCTTGATTGATTTAATTCTAAAAGAACCACCTATAATATTAACACATTTATTCTATAAAATTAAACTATCACCACCACCTGCGATGACAATGACCTTGTGGGGAAAAAAGTGAAGCTCAGGTACCTTCTTTCTTCTATATATAACATACATTATCACAACAGAAGTTAAATATAATTTCCTTAATGGAAAAAGGATGTCCTTAATTGCTTTATATAAAAATCAATTTAAATAGCAGAATAGGGAAAATGTCAAAGCCTTAAAAACTTACTAATTATATTTCCAAATATGATTTACCATTTACAGTTCCGTTATTGACAGATTTAGAAGACAGAGATAATTTTGTGAGTCCAGAAGGAACACTAGTAACTTGTGTTACAAAACATAAATGGTTTATAATGTTATCTTTTAAGAGATTCCACAGTACAGTCTATCTAAACTAAGGCATTTCTCAAAGGTCTATAAAACTTTCCCCACTTAAAAGGTACTTTGGAGCTAGATGAAGTACCAGATTTGGGTAGTGAGCTACTCACAGATTTTCAGGACCAGACCGGTCTATGTACTTTTGTGTGTTATCTTATATATGTGCATATTTGGAAGAATAAACACACATCACTATTAGTGTTGACAGATTCACAAAGGCTGACATGCAGCTTTGAAATCCTGGCATTTAACATGCCACAGAAACACTGATCAGCTCTGCTAGTGTAGCTTTAATTCACTATCATTTTAGTAGTTTCCAGATTCAAATAAATAAATGTTTTCTGTTTAACTGTAAATACCACGGGTAAAGTATTGGCTTCTGTGTTGCCAATAATTTAAATGTTCTCTTTCAAAAAGGAAATATATAGTCCTGCCTATTTATATTAAAATGGCTTGTAAGCCTGTAAGTGCTCCTTCCACTCCAGCTCTTTTTTGCCTCTTCTGAAGCATGCTGAGGATGTCTCCTTACCACTGCATGTGACTTTGCAGAACTCTTTCTCTCTAAACTTGGTTGATTCCTGTCTACTTCTGCTCTCGGTGTCACAAGCCTGAAGCTAGAGTGAGCCCAGTGTTACCAGTGTCCTCCTTTTGAATCTACTTCAGTGCCAGTGAGCAAACAGAATCATTCAGTCAAAGATGGAGAAAGAAGAACAACATCAAGTTTTAATTAGAAAATTCAGTGATAGTCAACATTTCTCTCACCTAAGTTTACCATTTGAGCAGGTCTGCTGACTAAAAGAGTTTCTTCTGACTTATACTGAGGGAGATGAATCTTACAATATATTTCATGAGAATGACTAAGCGAGAAGGCTGAAATCAATCGTAAATCTTGTCTGGAACAAGAATGAGAGCAGACCCAGAGTACTACGGCTGAAATATTATTCTTTTAACTTGATTGGTTTTGTGCTCTAAAAGCTTTTGGGTGAGGGTTGTTATACTCTTGCTTTACTAGATGCTCTTCTATAACAGACATGCCATTACACTCTTTGTTCCCTACAGCCATTTTATATAGTGATTCAGTTCCAACATAAAAATACTTCCCCTCCTCCAGATTGATTACGTTCTTTGCAGCTGTTGATAGAAAAGACTGTCCACCTAGTGATACCCTGAAGGTTGCAAGGCACTTCATAACACCGTCAGTCATCCTGTCACACCCTGCTATTAGAAAACCTCCTTTCACTTCTGCCATAACTGCTTTCCACTTCACTTCGTGCCATACTGACTTTTCCTCAAGTCATTCTTGCTAAATCCAGTTCCACAACTGAAGAATTTAATGTCTAAGCACTCTTTAATGTGAACTCTGGTTATTACTTTTTTGTCTGTTTTACTTTAAGCATCAGGGAATTCCTCTCTGATGAGACCCAGGGAAAACCAGTTAGTCTCTGATTCAATAACCAAGTTGAGTTCATGTCAAGCTTCTGTCCAGGAATTTCTAGAGTAAGGTGAAGGTATTCACTGAACACCAAGTTGTCAAGAAATGTACCTGCTTCTAATAATATATCTGCCTGTATCTCTATTTTGTCATCATTTTCAGCCTTTCACATTAGTCACTTCTTTGGTTGGAATTTAGTCAAGAAAAGCCCCCTTCGAAATTAATAATGTTGAATGAAAAAGCAACAGAAGGGCAGCAAATCTTGGCCCTTTACTCATACACTTGTATGAAAAATGTCACACTATACCTTGAAATGTCAGACTTATTGTTTGAAATCAAACATTTCTCTTGCAGAGAGTTTGAAGAACTACATATGTTTTCCAGGCTGTTCTTTGGGCTTGTTAAAAATGAAGACAAAATTTCATGTGATTACTTAAACATCTAAAATCTGCAATATAAAAAGTTTATGTTTGTTGGGAATTGCGAAATAGCATATTTAAGATATCAGAAAATTGGCCTGTGTGAAGCTTACGCAGATTAATGCTCTATAAGCGTTATTGCCATATATATTTATTTTATTTATTTGATAATAAATAAAATTATAGGTAGAAACATATAACAAAATAATGCTAAGAAAATTAAAAGCTGATATATTAAATAAAGTGAAAACAGCGGAGCTGACATTTATGAAGAAAATGTCAGCTTGGAGAATGAGAACTGATAGTGTTACTGATGCTTTTCAAGCAAAGCAGCACGTCACACTATCAAGAAATATCAGAAGTGGTTAAAAATCAAAGCAATTAATAACAAAATTTAATTACTTTGATGGAAAGAGATTAGTGATTAGATTGCAAAATGAGCTTGAACAGGGAAAGAGCTTAAAATGAACTATTTCTGTTTTCCCCTTTTAAATCTTTTTTCACATAAGCAGGAACAGAAATGAAAAACATTCGAGTGCATTTCATCTGTGGAGTAACAGAAAGAAAAGATTTACTGTCACTTCTAACACAAGTACTAAAGTGTATTGGATGAAGTCACTGTGTGACAGGCTCTCAACAAGAAGGTGGTATTTCTTTACAGAATGTTACACTGCAAAACTTTTCAGGATAGTTTGGATGTTAAAATTTTTGTGAGTTCAAGAAGCAGCTGAGCCTGTTTATAGAAATATCCGTCCAGGGTTACTAGTACAGAACTACCTCTGACTTGGGAAGCGCCTAGGCAGCGAATCACCGGACATACTCTGCACAGGATGCTGGAAGAGTATCCCTAGATGTTTGTCCTGTGCTTACACTCTTCCCCTGGCATTTGCTTTTGGTAATTATTGGAGATAAGTCACTGGGACAGCCATACCTTTGGTAGCTGTTGGTGTTTTTTTTATAAGAAAGAAAATGCACTACATTCCTCAACTTCTAGAACCAATACCAACTCATGGCTATGCTCTGCTGCAGGGCAGGAGCAGGCAATCGGAATTCCCTCTGCTTCCCACTTTGCACACCAGAGACCCTCCAGCCAACAAACACAGGAACATGGAAACTCTCTCTACTATGTGGCCCTTCCAGAAATAGAAAGACATTGCCTTGATTATCTATGGGTAGGAAGAATAAGAGAAAGCAAAGGAAGAGCCAATAAAGGCGTGTTCGGGATTGCCAGGATAACAAATATTTTGAGCAGGGCCCAAGTCTTAACAGGCTTTACTATTGGAAATCCTTTGGCAATCTATGGATATACTCCTCATTTAGTAGTTAGTCCAAGCACTGATCAAGAAGTGCTGATTAAAAAGTGTGTTATATGGCACAAATATGAAATCCAGCTTTGTCAACGGCATCTCTTCATTATCAAGTGTTTCCTTTCAGTGCAGCTCTTCTTATTTCTGTGGTGCTTAACTATAGAAGGCTCAGTTAAAGCAGGATGTGCAATAAATTCATCTCCTTAACAAGCTGCTGTACAGCAGGAGTTTTTGGAGGCTCTGTTTATATGGACATCAGCCTTTTTAGTTAATCTCACACTAGCTTTACTGATCTTCTGTGGAGAAATCCAAAGCACAGAAAACTGAAAGCATATTGTTTGTGAAAACCTCCATATGCTGAGAGCAACCTATTTCTTAGAGCAAGTGGCAAAACAGTTGGACCATTTTTCTTAAAGATGTGACAGCCAAATGCTGAGACAGAACAAAGACAGCCATTAAAAAAATTACATAGTGAGTGGGGATGAATATGGTCTATCATTATGAACTAGATTCACACTGTGACTGGCAGGTGACAGACCAGATTCTTTGTAGTTTAAATTATTTTGCAAATGTTCATGCCAATTTATGTTCTTTTCATATTAGTGATGTTATTACAGTTGCAGTATTGTAACTAAATGTTAAAATTAAAACATGCCTATTTCTCTTTATTACAACTAGACCGTGCTTTCACTGTTTGGACATGTGTAGAATCAGGAAAAATCTTCCTTTTCTTCTTCCTCCACCTCCTCCTGCACCCTTCCACCCCACAGTTCCAAACTCAAGATTTGTACTTTATAAAAGAAAAGCACAATCTCCATTTACATAAGCAGGCAGAATTTCAGCTTCTCCTGTGATTATTAGAACGTATAATTGCAGTCAATATATTCACTGACTTCTTGTTTCACTAAACATAGGTTCAGAGGGTTAGTGACCCTAAAGAAAAATACTGACATCAGCTTTGCCTCAGTTAATACTTCCTTTCCAAGTTAATTGCAATTTTCTTGTTGGTCAAAAGTAAACTTTGTATAAAACTGTTATTAAAATTATAAAGAAATTTAGAAGCTTTTATGCTAAAGTAGTAAAATGCAGAAAGTCAGGCCAGGTTCATAAAACTGAAAGCCACAGCTCATTGGATTACTGATCAAGAACATGTTGTGATGCCTTATCTCTAATTCAAATATATTACCTTGTAGCAAAGCAAATGCAATACAAGCATTAGTTGACCATATTTACTACCATGGAAACAGCACTTCTTGCCTTTAAACAGCTCTGCAAACATTAACAAGTGTCCAAAACTGCTGTCTCCAAAACTCTAAAACTACCACTATATCTCTGAGGATCTGAGCCAAAGCAGTAACTATAATCAATACAGAATTAGCTTTAAAATACAGTAAACTTCATAAACTAAGTATACTTCATTAGCTAATGTACATAACATGGTGTCAGTCTTGTAAACTTACACTTGGAATACATATGTCAACATTTCGAACAGGTCCTAAGTATTGGAATAACACTAAAATACATTAATTCATATTTTGATTTCTGGTGTAATTCAACTTTTAAAGTACTGCTTCACATTGGTATCAAACACAAACGTTCACTTGCCTCGCACTAACTGTGCTTTTGGAATGCTTTTTATCATAGCATCACAACATGATTTTGCTTTCTCAATGTGTCAAACATGAATAGTATAGGAACAACATGGAAATATATTCACTTAAGAGCACAAGAACTGTGGTGTAAGAGAAAAGTTTTAGTCCAGTTTTGTCTCTAACACAATGACTGGTAGGGGAAAACTAAAAGATGCATGAGCATAGTGATCCTTCAGATGACATCTCAAGGTCAAGCTTAAATTTTAGGGACACCTGAAAGCGGAGGTTGTACCTGGACTATCTTATTTTAGAGTTTCTGAATGATCTATCCTCCACCAACTTGTCTAATCTCTTGCTTTGAATTTATTTGTAATTTTGGTTTCCAAAACCTTCCATGGCAATGCTTTCCATATCCAAGTTAAGTGTTATGTGAAGAAGTATCTCCTGTCTGATAATTTTGGAGACATCCAATTAAATTACTGTATGTGACAACCCTATTCACTTTCCCTACAGAATTCATTGAAGTCTGCTGCATCTCCCTGTTGCATCTTTAATGCAGCTGTGGCTTGAAGCATAGTCAGAGATAACACTTCACAGAAGCACGGAAGACACAATTTTAAGTCCTCGATCATTCGTAATAGAATTCCAGTAATGTTTACCATTGCCTTGGGAGTCTTTTCAGTCTTTCCCGGCAGAGCAGACTACATTAGTTGCTCAAAGAAGAGGGAGCTGATTTGCATAATGCCATGCATTAATATGAAAGGTTTTGCAGGTTGTTGGAAAGTTACTATTATCGTAAAAGCTGTTGGTTTTTGGTTTTGGTTTTTTTTTTTTTTCCATGTTGCTACTGGACTATTAGCCAGATATCAGCTTTGTGATCAATGTTTCCTTCCTGTACATGCATCCGAGATGTACTTTTCCTCTCTCTCATCCCATCCTGTTTCTCCCAACCAAAACCTTAGAACATTTTTGTCAAAAATAATTTTATGAAACTTCCATTTTCTAACACAAAGAAAAAAATGAAATAAACTTGAAACTGTTTGATTCATGAGTCTATTTTTATGCAGCAGTGATGAGAATGAACAAACCAACAAAAAAATCATTGCTTTTCCATCAGTGGAAGAAATGAGTTTTTAGTTCCTTTCTCATTTAATCTACAACTTTACTTTCATAGAGCCATGTGAAATTTGTCTACTTTAAGAACACTAACTTTGGGGTCAGACGAGGCAGGAGATTGAGCTCTTTTAGGAGAAGGATCAGGAAAAAATAACATGATCTTGTGAATTCATTTCTAGTTCACAGAAAGCCACTTCTCTGTGGATGGGAAGTGGTGATATGGGAATCAAAAAAAAATCCATTTCCAAATGGAAATTAAAATTTGTTAGCAGGCAGGAAACCACAACATTGGAATTTTCAAGAAAATTAACTAAGTCATAGGAAAAGTCACTCATTAGACAAATCAGTGCAGGATTAAGGGAAAAAGAATTATTCAGGATAATTACACTAGAAAAACATAAAATGTTATGAGTAATTTTGCCAATGAAATTCACAGTGCTGTAGAAGTCTAGAAGAAAAGTTATCATGGCTAAGTAGCTCTTCATGTTTGTTTTGGGGTTTTTTTCCGCTCTTTTCTGATTTCAAAAAAGGCATGAAACTAATTTACTTTAAACCATTTATTTGATCTGATAGTGTCATATAAAGAGGTATATTGGTAACTCTGAAGGAAAATTCATGCTAAGAAGTTCTTTTTTCCTTTCTTCTTAGATTCATATGAACTAAGAATATGATCATAAAGCAAAAACACTTTCTGTTTACTGGCTCACTGATGTTAATACTTTTCAGCATTCCTCTCAGGTCAGGCATTGTGATAATCATAAAAAGTTGCTCGAGAAATTAATTCCCACATTGACTCGCAAAAATATTGAAAAACTGTACAAACAAAGGCAAATACAGAGGTTTTTACCTGTGAACTGATTCTTTTACTTGAGGATGTGCTTAGGCTCATAAAAATGAGTTTTCCAGCAACCTAAGAGCACATAAAACACTGCTCTGAGAGGTGGTTTCTCCTGACAGTGTGACTAACTGGTGACAGTTTTTTCACTCATAGTTATCAGTGGTCTGGTAATGAACTCCAGATGTTTTCAATTAATATTTGAAAGGCCGGTTACATTAACAACTGGCTTCATTAAATATTACATTTGCATGTTGAGATCAAATTTGGCTTTAAAATGATACTTCTTTCCTAGACACAGGTATACTGGGCACCGCAGGTAGTGTTTGTTAGTAGCGTGCTGATGTAGATAGTCAAAATCAGCAGCAGGAAAGTTAAAGCAAATTTGTGAGCTGCACCAGCTATGACTGATCTCCACAGTAGTGCGAGGTAAATGCACCTCAGCTACGCAAGGAGCCAAGGCTTCAGGTTGTAGTAAGCTCTGACTCCCTGCTTCCTCCTTCTTCTGAAGTAGAGAGTTCTGCCTCCAGTTTGCTTTTAAAAATATGATTCTCGGAAATAGCAAAATTAATTATGCGGTGCTATCCTTACCCATCAGTTTTTTTCTGTATCAGAGCTAATAAAAATAATAAAAACTGCATGTTAAATTTCAATTACTCTTCCCATGTATTTAACAGTACTCTAAAATAATGGAAGAATACAAAAAGGCTACTATTTGGAAAAAAAAAAAAAAAAAAAAGGAAGTTAAATAAGCTGAACTGCTGAAATTAGAGAAATTCCCACTGAACAAGCCCAACCCCTCTAAACACCGTTTACCCTGCAGCAGGGATGGACTGGATGACCTGCTAAAACCTTTTTCTCATTCCCTGATGTACCGAGGAAGCCATTTGCTGTTCCGAAGTGGTTGTTAGAGTTGTAAACTCGGCACCATACCACAATATTGAGCGCCATCTCCTGGCAGTTTGCAAATTAGGTGCTCAGACAGCCGGACACACGCCCGGGTTCCGTCCTGGGGGCGACAGGAGCAGCCTGTTTGACTCCTGCCCCCCTTGGTCAGCAAGGCTCCTTTGCACTGGTGGCCCCATTCCTGTCAGACACAGAATTGTGCCAACAGCATCCCCCGGTGTCGTCTGCTGGGTGGCTAAAGCGGAATGGGGCCAGTCGGTACCGGAGCCTGTCCTGTCCCATGCAGCTTGTCCCGTCCAACAATCAACAGTTTCTCCTTAGTTATTCAAAATCTGAAATAAACACGATAGCTCGTATTTTACATCTAAAAAAGTAAGCAGATCAGTTCCAGCAATGTTTAAAGTAATCAGTGGGTTAAAATCCTCTCAAATGCATACAGTAATTCAATCCAACTGGTAGTTTTTTTCGACTTAATGATCAAAAAACCCAAATTTGCTCCTCTGGTCTTCCCACCACTACTCAGCCATGCAGAGCAAGCATTTTTGCGAGCAAAGGAACCAGCTTTGTAATTCAACCACCCAGGTTCCCATGCCTATATCCAGAAAACACTCCAGACCATGTCTGAAACACTTGCATAAGACCTACACTTTCTAATCACAAAAGGGTAGGCAGCCAACATTCCTGTTCTGCAGTGTGTGCTCTCCCAGTATGCACATAGCTGTGTTTTCATACTCTTAAATCCTTGTGTTTGTAAAAAAGGTCAAACTAGCTCATGACAACACCCCTGCCCCAAACTACCAAGAAACCCAAACCAACTGCTCTCCTGACATGGCACAGAGGAACCGAATCAAGCTGATTCCTTAAAGGTGAAAATCTTTGTAAGTTTTGAAGCTGGCAGCTCTATTTTAACCCCCTGCACAACCCTGTGATATGAAAAATGTTGATACTACACCAGCACTTTTTGTATATGACCATAACAAAACATTGTTACGTGGAATACCACACCGGTATAAGTTCTCCCACAATCTTAATTTTTTCCATGCCAAATAAAACTTGTTTCTCAGCTGGAAAATGTCCTGATAATAGAAATAATTCTTTGTTTATTTGGTTTCTTATGTGAGACTTAGTTTACTGGTTTAGTCCTTCTTCCAATGATCAGTCTGGTCAATGCATACCAACAACTCTTAACAAAACCTCTCATCTTTGGACCGAGTTAATATCATTACACAGTTGCTATGTGTCTGTCTGTACAAGAGAGGCAAACTATATCCATTGATTTACTTTTTTAAGTATTAGAAAATCATTAATTAATTGAACTGGGCTTTGTTTAGGAACCTGTAAGGGTGGTTATGTAGTGTTTTCCTTTGCCATGCTACAAAAACTCATCCAATTAAAATTCTGGTCCCTAATGGTTTGTCTCTTATCAAAGTCATGCCAGGAATTTGAGTGTGTTCAAAAGTCTCCTTGTATCTTTATTTACACTGCCTCTCAAGGCCTTAATTTTTACATTTTGTTTTGCCTTTTTTAATAAATGTGTTCAGAAATGCTGGAGTAGATGAATAACCAGATTTCACCCAGATGCTTGTTCTCAATCATGTAATTCAAAGTGCAGTACATGAGAACCACATCTGCTCAAAAGCAAACCTGTGTCTGCAGATGTTCCTCTAAAGCAGGCCTTTAAAATCTTTTCCAGAAATCTGCACAGTCCTCCTGGTCTCCCTACCAACCACAACATTATTCCAATTTGCATTTTCAGTCCCTCATGTTTTTTGTTCAACTTTATATTTTACTGTTGACCCTCAGAGATCTATGGCAAAAGAAAAAAATGCAAAATATTGACATATGGTAAGATTCCTGCATGGATCTTTGTTCCATATCATTGCGACCAATTATAGTCTACATAAGATCTTGAAAGCTGCAGAGCATCTATCACCATGAGTGGTTTCAAGTCCTTAATTCCTGAATCAAAAGGACCAGACCTTGTCGCAGAGAGCACTGAGACCATCAATGAGTAACAGCAAAATGAAACCAACTCCAACCTTGACATGCTCTTCTCAGATGCTATAACTTATGAATGTCCTTGATTTTAATCTCTTTAGGATGTACTAGACAATAGTTGGGTGATCTTTAGAATAATTTTGTAAGGCATGAAAGAGCAAATCCAGAAAAAAAGTTGTATTTTTACTGCTTGTTTGCTCATCAAAAAGCATTTCCTTGAAGTCCTTAAAGATATTACCTTAACAAGTAATTCTCTATAAATTGCTTTCATTCCTGAATGTCTTACATCACAACTGCCCAGTCCTATCTCCCAGTAAGGAGTTTCATCAAAGACAGATTTGGGAGGAAAAGCAGAGTATATAAAGTCTACTGTTGTGCATATGAAGTCTTAAATGGGAAAGAGAAATCAGGGACAGAGTAGTAATTAAACATGGACACTTTCAGCTAAGTTAAAGAAAAAATGCAATTATTTTTTCCAGAAAATACATATTTCAGAGTTTTATACAAATATTTATAAGGACATGTTAGAATTAGCTAAAACACAGCAACTCAGTTTGCAACTCAAGATTTGTAAATACAGTTTTGCAAAGTGAGCTGCATTTGGTGGTCAGTCAGATGGCCTGAACCCCATCATGACCCAATTTATAGCACTAGTCTCAACATCTTGAAGTATTAACATTCATACTGACAAAGTGGCAATGCAGAAAGGCAGTTGTATAAATATGTATATGGATACATTTTTACAAGTGTCAATTAAAGCAAACAATTTTTTCTCTTCAGGACTGAATCTACTCTATTCATACTATATAGAAATTTATAGAAAGTGATATAAAGTAATGAAGAAACATATTAGCTTTGATATCCTAGTTATGTAGTAATTTTAGATGTTATCTGAAGGATTACCTAGAATGTTAATCCTGAATCCCAAAACTGTTCTCAGATTTAAAATCCATCTCGAAATATGCTATGCTTTTCAATTTAAAAAAGCTAATTGCATGAGTTGGAGCAGATTTCCTCAGTAAGGCTATTAATTAATGCAAAATTATTGCTGACAGTGAGATGTAGAGTTTCAGGAAAGCAAAGCTAACTTTAAAGGAGTTTGTTTGGTGTTATCCTACAGAACCTTGCCTTGTCCCTGGAATAAGAAGTTGCATTGCTGAAAAACGCCAAGTTTGTAAAGGAACATGAGGGTCCCAATTTTTCTTATGGATATTTGTATCTTTTATCTTATAACCATGTTGAGATTCTCCAACAAGCCTGCACATTACCCATTTGCCAGTGTAAATAGATCTAATTGCAGAAGTAGGGTGGTAATCAGCTGTTTATAGTGTTTGAAATCACAGTTATAAAGCTGTATGCTCCTCCAAAGAACTAGTAGAATTCTTGAATATATTTGTCCTTTTACCCACTATCACACAGACCAATTTATTCTTCCCATAATTTCAGTTTTTAATCATTTGCAAACAGGTACCTTTTGTGATGAAATCAGTTTTTTTATCCAAAGTCTCGTAATACTGCTGTCTTTTCCACTTGATGATATAAGTGGCTGGTAGTGTTCTCATCCTTTTAAAACCAGGATGTTATCATCACAGAAAGCTGTAGTTTAAGACAACACATTCAACCTCAATACAGTGAGTAAAAGGAACAAAATTAAACAGGTAAATATATGCTCACAAGGTTAAGTCCTAATCATTTTCACACTAGAGGGTCAAAAGTCCATTGGAAATTTGATATTGCTAAAACTTTCTGTATGTGTGTAACTTTAAATCTACTTTTTTTTTTTTTTTTTGTAAGCACCCTGGAAATGGTGCTTACTTCTGTAAACATCTTGAACTGCACCTGCAGATTGTCATTAAGGTAAAGTCCTAAGGAAAATTGTATATGTTAATCCTATTATAATAAACTCATCCAAAAAACATTTTGTACCAGGCCTATACAGATTTTCTTAAATTCAATATGCTGTTACATTATTTCTTGTAGAATCATCTTCATTTCTCCTCCTCAGGTTTTACAGAGCTCTCTCTGAACATTAATCTTAGATGTTGTCCCTAATCAACTGAACCCGTACCCCCGTGGATCCACCTATAGAGAAGGAGCTGCATAAGCAAATAGTTCTAAACTTGGGAAGGAATACAGTAAGTAGGTTTGCTCTATCTGAAGCACAACAGTCTCTAATATGGTATTTACAATTCACTGTTCCTTCTCACTACTTCTAAAAATTACTTCTGGTGTAGTTGCTCAGAATTTTCAATCTAATTTTCTTTTTCCACCAGAGTACTTATAGGTTCTCAACTGGAAGTGCAGGAGTAATCCAGCTGAACAGCACCAGTTGCAGTCTAAAAGTCAAGAGCATGTAGAAGGACCTTACTGAATGTGGATAGCTGAGTACTCCCGCTGAGAAAGCAACACAGGTCCTGGAACAACCCCGAGGCTGGCGGTGAAAGCCAGCAGGAAGGCTGTGTTTGCTCTTTGTATCAGAGAGACTTCTGCTCTGCAGAACAGTCACACTGCTGACCTTACTCTGTCCCAGCAGCCGCAGTGCCCCTACTCACGTAACCTGTGACTCAACCTGAACAGGAAGATGAAAGTGTGAAAGTAGCAGGGATAAAATCCTGTCCCCTTGGAAGTGTCTGATTAGATTCTCAGTGACTTCCGTGAGGCTAGGGGTACTTTTTTTTTTCTCATTTTTTTCTGATTAGCAGAACATAACCAACACTGTAAACCTGCAATAAAAGACATTACTTGATATCACACTATTTTGCACATTTTAGGAAAATCCTCTACCTCGCTGTCTCTAGCAGCTATGCAAAGGAGTGCTTAAACATGGTCCTAACTGAAGACACCTTTATAAAGCTTATTTAAGTAGGGTTCCACAATCCTAAATTGCTGGCTATTCACTCGTCTGGTTTCATCTACCACTTGGTTATCTGACCCTTAGGAATTATGATTTTTAAGTCTATTTCACTATGCAAGTTCCTTTATTTTTCTTGAAAGACCAGCCTGAGATTCTTATCCAATAGCTTACTCTTTAAAACTGCTACTTAAAAATACCAGCAGTTTTTAAGGGACTTGCAACAGCCACAAGGGCAGTCAATACTTTCTGTATTGTAATTTGGTGCAGACATGAAAGATTTTTGCAACTATGCGGCTGTTGGGAGTACTGGCTTCTCCACATAAAGGAAAGAACCAAGTCAAGAAATCAATACATGATTCATACTAACAAATATCTATTTAATATAATGATACTGAATTGCTATTAGAGCATAACATGATTATTCAATGTGCGATACTAAAGGTGATAAATAGAATCTATATTTGCTTGTTTATAAGAAACTCTTTTGATTGTTTGTAATTACTGATGCTTGCATAACGAACAGTCAGAAACACTGTGCAGCTGTTATCAAATCATACAAACCTGCCAGCAAAACTTCTAAAAATGCAGTTAATATATTTCAAATTTTGTTTAGCATATGCATATTTTTCCTTCCCTAAAAACCAATTGTTTTAAATTCAGGCATCTTCTAGTAAGACTAGAAATTTTGTAGTCACTTATGATTACATAGCGAGCACACATATTTTTGTAACAATTCAGAGATGCAAGCATAAACAGATTTTGACTCTTGCACAGAAATGGGATGTTTCATTTTAATGAAATATGAACAGTAGAAGATTGTACTGGCAGTCCTTCCAATTGAAATAATTGACATGATGGCATGGCCCACCTGATATCTAGCCTGAACAGATTGTGGGAAGACATTGAAAGAAGGAAAGGGGCAAAGAAACTAACCAGAGACATTCATTACAAGACTGTAACAATGCGCTATTTAAAAAAAAAAACACCACCTAATATCCTAAAAAATGTCAGCAAGGCCTATGCTTCAGTAAAATCTCTTCAGAGATAGAATAATATAACATTAACCTCACATAAGCATATATATGCACTTCTAAAAACTGTGCTACATAAACAACTATTTAAAATATGCTGCTTTTTCTCTAATTTTCTCTCATTTTTTTTTAAATGTTGCAAGCACTAATATCCTCTAAAATATATTGCTCTAGGTTAGGGAAGAGCCGTTGACCAGTACTTTGTCCTCATTAGCTTCATAGGACTAGGCATAGACAAGAGAGAATGTGCATAATTGCAAACTGCTTAAATATTCCACACAAATCTATTTTAAGCACTCATATTTCAATCAATGGTTCAGAAGGAAGCTGCAGTATAAACACACCCCGTTCAACCAGATTTGCATATTGGTGTCAGTAGTTTGAATCAAACCAATTAGACCATGTTGTTATCTATGGAAAACATATGGCAGACTGATAAAAACCCACTTCTATGTTTAAAATCTACAGTATTACATTTGCATAGCAAAAAGCAGCTGAAGGAGGATGTTATTCTTCAAGGACTAGACAAACTGATACAAGGAGAGCTCCTTGGGCTGGATCCTCAGCTGGTATAAATCATGCTGAATATAGTGGTGAATTGAAATGGAACTGCTCACTCTAAAAGCAGACACATGCTCATATAGACAATGAATCAAGCACTGATTTCTCTTTGTTCTCAGTTCTTTATCTGTAAAATGGGGCTATCCCATTTTCTCACCCATTCTTATTTCAATTAGAGCAAAAGCTCTTCAGAAAGGGCATTGGCTATTATTTTGTGGTTAAAAAAAAAAAAAAAAAAATTTCAAGAGGGACACCATCTTTTCTGAGCTACTGCCCTAACATGAATAATGGCAATGGTACCTCAACCTTTTTATCTCTAAGTTTTCCCTTTCATGACGGCCTAAAAGCTTTTCTTAGCTCATGTTTATCTTCAGCAATAAATCATGTTTTCATTGCATCCCTGCCTCATTGGGGTGCAAATAACAAAACAATACAAATTAAACTGTAAAGCAGTTGCTAAGGAAAGAAAGAAGGACAAATAAATGAATTTCAGTGGGAAAGACAACACTACTTCTAAACACCATCTTTTACTGTTGCTGCTTCCCATATTAGAAAGAAAAAAAAAAAAAATCAACCCCGTTGAGCAGGCAGTGATTTACCTATAAAATTATCTTGGTCTGCACAACAAGACTAATCATCTCATCAGTGCTGTGTTTAGATGACCAGACCTATATGTTGTTCTGGCTATATCTGTATGCTAAGCATTTCAGCCCTTTTTAATAATATGTTCATGGCTCCTGGGCTGCTCTTCTACTGAATAAAGCACCTGCAGGATTTGTTGGGTGACATCATTTACAAACAATGACATTGCTGCCTGGAATGCATATCAATAATAAAAAAAAGAGAATGAATCCACTATTATCTATTTGAAATTCAGGCTTAGCACTGTATAAAGTGACAGTATATGCTAATTTCTCAGCCCTCCTACACATTCTTCAGCAAGAAAGTCACATTCTTCAGCAAGTAAGTCAGTTCACTGTAGATAAATTATCCCAGATCTACTGAATCATGAAACACCAGGGGACATGACCATGGGCCAGGAGAACACAGAAATATTTTTTTTTATATTCATGCCCCACCCCACCCCCACCATATATATATGTATATATATGTATATCTTTAAAAAAGGAAGATCCTGGTATCAATATCTTCCTCATCAAGACATTAGTTAGAGATCAAGGAGAAAATAAAATGTTTCCTTTTTCTCATTGCTATTCAGATAGCAAATGCTGAAGCATGGAACTCTGCTAAATATTGTCCTGTCTGTGAACCCTGAAATAGCTTCAGTCCCTCATGAAGATTCTACTAAGTTTCTATGAATTACATTTAATAGCAAGGTTGGTAATAAAAATAAGTTTGGGAAGTATTAAAACATTTCAGTTAAAGAAAAAATCCTATCACCTGAATGCTGAAGTTAATTGAGAATCACACAAATCTCTGCTCATACCCCAGGAAACAATGTCTCCTTCTGCATATCCAAAGCAAATACTTTTCCAGACCGGGCGTTTTCTTTTATCATAGAATCATAGAATCATTTATGTTGGAAAAGACCCTCAAGATCATCAAGTCCAACCATAAACCTAACACTGACAAGTCAATCACTACACCATGTCCCTAAGTGCTACGTCTACACATCTTTTAAATACTTCCAGGGATGGTGACTCAACCACTTTCCTGGACAGCCTCTTCTAGTGTTTGAAAAATCTTTCAGTGAAGAAATTTTTCCTAATATCCAGTCTAAACCTCTCCTGGCACAACTTGAAGTTGTTTCCTGTCTGTGATGGATACGCTTGACTCCTTAACCAACCTAGAGGTAGTTTCGTTCAGGCTTTAAAGAAGTTAAAGGCCTAAGCCTTAACCAGGCCAAGAACTTATTTGGTTCCAATTTGTTCTCTGAAAACCCACAAAGCAGCAGAGTGACAGTGAGTATCGATGCATATGAGCTTAGAACACCAATCATGCAATTAACACATCAGTAGCAGGTGGCTTTTCCAAGACACATTTACCAAGGATCAAAGAAACTTGATGGTACAAGGGGTCTCATGCATATCTTTTCCACTGCATGTAATTTGGCCACAAGCCAACCTCTTTCTTCCATAAATATGGCAGCCTAAGTGAGCCTTCTCTGAGCTCTCCCTGCTAGACAGCCTGGCTGCATGGCAGGGATCTCCCCTTGGGCTGGGACACCTCTCAAGGTTGCTCCTCGAGACGGAGAGACCTTCCACCAACAGCAGATCTTTGGTAAGCAACCGATATTGTGCATAACCTTGTATTGTGGTAACATGGATTTGTGTCTTGGTAACTTTGACTCTGCCTTGGTAGTTTTGAATCATTATTCAAACAATTGTGTATCACAGTAAGAGAGTGAACCTTGCCATTGTTAAGTGGCAAAACAAAAGGCAAGTTTAAAGGCAAATTTACAATTTCGCATGAAAACCACTTTTGCTAATACATTTGACAGCAGAATACTCTGAAGGGCCTCGGGGAGGTGGTCAGCAATACATTGTGCAAAGCACTCCATGGGATGCTTTACAACTGGCAACTTTACAGTGAAATATGGCAGAAAGCCAGGTGAAACTGAAACAATATTTGTGGTGTGTCTGCATCTGCAGTGGTGACCGAATAATGTCAGGTGGAGACAGAGAAAAGGGTTTTTGGAGTCTGAGAGTTTCCTTAAACCAAGGACCTGGCCTGGTAGATGAAGCCCATTCTGTCACCAGCAGGGGAGCCTACTGGGCTGGGGGCATAGATGCCCTGGATCGAGGTCAACCTTCTATGATCGCCATTTGTTCCCTAAGTGAGCTCTCCACTGCGGTCACCAAAGCCGCCTGCACACAAGCTGTGCACAAACGAGGAGAATGGGGTGACGCCCCAATACCCTCTGCTGTAGATTACACTGTGTTAAAGCCACTAATTAGGGGAGCCTCAGCAGTTCTCAAACCCTATTTAACTGCAAAAGGGAATGAGATTAGAAGAGACACAGAGCACAATGAGGAATTAGGTGGGGACAATCCTCACAGACAGCTCCCTACATGGGCAGGATTAATGCCCAGAATTGTAAACCCTGGCTGTGAAATGGGGTGGGATGATGACTGAGAAATCAGGCCCAAGACCCCAAGCGGAAAACCACCGGGTGTGACCCACAACACAAAGGCCCCCACAAGGATTGGGAGGCAGACAAACGGAACATAAAGACAGAGACCCACAAGTAGAGTCCCATGAAAGAATAAATGAGTTATGGAGAAAAGCTTTAGTATTAAATGTTCCAAAGGTGGCAATATAGGGAAAACTGGTAAGTATAATACTAAGCTTTAATACAATCATTCCAGAAATTGAGTGCCGATAGAGGAACTAAATGTTCCCCTAGTGTCTGACTACTGACACAAACTCCATAGGGAGGTCAAAACACTTTTAAAACTCTCAGTGGGGACTTGCAAACCCTGAAGAATAGCATCAGGACAGCAACTGGACCTGCCTATCTGGTGAGTGGAAACCTACCAATGGCTAAATGAAGGAGGCCCTTACATTTTAATTCCAGTTGACCTTCAACAACATTGATAACATTTCTAATTTATACGGGAGCATAAATTTCAATACTAACACAGCGGGATGCTGAAAAGCCGGACCTGCGACCTGGATGGCAGAGAGTTAAAGCCACTGGAGTACAAGGAGCAAGTGTTATATGCCAAACCGCAAAAAGCTAATTTATGGCTCCACATGTCATCTACTCAGTTTCTGATGAAAAAGCACCATGAAAATATTTTGGGGTTTGATGTGTTGACTGCACAAAACTGGCATGTGCCAGATGGCAGCATGTCGTTCTTCTGTATGAGTACCAACCCTGTTAGAAATTGGGAGACTATAGTACATGTGCTCTGTTCAGCCCCTGTACTCCCCGACTCAAAAATTACCAGTGTCCTGCAGTATCTGATTTCTGCTGCAGCACAAAATGGAATCTCGGATGTAATAGCCGACTTGGATCCACTCTCCATACAATTCACCCATCTGGCCAGTCCAAAAGCTAGATGAGAGATGGTGTCTGGCAACTGATTATTGGTGCCTAAATGCCAACACAGCTTCTTTAACTGCTGCAGTACCCAATATTGCAATTTTAACAGCCACACTACAAGCAGTTGCACATCCATGGCTGGCAGTGCTAGATGTCTATGTTCCATATGGGCCTCTTGCAGTAGGAGGATAAAGGGAAATCAGTTTTACTTGGGAAGGTATACAGCATACCTTTAACAGACTTCTACAGGGATATAAACATTCACCTACAATTGCTCATGTTGCACTTGCTGAATTTTTACAGATGGTCTCATTTCCTCAGGATGTGAAACTGTACCAATATATAGATGATATTTTACTCAAAAGGGCCTCCTCTGAAAAACTGGGAGAAGCATCAGCAGCAGCAGTGTGGCAAGCACTAACTAAAGCAGTAGCTGAAGTTTCACCTGAAAAAATGTCAGGGACCAAGCAGAGAGGTAAAATTTTTAGGCACCTGGCGGACTGCAGATAGTGCAGCAATTCCACTGGACACCCTAAATAAAATGGAGCAATTGCAGATGTCCCAATATGGGAAAGAATTTCAACAGTTTATGGGAACTTTGGGTACTGGAGGAAACATGTACCTGGATTTTCCATCATTGCTCACCTACTGTACCCTTATAAAAGGGAAAACCATGGAAATGGAAGCCAAGACATGAAGAGGCAGTCAAAATCCTAATAGAGGAATTAAAGACATGTCGGTTACTGGGGGCAGTACCCCCCCGCGGCCCTACTGTAGCAGAATGGGCTTTTGCAGAACATGGTTCTTAGCGCAATTTACCCCAGACAGGGCCGAGTGGGCCAAAAAGGCATTTAATGTTTAGCTTGATTGCATTTAAAGAGACAGAACATAGATATTCTAAATGGCAAAAGGGACTTTTGTCTTTACTCTGAACAGTTAAACAAGCTGAGAAGATTAACCAGGGGCATCCTGTTCAGACTAGAGGGCCATTTAATTTGCTAGAGATAGTTCTAAAGGGACTGCTCTCCCAGAAGGAGTTTCACAGAAACCTGCCACCGGAAAATTTTATGCCTACCTGATGGGAGTAGATGTACTGCACAGGACTGAGGACATAGAAAAATTTCCAAATTACAAATGCCTGTAAACACTGATCCACTAGCACTAAGCCAGCCATTTAAGCCTTCATCGATTCTAAATGCACCTCTCCTCACTGAGAAAACACCAACAGAAGGCATTTGGATTACTGAGGCCTCAGCAAAGAGGGTAAATGGTAGGTGGTGGTATAAAGCCTCCACAGTAGAAATTACCACCGGCAAAAAAGTAATAGAAGAAGGTGCAGATAGTGCATAAGTAGGAAAATTAAGAGCAGTTGTTCTAGCAGCACAAAATGGAGCAAAAGTTATGTGGGCAGATGCCACACATGGCCTTGTCAATGGGAAGACCTAAACTGGGAAGTAAATAGTTCTCCAGTTTGGAGAACTGAAGACTGGCAATTACTGTTGCATATAGCTAGACAAGTGCCATTTAAACTAGGATGGGTGAAAGTCCATGTAAACCATGACCAATCAGCCACAAAATGGAATTGATGAATAGATGAATTAGGCAGAATTAGGGGAATAAAACCAGGACATATGTCAGATCCCAAATGACACTGACTGGGGAAATGGTTACATCAGAAATCAGGCCACACAGACTGAGAAGCGCTTTATTTTCCAGCCCAGAGCTGAGGTTGATCTCTAAACAGGAAAACGCACAAAACCATCCTTGCAGAATGCACCCAGTGTAAATTGAAATTGCAAAAGGATCACCCTGTTAAAATACCACCCCTACAAATTAATAAATGAAAAACCATATGGTCAACATGGCAAATTGATGACACCGGACACTTTAAACCTTCCTTGGGATACTGGTAAATCCTCATAGGAGCAGAGGTTGTCTTGGGCCTAATTATGGCAAGTAAATGTCAGAATGCTAATGGTCAGAGCACCATTAGGGGATTATGCCTTTGGTTTTCAGGCCTACCAATGCTTGATGTCATCCAAAGGGACAGTGGCTCATATTTTTCCAGCAAGAAAATGCAGGAACGGGCAAGCAGGAAGAAATGCAATGCGTATTCTATACCCACTACTACCCCCAGTCAAACAGGACAGTAGAAAGAGCAAATGGACTATTAAAAAGAAGTCTAACACCACATGAGCCCCACTGGCTAGTCGACTGCTTAAAGTGTTTCACCATTTAAATAACTGATAGAGTCTAACAAGGATCCCAGTGACTAGTGCATTCTTTCTGCCAGCAACCCCATCAGATGCAAAGATATGCCCCACTGCCCTTCAGCCAGGGCAGCCTGTTACGATAGGTTTACCACCAATTGGCACTATTCCAGTGACACTAACAAAACCCCACGGCCCTCTGGCCTGGGAAGCAGAAGACAATAATGGAGCTAAACATTTTATTAGCACCAGGTGGATACATCCTATCCACTAACTAGAAGGGGTAACCAGTCCAGAAAAACCTCACTGAGATTTGTATTGTTTTCTCTTTCCAGGAACGATGCCCAGAATGATACCAGCACATGTCCCCTGGAGACTGGGTTAATGATCAGAAGATTGCTGATCCTTTCTCACAGGAGTAATCACCATCAGCGTGGACCAAATTTGGCTTATATGTCAACAAGCTCAATGAACAAGGTGGAAACCAATCCCCACCTCACTACAACTTCTTTTCAGGTAGTTGTAGAGAGCAGTATCGTCTCCCCTGAGCCTCCTTTTCTCCAGAGTAAACATCTCCAGTTCCTTCAGCCACTCATCATAAGACTTGTGCTCTAGACCCTTCACCAGCTTTGTTTCTCTTCTTTGGACACCCTCCAGCACCTCAATGCCTTTCTTGTAGTGAGGGGCCCAAAACTGAACACGTATTCGAGGTGCAGCCTCACCAAGGATGAGTACGGGGGGACAATCCCTTCCCTGTCCCTGCTGGCCACACTATTCCTGCCACAAGCCAGGGTGCTGTTGGCCTTCTTGGCCACCTGGGCACACTGCTGGCTCACATTCAGGTGGCTGTCTACCAACACCTCCAGGTCCTTTCCCACCAGGCAGCTTTCCAGCCTCTCTGCCCCAAGCCTGTGGTGTTGCAGGGGGTTGTTGTGCCCCAAGTGCAGGACCTGGCACTGAGCCTTGTTGAAACTCGTACAGTTGGCTTTGGCCCATCAATCCAGCCTGTCCAGATCCCTCTGCAGAGCCTTCATACCCTCAAGCAGATCAACACTTCTGCCTAATTTCGTGTTGTCTGTAAACTTACTGAGGGTGCACTTGATTCCCTTGTCCAGATCCTTGATAAAGAGAACTGGCCCCAGTACTGAGCCCTGGGGGACACCACTTGTGACCAGCCACCAACTGGATTTAACTCCATTCACCACAACTCTTTGGGCCCGGCCATCAAGCCAGTTTTTTACCCAAAGAGGAGTGCACCCATCCAAGCCATGAGCAGCCAGTTTCTCCATAAGAATGTAAGAAACAGTGTCAAAGGCTTTACTAATGTCTGTGTAAAAAATATCCACAGCCTCATCCACTAAGAGGATCACCTTGTCATAGGAGATCAGGTTAGTCAAGCAGGACCTGCCTTTCATAAACCCATATACTTCCCTGGACCCTCCTTCCAGCCCTTCTTGTAGGTGGGGATCACATTTGCTAACCTCCAGTCAACTGGGACCTCCCTGGTTGGCCAGGACTGATGATAAATGATTGGAAGTGGCTTGGTGAGCACTTCCACCAGCTCCCTTCATACCCTTGGGTGGATCCCATCCACCTCCATAGACTTGTGTATGTTTCAGTGGTGTAGCAGGTCACTAACCATTTCCCTGTGGATTATGGGGACTCCATTGTGCTCCCCATCCCTGTCTTCCAGTTCAGGGGGCTGGGTACCCTGAAAACAACTGGTCTTGCTACTAAAGACTGAAGCGCAGACGACATTAAGTACCCCAGCTTCTTCCTTGGCCTTTGTCACTATGTTTCCCCCTTCATCTAATAAGGGAAAGAGATTCTCATTAGTCTTCCTTTTGTTAGTAATGTATTCATAGAAACATTTTTATTGTCTTTTATGTCAGTAGACAGATTAAATTCTAGTAGGGCTTTAGCCCTAATTTTCTCCCTGCATAAACCCATGACATCCTTGTAGTCCTCCTGAGTTGCCTGCTCCTTCTTCCAAAGGTCATAAACTCTATTTTCCTGAGTTCCAGCCAAAGCTAGAAAGGAAGGATAAGCAGGGAATGAAAGGCAGTGGGGTAGCCCTGTAAGTTAGGGAGTTTTGAGCATGTAGAGCTTGATGATGGTGATGAAAGGGTAAAGTGTTTATGGGTAAGAATCAGAGGAAAGGTTCTTTTTCAACCTGAATGATTCCATGATTCTATCTCTTTTGAGGAGTTTATAGCCTGTATGATCGATCTCCATATTTTGGTTTTAGTTTACCTTGATACCATATCACATACTCTTCACTGGATATTTTCAAAGTGAAATTTAACATAAAAAGAAAAAGAGTCAGTATTTTTTCTACATGATCTGACATTGACAGAAACATTTCACAGTGAGTGATTCTATTCTCAAACATAAGAGTTGCAGGATTGAGCTTTTGGTTTCAGTTAGGTAAAGAACAGGAAGTACTGGACACAGAGGAATCCAAATACTGTAGGGAACTGTCTATGTATTTCAAGTGTAGCTGTTTGCTTCACAGCTTCCCAAAAAGCAAGCCTGGATACTTATGCAAGGATGTTTTAACCTCTTGGCTCAAAAGTGAAGAAAAGTGCTATATCCTCTGCCTCCGAGTAAAAAGCATGGCAAATTTTATTCCAGGTGCTTTATCCTGCTTATTGTTCCAACAGATTAAATACTTACACAATTGAATTATTTTTGTGTTGGTGCATAATGTCTATTGAACTCTCTTACAACTTATCAGTGAACATTAATATTATCTCTTCCTTACTTACGAATGATTTATGCAGACCCTAGGAATACCCTGTTCCTCTAAACAAGTGATTCTGCTTGTCCTCCATATAACCCCAGTCAACATTTTGCAGTCAGCTTGGGAAAACAAAGAAACTTGTCTCTTGCCTTAGAGTCTAGTCCAGTTTTAGCTGATCTAAAAGGACTTCTCTGTTCTCCTACCTTCCAAGACAACTCCCAAAACAAAAACTAGTCTCTGCCTTCCTTAAATTTTTTGTTGACTATAAAGAAGAAAAAAACCTGAAAGTATAATTCTCTCAAAATTCATTTCTCTTTTGAGAGTGCATAGAAGTTATACAGCTGAACAAAATATCAAACTCCTATATGCAAGCAACCGAGACTGTAGTCAACCAGAAAACTTTGATCTCATTATTTTTCACTAGACACAGATTTTTGATACAACTTACTATGGAAACCCTGGTCTTTCTTTCCTCCTCCTCTGTTCTTAATCTTACTTTGTGGTAGCTAGTATGGGGCTGTGTTTTGGATTTGTGCTGACAGCAGTGTTGATGTTTTTTGTTATTGCTGAGCAGTACTTACACAGAGTCAAGGCCTTTCCTGCTCCTCACCCCACCCCACCAGCGAGGAGCCTGGGGGGGGCACAAGGAGCCGGGAGGGGGCACAGCCGGGACACCTGAGCCCAACTGACCCCAGGGACATCCCAGGCCATGTGGCGTCATGCTCAGCAATGTAAAGCCAAGAGAATGAGGAGGAAGTGGGGATGTTTGGAGTGATGGTGTTTGGCTTCCCAAGTAACCATTATGAGTGATGGAGCCCTGCTTTTCTCACTTTTACCCTTCTGATTCTCTTCCCCATCCCACCCGAGGGGAGTGAGCAAGTGTTGTGTGTGGCTTAGTTGCTGGCGGGGGTTAAACCATGACACATTTTTTGAACAGAATTGCTGACAGACAAGAAATTCCTTTATTCCATTAGGAAGAGATACCTAATCTTGATAACTTCTTAGGAGTACTCTTTGTTTACCCAGAAATTATAATTTTCTTATACAAAATGGATATTTGAAAGCACTCTGAGAGCTGCATCATATTAACTATTCATAACGAAAGATTCAGCTATTTATACAGCCTTGCTCTATGATGACCACAGCAGGAGTTTCTAATGTGGGTGTAGAACAAGATAGTGCCAAAATAACCTCTAAGCATTTTCTTGATTCAGATCCCCTTTAAAATTCACTTAACACTGAACGAACTGAAAGAGCAGAATAACAGCCTCCTAAAAAGAAATCAGCAGTGATTGAGGATGCATATATTAGGGTTCTGGGGTGATCCACATTTCTTTTATGATATTTAATGTCTTCAAAGGTAACACAGTGATGAGGAACGATAACAAAACTGTTGCACAGATTGGCTTCGATCAGTGGTTAGGCTGCAACCATTTTAATTTGGCTGGAGGAAATAGTTTAGTTGGAAAAAGGGAAAATAAGCCATGTAAAGAGGACTGAATTTGGAAAACAATAAACACAGAAGTGAGTCTTGGAAGTTTAACCTAGATAATTTTAAGTTAGAATTAAGACAAATGTTTAAATGGATTCTGTCTTCAAATTTGAAATGATCTTCCAGGGAAAGTAATACTTTTTTTTTTCTTGGGCACCTTAAAATCAACACAGGCTCTTTTTGGCATATGTGCTTTAGTCCAATACAAAGTATTAAGCCTAGTAAAGGAGTAACTAGGTGGTTTAGACAGGAGGTCTGACTCAGTCTCATGCTCCTTCCTGTTAGATTCTTTTTTTCCTTAAAAAAAAAGCTGGCACAAGAGTGAATTTATTACTCTGAAAAGCCAGCTAACTCCTGGAGTTAAAACATTGGAGCACTGAGATCACTATATGTGTCATTCTACAACAGGTGAACTGCTGCATCCCTCCCATCTCTGACTCTCCTATCACTCTGCATCTTCAGAAATATGTGACTTAATGACTTCAAGAGTCTGTCAGAACTCCATGCTCACAGAATTATCAAAACCAGTGCTCAGTAACAACACAGCTTCCCACCTCAAACACTCTCGTATGTCTAATGGCAACAACTTTACATTCTGACATTAAAAGAGTGAAGCAAGATTTTTATTAGTTCAGCTGAGGATGCAAAGAGGAAACATAATCATATTTAAACATATAAGCAGACAACAGTTCACATGAAATTATTTTAAATGTGTACATAATACAAGGGGAGGCACCAGTTTAGTAAACTGTCTGGAATACAGTAAATATATATTAAGAACAAACACAATCATTGAACTGAAATCCTTCTTCCATAATTTGTCACCAAGAAAACCACAGAGAAAACAATAAAAGGAAAAAGAAATCCAAGAAACTTATTTCTTCACTACACACTTTGTCAAATACATGTCTCTAAAATCTTATAATCTTCAAAGCAATAACACTGGGTCTTAGTGTATAAATACTTGCAGCAAAGCTGAATTTATTTGAGACTTACATTTACAAGGCCAGGTACTGTCCTTGCTCTCTAGAAGAACTCTCTGATGTCAATAGAAGGTAGATTGAAGGTCACTTATGGCTGAAATTTCTGCTGATGCTATACTGGAAGGATTTACTTCTGCATTGTTAACCTTTGCTTTCAAAGTTTTATTTCTTGGCCATAAAAAAAGAACATTCAAGGCTGTTACTCTAAAACATAACATACAAGATGTGAGGCTACAAAAGTTACTCTTTAAAATATTACCTTAATGTAAGAAGTAGGGGAAACCCAAAACACCCTCCCAAACCACTGAAGCAAGCCTCAAATGTAATTGACTTTCATAAAAAAAGGTAATGGCTTTATTTTTGTTTTCAGATGAAGGAAACAGGTAACAACATTTTGTAAATTTCCACCACTGGTCATGATTTGTCTCAATTATAGCATACTAAATGCCAAATATGTCATGCTAAAGCACCTATTTACCTTTTATTTCATGAATTCTTGGATACAGTGTAATGTCACAATGTATTCTGAAACTATGACAGAGGTGTTGTCGAGTGACATGTTCTCAAAGGAACTAAAGCAAGCAGTAGTTGACACAGGTCAGAAAGAGAAATCTGTTGGAATGGTGGAGGAAACTGGAAGGACAAGATAACTACTGATGTTGAATGCAGAGTTTTGAGCACTGCTACGCTAAAGGCTCTGTTTCATGGAAATACTTTTGGACATCTGTAGAAGTTGCTGCCTTGAAGTCTTCTCACACTCTCCCTTTCTTGGAAGTTCTCTTCCCACCCTCTCTGCTGGAATACAGCTTTCTGCAGAGCAGCTGCTGAACTGCAGAATTTATAGCTAAGGACGTGAAATTAAATCAGAACTTATTTCAGATATCCTCCTGTTCTATGCTACAAGTTGTGGCAGCTCAGACATGTTTGGAAAGGAATATAATATAGAGGGCTGCCCTCAATACGATTAGCTGAGTCACCAGCTCCCACAGCTGGTTTCAAATCCGCATATGAGGGCAACATTGGAAAGATGAGTACACTCCACCTTCAAGTGCATGAAGCTGTTACAGGTTGAACTCATTGTTATTCTTCATTAGAATATCTAGCAACAATTAAGCATGGTTTAGAATTGAATTTATAGGTTTTTGTAGCCCTTTTCTCTCTGTTGTGCACATAAAAGCCTTGAGTCCTACATCTTGTCTTTGATTTATCCTTTTTTTCTTTTTTTTTTTTTGGGGGGGGTTGTTTTGAAAGGCAATAATATCTGAAACAAATGACAAAGTTTGTCTATCTTCATGTAGTCAATAGATCAGTAGAAATGGGAGAGCGATCTGTCTCAAGGAAAATGATCCCTGATAGGTGCCTTGAGTTAAGCTACGGAAGCTGAATCAGCAAGCCCTACTGCTGCTGTTCTGGTTGGATGTTAAGGGCATCAGCAGAAAGCATCAACATCAGTTGCCTTTGGAGATAGTTCTCCCAGAAAGGAGTTAGCAATAAACTCCTCCTTTTATTCACAGACAATACAATCAGATAGTTGGAAAGGTAAGAAAAAGTAAAAGACACCCTCACTTTAGCTATTGCTCTACCTATAAATTCAGAAGTGTTAGGAAAACTGCAAAATGTTACTATTTATGGTAAGCACAGAAGAGAGTATGGTGCTGCCCTGCTAACCTGATGGAATGATAGCAATTAATGCATTAAAATTAAAACAGACATGCAATTAGGTTCTTGTTCCATAGTATGTCCCACATTTTAACCAAGCACTGCATTTTAAACATGTATGTCAGAATCTGAAAACAAACCATCATCAGCTACAGGTTTTAGGCCATATTATAAAAAATGTCTGATAATCATGATGCAACAAGATTAGACAGACCTCAGTAGAAGGCAGAAAGTAGAAATTGCCTGACCCCTGTCATGGGGACAAAGCATAACAAGCGTTAGGAAACTTCCTGGAAATATCTTATTTCTAACAACGTAAACAGGCATGTGCATGAATTCCCCTAATACACACTAGCTCTGGGTTGATGTGAGAAAAACAGTGGATATATGTTGAGTGCGGTACAGAGACAACCAAAAGCCACTGAGTACTGATGTCTTAAGACCTTTTTTAAGCATCTGGGCCTTTAAAACTGAGAGAAACATATATTCTCCTTCCTGATGTTTTGGTTGGGAATTGGCGAGGAATGATAACAGTGAAACAGCTGTGGCTCAAGCTAATGTATATTAATTTTCCCACACAATCACTTGTGAATATACATCCATGCTTTTTGTTAAATTGCTTTATGCACTATTATAAGGTATGTTTGAATAAGGCAATGACTAAGAGAGTATAGGAAGACAGAACAGGAAGAATCTTTTAAATCCCAAACTATGAGATACAGGACAGAAACACAGCAAGGAATTAAAAGAAAAACACCTCTAGGGAACCGCTGTCATGCAGGTACTTAACCCTGCTGATAATCCACCACACTTGCAGATACTAATGGCATTTCAAGGATAGCAGGGCTGTTCATCACTCATCAACCCTACTGCCCCAACAGCCTGCTTTCCTGGCATAAGGTAATGTAGCATAACCAAATACAACAATTCACAACACCGTATTTTAGCAAAGAGCATGAAAAAGCACCTTATCTGAGAGGCATTTCTAATCTGAAGGGCCCTGAGATTTCAAGCACTGAAATGTCACTTGGTATTTTGGGAGAATGCATATGTATACAGGCACATGTGAGAAGAACCAGTTCCAGACCACATGCTGGAATTGAAAGATTTGCCGTTAACTTTATCTTTAGTACCTACTTACCACCACTACCTACCTCAGTTTTAAAGCATGTTATTTAGAGACTTATAAACTTTAGATAACTAAAGGGAATCTGGTTGCAAATGTTGATTTTGAGTTAAAGTAAAGGAAACAGAAGAAGTATACATAAAAAAAATTGCCAACTGATATACATACATATCACTTCTATTGACAACAAAATACATTCTAAAAATGAATGTGAATGTTATATATAGCTAAGAAAGTTGTAAAAACTTTTTTGCTTGCTCAGCTTAGTCAAACATTATCCCACAGCCATTTTGAAGTGGGCCAGATCCCTAAACATTCTAGTAATTTAAAAGCAACTCCTGTTTATTTTTAACTCAAAACACTGTAACTGCCCTGTCCTTCAACTTTTAAAATAGAGAATCCTAACTGAAAGGTAATTCTTACTTACATAAGAAATATAGTTAATTTAGCTATAAATCAACATGGAATTTATGGCTTTTCCCGTTTTCTTGCTTTTATGCAGTCCTCTACGATACTTGGGCTCTATGGCTGAAGAGTTTACAGGGAGAGCTCTGGGTCTAATGCACTAGCATGAATAAAATCAGAATAATCTGGTGAAAAGTCACCTGACTGAACACGTGCCGCAACCAGTGAAGCCCTTCCTGAGGAAATTGCTCTCTGAAGGGTGCTCTCCACACTGTATTCCTATCAGAGAGCACTGATGGAGCCAAACTGCTTTAAAATATTAATGGTAACTATTTAATAGCATTAGGGCTTTGCTGAATTTCAATTATTCTAACAAGGTGGCCAACTATCAAACAATCAAATATTACTGACATGTTGCTGTTTGGGTAAAGAGTTTCCATTTCCCTTCTTAGATCTCACATTGCTGCTTCTTGCATTTACCTCCTGAAGACAGAGGATGTAACAAAGAGACATTGAGCAATGATCAAAGAAGTGATGTTGGCCCATATTGTATTTCAATGAAGAGGTTATGATCATAAAAAAGGGGAAAAAAAATCGGGTCTCTCCTCCAACAGGTTCTTGGTATACTTCTCTTTCTCTAATTTTTTGGTTTTTTTCCTGGAATTCTTTTTACTTTATTACCCATTCCCCCATTAAGTTGCATTGTTTCCCAGATATATTTATAAGACTCCCATCAACAAGTTATGGTACTTCATTAGCCTGCTGTTTCGCCCCTTTTCCAGTTTACTGATGAAAATGTTAATTAACACTGAAAGCATTTCTGGATCATTTGATACCTACTTTCCTGGGCCTGTATGGAAGATTTTTTACAGCATGTCAGGAATATCTCCTAGAAATAAGTATTTCTGCCTTGGTAACTACATCAGTAGTTGGAGTCTACATCTAGTAGGAGCGGACAGCCACAGCATATGTTCAATTTGATCATCACTGCTTTGACCTTATTATGCTGTATCTCATCATTAACTTAAAATGCAGCATCATTTATCATATGGTACATTAGGGCTTGCAGCAGAGTGTATTCAAGACTATTTCCCCTTTATACAGCAGTACATTTGTAATATCCTGAAGGCACAGCAATGAATCACATTCTATTGCAACGGCAGCGTAACATGGGCCTGTCATCAGCGCACACAATGGACTTGAATATAGACATTTTTGTCTGAAGTCAGCTGCAACAGTCATGGAAGGACTGGAAGTTTGTGTGCAGTGATACAGCCTTTCAGGATATAGGATGGACATTGGACAGTGTTGCAGGGATAATACACCTCTCAACCTTTCAATCTTATTTTCTGACAATGGCGATCAGAATTAACAACAAAAAAAATCCCCTGAAACAAACACACACACCCCCAACTGTCCCTCTACTCAGCTCTAAAAATAACACATGCAATGAATAGAGGCATTTGTTCATTAACTTCCTTTTCATCCAGTGCAATCTTCTCCCTTTGATATTGTAATCTGAATGAATTTATCATCACTAACATATTTTTTAAGAACAGAAAAGAAAGTAGAAAACTATTCTGCTGGTTATCCTGTTTTAAATACCGTGATGATCAGTAAGGTGTCACTCAAGCCTTTCCACAATTTTATGTTTTGACAGAAGAACCTGTAGGTGCAGAAAGATAATTAATTTCCAGCAATTACAAACTGTGGATAAGTACACACTACAGTGAGATATTGTAATCCTTATACTAACTGCATCCAGAATACACTTCTTATTGTAACTAATAATAAAAGCACACCCTCTGAAGTGTAATTATAGTTAAGCTTAAAGCATAATGAACTTGAGGAAAATACTATTCAGCCAGATAAGCATGTTATATGTCAGTCTTCACATTTTGCAATAGAAGTGGACATTATCAAGAGTAGACATCGCTGCTTTTTAAATAGAATTGTGCTTCACATTGTTTACCAGATATATGGTGAGGATGATTATTATAGGTTGGGCAGGCTAAGCTAAATCTTACATCTCGCTGCTTCCATGCCAGTTTAAAACTGTTATTTTAAGAGCCACAACAGGGACAGTATCATGGAATCAGCAAGTCTCATCACTGTTGTTATATCCCAATATATCCAGATACTGGTACTGAAGCATGAAGATGCTGTAAGTGCACATGTTTTAGCCCTTTCACAAAGGCACAAATAGGGAGAAATAATTCGGAAGAAACCTATTCACTGTACCCAGCTCAAACAATCGCTTGTTACCTTGTGGGATGCGGAGGCAAGTTTTGCACAGGGACCCCAGCACTCTCAGGAAGCCGGCAGCCACCTGATTTCATTAACTGCTGTCATCCAGCAGGGCCAAGGCTGCTGGACAATTCAAGTTTCTCTCACATTAGGAAGATTTTTCATTTCTTTGTAAGAGTACTGCAGAAAAAATGTAATACCCTATAATTGGTAGGACTATCAATGGATAAGCCTTGAAGGAAGCAACTTGTAACTCATAATAGCATCACAGGTGAGGCTGAAACTATCTACAATTTGAAAGGCCTAATCCTGTAACATGTAGGATATTTGCCTAATTCCTATTACTGGGGACAGAAGCCTACCTAGATAACAAGGACTATTTTTGTACAAAAAGTAACTCTTAAGATATTCTGTAGGTTTGAGGGCTTGGGCAGAGATTTCTTCCTGAAAATTTATTTCAAAAAATTCCAGATCTTTGGAAACTAAGTTCAAATTTTAAACTTTATGCAATCTCAAATATAGAACACCTCAAAATTTCATATTACTTGGACTGGGCCACTGCCATAGTAAGCTTTCCTGTAGATGAAATGGAGAAATGAAAAGCTGATATGTCCTTTGTTTAGCAGAAGTTTTTACTCCTCAAAATAGATCTTTGGTTCTGAACAACCAGAACAACCAACTGAACAACCTCAGAAAATAACATAATAATGAATGTATTAATTCTGTAGGAGACTTGAAACCATCCATATCTGATATGTACAGATGATTTTGGATACTGCAAATCAACTTTCATTAAAAAAGAGGGAAAAATGACATTTTGGCCTCATGTATGATTTTCTTCTACATTAATCACTGGTCTACCTCAGTTTCAAATTTGAGAAGTTGGACAGAAAGCTGAACACCACAGGAGCAGTTTGTTACCTTTTACTGCTGTTAGCACTTACCAAGCTCTCAGTAGCTCAGATTATTCTGTTATGGTCTGCTTCCTGGATCTCACCCATTTCATTTTCATTGTAAAATATGGTATTTTGGCTGGTATTTTTCCACTTTCTTTCTTTTTTTTTTTTTTTTTAAATTTTTTTTAACGTTCAAATGAACATCTTAAACAAATCATCAGCCTTTTAACTACTGTAGGAAGAGTAGGTCAGTCCAGTCATACATACAAACTTGATAATAATGATGAGTCTGTTCCAATATCTTGTCTCACCTCTTTCAGAAACAGATAGTTTTCAGTTATTATCCAACCTGCCTGATAATCAAAATGAAAATGATTCTCACTGAGGTGGCTTTCCCTAGGTTTGAAAATCCTATTTTTTTAGAAGTGTGTTTTTGATTTATACCTTAAATTCTGCAAATGCAGGAAAATATGAGGCTAATTCTTAATTTAAATCAGGACACTTTAGCTGCATGATCTTGTCTGATCAATAAACTTTTAGAAACCTGGATATCTGAACATTCATTCTGGGCTGATAAGTACCTAACTGCATAATACTTCTGTGAATACTGTGTAATAACTATAATCCTGACAAAGCAACACAATGTAATTTTTCACAAACATCATTTCTTAGTCATTCTTCACATCACTGTGAAATCCTAAGATCAAACCCAGACCATTAATTCTGCAAAAGTACAACAAGAGTATGTGCTATGTCAGAGACAAAGAAAGGAGACCAGAATGCCCCCTGCTCTCTGGCAGGAGCTCCACAAATGATGTACCTGAGCTACCAAGGGAAGCAAGGGCCAGAGCCCTTTCTGTGAGAGCATCGGTCAGCCACAAAGGCTTTCCTTCTCTTCTGTGCTGAGGTGATCCAGGCACAGAAGAGCTGGATCATGGAGTGTAATTGTTAGTTGAGACGACATCTATTACTGCATACCATAACAACAGAACATTTTGCTTTCCACCCTGAGGGTCATAATTCTCAGTTATTGCTGAGTTGAGAATTCTGCTGTGAGTGTTTAGAAATATTGCTTGCATATAATGGATTCTCATACATTAGTGAGGCTCCTCTGGGACTCCCAACAATACAGCATGCCCTCTAATAACTCCCAATAGTTTAGCAGAGCTACAGATGCTACTGTTGGCAGTGTGTTATTCTTATCTCACCACTGTGTGGCCTAAAATTAGTGGTACAGGGAAACCTGGCAGCTCCAACTATGATAACTGTGCTGCAAGTGAGGACACCTTTACACTGAGGCATGGTTGTTCCTTCAACAAGCTTGACGAGGGCTGTCAGACAGAGCTGTACTCTTGCCATGATGCAGTTCCCTCCCTGATCATGGCTGCCCTTAGCTACACAGTGCAGAAGAGCAAGACTGACACTTCTCTTGTCTGACAGTTTACCTTCAGACTCCTGGATATTACTGTTTAGCTGTTTCTTGAACATAGTGTTAAATGCCATCATTACCTCCTGAATTCAAGGGGACTGAAGGGGAAATCCTCCCCTCCATCTTCTGGGGACCACATCAGAGCTACATGAGACACGTGAGAGAAAAATGAGTAGAAGATACCTCCATAAATTTGATTTGTCTTCTACCTCCAAGATATCAACCAGTACTGCATCAGTTTCTGAGGAGTGCAGCAGGCAAGAAAGAAAGCACAACCTGAAATTCAATTGAAATGCTGGCACAAAAATGATTGCATTTTGTTACCACTGGAGTTCTGTTCTGATTTAATTTTTGTTTTACTTCGGAAAGCTGCTCTTGTGTATTGGAAAGTGAACATGGTGTGAACATTTGCTTTCTTGCCCTTTCACTACATGAAGGTCTCCCACATCTCTTCTTTTTTGGAAAATGTTTTAAAGCAAGAGTGCTATAGCACAGCAAGCCTCTTCCCAAGAGGCACGGTTATCTTTTGTCAAAATATGTGGAAGGTATTTTTTCCAAGGTTAGTGAATGGAATGTAACCTACAACATCTGCTAATGGCTGGAAACCTACTGTGCCCCTGAATTAGATTCCTATGACAGACGAGACGTGCCTGCCAGGAAAGAGGCTTTTAAAATGGGCCATCTACTACTTTATAATTTAGAGAGGAACATACACACTTCTTCAGATATATTTTAGCAATTTGTTTCAGGAAAAGAAGAGAAAGAGGTGAGATATGCACAGAGAGGATGAAAAGCATAGGGAGAAGAGTCCCCATGATTATTTCACTACCTACATTCACTGTCACACCCTAGCAAGATCTAGCCCTTGCAACAAGACAGGTGCTACAAGGATGTTCAATCTCTGGGCCTTGGACACCTCTATCTCCTTTGGTGGGCTGACAATAGTGGATTTCTCCACTCAATTTTCAAACATACTCAGTCAGTAAAGCAGAAAAACTCAAAGCAATTTAATCCAACAGTTGCCACGGCACCTACGACCCCTCAGCCTGCTGCAGTTCACAGTACAGGCAGAAGATGATTGTTTTGTTTTGGAAATATTTGTACATGCTGCCAGAACTACATATTATGGGATTTTCACCAAAAGTCCCTTAACTCGAAACAAAAACCAGCCCCCCAACAGGCACATGTGCACTCATGTACATACACAGAGTGCATTTCTGAAGGTGGCAGTAGGATCTGCTGACTGGTGTATAAAAAAAAAACCCAAACAAGAACCTCCACAAAAACATGCCTCCCTGCCTCACCCCCATGAACCCATGCAAACAAATAGGTTCCTAAAGATTGGTATGCAGAACTCTGGCAGCTTCAGTCATAAAAACAGACACAGACACAGCCTTAAGAAAAAAATAGCCCACATTCCAAAAAGTTCATCATGGAAGATCACAAGATGCCCTACACATGGGTATGATGGATGCAAGAAAGAACATTCCTAGAAAATCATAGGAAACAAAAATAACATGAGCAATCTTTAATTTTAACCAAATACTGAGTCATGCACTCCTTCGTGTCTTCCTGGTTTCCAGCCTTACTCCCCAGTGTCTCAGGCTCAATCCCTTCTTGTAGAGACTCACTCATGCCAAGGTGTAGCAATCTTATATTCTGCAAATATAAAGAGAGGACTCCCATACTCATTTCCAGCTCCCAAGTTTGTACCAGCAGAAGGGCATCTGCAACTCCTACTAGTTCAATTAATTTGGACTTCTATAACAAGCAGATGATATGGCACATAAATTAAATATTTGAAACTAAGAGTTCTAAAGTTTGATTTTTCAGCTGAAGTAATCATTTCCATGCACAGCTGTTTGGCCTCCAAACATCTTAATTAAAACCTTTTGAGAGGATAATAAAATTTGCCATTCAATCGAACATTGGACAATTTTACAGCTGATACCAAATGTTATATGATAAACTTAGAGCTGAGTTTCAAAGCATCATTGGCAGTAATGACAATTAAAGAGTTGATCTAAAAACCTCAGGTAATAAGTTTCTCCTGCATTCATTACTGAAGTGGAAATATTTTTATAAACCAGTGTGGGACTTTTTTCTAATGTCAGTATAAAAGCTAGTTCATGTGCCGTCTAGCTGAAACTTGGTGAGACCTGGGCGCTGAACTCTGCATGAGCAATTCTGCACACCTGCTATGGAGAACATTTTTTTTTTTTTTAAATGGTATTCTGAAAACTATCAAGTCCCACTACCTCCAACACAAACCACCAACATGAGGGTAGCTTAACATAAAAAATACAAGCTGTCAGTAATACCCAGAATAATTACATGACGTAAAGATGGAATTCTCCATTATAGTGCCTACCTTTGAATTCGCCTTCAAAAAAATTAAAGAAAGCTCTTAATTATGCAATTTGCATAACACATATACCAAAGCTTTTTAAAACCTGAACATCACATCACTGAACAGATGAACCACTGAAAATAAAACTTTGCTTTCATAATGTTCTTTGAAAACTTCCTTACTCCAGGCTCCAGAGTATTTGTTTTAAAGTGCTGGACCCTGCTGCTGCCCTGGTGAGAGGGCAGCACTTCCCAGAGTGGTTCTCACCACCTTCACCCAGCCCATCTTAGAGGGGGAGCTAAAGGATCTAGCAGGGCAGGCCCACTGTAAGACAGACCTTGGGGGAAAACATCTTTTTGACCTCAGCAGAAGGTTAATTTAATTTCCTGTGTGTTGCCTTTCCCTGTCAAGGCAAAACTAAAAGGAACATTACAGAGGTTTATGGATTCTTTCAACCAAGCCAGTGCTGCAGAAGTCTCCAAACACCTGGGCTGGTGTCACAATTGCAGTTCCAGCAGTGTGGCACTTTTTTTTTTTTTTTTTCTTTTTTTTAGTCTTTTCCATATCTAACAGACATTATGTTTACCTGTTTCATACTCAAAAAATTTATTTCTGGTCATTGTCATGGATGAAAGTATAACGCAGTAATGACTTAACAGGAAATCTAGATTTATTAGTAACTAACAGCACTTGATCATTACAAAATAATTCAGAAAATTTTATAAAAATAGCGACTTATCTACAGATTCTAAGATGACAAGATTCACACTAACTTACTTTATGGTATCTTAAATCTATACATACGTACATGTCCATGCACAAACACAAAACATAGAAATACACACAGAGACAAAAGTATTCGGATCCAGTAGAATGAAATATGTTTCCCCACACACCCGTAAGCAGAGAAAGAGCGGATGAAAGGGAGGCTAGCTCAAAGTAAAATTTCCCTCCTCTCAAGTTTAAATACTCCCAATGCCTCGGCATTCCTCAAGGGGGGATAATTGAGATTCGAGCGGGGGGACTTCGCCCTGGCCTTCCCTCAGCTCTGGCAGCAGATGACACCTTAAGGGTTTTGGTACCTGAGGGGCTCCCAGCTCGGGGGAGATGCTGGTCACAGACCCCCTGCAATCCAGAAGAGCTCAAAGGGTCTCCCTTGCGGTTGCAGCTTATAGGGTCCATGATAATTGATTTTTGTCAGATACCATTTGCTCGAAGTATTCTGGTGACTTCCAGCAGTTGCACAAGAACTTGATGAATGTGCAACTCTGTTATTGTTCCATCTGACCAGGTGTGCCAGGCCATCAGGAGATGATGGGCCATTATATCCCTTTTGGGGAGGGCAGGAGGCAGGCTCTGAAAGGGGAACTGCCATTATCAGTCCTTATCTTCACAGATTGGTGTATAGCTCGGGGGGAGGTGGGTGGAATCGCACCTAGCACCAAGCATCCAGCAAGGAGGGGTGAGAATTGCACCACCACAGTCATCTAACACAAAAAAGAAATTAGCTTTCAATGTTACGAAGAAAGCCTACTTTATTTTAGGTTAGTTGGGGGGTTTTTGTTAACTTTTGCAGATGATTTAAAATCTAGATAAAATTGCTATCTAGTGCAACAACAAAACCACACTGGTTAATTACTTCGGTGAATAAATGAACAGTTCAACACTTCAAAGTCATACAAGTAACTTTCCTGCAGCCCAGTTCTTATTGGCAAGAAGTAAGGAGAAATAAACTGCTGCTGCTTTAGAAAATGAGGTCGAAAGGAAATTCATTATATGGACAGAAATCCTCAAGGCCTCAATTCTGCAATTAGATGCATGATATTGGAGGCCAGTGTCTCTGGAGAATCCCACTGCTTTGAAATGAAGTTTCAGTTTACTGCCATGGGGTATCAGACTAGTGTGGAGGGTCTGTCTCCATCAGAAGAACTGATGAACAGGACATACCTGAGTCACTATAATTTGCAAAGTTTTATATTCAGTTTAAGTCAAGTAAACAGACTTCCTTTAAAATTCTTTATGGCAGAAAAAGGAAACTGTTAATGAACAGGATAAACAAAGACCGCATCCTAATTTCAGGCTTTGCAATAGGAAGAATTTCTTCATTTTCTGCATACTCTATTTTTACCTTCTTAAATTAAATTGTTATTTGCTGGAAGAAAAACAAAACAAGACCACAACAAGCCCTTTATACTTTTTCTGCCCTCTGTATAACATACACTTTGAATATTATCACCAGGTTTCCACAGTGAACTTAGGACTCTGCTGCATGCATGGACTCCATAAGAACAAGGTTGACAAGAAAATTTATGTCACTGTAGATATTAAAATCTGTCATTTGAATTGCAGCATAGAATCACAGAGTATCTCAAGTTGGAAGGGACCCATAAGGATCATCGAGTCTAACTCCCTCTTCCTCACAGCACTACCTAAAATAAACTGTATGATGAGGAGGGTCGTCCAGTGCTTCTGGAACTCTGACAGGTTTGGTGCCGTGACCACCTCCCTGGGGAGCCTGTTCCAGTGACCAACCACCCTCTCAGTAAGAACCTTTTCCTAATGAACCATCTGAACTTCCCCAATGCAGCTTCATTCCATTTCCTCGTGTCCTATTGCTGGTCACCAGCAGGAATAGGACAAGGCCCAGACAGTCAAAATACTTATCAGTAATTTTTTTTTTTTTTTTTTTTTTTTTATAAGAGTTCCTCTTTGCCCATGCTGTAGCCACAGAACTTTTTTCACTGCATGCTATGAAAAGAGCTTCTGAGTTTTCTCTAGGGTAAAAATCTCCCTTCCCATTTTTAATGTCACAGATTGGAAAGGTAAAGGGTGATGTTACTCACACATTTTAAGGATGTAAGACTGAGGCAAGGTGTTTAAAGGCTTTGAAATAATCAGTAGCTTGAGCTGCTTAAGCTATCATTGCCAGAAGATGTAGCTTTTTATACTACCTTTCTGGCAACAGCTTACAGAGCTAGGCCCATCTGGTGAACAAAGGCTTTGGTGTGTGCAAGCAATCCTGGTGCAGAAGTAATGTGCCTGTGCTAACAGGCATCTGTGCAAGCAAGATACTGTAGCAGGCACAACACAGAGTTAATGTGACTATTTGCATCTGGACCAGAGATGGTGCTTGTCTGGCTGGGCCTGAGCTGCAGGTGATGCTCTGATGACTCCACAGAGCCTGAATGTTCTGAAAATCGGACAATTAGAGAGCCTGCATGCCCACGTAATGAGGACTGCTCACAATAAGGCTACCTTAGCATTGCAAGGAACCTGCAGAGGAAGGGAAAAAAAAAAATCTCTACGTAATTGTATTATCTTCATCACAGGACTGTCCTTTTTCCCCTCTAAAACCTCCTGCTCCGTATACTGTCTTCCACTTTCTGCAAGTGAGATGGCAGAAGTTAATATGTAAAAAAAAACCACTCTAAAAAATAATCAGCCCCCAACTATACATAAATCTTATAGGAAAAATCTTAAAGTCTTTTTTTTTTTTTTTTTTTTTTTTTTAAACAAGGATTAGCTACCTGAAAAGTGCAATTAATCTTTCCCCTGTTGTTTTGTTCTGACATTTGTAACATCTCTTTTTTACCTGAAGCACAGCATGTATATGTCCTCTATTGAACAACAAGTTGTTTTCAGGTATTATCTTTGAAAAATTATACCATCTAGGAAGCTCACATAAAAAGGTAAGAACTTTGCACTTTTCCATTTCTCAGAGAATTGGAAGGGGACCACAAACCATCAATTTCTGGCTAAGAGAATAAAGTATTATTTTTAATTTTAAAGGGAATTATTCTGGACTTTGGAAAATCAGATTCATAGGAAAGTTTAATTTAGAATAAATTCAAAGTAAGCTTTCAAATGATTGACATTGTATTTGAAGAAGTTAAATTCAGATTACTATAGGTCCATATGCTAATTATGAAGTTCAGATTATCTGTAAAATCCCAACGCATAATCAGGCTTCTTTATTTCAAAGTCATGTCTTCAAATTTGCTTGATTCAGGTTTTATAAATCAGTTCACCTTGCTAATTCTAGTAAATGAAAAGAGCTTTGCCCACTGCACTGGAAGTAAATAAGGGATCAGGCAACCTCTGTGAGTGGTAATATTAGAAATTAGCCTCGAAGGGAGCAAATAAAAAATATGTAAAATCTTAAAGGAGATCTTGATCCTTCAGTTTCTCATGCATCAAACAAGAAAAATACCCTACTGATAGGACACTGTCAGGCAAAACATGGAGCTGCATAAGCAGGGCTTCCCTTGAAATCTGGACTAGGGAAGCTGAGTACTACTTAAGGACTAAATGGTACTGGTGGCTAAAAGTTAATTTCTCTGAGAGGCTGATTTTCACAATAAATAATGTTGCAGAGATATTATATATAAAATAAATGCAATTAAATGCATACATAACATTCAAACATGCTGTATCAAAGTAAAACAATTCAATTTCCATGCTAAAACTCTGATAAATGTTAAATACTGCTTACAGACTTTGAAGACTTGCTTTATGCTAGATAATGCAGAGACTTCTGGGTGTCTTAGTAATTTAAGACAAAAGAGAAACTTCCTTAAGTATCAACACAGGGGTAAAAAAGATTTTGCCCTTCAAAAGACAACTAGGAGAATCTGGGCAACATATTGGGTCACTACAGTACAGTAGATGAATATATAGTACTTTCAATACTCAAGGGAATAACTAAGGCAGGAGACCTTGAGAGCAGAATATTTCTACCTAATTTAGATTCCAGAGCAGAGAGTTTAAGCTGCTTATCAGCCAACCAGGTAAGCTTCTATCTCTTCAGAAGAATATGACCCTCTCCCTTACTATGCTTCAAACAATTACAGGTTACACACAATCTCAGTTTCTACCCGAGATTCTGATTTACCTAACTGCAGACTTTTCCCCCTTTCCTCCATCCATCATAGACATTAAAAGTTTAATTACCTCTTTGAGAATTTTTTTTCTGCCCCCCTGCATAGTTATGTTCAACAACAAAAGGACACAATCAACATCAATTTCCACCTGTGACAGTACATTTCAGAAGCTGTCATTGAAAGCAGTCAGGTAGTTCTTCCACTTCTTGAACTAAAAAAGTTTTTGCCATTTTTTCCCTGATCTCTGTCACTGGACATACTCAAAGTTGTCCATTTTTTTTCATAAAAATTGTTGATAAAATATTGGGTTTTCAAAGAGGTTTTTTCCATAAAAGAGATTTTTCAAAACTTTGGGGGTACTTCTGCCACTGGGCATTATTACGGTTCCATTTTTTTTGCGTTCCTCCTTCCAGCCAGGTATACCCCCTGTACATTGGCTTTGCCCTTTAAGTCTAATCAGGTAACTCAAGTTGCAGAAGAGGAAAGAAATATTATTTCACAACTAATTTGCACTGTTCCTAAATACTAGAATGTGGCATTCCACAAATGAGATTTGGGGTGTTAATGGCCCTATTTTTAATTTTACAGAGGAAACAACAGTACTAAGAAAATCTCATCTTCCTTGTTTAGCAAATAACTTAACTTTAAGCTACTCCTAGTCTTATTACAAAATTCCTCCTTAAAGTATCAGCACAACTTGGGGCCCTCAGTGGGGGCTACAACCCACTGAAATTACTGGCCTTATTCCCAAACTGACCAAAATAGCCCAAAGATCTGAGCACAGTGATCCGGGCTCTGTGAAAGGGTGGGAGGAACCGAAACAAACATTCATGTGGTATTTTAAAGAGGATATGGGATAGAAAAAAGGATTTAAACAAGAAAAAAAAATATTGAATATACATAATATTCTGCTTTACTGAACAAGTGAGCACATGAAAGATTGTATCTTTCCTGTTTCTAACAGAATTGCATTGAAGCAGGTTACCATATCTAACCATGAGCACTTTGTACGACCTTGTGAAGACACTGATGATCACAGTGTGGTCAGAATTGTCCTTCTAATTTTATTTAGCAGCTAGAATACTGTGACTTTTTCAGTCTATGAATATTTTTTAAAATAAAATACCCACAGGATCAAGATGCAAATAAATATATTAGTAGCAGAAATTCATCATTACATTTGATATCTAGACTCTCTTATGACCCCTGGTTATGAAACACGGAACATCCTTTGCCTCTAATCACATGCCAGGGTGGCAAAAATCCAAAACATCAGAAACATGTGACAAGCTCATTATTTCTCCAAATAAAAAGCAGTGTGAAAATATACAACTATTTTCACTCAGTCCACTCAGTTAAACCATTTTATGGGCTGAAAAACAGACTTAGTACAGACTTAGTGAGTACTTTGAACTGGGACAGTTAGTGCTATTAAGAATAAATGATTCCTGCAACTTCTAAGAATTTGCTACTAGTCACGAAAATCTTGATTAAATTTGGTTTAGCATTCATTAACCTGGCATAATGAATAGAGACAAATACAGAGAAAACATTTCATTAGCTGCCATTCAGTGTCAGATGATGTCATGCCCAGTTGAACATCTTGCCCACCTCTTTCTTCTCCAAGTCCACAGCTCTCCTTTGGAGCACTTGTGAGGAAAGTTTCCCGGACTAAGCCTACAAATTGTTTTCAAGCTGTCTGTCCTCCCTGCTGAGTCACTCACAGCTAATTAATACCAAGTCCATTTGTCATTTTGTCTGCTCTTCCCACAAATAATCAATTCCCTTAAAATGCCATGTTCTAGCACAAGGTAGCAAACCCTGCCCCTCACTACTCTGTAGGAGATGCTGCCAACCCAGACTTGGTCTCAATGTCCTGTTGTTCTTTAAGAACAAATATTGTAGAAACTGCAGGCTTTAGGGATCTACACACAGAAAACATGCAGCTTAGTGTAAAGGAACAGCCAGCCTCTTTCTGACAATGTTGCTATAAATTTTAGATTCATCAGTTTGCAGATGACAACATGGAGTCCACAGAGACTTCTTTTACATAGTTCAATACAGAAGAGAGGTGAATTGTTATCATTATTCTTTTACAAGTGTAAAAACTAAAATTTTAAACTAAACTGTTGACAGGATCTTTCTCTGATGTCACAGAAGGACTATCAAAGGCAATTTGAAATGCTGATACTCAGAAAAGCCTCTGAAAGATATATAGGGGAAATCCTCACTGCCTAAGGTAATGCTGTGGGTTAATCTCAGTAGGCATCTAAATTGCACAGAGTTGTTTGCTCACTCCCTGCAGTGGGATACAGAGAGAATCGGAAGAGTAAAAGTGAGAAAACTTGTGGATTGAGATAAAGACAGTTTAATACATAAAACAAAAGCCACGCATGCAAACAAAGCAAAACCAGGAATTCATTCACCACTTCCCATGGGCAGGCCGGTGTTCAGCCATCCCAGGAAAGCAGGGCTCCATCATGCGTAACGGTGACTTGGGAAGACAAATGCCGTAAGTCCAAACATTCCCCATTCCTTCTTCTTACCCCATTTTTTTACTGCTGAGCATGACGCCGCATGGCCTGGGATGTCCCTGGGGTCAGCTGGGCTCAGGTGTCCCGGCTGTGCCCCCTCCCGGCTCCTTGTGCCCCCCCCGGCTCCTCGCTGGTGGGGTGGGGTGAGGAGCAGGAAAGGCCTTGACTCTGTGTAAGCGCTGCCCAGCGGTAACGAAAACATCCCTGTGCTGTCAGAGCTGTTTCCAGCACAAACCCAAACCACAGCCCCATACTGGCTACTATGGAAAAATTAACTCTATCCCAGTCAAAACCAGCACAGATAATATTATCATGACATACACTATTAAACAGTGTAAATGGAGTGACTATCAGGATTACGCATTACTTGAGACGGACTGAGACAGGATTCATCCAGTCTAGCAAGACATAAAATTAATGCAGCCTTCATGAAAAACACTATTAATTCCAGTTGTGGATAAAATTTAACTGAAGTCCTCAATAAGATACTAGTGAGTCCAGAAGAGTGTCATACCTGCAGGCACATGAAGGTAATACTTGTACTTAGAGAGGTAGTGTTTATTAAACTTTACAGCCTTCACCCACTGCTGTACATCTGGAGACACTGCAAATCTTCAGCAATTGAAAGTCTTTGCAAAGCTATTCAGTGCTAACCATAACAAACAGAAAATCCCTCTGGCACCTGAGAGGAGAAAAAGAATGGGGCTGTCTGAACCCAGAATTGCCTGTGGATCAGAATAATAGAGGATAGATTTGTCTCAGACTATAGCAAGCATTTCTAGCCTAAACTTTTAAAGAAGCAGATCTTAAAGGAAATGGGAAGTATTGTCCATTACCAGACAGACACCTATATCATCCTTACTTTCTTCCTTCTCTTCCTTTCTGTATCCTGCCTCCTCCTCAACTAGATAGGTCCAAGAGTAAAATGGCATTCCTGAAAAGTAGAACAGATTGCCTGGTCTGTTGTGCTGTACTGTACTTTAATTCAGGCATTTGAGCCAGTGCACAACCAAGAAATCAGTGTGGAAAAGGGATTGGAGCCAATGGGCACTAGAGCTATATTGACATGGTTGCCAGCAAGGATATCTGTGCAATGATGGCCTCACTCTGGCTGCCCTTACCAGTTAACTAATATTTATTTGGGTGGAGCAAAGGAGATACAGCTGTATGCACCACTGACATACTAGAGAAGCAAACTAATTGGACAATTCAGTCATTAAACTTCACTAACTGTGTTCAGTGGAAACATTCCCACAATGAAACTGGAAAATGCTACACTGAAACCTGTGCCTCAACATGACCTTCTAGAAATGCAGCTCTATATTTTGTATCATATTGCTTGACTGGTCCAAGCTACTCCAATTCTTTCCAGGAAGATTTTGTATTTTGAATAAATATTTTCTCAAGGATTTCTAGATCAAGTAGCTGAAATTCCTTCATAGTTTTAATTCTGCATCTAAGCACAGGCTTTTCCGTTCAAATAGCTATTGGAGCCCTAAACAAGGCTTGCTAACAGAAGCAGATGTCATCTTGCAGCTATTAGCAACAAGGGCAGTATTAAGGTGAACATGCATTTGCACACTGAAGATGTTACAGCACCCTTTTTCTTGTCACTAAGATTTTGCTTTTGCAAATACCATTGACAGAAGTATCTACCAACTCAGTAAGAACCCTATGAACAATATTCCATATGCTGGGAGAATGACATCTAAATTGAGGAGAAGTTCACATATACGCATTAGGCCAAATTAGCTATAACCAGAAGGTAATTAAATAATACAGTCACTTCCTTTTACCATTTCTCTTGATAGTTAACAAGATTTTCTTTCCTAGGAAATAGAGAAAGAAATGTATATGTTACTCTCTTTGCCTTCCATTGTACATTTGAGTTTGGAAAGACTGAACATTACTTATATTGAGATTTTATTAGGCACTGTTCGAGAGAGCTTGAAACATTAGTAATAAAGTTTATGCCCTTTCTGGCTTCCTGTTCTCTTTTTAAAGTAGAATGATGGGAAGAAAATGTCAGTTGAAGACCTATTTTAGTTTGAGTTAGCCTATACTGAACATTTAGGAGTCATCTGAATAACTCCGGCACAGAACTTCATTATTTATGTAACAGCCGCAGTCAGAGGCTGAACCAAGATCATATCACACTACACCCTGTACCATCATAAAGTGAGATAAAAGTGTCAGTCTAAATTTGGACTAAAAACTTGCCAAATACTTTGGATATTTTAAAAAAAGAAATAGTCCAGCTGGTTGCAATGAAACTTCTTGAGTACTTCTCTGTTGCACCAAGTAGCCTGGTATTACCCCAGGTAAGTTAGTGCTCTGGAAAAGGTGGATGAGCCTTTCTTACACAGCACTCAGCTCAAGCTGGTGAGCAAGCTTTGCCGTCCTGCTACCGAGGCCAGGCTAGTGTCCACAGGGACACCAAGCTGGAGATGTGGCATCTTGCTGGCCTTTATAAACATAGTCTTTGTGTAAGCGCTGTTCATGCATATTGGTACTTGTGCATTCAGAGATAGTCATGGTTCCCTAGAGAGCTTCAGGCAATAGGCTAAATATGTTTTGCCCTTCCTCCCCTCCCTCCCTCCCCCAACAGAAGTGTAAGACGTCACTGTGGCAGTCAGTCAAAAATGATTGAATACATATGGATAAAGTGCTGCCACCTTATTCCTAAGCAATTGTACAATTTGTGTAGCTGACAGTCTATGCCTGCTTTGCGGAGTAACAGACAGATGACTGATGAAGACAGCAGATATACAGTCATGTTGCCACACATAGGTGAGACCAATTTGAATTCAAGAATAACCATCATGGAGTTCAGGGAACACGTGTTTCTATACTTCCGACCTCTGGAAATGGCACATCAAATTTGATGGAAGATCCATCACATTAGTACGGGTTGGAGGTTTGAAAATCTCATCTTTTTCTTGGAAGAAACAAAACAGAAAGAACAATACATTTTTCAATAATAGTCAGAGTTCCCAGAATGATGCTTTCTGATCATCTGATTATGTATTAGATGAAAATTGTAGTTCAGGGAAAATAATCAATTGCATCCTATGGCTATAGCAGAACTGAATATATCAATGGCTTTTGTTATTATTTTTCCAGTTGTTATTATTCCAGTTTTGGAATGGCTGTCCTGCAGGACCCAACATATCAGAGGAAACATCTAATATATATATATACAGTCAGGACTCTCAGCTGATGCAAGTAGTATTCGCTATCATTGTTGGTGCCCAATTATTAACTTTGTAGCAAACAGATTATCTTCATCCTATTTACAGAAGAATCTTTTATTTCTTACTGCTTCTATCATGCAAAAATTAGGAGGACATTGTTTTAGTTTTCTGTCAAGGATTTTTTTCCTCTCCCATCACAATTTCAAAAAACCCACGCATCATTTATGCAAACATATTTCTTGGGTTTTACTCAAAAATTTAAAGAGTTGAATAAGAAATGGCAATACCGACACCACAAAATAAACATCAAGCTATATTACTTTCCCATTAGGGAATGTTATTTCTGAATCTTATCTTCTGCTCATCACATCCAGTGTTAAACTCAATGATTTTAAGAGGTATTAAATTCAGCCTTATTTTTACATGCAGTCATTAACATGTTAAAAAAAATGCTTGTCATTTCAACTGGACTGGAACTTTAAAAGGGTGGATGCTGCACCTCTTACAAGAAACTGTTTTCCTTCAGTGCTTGCAAAAGCCTGACATGTGGTCAAGGAAATACTCAGACTGATTAAAATCAAGCTGCTAATAATTAACTACTCACAGATGTCTCCTAAAAATCTGACATGACTTTGATTTGTATGCCAAAATAGAAATATTCTGGCAGGACACCTATGAATCATTTCTATTGTCATCTGTTTGAAACTTTAGATACAGTGATTATATTTAATACTCTTATAGGAAAATGAAGACTGAGCACAGTTATTATCCAATGACTGTACATACTGTAAACACTTAGCTTTTTCTCAATTTTTTTCATTCTAGAGATTGAGTTAAAAAAAAAAAAAAATATTGAAAAAAAGTAGTGTGGGCACAGCAGTAAATCCCAGAAAGCTAATATCAGAAAGGTCAATTTTTTTTTTCCAATTCTGGTCACGATTGAAAAGTACTTCCATTTTTGGTATGTTATTAAAGACAGTGTTCTACTGCAAGAAAATTGAGATTCCAATAAAAACTGGTGTTCACTGGGGATCTGACACCACTGAATGATTGAGGGACTTCTCAGTGAAACTGTATTTAATCCATTTCATTGTACTAACCTGTACTCTGTACTATAGTATAGGTACATCTTAACTTCACCTTGATTTATTTTTAAGACTGTCTGTCATTCCTATGCTTCAACCTTCACCATTCATTTTTAGGAACTTCCTCATTAGAAAACTGTTGGGATTTTCAAATTCAAACAACTAGAGCATAGAAGTGTTTTTCCTTATCCCCCAAATTCATCTGAATAGCTGCCATTATTTCTAACAGGTGCCTGTCTTCTTTCAACTGTGTCCTAGTGCTCTGAAGAAGCATCATAATTGCAGCAAGGTGTAAGAATCATGGCAAAAGATAAAAATACATTAACAGCTCAATTTGTTTAAATAAGGACTATTTTATTACTAATGGAGCTACAGCCAACAAGGTAATGGTCTGACACATGTTTCTCACATCAGGAGTGCACCAAGAGACTGACTGCCCAAAAGGACATGTAACGTCCCTTCTGTGCAATCCTCTGCGACCTCATCCGTCCCGGCCCCAGAAGCTCAGCAGCTGCTGCTAAGTCTGCTCCAGTACAGCAGTCATGCAACCGCAGATCAGATCACCAGAGTGAAATTGTGAGCAAGAGCAATAAGAAGCCTCATCTGGGGCCCCCATGCCACCATCCTCAATCTGACATCTGAGGAGCTGCCCTTGTCCTTGCCCTTGCCTCAGCTATGGTGTAGGTATGATGTAGGTGGAGTCAGCTGCTTGCTTTTCTCTTTAGCTTCTTGACCTGAATTCAGAAGTGCCTTGTCGTTAGCCTTCTCTACCGTTTTCTGGACTACCACCTGCACCCTTTTTCCTTGACTTCACTGTCCTGCCTGCCTTGCTGCTGCGCTTGGCTCCTCCCTTACGTCCCTTTGCAGAGTCCCTCTTTTGTTGCTCCCTGACACCTTGTCTATGAAAGAAAAGGAAATGATTCCCCATTTCCCTTGCCAACAAGAATTGTCACTTCATTAGAAAGAGTTAACTAAAACCTGAAGGAAGATCTACTCTTCATTTCTTGCTGAAAACATCATTCAACATCCTACTGATGACTCCAGAAGGAAGGGCAATTGTTGGAATAATATTTTTGGACTGAACTTGGAAATGCACAAAACTTCATTTCACACACAACAATCTACAATCACAGAATAAATAAATTTATTGTCACTGCAAACTATTTTGGGCTTCATCTCAGAGGCTTGAGGTTGCCAGTTTACACAGCCTCCAGAAGGAGGGACTTCTAACAACTGTCATGCCATACGATGGCTGACAGCAGGGAGCAGCTCCATCCATTTCACAGTGGATGCTCCACCTGTTCCCAGACTTTTCTGAACAGAGATGTACAAACAAGACAGAGGCAGTAGATTATCAGAGATTGAAAATGAAGTAAAAGAATTTTAGCTTCCAAGGAAAAGATATTTTTTTTAAATTACCCATAAATTTACCTGAGGTAATATTTTGATCCCCATTAAAATCAGCCAGAGAATTCCATCGGCTTTGATAGAAACAGAACTTCTGCCACAATGAAATCTATTACAGTTCCGTCAGAACAGATGCTTTAGTAGAAGTAATTTTTAAAACTATATCATAAGGTCTACTCTCAGTTACATAGATCATCTTCCTGATGTTACTGCTCAGAGCAGAGCTCCTCAAATGAAAATTGAGAACATTTTAAAAACATGATTCTTAAGGATGAGTAAAGTTTTAAAGCAAATTTGAGTGTTATAAAAATTATTTAAAACCCAACATGTTTTGCAGAACATTTTCAGTCATAATTCAGCGTTCAAATCTCATCATTATATTGATGAATGAAACTGGTCCAAAATTGTCTAAATTTATCATAGCTGTTGGTGTCTGAGGTAGCTCAGTCTTGTGATACTTGCATTTGCTGAGCACAGCATGAGACATCTCATGAAGGTGCAGATACAATTTGCCTTGTGTACTGAACAGCTCCACTATATATGCTTCTTTTAAATTAGGGTATGATCCCTATAGAGTTTTAAGGAAGCTCTGAGTATTCCTGACTTTTGCTGGTACTGTGCATCCATCTATCTATTCTCATTGTCCTGGGGCTTTTGTTCATTACCAAGGGTTCTGGGTCAATAAAATTCAGTTCGACACCCCCCCCCCCCCCCCCCCCCATCAGAAAGCTCATGGTAGACTTCCTAAAATGCAATTGTCTTACACACCAGAACTGAATTTGTCAGATTATATGAAAATAATTTTGGTTCATACAGTTGAGAGTGAATAGATTAATGAAAAAGCTGAATTGGATGCTCCTCAGAGTTCAAAAGGTATTGGTAAAGATCATGGATTATACCAAGCAGAGTCACTGCAATTAGGAACACATCCAAGTCTCAGAATGGTGAAGGGTCTTTTCACCCAAAGGCTGACCTGAGATTACATGAGTACGTCATAAAGAGTGAAAATTACTGAACTGCATACAATCTTGATAAATGCTGGGCTTCATTAAGTCACTGCAGTATGAAGTTGGTTTGACCTACTATGTATGTAAAATACTAAAAATAATTAATATAATCACAGTGTCATTGAGAAGATTACATTAGGGTAGTTTTTGGTTTTCTTTGAAGTATTCCATTGCCCGAAAATGTTGGACAATGTTGTTCCACTCAATCAAACAAAACCGTTGAAGATTTATCAATTGTACAGCCTATTTTGGTAGTAATGTGTCAAACCCAAATTACTCAACATCAGTCACTCAAAATCTATCTAGCATCAAGACATTTTAAAATTCGTAACTATGACTAATTTAATAATGGTATGGCATTTTTCAGCAGACAAGTTACCTAGATGAAAATATCCAAAAAATAAAAACACAGGTTATAAAATGTGTTTGGAAGTGACCCATGTGCCTTTTGAGCATAACGCAATTAGAATAAATGACAGGAAAATGTTTGCCTCATCTATCACTGGAAACATTCTATTGCTAAAATAAACATGAAATGTTTTAGATTATGTGAGACAAAGTCTTGTAAGATCTGGTGCAAGTTTCAAAAAATTTAATCGAAAAGTCATCCATGAGAATGAAGGCAAAGCAGTCTTCTGAGACCTTATTAAGGCTGAAAACCCCAGATATTTGCATGAAGTCAGTAACCTCAACATGTTATATTTTATAAGAATCACACCAGTGATAGTTATTGCTGAGATTTTATACCACAGCAAAACCAAAGATGGGTCTTTAAGGGTCCAAAGGGTAAATGAAAATATAATTAGTTTTGAAGACTGTCACAGCTTTTTCTTCTTTTGGTTGATGAAGTGACCTACAGCAAAAGTATTTCTACTATTGCTCTTGAACTATACACTAACATCTATTTTCCTAAATAATAAATTAGGTTTTTATCTACATTTTTTAAAAATTAAATTCTTTCAGGTTCACTGGGAAATTTATTACCTTTCTAACCGGTATCCATCTTTGTTTTATCATTTGCACATTCACCGTAAATAAAACAATATAATAAAACTTGAAGATGTAAGTTGACTTGAATAGGTAAAGTACTTGAGTAAGTAAAACTTGAAGATGTAAGTATAATATGTTGACTATGTAAAACAAGTATTAGAATTACTAATACACAGCTTCAGCAGTGCAAGTGTGGCTGGTAGCATGACTGATGAATACATTATGTTTATGCAGCAATTTAAGATTTTTCTATTTTTTTTCTTGATATTCATCTGTGATTGGTAATCAAAAGCTTCAGGGTGTTCAGGTTCTCTTCAAAGAAAGCTGTGGAAGCACCTTATGTTTTCTTTTCAGAATACATGTGGATGGGGCTCCGTGAATGCAAAAGAATATTCATGATACAACTCACTTTCTCCCAAGTCAGATCTGCTTCTTTCTTCTGAAGCATTCAGAGCTCTGCCTGGCTTGAGAAATTGTAGTCAACATGCCTGAATGTCAAAGAATTTTCACTTTAGCTCTATATCAGGCTCTGGGACCTTCTGGCTGCATTGAGTCTAATCCAAGATTTACTGTATCTAAGGTCAAGAATGGTCTCTTTAAACAGAATTAGGTTCTCAAATCCCTCTGTCTCTCAACATTTCTTTTTCCCCTCAGAAATGCGTTTATACTGAATAGCACAAAAATCCTTTCTGAAATCAATCACACCGCTTGTACCAGCTACCTATCCATGTAGCTTTTATGATTACTTTCATAAGTGTAACTGCATCTTTAGCTGCTTAACTATTTTTGGAAATTTGCCCTTCATGACTGAGACAATGTATTCCCTTTTTATTCTCCAAAGATACTCCTTGTCAGCTTTCCTATCTCTTGCATCAAATTAAAGTTTCTCAGTACAAAAAAAAAAAAAAAAAAAATTAACACAGTGCCTCCTGAAGGGCTTTCTTGTGTACCAATAACAAAAGAATTATTTTTGAGCAAAAAATCACTTTATTCCAGCTCACAGCTAACTTCATTAAAATTAACCGTTAGTCCCTAGCACTATGACTTGTTGTACAGCTCCTTCTGCACACATGAAACATCATCTTTCCTGATTTGCTGCTCAGGGTGAAAGAAACTGCATGCACAGTTTGCAAACTGAAATAGCAATTTTCATTTTTTTCCCCCATAAAGCCTCAGGCTGAGTTTGGTGGCGTTCAGTGCTTCCTATCACCTCCCTGTCTGAGCATCTTTGTGGGAATGTACAAAAGGAGAAATAGTAAATATGCCATTTTTTCACACAATTCTGATCATAAAGAATACATGTAAGGAATACTTTTGAATAGATTTGTTTTAGTTGCAAGCATTTCTGAACTATAAAAATGATTTCACAGTTGGATCCCACAGGCAGGAGAGATCAATTGTATTGCTATGACTAAAGTAGATTATTACAAAATATATTATACTGCACATCTCAAACATCGTACTTATAATTTTCAAATATGTCTATTTTCTGAGAAACCCAGTGCTTCCAAGAACTGACCATACTTAAACAGTTTGAGGTTCTCAGTATCTTATCATTATCATCGAGGTACAACCCTCTAACTTACAGATATACTTTGAAAGGAAAAGAGGCAACAGTTACAATTTATGGAACAGAAAATTCTGGGTGGAAATGAAAAAAAGTAAACTCTTCACCAGGCAGTGGTAAAGTGCTGGAACAAAAGCCAAGAGGGGCTCAGGAACCTCCATCCTTGGAGGTGTTCATAACTGCAACCTACTCCAATTTTGAAATTTGATATGCTTTGAACAGAGTGTGGACTAGAGACCTAGAATTAAATTATTCTGTGATTCTCTGATATGATATTACCATGTATACAAACCATGACTGTATTTCTCAGTAAGCAGTGGCACACGCTGGACTGAAGGACCATCTTCTGAAGACTGTGTAGGTGTCTGCCGTTGAGTACTCACAACAGGGTAACTCAGTGCATCCCTGCTTCATAAATTGATCAGCTGGAATTGAGACAGTACTGGAAAATGAACATCTGTTCATTCTATGATACCAAGCAGTGGAAATTATCTCTTAAGAAACCCTTTTAAAAACTATTTCCCATTTTCCTGTCACGAGTACCAGAATAAACCCTCTGGGTTTATACCGCTGCAGGCAGATTCCTTCTATTCAGAGCAGATCACTCTGCCGGCCCTTGTGGCAAAGTGCGCTGGCTTGGAAGGATTATAGTCTCCCCCATCCCTCTTATCCTGGGTGGTTTTTGGTGGTTGATGTCACACTTAACATTTTTCCCTGCTGCAGTTATAACTTCAGGTGATGCAACCCCTTCTGGGTTGTTTTGTTTTCTTGAATTATGATTAGAAAAATCCAACAGGGATTGTTGAGTAAGAGTACTATGTTCTCAGCACACACCATATTGGTTTGTAGAGCAGATGAACTGCTTCAGCACATTCTGGATTTTTCACTATATCCAGGTGCTTTGTCCTGGACCACAATCATACATGCTCTTCTCAGGAATTTCTACCTTGAAACTTGGTAAGTGGCTGATGAGTCACAAACTTGCACATTTTTCTATATCCCAATGGTTCCTTGTACATTCTTATATAGAACATAAGAGTTCACAAGTCCACAAATATCCCCTAATTTTCCTTTTCCATATTGCAACCTTTTAGCTCACTTTCTCTGAGTTAATGGTTTTAGTTGTCTTGGCTTCATTGTTCAAGCAATTTAAAAATTAAGAAATAAAACTACTTTTTCTCATTTATTTTGCTGTCACCCATTGATTTCAGACAAAAGGAGAAATTTTGCTTTGCAATCATCTGCTGCAGTTCAAGAGTGATTCACCTGACAGCACTTTTCATTGTGCCATTTACTGTCAGTATTTTTCTGAGTTTGTTTTATTCTCAGCATTATGTGTTGTTCAAAAATTACGCAGAACTGAAGAGCTCAGAGGTTTCTTCTCAGTCTGTTCTCACGTAATACAATAGCCAGTTCCAAAAGTCTTATGCAAAATCTTAAAAATAGTATTATTTTTTGTCCTCAGAACTGTGGCATATTTCAGAATGAAGCACTAATTTTCATCTTTGCATGTAGTTACTGTTGGGTGAATCGTCCTACCTGTAAGTCAGTAGAACAAGATACTCAGTGTGAAGAGAATCAACACATTTCAGGGCTGTTAAAAATGTTATTCTTCTCTACTGTGTGTTATCAATTTACTTGAAGCAATGGTAACAAATAGTTGAAAGAGGACTGAATTGCCAGAATTGTGTTTTCTCGCAAATGCTTAACCATGCTCAATGATTTTCTAAACAAAACCAAAACCCACATGGGAGTGGGAACTCCTGACAGAATATGCTGCATTGAGTCTTGATTGAAGTGAGACATCATTTTTTTATACTTGTTAAAGTAGCTGTTTGTATTGCTTTTTATTAGCAAAATGAGTGTTATCTCAAATATTCACCTTCAGAATAGAGAGGAGTATTTTAAGTTCTAATTCTCAGTCAGCGGCTGTCATTTTCGTGTTTTTATTGTATTGAGAACACATTCAGTTTATTTTTCCATGCTTTTCTCTCACTCCTCACAGAATACTGACAAGCTGTGTGGGAAGCATCAGCAAGAAAAGGAAAAAAAAAAAAAAACCAACCACAAAACACCCAAAAACCAAACCCACAAAACCCCCACAAGTTAGACAGCATTTTGGCCTAGATTTACTTAAAATCTTGGGGGCAATGGAAGAGATCTGTCTTGCTGATATTCCCTCAGTGAGTTTTTAGTCAAACAAACAAAGCAGTTAAGTACAGTGTGGTCCCATGATTTAAGTCAAGCAGAGTCCCTTCAAGTGCTTCACTGAAAGGGAAATAGTTCTGCTTACAGAGAGCAGCCTAATAACCTCTAGTTCATCTCAGGTACTGCAGTGGTGAGGGACTCATCTTTGCCCAGAACTCATACGTAATGGGCAGGACAAAATTTGGTTTCTACTACCCTACCAGAGACTTAGGGAATGAAAAAGGTTCTTTTCAAGTGTATTGCTACTAGTTTCAGAGGAACAATAAAAGAAAGGATAAATCTGACTTATCATCATCAGTTATGATGGGTATAGTGCCATTCTCTTCTGTAGCACCTGAATCACAACCTACAACATGCTTTCCATCTACTGAAGAAACAGGAGATGTCTCTCTTGACAAAGTACAGATTCATTTCTCTCCATTACCCATATCCTGAGATGAAAGTGATCAGTCAGAGTAACAGACCATAACCAGAAAGTAAGTAGTTCTAAACACAGAAAACAGATTGACAACCTAATAAATAAAGTAAGTCTATATCCTAAGCCTCTCTCAACCAGAGGGATATAAAAATCCCTCTTATTCTGGTTCTCCTTAACCTGCTATCCAAAGATATGAAATTTTAAAAAGCTGTCTCTGCAACAGAAATAAATACTGGTATCAACAACTACAGCAGCAAAGCTTTTATTAGGAAACAGAGATAAGAGAATCCTAGACTTTAATTGTTTCAATTTTGAATTCCCACAAGCACAATGATGATTATGTGGATATTGCATTTATATTTGTGTACTACTCTCTTTAAAGCAGATGCACAGCTTCTGATCCCTCACTGCGTATGTACCTGGTACTGTCACTTCCATCTGTGCCTCTACTTTTCCTCTGATACTGTAAGATCTAGCGTGACTATGACAAGCTCCCTGTTGGTTGTATAAACATCATTCAGATTACAAAATCAAGGAATAGCAATCCACAATCTGCTGCTGAAGGGCTCCTGGTATAGAAGAGAATCCGATTTTACTAAACCTGAACTCTGTATTGTATTTTACTATATTTAGTGCATTTTACTATAGCTGAACTCTCCACTCCCATCTAGTAGAAATGTTTTATACTCGTGCATCCATAAATAACATGCCGAGGGCCATTGGAAAGGCAGCCCACAAAACAACACAAAACAAAAGCAAGTATAATGTAGTGAAAACTCAAAATTCATTCTCAGAAAAAAAGTCCATTTCGGGGAAAGGGAAGTAATATTTTAAAACTCAATAAGATAACAAGCAAACACATGAAAACACATTTTAAAAAGTAAATCTTAATAAAAAAAAAGAAAAAGACAAAAAACAAACCAAAAAACCCCAGCGTTTACCAACAGCTACCACACTGTGGCATCCTATGACAACACAGTATTTGACTGTATATTCAAAAGAAATTAACACTCAGAAGAACAGAAACACTCCTGATAATCTACTTCAAGATATGTGGATAAATGTTGACCTTTTAACAGCAACAAATCTAAAATGGTAGATTTCTACTCTCTCAGAAGGCTGGGTAAGTTATTGCCTTTTAATTAAAGAAGGACATTTAATCTATAACATATGGACTTACCTATGAAGAAATTCAAGGTTCTCATGAAAAAAAGTCTGTAGTATTGACAATGAAAAATATTTTTTGTTAGAAGGAAATGGAAGATATGACTGTCCGTATTAAGTTCATTTGGCTGTACTGATTGATTCCATTTTTTTTTTAAATGGTTTAACAATATTCATGCTATTGTTTACAGCTTTAAAATAATAAGCAGTAATTTGTTTTATCTTTGAAAAAGGAGAACTCATTTTATAATCAAAACAGAAATACTAATGTGCCTTCTGTACACATAAGCCACTAACATTGGGATAAATACTTTATGGTGGATGTTGAATGGTGCTAGAATAAACTGAAAATATGCAATTAAATGGCACAGCTGCATTAATACCTGAAGATTTCATCATGATTAATGATACCATAATGCGTACTCAAGGAATGAAAAATAATTTGTCTCACATAATGGGTTACCGCTTTGTCAGTTCAGGACACTCAATTTTGCTGTGACCTTCCTATAAATGCAATTCAGTCACAGGTTTGTTAGCCACATTTTTTTGTATGACCTAGAAAAACGCAATGGAAACCCAATCCTGGAGTCCATCACAAGTCTGCTACAAAACCTTTCTCAGTTTCTGGGCTGACGGCAATAATGGAACAAGTATATTTTGGAAGAGGTGACTGATCAATAAGAACCACCCAGTTCAGTCCTATGGCTTTTCCTTCAGGTGCACGAGGTTCATCAGTTGTTCCTGGCACCTGCTAGATCATTCATTTTGTAGCACATGCTTCCTCAGAAGAGACATATAGGCATATACACTTCTTTTTTTAATGGAATCTTCTTACTTTATTGGAAGCCATCTACCAGAGTGCTCTTTTCCAGGACACTTTCAGAGGAGTGACTGTGTAGAATCTCCTTACACTTTGACACAGCGGGTCTAGAAAAGCCACAACCTAAGTCTTTTGTGGCAGGTAAAGGTTTGCAGGCTGGATAATTTGTTCAAGTAGGGGGTATTGTTATCTGAAGTGCTGTAGATGGTTGTCACAGACCTATGAATCTGTTATCTCAGCTGGAAGAAAATTACTCACTGTAGAATTGCTCATCTCGGCTATCACACCTAATACAATGGGGATTAAGACAAGGAGAGCTGACGAGACTGTAGGAGGAGCACAGCTAGATCTGCCACCAAGAGCTTAGAAATGTGACATGACACATTGTACGTAAACTGGGAAGCAGCAATACGGCAAGTTGGGTAGCCTGAAAAATACAAGCTTCTTTCCCTGAGGTCTGCTTGACATCACATCATGAATAGCTATTAAATTTCTTTTAGGTTTATTCAGTGCACTCAGCAGGTATACAACAGAAAGGATAAAAGATTATATGCCAAATTAGACACAACGGTCTTTCTCTCAATGTGTGAATGATTCCCTGAAACTTACTATCTGATGAATTACAAGGTCACAGAGAACTACCCAGCTTTGAATCTAAATTTGGGTTCAAAGTGGTACAGCTGTAATGGTGAGATGATCTGCCCAGATTAATAAAATATACACACTTAGTATTGCTTGACTATATTACATACAGTTGTACTGATTTATACCTTAGTCTCCATTGCATGAGAATTTCCTCAGAGATCCTGTTTTCAACATACTGCTTTGATAAACCAGAGGCAAACAAAACATACCCCCTAAATCCCACAAACACCCCACTCCCAGCCCCCAAAACAATGAAGTTTGAAGTATGAGGAGAGATTTTTCAATGGCACAGAAAAATGACAAAAAACCCCACTGAACACTGGAAAAAGCTAACTCAAGCAGATGCCTACAGCATATGCTACGATGGTCATTTTGGTTTCATCTTGCTAACAGGGATAACCACAGCCACAAAGATCAGCAGTGTGGGAGGTGATCTCACACTAATCATCAGAGCAAGTACTTCAGTATCTTGAGATACTTTGATTACTAAAACTCATGCAAGCCATAACCCTGTAAGTTCTTCATATAGACAATAATACATCCTAAAGCAGCATATATGGCACATTTTGTCCATATATAGAGAAGATTTCTCCTGGCATTTTTTTCCCCCATTTGGTCATTATATTCAATATAGCCTAGTCAATGAAGTCTGGACTTTTCAACGGCCCTCATGGATCTATAAAGCCTAGGGAAGACTTTAAGAAGTACCTACAGATGTTCCCAAAGTCAGGTATCTTTTCAAACTCAGGTGGTTAATCTGGGAAGTCTTCCTTTCGTTTTCATTCTCTTATCGTTTTTACTTTCCTTCTCTATGTTTCAAAAGTTTGCTGTATTCACTTAACAGTTGTGATCCTTTGAATCCATCCCAGAGTCTTTAAATTCAAAGGAAATAAAAAGTTGACCCCAATATTTATCTTTGAGATTTTTCTAAGGTTTATTTCTCAAAGGTCTAAAAAATATTTGAGGGAATTGCCCTTCAGTCATCAGTTCATATGGCCCCATTCTCTTACTCATGCTCAGTGAAAACTGTGTTCAAATAATCTCACTGATTTTTTTTAAAAAAAAGCCCAAAATACCATCAATAATAAATAGATCCAGGTCGCAGGAGATACTTTTCTGAATTCAGACATTTTGCCTAACTACTCTAGGCCCTTTCTTCTTTTTAGCTTAGTTGTTGCTTGGTTCTTGTTGTGGGTTTTTTTGTTGTTGTTTTGTAAAGCAATCAATTTATAAGTCTGAATTTTAGTGCATATATAAAAATTTTATGTATAGTCAGAGAAACAGAAACTTTACTTCTCTGCACTCCCTCTTTATCCCAGTACATTTATTTTTAAAATGCAATAGCATAACCACTGATAATAAGGTCACATTAGCTCTTTCAATGTTGAGAAATTCAGAAAAAAGCCAAACAGGTTCAAGATATGATTTCTCTATCAGAAGGAGGGATCTGAAAACAATCAAAAATACATTAGGATGGGTGATATGTTCAGTAAATTGAAGGCAAGACAATTCCTGTAAATCATCATGATGTGGTAAATTAAATTTAAAGCTTCCCAGGATATGGACAACAGACTGTTCCAGCTGGGTTCTTATAGATTGACATCAATAAAGACTGTATATTTGTTTTTCCCCTCTTGCTCTTAGAATATGTCATGTATTTCTGATAAGTTGCTTTTTCCAGATGGGGGGAGAGAAATAGCTGGAACGATGATATAAAGAAGAAACATTCTACCTTGGTCAGAACTATAACTCTAAGAGAATATTTCTTCAAGTAGCTCAGAAAATTTTCTATTTCATTGACTTCATGTCACAGTAAGAAAATCAAATTTAGAAAATTAATGAAATTCTAAAGCTGAGATGTTACTTAAAGAAACATTGTGGAGAAGGAATCACATTTGCACTATAGAACAAAGTAATATTCCAGCGTTTATTGACAGAGAAATTTAAGTGTCCATGAAGGACCTAAGACTACCTTGTAGCTGAGATAAACCAAACAGGTACTAAAGCAGTCAAAGTAGTGGATGTCCTCTTTGGGTTCAAGTAGACTATTCCATTGGCAGTGTGTAGGGAACACAGATGCACCAGCTGACATTTTCTTTCATTTTAGGGAGATAAAGTTTAGTACAGCACAGAGCCACAGCCTAAATGATCATATTGTTTTGATTTAAATTCATTCACTGAGTATTTTTTTTTCAAGATCTGATCACTGTTAAGAAATAAAGTGTCTCTATTTGATAATTTATTTTTTTTTATTACTGTCCAGGTAGCACGCACAACAGCAACAGGGTCTTGTTTGAGATCTCTGCTCAAGCATAGCACTTTTATTAGGGGCAAATGAAAAAAAGATGAGCCAGTGACCCCTGTGCTGCCTTTCTAAACTATTCACGAACAGGTATGATTTTACCTGAATGAGACAGAATTTCGTAGCTTTTCCTCTGTAAATTCCAGGCAATACAAAATAGTCAGGAACAGTAGAAGATCACAGGAAATGCCCTAGACAATCTCAACCTGCTTTTAAACTAGTAGGCAAGGCAGGACTATCCCTGGGCCCATCCTTTAGGATGCAAAGTATCTAGGATAAAAGTGCAAGATACTGACAAAATGACAGGTTCTGCAGATGCTTCAGTGTTCCGTGACTTTTCCATACCAACAATCTTGCCTTGCTAACCTGAATCTTATAGGGTGCACAGCCCAGCACCACCATCCCATATTCCAGCATTACCTCATTTAAATCTATGTCAGATTGTTTAATGAGAAATGCCAGAGATTATGACACATCAGACTGCACAAGACCAGAGACTATCTCAACTGAAAACTTGAAAAAATTAGCTTTTTAATGTGATCTAACAGTCTTTTCTGACTTGGCTTTAGTGAGATTATGGCTTTACTTGAACTAATCCCAGTTCTTGTTTTCCAGCCCAGTCTATATATTGTTATGGTCCCTCTTGTGCAATAGTGAAAGATGGAATATGATTAAAGAACCCAATTTAATCAGTTACTCAATTTAACAAATTAAGTGGTATAGACTAAAACATATCTGAATCTGATTTATTGACAAGAAGGGGCTATAAGACAACACTTAGGACTATCAGCCTGTAGAGCATGCATGTCAGTTACTAGTAAGAGCAACACCAGTAGCTTCAGCATGGTACAGGATGTTAAAGAAGCCTCAGATCACCATACAAGGAAGACTGTGCCTGTATTAGAGGGTTGCAAGAGCCTGGATGTTTTTTCAAAGACATATCTCCCCGAAAAGATAAAAACTCTTCGAGGTAGAGAACACACTATGGATTCCCTCACTTCCTAAACTTTCAAGGAAAATCCAAATAAATAGTTTAAATAATTAAAAAAAAAAAAAATCCTAATGTGATGTCTGTCTTCATCCTCTACTTCCAGTAACACAGGTGTTACTGGCTGGGCAATGATGTTAACTTCCACTCATTACACTTTTTCCTTAGTCCCTCTGTTGCTATGCCAATGTCATTCAGCAGCTCAAGATAAATAAAAGCCAAGGTGGCAGACCTTCTGAATTAGCATCTTCTGTCCCTTTTGTGGAACTGAAAAGAATATTTCTGGCCAGAGTTAGTCAGGAACAAAAGAACTGGGCTTAGCTACCAAGGATGCTCTCTGACAAGGCGAACAACACATGCTGCTGCCTCCCATTGCCTCATTCTCTGCTTCACAGCTCCCAGGCATCAGAACGAAGGACACAGAGGCTTGATAGTTATAAGCAGAGCAAGCGGTATTATGTGCACTACAAAGCAAAATAACCCAACCAGTTACAGTAATCCAACATATAATGACAGAGTCATTAAGAGGTGTCCCTGCAGAACCAAAAAAAACCCGCCTGCATACCATCTCTTGTCTAATTTGCAAAATCCCCCCCAATTATATTCCAAGAAGAATTTCTGTTCACTCAGCATAGTATGCTGTTTTAGTTAGTCAGTGCTATTATAATAAAGCCTTTGGTAGCTGTAATTTCACCAACATTTGCTGTAGTGATAAAATTGACCACCTATTATTTTTAAATTATTGTCTGATTTCATGTAAAAGTACTCATAAAACTAACAGAAAATGATCAGTTATTTTTATTTAGAAACACACGCACAAAAAGCAACCTTTTTAAATCACAGGTAAAAATAAGAAGCTATATAAAATATTAAATCTAAAGAAAGGCTAATTTTTATATACTTTAAGAAGTAGTTCTTGCAGAACATCCCTGCATTTCTCTTTGAGACTTAACCCTACTACATTTGTAGGTCCAGTATGTAATTGTACAGGAATAAAGATACTGTCTTTCATTATGCTGGCAGTGTGTGAAGGAGGACACTTGTGTTCAGATAGCCTCCTCCTACAGAAGTCAGAAGCAAACAGGCAGTTCCAGAAGGTGTCTTAATTGACCCTCATGGGGGGACACCATCCAACCATCAAGGAGATCTGAAAAGCAAATACTGATCCTTTCTGTGTGTCTGTAGCGGCCACCGATAGTATTTCCATAGTACCACTCCAACTCTTCTCTGCAACCAAATGTTCACCATGTCTTGCTTTCACTTTTTGTGTTTTTGTGATCACAAAGAAGGGAGAGTCTGGGGAGCAAGAAAAAAACAAACAAACAAGCAAACAACCCAAACCTCAGTATATTCTGACAACTACATTTTTATGATATTGTTAAAAAAAATAAAGTGTTAATTAGTGTTAAAAAAAATAATTAAAGAATCATGTAGTTTAAGATACTTTTAACAGTATCCACCTAAAAGCAGATAATTACAGCACAGAGCATACTGAGAAACATATTGGTATGACCATCTCAGATTGTAGAGTTGAAAGATGAAAACCTACTTATGAAAGTCACAGAAAGCGTTATTTTTGCTTCCTACACCATAATGAGGTAGTTTTATTTTTACATCAGAACTGTTTCATAGATCAAAATAACTAGTCACTGAAAATAAAGGAACATGAAGTTGGTGGTTTTGTTGTTTTAAGAACAGATTGTTTTGAATTAGTGTCATCAGAAGACAGATTTTAGAAAAAAAGATAGGCAATACAAGATAACAGTGATTTATTCAGTTGAGTCCTAAGTAATCAAGACAATATATTGTGAAAATCAAGTAGATATTTAATTCAAATGAAACTTTGAAAGGAGACTTCTACTTAAGTGTTAATGTTGATCAAGACATTTTTGATCCAAGGAGTCTCTGAGCTAAAAATAAATCCTGCAATAAAAAATCAAGTTACTTATCTGAGTGAGTTTTTCAAACCAACTAGCTTACTTTCTAGTTGCATCTCAGAGACTTTCAGGTTAAATGGAGAAGTCTTCCAAATGATTTCCATGCGAAGTTTTATTCAGAGAGGTTTTATTAGCTTCAAGTTGAAGAGATTCTTGAAAGTGTCTTGATGATTCCTGCATTTCAGAACACACACAAGCAAACAAGAAGGTTCTAAAGGTTAATGGGATCAAATGAAGGAAGGAAGAAAGAACAAAGGAAGAAAAAGAATCATATGGTGTCAAGCATGAAGATATCCAGTATCATCAGGGAAATGAAACTGTACCCTCCGCAACACACTTCCCTGGGTTTCAGTTGACTTATTTCCAAAAATGTAACAGTACTTATAAAAGTGCTACAGATGTGTCGCAGATGGAAATAATAACATGGTAATGATTTAGCAGCAAATCAAGATTTATTAATGACTAGCAGCACTCAATCATTAATCAATTTAAGAATTTACAAAATAATTCAGTAAAATATGTTATGACTAAAATAGCGACTTAACTACAGATTTGAAAATGACAAGATTAACACTAACTTACTATAATGTATCCTAAATCAACATATATATATATATATATGTATATTCATATACAAACACACAGACAGACAAAAGTATTGGATCCATTGAAATATGTATACACCCACACTCATGAAAATAACTATGTATACCGAAACACATCTCTAGGTAAAGAGGCAGGTTAAAGAGAAGCTAGTCTATAGTTAAAATCTCCCTCTTCAGTTTAGAGTAAATACTCACAATGCACCAACATTCTTCAGTGGGTGATAACTGAGACTCGAGGGGGGCGACTTCGTGCTGGCCCTTTGTCAGCTTTGACGGCAGATGGTACCTCAAGGAGTTAATACCTGAAAGGTGCCTCAGCCCAGGGGAGATGATGGTCACAGAAGCGCTGCAATCCAGGAGAGCTCAGAGGGTCTCACTTAGGGTCATGATTTATAGGGTCCAAGATCACTGAATTTTGTCAGGTACTCTACCACGCCAGCCCAACTCAAATGATGAAATATTCTGGTGTTTACCACCGGTTGTGCAGGCCCAGAACATGCTGAATGCGCAGTTCTGTTATTGCCCTCCCTTGGCCACGTCCCAGGTACAGATGTATCAGTCTGTCAGGAGGTGATGGACTGTTATTACCATTCCCAACTGATAGGGAGAGCAGGAGCCAGGTACATCAAGGGGGTGCCTTAATGCTCTGGTCCACTGCCATTTGCAATCCATACCAGCCTGGGTTGGTATGTGGCCCAGCAAGGGGCAGAGGGAGTTGCACCACCCCAAGATAAAAAAAGGCAATGTGGAACTAATTTATTAACTCTTTACAGAAAGGGAAATTCAAACGGAAAGGAGACAACTTGTCTGAGTTGATCTTTTAGGCCTGGGCATATCTTCCCCATGTCAGATTTACATGTGAACCTAGCTCTAGTTTCAGTCCAGTCACATTGTGACTACTTGACCTACTCTTCACTACCTATATTTAGACTAATAAACAGATCTTGCTTCAATTGGATACTAGTGTAACATCACTAGCTCTTTTCATCAATATGCTACCAGATGGACACTCACAATGAGCATCAACAAAAAATACATATACATTTCGACGTGCCTATGCCTCAATGCTACCTTAATAGTGTATTTGATTCCAAGGATAAGCTACTGCAGAAAAACTAGTTTTGTCAGCTGAAGGAGGACCAGCATATTATTTTGAGTTTTAAGGTATAACAATCATCATATTGTTGAGGAGCTAAGTACAAAGGAGCAAAATGAGACTTGGTTTCTAAAGGACATGGAATAGAGTCTTATCATTCCTATTAGGCACCAGGAAAGATCTAACAAAAAATTATCTCTTTTTGATATTTTGTGTCTTTCCAGCCGAAAAGATGATTGTGCTATTCTCTCAGGCTTCACCTAGTAGAAAAAGGTGGAATAACTGCCAGAGTGTTCTTTGGGGAATAAAAAGTACTTATCTGAAATAAAGAAGAAAATAAGAAGTCACACATTCTAGCTACTTTCTAGAATTGGTTCTCTCTGATGCAGCAGGCTGATTTTATTTGAGCTGGAGGGCCCACTCAGCACTTACCCAGATGTAGAACCAGAGATATGTGAAGTTGATATAAAAGCCATTTTATGTCTTGCCCCCAAATTTGATCATGCATTGAGTGCCACTTAGCCAGGTCCCATAAAGAAGATTGTTAATGAGTATAACATCTCTTAGAATTTTATTTCATTCTGCATAGACACTAGACTGTAATCGCGAAGATACATGGATAGGATCTGACCCTCAGATGAAAACAAGAAGGAAACAGGACAGGAAACAAATTAGAGGAGCAAATTCTCAGATCGTGTAAGGCAGTATTGACAATTAAACTGAGATGAGCCAAGACTGAAGCACATCAGCTGAATACCTCATCTACCAATTAAATAAGCAATAAAAAATTACCTCTGCAAAATACTCCACTTTACTCAGAAGAACGGAAATGTCTTGGGTTGGGTTAAAATTGTGTCAAAGCTCCCCTGCTAAACATACAATTTCCTTACCTATGGAGATGAGTGCCTAGCTCAGATACATGTTTTCAGGAGAAGAGATCTGGCCTAGAGAATTTTGTGCATCGAACCAGCTGTAGTTAACCTGAAAATATCTGGCTTGAGCCACATGCTGAAGACTAGCAGGAGTCTGTGCACACGTGAGTCTTTGGATGAGGCTTCAACATGTTTCAGGTACCAGTTACCTCACTCAGTAAAACAAAAAGATGGGACTCTTTATAGTTTCTGTGGTAATAGTAAAACACAATTATAAGACAGTACAGGCAGCGCTCACAGATGGCCACTTTCTAGGTAGCTGTTACTGTCCACATCACAGAAGTAGAAGTTTTTTAGCAAATCAGAGAAGTTTCTCTGTTTAAGCAGCATGTTTTCTTTCTGTGGTGCATATGCTATAGCAAATTCTGGTTTCCACTTGTATTCTAGATTCTCTTCATCATGGCCAGAGAAAAAGTTGATTCTTCCTTTGGTTTTGTGCAGCAAGATACCCCTGTTTCAGTTGAACACTGGCTCAATGGATAAAAAGGTACTTTAAACTGAATAGCTTCAATTGCACCAGATAAAGAAACCCCTCATGTTTGCTATATTATAAATTCAATGCATCATAGCACACAATATGCTTTCATCTATCAAGAAGCTGAAACTTCTTAAGGCTATTGATTATCAGCAGTTCTCATAGACTAATACTATGAGGACACCTGTGAAAACCATTCCTGTTAAACAAGCATCTCCCTCAGATAAGATGTTGCTGTAACACAGCCGTTTTCTCATACGTGATATTTTAATACAAATCCTTATAAGTCTGCATTCAGCAGAACAAATTCTGGAGCCTTGTGTCACTACTGCATGAAGATCAAAGTCCCACCAACTCCATCCAGGAAAGATTTTTTTTTTTTTCTCAATATTCCTAGCCTTTACCTCTGACATTCTGCCCATTTTCAATTATTGTTTGATTGTTTCCTGCATTAACCCCTTTCTTGCCATGTACGACTTAGAAACTTATAAAGGAGTACAGTGTAATAGTTATGCTTATGTTTTCAAGGATTTAAAAATTAATTAGAATAGTAATGACTGTTAGCACCAAATTTGGATTCCATTGCATCATCTTGGGAGATGTATAGTAAATACTATTTTTAAATCGTTGCCTGTAGAGAATAAGAGCTTTTTATTTAGTCCATGTATCATATTATTTACAGAACAAAAGGATATTACCAAGACTTGGTCTAGTATTAATTAATTATTTTACTATTAAAATATGAATGAAAAGTCAAAATGAAAACCAGGAGACATTTCTACATGAAAGTAATGGATTTGCCCACTGAAAATAGGAAGTGGTTCTACAGTGCTCTTAAAAAAAAGAATGATACCAAAGTCTTCATGCAAAACATTAATAGACAGATTCAAAGTTAAACAGTCAGCACAGGATTTTCTTATATCCTGGCTGCTCATTTGGATCTGCATATATGAATCTCTAAAACTAAGGGGAAAAAAAATTGGCTTAAGATGTTTCAACAGAAAATCATGGACCAAATGTTTTCAAATTCAGCCCTTCAAACTGAAGGATAAAATTCCAGAAAATATCTTTGCAATTTTACAAAAAGAAAGTAAAAACTAAGTTCACCTCATGACTAAAATTCAATTCTATGTAATATAAAACAAGATAAAGCTTGTGGCCAAGGTATAACCCTCTGAAGATAACCTTTAGTAATCATACCTCCTTAACTGCATTAGTATTAGCTTGTGCATCTATGGATGCCTGTTGCTACTTAATTTTAAAAGGTTTCTAATCTTGTAATGAAACTGTATTTTTGAGCAGCCACAAAGCAGAATCTGATTTGAGCATTATAATGTAATTAGTCATGGATTTTAGTATCTAGTCTGAAATAATTTATTCAGATCTGAGAAATACACTGCATGTCTATGATTGCATTATATAAAAAGCAAATAAACTACATAATTGAAAATGAACCACATGTTTTATTTATCATAAATTAGAACTAGCTGGAGTTTGGAGCTTTAATTCCTGTTTAGTCACCTGTAGCTATACAATGAGAAATTGAAACTTTACTGCTTCATTATCAGCCACTTTAACAGTGCTGGGAAAGTGGTCGGAAAAGTTGGGTCCATAGTATTCAAGACTCAAAATAGGCTTCACATTTGGCAGGCAGATACCAATATTACAGTCCAACCTGTATGTACCTTTACGAGCTTTTGTGGACTACTAAAGGAATAAAAAGAAGAAAAAATTGTATGACTTTTGGAGATGTACAGTACAGAATATAACTGTTCGGAATTCCACCTGCAGGTTTTGTATCTTCACATATCACCCCAAACCTAAGAGTATCTAGAGCAGTTTTGACGTGTTGTTTCTGAAAGCACTGTCTGAAATGTTATCCACCAAGTCATCACCCACGACTGTAATAGCCCATGGTAACTAGGAGATGTAATAGGCCATTTTCAAAGCATAACCTAGACAACCCATAGGAAAACTGCAAACTTGTGTGTGTTATTTGACAGCTTTTGTCTCTTAGACAGTTACCTGCAGAGTAGAACAGACCTTTCTGGTGTTCACCTGATGCTACATATGAAGAAAGGTGAACAAGCAGACATCATGAGTGTTTAAAGTACATACAGCTGAATGGGGGTGGTGTGAAAAAGCAAGACACCAGGCTATAGATAAGCGAATAATGTGTCTTATGTTCCACCCGTGGTAAGGAGGAATCAGTGATCATGCTGAGACTAAGAACACATGTTGCATAACCTCTGCTGGTGGAGCTTCTAGCTAGGAAAGAATCAGCTTTTCTGCTTCCTTTCCTTTGGTTACACTAAACACAAACAATAAACAGAGTCAAGATTTGACTCAACTAGTAATTTCCATTTGATGTTAGAGAATTCAGGGTAGTAAAATCCACCTAGATAGGCTTGATCAACTATGTTCTAATGTTCGCTCAGGAGCAAGTAGTGACCGGGACCATTCCAGTGCTGAAAGCTACATGTGTATGTCAGTCTGTCAGCTCACAGCCTTGGTACTTGTCTTCTACAACAGTAAAGTGTCAGCATTTGCATCATGTTATAATCCCATTTGATTCAAGCTGTGTCACTGATAGCACTGTGAATTCAGCAGGGCTAATAGTGCCTTCTCCCTCTCCACCTTGTACTTTTTTTAAATTTTATTTTATTTTTTTTTTTTTTTCCACACGTGTGCATATATCTATAACTATCACATACACACATGTAGACACATACTTTCTTTCCTTGGGTTGCACATAAAACCTAGAATTTTGCATCTTCTGATTGCAACTGTTGCCAAATGGATGTCATTGCTATGAAAGTAGTAATCCTAAAAAATAATTATTGTTCTGATAATTCCTATCAAAGGTAATGACACATCACCCCAGCTATTTAAAGCAATGAGTTGTATATCTAGTATTACTACTTAAAACACTCTGATTTATTTTTTCCAGTTCTTTGCTTTTTCCCCAAACAATTTTCTTGAGACTTAGCTTTGCAGTTTCCATGTCTTGGTTCCCCTTTTGCAGAACACTGCTGTTCTCAGGTTATTTTTTACCAATTTATTTTTTAAATTTCTAAAGCTTGTAACAATGAATAGGTTATAAACCTCCTTTTATTTTAAATGAAAACTATTATTTTTGTATGACTACTTGACTCGTTGTGATTAGTGGTGCTTTAGGAGGAAACAGCTGTTATTAGAAGTATGATGAAAGCTAAAACTTCAAGAACAAGTAGGTTGCAGGCGAGATGATTTGTCCTCTGGTGACCACCTAGGATGGTTGTGTGCTCACTCTTTCTCAGACTGTAGCATTATATTCCATCTCAGAAGTGTTTGCAAATGACATTCACAAAGATGAAAATACAAATCTATGTGGAGATTATGTCCAGCGCCTACACTAATTTAATTGCAACAGCTTCTTAAACATCCCATGGTAATATCTTATTCTTAACAGCATTCTAACCCTTTCCAGGGTAAATCACATCAATAATATTTCTTTTTTCTGCTTCTTTTAAAATGGTGGTTAGCTGAGGTCTTTAGACTTCTCACACTCATTGTAATTGCCATAAAATTAAAATGACTCTCAAACAAAATACTCTCTTTTTGACTCTGTGTTCCCTTCCTAATTAGAATTTTCTGGAAAGCTTTTGATTGCCATCATTGTATTTATTCTAGCAAGAATGTGGAGTACACAGTGTAAGACCAGACTTGTACATGTACAATTGACAGAAGCACATTTGATAGGTGCAAAACATATGCACACATACTTGAGTGTCTGCCCAATGGACAGTTGGCGAGAGAAAGAGGTACAGAGAGAATCTTTAATACTCAAAATAAAACCTGAATTTTACACATTGAAGTGCTTTGTGAGGAGATGCTGACACAGTAGAAGATACTTGGGGAAAGAAGTTTCCCCTAAGGCATCCCTATTCAATTTCTAACAAACTTCTATCATCTGAAATTACAGTGTGTTAACACAACCAAATTAGAGTCTCTATAGGCAAATATCTCCAAATGCTCAACTACATTAGTATTGCAAAAGTTTTCTCAACTTCTAAATTAAAATTCTCCTGCAAAAATTTAAGCTCAAGATATTTTCTTCTATCCACTGTTAACAGAGAGAAAAGCTTCTTTCTTTCTTTCAAATCTACAGACATGACATCCTTCCATGTCTTCTTTTTTTTCAACTAGAATGTGCCATTTTTTCCATTCTTTCCTCAAAGGTTATGTTTTCCAGCTTTTTAGATCATTCTTATTCCTTCCTCTGAATTTCTCCAGTTTGCCTATATTTTTCTTGAAGTGCTGCCAAAACCAAAGCCCAACATTGACATTTTAGCCAATTTGAGTAGAATGATGTCAATTCTATTGAAGGATTCCAGGTACATTTTTAGGTTGTTGTGATACAGGTAACATCATTGTTGAGTTATTTTCAGTATGAGGTTCACCACAACATCCAACAGCACTTCTATACAACTACTCCCCATTGCTTTCTTAACCATTTGTAAATATGGGCTCCAGCACATACTAAAAACTTAGTGAATGCCTTCAGTGAGTGTAAGATTCACTACCATTAGATGTCTGTTTCTCTGCTTTGATGATACAGAAAATTTAGACAATTAGCTCAGATGTCTACAGTGTTGTCATCTCAAGTTAAATGAAAGGAATCTCACCTGAAGTTTTTTGGATAGTTCATATCTCTCATTAGTCTCTCATTGGTACTAGGTTTTGTCCTTGTATTGGGTTTATATGGCAAGGTTTTGATAGTGGGGTGGCTAAAGGGCAGCTTCTGTGAGAAGGTGACAGAAGCTTCCCCCATGTCTGACAGAGCCAATGCCAGCTGGCTCCAGGATGGACCTGCCACTGGCCAAGGCCGAGCCCATCAGCGACGGAGGTTAACGCCTCTGGGATAACAGATTCAAGAAGGGGGGAAAACTGCTGTGCAACAAGAGTTGGAAGAGAGTAATGAGAATATGTGAGACAAACCTCTGCAGACACCAAGGTCAGTGAAGAAGGAGGGGGAGGATGTGCTCCAAGCATCAGAGCAGAGATTCCCCTGCAGCCTGTGGTGCAGACTATGGTGAGGCAGGCCATGTCCCTGCAGCCCATGGAGTAGGCAGATACCCACCTGCAGCCTGTGGGGGACCCTACATCCGAGCAGGTGGATGACCCAAAGGAGGCTGTGACATCATGGAGAACCTGCTCTGGAGCAGGCTCCTGGCAGAACTTACCCTGTGTGGGACCCATGCTGGAGCAGTCTGTTCCTGAAGGACTGTTCCCCGTGGGGTGGATGCATGTTAGAGCACTTCGTCAAAAACTGCAGGTCATGGGAAGGCCCCAGATTGGAGAAGTTCATGAAGGACTGTCTCCTGTAGGTGGGAGCCCATGCTGGAGTAGGAGAAGAGTGTGAGGAGAAAGCAGCAGCAGAGAACACGTAATGAATTGACTGCAAACCCCATTCTGTATCTACCTGCACCTCTCAGGGGGAAGAGATAGAGAAATCAAGAGTGAACTTGAGCCCAGGAAGAAGGGAGGGGTGAGGGGAAGGTGTTAAGATTGTACTTTTTTCTCATTTTCCTGCTCTGATATAGACTGTCGCTAAATTAAATTAATCTCCCCAAGTCAAGTCTCTTTTGCCTGTGACTATAATTGGTGAGTAATCTCCCTGTCCTTATCTCAACCCATGAACTTTTTTGCATATTTTCTCTCCCCTGTCCAGCTGAGGTAGGGAGTGATAGAACGGCTTGGTGGGCACCTGGCATCCAGCCAAGGTCAATTCATCACTGTCCTTTATGGTGCCCACTTCCTCCTCCTCTTCCCTTAATGGATGCATCTCCTTTCTTAATTCCCTGCTTCTCATGTCCTTCCAGTTTCTCAATCAGCACAATATTTCTTTCTGGACACATATTTTAACTTTTAAAATTACTAGATAAAATAGCATTTTCTGATTAAAAAGAATTTCAGTGAAAGACTCTGCTGTATTCACAAGGAAGGATGTGAGCTGTCCATGTCAATTTGTATAATGTGTTCTGCCAAAACTAGTCAGAGAGTATCATGACACTGTAGAGAAAAAGCCCTACTGTCTTCTACGGCACCATTTCTCAGTCATGATATTTTGATGAGAAATACATCAAAATGTGGTGCCACATGAGCAAGTGTGGCAGAAGCTCTGTCCATTATTTTCTTGTGTAATTCCATATTGGGCAAAGAACACATAATTTTACCCTTATGAGGACAGTATATTTATGCAAACGTGCACTGAAATCATCTTGTCAGACTGTCATTCAAAACTAGGGCTAAGTAGAATTTAAGCATTGTTGGTTTGGTGTTCAATTCTTTAGTGCCATCAACTTTTTCACCAATGCATCAGCCAATGTAAAATCCCAGCACTCATTTGATATATTAGATTCTGATAGGGAGCTCTCCCACACTACGTGTTTTTGGCTCATTCCATCATTTTCCCCTTTCATTCATCTTCTGCCTATGACCTTATAAATTTATATGTCCTCTGAATATACAGACCACATAAATGTCTTAGTTTACACCTATAGTAAGCTTTAGTTTGCGAAATCAAGAAAAAAATTATTAAGATGTATGTACTGCAGTTGTCTTGAATGTCTAACACAGAAAATTCTTGTGACCTGGCATCATCTTTTAAACAACTCTCCTACAGTTCTGTGTGTCTGTGTGTGTTCATTTTCAAGCACTCTTAATGGTTCAATTGCCTTCTATATGAAATCTTTGGGAGAACCATTTTCCAACATCTGACACTTGATCATTCATCTAAGGTAAGGCTTCCAAAGACACTCAATGAAATTGCCCTGTGCAATTGTACTGCTCAACTGTTATGGATAATTACAAATTTCCTTGTAGACCTAATTGTCTTCCTAGAGCTCAGTGGTATGTATATCTGGATGCAAGGCAGACCTAAATGGGAAAGGAAACACCTATAAACTGTTCAAGTTTGAACAATTTGTACCATTCAAGAAAACAGAGTCAGTGAAAGGCCTGAGAGGAAGGCCTTCTGAAACATAAATTAAACACATTAGATTCTGCTAATTTGTTGTGTTTGTTTTGCCTTTTTTTTTTTTTTTTCCTTGCTTGGAAAAGTGGTAATTTATCAGGATAAAAAAAAAAATATATATTTCTACTAAATTAAGAAGTCAAGATGAATTCTAATGGCTTTTGTATGCTCATGAATTTAAATAATTTTTTCCATCTGTTTTGATACTGTCTGATGTTGAATGATCTAAGAGAACAGAGTATAACAAGTACTTCCCAGAAGATGCTGAGCATCTTGCAGCTTTATATACTTAACTATTTTCTGTGTCATGTTTGACTTTGGTAATATAGATTCAAATTCTGGTAGGGGATTAGGAGAAATAATCAAATGATTAGAAGAACCAGAATATTCCAAATTCAAGTTTGGAAAGGCTAAGTGATAAATACTGAGGTCTATAGTCCCTATGTGAAGTTCAAGGAGTCAGAGAGTGAAGTAGCAGAAAGAGGTTTAGAACATCTTCAAAACTTAAGGCCTTTCTCAGTGTTAAGTTTTATTTTATGCGATATATATTACAAAAATTACAAAAATTAGAGGGAATATCACTAGAGGAGAAATGGTACTTCTATAGCTCAGATAACTGTTATTGGGATTCACAGAAATCTATGGAAACTATGATTATTTACAGTGTGCCTGCAGGCAGATTTTATGACATCAGTTAAAGTTGTCCTATTAAAAAACATCACAGAAAAATTCAGACTTGTTTTCCAGTTTCTGCTGAAGAAAAGGGGCACAAAGGAGCCCTCACTTCCACAAATAACTGCTAAGGGCCAGATCTATTTGTTACAAAGCTAACAGTTTTTCATTTAAGTCTCTAAGCTTCTTTTCTACACAAGGTCTTCCCAAAATGACTGTTTTTACCAACACAGAGGTCCTTGAAGAGGAGAGAGCACATACACTACTAGTGTTCCCTAGAGAATGATCCATTATGATTAATCAACTTACCCTGCTTCAGATTTTAGAATACGGTGGGCCAAAGTACACCACATTAACCCTGCCTAACTAGTACCGTGCTTTGCTTCAAAAACTGGTTGTAATGGAATTATTGGTAATGCACTACTCTGAATGAGGAAAATTATGACAAACTCTTTCCAGCATAAAATGTAACCACCAGTAAAATGGGTGATTTAACATGAGGAATGCAATGAAATGCCTTGACTGTCGAAAATAATTAGATGTTTAAAATTATTTTTAGACCAATATTCTTAAAACGTCTTTTTGAAGCTAATGATATTTCAGGTGTCATCTCCTGTATTAAAAGTGTGCTGCAGAGATCAGAATTGCTTTTCTTCATGTTTATTACATAGACATTTGTACTGTTCACAGGTTTTTAAATTCCACATCTCCTTCAGGTATCAAACCAACTAGATTAATTCCAGGATCCCTTCAGAAATGTCCATTGGAAGGAAAAATCAAAATCTCATGAGCAGTCTAAATAATTATTTTGATTAAATGAATATATGAAAGCAATATTCACAAAATTTGGTAGTGCTAATGCCTTACCTACTCAAATTTCTTTTAAGACCCTATCCTGCTAACCCTATTCACGTCAATGGTTTTACTGTAGTCAATAGAGCTATTTGCTTTAACATTACCAAATCAAAACTCAGTAAGCTTATTTCAAGAGTAATTATGCGTACTTTGGGTTTTAAAATAATTATAATGATAATATAGATTTAATACACAAAAATATGTAACATTAACATATATTACAATATAAATAAAATTATCTAATTTATTATCTATAGAAACATTATACATATTTTATATATAACTTTAGGAGGGCCAAATTCTGCCAAAAACTGAGCATTTTTTACATGTTACTCACTACCTTCTGTTGGCCAGCTGAACGGTCACAGCCATATTTTACGTATCAGGGTCAAATATGCTGCTTCCATAAGCTGTTGGAACAGCTGAGTCAGATCGGTTCCTTCATAATGCTGTCTGTGTGGGGAAAAAGTGTGTACATCTGTCACTGCTTCAGCTTCTGCATGGGAAAGAAGAGAATACACATTTCATGGAGTGATGCATTTTGCCTTCTCAAGTAAAGCTTCAGAATGTATTTTTTAATTGCCTGCAGTTATAACTAAAACCAATAACAAATGTATGTAGCATATGCACAATGATTCAATGCACAATGAATCATACAAGAGACTTGGAAGATGTAAATAAAAAGTGGAGAAATTACTGTTTTTCAGGGCCTCCTGCCACGAATCTTTCTGTATGTACAGACACATCTATTATAGAAGAGAGGCCTGGAAAAATCCATAGCATTTTAAGCACATGTTCCATAATATTTTATTGTAGAATATTTGCGGCCACAGTGTGCCTTATTTATGATCCAACCACACAGCAGGTGCATTAAAGCAGCTGAGAACACTCCAGGAAAATACACACACCAGGAAAATGCCTTTCAAGGACTTAAATAGCTCCAAGGCAGTTTTGCTTTAGTTTCAAGTTAAACCTAATTAAAGCCAATCTCATTCTAAAAAGGAGAATGAATAACTTCCTATGAGTGTCGATATTATACACAGTACTGCACAATTTTGGTCAACCAGCAAACCTATAGGCATAATTTTCCACCCTAGGCTGTTTGCTTATATCCTTTATATTGCTAGTGTAAACCTTAAGTATGCTAAAGTAGAATTAGGCATATGTAAGTAAATCTGGATGTAGTTCAGTATTTCACTCTTCCGTTGCCTTTTTGATCCAGAATAATCCTTTAGATGGATCATACACTGCAGAAGGCAATGACTTAACACTGAAGTCCCAAAGAGTTAGAGGCTAGGTAGTTAAGCAATGTCAGGCTGCCTGTGGTATATTCCAGCTATCCAAGATTTGTAACTTAATGCAAATGCAAACTGCCTGCTGAAGTTACTTGTACACCAAAATCTAGTTGGGAAAGAATTCAAGAATGATAATGCTCAGCACAGCTAAGCAGTGTTTTGTTTTGTTTCAGTGCTGCTTCTGTATTCCCCTTGCTTTTGAGTTTATTGTAGCCATTGGTGGGCAAATATTATGTCAGTGGCTGAAGGTACAGTGCTTTCATGTCACTGTGCTGAATATGAATGGGAAAATACTCCATCCTCAGGCAGTTTAAAAACCAAACAACCCCCAAACACAAAACCAAACTCAACCTGCATTTATGATACCAGGTTTCCCCAGTTACTATCTTTTTTAAGTTTTAAAAAAAGATAAGGTAGAATTGATGCCACTGCTAGATTCTCTGTGTGGTATCCTCTCACTCTCCCTCCTGAAAAAACCTCAAACCGAACATTGCATTTAATTCAACTTCTTTTCTTAATGCCTATTTATGATAACTTATCTTATACTGGAAGCAATTCCCTGGATATCAAAGGGTGGGAGTGGGAGTAGCTTGGTGGGAGTGAAACTGGTGTTGGGAAGAAGCCTAATGACTTTCTAGCCAGCTTGATGCCAAGATGTCAGGGAACATGGCTTTATTTTTGGCAGTAAATCAAGGAATGTCAAGTTCAGAATTCCACAGCTTCATTTGCCTTGTCTCTTAAGTTTTAACTTTCAGATTTGGAGGCTATTAGCGCTTGCAGGGGATAAGGAAGTTTCTAGGCTGAAACCCTTTAGCAGCACACAGCTTGCTTTTGCCACACAGTAGGTGTTATTTAAGAAGTTACAAGCACAGAGAAAGTACAAGTATAGGAGTTAAATGTTCTTAGAATCTGCCCATTAAATGCATCCATGGTGACTAACAACATGTAAGTGATAACTTACAAAATAAATTTTAAAATATTTTAAAATAAAATATTTAAAGAAAACTTACATCATTTGGCAAGAACACACTGGATCTCTGGTGTTTTAGACAGCAGCTGGGAGGGAGTGGAGGGGAACAGACATGACAACACCAAGACCAATCAAATATAAAATCAAAAACATATTGCAAAAGAAAATATACAACTTGAAATGGCTTGCTATGCACACAACATGAGGTTTCTTCAAGTCCCATTTGATAAGAGTCCTTTGGTGAAACATGAAATTGTAGATTTTGTGAAACAGCCTGAAGGATCATGAGGACATAGAGGTACTTATACTAGAATATAAAATACACTAAGAAAGAGTATGATAATATGTCTACATTCACAGGGCCCATCCTGGAAAAATTGTGTTAGTGAATGTTGTAGTTTACCTAAGTACCACATGAACGGTCCTTTCCTCTATTAAAAATGAGCTTTTTAAGGAAACCTTTAATGAAATTCAAAATATCCCTTTACACTTGTTTCCAACAACCAGCCAGAGACTTCCCACTCTCATAGTCTTGAGTAAAGGACAAATAAAACATATTCTCTTCCATATTGAACCTGAAATCTTTTTTTTGCCCCCCCCTCATCTATCAGGCTTATGAAAAACAGCAGTATAAAAGTGTCAGAAAATTGAAATCACAATAATGATTTAAATTAATTGAATTTAAAATTGACAATATGAACAATTTGGACATTGAACGCTGGTAACGGCTAAAATGGAAAGTGAAATAAAAACCAAATGATCTTAATCATTCTTGTATATTTTTTTCTTGATTAAGGAAAACTAAACAGGCATTTATGGCCACACAGATATTTAAGTGTTCAACGCTGAGCAGGTAAAACTGTACAATATTTTCTCTAACTTGTCACATAAGTTAGATGAGGTACATAAGTAACAGTATTCCCTGTAGTAAAAATGCAGAACCACATCATGAATGCATTGGCATTTGGGATCCCACGGTCACTCTTTTTACTTCTTAGCGTTTAAAAAGCATGAATTCAAGATCCTCAAACCAAATGCTTTGTACCTGTATCTAGTAGGTAATAAAGAATGGTCATAACTTCCTTTATAAACATCTTTGACTAATATGAATACTAAATAATTGAAATAGGAAGTATTTGTTATGGTTACCGTCTCCCCATTTGTTATGGTCACCATCTCTCCTACTCTAAGGCACTCAGCAAACTCTGTCAGGAAGAATACAGAATGCTGAACTGTCCAAGGAAGGAGTAAAGAGACAGGCACCTCATGACAACTTTGTGCCTGACTGAGGCTTCTTTGGTCCATAGCACCCATGTAGGCAGTACAGGACTTCTCATATACATCCGTGAGCCTGTAAGACCAAAGAGTCAGTGGGCATGAGACTAATAATGATACAAGTACTCTGCCACCCTAGAATGCATCCTATTCTTTCCTCAGAGAGGGTCCAGCAGGGAGGATCCATTTGCTGCTGGGATCTGTTTGCCAAGATCCATTCTGTAAGTGAAACTGCCCTGCAGCAGGTTGCAGTTGTTAACCTTAGAGGGCAGGATAGCTTCCTGTTGCTGCCAACAGACTGCAGGATAAGCACGCACTGCAACCCCCACCAAGTACATGCAAACACCACCCAGTAACACACCCTCTCAAGCATAAGGAACATGTTATAAGCTTACCGATTTTGCAGCAGGTTAAACAACTCAGTCTGGAAAAATTATTTCTCCAGAGTAAGTCATGAGCTTCTACTTTTCACCCAAAACATTCAAGTAAAATCAAGCTTAGGATTTATCATAACGTTTTCTTTTATTACCACACCAGGTGAATAATTTCTTATTTTAAATTCTGATAAAAGTAACAAAAAAAAATATTTTTCACAGCAATACCTCCTGAAAAGACAAATTAACTTAATCATGCTAGCCTTTACAGTAGCCATGGCTGTTAGTTAAATAGTATGACAAGAAACAATATCACAGCTTGCCTACATACTTCTTTTCCAAAAATCATCCTTAAAAGTACCCCAGAACATTGAGATCTGACTTCCTTCACCTGCCCCCGTGTATGTAATACACTACGCTCAGCTGGTATTGCTCCTAGAACTCCCTTATATTTTCAGTTGGAATTCTTCTTCAGCTGACTGTTCTCCTGCATTCAGACATCATGTAAATAGATACATATTCCCTACTGTAATGAACAGTTCAAAACTGGTGGACATCTTTATTTGCTGTTGATACTACTTTTACTGCTACTGTTTTATTCCCAAAATTTTGTATATGTGTGATATTACTTTTTTAATCTACTGATATATTAATTTTACCAAAGTTCACACCTTCCTAAGACCATAATCTTTATTAGATTAATAGAAGATATATATTGACCCCAATCCTCCCATTCATTTCTTCCAGATAAGTTTTACATCACCATTTTTCAATATAATGACTCCAATATTTGAAGTACATATTGAGCTCACACTTGAATCATCTAAAAGATGTCATAAACACTTTCTGAAGAACTAACAAAATTAGTTTGCCTTTACTTTCTAGTTTCAGAGCTTAATAAAAGCTCTTCTGTCCAGATTTTTTGCAGAGACAAACTATACAGGGTATTTCAGTACCAGGTATATGAGTAGGGAGTTGCATCTTTGATATATTGACTTGAAAACCAAGCTCAGAATGCCTTTCATGCTGCACCTTATGAACAAAAGATCTCAGCTTTATTATTCTAAATCTTAATGGAAGGAAAAGAACTTAAACCAGCACCTCATTCACTTCTATTGACTTCCATCTAGGCAGTGTGATCTTAGAAAGCTTTCAGAAGTTTTCAGGATACCAGGAGACAACCAATCAGATAAGAGTTTTTCATGAAACTTGTCTGAAACTCTTCATGACACTTTGAGATCATACACAATTTCTGAAGCCATTCTCTGCACTCATTCCTTCTAAAAAAATGAAAAATTATGCTGGCATAATTCTAGACCAGCCTCCATAAAGTAGTATCCTAGAGAACTTAATCCCACAAAAATTTACAGCTCTATCCATGAACACTGTTGTGAGCTAAAAAAAAAAAAAAACCAAACCCAAAAAAAAACAAACCCACAAAAAAAACCATCCAAAAAACCCTTTATTCAGGCTTCCTCTACCAAATACATCTTTGAGATATCTACTTTCATAAACAAGATACCACATCTTCCTCCCCCTTAGAAATCTGTGCATTTGTGCCACTGCCAGCCACCTCAGGAACAGGGAGCTCAGCTAGAGAATAAAAAGCAAAAAAAGGAAAAATAGTTCAAGGTCCAGAGATGTTAATTTCCCTTTAAGAGGTATGAGTATTCTACTTGGCCTGAAAGCTAGTGCTAGCACCTAAACAGGAGTCTCATTACCACAAAAATCCTAACATAAATATGTTTTGACTGTATAATTTTCTGCAAGGATAAAAGCCAGATAAATCCATTTGTCCTTCAGATTGGTTGTAAGAGAAGGTCAGGGGAGAGCTTATTTCTAAGGGCAGTTAGATAAAATACTGTCACATCCAAAGCTGGCATAAATCTCCACTGTTCCATTCACCTTAATCAAGCTACAAAGATTACACTACCTGAACAGCTGGTCTATTTTCCCTTTCCATGCAAACTTTTTAAAATTTCATATACGGATAGTAAATTTCAATATGTGATCACAAAAATTGAATAGAGTTTCTGTTCAATGACTTCATAATTTAAATAAGCAGTGTTTTGAAATCCTATCCGAATTATTCTTGCAAGCTGAACCCTTGGAAAAACCTTTTGACATTTGTAAAGTAAAGGTTAATTTGATTATTTTGTTCATGCGAGTTATTAACATTTTAATATGCAAAAATGTGACCATTTCAAAATAAACACTGTAAATCCTTTACAATTCAAATAGATTTAGTCCCTTTCATTTAATAATAGAAATAAGGCTTTCGGTTCTCAGCAAGTCACAAGCATACTTTTACTCACAAAACAAGTTAGAAGGATTAGAACATTAAATGTTCCTGAGAACAATTCATTTATAATTTCAGCCAGGAACATTTGTAGTGATCATTCGAAGGAGAATAAGATGAACAGAAAAAAACCCATTTTTATTCAATTCCAAATCATCAATTTCCTACAATTAAGGGTTTACATTGACATAACACTTGCCTTCTGGCTCTTTTCTGAGTCAATTATATTATCTGCTTTTGACAGAAATGAGATTTGACTTAGATATTGAAATTTCATCAACAGAAAGTGCTTAGTGAAAACAAAAAGCAACTGAGGCTGTTTAGAGAACATGTTGTGCACCGACTTGTGTGTCTCTATGCTTCTTTCTCTTCCCTGCACAAATACTTTAGATTTTCTAGTATGCTGCTGTAATTCTGGCCTTGTCCCTTATCTCCTCCTGCTTTGTTTCAAAGCTAAAGGAATATATTGCTTACAAGCCTTTTCTGAAGTTTCTCCTAACAAGTTCCATCTTAGGTGCTTTAGTCCTTATTCAGTTGCAAGTCAGTAAGATCGACTGTTCTTCCTTCTCTGTGGAAGAGGAAAATACTTTTTTCAATACTTATTCCAATGTCTTACTAAAAGAAATCAAGAAAAATCCCCACTACTTTTTCTTACTAATATTGTTTCTTAACTGTAACTTCATAGATGAAAAGCTGTCTAGTCACGGACTGAAAGTGAAGAACAGACAAGCACAAAACTAGATCAGTGTGAAAAAAGATGCCAATTTACAATCAAGACAAAAGGGCCTTTAAGAGAAAGATAGGAGTTATTATCTTTTCTTCAGTACTCGCTTTCTTTGGCATCATGCAAATTCTCCAAACACACAATGTACTAGTTTCAGAGACATAGGCACATTTAACTCACAAACACCAGTAACAGAACAAATCAGAAAAGATTCTACTGACAGAGAATCTATATCAACAGAGGGCCAGGTAGCCCTCAAGCAGCACAATAGCATTAATGGTCTGAAAATGCCAATGCAGATTCTCAAGGAATATAGATTCTGAAAATTATCTTTAGACTACCTAGCAATGATGCTGTGTGATTAATAAGCGAGAAACTTTAGAAACACCATTTAATAGGAACCATTTTTTATACAGCAGCAATTACAATAGCTTTGATTGAAAAAAAATATTAGAAAAAATAGCTCTTTTGTGGTACTATCTGCTTCCTAGATTTTAAGTAATTGCCTCCTATCAGAAATTTTTTGCTTATTATATGCTTCAGTACTTGTCTGCTTCATGGCATTCTCTGAGTCTTTGTACTGAGCTATGAAATCCTACCCTTCAAAGATCCTCATTCCTTTTATTTTCCTTAAAATAAGCCTATATTCCCTGTCTTGACTTAAAATGCATATCAATAACATGCCAAAGGGGTTTACTTAACCCAAGACCTTTCCACTTCTTTTTTTTTTTTTTTTTTCCCCTATAGAAGAAATCTCCAAGACAGGCTTTTTATAGTAGTTTCACAAAAGATCATAGCATTACTCAACTATTTTTGTACACTCCTTTTCCTTCCACTTGTTTTTGGTAGTGTTTGCATTACTGAAACTGAAAACCAAATTTGGTGCAAAAAACTGGAAGAAGTAGGTGCAATCACAAGTTGGCAACAGACAAGAGGTGAAAGGCAGAACTAGTCACCTGTCTGCAGCAATGACATTTCATCCCTTGCCAAAGATTCATCAAATTCCATCATTCAAAAAACATCTTTAATGGTCATAATGAACAAACGAATGCTGAATATTTGCATAAAGGCATGGTGGATTTGCTCTATCTTGAAAGCTGTATTCTTAAATTTTATGGTCCTTTTTGTCCAAACTGGACTTGGACTATAGTTGTAGAATCTGAAGCAAAAGTAGGACACTAAGGAGGAGCTTAAATAACTTAATTAAATCACTAACGTTGTTTTTTAACACAGATGAGCCATGCACAGGACTGATTGTATCTTGGCCACTTCTGCAGACAGTTCATCTCAGAGCATGCTTGAAAGTGAGAAATAACACTTAATTTCAAGTAAAATGACCTTTTTTTGGGAAGTTTTTCATGTCATGTATTTAAGACTTTACAAGCCATGCACCCATGAGACATTACTTTTTTTTTTATTTATTTCCTCTTGTACACCTGTTAAATTTAACTGAAAAAAATAGCCTCTGTGCATTGCTAAGAGACTACTAAAGATAGGTTAGAAAACATCTGTAGTGTAATAAAACTTTAAAATGTACGTCTAGAGGTTTACTTTAAAAATGTTGACTTGTGCTACTTAAGTTATCAATCGTCATATGTTACCTTAAACAGACAGTGTCAAAACATGTCAAATAATATATTCTGACTCATTTATATGTTACCCACCAGGAAAGAGAACTCTGAAGACTGAGGACCATGAGGATACACACACATTACTCTCTTTAACCTGAAAGAAAATGGGTCTGAGATGGTTTATCTTTTTTACATATCCTGTCTCTAGAAGGTAGATTCAATGTTTAAAACTGACTCTCATTCTAAGGTAACTACATCCAACAGAGGCAAAACCAAAATGCATAGGTACAAAGTCTCTCTCTACATATGCAGTATTTATTTTTTTTGCTTGTGGAGTCAAGGAAAAACCTGTAAGATATAGATTCTGTTTATATGACATGGGGTTATTAAAAAACCAAACAAACAACAAACCCCAAACCAAAAAAAATCCCCCCCAAACCCCCAGGCAAGCAGAGCAGATAACCCACTGCACCTGAATTACTCTGTCATTGGAAATTTAGCAAGGAATGGCCTTTTCCATTAGGAGCCACTTACAGCCTCTGACTAGAGGCCTCTCCTGCACAAACTTAGGTGAAGGCTACTTAATAGGACCTGATCTTGCATATTCATCTGTCAGATATTCCTTTAAGACATTTTAAGCAGACATGCTACACATTCACGGTCAATGACTTATTTCAGTTAGATTACTGGCAAATATTTATCAGTCTTTTTAAAATAAGATTATCAAATGAGTTTTTCCTCCACTGTATCTCTGAAATCTAGCTCCTCAAAATCAACTGGCTTTTTACAGTAATGAAACACATATTTAAATACCTGTGACAAGTTAAAGCAGAAATGGAGAGCAGTGACGAGAGGCATCCTCAGGGGTGGGTGCTGGTACCGTCACGCTTTAACATCTTTGTCGGTAACATGGACAATGGGATCAAGTGCACCCTCAGCAAGTTCACCAATGACACCAACGTGTTGGGTGCAGTCACCATGCTGGAGGGAAGGGCTGTGCCATCCAGAGGGACCTGGACAGGCTGGAGAGGTGGGACTGTGTGAACCTCATGGAGTTCAACAAGGCCAAGGGCAAGGTCCTGCATATGGGTCATCAATCCCCAGCACAAATCCAGGCTGGGTAAGGAGTGGATTGGATTATTATTTCTTCATAATGCAGTTCATCATGTAATGTTTGAATACTATTCAAATAAATATTCAAAGCTAGAAAATAGGAAGTAATATTAAATGACTTGGTTCCTTCAGACTGATTTTTTCCCATTTCATGAAAAATTTAAAATCCTAATTTTGTGATGAATCAAACACAAAACATGTCAAAAATTTTCCATGGGTGCACTTGGAAATTTAAAAACTTGAGGCAAATATTGAGGAGTATCAATTTCTTTGAAATTGAGAATTCCTAAATATTTTAGACAGCAAACCATTAAAAAATCAAGCACAATAAGAAAATAATAATGATAATCCCTTTTGATTAGAACCTTCTAGGTTTATACTCTATAGTTATGTTCTCAGTTACATTTCAAATGCTCTTCTTTCTCTCCTCTCTCATGACTCTGAGTCTTTAACAATGTCAACACTGTTAAAATCACATTTCCTTAAGATATTGTCAATACAAATTAAAATTATGTATCTCTGTTTTTTATCAACATGGGAAGGATAACTCCAAGCACTGTAACAATTAGGTATCCTGGAAGTTTTGGGATAATATTAATAATAGTAATAATAATGATGATGAACAAAAAAATTACTTAAAGCTAATAGATCAAAATGTCCTTCACCAGGAAGGGAAGACTATCACTCAGGATGCCTACATTTTAATTAGATTTAGGCACTGAAACACTGAAACTTAGATTTTAAATTTAAAATTTAATTGAATTTGCTGCTGCAACTGCATGAAACGTATCCACATTATTTCTTATTTAATTTACTCTGATCATGCTTAGAGTCCCTGAATCCCCCATCAGTCCACACAAAGCTTCTCTTGGCCGACAGAGGATATCCTTATTTATTATATCACTTTGCTCATCGCTCTCGCCTAACATGAATTTTGCAATGGTACTGATTCTAAAATGATCCAAGTTAACTCTCTGACTGCCTCTTTACAACAGGAGTGGAACTTTTCTAGTGAAATCTAACAGAATTTAATTGTCTCTTGAGACATTTCCATTCAGTTTGCCTCCAACTGTATTATCCATCTTCAGCCAGGTTGCTAATACTGTTAGACATATTTAAAATCTAAGCTTTTTTTATTAGTTAACTATGCAAAACAGGGATTGCGAAATTTGCATTTTAATTTTTAAAAAGTATAAAGCTCTTTGCTAAAATTAATGCTTATTCTGTATGAAATAAAAAGACATTCCTAAAATTTTAATTGCAGCCATAAAATCACATTCACATTTTTATCGTTTGGCCATGTTGCCTGTATCAAGGTACAAAGACTCAGAACTTCAGAGAAACCAGTGGATAAACAAGGCAGAGTCAATCAAGCACTTTCTGTGCCTGTTTAGATGAAACAGTTCTGGCATAATAATTGTAGGACTGATGCATGGGAGAGGAGAGGGAGAGGGAGAGGGAGAGGGAGAGGGAGAGGGAGAGGGAGAGGGAGAGGGAGAGGGAGAGGGAGAGGTAATGTAAGGTCTATTCCTGGAACTACTCCTAAGATGGAGGATGGAGAATCCCAAAGACTGTGTAGGATTCCGAAGTCACATTCAGCAGTCTGCTTAGTAGTCCTGGTTCTATTGATTTTTTGATCTCTCAGATCATGGACTTAATGTGCTGTGTTTTGGTACAATATAAATATATTTCCAGTTTAAGAAACAAAATCATTGTCGTCACTGAAGTATATAACCACACACACACTTTAAAATATACCTAGAATAAAAAAGAACGCTCAACATTAAAAAACCATGAGTTTAGAAAATGCCAGGCTTGACTTTAAACTTATTTAATAGCTCTGGATTGTACTGGTAAATACAATCACTATCAAATATTCCATGTTTGCCTAGAGTTTAAAGAATGAGGGCTGGTCTAGATATGAATAATTCTGGAAGTCATTCTTTTTCATGTGTATAAATAATATATTCTAAGAAAAAGCTTGAAATAAATTTAATCAAAGTTCATACTATTTTTTTAAATCAACCTAAACAAGCAATTCTTGACTTACTCCCAAACTGAGACATTGTGATCCATTTCTTGGCTGGAAGATTTTTTTACAGTGAAGTCACAAACCCTTGAAAATAAAGTATTATAATGAACAGTCTGTGAAACCCTGAAGAGTAGCAGCAGGAATAGTGCTCCTATAATATTAAGAACAAATTCATACAGCTGCTTTAAAAGCAGAGTAATAGCCGAACAGCATAAAATGACATCAAACCCAAAACACAGCAGCATTTTAATAGAAGAGAGAAAATTTATCATTCTGGCAGTCAGTAATTTTATAAAAGCTCCTGTTCTCATTATGCCTTTTAGTGTTTTAACTACAGATGAAAAATAGAAACAATTTTAGTCTATTCCCGGCAGACTCAAGTAGGTTTAAGGGTAGCTGACCAGATGGAAGAGGCTTACTTTTAAAGCACTATATTTTACCTTCCGTTCCCTCTGGCACTGAAAAGAGAGGGAAGCACTTCTGAAAATTTCAGGCTCTGCTTGTGGAAGCAGTAATATATGTTTAGCTAAAATTATTTTAAATAGGCTTCTGTTACCGCTGGATTTACTATCATAAAAACAATTGGAACATGTTTCATGTAGCACAGGAAGAACCTAACTTCACGTTAGATTAGAGAAACCAGTGAGAAAATAAATGTGTTCCATAGTGAAACACGAGAGGCCATAGGTAAGGAAAGGTTTATATGGAACATGCACAATAGATATTTAATGCTATTGTCAGGAAAACACTTAGTTCTGGAGTAGTGAGAAAATTATTCTCTTGGCCTGTGGTTTGAATCCTACCTCATGTACATGAAAACAAACTTTGTCTTCTGAGTGTCCAGTGAAGACAGGTTAGTCTTAGTCTTAACATGTTCAGAACCATTAATGCTGTGCAGTGTAGAGTATGAAACAGATTTATTCATCAAAACTTTCTGACCATTTTAAGAAGATACAGTCAGCAGGACTCTGCTGACTCCTCCCACTCTATCCCTATGATAAAATATCTCTGACGATATTAATTGGGATCCAGTTCTGATCATACTGACACTAGTATAAATTCAACAACAACAGTGGGATAAGCATAATACTCCCTACCCAAACCATGTTCATCATATAAACAGTAAATTTTCCAAACATTTTAACTTGGAATGGTCACTAAAACCCTCTATTAGGCTTTTAGCAATAAAATGACAAAAAATAGAATGCCCATCTTTTTATTATGCTAAAAAAGTTTTAAAAGGTTGGCTTTTTTCTTTTGTTGTGGGTACCAGCATGAGAAAACTCATGCCACAGGTAACGTATTTGTGACTTTTTTATTAACTGCCACTCAGAGTCAGTGATGTTGGATGCTCTGTTTGGCTGTTATGTACCAACTAATGGATTTTGAACTTTTACTAAAAAAATGTCCTCTTTCCACTAAGATGCAGGTGTTGGGTACAATGGCCAGCCTGGACATCAAAACCAGTAATAAGATTCTCTGCATGATTTCTGTTGAAAATGCATTCAACAGTCCACCCTGAGCTATGGTGTGGTGCTTCTGAGGAGGGTAAAACTCGTAACGCTTGCAAAGTAAGGAGTGACTTCTGAAGTAGAAAATAAAAGTGGAAGGGATTCCTATCTATTCTGCAAACTGTGAGTCTAAGTATAAACAAGAACACAAATAAAAATAGTCCAAACCTGTTGGAGCATAAGTGACCCAATGGCAACACACCAGTTCCACAGACAGTATCTCACAAGTGCCAATATATGGTCACCCTTCATCTAGACAAAACAAACTCATATCTTTTTTTTTGTTGCTGAAGTGAATTTCACTCCAAATGCAGAGCAAGACTTCAAGTCCTCAAATAATATAAGAAAAAGAGACACTTTGTCATTTTATCCAAAACAATACAAGTTAGATTGTGCAGTTCCATTGATTTCATCACTCCAATTCCTTCCTGACCTGATTATAACTGAAAGTAGAAGATGAGTAATTCAGATCCATGGATGAATATGAGATATTGGCTAAGAACAAGTGTTTGAAACTTGACTGTTAAGGACCTAGAACGTTACAGATTTTTCCACTGACCTTTATATAAAGCACAGCGTGTCTAAAATAAATAGAAATAAATACTAAGAAATGAAGCCTAGGAAATCCAGAAAAGTGAGTAGTCAATAAATAGTAAGTTTATTGCCCAGTTTGTTAAAAGATGTAATTAATAGCATTACTATAACTGAAACATGCAGACATTACATGTTTGAGCCCATGGCATGTTCTCTTTTTGTGCTCATGCTACGTTAGTTTACAGAAGCTGAACTAGTGAAATCCATGGGGGAAGATTTTTTTTCAAACATATTGCTCGCTATCAAGAGCTGGGCTCTGATATAACTACTTGCCTAGCAGGCATCTTGGTCTTTTTCTTGTATATCAAACTGAATAGAAGTTCCTTTGATTTACAAGTCTTTAAGGGATAAAGATCAAATTTACACCTTTAGAGTAAAAAAAAAAAAAAATAAATAATCTGGATGAGGGTTTTAGGAAGAAGAAAAACTGAACAGGAAACAGAAACCGGGAATGAAGATTCTGGAAGAGCAAATACAGGAACATCCCAACCTGAGCACTAACCTAAGATGTGCTTGACAGAGTCAGTGTGCAGATAAGCAGCAGGAAACCAGACAGAAACTGGCTTTCACTTCCTTATTTTTAATGATTTTATTCTAGGCTAATACTTATGATAATTTTCCTATGGGCAGAACTAGTGGCTTTGCAGAGTTCACTGACTATGAAGCTCTGAAGTACTCTGATCTTACACATCTTTAGAGTTGTTATGACTTATTTTTAGATGGTTGTTCTGGTTATATGCTGCAGTGACTACGAGAGTGCCTTCTTATTCTTGCAATTTCTGGCTGTGGGAGGGTGTTTCCATTTTACTACATAAACGTCCAGCATGAGTAAACAGGGAAGTTAGGCAGACATTCTGATTTTCTTTTCATTACACAATCTTAGCAGTAGTGCTCCTGGTTCACGTTCATCTATTGCATGGACTGTATCACCCGTTTATACTTATTTTGAGCAATGGCCTCTTAAATACTTGTGTATTGGCATGCCCATGTGGTTCAGCCTGCACAGCACAGAAGAATGAGAGGTAAATATCAGGGCAGAGGTCAATAGTTGAGACTGGAGAGGTATAAAAGTATTCTCAAAATCAAGTTACAACTTGTCGTCCTTCCCACACATCTCTTCTCATCAAAAACACATAAAAAGAAAATCAACAACCTCAGTAAGTTGATGAATTCCACTTATTTGACTTTCATGAGTACGGACTGTATTGAAGGTTTTCATAGGAGTAGAGTTAGCAGTATTTCATCCTTGCCATGTAAACTGCAGTTGTCTGATTCAGCTAATTAGGACAAAAGCCAGTTTATGTTGAACTCAGCAGTGAATTATGTTCCTGAATCCAACATTTTATCCGTAGTTACGATTAAAAAATACTGACATCAATTATTAGCACTTCCACACACAGTACCGATCAGCTTCTAAAACTCACTCATCTTGGGCATTGTACACTTAGGTTTTACAACACTCAGGCAATAATTGTCATGTCATATTCACCTCAACGCAACTCAAATATGTGGGCAAGACAAAATTTTACTTCTCCAAAGATAAAAGGAGACAGACTAAGAAATTAATCTAGTAGTCCTAAGAGGAAGCCAGAGGAACAGTAATGGAGCCGGGGGGGAGATCCTTGAAGATGTGACTGGTAGTTGCTGCTGGCACTAGAGAGTCCTAGTAATTACAGCTGCTGTGGCCCCATACAGACTTATTTGTCCATCAGTGATGATATGGCAGCAGCTTTCTGCAGCCCTGCAGAGAAGGACTTGGGAGTAGCAGTGGATGGAAAACTGACTGTGAGACCCCCCTCTGCAGTGTTGTGTCCAGCTCTGGGGCTCCCAGTATAAGAAGAACATGAACCTGTTGGAGAGGGTCCAGAGGAGGTCACAAAGATGATCAGGGGGCTGGAGCACCTCCCCTGTCAGGACAGTCTGAGAGAGTTGGGGGGGTTCAGCTGGAGAAGAAAAGGCCCCATGGAGACCATAGAGTGGCCTCCCAGCTCTTAAAGGAGCTACAGGAAAGGTGGGGAGGGACTCTTTATCTAGGAGTGACTCCAGGGATAGGATGAGGTAATGGTTTTAAACTAAAAGAGGGTAGATTTGGATTAAAAATAAGGAAGAAATTCTTTACTGTGACACTGGAAGACACTGCCCAGAGAAGCTATGGATGCCCCTTCTTTATAAGTGTTCAAGGCCAGGTTGGACGGGGCTTTGAGCAACCTGGGCTAGTGGAACGTGTCCCTGCCCATGGCACGGGGGTTGGAAATAAATGAGCTTTAAGATCCTTTCCAACACAAACCATTCTATAATTTTATATTCTATGATTCCAATGTTCTAAGGTATGAAAAATACTCAGAAATTTGGTCATTTTTCTGTCCCCCTGCAGTGCAATGTCCACAATGCAAAATCCAGACATAACTGGAATCCAGGACCTCTAAAACAGAGAGCTCAAGTGGCTTGTCCAAGGTGAGTAGATAGTGGGAATTCAGCTTGTGGTTCCTAGTGAATTTTTCCCCCTTGGTTTGCACTCCCAAGACAACACATTTTGTTGTAGATGTGCCCATCCAGCAAAGGATTTGAATACATAATTAATGAAAAAATTTTAGGCAGATGCTCAAAAATCAAAATGCTGACAGACTTTCTGAAACAAGCCCATACGAATACTCAGAATACTGCTTGCAAAAAGTTACCATTTCATTCGTGTCACCAGTCACTTGAGTTTTACAGTGAGAACTGTGGTTTCAGAGAAGCCATGCATCCTGAGAAGCAATTAATGCACAAATTAAAAGGTAGACTGTGAGCATAACTATTTTTTCTTCTTAATCTAGTATCTATATGACAAGGGGATTTCTAAGAGTGAAGGTCATCTTTACTGTTGCTGAAAGCCACACAGTGTATGCTTTTATATAGCAGCAGCAGCACAGGCACAGTAAATTGAACTATGTCAATGAAAGTTTCATTGATTCTTCTTGCATGGGCTACTTGAGGGCATTAGCCCTGAAGATTTGTTGTGATTATGTTCCAAGTTTACTGAAGACAATCATTAGAGAACAGCAAATCATCATCCATATGACTGCAATCTGCAGTTACTCAGTTATGTAAGTCACATCCTCGAGCTTACTGTTTGCATACTCATTATAGCTTGGTCTTAACAGTTTGTCATCTAACTTTCCATCTCCTTCTTTTATGAATTCTATCATTCAGTGACTGTTCATAATTTCATTATAAAGTCTATTTCTCTCTAGTGAATTCTTAACAATTGGTGATGGGTCAGAAATTGGCTAGTCCTCTTGGGAAACAAGTAAAAATTTCAGAAATAGAATTAGTGGTTTGTTGGTTTTTTGTTTTTGGTTTTTTTTTTTTTTTTTTGTTGTGGTGTTGTTTTTTTTTTAGGGGGTGTGAATCTGGCTAAACGGCATTGCTGTTACTGTATAGAATATTAGGTAATTTTTAAAGTTTGACTGGAAAATGCCCTTATGTCATCAGTTATTCTTGTGCATTTTTAAATAAATATTTGGAGATTTCATAGGTATATCCAAATTTCTTTCCCATTAATATTAGCAAGAATTGCTAATTAATGCCTAAAGTTATAAAAGTCTAGAATGAATTATAGAATGAAGTACAGTACTGTGAAGAAGATGCTACCCAGCTACATCAGCTGAGCAAAAGATACATTACACGTGATTCCTGTGTGTATATTATAAAGATTCTGCTAAACAGAGATAAAGACAAATGTCGACTCTGGATCGGAACACTTTATCTATAATTCACCAATGCCAAAGAACTACAAGAAGTTTTACTGAATATGAAGTTGCACAGTTCAGTTACACTAAAGACATTCTGTTTAGCAGAATAATCACTGTTTTGCAAATTACACTCAATTTATGCCCAGTGCCAGTGAATGACTAGTTAATGTTCGGATCTTCCACCTATACTGACAACTGCTGCTCTGCATGAGTTTATGTTCACATTTCATTCACAACGAGCCAGGAAAATTTTTAACAGATAATACTAAGCCTGGAACTTTTCAAAATAAATAGGTGCCATCATATTTTAAAGCAGACTTTACAGCCTAGGTCCCACAGTACTTGAAGAGGATTGAGTTCCTCAGGCCCTTCTGTGGAATACGTTGTGAGCATACTTTGCGTATTGCAGGATCTACCTCATGCTATGTAACATAGGGACCTCAACATACCGAGTTGACTTTCTTCATTGAATGTCCCAATTTAGAAATATCGACAACTAAGATTGACCTTTCTTGTTATATGTTTATTGATTGTGCTTTTTATTATTTAATGGATGTCTTTATAGAGGGACTGTTATAGAAGATCAATTTTAAATTATAAACTTGGCTCTGATAATTTTTTTAGCTGTAAAGAAAGAGGAAGTGTTACTACGATACTTCTGTGGGTTAAATGATAAGTATGTGTGAGATAGTTTTCATAACTCTTAAAGAAAAATATGGTGGAAATAAATGCAAACTATACTGAAAGAATGGAATAGGTTTTTCTAAGAAATATGAACTTCAATTTAAAGAATCATATTTCTATTTATTTTTATCTTTTAATTATTCCCATTTTTATAATATTCCAGATTCTTTTAAATTATCACCATTATCTACAATGTTATAGCCTATATTCTGTATTCTACAGAGCTTTTCTTGAAAGACTTGAAAAAATAACTTAGGAGGATCTTATCAGGAAATAGTTTTCTTATGATATGACACTTTTCAGATTTTTTGGGGGAAAAGGTCATGTAAAATTACAATAGATTTTTAAACTACAAAGCAGTCATAGGTGAAAAACCAACTCTCCCTGAAATCTCATCTGTTATACTAAACATATATATATATATTTCTTAATTCTGAAATGTTTCATTATAATATGAACAATTTTGTCTTATTTATACGCATCTTAAATTTCAAAATAAAAAATAATTTCAGATCAAACATGGGCCTTGCCTTTTCAAAAATGTAAAATAAAATATTTTTATATTTTCAAACATTTTCCATTTAAATACACTGACAATCACGTATTTCCAAGCTTTTTATGAGCTAACTTTTTCTGAAGGCAAAATTTCCAACTAATTCTGGTGATTCAATTTATAAGATAATTCAATGTTATTTCTCCTTTGTAGGTTTCATTAAAAAAATCCCAAGAGTTTAGTGCAGTAACATTGCTTTTAAAACCTATTTGTTTGATATCCAGAAGAAAAATACCTCTCTTGGTAAGATAAATGTCCTGCAAATATCTGCAAATTAGGCAAAGATATATAGCAAGGTGACATTTATCAGTATTGCTTTATCCTGCAAATAACTGAGCATACTGGCCTCAGGCCAGCTAAACAAGGAATGGGCTATTCACTGTAGGAAGTATAACCCATGTGTAAATTCTTTAGGATATTAGAGAATAGCACTCAACATCTAGCAGATATACTTTATAAAAAGCAGGTTAGGGAATGTACAGCGGACTTAAAAATTTGTTCTGAAGTATGCATAAATACAGCAAAGGAACCCCTTAACTCATAATCATATAGGAGATAGATGTTAGACAAAATGTCAGCATGATTCAATGAAGTATCACAGAAATGCTCAAGCTGTACTACTAGCACATTCACACACTACTAGATCATTCAGTGCTCTCTCAGGCAACTCTATGATGTACTTTACTGGGTAGAGTAGATATATCTGAGATTTAAACAAAGGAACTTGGTGAAACTTAGACAGCAAGGGTGGGAGTAATTAAAATAAATGACTAAAGAACCATTATTGACTGTATGGGTTTCATCAGTATAGACTGTTTGCTTTAAAGTTAGTGTTTTTACAGTTCAGCACATTGGCCTAGATGAATGAACGTGAGCGTGGTCTACGGAGTGCAGTAGATTCTATTGTAACAATAATTCCAACTAGTTCTCCAATTATTCATCTATGAATATCGGCCACTTTACAAAGAGTAAATTCAAAGGCTACAGTCAACTAGTTTTGCAACCAGGTATAAATACAGAATAAATACATTGAGTTCATAGGATCTTATTCGCTGAAATGTGAAGAGGAATTTATCCCAAGGTATCTTGGCTGAATGGATGTCGAAGTGCTTGAGGTAAAAAGAAACATGCATGAGATAAACTAATGGATGGTACGTTCTGGTCCCAGTGCTGGAGGCCTAGCCAAATGATACATTCAGGTCTCAGAGCCTTAGTATCATGCCATAAGCATTTCTACAACTTGCAAGAGCAAAGTCTAGCCTCTTTTTCTGAGAGAGAGAAACCAAACACACTACTTTAGGCTAGAGATCTAAACTTTCTAGATCTGCATGGGTTTGCAGCCACTGATCTATAGAAGTAGGGAGATCCCAGATATACATCAAGTTCTGGACACTCTCCATTAGACTGTCTCCTTCTGCTCCATCAAGTCTGCTTGTTTATTTTCTCGCTCTCACTGTCTGCCACCAACAAAGCAGAATGAAGTCTGGCTTGGATGTGAGGCCCAATTTCCTTCATTACATTTGTGGCCATAGTAATCACATTAAGCACCAGTGTTCTATGGGAAAGAGGTGAGGTTTTAACCTGGGAAACAGAAAATCTTGCAAACGAGAGACTTCATAATTCTCAGACAAGCCCACAGAGGCACCCAGATCATACATATTATCTACATAGAGCAGCATGCGAAGTCACTAATGTGTACATGACAGGAAGATCAAAACTTTAAACTGTAAGTTTTAACTTTCAGCAATTTATTTTCTTCTTTTGTTCACTGCAGTCGCTATTTCACTGAAGTGCTGAAACTTAACAAATGACCCCAAAACACGAGTTACTCGTGAGCAAGTTACTCAGGAGCCACATCAAACCAGCATTGCTTCTTGCAACTTCCCGACAAAGAAAACCACTGGGAATCCAAATTTGTCGAGGAGCTCAGTGTTAAATACAAGGAAGTTGTCTGCACTCCAGTCACTTAGAATTGACTCAAAAACTCTAAACTAATCTGATGTTTCTGTTCGTTACAAAACAGTCTTAACAAAAGGTGGCAGCGCTGTATGTATAGGAATAGGTTGTGATGGCTGCACACAAGCGTTTTTCCGAATTCCTGCTCTGCCCTCTCCCGGGACAGCCAGCACACTGCTGAGCCAGCCACAGCAGGGGTGGCGCGGGCAAAGCAAACCTCTGCCTTCCACACATGAATGAAAGACCCTCTGGGAACCACTTCATTTTCGTGAATATCAGCTAGGAGAACAAACAATTTAAAAGCAAGACAATTCACATACTTATCTGCTGTTTACTGTCTCATTCTAATTATTATAATGAATTAACATTATCATAATAAATTAACATTTTAAAAAATGCAACTTTTTTTCTAAAAAAAAAAAAAATAAATCCATAGTAAGAGTTCTTTACTTTTTATGTTATCTTACTGGAATATTTTCTTTCAAATTTTGAACTTCAAAAAAGAATGGAAAGCATAAGACGTGTATATGTGGATTTGTAAATAGATTATTATTTTTATATATGCAACACTGTATGTTGATTACACCATTTGTGGGTTGGTTTTGACTGACATATATCCTTCTTTTTACTTACTTTTCAATGGAAAGAGGCATTTCTAGGTAATTTTAGCTTAATCACTCATTGCTGGCCATCATTACATGTAAGAGTTTAAGGAAACTAAAAGTTAGCATTTTAAAATGAGAATGCTTAAAGTCTGAAATACACTTTAGGAACCTAAAATAATCTACTGTTTCCAAAGCTGCTGAATGCTTCCATGGTATTTTGGGGAAAAATAACCCCAAACCAATTCAGAGCTGTTTGAAAGTCTAAAAAGAAAGTAAGGTACCCTAATTTAAAACTGTCAGTTTACCAGCATTTGTGAAAACTTTTAACCAATTGAGAAACAAGGTCAGAAGTTCACATAAGTACAATTTATTTTTTAAAATTAAATTTTTGTGGTAACTGCCTTCTGACGGGCCAGACAGCCTTTAGATCTGTTCTTTGTACAAGTTAAAAAGCATTCTATTAATAACGCTTGACTGAGTAACTGTCACTTTACAGCACCCATATCCATCAGACAAAATGTGTACATCTACTTCAATTACAAGCATGCAAAAATTACAAAAGTAAAGCATTTTAGAGACAACAGGTTATTTTCATTGACAAGATCTCTATAAGAGGCTATACGCTCTTCAGGTGTGGTAGGTCTCGTCTCTTCTTGAATTTTGAACTACGCTTTTTACAAAGTAGAGGCCAAGAACTTAGAAAAAAACTCATCAGCAATTCATCAAGGCGCAGCACAAGTACACTTCGTGAATTGTTCATTTGCTGTTTAGTTAATGCAATGACCTGTTGAGCTGAGGATAAGTTATTAAGTAATGAAATAGGACGATTGGATTAAGCTAATTACTTGCTTTGAAATGACATTTGTGCATAGATTCATTGGCCTTGCCAGAATGAATTATATAATCTAAATGGTGTTTTTTGTATTCCATTTCACAACTTCCAAAGCCACATTTTACCTGATAGATGGGATCACTAAAATTGTGATTAAAAAAATAGGTCACATAATACACTATGGCTGTGAAAGACTCTATACCAGGAATCACATGCTAATCAATCTAGCCTGAGGTGCCTAGTCAGAGGATATTTAAATAAGTGTCATTATAATAATAGGTTTGATCAGATTATTTACCAGAACCAATATTCTATGCAGAGGGATATAGAATCTAGGACTGCAAAGTTTTATATTGAAAATAATCATACTGACAAAAAAGCTGAAGTATGAAGAAGTGTTTTTTACTTCTGTTGAATTTTACTGGTAAAACCAAAGTTCAGAAAGTAAAAGAAGGCGTTATTACAGTATATCTGCTGGGGACTCTTTGTGAACAGGCTAGAAATTCCCACTGGTTATGCTCCTCATCTGCTCTTTTTACTTTGTGTACATGAAGTGAGCAGTTAATGGATCTCTGGGTAGGAGTACAAGGCTGGTAGCTGTTTCACATTTAATCCTACAGCTAAAACAAGCCAAATGAGAAAATGTTTCTGCAGTACATCTCTACCTGCATGGTACGTCCCAATACCTTAATCCACCCTGACAATTCTGCCACTGTTTCTGACAGGTTTTCTGACAAGAACAACTGAATGGAGAGTAGAGGATCCATAATCAATCTATCATCAGCTCAATCATTGCAGCCCTTGGCACAGAAAACAGTGGGATTAGGGTCAAGAGAGGCAGAACACATTGAAGGGGTGGAAAGAAGACGCAGAGAAGAGAGAAAACACTGCAGAGGAAGAAAAAGGAATAAAGTAAATGAAAGGAGCTGAAAAAAGATGAAACGTCTCAGAAGGAGCAGATGCTTGTAATTGCTGTGTTGCCCCAAACTGGCCCATTCCTGTAGAATCTGAAAGACCTGCACTCGCAGGGATAATTGCCATGGGTAGTTTTTTTGAGTAATTTTTGTTCTTGGACTAATTTTAAGGTTGACAAAGGTGAAAGGAGCCCAAGAAGAAGTGAATAATCTTTCCTTGCAATAGCTCAACAGGTACTAGTGCTGACCTATTTCCCAGGCTGAGGCTTAGGGAAAGGTAGGTGTCAGGGCGCTGCCCCATCCACTGTTCCTGCAGAGACCTACCCCTCCTCTCAGGAGATCTCAGCGTCTCTGCTGACAGCTGCGCACTGCTGTACACGTGGTACAGACGTGCAGCATGTCCTACAGCTTCATGGCATGGATTTTCTTTCCCTTTTGTAGCTCATCAGCTGAGATGCCAAGTCATGACATGACTTGTTCCATTTGTGGGAGTAAAACCATGCTACTGAGTTAGAGAGCCCAGCTTCTTAGAATGACTCTGTCTTTCCTCCAGGCCACCTGCGGTTTAAGGCTAAGTTAACAACCTCTGATATTTTAAGTGCTAATATTAGGCATAAAAAATATAATTATAATTCAGTATTCATTCCCATGCACCTGTATATATATTTCTTTCTCAGTGTGGCAGCAGAAAAAATATAGTGAGATTTTAATGTTTTAACCAAGCTCAAATCATCTCCGTGTTACACGGATCAAAGTTATTTGAAATTACACTCACAAGGAGAATTTATATATGAAGGGACTTTTCACAAGTTTTTCATTGTCTTAGGTTAGAATCTGAGCCTTTGTATACCCACAAGACAGCTAAGGGATACTATTTCTTGTCTCAAAATCTTGGGGTCTTTTCCTCTAAAAAAAGTAATGTTACTTTTATCTATTTTAGTTTCTAATTCCTTCCTGAAAGAGAATTCAGTTCTTGTAAAGTGGCTTGTTCTTTCCTTTGGTGTTAATCACAAATCGCTTTTCACCTCAAACTTTTATCTTGTTGTACACTACATATTCGTGCCTCCACTTGCACACATCTTGGCTCTGATATATATGCTCTGGAAAGAGTCCTACATGAAAGCTAGTGTTCTGCTTGTCTTGTAAGATGTTTTGTTATATCCTAATGTGAAAACAACTTATTAGATTTGTCAAAGGGACTTTCTGCTATATCTAAACAAGAATCTATCTGCAATGGAATGATGAGCTAGTAGTGTTAAATATATAAACTCCATGAAAATGATTACAGAATAGGATCCTGCAGAAGTTGGTTAGTAACATGGAAAATGTAAAGCCACAAAGTTTAACACGGCTAAAACACTGAAGAGGTTTTGAATGTTAGCTTGTCGGAGTGAATTACACCTGAAAGAAAAAGGGGTCTCTCTTGTAAATATTATCTTTACAGTCTAAGTGAAACCTTGAACTGTGGTTAAGTAGTTAGCATGATTTTTTGTTGTTTCTAATTATTTTTAATAGCACAGTACCACCTAGAGGCCCTCTTATTCTCTTTGCTGTTTATGTGAGAAGTGGGAAGCAAAACTTTTGGAGCATTTTACCATTTGTGTAGATAAGACAGACACAGCACGAGAAAGGAAATGGAGCTCAAAGGTGGGGAGGATCGAGTTCCTTCATAAAAAAAAAAAAAAAAAAAAGCAAAAAAAAAAGCAGCCAAATGTCAAAGAGAACAGAAGTCAAGTTTCCTCAGTCTTGACATTTCTTCAGTACAAAACAAATAGCCACTCAAATTGGTGCAAAGATGATTTTAGATCTAAAACAGATTTGATATCCAGCCCTTTCTCATGTCTCAAGTCATGCTATGTCATATGAATTTCCTACCCCGACTGCATCATGGAGTAGGTGCAGATTTTTTCCTCTGGCAGAGTTATATGATCCCTCACTCTCATCCTTGCAGATATTTTCAACCTGGAGATAAAAAGCATGATCATTTCCGCAACATAATTTTACTTTAATTATGCCAGAGAAAATTTTCCTTTCTGAATTACTAAATGAAACCATTAACATCAGCCATACAGAATACTCATTCTAAATATAAGCATGCCATCTTATTGTCTGAGTCTAATTCTTTCTCAAGCACCAAAAATTACCAGATTAAACAAATTAAAAATATTTTAATGTTTGCCAGCATAATATCGTGTCTGTCATATATATCATACGTCATTCTACCTGATCATTTATACTATTTGCAGCCTGTGAAATCTCCTGGACGTTGCAAAAAAAAAAGGTAAATAGGACCGGAATGATTCTATTTAGCAGTCACTGAAGATAATCTGGGGGGACAGGGCCTCAGAAGACTGTTGCCTCCATTAAAGGGAAGTAGAGGCAGTGTTTCTTGCCTCCTCACTTGCAAGGTTTCCACCCTTTTTGTTAACTCCCCCTTATTGCATTTCAGCAATTGCTATTCGTCAGGCTCTCTTCAACACATTCCAGGCAGGAATCATGTGCATACAGCAATTTCCATGAACAGGAGACTGCATAAATAGGGCTCTAATGTAGACAAATAGAGTTCTTGTGATTGTATATTGCTTTAAGGGTGGGATTTTCAAAAATAGCTATTAGCTCTTCTCCCTTTATAGTCTCACCTGTAATTTGATGCTCTCAATTTTTCCTATTTGAATAGTCCTTATACTACAGCAGAGACACTTGATATTTGCAGGTTTTTCATATTTGCTGTTATTTCACATGGTTTTCTGGGTCCTCATCCTCCAAACTGCCAAGGGGTCTTAAGGGAAGCTGATAATTTCCCTTAACTATTGTAGCTTATAGAGCAGTTTCTGCGATTCAATATTACGTGTTTGACAGTGGCGTTGGCATAAGCACGCAAAATTTGCTCCACTGTGAGATAAAAATCTCATAAATAGGTGGTGTAATCTATTAATATAGAAACAAGAAAGAAGCAAATAATTCTCTGATGTTATTCTATCAAGCTTTTAGCTCATAGAAAATGATATTTGGGTCTTCACAGAACACTGTATAAAGATAGTGACTACTTAAAATTGGAATGTCGAATAAATAAAGCCTAAAGTTGCTCAGTGTGTTTCCAGAGTAAAATTTCTATTAGTTATACAGGAACATAAACTATCCTAAAACCTGTAGCCAATGTTAGGAAGAGTTACTTATTTGGGATAATTTAAGAGAATAATCTAGTAGCGAGGTTTCTAGTGTTCCTCTCTACCTATGATTTTCTCTGAAGAACTCATCAGATCACATAAACAGCTCAAGAAGTTGCAGTTGAGCCTTGGAAAATCAAATCACATTTAATGGAGCCAAGTATGCTTATGTGGGCTGTCTCATCCATTCTGTCTCCACAACCACAGAATTTACTGTATGGGTTCTCTTAAACTAAAGGAGATGGTACTGTTTTCTAACTTTAGCTGGGTGTTTACCTTAGGCACTCATACACTATCTCCAGCTCTTCCTGCCACATGCCGTCAATGTTAGGCCCAAAATTTAGAGTCCTTTCTAGTTGCACAGTGCCATATTTTTGACTATGATTATTATTTACACTAGCATAACTTGTGAAGCTAGCATATAAAACCACACCAATGTTCTCTGTGAAGAAAATAGACTATCTCTAAAGAGAAAAAATACAATACAAGCAGTTTCTGGTTTCTAAATATTTTCTTGATTATTAGAAATGTTAACAATGTTAAAAGTTGTTAAAATCTTGTCTTTCTCACTAAAAGTATTAAAGCCAAAGTTAAGGAACGGGATGAGAGAGACAGAAGATTTGTCATTGCATGCTGTTGTTTATTTATACAGTTGTGATTTGAAAGATATACTCTTTCTTAGTTACCACGGTATTTTTTTGAGAATGAAAGCAAAAAGGACATAATATGAAAGCAGACACGGAAATCATTCTTCCAAGTATTGATTCAAAATACTGAGTCTGTGCATAGGCAATTATAATTAATTGCTGTAAATATGCAAGCTAATATTATCTCATGACAATCATGTCATGAATGTCAGATAAATTGAAAATTATGCTTAAATTAAGATTGAACAAAAAGAAAAAATCACTTCAAACAACTCATGTAAATTTGATGGCTTTTTAGTAATATCTTATCTTCTATTTCCAGCAGTTCAGTATTTTTAAAAATTAGAATTGTATTTGAGCTCACTGTTATTCTTCTGATTACCAGAAAATCACATGAAAAGAATTTGGGTCCAATAGAACTCTCACTACCACTCCCCATCTATTTCAGGATATTAGCTAAGGGTATCAGGTAATTACTGAGCAACGAGACATGAAATGAAATAATGCCGTTATGATAAGAAATGCACTAAAAAAATCCACAAATCTGGCCTTTTAGCATGTCATGCAGTGAGATTTTATATAGGTCTATATATGCAGATATAATACAGATTAAAGTTATATAATATATATAAATACATACATTATATGTGTGTGTATACATGTGTACTATGTACATGTATATATACTTAAACACAATTTAGTTATCATGATAAAAACGTCACACTACAGTCAGGGAAAGAAACGAAGTAGCTGAGGAAAAAGCCCTCTTTGAAGGCAACAGACTTAACTGTACATTTTCCTAACCAGATGTCCAACCAAGAAATTGCAACACTGAAAGAATGCCCCTAAAGAGGAGGTTTTTTAATTGAGTCTGAAGCATTTTGAGAAGCTGGACAAATGCTTCTGAAACGTTGTCTGAATATTAATATTGCCCAGACCAGAACAGCTTTTCCTTGCACAGCAGGTCTCCTTCCTCAAATGCCTTTATAAAAGCTTTTTGAAGATTTTAGTAGAACTGTCTGGTATATTCCTGTGGGTATGTCTGGTTTCCAGGTTCTCTCAATCCAGAAAATGATACTTCTGTGGTGAAGCTCTCTTGAATAAATTTATCTTGGATACACAAAGACCTGAGAATCATTTTCTACTGCCTTCACAATTTTTTCCTCAGACATGTAGTTGGATCAGTTCAGAGGTGGTTGACCAAAGGTGCTCAAAGGAGTGCAGGGATCCTAATTTGGATCTTTTACATCCTATGCAGGTGTCTGAATAGCAAAACTCCTGGGCAGTGTGAGCTTTTCCTCTTGATAAATGCATTACACTTTGGATCTAAGAAGCATCCTCAGTGAAAATATTGTTTTAAAAAGTACATTTCTGCAAAAACCTAGTGCTTTGATAAAATTATGTTTGTTACAAAAATCAAAATAACAGTGAAGAAAACCTAAACGGTTATACTAATTTATGTTTTGATAATAATTTGTTATTATAATAAATATGTCTTGGAAATACAGGAAAAAAGTGTGTCAGTTATGCAAAACATCACTTATAAGCCCTCAATAACAAGAGGTCTTTGTTGTTGTACTAAAGCCATAAGGTAAGGAGCATCATGTAATGACTAAGCGATCTGTAGTCAGTAAGCAGAGAGGTGGCTTCCTGAGCTTTCCTGGCAGCTGGCTGCCTGTGAGGCTGTTATGAGATATTCTGGATTGGACTTGTCAAATAACAGCACAGGAAATCTCTTGTTGCTTATTAGACAATTTTGCCATCCTGGATGCTCGGTTCAGAAGGACATATCTTCACAGCTGCAGCTGGCTACTGAAAAAAGGCAGACTGACATGGGTAATGTCATCACATTTTAGCACACTCCCATGGAACTAAAATTCCTTCCCATTTGAGGAATCTCTGTCACACCCTGGAGTGCAGCTCAAGGCCACAGCCACAGCACAGGTCCCTGGAGGGCAGACAAAATTTCTAGTCTCTTAAGATGTCTCCTAACACCCTCTGAGTGACCCAAAATATACAGACTCATGGAAGGTTTTTGCAGGATCAGTTATTTAATTGCAGAACCATTAATGCAAATTGAAATAGAATGAGTATTCACATTTTAATGAACATTGTGATCATCCTGTGAAACCGCATTTACCACATTATGCATTTAGAAAAGGAAGTTACAATTAATCTTTGCAGAGTTTTCTCCTAAGTACAGTATTTCATACTGAACAATTCATGAAAAATCATATGATATATGCTTATTCCATTATGAGATCATTACTTTCTGCAGTTATTGTGCTAGTTTCCTTTGTAATTGGAGGCTTAAAAAAAGTGCTTTTCTGTTTATGGGAGCATCTGTGAGTGCCTCCATTCTCATGCTTAATTTACTCTTCTATATTCATACAATATGAATATAGAACATCAGTTTTTAAAGGTGTTCCAATGATAAATAAGTTTCTCTCTGTATGATATTTTTTCCTGTCAAACAAGTTATATTTATTTATTTTTAACTCTCCTTTATGTTAGAATAAAATGTTGATGGATGTTGGTTTGCATACATTTCATGAGAAGCTGAAAAGATGATTTAATATTTTCTATTTGCAGTGCAGGAAAAGGCTTCAAGAAAAATGACAGCATTCAAGATGTCGTGCCATTGCTAGACTGAATATCAGTACAGACTGATGTATTGTTTCCTTGCTTTTCTTTGGTTTCGATTTTTGCTTTTTGTAGGACCATGGCTGAATTTAAAAATAAACAATTAAGCTAAAACCTCATTAACATAGGCAACATGATTTCTCAGCCTCAGAAGCTAACTTTTAAATCAATAAAAATCGACCTTGTGATGGTGTGTAGTACAGTCACATATTCTCTCCTTCTATACTCAGTTTATTGTCATCTTCAAGTTTATCTGTAGGGGGCAATACGTAATAAGAAATGCCTAATCTCTCTTTTTTCTCTCTTTTTTTTTCCAAATGCCATCAGTAAAGCTGCAAGGAAAAGGTTGATTTTACCAAGTCAACTAAAGTCCAGCATGTGAATTATAGCCCTTTATTGTGGCTCTTTATGTATGTAAGCTGAGAGTTTATCTGCTATTAATCTGTAACAATGACTAAATGGTTGTCCTGATTTTTCAAGCTATTCAGATTTCCCTATATGAACATTCTGCTTTTGTACTTTTAGGGAACTGCACTATTTTCTGCATTGCCTATCACAATGATGTGCGGCATGCACACACACAAACTCACAAAGCACAAAATAAAGGAAGGCTATGGGCACACTAGAGGGAGAAGATAATAAGGGGGAAAAAAAAAAAAGTTATCACTTCCTTTCACTGTCAGAAAATTCTACTTAAAATGAACACATTTTCAAAAGAAACAAGCCCTAAGATTAAGCATAATACTTAGTGTAACTGTTGGCTATCCTAAGTATTATACAAGGACTGTCTCACAAGAGTGTGCATCTCAGAAAAAGAAACCATGTGAATAAGACAGAAAAGATGATGAAGAGGAAATTGCTTAAAATAGGATGTCAAAAAAATGCTTGCACTTCACCTTGGCTTTGTCAGGGCCGATGATACTAGCAGAATGTGGTGAAAAGGGTTTAAATGAAGTAATAGTAGCAGACATCATGTTGAATAGGAACAGAATGGAAACATATTCAGGAAGGGCAGACCAAGGAAAGCTTCAGTCTCCTCACAAAGATTCTGTTCAAGACTCTGCTATTCAAATACAACATCAGAGACCTTAAGAAACTTAATACCTCTGTCCTTAATACAGGTGTTCTGACAGATAACTGCCATCTTAATCATTAACATATTTCGACCAGAAACCAGATATTTAGACCAGAAACAAAGATGAAACCTCTGTGCTAATAACCCAAGAGAGTTCACTGATACTGCTTCACTCACCAGATCTGTAAAATCTCTTTGATAAGGCTTTGAAGCAGGCAGAGCTTTGCAGTGGATCTGCCTAGACCTTCTCCTGTAAGTCTAGGCAGAAGAACTCCCCAGAGGACAAAATACTTCTGCATTAAAAAGAAACCACCAACAGTTTCTATTCAAATATAAACCTGCATAATTAACTATTTAAACAGACAAGATTACCAGGGAAGACAGAATAAAAGTAAAAGAATTATATAAAATTCTTCTCCTGCCCACACATCTGTGCAATGCAGATGCTTCAGCCAGCTCGGTGACTGCAGCTCTGAGCTGCAGCAAACTGGCTAGTCCCTTTGGCCATGCCTTCCACCCCCTCCTGGCCTGCTCCCTCCTCCTCCCTCCAGCCTTTGTGCAGGCACTGGCTCCTGCATTACCCAAGTGCCAGCATTATTTTCCTAAGCTTGGAACTCCCTAAATAGCTCCTTCACTCCTTGCAGTCCTGTCTGGTTTTCCCCTTGATCAGCAAGATTGTCAGCAACCAACCTTTCTTTAATTAGCAACAGCAGTATCGAGGCATTTTGTATTGGAATAGCATTTGACACAATTTAAAACAGACTTGCCAAAAAGCTATGCTACTGCATTCTTAACTTTGCTCTTCTGTATGACCCAAGCAGAACGCCATGAAGTGAATCTTCCTCAATCTTTCTCTAAGTCTCACTGCACAGAGCCAAGAGGATTTTCTCTTTAATGTTTGTGCATGACATGAAACATGAATATTAATAGATCAGAAGAGGAAATGAAATTCAGATGCAAAATTTTTCTTACTGGTTTTGATTGTTCCAAGTAAAAATACAAAATGCAAATATGAAACTCCTATAAACAATAACCAATAAAAGTCTAGATCATAGTATTGAAAAAGATATCAGATGCATACATGAATTGAAACATCAGAAATTATTTCAATTCTCATTCAAGCACAATGATGTCCTCTAGCACAGAAAAAAAAGAAGCAACTAAATTTACAGATTGAAGTAGTTATACATTGGTGTCAAGAATATATTTAGAATGCAGTATTCCTTAGAGGCTACTTTTTGTGTCATGCAGTATCAGATTCCAGTGTGTTAGATGGGAAGCAGTATTTCTCTGTAGGGTTTCTGATGCCAGGATGCTCATCAGCAGTTCATTAACATAATTTGTTGGTCTTCCCTATATTTAGTATTTAGTAGCTGTTCTACCAAGGATTGTCACAATCCACATCTCTGCACATATGTTAACTCCATGTTCTCTTAAAATCATATTCTAGTTTCACCAATATGCGATCATTAAATTCTGCATATACAAACAATACCACTTCAACTCACCAGAAGGCAAATACATCCGATGCTCTGTATTGGTAATTCTTGAATACAGGCAAGACGTTCAAATGTTTAACTTCCTTAAAAACTAGTTTTGATACGTTTTGGGTTACTACTCCAATATATTTTGAATAACAAATATTGTTACTCCTCTAATAGGTTTTGAGTTAGTACTCTCCAATCACCAAGTGGGTGCTCTTTGAACAACCTTGTAAGTCTTTATACAATATAGTTGTACATTGCACAAAAAACCCCACATATTTATTTAGAGCAAGGCTATCTGGTATTTAGAGGATAAGACTGGACATTGGGACATTTTGATTAATTTCTTCATTTGCTGCAGACCTCCTGTTTAGCTTTCTTGACCTTGCCTTTCCACTGTATGATAAATCTAACACCTGTATAGGTGTTTGCAGAAAAAAAAAAATCACTGATACCTGTACTTGGATACTTCAGCAGTAAGGCCCACACAAGCATCTAGTAGATGTATATTTGAACAACAGGCTGGCTGTGTAAAGAAACAACACATTTATAATATCCTACGAGGTAACATTTTTTGGAAAAAATGTTTTGAATCACAAGGGAGGTTTAATGGCTTTTAAGTGTAAATTAGAAATTATTGAAAGCAATTGATTTTCAACACTGTCAAACAGCAAAAGTGGGAGGAGAATGTTCTGTGTTTTTAATTTGTAAAATAATTTTTGTATGTTATAAAAGGTTTCAGTGATTGCTTAAAGATCTCACATTTTTTTCAGGTTGCTATAAACCTGTTATTAAAGAACACATTTTTGTGGAATGTATTTTTAAACTCTTTAGATTAAAAAGACTATGAGTCTTAGATGAAGGTGCAGGCAGAGTTTCTTAATCACTAGTGAAAGAAACTTCAGTCTCTTGTGTGACAGCTAGTGGATCTATTTGGGTCATTCTGTCACTAATGAAATGCACTTGCCTACAGAAAGCAGCACTGCAGCTGCTTTGCCATGCCTGGAACAAAATTCAGAAGAGTTTAGCAAAAAATCTCAGTACTCTGAAAGTTTAAATAAGAAGGGAAGAGCATGAATATTTGGAAGACAGAATACCTAGAACCATACATTCAGCTCTCACTCTTTACAAAATGGGATGGAAATTCTCAAATTCTTTAAGTAATCCAGAATTTGTATCTTCACTTGAGAGATGACATTCAGACCAGTAGGATGGCCACTAGCATCCTGCTGGATTATTGATTTATTACAGATAAAAGGGGAAAGAGGCATGTAGGACAATCACCAAATCTACTTCCCAGGAAAGACATCACAGCGCATCATGAAGGGCACTTATATTAGGACAATTCTTCCTGTGAAATTCAGGCAGATGTGACTGAAAACATCTGTAATCAATACTTTTGGGGAAAAAACACAATACTATTTGTTTTCTTGCAGATTCCAGCTCCCAGGAATCATGCTTGCACTGTTAGCTCACTGCAGACGTCACAACAACAGTATAAAATACAGTGACACTTGCAATTCATGAGCCTGACCATAAAAAACTGAGTTCAGTAGGACATTGTGTAGGCTTGACATAAGTTTGTACTTAAGCACAGAATGGGAGAGAAGAATATTATAGAGCAACTATAAAAAAATACTACTTGTCCAGATCACTTTAAGCTGACAATAATCTATCACCATGCTCTCAGTGTGTTATTTTCCATACCTTGCCATTCCATGAATGTGTTTATGATGCTGTTCCAGTCACTCAAATGTCATAATATGGAAATAGCCACCAAGGCCTTATTGAATAAGACAAGTGAATAAGGAAAACAATAATATCTAAGTAATTCAGAGTGGGGTTTTTTGTTCTTTACATTAACAAATATTTTCATTATTAACTGGTCACGTGCTATTTAAAAACTTGGAAAATTTACTCATTCTGCTGTGGACTCATCACATCAGTGATTCTGGGGTTAGCTCGGTGACAAGTACCAACCACATTTGTTTTGATGGTTTTTGGTAGAAGTAAATAGGTGCTGTTTTGTAGCATCCTCTGGAAAGGCCTGAGACAACCTTTCATGTATTCATCTGCTTCCCTTTGATCTTCAGGAGACAGCAAAATCTCACCCAGAATCCTTAAAATTTATGAGTCCCTGATCTTTCTTAGACCTTAAAAATCTATTTTCATACTGTAGTTATTCCCTGTCCACCTTTTTGTGGCAGTTGACAGGCTTTTACCTCTGTGCACTCTTTCAGACTGGCCTTGAAGAATCTTATTGATTCTCTATGTCTCCTCAGATGAGTCTATAAAAGCCAAGCACCTTTCTGTGTCTGTGGAAAAGGTGCCCTAAGAGCACCTTGCTAAGAGAGGCAGGGCTCAATTATGGTGAATTTCCTTCTCTTTCAGAAACTACAGTCTCTAACCCTACACAATATTAACAAAAAGCACTATGACTACTGCCACACTAATGAAATCAGGAAAGGGAAAAAAAAAAAAAGAAAAAAAAAAAAAAAGGGAAAGGACATATTAAATACAATAACCTGCAGAAAGATTGGGAGCCCTACATAGACCTGAATTTTTAAACCCAGAGTTTAAAAGTGATTAGATCTAGTGATCACAGTTCAATTTCCTGCATGGGAAGTGCTAGCAGCAGAATTCAAACCAAGAGTCTGAGAACTGTATTTCAGTTATGATGAAATCCAGCACTTGGTTCAGGTGCAAAAATAACACCTAAAATACATTTCCATCTTAAAGCATGGCAAACACAGTATTCTAAAGGACAGGTGCTATGGCCATTGATCTTATTTTTGTATTGAACTCATCACAAAGTCTATTCAGCTAAAGGACACAGAGTACAGGTTAGAGACTGGAAACAAAAAAATCAACAGATGGAGAAGCCCAAACTCTTGTTTTCTATTCAGATTTCCCTGACTGGTTCAATTATAGCTGGTTTAATACTACTGTGTTAGGGCAGTTTCTCCAGCCATACTTATAAAACTGCACTTATATGAGGTGCTATTTTGGACATGCAGCGTTTTTTAGATGCTAACTAATTCTTTTTTGTTGCTATGTGAGTTTTAGTGCAGTTGATCCACCACCACTCTATTAGCCTGACACAAGCTCCCATATCATGAAGTCTCCCATTTCATGCATAACTACTCCTTAGGTTTGGAGCCAATTTACTAAATGTAGCATTATGGTATACCTGGGAACAGGCAAGTTTTCAGCCTTGATGGAAGATCAGGAGTGGTATGAGGTCAAGGCAAACAGCACACTATACAATGGACTGCCATGATCAGTCAAAGACCCAAGCTACAGAGAATTGTTTTTTGCAATTTCCCCTCTTGACCGCAATTCCACAAGGTATCATGTTGGTACTTTCTTCTACTAAAGTTCAAGTTTTATGAAATCAAAGGATTACATTGTGTTTAGATCAAGTGTGTCAGCTTGTACTTCTCAGTGCAAAAATAATATGTTGTCAGAAGCATAGAGAAATACAATCCATTTAACCTAGAGGTGATGTGATCTTTAAAAGCTATGTGTTGCTCAAGGAGAACCAACAGCAGATCTCCCTGAAATGTGATTGTAATAGAAAATGAAGAGGCACAAAGCACTGACATACCTCAAAACTAGGAGTCTAAGCTGAGCAATGCACCCGGAAAACATTAAAATCACTGAGATTTTCTACCATTGCAATGTATCTTGTGGTGACTAGCTCTTGCATTCTGATGAGCCTTCATGAGACATACCCACTCTTACTACTAGTAACTCTATCTAACATGATACCAGAGTCAATCTTTTCACTAACAACACAAGATACAGAATGAGTTTTTTTCCATAAAGTCTGGAGCGTGGACACAGTTACACCTATGTCTGATTTGAAAACGCTTTTTCTCATGGTTTCCATAAGTCTTTCCAATCTTATTGCCCATGCCCCTTGCAACTGTTCCTGACAATATGAATTCATTAATCCATATTTGTTGACTGACGGTTCATGACTCTCACTGTGGCATCAAAAAGCAGTTGTGTGAGAATGCTATTATGTTCTAAGGAATAGAATGTCTCCTGTCAAAACTCTTTTCACATTATTTGAGGAAGAGAATGTGATCTCTAGATACATTAATTAGTTAGGACCGCTATCAGGGAAACATTTAGGAATCCATTGCTAGAGGTAAATGTAAGAATGGAGGGGAGAGGGAGTGACCTGGGTCAAGGATTAATAATTTCTTTTTTTTTTTTTTTTCTGCAATGAATAATGGAAAAGCATTGGAAAGACACCACACTACATTACCAAAATGTGGTTTTACACTTGAGGAAGACAAAGATAAGGAGCAGCTCCACACCTCCATTTATAAAATTCTGAACATTAGTGTAGTGTAAATTTCAGTGGGAAATGGGTGTGTCTGCAAAACCTTCAGGAACTGAGAAACTTGTGCAGAGCACTGTGCGGAGGGAGGCATTTAAAAGCTGTAACTATGAATTCCATATACAAAATAGCACAGATCAGATGTGTCAGGGTTACCATGTCTTATGAGAGATGACACCTTCTGGATCGCAGGTCCTGCTAAGTAGCAAACTCACTGAAAAGTAGGGAATGAAGACCTTGTTCATAGAAATGAAATGCTCCCATTGACTTTTTTTTTTTTTTTTTTTTTTTATAACTACCTTTAACAGACATAAGCTTACAACCTCTCTTCCACTTCTTTCACTTCAAGAACTGATTTTAAGTTCCTGCTCAAGGAAAATGCCACAGAAATGTTACCCTGAAAATTGCTCAGGAGGCTCCAGTTCCTGATTCTCCATTGCTCATCTTTCCTATCAGAACTCCAGTGGTTGCCAGTTTTAACCACTTGTTTCTACTCCTAATCTATAAAGCCGTATCAGCAAAGTGGTCCACAGCCTGCCCAAATCTGCCTATTCATCTGCCTTTTATTGCATTAAAGTGAGAATGTCTTCTTGATTTTTTGTTTTCATGTTCAGCAGCCATGAAGCATTCCTTCTATTCTGATTGAAGATGAATGTTATTTGCAACTTAACTGATGAATCTTCACTGCCATCCCCAGCAACACAGCTACTACAGAAATGCTATAATTTGGATCCCTAGTGGGGAATGCTGAGATCTCACTATCCACTGCTTACACAGCACTTAAAAAGCCCTCCTGTGTTCGGTAATGTCCTTTATAGTTCATCCACACGTCCTCCAAAGACTATTGTTTCATAAACAATTCAACTATATTAAATCAAACCAGTTAGATTAAGAGATTAATTTGGTCACTTTAGAGCAACATTTTAGACAGTATTTGTATACAATTTGACAAAATCACCACCACTGTTAAACAGAAATGTAAAAAATAAAAATGAAGTTATGTCACCCTTAACATACAGGAAAGAAGATGTGCTGGTTTTCCACACAATTTCTTCCTCATGAAAGCATTCTTTCATCATGAATATTTTTTTAAAAAATTCCCAGCATTTATCAGTAAATAACATCAAAATTGCAAAAGATTTATTCGTGGTTTTAAAATGAAGAAAATATATCAATAAATTATAACATGGAGATTATGTTTCCTATTACTGAATATTAGAGAATATCTTATTTCATCATTCTAAAGTGATAATGTTTTAATGCAATGCATTCTTAATTCCCCATTGGGATTCATATTGTATTAGTAAAGAGCAAGTTCAAATTAGACAGACAATAACCTGTGTTCTGTTTTCATCTGTTATCTACATTAGGCAAATTTTCAAAAATGTGGTTTTTAAGGTCTGAGAGGAAATGCAGCTTTTTAAGAAACAGTGACTAATAATCCCCCAAATCACTTTTTCTTTAACTTCTTCTCCAATTAATTTAGGAATATTAGGTCTACCATATATACAGGCTTCTAACATGATCCACTTTTCTGTCCAGAAATGTTGCCAGAAGGAACAAGAAGCCTTTGGTCATTTCCCTCGATTCCTGAATTATCAGTAGTGTACTCAGAGCAGCAGGTAGTTCTGAGAGGACTGCAGATATCCAGAAATCCCAGTCCAATGGACAACGATCACATGCAGATCAATGTTGCATAAATTAAAAGCATTCCCATGAGAGTTTTATACAATATTATACCATATACAGTCTTTTAATTTTCTGTCATTAAAATAAAAATAAATCAAACATACAGTCTTTGAAACAGAAAACAAATAATCCATTTCCAGAACTATTTTTTTTAAGAGCATGGCAATAAAACAGATTTACATATAAAAAAATCCAATAGTATATTTTTTTATTCAAAGAACCATTATTTCTTATATTCAGTTCAATGTTATGGTTTCTGGTTATTCTTTAAAGAGTTTTAAAAATAAGCCGCTGCTATGTCCAAGAAGGAAAATCACAGCAGAATGTCCTAGTCCTCATTCAATCAAATGTTTGCTTTCTTTGGCTTGGTTTGTCTGGTCTCACTATGTCCACATACTTCTGCAGATCTGATAGTAGTATGCTACAATTTACACAAAAGCATTAACAAGCTGAAGGTTTCTGTGCTACGGCTCAGCAAGAGAAAAAAGTTGCAGCACTCTTGTTTCATGGCAGTGCTCAGGCTTTTGAGTAAGCACATGTAGTATCTATAATACCTTGACTCTTAGGTAGTGAAGAAAGCAAAAGGAACATGGAGAGAGGACAAACAAGATTCACTGCCAGACTGTCTTGCAAAAGCATACAACTCCCCGATTTTTTTAAACGCAGAAGTATTTTTGTATTGTCTGTACTTAGGAGGCACAGCCTTTTTCTAAAGTAAGCAGATTAGTCTTCTAAGAGACGCCGGGGTCAGTATGCTCTCCACAACCCTCTGCTGTGGGATTCTGGCTAAGCTCTTTGTCTCTCTTTAACAGGCGTTTGGTGTTCATAGAAACAGGAAATGGTTGAGGTTGGAAGGGACCTCTGGATGTCATCTTGTCCAAACCCCATTGCTCAAGCGGGACCACCTAAACCAGGTTACCCAGAACTCTGTCCAGACAGCTTGTGAATATTGCCACGGTGCGAGGCTACGTAACCTCTCTGGGCAACCTGTTCTAGGGCTCAGTCACCCTCAGAGTAAAAAAGTGTGTCCTGAGGGAACATCCCATTTTTCAGTTTGTGCCCACTGCCCCTTGTCTTGTCACTTGGCACCGCTGAAGACAGCCTGGCTCCATCCTCTTTGTACCATCATTTTAGATACTTATAAACATTGATAAGATCTCCCGTGAGCTTCCTTTTCTCTAGGCTGAACAGTCCCAGATTTCTCAAGAGTTCTCCTCAAAGGAGAGAGACTCCAGTCCCTTAATAATCTTTGTTAGACTATGTCCATGTCTCTCTTGCACTAAGGAGCCCAGAGCTAGACACAGTACTCTAGGGCTGTCCTTACCAGTTGAAGTGCTAAGGCTTGGACAACTGGCCCAAGCCAGAGTTGACCTGTTGATGAATCCTGCATGTTTTATAAGTGAAAGCCATTGTGCTAGTAGGTATTGTACTAAGTTATAACAATGCACTTATGCTGATGTAAAAAGTGCCCAAGCATTGAAGCACTGCAGCCTGAACAACAGGCCCCAAGCCGAAGCTGTTTAGTGTGTAATCATTAACAAAGTCTGTAAACTCGCTAGTGAAAGATGTGGCTTAGACACAATATAATCTGTAGTGAGGAGAGAATGCATCCACCTTGCCTTGTTTAGCCTTGTTCAAGGCTGAGAACCCAAGTATCTGGCCTCGTTAGAAACTCCCTTGTTTCCCCCCCCGAGCCCTGGCCAGGCTTTGGGTGGAATCCAACGGGAGAATGAAAACAGAAATTTTCTGCTCAAAACAAAGGTGCCAGCTGTTCTGACCTGTCGATCTCTGGTCTATAAGGCTGGGCCCGTTTGCGGCAACTTTGGCAGCCTCACCTACGGGTGGAGGCACCACATAGGATTTCCCACTTGCCGGGACAGGCTCCAAACCCTTGCTGTAACCAGGGCTCCCCAGTGAGAGCGGATCTGGATGATGATAATATATGCAAGTGGTGATGTATTTTTTAACCTCCATTCTCTCTCTCGTGTAGTAATGATTTAATGCATTACCCTGTTTTTCCCTGTTTGCCGCTTTAAGTGCACTATTCTGCTTTTTCTTACTGCATGTTTTCTGTATTACACTGTTATCACTAGTAAAATACGCCTGCTCTTTTCACTCTGGTGTCTGAGTTTAACTGGTATCCTTAACCAGCAGAACACCAGTGCTGAATAAAGGAGAAGGATCACCTCCCTTTATCTGCTGGCAGTGCTTTCCCTAATGCAGCCCACATTAGCCTTCTTTGCATCAAGAACACATCGTGGCTTAAGTTCAACTTGGTGACCACTAGGACGCCCAGATCCTTTTCTGCAAAGCTACCTTCCATCTGGGTGGCCTCCAGCATGTATTGATATATGTGGTTGTTCCTCCCCTCAAATGGTTATTCATTTAACTGGAGATGTAGAAGACTGTGGCTGGAGAGGAAGGTTGTAATATCCTCACCCTTTATTATGCGGTTTAGATAATGGTCTGTTATGTAGTGTATGTGTATCTAAAGTATCATCATGTTTTCATTTCTCTGAGCTCTGGCATAGTGCATTTTTGTATACGCTTCTGATGAGTCATTTCACTTTTTGTTACCCAGAGGACCATCACAGAATATGATGTCTTGCCCTTTGTAATGTGAGAGGACCAGGCACTTGTTGCTCAAATGCCAGGGGCAAAGAAAGTTCAAACAAATGTTTCCACCCTGTTCTGTGTATAACAGTGTGCTAGTACAAGAGACATTGACAGACATCTCCTCCCCTCCATTTGCAACATTCCCATAAGGAAAGAACCACTACACAAAAATCACTGTTTTCTGCTTTGAAATTTAGGAAACACCGACCAGACCATGATGGTTGTGGCTGACGTATTTATGGAAGTAGAATAATGATGAGATCCCATAAAAAGGGGTACTACTGCTGGGAATCTGTGGGTAAGACACACACCAAGTTGTCGCATTGTGCATTCAATATGCTATGAAAACTATCTGCATGTACAGCCAAAGTGGTAAATGCAAACTAATCCTCATCCTGAAATGAAAGAGCATAAATAAACCAGGAAACCAGCATTAGTTTTCAGCTTTAGCCAAAACACTCCAATGTGATTTTCTGCAGCCTCTTCATAATAGAACACTATTGTGCAACAACTCCAAGTGCCTCCAGAGTGCAGATGGTCACAGTGAGGGCCATGTTTAGAAAATTTATTAACATAATCTAGCCAGAGAAGGGAAAATGACCCATCTCCACACTGAAAAGCCAAGTCACGGGAAGATAAGAATGTCATTCTCTACCACTGTAACAGAGAAATTTGGGGAAATGATCAGAGAGTGTTTCAGCTCACAGAGGTCACTCCTTGGATCAGACTAAACATCAAATTGATCTGAAGTGCAAGCACCTTGCTAAAGCTATTAACTCATCTATACCGTCACCTATGACATCTGCATGCCAGAAACCGAAGGGGTGTAATGGCTGTCTTCAGTAGAGATCCAACAGGTCACATGTGCAGTTGGTGGGAAAAAATAATCTCTGAACCTTGTGAGTTAGGACCAAGATAGCATGCAAAGATTTTCTGCGGTTTGGGAAGATAGCACACAATAAAGTGTTGTATGAATTTGCAGTGTATTACCTTATCATGCATTAATTTCCATCAATAAACAACCAACCAAACTCCATCCAACTGTTTAACATGTGCTTCCTGATCCCTCAGGTAAGCAATGACACATGTCCACAATGTAATACAAGTGCAGGTGGGTAATCCTTCACAGCAATACACATTTTTCAATGCATTACTACGACAACAGGAGACTTCAGGTAAACTCATTGAATTCTTACTGCTCAGACCTACACCAAATGTCTAAAGTTGCAGAAATGAGTTTATAAATTGTACTCATTCTGGAGTAGCTTGGGAGCTGCTGATACTCTTTGAAGGACACTGAAAGGGGGTATGTAAAAACCTCCCATTCTGTACTACCACTGACTGGTTATCTGCTCTTAGGGACTGAAGAAGAGACAAGGAAGAGAGTCTCTATGAAATAGCCTCTTAGTACTGTTTTTGGCTTGGTGAAATACCTGTAGCATCCCTTGAGTAAAGCTACTGTGAAAAGACATATAAAAAAGGATATTGCTTCACTATTAAAGAGGGAAAAAAGCCAAATATGTTCAAGGCATGATTATAATTTCACCATGGTTCTTACCTCACAGTACCTAAACTAAGCAGTAAATAAATGATAATGTAAATTCTGACTTGGAGTAGCAGGTAAAGATAAAATCCCTGTGCCAGTCTGTTGCAAAATGTGAACTGCAAACCACCATGCTTGACTTAAAAATCACACACTTCCACTTTGATTCATCCTTCATTCCACTAATACCAGCTAGATGATTTAGGAATGGAATTGCTTTTTGAGGAGGTCTGATTTTTCAAAGTCAGGCAGCTGCACATAAATGCAACTAGTTATCTATCCTGACTATTAAGGAAGTGTAAACTTTAGACATTTAGAGCCTCAGTCTCTCGCTCAGATATAGGGCAAACCACTTAACATTATTCCACAAAAGTCTACTTTATAAAGTCAATGGTAGAAATGACAGCTTCCCACATCTATTGCCATAACTATGTCAAGAATCATGTATTTAATTTTATGCTACAGAGTGCAATGAAGTTGTTTGGGTGTGATGGTTTGACTCTGGCTAAATGCCAGGTATCCACCAAGTCGCTCTATCACTTCCCCCCCCCCCCCCTTCCCTTTGTTTTCTCAACAGGGTAGAGCGGGGAAAGAAGATAAACTAACCCTTGTGGGTGAAACAAAAGCAGTTTTAATATAAGCAAAGCGAAGCAAAAAGCAAAAGTCCGTGTGCGGAAGCAAAAGCAAATAGATTTATTCTCTACTTCCCATGGAGAGGCGATGTGGGGCCTTCTCAGGAAGCAGGGCTCCAATACGCGTAGTAGTTGCCTCGGAGGACCAAGGGTGACCCCACCCCCTTCCTCCTTTCTCCCAGCTTTATACTGAGCAGACGTCACAGGGTCTGGAATATCCCTTTGGTCGGTTTGGGTCAGCTGTCCTGGCTGTGTCCCCTCCCAAGATCTTGCCCACCCCGTCCCACTGGGGAAAATATCCGAAAGAGCCTTGGTGCTGTGTAAGCCCTGCTCAGCACCAGCCACAACACCAGGGTGCTGCCAACACCCTGCAGCTCCAGCATGAACCACAGCACCGTGAGGGCTGCTGCAGGGGAAAAACAATTCCAGCTCAGCCAGACCCAATATATTGGGGTTTTGGTTTTTTGTTTGCTTTTTTGTTTTTTGTTTTCTAAAATTCTTTATGGGTTTCCAAAATTATATTTCTCTTTAGAACTCCTTAGGCATCCTTGAAATCGGAATAAATTTTCTATGACGAGAGTGGCGTGATTTTCCGTTCCATATCATACCTCGTTATTCCTCCCAGTAGAAACTGTTGTGGAGAAATACTTTTCTCTTCAGCAGAAACATTTGTCTGCTTGACAGGTATTCCCAACAGTTATTTTTATCAACTAGGGTGATATTTTTTAATTTTACCTATACTGTATAGATAGATCAATGCATTCATACGTATGTACACATTCACCTCCCCATGAAAGCAATTATAAAAACATGCTTTGAAATCAAATATTCCTATTGATTCTACCAGATTTTCATTATATATTATATCACCCTTTCTCTGTAAATGACTACTTTCTTTCTCCTTTAATCTCAGGAGACAATTTCTCTATCCCTTCACCCTGTCATGAGATCTCACTATATGTTTTATTTTGAGAAGAACTCTCATATCTCCCAGTCTGGAGAAATCATTATTAAGAGAGGTACAGAACTCTTTTTTTTTTTTTTTTTTTTTTAATGGGAATTGCACAAACTCATAAAATTCATATTGAATAAATTTAATTTTCACTCAGCACACTTTTAATTAATGTCGTATTATTGGTCTAACAGTCATTGTTATTTTTAATTTCTTTTTTTGCCTATAACTTCTCTCACAGTGTGTGGAATTTCATTTTCAAATACAGTTTTGCTGATCTCATCATGTACCATTCTTTTTGTTTCATCTATTGAAGACTGATTTAAAATTAACTAGACATTACTCATAAGCAACTACATCAAATTTCTATAATTCTTTACTATCTGACTCTGGAAGAATATGACATTCTGAAAGTAATTTTTACTTCTTATGGGATATTTATGTATATTTTCTTCCCACTCCAATTCAAATTCTCTGTCTTCCAAAGTCTAATGGGGAGACTGCAGCAGAATGAGGAATTAAGTTATTTCTTCCAAGCATGTTGGTTCAGAAACAGGGTGTTGTTTTTGTTGTTGTTGTGTTTGTTTTTTTTTTCACAGCATAATGCTTTACTACAATTATGATTTTAACTACATATCTATAACATATATACATATATAACTACATACCCAGTAACTACATAGAGTTCCTATACAAGCACTTATTGTTTCCCTGTTCCTAACCCTTCAAATCTCTATTTACCTTTCTTTCTATTTTATTGCCTCATACTGTACCCTTTTTCAAGCAGAGATTAGCTTCATGTAGATATACACAGTCACTTGCAGAAAGGTTGCCATTCCCAATTAGAGCCTCTAGGCACTCCTGTAATACAAATACTAAACATTTCCAGATTCTTCTATCTCTTTGACTTGCTGCCATATCCAAGCATAGGCTTGCTATGAATAGTTCAAAATTGTGGCATCAGTTGCATCCTGAAAGTTTGTAAGTCTGTGAACTCTTCAAATTCCTTAGGACATAAAGACTTAGAAAACTACCAGATGAGCCATTTCAAACCTAATGGACACCCTCTCTAAGCTGTTACAGTTTGCAGGCAATTATTATTTTCTTGGGGAAATGTCTGGGAAGGCTTTCCTCTTTAGTGCTTAGCCCGCAGAACTTGATGTTTCTTTTTCGTCTGGATTAAGAAAAAACATGAATCTACATCATGGATCACTTACGCATCCAGCATAGACAAGAAATGTCTTATATCTGCAAAACTGTCGGAATATGGAAACTGAGTTCTGCCATTTGTATGACTTTGAGAAACCATATAACATCACAGTACCGCAACTCTCTCCAATCCTTTCAAAGATGTAACTCATAGTTTGCAAAAGTTAGAGAAGGTGCTGCAAATTGTCTTTCCACAATACATGTTAAACATATTTTGAAAGACCCCCAAGTACTGAAACTGTTCTCTCATTGTGAAGTTTTGCTAGTTAGCAGCAATGGGATTTTTTACTTAGGGATTGACCACATTGAAAAAGATTAAAAGTCTTGACAAAAAATTAATCTCAAAGTTATGTCCCGATCAAAGCTGTTAAAGTAAGATCCCAGCCTGTAATTAAGACAGAACTATGTCCCGACAAGAAGAAACTCGGAAAAGAATTTTATGACTTTAGGGATGAAACCTGCAAACCTCTGAATGACCTAGTAAAAATATCAAAGCACTAAAATGTTTTTGACTGTGATCTCATTTCAGAGATTGGTTTTATCATTAATGTAGTCAGAATACTCAACATCTGACATGCTGACTACTGTACCAAGGAGTTTAATCTCTCAAAATTCCATTCTTTTTAATTGGGCTGTAATTAGGCCATGTGAATTGGTATGTATGCACACACAGACATGGACACAAAGTTAGTTGTAAAAAAACAAGGTTTCAATGAGTGAACAGCATCCACACAACTCTAATTCTAGCTTTGTTCTCGTAATGCTATAATACATATACCCATTATTTTATACATCTGGAAGCTATGTCACACAGATCAAATGCACAGCTGTCCTTTAATTCAGCAAGAAAGACTACACAACATAAAGAACAGAAAAACAACATAAAGAATCTCTCTTGCTATCAGAAAAAGACAATACAAAAGGAAGCAATAATATTAGTGAATGCTTATTGAAGATTTTTAGTTGCATGTATAGGTGTAATTATATGTACATATGTAACTTATATGTTACATATGTAATTATATGTTACATATGTAATTATATGTTACATATGTAACTTCAAAGATAGCATAGTTCTGTGCAATCAAAGGTAGATTTTCATGTCAGATGTACATGTGGAGTCACATTCTGAAGGACTTCTTTGCCCATTTCAGAGTAGGATTGTCATAAGTGTTCAGATTTTGTTAATAAAAGAAGAGCACTGCAATGCTGAGGTCTTCTGAGATAGTCTGGCCAAATCAGGAAGTCCTGATTTTAAAAATTATTCCCCCCCTTAAAAAAATTATTTTTGAAGGTTTGTAGGAAAAAACAGGGTGGTATTTTTTGGTGTGGTTTTTGTTTGTTTGTTTGTTTGTTTGTTGTTTTTTTTTTATTGACAACTTCTGATACTTACTTTAGATTATGTCACAATATGGAGTTTTAATTTGTTTTCCAAAATCTGAAGTGAAATATTAAAAGGAATTTGGCTGGCTGTCATTCCTGGTTCATAACAATCAACTTTCCAAAGTTCCTGTGAATGTGTAGTGCCAAAGGAGAGTAAGAAAGACACTGCCATGCTATTCATTCAATTATTCTCATGATACCATGATATTAATAAACAATGTTAATGGTTTATGCACTGTTACAAGTATTTCAGAGAAGTATCACTATGAAATTAAGCCCTCACAGTAGTGGGGGCACAGTAAGCAATGGAAATACAATGCTCAGAGAATTGAAAAGAGTTCACACACCAGTAAGAATGTCAGCCACATACCTGTGCCAAACTGTGTACAGAATGTGCACCTCAGTATGCTAAAGTGTTCAAGAGAATTAAAGCAATCGATTACAATGCTAATTCGTTTATTCCATGGAAGAGCTAGTTGTTGGTAGGTAATTTCATTTCATCACCCAGATTGTTCTTTTTTAAGGTGAGAACAGGAGATAAGCAACCTTTCTCAGAAGTAAATATAAACCAACAATTAACAGCATCTTACTAGGTACCACTATTATAAATGGAAATTCTTTATTATCAGTTTTCAGGGTACCACCACTCAGTGAGTATGGAACCATGCTGAATCAGGAATTGAGCTCCTCTGCTAGTGCAAGACTGAACCTGAAACCTCTTTATACATGACCTGAACAGCAAGCTGTAGAAAACCTGCAGAAACAGAGAAAACCTCTTAAAACCTCAGAACATATCTAAGTGACTGCTTACTCTGCAGCATTTGCAAAGAGAAAAAAAGGGAAATAGATCCAAACTTTCATAGTGATCCCAAACAGCCATGGAAGAATATAAAAGAATTTCTGTAAGAAGGTAAATATTTGCTGAAATAACTGGGAAAAAAATGATTCAGAAAATTAGATTAATCAGAAAGGTTTTGGCAAGTTCTCATGGACACAAGGTGCTTTAAGATTTGTGGTTTCAACACACCATTTGGAGAATACTCTTCTGTGATTGCTTTTCGGAACACACGCAGCATCAGAACCAGTTCAACATTCCAACCTGCAAATGTCAGAAAGTGCTTCCAGGAGCAAAATCATTCTTGGGTGACTTAACCATCCATGACTAACACTAGCGAGTAGTAGAAATAGTTATTTAAAAATAAGGACTAATGGAATTAATAAGAAAAAAATAACTAGCCCCAAGCTTAACAAAACCAAGTAATAGTTTTGAAGTGCCCTGTTTAAAAGAGCAGAGTGAGCGAGACTCTTAAATAGACCCTGTTCTTGTAACTTCTGAGAATCTATGAAAGTAATTATTAGGATTTCAGCAATAACATAAATAAACATATGCAAAGTTTTAGAAGACTTTCAGAGTCAGTAAGGCACATTGCAATAAGTAAATAAACACATTTATTACTCTCCAACAAATTAATCCTCAGAATGTTCCCTGTTGAATATATGTAAAAAACCATGAATTCTAGTTCAAGAACTAATTCAGTGTGAACTACCAGCTTAGTTAAATTCACAGAGAACAGTATCCTCTTCTGGTTTATACTTTGAAGAGGCAGGGATGTAAATTTTAAATGTATTAAGTGCTTAAGATATACAAAATGCTTACAGACAGATGGAAATAAATGCACCCAAGCATTTAAGTCATAAAAACCCCTCCGTCAATAAGAGTAAACAAGATTAGTACTGTTTCATACTGTAACTAAGAAAAAAAAGAATTCAAAAAGTGGTTCAACATATTATGAATGTATTTTTCTGAGGCCTTGATTCTGTTAATCTTTTTCATTTTTTCAAAAAGTCAAGGGTGGCATTCTGCTCAAAACAGAAATACTGATTCTTTCAATGCTCTGAATGGGCCAGACCTAGAATAGCAGATATATATCATGCCTTTTTTGTTTTTCATGTTTCTTTTCTTATTTCTTTAATGACAAATTACATCGGCTAAGATGAAATGTGATATGTGCGGGAAAATGAAGAGTCAGCAATTTAAACATATTGAACTTTTATGGTAGACAAAATCTCAATTATTCATTCTGCCACATTTTCACCTGCACCAGATGCATGGAGGTGTATGTAACCCTATTAATAATTTTGATGTAGCTGTAACTTTGTTTTTTCCATATAGTCAGTGAATAAACTTGGCACTGTTAACTGTCCCTGACTTAATTTTGTGTTGTAAAATATTGCAAGACAACATTTTCTTAATGGCAATAATGAATGTGACACACGTTACTCACTACTCTGATCAGTGAAACCCCCAAACTGTCCTGGTTTGAAGACAAACTTAACTTTTCAGATACCATAATTGATGGCAAACTTCAGAACGTAAAAGTAGGCAAGAAACTCTGTTGCTAGTTTTCTTAATGAAGAATTCTTCTAACACTGCTTTAAAACATTATCTGAAATATCTAATTTGTCAAAGTAGTAACATTCTTAAACTGCCAGCAGTGAAACTGCCAACAAGAAAGAGTTCTGAATACCTCTGAACACTTATATCTAAAAGCACCATAGGGCTTGTGCCATAAGAGCACAAGATCTGCATACAACATTATTGCCAATCCTCAATTCCTTCTTTCAAAAGGCTCAAATAAAAGAGATTCTGCACTTACACTTACCTGCACAGAGAAGACAGAAGAATTAGCACCCAAGAATTTCTTAGCTAACCATTACCATGAAAGAAACTTGTATCTGACAAGGAACTATTAACAGACTGTAGTAAAACTTGGTAAATATCATCATTACAAAATATAATTTTCCTTGTTAATGCGTTAATTGATCAGTTCTGTGTACTGATTAGAGTGGGCTGGTGGGGGGGGGACATTATTAAATTCACCTTGCTAATGTTTGTGCTTATTGAAATATTGAAAAGATATATAACAGAATCCAGCCAAAAGAAGTTTATGGGAACTGAGATATTTTATTTCATTTTTTTTCCCCAGTGGGTTCAGTACATTTTTATACTGAAAATAATTGTACTGATTAACAAAAAAACTATACCAGTTAGCCACTGACACAATAAAGTACCATGTTAGCATTCTCTTCTACAAGGTGGACCACAGTTCTTTTAAAAGATGGTCATTTTATTGTTCCATATACTGTTATGTCTTAACAAATTCCAGATTGATTTATTAGTTTATTTTGTAGGCAAAACCAACACAGTATTAATTCAAAAGTACCAAGTTTTCTCTCTGTTTGTATTCTCTTTTGTATGAGCCAGAGTCTAGCAAAGGCTATTCCGTGAATGGAATCCTATGATTAGATACCTTACATAATTCAAGAAAAATAGAAAGTGAAGAATTTAAGTCTGTATTCCAATGGATCTATTCCATTGGATTAGTGGACCTATTTACTCCAATTCATCTGAATATATGTCAGAAAATCTGAGTTAAGGAACAACTAACCGTGGGAGTTGTGTCCCAGGATGCATCTGCAACTACTCTGAAAGAACAGTGGATAGTGACACAGATTTTCATTGCCCCTGTGCTGATGGAGCCTTGGAGAAGCTGGCATGACTGACAGGGGACAGATTCATTCTAAGTAGGTCTGGTACAGTAAATACGCCTCATGAATTTATAGCTTTCCAAGATAGAGTGTCAGAGTCTCAAATAACAAATGAGAGATAATCTAGCTGTCTCTACTAAAACCTTTTCTAATAGACTTCGCAGAACGTAATTTTTAAGTTACTTTTAAGTAACATTAAAAGCTTATTACTCACATTCTGTCCCAGAAATTAATCTGTTTAATTTATGTCTCATTTCATGAAATCTTTTAAAAATCTTGGTTACATTATGCAAAACAAAGGAATTTAAAAAAATATTACATTTTTTTTTACACAAAACAAAATCCATCCAGAGTGAGACATTTGGCATGGTAATGGAAACTCTCTGGCCTCAGTATAGCTCTGCTCCTTACACTAGATGTTTCCTCATGTTTATGGTCTTTCACCTAAGCACTTATATTTCAGCTGATCGTATAAAACAATATCTAGCTCATTCAGATAGTCATAAGATAAAGTGAACTTACTATGCAAAAATAAAGTAATGCCATTTATATTGCATTGCTCTCAGGCAAGTAATCTTAAATCAGGATGTTTGAAAACAATTACAATAAATCATGGCCAGGGCTGAGCCTGCTTTTCATTCAATTCATTTAACTACTTTATCAACAGAGACAGATCATGGTTCTTCACATGAAAGACCACAAAGAAAATTGCTTTTGAATTTCATCAATCCTGGTCATGAAAATATTTCACAAAATTTTGTAGGGAATGTAAGAAAGGGAATAATGACATTTTTCTTAATACAGTTGTAGCAAGTTGCTGATTCAGCTTTTTAAGACTGGGACTTAAATGAAAATAAAATACAAATAAATCCTTTGATGAAGATGCTAGGAGAAAGACAATGGGGTTTTAGAAAATTGAAAAATAAGTCTGTCACTAAAATGAACTGCTAGTGACTCTGCTTCAATCTGAGAAATTTATTTCCCCCCAAGTTTCAGAAATCCAGTGAAAAGGATAAAGGTAATAATAATGGTAGCAGTAGTAATAGATATTTATATAAATTGTACATGCTGTGAAGCTTTAGGAATTAACGTAGATACCTGTAAATATGGACTTTTTCCTCTGTTAATATATATGTTATGTTGGATTCAGGAGGCATTAAAGAATAATTGCACAACAAAGACACTGCAACTCAGTTCATGTCACTCTGAAACAGAAGCTGTTCATCCATTTGTCCATGGAAAAGTAGTACTCCCTTGTCTGAATAGCACATTAAAGATTATGCGAGTTGGCCGTGGTAACAAGAAAAGGATTCATTCTATTTAAAGGTGACTTCGATTTTTGTGGGTCCTGTAGATCATGCAGGCCCTCAGATATACATCCCCAGCTTTGTAAGAGCTACTGCTAGATGGGAGGCTACTTTTGGCAAGCTTCTGGATGTTTAGATATCCTGAAAAATTGCCACTGTCCATTGTATTCCCAAGAAACTTGGATGAACTCAGCAAGCCCCATGTAGAGTTGATCTGCCCAGGACAGAGAGTAAGTAGACATGGTTCAGGCAAACGTGGATCTGTGCAAAAAATATTCTCTAAGGAAGAATATTTTATAAGACAGTCTGCAAAAAATGTAGAAATTCTAACAAAAACAACTCTCAGGCAGAAACAATGGCCAATTTGTAACTGGCTGTAACTTAGAGTATTTTCTCACTTTATTCTGTGAAGTTGTCATTCATTTAACTGTTCTCTGTTGGGTACGAAGTATTTGGTACCCCATTGTGCTGGTGTCATAATGTTTGTTCTGGTAGACTGGTTTATATCTATTTTTGTGCGCTTTGGTGTTTGTACATTTATTCCTTCACATTATATAACCTACTGTTTGCACTGTCTATGTTACCAAATACCTAAGCATTCCTTACATGTGCAGAACTTTTAGAAGTATATTAAAAACCAACTGAGTTTCCCCAGATGGTTGTATAGCAGTAATTAAGTAAAAACTGCTATTCCCAAGGTGTGCTCATTTCTGCTAATATCATCAGTGCTGCTGCTGCATACTCAAGCAGGTTAACAGAGTCAGATTATCTTTTGTTCTTCTAGAACAGCAGGACTAAATCTTCATTAGATATAAACCAATGAAGACACATGGAAGATGAATGGAATGCTATGTGTTTATATCAGTTGAACACCTGATCTGTATAACTATTTGACAAATGAAAAAAAAAAAAAAAAACAAACATAGAATTGGTTAAGAAATTTAAAAATTCAATCATTTTTTTAGCTTTCTGATCAGTCACGTATGAAAGACACTGGTTTGACATCATAAGATCTCATGAGTGATACTTGTAAAGGTAAAAGCAGATTTAATTCTCTGTTTGCAAACCGAACGCACTTTTTGAGATGGGAGAAGAGATAAAAGGAACAGATGCTGTTCCACATTTAGAATGTAAAGAAATTAATTAGAAAATTTCAGGAAACAGAGATATTAGATATTTTTAAGTGTATAGGTGGGGGAAGGAAACAAGGAGATGACTAAGTGTTGTCTAGTCTAGAGCGGAAATGTTTCCTGGTGGAATGATATTTAATAAGTCAATGATTTATTTAAAAAAAATAAAAAATAAAAATTAAAGCAATAGCAGATCAATGATTATTCCTGAACGTCATTAAACCACTAAAAGAACATTTCATACCAGCATAATTATTTCATTTTTCATGCACACAGATAAGCGTACCAACATAGGGCACATCTATAGCAGCATAGCTATCTACGTAAGAGATGATAAATGATACAACCTTCTAACTAATAGAGGTTCTAATTCTTAAAGGATCAGAATCTTAGTGAAGACCCAGCAGAAGTTCTGCCATAGCTTAATGCACACTGATTTCTTGACACACTAATGTTATTAAAGTGCATTACTCTGTAATCAAGCCTGTTTTATCAGACTATTTATTTGGCTTCTTTCAGCAAATGTCTCTGCAGTGGTGCATTCAGAAAGATTTTGGAGAGTTTCATCTCCTGTATTGAAATATCCAAGCTTTAAACATCTATAGATCTGTACCTGTAAAAGCACCACCCAGTGCATCTTGGCCAGTTTTGCCGTATTTGACTAGAAGTATCCTCCTGAAACATCCACCATAGGATCCTTCTCAGTACTGCGGCTCACACCTGGATGTCTATGTCAAAATATGGCTGTAAGGCCTTTGGGGGGCTTTAAACAGGAATTTGCTTATTAGGAGGTATTTGATCTGTGTTTATGAACATATATCAAATCCTCATTTGCTCCTGCTACTGTTTTTCAGTCTCTGAAACCACTTCCCTGAGACCAGTCTGCATCATTTTTCCAATCACCTCTCATTGAACAAGGCCTTGTGAAACAGACTGCAGACTTGCAGGTCTCAAGAGGGACATTTTTACCACTGTTGCCCTAACTTGCTGGCCTCAGGAGGGATATTTTCCCACTGTTGCCAGCGCTGCTGGTGTTTTATGGGAACAAGGACTGGAGGGAGGTGTAGTTAAACACTCAACAATGACGCATCTTGATAAACAGCCCTTGTATTACTGCAATTACCGTATCTCTTGATTGCCAGGAAATAGGCACTTGATAAACATGTGGTTTCATTGTTAACTCATGTTTGTTTTCAATTAAAACCAGAAACCTATAATGTGTATTAGAACATTGCTCAGTTCGGTTTGAAACTAGGCAGGTAATTAATGACTAGACATTGCATCTATTTATTTAAGACAGTCTCCAGAGACTCGAGTAACTGGCTATTCCAAAAATAGTAAGCTTGGTAGAAGACTAGAGGAATAGCAGTTTCTTTAGGACTTTTTCCTCCTGTCCAGTTCTTGCACTTAAAGTCTTTAAGTGATTTTTGTTTGTTTGTTTTTGTTGGATTTTTTTTGTTTGGTTGGTTTGTTTTTGTTTTTTTTTTCTTTGTTTGTTTTAAAATAAAAATAAAGTCTCCTGGCTAGGCATCATATGGATGTTCAATACAAGCACAGCCTTTCCTCACACTCTATCATGGTATCCTGGATGTTGCAATTTCTAGGCTTCCAGCTGCCCAAAGCATATTAGAGCTGCAGAGCAAATCATGTTCTCTAAACTCTTTCATTGCAATCATTTTTGCTTAGCTGCTGGTCTGATTATTCTATTGCACTTTGTCAGACTATCACCTGATAGTTCCTTGTATTAGTAGATGACTCACAAATTTACTCAGTACCAAAGTATTGTTCCACACAAGTATTACAGCATCTCTTGTCAGATTTTGGAGATAAACCACTTTGTATCTGCAGTTATCTAAACCCCTTTGCTTATCATCATCTCCAGTTTCAGCCAAGAAGCACTAATAGGCTACGTGCACTTATACCTCTGAGGTGTCTGTATCAGCCAGGACTGTGAAAGCGTAAAAAATACTAGACAAGACATACCACACTGAAATGTGGACAAGCCATTGGGCAGGGGAGAGAGCCTGAGGTGGGTGCCATACAGGAAAACGGAACACCCTACCAGCAGTGCCACGCAAGTCAGCTTCAGGCTGAGGCAGACAGACCTGCAGGTAACATCACATTAAGCGTAGGTTTCCTTCATGATGTCACTGTAACTTTAATAACCCTGCACTTCAGCTGTGTTTTTTATGTTAGCCACTGTAAGTGAAACCTTTACTTTGTTTTTTTACCTTAACTTGGTTAAAATTCACTATGATTTGTAAGATCAAGGGATACCACTCCCTTACAGAATAAAGAATTTATCAGGTACCTGATTCCTGAACATAAGATAACAGCCTTCATCTTCAAAGATACTTGAGTTAGGTTTGAGATCTGGTACCACAGGATTCATAAGAGGAGAACACAACTCCTCCAGTGAACAGTGTTATGCAGATGGACATCCTGGTATGGAAAGAGGCAACAGAGGCCACTCCTGAACCCTCAAATCAAATTGAGATAATCTCAACAACAGTGACAATATCTGGGAGAGCATAAACATTAAATAACATTTGTTTGAGTAATAACCCAACTTGCAAGAGAAAGCGCATATATAACATTTCATACACCCTAAACCAGGAGAGATAATTTTAAGTGGCCATTAATTTACAGCAGATGCAGAAAAAAATATTCCAGATAACTTCAAAATATATCAGATGCTCAAATTATCATTTTCAATGAGAGTTAGGCACCTAATTTAGACAAAAAATTATTATCTGTGCTTCTTCTGACTTTAAAAAACTGGGACTGAAGCTTTCAATTCACAACAAATTTTCTTCATAGTGTATTTCCTTCAATTAGAAAAAAGTTGCACATACATGTGTATGATATACAGATGCATATCGACACCGTGTATACAGCTTGCGTCTATGAATGCACACACATACAAAATGTACATAGGTATGAAAATATACCATAATTTTATATTAGTACATGGCTAAGCATGTTTCCTCTACACAAAACAAGGTCGACCAGTTACTTACATCGCTTAAATAACAAAGTCACCTTTTCATCATACGTTGTGTCTGTATGCATTATACATACACATGGCCCCTTTTTTAGACTTATGACTCATTTTTGTTTTGAAGTTGCTCATTCATTTGCATAACTGGAAGTTGTACTGATGTGCCTGAGGAACATAAGTTCTTTATATAAACAGTATTTCATGTTTTTTTACTATAAATAATATGGTCATTACTCCTAAATGACACTTATTAATGAGGCTAAATAATAGCCTTTAAAACACCCTAAACGCAGTCTAGATTGGTTCCTTTATAGAAATAATGAAGACATAATCACAACATGATCATTTATGTAATTTAATAGAATGATTCACTGAACTGCTAGAATCAGATGGCTATAAGGCTACATAATGCTTTGTAGTCACATCTGTTGTCACTAATCTGATTCCCACTGAATTATATGGAAAGATATCCCCTCAATTCCACTGGAAATCTGAGCTGATTTCTGCTGATTTCAGTAGGAAATGGATTATGTCCTTAGCAACATGAACAGTGGAATTTAAGACCAGTATTTCAGAAGTTTGAGAATGGGACCCTATATTCAACTTGGTTATAATTATAATGCAAGAAATGAAATGCTGTCTAAATCATGCAAAAGAACATGAATTGCAAGCAATTGATCTTGTGATTTGGACTAGCTCATTGGTATAATCCCTATGCTGTTGCATGTAAAGACACATTCACGAATTTCTTGATGAAGCAGGCCTTAATGAGGCAATCTGGTTTCTCTCAAATCAGGTCTATACTGAAAATGTAAATTTGAAATATTTCTGATGTACAAGAAGTTAGGAAGTGTTCTCTAAGGAGATGTGCATCCACAGACCTTTTCTTTGTTCTGAAACAGACATATGTGTTGAAATCTGCACTTATTTATTGTGAATAGTCAACCTTATTTATTAAGGACACAAGAAAATGTTCTGGCAGACACCACTTATTTTAAAAACTAGAGTAAGGTGGGACATTACTTCAACAACATCAGCTGCTTAGTGGGAATTCTCCAAAACTTTTATGGCACAGAAAACAATAAATGCATTTTAAAAAAACAGAGAAAGATGTGTGTGGTTTAGGTACCCAAACAGATAACGATGGATTCAAATTTCCTCAAAGATAAAAGTTTTGCCTCTTGAGCTTTACTGACCTTTAATGCAACTGCAACTTCACTGAGACATGCACTACGGAGAGTATGTCACTCTCCAAGTAAGCACACAGGTGTATTTTGTTCTTTATGGTGGTTACGCATGCCAATAGGGATTGTCAAATGATAACAGACACAGTAAGGCTCTGTTTAATCACGAAGAAATAAAACAGTGAGTCACTTCCTAAGTTGCTGCATTTAAGACAAATTTCATAATTTCACTTTGGATGGCAAACTACTGTATGAGATGGACAGAAATACTTTCCGCTTGAAAGGTAGTGTTGAATCCTGTACGTTTCCGATGTTAAACTTGCTAATCATAATTTTTCAACATTTGCATTAGTGAAACAGCAAAATATTTTAATTATGTTTAAGTATCACATTTATTTGTTATCAAAGAACTAGGCAATTATGAGCTACTGGGAAATATTTGCACTATCAGAAACTGTACATGGAGTTGCCTTGGGTTTGCTCCTTGTTGTATACAACGTTCTCTACAAAGCACACTCTCAGGAATAGGCTGCATTTTTTCTAGTCTGTATGTGTATTTGATTTTTAAAAGGTGTTTCAGAGGGAGCTAGAGTTTTGATATTCTAGAACTGTAGCTCTTCATTAAAACAGCATTATCCTGTGCAAAGATTCTATCAGAAATACTGGATAGCTGTGCATCTGAAAGGTTTTTCTGACTCGGTTTCCTATTTCAAGTTCCAGGCCTGAAAACACCTAATTATATTAGCAGAGGAGGACAAGAGACAATTGTGGAAGGTCAGTATATACTCATAAAAAGAGATAAAACATACAGAGGAAGCAGGGGAAGAAAGATAACATTGCAAGAAGATAAGCAATGCCAAAATAATCAAAGAAAGAAAAGAAACACATACACGATTGTACTAGTGAAGAGAGCCCATAAGGGAAGCATTCCAACTTCAGCCAAGTTGTGTGCAGAAAGCTACAGGTGAACAAGAGGCAAATTTTCCCTCTGCTCTTTTGAGGTGTGAGGAAATCCTAAATCCTTCTGCTAACTCCTCCTCCTCCTCCTCCTCACTCTGGCTCCTACCAGTGGGATGCCAGAATCTAGAGAGGTTCTGCAATTCTAAGAAATGGATTTAACTCATGAGAGCTAGAAAAGATAGGATCACCTGAAGATAAATGCGCTGCCTAGCACATCTGCAATGGCAGAGCATCAGTTAGAGAAGTGATCCACTTAGCTTTTCCCACCCTCAGCCAATTCCTTATTCATACCACCATACTCCACCTACTGTTGAAAGCCTGCAGCACTGTTCAAGTGCAGTCAAGGTTACCAAAAGAAGGAATTTTAAGCAGATCTTAGAAAATATTCACAGAAAGAGGGTATTAAAAAGAGTAACAGACAGTATTTGAGCCAGAAATCTGAATTATTCTATCATAACAGTTACACGTATCAGTTCACACAACAGAATATCTGTGATTAATCTGGTTGAACTGCAACCATTTTACGTATAATGCATTTGTAGTGAATGCCTAACAAGCAGAAAATGGTCCAGGAAATATTTTAGTTTCAAACCACCATACACAGATGAATTATCATCCCTTCATTTTAAATATACAATTAAGGAATAAAATGTATCCAATCTATTTGCTAGAATTATTTACATTCCCTTATCTATACTATTTTGAAGGCTATATCCAGAAACAGTTTGGAGATGTAGTTACGGAAAAACAGAGACCATATTGGCCATTATCGACCATCCAACCTACTTCTAACTGTCCTGCAAGTTTGCATTTTAAAATTATCAAGAGGTGAATATCCATTCCATTGTTATACATAATTCTTAATCATCTATTAACCACTCAGGCACTAATTAAATAAAAAATAAGAAAACTTTCACCACTAACATTCAAATATCACACTATTTTTCAACAGACAGTATGTTCCAGTGCTATTGCCTGAATCTGAATAAGACAAACGTCTGAGCTTCTTAGAGCACTGAACTAATCCAGGAGGTATTTGAAGCCCTTCTTTAGGAATGCAGTTCATTAAACCCAGTTTTGTTTGTTCGTTTGTTTGGGTTTTTTCTTTGTCACATCACTGATTTAGGTACTTTGATGAAAGGGAGAGTTTTGTAACGTGAAAAAAATGAAAACTTCTGGTGAGAAACAGGTATTCAAGATATTATGGATTTTGGTACTTCTAAGAAATGCTGTACCCTTATTCCACAAGTATTTTATCATCCAGTATTTTAGAAACCGGAATAGGAGTTTTTTCACCACCTGTACCACAGGGAAGATGATTTCTCCTTATTTTGAAAAGAGAATTCAGTTCTAAGTATTATGTAAAAAGAAGCACTTTAGCCTGAAGAAAAATGTGATTTCTTTTCTTCTAAGCAGTAATGGGTTGGGAGGTACCCTCCTCCTGTAGTATTTGCCTTAATACATGGATTCACTCTTTATTGCTACCTTGCTTTCTTCTTTTTCCCACTGTAAACAAACAAACAAAAAGAAAAGCAAAAGACCTGACAGTTTCATTTATGCCTCATTTTATGCAAATATATGGCCAAATATGTGTAACCTAGAGCTTGAACACTAGAAAGAAGTGAGGCAAATGAATAAATTTAAGTTAACGGGTATTTTCATTTACTGGAATTCAATATATTCTGCTTGAGTAAGCAAATACATCTGCCTGAAGGCTTGTAGTTAGGACATACGTCTTTAGTGGGGTAGACTAAAATCCTCGGTACAAAATGTCCCAAAAATCTAGACATTTGAACACACATCTGAAGTTCTTAGATCTGAGAGATCTGCAGGTTCCTCACATCATCAAAATCTGTCCCAGCAGAAGTGAAATATATTTGTAACAAATGGAATAACCCCACAGACCTCTAGAGTAAGTAACATCTGCAGTATGAGACAGTATCTATGGTCTTCCAGTAAGCCATGTATGAATGATCAAAATGTTCCCAGAATACCAAAATAAAAAGGGGAAATTTTACATTAAATAATCTAGCAGTTTTTCAGTGTGGCTTTTTATTTGAAAGGGCAGAGATCTTACTTTTTGTGTTCTGTTGCTCCGTTTGTGAAAGAAACATGATGGCACAGGAAGGTCTTGTAGTGGTCAGAATATTACACTTTTTCTCTCTAGCATAGACTAAATGTCTCCCATACAGCTTTTGCTTCCTTCCATTCTAGGGCTGCTCAGTTTGAAATCTTCCGTAATGCTGAGCTTCATGAGAGCATAAATGCTTTTACTCATATATGATAACCATGTTTCCTTTCATACTTAAGATTCATATAAACTTTGTGGACAGCTATTGTCTAGAAGGAAGAAGATAGCTCTTCTTGCTGCCATACTTTCCCAGAAGATGATAACTTTTTACCTGCTTTGTTTAGAAGTGCCACTTTGGAGCCCTACACTCTTAATCCATGGATCATTTCAGACTCTGTGAAACCTCTCTTCTGCCTGCCTTTCTTCTAAAAGGGAGTGAGAAGAGAAAAACGGACCCCAGAAGTTTTACCCAGAAATTATGCAGGATTATTCACTCTAACTTCAATTTTTATCCCTGTCTCTTGGAAGGGATAGGCCTATAAAACGATTTCAGATTTACAGGTGATCAGCTTGGGAAATCGGTAACACTTTTTTCTTCAGTACAAAGGAATCCAAGTAGAGTTCCAAATTCAAAAGTTGAAGATCATAAACCAGATTTTAAATTTAAATGTGATTGACTCTAGGATTACATTAATACTAAATAATACCCACCTGGAATACGGCTCATGGTCATTTCAACAAATCTGCATGTAAAATAACATGCCCTTTCAGCATCTGCATGTAAAATAACATGCCCTTTCAGCAACTATTTAAATTAAGTCTGTCATCTTTGACACAAAGCTATACAGACACTGTCTTGAAGAAACTATTTTCAGTAGTTTTAAATATTTGCACCAATCTTTTCATTTAGATCAATTTTCCCATTTCCCACAAATGACACCTGCATTTAGTAACTTGAAGTGCTGCTTCATAAATAAATTTTAGATTTAATTTCAGGTCTCCCTCAACCTACTGGGAAATATTTCTATCATTAAGAACAGACTCTCAACCTTGCCATATCTTTACTAAAGTCAGATGAATAATTGTATAAGAAGGTAAAATTCACTATAAAATCTGATATCTTTGATCTGTTTCTCATTTCAGAAGAAAGCTGAACTGTAAGCATAGATTTGTGAACCAAGATTGGATTCTAACATTCTGAGCATATCTTTTTGAATAACTGCAAAGAATCATTTACATAATTAAAAAGCTTTTCCTGTAAGCAGACATATTTTCTCAAATATATTCATGATTACTTGAATTTCTTCCACAATTTGTTATATGAATCAAATAATTAATTACTTCTAAGTGGATGTCAGTTGATATTTAAAACTTATACATTACTCCCCTTTCTTTGATTTGCCAGGTAAGCAACATGGTTGTGCCAGCTTCTTTGCTGGTGGATTATATGGATGTGCTTTGCCATACTTGAAGCCTGCAATTTAGAAATTTATTTTTCACAAACATTAAAGCCACTACACATCTATTGCTCAGCTCTTCACATGAAATGAAAGGGATGTTATTTTTTTCAGAAGACAATAGCTCATGGAAAATATTCTCAGAACACATCACCAATATTTACTTGGGATCAGTCTGATATAATGAATTCAATGTATATCCACACCTGAAATCTTAGACAGATCAATAAAGCAAATATAGGCTTTATTTAGTTGCCCAGAGCAGCTGCGGCTGTCCCCTCCCTGGCAGGGTTCAAGGCCAGGTTGGACGGGGCTTTGAGCAACCTGGGCTAGTGGAAGGTGTCCCTGCCCATGGCAGGGGGATTGGAACTAGATGATCTTTAAGGTCCCTTCCAGCCCAAACCTTTCTAGGATTCTATGATTATATAATTCTATGATTTTCGCTCTTGAGATGGAAAAACATAGCCATTTGGGGATATCAGCTTTTGCAAGCTGGAAAAGTGGAATAAATTCACCAAACTGACAGGAAGAACAGAAAAATTATCCCCACTTATTTTCTTACCTTTCCTTGTCTCATGATGTGCTACAGTATTTATTTTGAATGAATGGTCTTCCACTAGTTGTAGAATGGGTACACATTACTGCAGAATCCAGGTCATACAAATCTGTGTAAGATTTGTATAAAAATAAACATAACAAATCTTCAACTTTTTGGTGTGCTTGAAATTCTGGAGATGCCAAAACTAAATTAAAAACAAATAAAAATGTTTTTCAGTCTTGAGATTGTGTTTCTTTCTATTAGTTTGACCCTCACTGCAGCAGTGACATGCTTAGTCTTGAGAAACAATTAATGACATGGACAGCAGAGTCTAACACCAGCGAGAACGACTTTGATCCTTTTCTATTTTTCTGTACAGTGTCTGGCAGGAAATATAAACAGCAGTTTTAATGTGAAAGTTGATAGAACTGACCTAATAATTTAGCTTTCAGACTATTTAAAAGCTTGCAGTTCTCTCAAAAACTATTTTCTGTACCTTCTGTTCAGCAGAATCTCGACTGAGCTTCCAAAGTAGAAATACCATTCTATTTTCTTGTAATGCTACTGTCTTCTTGCATCAGTAGGAGACAGTTTAAAAAAGCTTGTTAATACTCTACATCAGTTTTGTGCATTTTTTCATACATTGGCTTACAGGGTTATGAAGGAAGAATCACTCATGACTACAGCTGATTTACTGTCTTGATGAAAAAGGAAAGAACTCTTAACACCTTTGGACTCAGCTATTTATATAAAGCTGTTTCTTTTGCCAAGTAATTTCAGTGTTCGTTGTGCTGGTCTGTATCAACCTATTTATAAAGAAGGTCCCTCCACAGGCTCTTCTGGGGTGATTCAGTAACATTTTATAAAAGACAAAGAGAAAAAAAAAATCCATATTCTGAATCCTGAGCATGAGCTTTAAGGATTCCCCTGCCCTCCATTTGCTTAACATACTAGATAGCAACAAGTCACAAAAAAAAAAAAGTTTCAATAGCTTCCATCTTTCAAATTGTTCTGCAAGAGAAAAGGTCCAAAGCACAGAGGACATAATGAAAGCATTAATATGGAATTAATTACCAAATGATATTTGATCAAAGTTTAAGCCCAAACAAAAAGTATGAGCTGTATCTTCTACCTACTTGTACGCCACCTGATCATTGGTTCCTGTCTGAATCTTAGCACAACAGAAATTTTGCAGAAGCAAAATGGTGCCATGTAGGAAGAAGACACTCCACAGCAGGGATTGGAATCCTCTGGCTATCAGAAAGTTATACAGCCCTCTGAAATGATGATGAGAGTCTGCAATGGTTGACTCTCCAAACATGAGTATCTGTAACTCAGATCCTACTCAAAATGTAAAGGCAGACAGGGATGTGTTAGGAGAATGTATTAAGACTGTGAAGAAATCAGACATTACAGTAGCAAAATAAGTAAAAATAACTTCAACTGCAGAAGGCTGTTGGCCTTCTCATTGGCCAAGTATATTTTAGTTTCCTCTTTATGCTAGAATACTTCTTTAATGATACTGCAGTGGAGAAAATTACTGTGGTGAGTTGATTATACCGTATGGTGTTTTGTTTCTAAATGAAGATGTTTGAATTGCCAGCTCTAAGCACTGCAGTGCTGCTAAAATTCAACAGACAGCTACAGATGAGCATTTGGAGAGGTCTTTTTTCCAGACTGAACAAACTGTTGATTATTTATACTACAACAGTGCCTTGGAGTAGGACTGATAGGTCAAAACCCTAATCGAAGAGGTGCTGCAGAAATACAGTATGTCTTCCAAAATGACAGCAGTTCCACAGAACACTTTTCAGTACTGACTGCCAAAGGAATAGAAAGCAATTCTGAGCATGAATTAGATATCAAAACCTAATAATAATAATGAAGACATCATGCTGAATTATAAATATCATCTTATACTGAATTGTTTTGTATCACGCCCTCATTGCCAGATTATCTAAGTACTTCTCAGTTGTGTATTAAGTACTATAATTAACATCCAACATAAATTAACTATAAAAAAGTGTTATATAATATTGATTTACTTTAATTTGTGGTGTGAATTACATTTGAAAACCAGAAAACAACTGCGGACCCAGTCATAGAATATTCCCATTGCTGCACTGGTCTCCAAAAATATCTTTCAAAGTTAGAGCACTGGAATTCATATGAAAATTCTGCAGGAGAATACAAAATGTACTGTTTTGCAGGTTTGATTTTCTGAAGCACTGAAATGACTGTATAGTGAACCATTTTCTTCATACTTACATGCAGATAACTTAAGTTACAAGAGCAGTCCACTGTTTTGCAGATCATTTCTGTTTGTAGTGTTTGTTTTATTAGTGACTACAGGGCCCTAATACAATTAGACCAGAAATCCTCCCTAAAACAAAAGCTATCATTGGTCTGGCAAATGCAGCTTTGATTTATTAATTTAAATATATTCATAATGCCCAGACATCAATAACTTCTTTATTTAATTCAAATATGATAACATCATTATCTTGGCTTACTTGTGACTCAATATAAAATCAAGAAAGATACAAAAGAAGACAAAGCAAGTTTGTAGGAAATGTAATCATTCCACAAGACAATTGGATCGGATATCCTCTTCTGAAACACTTTTAGTATCTTATTTGAATAGAAGTAGCAAGGCTGCACTAAGGTCAACAGAAAGGGGCCAAAGAGCCCTACTGAGTCTCTAGGGTTAAGATTTTGATCTAAAGAGAGAAACATCAAGGTGACAACTATCCAGGATTGTCCATGAGAAGATAAAATTTATCAGTTCTGGCAAATACATTTGTTTAAACTTTGCAAGTGCCACATAACCATTTTATTGACTATAATTTCTTAGATTGACATTACAGTTCAATTTCTCAAATTTAGGCATTTACACAAGTTTTACCAAAACAGTCATTTGAGGGGGAACTGGAATGCAGCTCTTCCAATGAGTTTGTGCATACTCAAGGTGTTAAGTAATATAATATTTTCTCTCTCCCGGCATTTTGCACAGGCTTGTCCATAACTCCCACTCTGAGCATGTCTACCGATTCAAACTCCTTGCATGGCATAGGTATGAAAGACCTGGATAGCTTCTGCTTGGTGTTTTTGTCACTACATTACTATCACCACATGACTAAGTGATTTTGAAACACTCATATCATGAATTGCAGCATAGATTTATGAGTCACTTTTGAAAAACAGGGCTTCAGCCTTCAAAGGTCTTATCACATGATTTGCTAGAAGAAATTCGTTATTGCAACAGCCAAGTCTATGGTAGTATATTTATAGCAAACAATCTGCTTTCATTGTAACTATTCCCAGTTCTGTCCCTTAGCTGCAGAACGATCTAGAGTATTATTAGCTATGATTGCACTTTGGTTTCTTCAGACATAAAACTGGACTGGAATATTATTCCTTATACCCCAGAAGTATTCTCAGACCTATGAAAACTTTGCGAGTGTACACAAATGCATGTGTAAGAAAATAAGTACTGGCAGTTCCTTTAGCATCCCTATTAGTCCTCGGTCTCTCCAGAAACTATTTGCAGACACTAGTACCAGTAGTAGTGGCAACAGATTACATGAAGATGCTTTTACCTTCAGATTTAGCTTGTGATCTTCAAATAAAAGCCACAAAAATAGAGAGAAGTGAAATATTTTTAATTCAGGTGTACATGAGCGTGGGTGGAAAGAACTGATGGGATGGAAGCAATAAAAAATCATGTACATAAACAGAACCTCTTAGTGGTTGTTCACTAGAGAAACACAGTGTTGAAATTTCTATCACACCATGTGGTGAAGAGCATATAAATGTGATGTTAAATACTGAAGATCCTTCAGCGCTTCAGATGAATTCATGTTTCTAATTTCATGGAGGTAAAGAAAACTGAATGGCAGGGATGAATTGTGTGTACTGTAGCTATACTGTAATTCAACATATGTTAACATTTGATATTTCGGGATTCCTACACACATATAGAAAGATATCCCTGTTACTTTAAAGAGCCTTTGAATAGATGCAGAGTAATACTAAATATATTATTATATCATCCAACCAAGTGTTCCTTGCAGTTTGTAGTAATAAATTTATAATATTTAACTCCCATTTAGCACATTTCATTAAGAGGTATCAAGACTCATCATAACAAATGGCAAAATCATTGCTCTTGCTTTGCAATTAAGCAGATTGAGAAACAGGTATTTAGGGGTGATAAAGGAGATTAAAGAGGGAATGTTAGTGATTAAACTTGTCTATGATAAGGCTAGGAACCATTCCACTCACCACACAACCTAACTGTTCTATTAATCCATGCTAATTGTGATAGTACTCAAGAGTCAGCTATATTAAACACCCTCATTAGGCACTCTACCGAGTAAGAAAGTCCCTGACATAAAGAACTTGTAGTTGAAACCAGTGAAACAAAGACTACCCATAACATCCGATATAAATGAGACAAAGGAATAGTGCTAACATGACAATGGGATAGCATCAGTGCATGCACCAAGAACACTACATTCTTTCTAATAGATATCATACTCTCCTCCTGCAGAACTGGGTTCTATTTCAAAATATAAAACAAGCTTTTACAGTAGGGTTGAAATTGTTTAAACATTAACTTTTCTAGCACACTGGGAAAGCAATAGAGAAAACCGGTTGTTTTCAACATAATTCTGGATTGGTAAACTTCTTTGATTAGGGAATAGGAAATGTTCCAGAATTACTATAGAAAATCTGCCACTGTCATCATGTTTTCACAGTTCACACTTGGCAATTATATTTGTGCATATGAATTTGTTTATAACTGCTGACAATATGGCTGCCCCAGGAACACAGTTAAAGGTATTCTCTCAGGTAATTGTACTTTTCCCCAGTGATTTTTAGTAGTACTTAAGACAGCTGGCTAAATTATAGCTATGTCCTTCACTTCAGGAACTGATGTTCTTCAGACTTTGCTTTCTTGACTACTTGAGCAGCCCATTTCATGGATGTTTTGCATCATGCACTGCTGTAATGGTTATACCTTATGCTGTTACTTATCCTTGATCAGGATCTTTCCTAACTGCAAGTTCCATTTCCACATTAACATTATGATTCAACATAGCTAGCCGTGTCCAAGGAAGCATGCCAAGATACATAAATTCAAAACACTTTGGAAAGTACTTGGACAGAGAAGGAAAAATAAAAAGTCCAGCCGCTCAGCGAGAATGGCTTCTGACAGCTGTCGCATGTCCTTCAGAAAAGGACTGTTAATAACTATCATTTTCCTCAGCCTGTCTCATTTCAACACCCCAGTGGAGACATCTTCTGAGACCTCAGAAAGAGATAAATGGAGCATTAACTAATATCTCTATTGAGAAGGTGCTGTAAATTTACTTGTAGAAGAAGAGCTTAAAAATAAAACGCATAGAGGCACTGTTCTTGTGTACAGACCAAAGCTCATGCCAAGAACTGCAGTTTAGAGAGGACTATAAAGGGAATAGCAAGTGGAAGATCTCATCCCCTTGTGCCCAGGTGCCTAAGCACCATGGTCATTTTAAAGGACAGGTACTTATTGCTATAGAGATATAGTAATATTACTTCAGGCAGGAAACCAAGAATGGTCCATAAAGGGGTCTACTTACAGCAAAGAGTTTTGTATAACCAGCCCCACAGCTGTCAGCTGAGCATTGCAAAGTTTTTGCCCTGACACTCAGTTTTTGTGTTAAAACCCATTTTTTCAGTGATAACATTTTTATACTTGATAAACGTGTCTGAAAATGCCTGTGGAATCATATAAGAACACCTTCAGTTTCTCTTAGCTGAAAGATATTTTCTTGATTTGGGTAACACATTTAGCAACAAAAATGAGTAATAAAAATCATTAGATTTGGGGAATTTTTCTGAAAACACTGTGTGTACTGTCCTGCCTGAGACTTGATTGTGGAAAATAATTTTGGAATGGATGATTATTTTTTTCATCAGGACTCAAATCAAGTTGTTTTTTTTTTAAATCTAGTAGGAATCTAAAATCCTGTGTTCACAACAAGTAGCGCATAATCTGGGGTTTCCCAAAACTATTGCTGATATATGTATGTTATCTAAATTAGTTTAAGTTGTTTTCAGGTATCTATTACCAACACTCACTTTTCCAAATGGCTCTGAAATTTTAAAGTCTTCTGACCAATCAGAACACCTGATGTTGTCACATTACAAACAATCCAAACAAAAGGAAACAAAAAATTCAAAGAGCGAAGAAAATAAGATGTGAAATAACCCAATAGCAAGAATATGAAAAATTACTTGTTGCCTCTCAATTCCTTTTTTCCTTTTTAAATCTTCAGAACCAAATCACATTTGAACAGATTTAGTTTCATGCCTGTATATTTTTGTTTTATTTCTATGCTGCCTGCTGTTTTGCTAAGTTTTCTAAAAAAAAAAAAATATTTGTAACTAGGAAAAGAATACAATGCAGACATTTGATTTCTGGTACTGTTTATAAAAAGCTAATGATCACCAGCACTACCAAATATATGCTGATTTTTAAAAATATGTCCATGTAACTCAGATCAGTTTGTGAACACCGACCTGAGTTGTGTCCTTGAGGAATTTTTTTTTTCCAGTGCAGAATTATATTTACTAGAACCAATATTTCATGTTCACTACCTAGGTTTTTATAAGAAGAAAAATAATTTTCAGCACTGAACTGATTAGTTGCAGTATCTACAAATGTTAACATGCAGGAACATCTCAAAGACACCTGCTAAGGTACTCTTTCCCCGTCTTCCCCGATCCTTCATGCCAGAAACTGTTGTGCTTGATTTTATTTAATTTTAAGTCATCTTTCAAAATAACCTCATATCCATTATTCTCTTTTTACCCAGAAATTGTTTTTGCTTTAAAATCCTCTCTTCATGCACCAGTCCATGCTCTGGGATTTGACTGTCAGAGAATAAGCTCGAGGTACAGTGAAAGAAATTGGAAAATAAGCACTTTGGGGTAGTTCTGTATGCTGGAGGTAATTTCTGGCTCCAGTAAACGCAGGGCTCCTAAACTCAGAGACTCTTAAGGTCTCTAAGACCAAACTCAAAATTAAGTCTTTCATGTAGCATGTAAAGTCTACTTTTTGCATCAGGGAAGAAGAAACAGAGAGGCAGGAACAGAGGCAGGAAGAAAGGTTGACAAACTGTGCTATACTTAAAATAAGAAAGCAGAAATTAGCTGAAAGTCTGTCTATGATTGAGACATAAATGTCTAAATCTGTAGAAGGTATGTTAGTCCACAGGATAGCAAACCACAGCCTAAAATCAGAATGCAGCAAAATTCTGTGGAAGTTCTACTGTCAGAGTATTTTGGGGAAGAAAAGTAGGGAAGGAATAGGAAAATCCTTTAGTTTTAGAGAAATGAGGAATAAATTACCTGCCTTTAGGACATGAGGAGAAAGTCAGGAAGCTAAATGACTCAGATCATTTCATGCACGAATGAAGGAGAGGTTAGTCCTCTTTTAGATTCATCTAGGAACTCCCAAGAGCCTAAGGCTGGAGGCTGTACCTTAAGTCACTTCGGTGAGGCCAAAGGAAGTTGCTGCTCTTCCTAGATGAAAGAGAATAAGAGAAAGGGGCCAATTACTTTAAGCAGCAATACAGAAGTGTAGCTTTTTTAATCCAATGGGAAAAAATTAGGTCCTTTGAATATGAATCTCCTATTGCACTACAACTGCAAAAAACCCCCAAAACATTAAAAAAAAAAAAAAATCAACCCTCTTAGCTGAATCCAGAGTATTTTGTGCTTTTACCCTTTCATCTAACAACCTCATAGTAAGTCAGCTAGTTAACCATTAGCTTGAATTCTAGTTCTATCTAGTTTATCTGGGGAAATCTCTTGGTTCATTTTGTTCCTTGCTTTAGAAACAAATGAGAGTTTCAGAAGACCGTGAAAGTAATTAAGCCAAATTTCGTGTGAATTTGTGTCCCGTGAAGTTCCACCACACTATGCTAGGTTCCTTTTCTCACATCTACTACAGCATCAGCTACCTAGGGTACCTGCAAGTACCTATGTCCTGATCGACACCTGCACTGAAATCTCTTCATTTGTATCACTAATAATCTTCCACAAATTCTTTAGGAACTTGCTTACCTTTAAGATTTTTCTTTCATGTGGCTTGTGAAGCCAGGGAAACAGTCATGAGCTTTATTTCCTTAGGAAAGGAAGCTAAAACAAAAGCCCTGTTCATTTCAGTTGGTGAAACAGTAGAAAAAACCCCAGTGTTTTCACAAGTGTAAAGAGTATGAAATCTTATGAAAACACACTTTTTTTTTTTTTTCATAGTTCTGAGAAATTATTGCAAAGAAGACTACAATCTGAAAAAAAAGTACTGAACAGAAACAAATACCGGCACTAGAAAAATACCCTATGACTTGTAACTGGAAAAACTTATACAAAAATAACAAGTTCCCATTGATTATTTAAAACTGGAATCTAAGTTAATGTAGTACATTGATTGAAATTTTTCTGATTAGCAATTTTTCAAGAAAGTGACTCTAATTGTGTCTCAGATACAGGAATTGTTTTATAGATATCAAAACTAAAATTTTTCGTTGTCATCTCAGAAGCTGAGCCTTCTCACATTCTACAACAGGAAATTAGACTATTGTGGGATACATGTTACATTTTTTTAAAACTATAAACAACTTACTAGAGGTGCATCGCAACCATAAAATAAGCTAAAGTTACAAAACTCTTAAAATTCCTGACCTTCAAAGCTTAAGAGAGCGCAAGCTTTGTTTAACTAAGAACATTTTCAGATGGAAATCCTAAAATTTTCTCTTGTCTAAAACCATAGAAATTAATTAAATGGTAATTTAGATGTTCTAAGTCTCTTTTCTCTAAATGCAAAGATCTTTCTTTAGATGTCATTTGCCAGTGAGAAATTTTCTATTCTTTTTGCAGTCATGATGGTATTTCAACAATGACCTAAAACACAATTTCATAATATTCACAGCCTTAAAATTAGCAGCAGGATTAGTCCTGTGTCACACATTCTTTTTAAAAACAGACAAATCTAGGACTTTTCCAAATTTTTCTAAGAGAAAGGACCGAATATCCATAAAGCAACAAAAGTTACTAATTTTTCTTCAGAGTCTATTTTAACTAAGAACTACTCTCACAGCCTTGATTTGATTCTCAGTTTATTAAAAAATCTTGGAAGGTACCAGCACAATGGTCATAGTTGCTCAAAACCTTTTGTACAATGCACAGAATTATATTTAGCTTTAAAATTAAGGTAATTTTTCAGTATTGAAATACTTTGTTAGTATGAGAAATATCATTAAAATGCTTCTCACTTTAGCTTCATGTGAAGTTCACAGGTCACTTTATATATTTAAAAGCCATTCAACAAAGTGGCCTAGTACACTTGCAGCAGGGTAACCTATCGTTGCCTGAACTGATGACACTAGTTACTGTGGAAACAAGTATTTCAAAGGGGAAGAACATAAAATGAGACTGAAAGAGACAAATGCTAAACATAGGACAGATACATGAAATAAAATATGTGTCTGTGTGTTCTGGATTGTTAGTTGTTAGGAAAACTGAACATTAGATAGTCTATTGCTACAAATTGGTGTTTTATACAAATTCCACTCCCTCCTTAAGCCATACACACGCATCCTCCCAACTCATACAAATGTCAGAAAATGTAAGTCCCTTACACAATTTAGAAATGGTATCCACCTTTTTTATCCATGCCTTGATCCTGTCTTCCTCTATATTGATGCCTTTCAACTATTTCTCAGTAGCATTTAAAAGGGTTCTGACAAGATAAACTGCTCGGATTGTCTCTAGTATAATACAATCTGTTCCTTCAGGTTTGCCATTACTGTCTTCTCTCTGACACCATCAAACACAAAATTCTGTCCTAATTTTTAAAGTCCTCCATTTGAAGGACTCCACTTTATATTCTCTCATGAGAATCCTTTAACACATGACAAAACAAAAATCTAGAAAATTATTATTATTTGTCAAAGTCTCCTCTGAAGACTCCTATCCTCCCAATACAGACATACAACCAGCATAGAAGCAAAACACAAGTGACCAGGCTGAATAGCATCATGGGTTGTCCAGTAACCTTACACACATGTCAACTCCAGTAAAATAAGCTCCTTTTTTTGCTATCGGAGTGTTTAGCTGCAGTCACCTTTACCCACTATTGTGTTGCACCCTCAAGTTTGTTTCACTCCTGTTACTTTTTCTCATGGTGGGAAGATGCATCAATGACATGGTTATTGTCACAATGCTTATCATAACAGAGTTTAAAACATGTTTGTATAGGTTTGGCAGAAGAACAGTATTTGCCACAAATTCTCTGTATTAGTTTCACATCTCTTTTCCAGGAGGATGTCCCCGTCTCTCTTAAAACAGAAGAAAATATGTTATTCTCCTATGAATAACACACATGATTAAGGAATAGAAGAATTTCAACAGCCTGAATCAGGTCTTCACTCCCCTTTGGCAGCATAAGGAGGTCTGCTGGCTAGGGTCAGAATCTTCTATCAGTTCCCTTGCACAAGTGATGGGGAGGTGTAAGGATAAGCACAGCTCCTTCACTATTAGTTGAGAAAAAAAAGGCACAGAGCTCCAGGTCTCTTATGGATAAAGCAGTGAAAGTGAGCCCAATTTCCTGGGAGACTTTGCCAGTGGAAATGGAACTGGTCTGGATTTTACACTGAGTAGAGCTGATTGACTATCAAATTACTATCTGCAGAAAATACTGACATTTTAACATATGTTTTGTCCCCAGATAGAGAGAAAGGGTTTGTGTTGTGCAATGGCAATTTACCAACCTCATGACTTGGAAACAGTGGTTTGAATACTGTAAGGTATTTCAAGCTCAATACATCTGAAATTAATATTATTTTTTTCTGTATCGTGTTGAAATAAACATGCTCCTACAAAATCCTTCAAATACAACAGAGCATCATTTCTCGACAGAAAACTATTCCATTAAAAATGTCAACTGTCTCAAATGTTGTCATGTGCAACCATTCATTCTTCAGTGTAAGAACAGTTGTTCTGAATAAGGCTGACAAGGCCTCTGCTGAACTTACCAAATGTTTTGCTAGACAAGAACAAGTTCTCCTTTTGATATTTGAATAATCCTCTCCTTGCTCCCATACATTTGCTAAACAGAGGTAAGCCATAGTCTTTTTCAAGAATATTTCACAAACATGTTAAAAACATCTCTCATACCAGAGACTATAAAATTATACTATGTATTATAATAAAGGAATGCAAAAAATTGTGTTATGTAAATCTTCAAGTTCATCTTGAACCCTTGTATCCAATATCGAGAGAAACGCAGAAGTTTAAGACCCTGATACCACAAAGTATTTCATATAGGTGTTCAAATGTCTGCATATTGCTTTTTGGGACTGGTCATATATGTTAATTTATGGCAGGATTGGACTTACATTATTCCCAAATAAATGAAATAAGGTATAGATCTCCCTCTCTTTTTTTTTTTTTCCCATTTTCTCTGAAAAAAAAAAAAAATCTATAATTACTTCTTACTTACAAACAGAAAGTAAATCAACAAAACTCTCCCGTTTTCTTTCCTCTTCCACTGCTTTTTCCTCTAAAGTTTAGGTGTGACAAAGAGAACAATATATCCTTCACCTCACCTTAAACTACATGTTACTTAAAAAACATACATCAGAAAAAAAATATTGCTCTTTCCTCTTTTTTCCAGTTATAATTTGATTTTTTTCATACAGATAAAAAAACTTTTGTTCTTGAAACAAACAAAGTTAGATAAACTGCTGAAGTGATGACCAAATTCAGTCACAGAAGTTTGATACTGAAACAGTTGTTTCTCCAAAGCCAATGTTGAGATAAAAGAAGCTGATGCTTGATGTTATTTGACTTTCAAAACCACCTTCTCAACAGCATAATCAATGTCTGATGGTGCTGTCAGAATACCAGCACCATGTGAAAAATATTAAAATCAATTCTTTACAGGGCTGGATTTGAATAAGACAAATGAGATCTCCTTTTCAAGTATTAATTGCTAATTAATATATTTTAAACAGAAAGTCCATGCAAACTATAAAAAAATCAGAGATTCTCCTTGTGCTGCCCTCCCCTGTAACTGATGAGACGTCTGGATTATCAGAGAAAATCAGACATATCTAGAATATTTCTTTCTTTACGGTATCTGGCCTACACTTCCATGGCTTGCCATTTCTTTAAAATTCAGGGAGCGCTTCATGGACAAGAGAAGTTTCTTGAAGGAGAAAGCCCATTTCTTCATGAAGACGCATATAACCACTACAAACAAGAACCCCTTATGATTATGAAGTAACAAGATCCTGCTTGATCTTCTCTTTGCAGTGAAACATACTTGAAGATACTTGATATGCAACTGTTTTTATACTCTATCAAAAAGTAAAGAAAGCAACCTTAAGAGAGAAAAATAGCAGTCAGCTGCACTTCCACACAACCTGCTGAAGCTCCTACTATAAACATTTTGGTTTCATATAAAATACCAAGGCAGTGTTGCTAACACCAATACCTTTGTCAAATATTTTTAAATATTCATCTCCTTTTACTCACGACTAGTGACGTTTGTAGACAAATTACTATATAACTCAGGTGTCATTTCTGTAAAAAAAAAACCCCAACAAACAGGTTGAAAAGGTAAAAATTTTCCTGTCTTCACAACAATGGAAAACAGCTTGGAAATATATTTAAATGTAATGTGAAGGCTCTGTGAATTTCTTAAAATCTCAGGATTACACTGACAAATCAAAATTTCTTTTTCTTCTTCTGAATATCCCCCAGAAGATTTGTTTCAAACTCTCTTAAACTTTCTATTTACTGCTATGCACTTAAGAAAAAAAAAATTAATGGAGTTCACAATATTAGTGCCATTGAATAGGAGGTGTTTTCCTAGCAGTGAATGGCAATCAATTAATGCATTAAGGATGGAAGATATTGCAAAAACCAACTTAAATTCCTGATTTTTTTCTTATAATTCCATTCAGAAGGAAGCACATATTTTCCAAAAATATATGCTAAGAAGAATAATGGTCTGTGTAGACTGGAGAAGACAAAAAATCTGGACTCTGGCTGAAGGAGACCAACGATAGGCTAGCTGCTTTGATCTAGAACTCTGTGAGTTCAGGCTTTTATAATCTAAAAAGCAACTTGCAGAAGGTGAAAGAGCCAAATATGTTTTCTCTCCTAGTTAATCAAATATGGATGCTGTCAATATTATATAGCCATAAAGCAGTTTCCATACACACATCCACTTTCTGAATCAGCCTAGAATTTAATAAGCCAGTAATTAGAGGCCAAACTGAGTGATCTTTCATCTCTTGCCATTAGTATTGTTTGCTTCCTTTTAGCAATGTTGTTCATTATCTACTTCTGAATATCAAGCAGGTTTTATTTTTCATTTTACTTCTCTCAGATAAATTATAATACATGTGTGTGATCCACTTAGGTAGTTCAGAGCTAAGATTTTTCTAATGTTGACCTTTTCAAAGGTCTCTTTGCCATCTGTTTTTATATTTAATTAGCATTTTTTTTCCTTCCTGCAGCTATCTCTCAAAGAATGAAAGAAATTACTATAATTATCACTATCAGTTTGCCCTTATTTGATCTTCTGACCATAGCATCACATGCTGATGTTTACACAGTTATTTCCACTGTGGAGGAGTCATTAGACATCATATTTTTATAACTATTAATCTTGATAAGAAAATAGAAGATAGATTTCCTCCCATCCCCAAGAAAACTCTTAATCCACAACAGAAGAACCATTTTATTTTCATTCCTTCTCTTGTTCTTATGCTTCTTTCCTCACATCTTTTGGGCAATCCTATATCTGTTCATCAAAACAATTTGGAAGTATTTAGATATTGATATAAGAAGCTCCACTGCTGGTGACACACACTTTCCGACAGCTAAAGATGACTACAAACACAGACTTAATATCAGAGATTAGACTGGGCATTTCAATCTTCAGAAGCTGACCAACAAAATGGGAGCTATGTCCCACTTCAAGGCAATTCTGTGCACAGCAGTGTAAACATAATATATTATTTCTAAACAAAGAACCCAGGGCCTAAAGTGTGTTCATCTCAATAGTTAATACCATTATTTGGTATATGTCAGGCAAGAGGGGGTTTTTGTTTGTTTTTCTTTTTCTGTTAAGGTAGGTTCATTTCAGGGCAAAATCATCCATGCCTGGATTTCCAGGGCATCACTCTGGCATGTTTTATGTTGGGGCAATATATAACTGGAACAGAGTTCTCTGTCATAATAGAAAGCATTCCTCTGTAATAGGTATAAAATTACAAGAATGGAGGAAGGACCAAAAGAAGGAGCTTATCTACATCTACCAACATTCAGCAGACAGGGCTTACTAGCAGGGAGCTGCCTTTATGCACACCTCGGCCAGGGGTTGTGCAGCTGCAGCATGGCTCTTCTCTTCCATAGTGTCTGGGCTGCCTGTGAAAACTGGATCTCATTCCTTACAGTTTTTACAGAATTCTCTGCATTAAGACTGATTATTTGCTCATTGAGGGGTGAATTTAATCTTTCTAGCAGATAACTTTAAAAAACATTTTATTCCTCTTAAAAGCGTTTCATTTGCTTCCAAAATTTTTCGCAAGATCATGCATACAGAATTAATATTGCCCTAATTAACCAGGCATATGAATTCCTACCTCCTGAAACAAGATTTCAAAACATTGTATCAAATATTTCCATTCCATAAATTGAGATCCCCTGTATTTTAATTTCCAGTGGATGCCTTTGGTCTCCATGGAAACCCCTCCAAGGAGGTTTGAAATGTTACATATTATTTAATATATCTTATATTCACATAAATGTTGCCAGAAGATCTGTCATATCTGTTCAAGTGTAAAGTACCAAGGGACTTAAGCAAAAAGGAATACATTAAATTGAAACTCATTGTAGCCCATCACTGTTGACACCACCGGCCTTGAAAGGTTTTCAATGAGACTCCTGAGACCAATCTTGAAAAATCAATAATCTCAGCAGAAAATGCACCAATTATTATAGTCAACAAGCTCATAATAAATCATCATATTCTATAATCTATGCCACTGAATTTGGGGTAGTTTTTAAACAGTAATGGCTTCACTTGTCAGTCAAACTTAAAAAGTAATAAAGTTTACTGAGATTAATGTGGTGATTCTTTGATATCTCACAGAAGTTATATGCTTAAAATCTATAAAGAAACTTCAGTGATCAAGGCAATAATACATTACCTTTAGCTGACACTATAACTCCTTAAGTTTTCACAAAAGAGAAATTTATAACCAAATTGCTGTTTACTAGTGGGTTTAAAGAAAAAAATAACACTATATAACTACATTTAAAATTATGCTAAACAGAATAATTGAAATTGTTCAAAGCAGCGCACCAAGATTTCTCCTGGATGTAAAAGTACTTCTACTGAAATATTCTTACATTATGGTACAAATCGCTACATGAACCCCAGCTTCTTTGGTAAAAGACAAACATTTCATAATAAGAATTAGATACTTGAATACACGCAGCTGAATTTTCATGGATGGTATTGCCTTTTGAATAGCTTCCAATTTCTGTCCTTTATGGGAAGTTACCCCCTGCATGTGTGCAGCGGGTGCAGTGACTTGTGATAGCATCAGTGACCCCTGGTCGGTGATCGACCTACCATGTGAACTTTTCACTAAACATCTCGGGGCCTCTGTCAGTGCTGAAGTTTAAAAAATGTGCAAATAAGGGGCGTGTCATTGAAAAACCCATTCCTTTTCTCAGTTGAACTATATTTGGGTTAAGCAAATTGCAAGGAAAAAGCCCAACACCCTGCTGTCAATGAGAGAGACTCTAAAACTGGTCCTGTCAAACCCTTTATTAAAACAATGAAGAAATACAAAAGATCTTTCTGTCACTGTAACATGCAGAATGGCTGCAAATTGATCTTCTTTTCATGAAAATGAGAAATAACAAGTAAAGAGTTCTGCCTGCCTCATTTTTAAATATTGACAAAAGAAGGTTGCACTAACTTCTTTCAAGATCTCCTTTGAGACTATTATTTCCCAAAGAACCAGAGGTGATAGACTGTGATTGAAATTTAATGGGGAGGGGAAGAAAATAAAATACCCCAAAACAAAGGAGGAGTGACTTAAAGAAATGCATAGTCAGGAAAATGCCTACGTAGCAAGTGAGACTGTAGCATACACAAGCTGCACTTGCAGCTAACAAAGAAAACAATAACTTTGAAGACATGGTGTTCTGATCTCTAGATGTTCACTGAAGACCCTCAGCAGCCAATTGTGCTGCAGCTGCCTCCTCTTTCCTTCTGCTAGGTGGGCCTATACTTTAAGAATAAACTCTGCCTGTAACCTCTTCCAAAAGGAGGGCTTGCCTACTGTACCTCATTCTCTAATACTAAAACATTATCTAATCCTAACTCAGAAATAGAGGTGTATTCTCTGTCAAGATGGCTGTCATAATGCATGTCACTTTGGCCCATCTTTTCTCGAGCTGTGAAGATCTGCTTCTGGAACTATGGTGGCCCAGAGCATCTTGCTAAGGATACTGGCCTCTGCTGTCTCTAAACCAAGGTAGGAAGTGTTTTCCTGGTGCTTGCAGGGAGAAAGGACTGCGAGGCAGGGGGGCATTCCTAATAGGGAACTCCCTTTGGAGGAGAGACTCATTTCATGTAGCTTTGCTTAAAACATGGCACTACCGATATTTCTCATACTTGGATTTCACACTTAGGAAGCATTCTCTCTCTCCTGTACTGGATATTGCTAGTGCTACAGAGAACAGACTAGCTAATGTACACAGTAATTATAGTATGCAATATAACAACAGCAGTATCACGCACTAAAGAGTCAATATACCTGTGGGATTGATTCTTTGCTTTGTATTGCACTTATAATAATAATACTAAAAAGTTCAGCATAGAGGATTTCTCTGGGATTAATGACTGACTGGGTTAATGGCCTGCAATTCAGTTGTTATTGCTTAATAATGATGCTTTACATTCATGTAGTTCCTTTCTTTGAAGGATCTTAAATTTTAAGTATCAGTTTTCATTCAGTACATTTATATTCCAAGTGTCCCAAAGTGCTAGTGGAAAGACGTGGGCAAGGGCAATAGCTATTATGTGCTTAGCAGTAGTGCAGAGGTTTGAAAATTAGTTTAGTAGCACTGATAAGAGAGCTACTCTCTGCAGAGGAATCTACTGCAATGGATTAACAAAACCACATATTTATTTTAACAGCCCACTCAGAAGGGAGAACAAAGTAAATAATAGTTCAAGCATAGTAGAATCCTGAAGATTCTTTTAACAGTGTTTCACTGCCATTACTAATAACTTCTGGTAAGTTTTCATATAAAATTATGATTGTTTTAAGCAAGCTATGACAGAGGTGAGCAGATCCTCAGCTACTAGACTGCTGTCATCTTTGAGTGGTAGATAACCTCAGCCTCAGATTTCTAATCAATGGTTTGTCCGGGACAGTGAGAAATAATCTAATCATATCCCTGTACATCTATTGTTTGTATTAGTAAATGTTTTACCGTTACCAGCAAGGACCATATATTAATTGGCCTACATTTCACACCATCTGTGGAATTAGAGCTATTATGTCAAAGATGATATAGCCCAGAAATGTGTGTTAAGTTACGAGTAAAAGCTTCACTTCATTGTGTGGTTCATTGTCGACTGCCTTACAGCTGAACTGTGAAATGCAGGAACTCAATATTATCATGAGAAAACAATCATGGTAACCTACAACAGGGAAGAGGTTAATGTAAAAAGTGTTGTAAAGAAGCTGTATTATGTTCTTCACAGAAATGAAAGATTTTCTCAGTTCTTGAAGGTCTGGGCATGAGTCCCTGCCATTTGGTATCACATATGTTGAATGATAATTCTACTTTCATGTTGTAATCTCCCATTCAGAAACTAAATAAAACAGAAGGCTGAAATGAACAGGAGTTTGAGATTGCAGAAGAAATGTGAAGTTTTTTATGAGTAACAGACTGTTAGACCATGAATCTCAGATAAAAGGGGAACTAAAGGTCAAATTAATTAGAACATGATGCATCAACATGTAATTTTGTGCTGAATGAGTGTACATAGTTCCTGGCAACCCAAGTTTTCATGAGTGTGTTTGTGAAACCTCGCTGTGTTTAAGCCTGCATATTCTAATGAGTCATTTGAAAACAACAACCACCTCAAAACCCCAGAAAAAAAAAAAAAAAAAAAAAAAGAGGCATTCAACTCCTTAAGTCAATGTTAACAACTGTGTGATTCATAAATCAGTTTTAGCTTTTAGAGATGTTTTGTGGATTTCTGCCATTTGAATTAATGGGAAAAAATGATAGCTGCTGTAGGGTTTAGTTCTCTGAGTGAAGAGCTGCATACTGTCACTGGTTTTGTAATTATGGACAGCAACAGAATTTTCTGAGTAAACGTGAGTTTTGACTTTAGGTTCCTAAAAAACTGGATTCTCAGACATAGATTACTTTTATCTCCCTTCTCAAACCCTGATCCCTCTCATCTTACCATATTCAGCATAGAAGTTTTCTTTATTCCTCTTCCCCGAACCTTTCCTAGACCAAGACTCCATTCCTAATTGTGTTTCCCAGCTCTAACATATACTTCTGCAGTTAGTTGCAGATCCTCAACTCAAGTCTCTTACATCAGCCAGTCCCAAACATATTTGACATCTAAACCCTTGGCTAAGCCTCAACACTTTAGTGCAGTTCTTGTCCCCCTTTTCACAACTGTCAAAAACAGGACAGACAAGGTCACCAAAACCACAGGCAAAAATGCCCTTGTTTCATTTCATGAGCTTGGCTCCAGTGTCCTCCACAAGATTCCCATATCATAACTTCAGGCATCTGAAATGTTGGGTGATAACCAGCAAGAAGCCTCTGATCATCTTAACCTGTGCGTTTAAAAAATATATATTGGACAAACACAGCTCACAGTAGTTTTTAAGTTGCAGCTCAGAAACACAGTGGGCAATTGAAATTAGCTGCTAAAGATAAATCACCACAGTTTTATTTGAAAAAGGCACAACAATGTGTTTTGCCTGATCTGACTGGCTAAAGAATATTAGAAAATTATCTTGAGTCAGTCACAACCTTAGACAGTTACATAGTTGACTAAGAAGGGTTAATTAAAATGTGTCAGAACCCTTAGCAAAAGCTATGGCCGTAATCAATATGCAGGTATCTATTCTGTCTCCAGTGATAGCAGTGTAACCCATACTGAATTCAGTCATTTAACAAAATAAGAAATTTGCCTTTCTATCAGTTATTTGTCTATCAGACTATGAGTACAGTTCAAGATTTATTAAAAAAGAAAAAACCTTTTTTGTTTTCAAAGCTGATTTTTCAATGAAAACAATAGAGAACGAACTGGTTTCCTCAAACAAACAGAAATTTGCAGTATATAATCAATTCCAGACATTAGAATTGGGAATTACTTCCCAATTTCACAACTCATTTATAAATAAGCATGTACTTGTGGTATAAATTTAAAAAGTATGAACTAACATGAATATTGTGATATTTCTTTTTCTGGTCTGCTGTGATATATGATTTGTAGTTTTATGGCCATAAATTGGCTATAACTTGTTAGAAAAAAGCACATCTGAACTCCAAAGACAGGAATATAAGAGATATATTCTTAATCAAAAACCTTTAGACTGAAAGGCAGTGGGATGGAAGAGTCATTGTATGGCACTGAATAAGGTCAAGAAAACCCTTATATACATAAGATGCTCAATTAGGTCCATGAGATCTCTACTAATATGGTAGCTTTTCTTGTTTTGATTATATCCAGCATCTTGTTTATTTCATATTCAACAGCATTCCAACCAAGCCAGGAATATCAGATGAAATACTTTGTAAAATGTTTCTTGGAAATTTAAGTACATCACATTCACTGTATTTGCCTCTTCTATAATGGCAGTAATACTCTGAAGAATTTCAGCAGTTTCATTAGGCACAAACTCTCCTGTTTTCACTCAGTCAAACTGTGCTTATCAGCAGAGGAGTACAAAATAGCATCAAACTGAACAGCAGCATCTCCTCTTTGTATTCCAAAAGACTGAGAGAAGAGACATTTAAATGCAGTAGTAATTTAACCAGTCCTTTACTAACAGTTTCATCTTTACCTTTCTAGGACTAGGAAGGGCTTTCCAAGGTATTTTGCCTTCTCATATATATTTATGCTGTATTAAAAGAAGCCTGTGATCATATATTAAATTCTGTACATTAACAATATCAAAGAATTTTGTTTTGGTGCATTTTTGTTGGGGTGGGTTTGGGGTCATTTGGAGTGTTTTTTTCTAAGTGGCAAAGCCGACATTTTAACCAGACTAAGTAATAGCAGACCATAATCTATACAGTTTTCAAATAACAGTATCATAGAATTATTTTTTTAAAAAAAGGACAAACATGATGGATGTATTTAAATCTAAAAGAGTGGTTTGAGACACCATAATGTCAGATATCTGCCTGCAGAATTTAGTCAGACAACATTCCTATCACCATATAAATCAGTAATTGTCATAATCCTACCTAGGGTCTGGTTTCCTGAGGAACTGATAATTCCTGAAGAACTGTTGTGTGAAATGTGTCTGAAAGAACAAACCACTTTGACTCGTATCTTCTTTCTTTTCTTTGTAGTGAAATCACACTTGATTCATGGCGTGTGGTGTCCTCCCCCAAGCCTGACAGGTTTTTTCTGTAACCCTGCCCAAGTGACAGCCCCCAGGGGCAGTAGCAATGGATGTGTCTGGTCCTGTGGATTCAGGGCACACAGGTAACACCACAATAGCCAAGGGATCATTTGAGCAACGAGCCCGCCCAACCACAGTGCTGGTCAGTGTTGACTCCAGCCAGATTTGGAAGAAAGTGACGTCTGTAGTTGGTATGTAAATCTGACCATGGGTCACTCATCTCACTCCATAGGGGTCAGCCCAGGGCCCGCTGAGCTCTCAGCACGGCAGCGGCTGCACACCAGGATCTCCCCTTGAGTAGGACACATCTCACAGTTACCCTGGAGGCTGAGAGCCCTTGCTGCAACAGATTCTCAGTAAGTGATTAACAGCATGATAAACTTTGAAATTCTAAGTGATACAAAGGATTGTTTGTGTACATATAATCCTTTAGCCATTAACCATTGACCAAGTCTGGATCCAGCCACACTTAAACTGCCCTCTGAGAAGGAGTTCAGAAAGCAAGGGGGTCCTTTCTGAACCTCAGGACTCAACAGGAGGGTCTCCCTGACAGTTTTGTCTGACCCTGTTCTCTGTGCAGTAAATACCCAGTGAACCTTGCCATTGAATCTTGTTAAACCACTGTCACACTTGCCATCAAACTTTGTTAAATTGCTGGTTTATATCAATAAACATATTGATATTTCTCTCTTACAAATGAAGTGCATCACTCCATCTGAGACACATGGTCTGTACAAAATAAGCAGTAGCTATTTATCTGTCTGCAGCAACTGGAGAAACAACAGTTAATAGCACTGGATGTACAACTATGTTTTTTAATCAAATAGTCATCACAATATATACCTTTAAATCACATTGGAAGTGATGTTGAGTGTCTATTGTTTTTCACAGAAGAATAGAAAGCTCTTTAGGAGAAAAGGATTGTGGATGTAAACATATTAGGACAGAACTTTCTCAACAAAGAAGAGAAAAGATTTGTATTAGTTGGTACTGCATAAAAAAACCCAAAAAACAACAACAAACCACCTCTTGAAAGAAGTAGAATTATTTCCAATGAATGCTTGTCAACTGCCCAAGTAAAATGTAAGTACAGAGCATCTGAAGATAGCAAGCTTAAGTGCAGATGTCAGTTTGGTTTACCTAATTATACACACAAAGATAGTTTCAGAGAGGAAACAATCTTCTTTTTCTGTGTTCATTGTGCTTTAGTGTTTTCTAATACCTCTCTACCACTCATTTCCTTCAACCAATTGCATTTAGAACTGCATAGTTATTCAGCAAAAAAACCATACATCCTTTCTGATATGCCAAGAGAAAATGTAGTTCCCTTTATGACAAGTGTGTCCAAATGGGCTTATAAGATTTCTGTACAAAGCCATTTATAGATTTTAGCTCTTCCTTTTTTTAAAAAAAAATAATCAGGTGAACAAATGTTTTGCCAATTATTAGGCCTAACATAAAGGACACAGCCAGCATAAAGATGAACCAATAACCAAATTGTATTTGATACAAAAGGGTCAGTACATGGGTGAGCGCTGGGGGTACAAACAAGTCAGTCAGATTATACGTAATCGACATCAATCCACTGACCCCAACAACACCACACAACCATCAACGGGTGGAATAAATGGTGAAATGCAGTCTCCCATAGGAGGAACAGGAGACAACTGAGTCAACAAACCAAATACATAAGACTAAGGAAGCCACACACTGAGTCTCCACACAGCCCACGTTTACAAAAGCCAGAGCTGACTGGAGCCCAGTCCCAGGGAGGCGGGAGGTCCTTCCCCAACAGGGAACTCTGCACAGGGCATCCCCCTCACACACAGACACTGCCCCTCCTGCAAGGGGTCCCAGCTGTTATCCCTCAGTGGGACACCTGACCTTGGGTTACTGAATGGGGGACACCCGGGGCTCCTTTACCCCATGGCTCTGTCTGCCAGGCCGCCGCACCCTGGGGGGAAGCCTAAAGGTAAAGTCACCCCCCCTTTGGGAAGGGCTGTGGGAATCACCCACATGTCAACCTTAACTTGGGGCTTGGGGCTGAAACCCCAGCATTTCAACAAATAACTATTAACAGTGCATAATGACTCTGTTTGTTTGTTTTCTTTTTTCCTACAGTGTACCTCTACATTTCCCTTCTCCTCACTGTTTATTCACTTCACCATACTGTTCCCCAGTACAAAACTACTTCATGATGAATATATAAAAAAAGGAAATCCTGGTACAAGCTCAGATAAAGTACTGTTTTGAGGTTTTAATGATTGCCCAGATCATGATTCCACTTGTTTTTTGTACTTCATTATAGAATAATATTACATCAGCACTTTCACATGGGCCCAGCACACTGTGTATCAGGTACAATGTCAAATTCTTGCCACTCAAATTTTCTGAAAATACTGAGTGTGATGTTTAACTTGGCACAAAAATCTTTGAATCTGAAAAGGCAGAAAAATTTCTACTGACTTCAGTGGAATTTTTGGCAAGACAAAGTTAGCCTTTTTCAACACTTTTTGGGCTAAGAACACATCTGGAGTTGCTGTATTGCTTGTATAACAGATTTGAATATTCAGATCTTCCCAAAATCAGATTAGGAGAGAGATAAAGAGAAATAATTCCTTTTTGCATGAAGAACAATGTCAATAAGAATGAATATTCTTAAAAGAACATTGTATTTTCTTTTTAAAAACTGATTTTAAGAAATGTGCTTCTTCTCAGTAGGAAGTGTCTCAGACTGCACGAATTAAAACAAATAAAAATGGTTTTGCTATTCAAAATTCAGAAAATAAGTTTCATAGCTACTTTGAAGTACCTGGTATTTCTGTTATATTCAATGAAAGATCTTTGCAATGTACAAAACCTACGGTAGCTGAGTAAAGAGGGGTTGTTTTGGGCTGTACGAGTGAAGCACACAACCACTGACAACTTGAAATTTTCTTGCCAGATGTGAGCCTGCTATAGAGATACAATAGCAGCCTAGGTTCTCTGTGACTGTTGCATCAAATTCTGCAGCAAGTAGATGAGCACTGATGCTCCATGCCACTCCTAGTTCTGTTCCTGTTCACAAACTGGCCAGTACACAGCTGGTATTTTCTTCCTTCCCAGTCTATCACTTTTACCCACACCATGCAGATCACAGTAATACACAAAGGCATTAAGTAACATTCCTTGGATTGCACTGGAAGAAATTTTCTAATCTCTTCAATGCTGAATGTTTCAGAAATATTTTAACAGAGATAACCCTTCATCTTTGGAAAAAACAGTCAAACTGCCCTTAAAAGTTTACTTTTGAAGGTCATATTAGCTCCTGAGCATATCCAGGAAGATACCTTTTTTATATATGGGAAGATAACAAAGTTAAATAGTAATCAATCGTAGAAATCTTCTGGCAAGATCTGATTTCAAAATGTAATTCTCCTAGCCTATGCTCTGTAACTCACTATATATCATCATAGATCCCATCCTTATTGACGGAGCTGGGAGAACTGCTGGGCTTCTTAAAGTCTATAAAATCTATTTAAAGAGTCAACCTGACATCAGCTAATCTGAAGTACTTTATCTATGCAAATAAAAAGTTCACTGTAGTTCTAGAATTTAAGACAAGAGCTTTACATTTTTAAAAAATCTTTTGGGCCACGTTAAAATGCAACATAACACATTTTTTCATTTTCAACACATTTTTCACATCTGTTTTTCCCCTAAAACTTTACTCCATAATGTAGTCACTTCAGTGACATAACTTTGTGAATGGATAATCTTTAGTCTAGCCAAATATTTCTGCTGTGTAGCCTCCCCAAAGGTTCACACTAAGAGAAACAGCTGCACAACCTTTCTAGGGGTTGTTAGTAACAGATGCATCACAATTCCCATGTAATTACCGGTACAACATACAATAAAAAGTTTTGTATTTTTGGACCCTGGTTCAACACTTAAATACAGCATGCAAGAAGTCTAACTGAGGGGTGATAATTTAAACACATACCTATATTCTGCTGAATAAATTCTCTTTCTATTCAAAATGTGGGTTTTTTTGTTTTTCTTTTTTTTTCTTTTAGATATTAATTTGCACCAAATATTGACAGAGTTTAGTGTAACTTCAGATGTCAGACATTTTATTGATTCCAGAATGCATAGGCAGGAATAAATGAGATTTAAATAATCCAGTCTTTATTTCAAATCAAAAAGACCATTCTGTAAATATTAAAATTGTGCAGGTATCAAAAGTCTACAAGGAGTTCTGTGGTAAATAGATTTCTTATTACAGAAAGCTCCTGCTTGTGCTCAGCCTGTTACATTCAGGAATTTTACTTACTCCAAAGGAAAGAATCAGGGTCAGAATGAAGCACTGTGGTGGGTTGACCCTGAATGGACACAGGAGCCCACCAAAGTTGCTTTATCATGCCCCTCCTCAACTAGGCAGGGAGAGAGAAAATACAATGAAGGGCTCACGGGTCAAGATAAGAACAGGGAGATCATTCATCAATTACCGTCACAGGCAAAACAGATTCGACTTGGGGAAAAATCAAATCAGTGTAGGATAATGAGAAATAAAAACTAAATCTTAAAACACCTTACCCCCACCCCTCCCTTCTCCCCATGCTCAACTTTACTCCTGATTTCTCTACCTCTTCCCCAGCAGAGGATGGAAAATGGGGGTTGTGGTCAGTTCATCACCTGCTGTCTCTGCTGCTCCACCCTCCTCATGGAGAGGGCTCCTCACACTCCTCTCCTGCTCCAGCATGGGGTCCCTCCCCATGGAGACAGTCCTCTATGAGCTTCTCCAACGTAGGTCCTTCCCACAGGCTGCAGCTCTTCACAAACCACCTCACCATGGGGTCCCTCCCACGGGCTGCAGCCCTTCAGGCACAGGCTGCCCCAGCGTGGGTCCCCCACGGGGTCCAAGTGCTGCCAGCAAACCTGCTCCAGCGTGGGCTCCTCTCCCCACGGGGCACAGCTCCTGCCAGGAGCCTGCTCCAGCGTGGGCTCCCCACGGGGTCACAGCCTCCTTCAGTTGTATCCACATTCTGTGGCATGGTGTGTCCCCCAGGCTGCCTCACCATGGTCTTCACACAGCCTGACACCATGGGCTGCCCCACGGCCTGCAGGGGGGTATGCAGGGTTTTCTTCTCTCACATATTCTCACTTCTCTCTCTAGCTGAAGTTGAAATTGCGCAGGGTTTTTCCCCCTCTTCTTACATTTCTTACATACCTTATCTCAGAGTTGCTACCACCATCACTGATGGGCTCGGCCTTGGCCAGTGGTGGGTCCATCCTGGAGCTGGCTGGAACTGGCTCTATCAGACATGGGGGAAGCTTCTGTCACCTTCTCACAGAAGCCGCCCCTGTACCCCCACTGCTTCCAAAATCTTGTCATAGAAACCCAATACTGATAGTAAAACATATCTGCAAGAAGGTGCTTTCCCTTTTCTGTAATAAACCACTACCATTAACCATCATAAGATAAATAATCTGCTTTTAAATTTTAATAACCAACAGTTTGGTCCATATTTATTTGTTAGAGGACTGTTAGGTAGTTTTTATCTCTTTTGTGTTTGCACCTCCCTTTGAACTTAAGGTCACAGATCCAAAAACCTTTATCAGAGTTAAGGATTTGGAAAAGACCTGCCCTTATGACTTTGCTTCTGGAAAGCATTTGATTAAAAGGGTAGTCTGCAGATAGGGGTGATAGGCAGGTCATTGTATTTTCTGCTATGAAATTTGTAGAGGATACCTTTAGTTATTACTGATTGACAAATGAGATGTTATGTGTTGAAAAGCAAAGGCAATTTCACAAGCTACTATTTATGTCAGAACAGTGACAGAGTATTTTAATTAAGAGAATAAAGAGGTGAATGATTAGAGAGGGGAGGTATTGTAACACTGCAAGTAGATACAAAGCTATCTAGACATTTTAGCCATGTTTCCTCAGATATACCCTTTTATTGTGCAATGTTAGTAGCAAAAAGGTTCCAGGGCTAAGAATTAACTTTTTGATCTGACAGCACTGTATTACTGAGAGATTCAAGAGGCTCAGAGAAATTATTTTTCTCTGCTATGAACCTATGCAGAGGACAAAATCACAGTCACTTTTTGTATGGTCAATAAAGCACTGCAAAATATCACATCACTCTTCCCTTGTTGGGCTGAACTTAGTGAGGATGCAAGTGTTTGTTTACCTTTTACAAAGAATATGCCAAAGCGATAGCATGGTCCCTAGTAAGCATCGTATCACACAGATATTTATAAGCAAACATTCTGCAGAACAAGCAGTATTCACCGATGATGCTCCCAGTTAGCATTTGTGGATATGGCTTCTGTTGTTGGTACAGCAACAGATCTCTAAGGACAAGGTAGGTTAGAAGTTAGAGATTTGGTTCAGACTTCACTCTTCATGCTTCTATTGTCCTCCTGTGCATCTTTGGACATGAAGTTTCAGAGCCTTTAACTCAAGGATTCTGGCATAACATCATTCCTGTAGGGACTAATATCCTTCATCTCTCTTGAAAGATATGTGCTTCCATTAAACTGTGACATAATGGTTTTCCTTTGGCTCTGATGTAGGCAAGTGTCATTTTACAGAATTGTAAGTAGATCAGAAAAAGACCCAAACCACCAACTTCAAGAGATAGTCATCCATTACAGAAATCTTATCCAACAATTAAATGGTAGGAACTACTGATGACCTAAGAATGACTGCCTCCCATTAACAGATAGGTACTGAAATATGGTTGTGTTATTAACTAAAAGTAGTTTTAATAAAAATGCCAATTTTTCATTAACAGCAGCGAGCAAGCACTTCTGTTTAATCGTAGAATTTTGAGCTCAGTGTTTTGCAAAGTTTTCAGCTTCTGCCCTTTTAAAGCTACCACACTCTTCCAGACTTGCACAAAAGAATTAAATGTGTGATGTAGTCTCACATACAGAAAGAACAAAACAGAACAAATACAGAAGAACAAAAACCACTATTGAGCACTGAATTCTAATGGCTACCTTTGTAATACATGTGTGACGGAAATATAGGCAACTAATAAACACTTTCCTTGTGCTGGAGGAGTCAAATCAGTTAAATGGGATCACACAGCTTGACAACGGTTCTTTAAGGAAGCAATAAATAGTTTTTATAATGTGGGGACAAATAAATCGCATAGCTAGATGGACATTCCCACTAGGATTCTTCTAGTTAATTTGTTTTCACCTTGAAAACCAGGAACCATGAGTACTGGATTCCTGGCCAGAAGAGGTGCAGCAGCACTTTTTGGCAGCCTCCAGGCAGGATTGCCTACAGGCAGGGTTCATCCCTCAAAGCAGTCCTGCTGGAAGCAAGGTCCCCAATTTTGCACTGTCTTCAGCCTGTAAATCAAATTGGAGAAGATGGAGGGAAGGCATGGATGAACACATTCCCCTTTACCACTGCCCAGACCCATGGTGGAAGCACAATGTGTTGACAAGAAAAATGATGCCAGTCTTCTCTTCCAGCATCAAAAGCCACAAAGGATTTCACACAAGAGCACTACTGAGGAACCACAGCAGCCATTGTTCACTCTAGTCTGTCAGAGATATGACTAAACCTAAACATAAAAGGCTCAAAGTACTGTAAGGGCAAACAATGATGAAAATTTTCTTTAATTTAGCTCTGCTATTTATTTCTTTACATTGCCTCTTATCTCCAATCCCTGTTATGCGTGTGAGATCAGAAAAAGAGGGCAATCATTTATGACCAATAGGTGATGTTTAACCATGAAAGTGAATTGACCCCACAGCTTATGGAGAACAATTTTTCTGGAAGCTGTGAAATCCAGCAGAGCAATATAACCACCAACATCTCCCCAAACACATGCCGACACAGATAACTTGGACAACAGGGAATGGAGCCACAGCAAACAGTAGCAGATTTTGGCTTCACTCACTTATCAGGAATAGCTAGAGGAAAATTATTGTTAAGGAAGAGGAATGACAAAAGAATCATAGGACTAATAGTAATGGCTCAAGTATCTGGGAAACTGATTAATGCTCCTAATCCAGCCCCTTTCACAGCACCAGAGGAAATAATGTCAAATGTAAGAAAAATTTTAGGAACAGTAGAATGAAAATATATACAGGAGTTAATGGCTCTGATGTTTATATCAAAGAGCTGCCTGAGTATGCATGCAGTTCTGAAGGTACAAAACCGCTGTTGGAAGGACATGTTTTATTTTTCAAATTGATTTTCAAGAGAGACACTAAAGCTTTTTTCTTCCTTCTCTCCTTCATCCACAAGGACAGCCTAAGTAAAATGGAATTTAACATGCAGGAGTTCTGGACCCTTGTAAATGTAATTATTTGGGGAGAAGGTGTTGAATGGTTGGGGGTTTGGAGTCTGAGCAGAGTCAGGAAAGGAAATAATAAATGACAGAAAAAGCAGCATAGCAAATAGACAAAAATATTATTAAATACTCAGACTTGAGGAGAAAATAATCATGATAAATGCATAATTGGAACAGAGTAGAAATATAGTTTCTTGAAGATATATCTCATAACTAAAACTTCAAAAGATTTCCTGGGTTTTGGATCAGGCTTCCAAGAATGGAAGATATGAATGACAAATCTAATAAGAAAGTATTGGAAAAAAATTATCTAATAAGGAAGAAATAAACTCTCAATTTAATAGATGTTAGTATTTAGGGACAAAATATATTATTTTAAAAGGAATAATTCATTCAGCTTAAACTCAATATAAACTGTACAATATTTTTTTGCAAAGGAAAACACATTGAAGCTTTGACTAGTCTGTGAGAAACTGTATAACAAATCTGTATTTTAGTTAAATGCTAGTTTAATATAAAAATAACTTGAATTTAATAAATATTAATTCTTAAAATTATGAAATTGAATAAATATAACCTTGAAAAATTCTGCCTACACAGTGCTGGCAGGGATTCATATGTCAATAATTACAAAAAAGCCCAACCCACTGAAAAAACACCAACAAATGCAACAACCAAAGCCTCAAAACTCAAAACAAAAACCTCCCTTTCAGCTGTTTTTCGCCCTTGAAGTATTTTCTGCCATGAGAATACATCACAACCATGACGTTGGTCATTTTACCTATATATCCCCCATCCAAGACAGATATTCCAAATAAGGGAGCAATCTATCTGATCTGTCTCCAAAGCTCATCATGCTTCTTTTGGTTCTTATTTTATCCAAGCATCTTTTTTCTCTTTCTTTTTGACATTTTGTCCCTTCTTATCTGTTCCTTGGCTTTCCCTGATTTTATCGGTGTTTTACTCTTTGGGACTTGTAACTTGCATCAAAGAAAGAAACAATTTTCTCTTCCTCCATTTATTCTTCAGCCCAGATCATGACATCTGTCAAGGCAGTGTAAATTAGTAACACTATGGAAAAAAAGGCTTTTGATATTTTGGTGCGCTGCGACATTACAGGATTACTGATGATGACTGTGACTGATGATAGAGGCTAAGAGATTGTTTTCAAAAAGTGTCCTCCTAAAAATTGTCTGAATGCTATTTTACTGCCGAGGAGGAAAAAAAAAATACTAATTTTCCCATCACTGTTGACATTAATGAAAGAAAAAAAAAAAAGAAACCAACAAACCACAACATAGTTGCCCCACTAAGGTTCCTTTTGATAAACATATCTGACTAAAAATCTATGTTTGTTAAAGAAACAGGTCCTCTATTAAAAGTATATATTTCTGACCAGCTTTCTTTAGTTTTCCTATCCCTTGTATCTTAGGAACTCAAATCTGTGGATTGGTAGAAATCGAGAAAGGGCAATTTTCATTCTTATTAAGAGATTCACTTATCAGTGTCATAATGGACTTGTAGCAACAGTTCACATTTTTAATTTGCATATTGATTGGAAACTGCAAGGAAGACAAAAGACACTATCACCACAATATGGGAACTATCTTCCTCTAGGAAACTGGAATTGATAAAGGTTCTGTGTTTTTAATCAATAATATGTCTTACTGCTTCAGGACATTTAAAAAATACATTATCATTCTGTTGCATGCAAAGCTTATAGTTGCTTTTGGCTGACCTTCATTGACCACTTGAAAGAATTTCAGTGAGGGGGGCAAGCCAGATAACTTTTATAAGTTTTATAACCCTGGTAGTCTGCTTGCTGCTGCCTGCAGACTGCTGTGGAAGCCAGAGTTTGAGCATGCTGTTCATTTTCTGTGGCCACTTCCCGCGCCTACAAGTGAGTTCTCAGTTCAGAGGTGGTGGTGACGGGTGGTATTATCCATCCGTAACACCCACACTTGTACCTAACACTGCACTTCAAGGCCACCACAAATCTGGATATTTTAAAACATTTCAAGATTTATAGCACTTCACTAAAGCAACAAATGTATGCAAGTAAATGAAACTGATTTTGCCGTAGTGAGATAGCAGAGTTTGCCCAGCAACAGTCTCTATTCAGGTTGAAACAGGATTTACATGTTCTCTTAAATAACTGGGCAGAAGTAGGATAATAATAGGAAACACTTCAGGAGACAAGACATTTATACACTAAAAGACAATCTTACTGCAATGATTAACTCTGAGAAAATAATAGTGTGAAATAATAATGATAATGATTGATGATGATGATGATGATAATAATACAGTTTATATTAATTTTCAGCAAAAGAATTTTCTTACTTTCAAAGTTATCTTTTTTCCAGGGCACTTTACTGCAAGAGCACATGGCAAAGGATGATACCGTCAAGACTAATGACTGATCAAGGAAAGTTTTATCAACAGTTTAATTAAAATAATGGGGGAAAGTAATTTTGCTGATTGTAAAAGTGATGATGCTTCAGGACTAAAGTCCTCAGGCAGAAAAGTGGGACACCTCAGTGGAAGGCAGGGTAATCTTAACCAAACCCAGTTGCTTTCCTGAACACTAATTCCACTTCTCTTGTTTCTCAGGGATTCTGATAGTAGTTTAGATACAATCTTCACACTGAAACACGTGTTAAGGAAAGATACGGTTGGTCTGTTCCCCTCATCTACACCACAGTCAGAGTAGCAGTGACAACTGCTTTCAACATTGAACCACCTGTGACCCTTAGAGTAGATTATCATTGAACATTCATTTGGGAAAAATTGTTGCATGCAATTTCACCCACTAAATTTATACAGCATTATTCTCTATTTTGACACATACGAAATCTTTGATGTCTCCTCCTTCATCCAAACATGACTTCTGGGAGTGAAACCAATTTTGTTCTACATGGCCACTTAGAGTTTAAATAATCAGATTTATCATTAACTTGTTCTTTCTATTCCTTAGAGAGGAACTTATTTTAGACTTTTGTCTTCTGACAAATCTATTAAAAAGATATTTTTACTCTGAGCTACTTTCTACTGAAACGTTATAAGAAGGGATTTATTTATCTATTTATTTATTTATTTAAGTTGTGGTATATTTTCTTTAAATTTCAAATAGCAAATTTAATCTTTGCAAAGGTGCTGACTTTTGTGAAACTCTGTGTCATTGTTTAAATTTCTGCTGAGGAGTAATAAAAAAAAAAAAAAAGTCAGCTTTTTACTAGGATGTGCAGTTGGAGACAGCATAAGAAGATTTCTGGTTAATATGCATTAAAAGTAGTATTAGCTCTAGGTTTGTAAATCCTCTGAGCTAGTTACATTCCTATATAAGCATCACTTTTGACTATTTAAAATGTGGTAGTATGGAAAAATTTTTACATTAGTTTACTACTTTAACGAAAGAGGACTAAATTCTATTAACTGTTGCATTTAAAATGAGACATTCAAACTCACAAACCTCTAAGGACAAATAAATTTATCATTAATTTATAGTATCACTCTTGTATTGAATATGTTTGCATGCACTTTTTTGTATCTGATACTACTGTCCAGAAGTCTATTACAAGTTTGAGCTAGAGAACTTGGTTCTCCTCTTCAAGCCATATGGATTTACACTTCAGGTACCTCCAATTTCATAAAAAAGCTAGTCAGCCAATACAGCAGCAAATATCTATTGAACATCCAGGACAGACAGACTCCTGCATGCTTCTCTCATTGCCAGGAACTCGTTTTGGGAAACAAGAATGAAGGCAAAAATATTTAAGCCTTTGCTCTTTAACCTCTTCGATCATGACATCAGGGTAACATTCAACTTTATCCTTCACAAGCAGGCTGAATCCTGTTTCTGCACTTAGGGAGATATTAAAGTGCCTGTATAGGTGCAGGTTTTATTAGCATAATTGTTGCACTGGTGATACAAAAAAGGTCTTCAAAAGAAAGCTGTCTTTTTAAGAAAATCTGACACAAGAAACAGATGTAGAATTACCAAACTCTACAAGGACCAGTAGACTTATAAGTAAAAAAAACCCAAAACAACACTAATATAACGCACACATATCATAAAATCACAGAAAAGATTCACTGCAGGAGGTACTCAGAGCAGGGCTAACTTTAAAGTCAGATCAGCTTTATGTTCAGCTGGAGTAGAACTCAGAAAGTGATCTTCATTGAACAAATTGGTGTCTGAAAATGTTTCTGGTAAGAATGACCTTTTTTCCTACAATCAGAAAAAGCCAATCCATTTTCATGATTATGAGATCTCTTGTCATTCTTTTGGCTCCACACAGGAAACTCTTGAGACTTGTTGGGAAATTCACGGTCTCTGACAGTGTTTTAAGTGGTCAAAAAGGCAACCAGCAAGTTCATGCATATTTTGTTCAGCTGGTGGTTCAGAGAACTTACAAATACAATTATTTATGGAGCACACTTGTGGAGCAACTTTTTTAGGGTATAAGTTCTTCACAGTAGAAACTTATCCACTGGGAAATTACAAGTGATATTTTTATAAAAGTTAAGGCATCGAAATACATTAATAACTTGTACTAGCTGGATAATGAGTATAACATACCGATACCCTAATCATTTCTTTTCCCTATCTACTAATATTCTTTCTTACTAATAAGTACTATACACAGTGCTAAAACTGGAGCTGTAAATTTCATTATATATTACCAGATTTCAGAATTACTTCTACTATTTCATAATGACTCTTATTACTCTGCTACTAACTATATTTATTAAAAACATAAAAGAGTAGCATAGAAATATTTCAAAGAAACCCAGTTTTCAATACATAAACAAATAGGTTTTTTACACATGCATGTACATATGTATAGCATACGAGGTTGTAAGGGCATTTTAGAATTTTTCCTACGTACCTGAAGGGCCATCCTAGAGCAACAGCAGATAAAATATCCAAACACTTTTACTATAAAATAATAATAATAAAAAAGGCTGTTAAGCATTTGAATGTGGCAGAATACTCCAATAACAGTACCTTTGGGATGAACTTTTAAAACGATTTAGCCCCTAATCTTCCACATTTGAATAAAATTACCTTTTTTCACTTGTCCCTTCCTGCCCTAAATTTTATACTAGTCTTGGAAAACCTGACAGGGATCCACCATATTGTAATGAAGCAATTTTCATCGAGTGTCTGTTATTACGGTGGATTCAAAGATTCTATTAAAGTAGTTAGCACTTCATTTGGGGGAAAAAAAGGCAGGCCTTTGGATATAAGCATGTGCATTAAGTCAACTGAAAGATGTTAAAACCGATTTTGGTAGCAGTAATGACAGGGTATTTCTGCAATACTGCACACCCAGATAACAAGTAAGGTGGTGCGACGGGCGGAGGAAGCAAGCAGCCAATTCAATGTGAATGATAGAGCAAGCTTCAACTTTATTGACAGAAATCACCCCTTATATAAGCACTCTACAATAATCATGCATACTACTCACAAATCTATTGGATACATGTAAAAAGCTACATTATAATATCCCAGCCCCCTGTGGCATCTCAGACATGTCACAACATCTTCCCTCTTCTGGCCTGCCTCCTTTCCCAAGGTTGTTTTTACCATCAAGGCCATTGTGTACCTCAGTTTCTCTCTTTGTTAACATAACAGTCTGTTGTTTGGCATAACTGTACCCTGGGTTTTTTTTCCTTTGTTTACCTCAGATGGCTGCAATCAGCTTCTGCAGAGACCCATGGCCTTGCTCTCTGCAAGCTGTTCTCCAACAATTCCCCCTTTTTCTTTTTATGCAGGCTGCACAAGCATAAATTTACTAATATTTGTCATTATACAAATATATGCTATTTTAATAATTACTACAATCAATAGTACTATTCCTAATCACCGCAATCCTTCTTGTAACAGACCTTGTAGCCATAGGGACAGACCAAACACAGATTGTAACCATTTGTCTCAAGGATTGACAACCACTTGTGTTTTTTGTAAACGTTGCTTCATCCATTGTAATTGGTTTTGAATTAATTGACTGTGGTCGGATAGATTAAAACAACACATCCCATCAAAATCTTTACATCCATGCCCCTGGGCAAGCAAAAGAAAGTGTATGGCAGCTCGACTCTGTAATACAGCACACCTTAAACTGTCGAAGGTACCTTATCAAGTACAAAGCATCCCACATACTATCGAAGAGCAATCACATGAAAGCAAACAAACTAGGATTGGTTCTATACCACTGTCCACAAGCCTTCACGCCCTCTGTGGTTGGTCCCGTTATGGTGTTCACACGTAGTTCTTCTGTTAGGCAAACATTTTATTTCCCACAGTCCAGCATCCTTATTTCTTTGCTACTCACGCAGTTTCTCATCCTCTCGGCCTTGCCGGTGTTCTTCCCAACAGCTACAGCCTGATTACAGTGATGCCACTCAGTCTGGATCACTCATAACATGTCCGTTGTTTCCCAGGCATTCCACAGATCCCCCTTTTTGTTTTTGAGTGATCCAGATCCCTTTTATTGTTCAGTCCATCGTTCTCATAAAACACTTCCACACACAGGTTAATACCATTAAAAGGATTACAATGACAATTTGAACTGTTATTCAATGTAAAAACAAAAGAAATTTTAACCATCTAATAATTGGTAATCTTTTAGTCAAATCATTATTAAACCCTCTTCCTTCTTCAAGACGCAAATTTATTGTAGAAACATCACTACAAAACCTAGTGCTATTCACTGGTACTGCTGAAGGAGTCACATCTTGCCATCTCAACCAGATTGTCTGATTATACCAACCATAATGACCAGTACAAATGGCATACCAAACCTGAGATGGGTCGGCAGCAGTTGCTAAGCCCAGGCAAAATGCCTACTGTCCTGATTGATCTTTCCCTGCCACCTTGGCACACTCTGCAGTTTCTTATCTATCTTATGAGGCCTGTTCTTCATGTGAGGCCGATGCCTTCCAGCCCTCCCTTTTCTTTGTTTTGTTGTGGCACCTGCAAGACTTGTTTGAGAGCTGTATCAATTAAGGGTTAGACAAACTTCAAAACACAGCATACTTAGAATAGTTCTAATTAAAAAGAGTAGACTAATTTCACTATCCATATTTAAGGGATATGACTAAATAGTACAAAAATAAACAGTAAGGAAAATACGGTACTAACATTCAGATCCGCAATTGCTAGGGAACCCTGGATGCAGCGAGAATTCAGAGTGCCCTTCCTTACAAACTGGAAACCCTACGTGATGCGTCCATCCGTAGGTGAGGCATCCAAAGTCGCTGCAAGCAGGTCCAGCCTTCAAAGTAACAGGCCAAAATAACTGGCAACTTCCTTTGAGCGGAAACATCTGATTTCATCCTCCTGTTGGGTTCCACCTGGAGCCTGGCCAGTACTCCAGGGGGAAAACCAAGGGAGTTTCTAAATAAGGTTAAATACTTGAGCTCTTAATTCTTAATATTACTAAACAAAGAAAGTGGAATACATATATTCTTACAGCATCTTATCCTTATTAATAACTATATTTTATCTAAACTACATTTTGCACAAGTGACTAGTAAGCCTATATATTTCATTAAGGAGTTACAATTACTGTTAGCATTTTCTCTTAAAAGAATTGGCAACTGTAGTGTAGTTTGTTCTGTTGCAGTAGCAAACATTACTCAGACATTCTGCTTAAAAGATCAGTCGAAGAGACCGCAAACTGTCAGCACAGGGGCACTCACAGCACCCACAGCTGGATCCTGAGTGCTGGCTGCCTCTCACCCTCAGGTGTGGTTGCACACACCTTGCTGGTGACCATTGGAGACTGAGACCTGTGGAGACACAAGCATAACCTCTTCCCCAGGTTATTAAAGAAAATGGTCCTTCCCAGTTACCCCTTTCTAGGTTTTTGTTAACACTTGAGCTTTGCTCTGGACTTCTTGTTGATCTGGTATCTGTGATGAAAAATGACACAATATTGGTGACACCTGTAACACAGGGGAGATGTTTAAAAGGTTTGAAGAGATGGAGTCTGTCTGGTATTCAGGGCAAGTTGCAGTGATGTTTTTAGCTGGATACCTTGATAAAGAAAACTGTTTTTGTGTTGCTCTGACATTCTGGTGGAAGAAATGCATGCGTTTTACAGCAGAGCAAATGGTTGACCTGGAGCCAAACTCTCTCCCCCCTTTTGTTTTTGCAAAAGCACTTTCAAGGTCTGGTGCGCTCTTTCTACGATGGTTTGTCCTGTGGGGGAATGCAGTGTACTTGCGATGCTTGTTAGCTATATGGTGAAGATCTTGTTTTGCTTCCTCTGTAAGTACTTTGGGTGATGTCAGTGAAGGATCTTTTCACAAAAGATCAAATAAGCTATGCAGATCATCATGAGTTAGGCCCACAACGGCTGTATCTAATTTATGGTTCCTAACAGTGTCTGTAAATCTTTTAAAGTCTTAATAACAGTTTTAAGTTGTTGCAGGACAATACACACAGGTGATTCGGTTCACAAGGTGAGTGTCAGGGTGGGTTTCAGGGTGGGTTGTGCTACAGTGGTGATTAAGACAAATTTGATCCAATTTGAGTTCTTCATTGACTCATACAGTTATGACCCCAAAATGCAATAGGGGTTTTCCAATATAAATGGATGAATATTTCCTACCCAATTTTCTGGGCCTCTTACATGAATGAGATCCTTGCTTTAAATTGTTACAGCATGACAGCAACCCTGAAAAGCATTTGAGGTACCAGGGCTAACAACCAATCTGCTCACAGATATTATGGTCACATTTGCAGCAGTATCTGAAATGCATGTCAGCTCGACAGATTTTTTTAGCTTTAACGAGAGTACATTTTACCAGAAGTTAACCTTGTGTTACTGTTTTAGTCCAAAAATATTTAAGGGGTACCTGCTGATCCAAATCCTGAGTAATTGCAGCTTCTTTAACAAGCTGAACAATTTTTTACTTTTTTTTTTTTTTGTTACTGAACATAGGGGTACGGACCATAATTTTGATTGTTCTCTTCATAATCAGCATCTACGACCCCTGGTAAAACAAACAACCCCTGTAAGGTTGCAGATGACCTTTTGACAATATTTTCATTAGGCAGATGGTACAGAGGTGCACTCTCCCCGCAGAGTATGCACCTAAATTCAAAACAACAATCAACACAGAATTACTGCCTCCCGTTAGAGGAGGTATTTTACCTGTAACAGTTAGAACACTGAGCCCAAACAAACCGCAGAGCCGATGACCCAGCGGGCGGGCACTAGGACCCTGCAGTTCCTGGCCGGCCGCTTCCCTGGCCAGAGAACTCCGTGGCTGCAGCGGGCCGCGTCTCACACACACACACACACACAGAAAGGAGCTCCTGACACTCATCACTCACAACATAAAATGACAAATATTACAAATACGAAGATTCCATTAAGAACATCTAAAGCCTGTGCTGCATAACCCTGTCGCCTGTGCTGCCGGGGGGGGGGGGGGGGGGGGGGGGGGGGGGGTGTGCTGAGAGCGCAGTGCCGGGCTCAGCCGCAGGCGGCCGCTCCGCGGGGGGGTCGGGGAGGCCCCGGGCCGCCGCCGCCAGCTCCGAACGCTGAGCACGGAGATCCACACGCTCGTTGTTTCAGATAGAATACTGTCCCGGCGTGAATGCCGGTTTTTCTTCTTAAAAGTGTTAGCCAATTTCTAGGGGGCCAATCGATATCCCTGAGCCATCGCCTCCAGTACAGCTGTTGTAGTCTGAGTTTTTGCAGCCTGTTCTTATTAATGCTTAAATCTTTAATAACAGAAAAATGCCGTTCTTCCCAACGTGGCTGATGACTCGGCTCATAGCTTACACGAGTAAGAATTTTTCTTGCCGTGTCCATATTCCCTTGCACCAAAGTTATTTCGCCTCACTTTTACGTTTTTTTTTTTTTTTTTTTTTTTTTTTTTCGCCTCACTTTTATCTACAGATCATCCCCAATTAAGGGAGGACACAGACCAGACAGCGCAGATTCTTTTTCAGGATTTACAGCATCAGAGTCTAAAAGATTATCATACCATTCTGCTTCTTCAAACAATAAATTTGGCTCTTTAAAGTGTCCCTTAGCCTTGCCCAGACCAATCAGCGCGGCTAAGTTTTTTATCGGACTTACTCCCCGCTTTTCTAAAAAGCAAAAAGCTTGAGGGCTACCTCTTGTTCCATTGTCCTGCCCGGGCAGACTTGTTTTGATTCCTTTCCTGTATCGCAGCTTGACGACCTTCAGCAGTATCCGATCAGTAGCTAACGACCAGTGCTGGCTTTTCCTAGGTTTCCCCAAATTCAGCCTTCGTTTTCCTCAGTAGCCCTCTCGGTTCGCAATATCTCCTGAAGCAATATTGTGGATCCGCTGCTCCAATGTCAGACTTACAAATCCCGGCGCTTCAGGAGACGGCACACATCTCCTGCACCAGGCAGTGACCTTCTCGCCTTCCTGCTCCGAAAATCCGTTCCGTCGCTTCCCGGGTTCCGTTCGGTGGAAAAGCAGGGTTCGGGTAACCCTGTTCGGTGCGCCACTTGCGACGGGCGGAGGAAGCAAGCAGCCAATTCAATGTGAATGATAGAGCAAGCTTCAACTTTATTGACAGAAATCACCCCTTATATAAGCACTCTACAATAATCATGCATACTACTCACAAATCTATTGGATACATGTAAAAAGCTACATTATAATATCCCAGCCCCCTGTGGCATCTCAGACATGTCACAACATCTTCCCTCTTCTGGCCTGCCTCCTTTCCCAAGGTTGTTTTTACCATCAAGGCCATTGTGTACCTCAGTTTCTCTCTTTGTTAACATAACAGTCTGTTGTTTGGCATAACTGTACCCTGGGTTTTTTTTCCTTTGTTTACCTCAGATGGCTGCAATCAGCTTCTGCAGAGACCCATGGCCTTGCTCTCTGCAAGCTGTTCTCCAACAAGGTGGTCTTGAAACAGCATTTCTAAAGAATGTCTAAATATATTTAGCTAAACATTTTCATGCCTCAAGTTGTTTTGGATGTAGTACCAAGCATATGCTTGGCATATGCTGACCCAAACATGAGCTGTAAATCAAGAGAAGTTGAAGAATTGTGCCCTGAAGTAACCAGGTACTTTGAAGCACTATTTTTTGAAGATCTCCACAGAAAAATATTAGCCAGAAAATGGACCAAGTGAATAAAAATATACCATAATTATAGTTGTATAAAATAGTTAGGCTGAAAAGAATTTTCATCAAACATGTATGTTCAAAAGATTAAAACCCACCTAGAGATGAGCTGTTAATCAGAGGGAATCATTTCTAAGGTTCAGATGTTTAAAGTGAGAAGGGTATCACTGCATATGCAGGAAGGAACATCAGTGTGAACTGAGCTCCGTACCAGATGAATACCTTTTGTCGTCTAATCCTTCATATTTAATTACAATAAATTTGGCAAGCTCTTTTTTTCTGAGAGACAAAAGTTCAATTGGATCTTATGCCCTGTCAGTCTGACTGTCAGGGGTGACTAGTTACTAAATTGCTAACTATGTCCATTACCTTTCATTCTTTTTTTTTTTTTTTTTTTTTTTATATTGCTTTTTGGCCTAACTAAGGCCAAAGACTTACAAGGAAAAAATTTAAAGTGCCCCCCACTAAGGGCTACAAAGTGTATTATCATCACACCAGCTCTGACTATATACATTTTCTATTTACTGTACACATTTTCTACTTGTCCTTTGAGGAAAGAACAAACTTTTTTGCCTTTCATGTGTGCAAAATGTAGTTTTGATTGGTGAATGGGATAGGCACCAGTAGAGAGGTCAACACCTCTTTGAATTATGATTTCTAGATGTATGGCATTCATGTTCCTCTTTTGTCTCCTCACAATGCAAGCTACCTTTTTGTTTGAACTGGTACCAAGTATTAACAATTCTCAGTGCAGAGTGATTTAATTTTCTTTCATCAACAGACTTAAAGAGCACTAGAGTTAAGATTTGAAGTAATAACATTTTATTCTTGCATTCAAGCCCTGGAGGCTTTTTAATTTTTCAATAAATCTTTCAATTTCTACTTTTTCAACAATTTATCCCAGCCCATCCATTAGTAAATTTTTATCAAATGACTCTGTAAATGGAAAAAAACCCAAACATGATACTTTGATGGCACATATTAGTAATCCTAACCACCTCTTTTTTTTTTTTTTTTATAAATCCCAGTTATGCACCTGCCATCGTGAGTGAAAAGATATCCTGTTTCTGATCAAATCAATTTAGAAACTGCCAACTTAAAATCCCCTGTGATATATGAACTATATAATAACCTTTCAAGTAATACTCCAGAATATTCTAAAAAATGGGTAGTCATGATGGTCTTGATAGAAACCTTGAAGGTATGCTGCATATAGAAGCCAGTGCAGGAAGGTTTTACCAAGGCTGTAAACAGTAAATATGTTCATCTTGAAGTCCAACAGCGGGAATATAGCACTGTTTCACTGAGGTGATATGAAAAATGCACAAAGATCCATACAAAGATGTGCTAGCCACAGGCTCCTAACAGCATTTTACCTTTTTAAGGTGGTTTGAGTTAAAAGTCAACCTAATAAATTTAACGTTCAGTATGTTTCAGTACTCAATGCATGTAAATGAACAGTAGGGGGGGAATTTTAGTGGCTCTGTCTTGTATATAAACAAGGGAGGGGAAATTTAGCCCCTTATATTTCCAAGACTTTGTGCAAGGTATTAAAAGTACGTGACTGAGCAAAGATTTTGTACAGCATAGTGTGTATATTCAGTTATGTACAATCTGCTTATTTTCCTATACTGATAAGATGTCACAGAGCAAAGTTATAACTCCTAAACCGTGTTAGAATATTGGTCTAATGCTGTCAGAAACACTGTTATTTTCTAACCCAACATCCTTTTGAAAATAAGGCTATGCTTATTACCTTATCACTAGAAAATTTCAGGACTGTGAACAAGTCTGGGAAATTCAGATGCAAAATTGAAGAGTTTGGGTGGATTTACCATCGTGGCTTACCACCACAGGTTGCTCCTGTCTCCTTTAACAGAGAACAGAGTCTCATTGTGAAGGTAAGGTAATTCAAAACCAACAAAGTTTCAGCAGTCCCAAGAACACTTTCAGTGATTTTGAACAACGTCAAAATATAGATAGATCACCTACCATCACCATTGCAGTAACAGACAATGTGATAAGTGCAACAGACCAAGCACACTCAATGCATCAAGGGATTTGTAGGCATTGTGACATGAATCTTTAGGTGACTTCTGTATTTTTGATGGAGAGTCCCTATGTGTGTGAGGAAAAATACAAGTACTCCAAAGAAAACGGGAAAGGAAAGTTGGTACCACTGTTAGAACAAAGGTGTAGCTGGAAGCTTTGAGAGGTAGAATAGGGTAGGTTTTTGAAAAGCCTTATAAACGAAGTACATAGTCTACTTTTAATGCACTGGAAAACTGGGAGTCAGTATCTGACCTATACTGTCTTCTAGATGGTGCCAAGACTTGCAACAGGATAATTACATTTCTTTCTCATAAGGGCAAACAGTAAGAATCTTTACGAGTGTAATAAAAAAACTTTTTAGGAGAAAAATCAAACAAAGAGCTAGTAGTGAATCTCCAGTTCAGGAGGGTTCCTTGCAATTGTGAGTTGAGAGATATAAGATCTCCTTTGGGAAGAAAGTAGAGAATTCTTCAGAATCACCAATTATCAGGCTCTTTATTGAAGTCCCATCATTCATGTCTTCCACATAAACTAGGGAAATTGTGAAGAACCCAGTGCTGGCGATTGATTGGTGGTAGAGTAGCTGTTCCTTTTACAGAAATACCTGACTGTAATGTCTATGAGTAGATTAATCATTTCAAGGATGATACTGAAGATAAGAAATGAGACTGAAGGACTTAGTTATAAACAACTCTAAAAGTAAGTAACTGGCTTTAAGTCAACAACTGGCAAAACTTCATCTGAGCATGGATAATTACACTTTTCTTCATAAAGTACTTTATAAAGTATCTGATTTGAGTGTATGTTTTTGTTCTTGATCTGTGTTATGATTTTTTAAAATGAAACAATCTGTGATTTTCTGCCGTGTACCTCTGTTTGTCATTTCCCTGTTGTGCAAGGATTTAGAGAAATTTTTCAAGCATGCACATTTTTTTTCAGGCAAAGAATCTGTATGCATCCTAATCATCTTACCACCTATTTACTTATTTATTTCCACTGAAGGTCTGACACCTCTTTTTCAAATTAGAGAAAAAAAAAAAAAAAGAGAGATCCTGTTGTGAAACACAGAAGGGTTTAATAAGATTGGTAAGTATTTGAAGTTAGTGCTAATAACTTGATATTTCTCTGCCCTTCAATTAGTTAATGACCTTAATATATTTATACATGGAAGAGAAGGAAATAGAAGGTGATAAGCAATGTGTGAATCCCAAAATTACAGCTTTACAAGCTTTTTCCCATATAATACATTCTTGAGTAGTATTGAGAGGTGCCCAATTTCAAACTGGGGGAAAAAAATACAGTAGTTGAACATAATTTATATGTCAAAGCCAAGGAGACTACTGCCTTGCAGTACTTACCCTGAAGTCTCTGGGGGGAAAATGAGATTTTATTCTTTATGACTTGGGCTTTATGTTAGCTTTCCCAAAGATGTTAATAGTATACTATGCCAGCAAATACTGCTAAGGTGTTAGTGAGGAATCAATGTATGATCTCAAAAGCTTTCTAGTTCTAACAGAGAGAACACTGTAGATATTTCTTTAAAAGTATGCCCAAAGAAAAGCTATAAATTTAAGCTAACAATATCCATACAAATAATAATAATTAAAAAAAAAAAAAAAAAGCTGGCCATCTTGGAGCCGTTTCTAACGTGCAGGTGTTCTCCTTTAGTTCTTAGGAAGTGTTTTTGCTTTTTTGTTTGGCCCAAGGATCCAACTAAAAGTCCACTGAAGTCAATTGAAAGATTTCTATGAACTGAAGAAGAATATTATGATATAGAAAGAATATTTAAATATTATTCACAGACATATACATATTTTTAAAAATATCAGCAGGACTAACAAGATCAATAAGTCTGCTCCTAAAAAGACTTTGCTAGAGTATCATATCTACTGGACACCTTCACTCTACACAAGTACCGTAAGAGTCACTGTGGCTTTCTTTGTAAGTTCTTTTCTCCGCATATTTAATTCCTACATACACTCCATTTCTATGAAATTTTTCATTGATTTAAAGTTTCTTGATACATTTAAGAAAGGAATTAGTCTTTCAAAAATGTTAAATACAATGCAAAAAGAATGTATGATACTTCAATTAGAATCATTCATTGCAAATCAATGAAGCAAAAAATATGTAATGGAGGAAAATATGACAATCTCATTCAGAATGTTTTTACAGTTTTTTGTTAGAAGGAATAGGAAAGTATAACTATTATAAAGTTTAGACTGAATCAAGGGTTAGCTTTCAGTATGGTCATATGTTAGAAAAAGATCTGAATCCAACAAGATAAAATCTAGAAGTATGTATAGACTATTATATTGAAACAGGTGGAGGAAAAAGGAAGACAGAATCAAAGGCACCAAAACAAATAACTATTTTTTTCACTAGGCAGCAGCACCACCAAGAAGAACTGGAGTTACAACAGAAATACAAGTCAGTCATTCAATGCTGTTGAATGCAAAGCTTACTTACTCAGAGAGACAAAAAGCCCATAACATGCAGGAAGGAGGAAGTGATTCTTCCCTTCTTAGCACTAATGAAACCTCAGTTGGAAGAAAGCCTTTGGGTTTTGTTATCACTTTTTAAAATGTGATGTATATACACTTTTATCAGACAAATTGAGATTGTCCTGAGAAATTCAGACAAGCTATAGTTAAACAAGCTTATTCTTCTCTCAGGAGTTCATATAGGAGTCTGCCAGCCTCCCCTATCTATATGTAAAAGTGCGGTCCATTTTTCAGCTCACATTAAGATTAATGGGGAGAGATGGTAAAGAGAATCACAGTATATTCTCCTATGTATCTGCCTAAGATTGTTGAGGATGTACCATTGTGCTGGTTTTGGCTAGTACAGAGTTAATTTTCTTCCTGGTAGCCGGTATGGGGCTGTGGTTTGGGTTTGTGCTGGAAACAGCTCTGACAGCACAGGGATGTTTTCGTTACCGCTGGGCAGCGCTTACACAGAGTCAAGACCTTTCCTGCTCCTCACCCCACCCCACCAGCGAGGAGCCTGCGGGGGCACAAGGAGCCGGGAGGGGGCACAGCCGGGACACCTGAGCCCAGCTGACCCCAGGGACATCCCAGGCCATGTGGTGTCATGCTCAGAAATGTAAAGATGGGGGAAGAAGAAGGAAGGGGGGGTACGTGCGGAGTGGTGGTGTTTGTCTTCCCAAATCACTGTTATGCATGATGGAACCCTGCTTTCCTGGAGATGGCTGAACACCCGCCTGCCCATGGGAAGTGGTGAATGAATTCCTTGTTTCACTTTGCTTGCATGTGTGGCTTTTTCTTTACCTATCAAACAGTCCCCATCTCAACCTGTGAGTTTTCTCACTTTTACCCACTGAGGGTGAGTGAGTGGCTGTGTGGTGCTTAGGTACCCAATGGAGTTAAACCATGACAGCTAGGGCCCAAACTTCCCAAAACATATCCACATGGTACTAAAGAGAGCACTTACTGAACCAGGATTAGTTACAGTCATGCATCAATCGCTTTTTCAGTCACATATTTAATAATATTAATTTGAAAATTAATCAGAAAAGTGTCTTCTTGACAGCCTAGGAAAAAGCCTTTCTTTTCCCCTGCAGGAGCCATATATTGTCCTTTCTCTCACCTCTTCCCAATTTGTCTTTTAGAACTTGTAAAAATTTCTTGCTCAAACAGTTTAACATAACCAAAGGTCATTCTTGAGACTGATAAGATTCCTCAATGATTCCATGTTTCTGTGAAAAATGGCAAGCTACCATTCCAAATTTCAGTCATACTTCCATTTTGCCATCCCAAGACTGTTCTTATCTTCGGATACATGTGCTGGTAGACAAAATCACTGAATGGTTGAGGTTGGAAGGTACCTCTGGAGATGGTCCAGTCCAACACGCTGCTCAAAGGAGGGTCAGCTGGAGTACATTGCCCAGATCCTTGTCCTGTCAGATCTTGAGTACCTCCAAAGATGGGGAATCCAAAACCCTTCTTGGCAATCTGTTCCTAGTGTGGTTCTTTATGTTCCTCTTCCAAGGGTGTTTGATCACCCTCACAGTGAAAATTTTTTTTTCTTATGTTTAAGTGGAATTTCCTGTATCTTTTTCTTCTCCTGCCACTGGGCACCACTGAGAGAAATCTGTCTCTGTGACACTAAGACAAGAGACACCGAGTTTTTTCAACATGCTGTCAGATATTTTCTCACTTTCCCCTTTAGCCTCTTGGAGAGTGTTACTGGTTTCTTCATTGTCACAAAAGCATTTATTCAATATCTTGGTCTTCTTCACATCAGGCTTTTGAAACTTAAGATACCCGGACTTCCAGGAATGAAACAGACTGGATACAAATATCTTATGCTGCAGCTATGGCTGACTTCTGCTTATAACATTTATATTTCTCCTTCATTTCCCAAAGCCCGTTCTATTTGTTAACAACCAATCCATCACCCATAACCTGTAATGCTCAAGATTAATGTAGTGCTTTAACTATAAAACACTGGACATTTGCTTATTTTCTCATTCATTGTGGATTTTAGTAGTAATCAAGATATTATTCAAATTGAGGTTTTGCTTACATTTTTTTCAGCATCCTAGTACTCTTTCATTGAAAGTGTCCTGTTGTTGCCTACAATATTTTAATATTTCAGAGACAAAAAACTCAGCAGCCAGCAATTTCATAGATAATTACTGTGCAGTGTCTTGCAGTTTTCACCACTGAAGCTCTTGTATGTAAGTAATAAGAAACCTGTCCATTAGCAAAGATAATAAACAACTCAGAAAATGCAAAAATTCAAATTACGCTGTTTTCTGTTAAAGATCTATCAAACATTGCGTTTTAGCATTTATGGAGAATTTAATTCAGTGACACTATTATGTTTGCTCCATTCTGTTTCAGTACAACATATTGAAATATCATGTATTTTTATCTCTTTAAAGTCTCTGTATACACAAGGTTGTCTGCACCTCTCTGTTATTATGGTGGAAACACTCATATATAAAAAAAAAAAAAAAAAAACCAAACCCAAACACCCAAAACCAAAAAGTTCACCCACCAATTAAAGCACAACATTAATTTTAAAACATCTGCGCCATGTACATTCAAATAGTTTTTTGTTCATAGTTCCAGTTGTGCCTGTCTGACAGAACAAACTCCACCTTAACTAACGCTTTTAGGTGTTCCTGCAGTGATACAAAAAAAAACCAAAACAAAACAAAAAAAAAAAACCCCACCCAACCAACCAAACCATAAAACCCAACAGAATACCAAATGTTTTATCTCTCTGCCTCATCTGGTAAGAAGGTTAACATTGTTAACTCCTGAAGTTTACATGAGTATGTACAAAAGAAACATGTGGAGGTCATTCTGACCGTAGAGGATTCTATCTCTCTGTTCCTGTCCCCCATCAGTATCCAGGTTGAACAGGCCATCACTAGGGATCTCTGAAGGATGCTAATAATGTCTGAGCAGCCTTGTGGATTTATCCTCCAATTTTTTCATCACTCCTAACGTTACCTCCAAGGACCAAACAGTGAGGACACACTGGTGATCTGCTGTTCCAGAACTCTATCACAAGATAATGCTGAGACAGCTGACTCTATCCTGTCCATCAAGTCTGCAGAGTAGGGTTTGCTTTGGTTTTGATAGCCTCTCTGATCTACAAGGAGTGTTACAGAAGGTGTATTTGTATAGGTACACACACACTGAGTCAATAGACAAAATACCATTACATAGTGCTGAAATTCACGTAGACCCATCCTATTTTTGCCAGACCAGTGAAATATTATAAACAGCTTCATTGTTCCAGCTTTTTTCTACTTGGTCTATAGGCAGAATGCTTTTAATAAGTGGCGAGCAATACTGTCGAGCTGAGTTTGTGCTACTGAATATTGTACACCATATGCTTACTTTTGTACTGACTTGGAAGTAAGGGGTCAGGGAAACACTGTAATTTGTTTTAATGGATCATTCCCAAATCTATTTGGATCAGTTTGTGTAAGAGCATGTGTATAAAAAGGAGCTCTTTGGAGATGTATTTCAGCAGCTAACTGGTAGAGGAATGGCACATGGTTTTAAAGGGATGAAAATTAACATTGCCTTCTTTTTGAGTCCAGGGTAGCTCTGATAGCTTGGGACTTTCTTATAGAGGGAAATGTATAGTTTCTAACATCATAGATCTAAAAGGCTATCTCAAACGCAAGTATGAACCTTTTGCAGTGGTTCATATTTACTGCTTTTTCATCCTACCGGCTGTTAATGATCTTAAAATCCTGTTGGTTAAATGGCTTTTTAGGCCGCTGAACATTCTACAGGAATACGCTTACTGTTTTTTGACAATGAGCAACACTCAAACACATCTATTGTCCCATCATACTCTTTTATGCATTAAAGGCCATCTGTCCATCCTTTTCATATTCCTCGTTCTTGAGCTTTGTCTGAATGTGAGACAGGGCAAACATAGTTCTGCCTTTTAACAATAGCTCTGTGCAAGATGATCACTAAAATGTTTTAAACCTTTTAGGGATTAATATTAAGTGGATTTACATTGAATAGGTCTGTCTAATGGATCAGCTTATTGTATTCACTAACAAAGTCATCCGCATGAAGAAAATGCTATTAGCTGTACAGCATTTTCTGTTCTCTGAAAAGAAGCCCTTCTTAGCAGTCTTCTATTCTCTTGATGTCGATTATAAATCATGAGTATTCTGACCTCTGCCGCACATTGACACTAAGAACTTTCTAATGGTTAGCTCATAATTATGCTGCTTCTTTGTTTTCCTTTTATTCTTGCTTAAAAGTTAATATTATTTCAAATCTCCTAATTCCCCAGGTAATCTATAAAGACTTTCATGTGGAAAAATTAATTTAGGAAAAAAAGAAAGGAAATTACATATTTCTAGTGTGTCTTTCTCCTTCTAATCTCTCTCATCTTCATTAGAATCTCTTTCAAAGTGTATTATCTAACTGATTTTATAGTATCTCATTTGTCTCTAATTTTCACTGACTCAAAAAAAAGTAAAAATAAAAGATATTACAATAGCTTGATATCACCTGGCCTGTACTGTCTCATTTCTACAAGATGAGAAGCTGCTAAACTGCAGCTGAGATCAGGTTGCTTTATTGGCAGGACTGTCTCAAAGCCTGTAAAGTCAATGAAAGTTTTGTCCCCAGCACTAGTGATGCTAGGATTTCTACAGGCCATAGATTTCTAGAGTTTGGGATGTTCCCATACCCACTCACAGTGGCCTGTAATTAAGACCATGTTTCACATCCAGTACAGTCATAACCTATATTCAAGCAGGCTGCTACTTTAGTTTTGCTTCCTTTCAATGTTGTATCTTTCTCTGAAGTATCAACCACTGTTCCTATGTTCAGAAAGAGCAATATAATATATATATAAAATATCCTGGGGTACAGACATTATCAAAACTGAAAAAGTATTGAAGGTAGAGAACTGGACATGCTTCAGATGGGATAAAGTGTCTTTACAAGAGCACTAATCAGCTCAGCAGACCTGCCTTTTTTAACATATGAAGCTGCTGATAAATTACTTTGCTGGTGAATTTGAAAATTAAACCAGAACAACTGCTTACTCAGAACTATTTTTGCTCCTTGAACTGGGCTGGTGAAAGGATCTGGATTAAAGAGAAAAAAAGACAGCTTCAATTCGGTATGTGTTAAAAGGTTGAGGAACACAGTGATACTTTCAGGAATGCTGCTCAGTATAAGGGCAGAACAGGTATTTTTCTGTCCACAGTCCAGTAGATGGAGTTGATATGAACATCCTGACATCCTGCCTGTCTTCCTGTGTCTTAAATTATGCACAAATAATTTAAAGCCAGCTCCTAAAAAAGACCTAAACATATAATGGAAATTCATAACTCTGAATGAGAGGCCTGGGTACAGCCATCAGATTTGATTCCCATTTTGAGACATCTTAATTTTCAGTCAGTCTATGAAGCTGAAAACCAACAGAAGTCTTCATCTACAGAAAATGACTTCATAAGGCAGACAGAAACTTTTTGATGTAAAATGTGGAAATAATCTGCAGGAGCATGTTTCGTTTAAAATATGCAGGCTCTGGTTCCATACTTTCACCATATACACATCTGTCTAAAGAGATCTGGATAGGTTTCTTACAGATTTAAACAATTTCAGTGGTGGATACAAGAAATCTTTTACTCCACCCCAAATAACTTCATAGTATTGTAGTCCTGGCCAGGAGTCTTGGAGATAGGTGTTTGAGTCTCCATAGGTAAAGTCAGGTATTCATTCACAACTCAGATGAGATATTTCCCATATCTTGGTTAAGCATGCTAAACTAATCAATGCAAAAAAAGAATTATCAATGTCACATTCCATTTTCCTATTGCATCTAGTCACAAAAAGTTCCTGACCTCCAGTTCAGATCTTGTGCATAGATAGAGATAACTAGATGGACAGATAGTGAATAGGAATGTGCTATAATGAAATATTAATATTGTTGAAACACATACACTTTTTTTTTTTTTTTTTTTCCCCAAAAAAGAAATTTCAAGAAAATTTGTGAGCTAGGAAATCCATCTCCCATTCAGGTTTACAACCAGTCCTTAAAAAGACTGGTAAAATCCTTGTCATCTCTTCAAGATCTATCTTTATTGGGAGGAACCCAGATTGTTCTGGAGTATTTTAATGAAACCTGCAGAGAGAAAATCACACTTGACAAAATAGCCCCAAACCTGCTATTGATTGCATGTACTCCGGGCACAAAGGAAAACTGGTAGAGATTCCACACCTAAAACAAATCAAGCAGAGATGTTTAACCAAAAATCTCTCATACTGCAGTAAGTCACTTTGCCTCAAGAAGTCACTTGACCTTCTCTGCAATGTGAGCTGGAATCAATCCCTATTTGAGAGTAAGAAATCTTTTCCCATTAAACTTTCATCGGACAAGACAGATACTGTCAAAAAGTTTTACTGTTGACAGATCAGCTTTTACTGACCCTCTGACCTTCTCTATTAATGCCTGCCGGCCCCCCCAAACAACCCCCAGCATATTCTCCAGCAGCTCTGTTGACTTTAATTTGCAAGTAGCTTCACATGAACTCTTATAGTAACAAACAATAATTAACATGTCTTAGAATTTAATGTTGAACTCAGGCAAACAGCTAGGACTATTAACTTTTATGAGTGTCTAATGACAGAACAAAACCTCCAAATGTAAGTGACCTCCAAGATTTGTTTTGATTCCCAGACATTAAGAAATAAATAACTAGTTCATTATATCATGTGGGGAGTTTATTTGGGCAAATAAATCAGGCTATGTTAATTAACAGTAACATCCCAACTTCCATAAACTGTGTCCTCAATTATTATCCAATATGTTTATTATCAAACTGGTAACAAAATGTTAAAATTCTGACTTCTCAACAGGTAAACATCTTATGTATACAGAACTCTCCGACTTCTGCTTCTCCCTTAACCTTCTGTTAGTTTTCTTGGACTAATACCTTCTAACTTTGAAACGCACTACCTGTGATTTAATTGTTCTAACATTAAAAAGAAATAGGTTATCTTAGGTAGATAAACTATCCAAACTTTTGTCTTCTAACAATCAAGACACCAGAATAGGCATTGTAAATTCCTGTTTAAGTCAAAATTGAGAGGCACCACTCCAAATATTATTTCATCTTAAAACAGGGAGAAAATTATTTTTACTTTCTGTTGAGGATTAAGTTTTTGCTGTTGTAGTTCCCTGAATCAGGGTAGTGGGTTGACCTTGGATGGATGCCAGGTGCCCACCAAACCACTCTATCACTCCTTCTCCTCAACTGGGGAGGGGGGAGAAAATAGGAGGAAAGTCTTGTGGATTGTGATAAGGTCAGGGAGATCACTCAGCAATTATCATCATGGACAAAAACCAGACTCAATTTAGGGAAATTAATTTAATTTATTACCAGTCAAATCAGAGTGTGGTAATGAGAAACAATGTTAAAATACCTTTCCCCCACCCTTCCCTTCTTCCCAGGCTCAAGTTCCCCCCTCCAGTGTGGGGTGCTTCCCACGCCAGCTGAGCCTGCATGGAGCCGCTGCCCGCAGAGTGCTGCTGGCCAAGGGGCTGCGGGCCTGATTCTCACCTCTCTTGGGGTATGAGATGATTTTACCCCGGTGTCTGAGACATATGAAAACAAGGTTATGAAGTGTAGTTTCTTTTTCTTTCTCCTTTTTTTCTTTTTCTCCCTACCTGTTAAATTGATTCTCCCGTGTTCCTTAACGTGACTTTTCCATCTCACACTAAGTGTGTCTCATGACATTACATTCACAGTTTACCTTCTGAGAACAATTCCATTTAAGATTATTATTTTTCCATTAGAGGTGCACTGCTAATGGTAATAAATGAAATGTCAGCTTTATAGTTCTTTACATTTCTACTGATAATTTCTGCTTAAGGATTTATTGAAGAAGGGAAACTCCTGCTTCTTTCTTTTTTTTTTTTTTTTTTTTTTTTTCTGCCTCACCCCACCATTTTAGACCCTATCTCTGAAACAACAGCTGACTTGATTGAAATGTGTTCTGTGCACCATTAATATTTTAATATAAGCCTTTCATTTCTATGGATTCTTCCTGCACAGCAATGTATCACATTCTTTTGCCTGATGGGTTAAAAATATCTCATCCAGCAATTGTTACTGGTTTTGCTTCAGTTTAGGTAAAACTTCTTGAAGCCAGTGGGAGATTTACATGAGTAAGGACTGACTGTAATTGAGCAAAAACTTGAGAGATTGACCCTTACTGAGATCGAAATAACTCTTCTTTAGCCTTTTCACTACCTTTATATAGCTCACAGTTTTTGTTGGACTTCTTTCCAGATATAAGAATAATATGCTTGTCTTACTGCTAGGCACTCACACATAACCTGTGGAGTTTTAAAGCGATCTCATACCAAATCTACATGAATCTTATATCTCCCTTAATGTATTCCAGTCTAGTTCTAAGTAACCAAAATCTCCTACTCTATTTACCAGGGCTTCTCCTAAATTTTACATTTTTATTTGCTCACCCATTTCACAACGCAGCTATTTTTTTATTGGACAAATCTATGAACGTTAAAGTAATTGGTTTATTACTTGTAACCTTCCCAAGTTCAGTCAGTAACAATCATGTAATATCAGTTTCTCTAAAGTCCACTTTTTCTGTGACAAACATTCTGCAAAGAACACATCTTCAATTGCCAACCCACATGCAAATGTGCTTGGCTATAATTACTACAGCAACATAAAATGACTAATAAAAAGTAATGACTGAATGAAGCATAATTATACTTAACAAACTAACCTGAAGATTTAGTTTGCTCATTAATGAATACATTGAAATTCACTTATGCTACATCTTCTTAGGGTTTTCTGGAAAATATCAAGTATCATCTGAAATTATGTGAGAAACGGTGTTTGTTTCCTTACACAGAAATGCAATTTGGCCCCCAAACCATTTCACAGTCTTTGACCTCAGATGACTGCCCTGAACGTGGATTTTTCCCATTAACTCTTTTATTGCAAATGGAAATATCATTCCCTTGCTCTCAGGCTGCTAGTGCCAAGGGCTGTATTCTGTCCAGGGCTGCACACAGGCAGCTACTGGTAAGGGGAAATTTGCAAGTATAATTCTGTTTTGTCACGATTCAAACCACTGAAAACAATCCAGCTAAGCAAACAGAGGAACATTTGGGGAAGAGAGAAGAGGTGAAAACCATCTAATGCATACATGTGTAACCACATTCAAATCTCGGGCCTAAATTTAATGAATCACATATGGCTTCTTTTTAGGTCATTTTTTGGCAGAAAATTAATTTAATATACAGACAAGAATGAACTAAATTTGAGATGTGTCACGTCCCGCTCCGACGAGGGGGACAAGTGACTCAGATTCGCAAATCCCCAGTTGGAGCGGACAACAAGTCTCCAAGTTCAAGCATTTATTAACTACCTACAATGCACTAATTGAACACCTGATAATTGGCCAAGTACAGAGCAAGTTGTGGTGAGCAATATAATATGCTTTGCATTTCTTAATAGAAAAAGGAAAAGAGGGAGATAGAGGGAATGGGGGAATACAGATCACCGGTCTGGGTTCCTGTGCTGATCCCGCCGGCGAGGGTTCCAGGAGGCGGCCGTCTTCTCCGCTGGCATTCGTCTTCTTCGCTTCACTGCTTTCTCCAGACGGTCGGGGGGGCAGGGAGAGGGGCAGAGAGAGAGAGAGAGCCCTTTCTTCCCCCCTTTGATTTATACCCATTTTCCTTGGGTCCGTCCCCTAGGTCGACCCACATAGCTACGTATCCCATGTACAGGGAGGGGTAAGGTGTTTCATGGGATGATGTCATTAGCATGATCATGACAGCCCTCGTTAGCATATTGAGGGGTGTCAACTTTAATATGCATTTTGTGGATAATGAAGCAAAGTTCATTCACCGGACACATGGCCCTTGAAATTTGCCCAGGTGCCCCAGGGCAGAGCCGTCCTGTCTCCACAGGGCTCTCTCCCCCAGCTACATCGGGCAGCGTTATCAGCTTGGGCCTCCACAGCATGCACCCTGTGACTCAGAGTTTTGTCTTGCGAGTGTTTGAGGCATTTCTTCAATCAGCCTCAACTTTTGCTTTCCCAGGTTGTTTGTCTTAGTTTCTCACAGGCCTGGTTTCTCGTCTCTCACAAGATGGCGTTACATAACTGCACTCTTCACTAGGTTTTCTCAATGGTATGATTTACGAAACAGTTCCACAGTACCAGGATAAATATGATAATCCTGTACTTTTATATGGCTTTTGTTTATTTGGCACTGTTAAAAAGAGTTTGTAAAAGCCCTGAAATGCACAGCCCCTCAGAGATCTTTAAGGAGCTTTCTTCTATCTACCAGAATCATTAACACCATTTTACATGATGAGTAAACAGCGATACTGGTCTACTTGGCAATATTCTCCTATCCCTTTATGCAAGGTCAGAATAGAGCACGTGCCTTGGAGCTCTGCCTCACTGCTTCCTTGACCAAATATTGGCGTTTAGTGTCAGCATTCATACACGGGCCTCCTTGAGAGACTTGTCACCTCTTTTAGGCCCTAGGTTCTCTGAAGATGCAAGGATTCATTCACATAGTTGGACTGGGGCTTTGCCACTCTACAGGACATGTTTTCTGAGTTTTCAGATTCCAGATCTCCAGAAGTAGATGAGTACTCAACAGTGGTCAAGGTAACGTGGCCTCAAAATCTTTCAAAAATTCTTTCCTGGTAATACCTGGGATGTTGATGCTCCCCTCTGGCCTTTGTGCTCTGCTGTGGCACCTTATATCTGTGTGTCTTGGACATTCAGTTTTTAGTTTCTTCCAAGGTGTTGAAATTGCTTTCTGCCTGGCTGTATGCAAAGACATGTAGGTATTGATCCTGTTAGATTATTGTATGCTTGCAGGGATTGCAAAGGACTGGACTTTGCAATCCAAGTGGCTGCTTCCTTTTGTCCATTTTTAATGATATAGACAGAATAGGAAGGAGAGCTGAATGTGTAATTATGGATGTAAATTCTGAAATACATGCAAATGGCAGGTTTTTCTCTTTGATCTTGTACTTTCAAAACCCCTGTTTCAGTTTTGTCAGCAAAATGGCTACAGAAAAGTTGGGAAAAATCAGATCCTTGGAACTGCATATTTTTCTTCAAGACAATAATATTCCATCTCTTTACAGTGGTGTTGAAAGAATTCTCAAGGGAATTTGTGAGTGATCTTATATTATTTTAGGATCTGACTCAATCCCAGGAGACAGGCTACATTTTGAAAAGTGAATAAGAATATACCTCAAACTGTCTTAGCCCAGATGTTAGTATTCACAGTGTGGCAAAGGCAGCTTCAAGGAGTTGGGAATAGAATGCATGGATCCCTTTCCCACATACCTCTGGTGGGTGGTATGGAGTCACCTCAGCTACTTGTGCTTCTGTTCCTCTTTCTCTCATGGTCTGTTATCTCTACAGATTTTACAGATTACCTTTAATTCACACAGTGAGCCCCCAAATGCAGCTAATAACTTTACCTGTGGCTGTCATGCCAGTATTGTTTTTTAGGACAATCAAGTAGGAAACAAAATTAATTCAAAGACCTTTATTGCTTAAAATATAAACATAGACTTGATTCTCTTTCTCCTCTCCAAAATAATAGTTTTCAGCAGGAGGCAGGGACTTTATAATAAGTTAAGTTTGGTACTGAAAGAAGAGCGTCTGGTTGCAGGGACCACTGCAAAGACTTGTCCCTTCTTTGTCGTTATTAGAGGTCATTAGATGCCAGTGTCTTAGTAGTAAGAATGTTTCTCAAGTAAGAGACAGAAGCTCTTGGAAATCCTAAAGGTGTCTATCATATTTTCAGCCATGACCCTGATACCATAGTAAAATATTGTGTTAGAAATGATTGAGTCCTTGGCTTATTACATATAGATTCATTTCAAAGGTCATTATTTATTTGACAACTACTTAGCATAACAAATTAATATAAAGTGATGCATGAGAATAAAGTAGGTCATTCAAAATGAAAGCCAAAATCAAGAATAAAGAGGTAAGATCAAGCCTATTTATATCAAACACTAGTAAAATGTTTTGATAAATGAAAGAGTTCCAAACAGCAGTAGAAGACCAGAGATAAAGGAGTTAATTGCAATTTGAGAGTTTATTCATGGAAGAAGGGTACAATGTCCAGTCTACAGAATTCTTTTGCATATGGCTATTTGTTTAGAAAAGCTACCCGAGGACCTTTCTTTAACTGGATAGATGTTTAGTTAGAGCATTACAGTAACTTTTTCTTGTATTAATTTTCTTCACTGAAGCACTGTAAAAGAGCCAGAATCTCAGATTCTTTGCCATGTGTGCTCTCAAGAGTTTCACAGAAGAACAGGTGAAGTGAGCATAGGTCTCTCAAGATAGATGGCTACTCAGAGTGAAAGACAGATAAGCATATCCTCAGGGAAGGGGAGAGAAGAGGAAACAGATCTGAGTGCTTCAGTTTCACTGTCAGCATGAGCAAATTTGAGTACACTTGCGGCATGTGGTGGCTGCAGCTGCATAGCTGGTGGATGGGGCAGCTTCTGGAAATAGGCTTCAGGGTATTTATGCATAAGTAAATTGTATTGCTTTACTTTTCATTGCTTGTTCACTTTATTTGGGTTGCAATTCAACAAAACATTTAAGCATTTCAAACAGATGAATGCTTCTATTGAATTAAAAATACATACTTAAGAACTTTACTAGTTCAAGGCCTTAATCATAAAATGTCATAAATAGGGCAAGGCAGCCATTTGTGTAAATCAACAAAATTTACCTCTTTGAATCCCTTGAACACTGGGGCACAGATTTCATAGAAGGCCTTTGTCTTTATTACAAGGTGTAGTTCATTTTAGGGAAACGCAAAACCATAACCTACTGCTCTGTAGGCTACGTGATATAGGCACATGGAGGTGAAGCAGATAGACGGGAGCTGCTTCTAAAAGTGTAAGACTAAGTAGCTATATGAATGCATAGTAATTTGGGAGGATGATGAATCTTTTAATAACTGTTAGGATTTTTGGATATTAAAAAAATGTTCTAGTTTTAAAACATTTTTAGAACTCTGAAGCATCAGAGTTTGAGAGAAAATAAGGAAACTGTTGCAATTTGAAGTAAATAAAATAGCATGTGAGACCATATAAACACAGAATAAAAACTTGAAGGAGCCATTTTAAACACCTCAGCTCAAGCAATGATTTCTAATTGGTTCTAACTGGTTGCAGTAGACATGCAACACTGCATTAATAAAGAAAATCAGTGAAAGGGCACAACTTTATGTGATGACTCACAATAAACCCATTCAGCAGAACAGTTTTATAAAGCCAATTTCCTATGAAATGAAATTAATAGTTTGCTACAGATGTTTTATTTTTAAATAAAATATTCAGCCACAAGTAATTTTGGAAAGAATATTTTATTCTTTAAGAAGAAACCCCATATAACACTCAGTTGCACAGCTTCAAATAGACTTTGGGCTCACAGTAGTTGAAATGTGAAAATCATGATGCTGGCATTCTAAAATGCAGGATTTCAGACTCATATTCCAAAGTATCAGTATCAAAATGATGCATAGGAATTTCCTTATCCCTGCCAGAATGCAAAATGATGCAACAGCATAAGATCACTGCATAGAGGAAGTGACAGATTTTCTGGTTTTCATCAGTGTAGTGTGTGGCATTCTGAAGCACCTCCAATATGTGTGGTATTAGGCAAATCTACCTCTTTAAAAGTAAAATTCATGCAAAATGTTAATTTTCCCAATTTCCAGTCATCAGCAGTTAAATATGAAAAAATCCACAAAACTGTGGGGTTAGCTAAAATCTTATGATAATTTGGGACAATGAATTTTGAAGAATCAGTGGAACGGTTGATTTGCAGCACCAGAGAGCCATGTGTTTCAAGGACTTTCGCTGTAGTTTTACCTTTGACCTAGGACAAAATCTGTGGGAGATTCTGGGCAGAATGACAAAGTCATGAGAGTTACATTCCTACCACACAGGTCAGTGTGAGATGGGGGCTTTGGAGACCATTTTGCTTAGTTCCTCCATGACTAGGGATTTGAATCAGATGATGGGGATAAGTCTCTTTAACCAAGTAGTAAGTGATAGGGCAAGAGGGAATGGCTTCAAATTGCACCAGGGAAGGTTTAGACTGGGTATTAGGAAGCATTTCTTTCCAGAAGGGGTTGTTGAGTGTTGGAATGGGCTGCCCAGGGAGGTGGTGGAGTCCCCATCCCTGGAGGGGTTTAAGAGTAGGGTTGACCCAGTGCTGAGGGATCTGGTGTAGTTGGGAACTGTCAGTTAACAGTTGAACGGAATGATCTTCAAGGTCTTTTCCAGCCTAGATGATTCTGTGGTTCTGTGTTTAGGAGAGCTTCCTTTGCATGCAAAAAAACCCTCTATGAAAGCTGTGAGTCTCTGAATTACATCAGAGCATGTTACAGGAATAAATGGGAAATTTATAGTTTGTGGCAGCAGTGAATAAGATACATCTGGTAAGTGTCAAATAATGCTTTCACATCAAAGTAATCTTTTTGGTGAGCTAGAATAGGAAACATTAGAATCAGGGACATTCAAACTCTCCTTCTAAGAAGTGACACTGTACACAACTGTGTCTACTGACTAACAGATGTGAAATGTTTCACCTTACCCATACACATACATGTATTCATGGGCTATTTTGTTACAAGTTTTATTCAAATATTTTTTCTATACATGCCACGAACTTTGGCAAAATGCTTACTGTCAGTTTCAATTAACTGAGACCTCAAATTTTTCTAGTAAAGTGATACTTCTCAAAAATTTGTTTTGGTAACTTAAAATATGTATTAACGTATCTAATATGGGAATTAATATTGTAGAGCATATACATTATTTAATATCTAAGGTTTTCCATACAAATTTATACCCATTTGAGGAAAAAAACAGGTTTTTCAGTGATTTAAGTTTTAGAAAATTAAGATTTTTGAAAAGACAACAGAAAATTTATATTTATAATTGGCGATCTGTTGCATGTAAAAGAAATACTATCATTTTCCTTACTGTAACCTTTCCTTCTCCCTGAGTTGTTTAAGGAATTCTGTCAAGTGGTAGACACACAGAGAATGCCTCTTCTCGTACATCTAGCCAAAGCTAGTGAATAAAGTGTTCCTTTTTGCAATTTTCAAACACCGTAATATATGTATATATACTCTTTTGAAAAAGGTTAAGTTAGGGAGAGAGGAGAGAGTGAAGAGAAGCATGTACCATGAAGAACTTTGCTCTTTTTCTAGTGAATTGATCTTTGCTTCTGGGTTCAGAGTAGTTCAGTGGGGAAAAGTCTGTCTTATTAGCCATAATACAAGAAGACCTGAGGTTTTGATTTTTTTTTTTTTTTTTTTTTTTTTTTTCCTAAGCTTGCCTAGGAAAGACAAGGTGGCAGAACTGAGGCATAAAGATACTTCCATGGGAGAACACTACATTGACTTTAATGTCTTAAAATATAACTCTGGTTGATGTAAACCATCCTGTCCTGAATCTTAGGTAAATGTGAATTAGTACATTAAGCAACTTAATGTTTGTCCACTTTTCATGTGCATCAGACACATGAGTTTACCCATTTTTCTCTATTTGCCAGTATATTACGGAATCCATATGAGGAGTATCCTTGATGGAACATAGCTAATGTATCAGTTATTGGCCGGTGGGAAGCAGGAATAAATCTAATGAACATCCTGACCCTATTCCAGAATAATGTGGGGCTGGACTAAATGCATATATCTTACTACAGGTTTTAAAATACATTTTGTTTACTCTGCAGTTCTTATTCTTTATGTCAGAGCCAGATAATAAACTACCTCAGTTGGAGAGCTGTGAATCCTGTTTTCTGATCTTGTTATTTTTCAAGACACAAACATCCATCACCAGTTCCAATTGTAAAAGGAAGTGGATGTGTTCAGTAGCCAGCATGGTTTTCTGCTACTTGCTATGGCCTACATTATGCAAGCTGAAAAGTTAATCATGCTTTCTGCTTGTATGCATGCCATCGCTATATATCATACCATGGGGATATTTGAAGCTACTGGAGTTGGAAAAACCTCTGCTTCATCATATTTCTATGAACACTGTTATCATAAGTTATATGGCTGGTGCTATACTTACTGGAGAAATTAAATGCTATAAAACTACTTTCAGTAGTACCTTAGGGTGACATTAGAGAAATAATTGTACTAGCCAGTTTTGAAATCCATAGCCATGATAATCTATATTTGTATATTAATGCTTGCAATATTTTAATGTCAAATGCAGAACTATTACAAAGTACATGTGTTCTGCGTATATAGTTAATCAGGCATAACTTAAACTTTAACATAAAAATGATATGAACGGTATGGATAGAAAATCGTACAAAATTAAAGCATTACATCTTCTTTACTATGCAATCAGATAAAGGAATAACCTGAATGGGAATTATAATATCCTACATTTATAATGAGAGAATGGTGAAATCCCAGTAATGGTGCACCTGTCTTCATGTTAACTATTTACATGTTGATATTTTTAATGTTATGAACCAATTGGGCTGAGAATTCAGGGAGTGAATGTCAATGGAAAACCAAACTAAAACAAAAAAATTGTATTAGGATGACAAATTCATATTATAATAGGAAGAGATTCAACAAAGGAGGAATAAATGGGGCTTAAGAAAAGTAAATTTCCTCTCTAAAGGTTGGCAATAAGGAAAGACTGCATTTTTCCCTTGATCACTGTGCAATCCCTTTCCTGACATCTGTGAGGATTCTCTGTGGAAATATGTAATTTTAGTTTGTGTCATACTATGAGACTGCTGCCTGTGACCTGAAGAGTGACATTCTGCAGTTATTATTCAGTTCTGGCGTTCTTATCTACACATCATCATTGCTATAAAACTTGTTTGGGTTCCAATTAGAGCTGTGCCATCACTGTGCCCATTTGGATTCTTCTAGAGATGCCTGTCCTCTGAAATTTCTTGGCAGGCAGAGCTGGTTGGGATTTGGCTTGATTTGATTTCACTTTAATATAAAGAAGATGAATGCTAGCCCTTTAACTGATTCTAGGAAGTGTTCCCAGCAATCTGCAGTTACTTTTCAAGGCCAGGTTATAGAGGGAATCAGCACATTACATTTTCTAAGAGATGACACACTGGCTGAAATCCTCTCTGTCTCTGAGGAACAAGTCATGCAGCAATAAAAACGTTTTTAAACTGCCTCAACAACATGCCTTTATGTGAACTACTGGAAGAGATGGAAGCATCCTAGGCAGTGGGTGGAAACAGTGCCTTCCTAAGTCATGAGGGTAGAGGGTCCAAGTCCAGTTTGATCCAACATTGATTGCTAATGCATCCAGACACTATGGTATAATATGGGATTTCACATATTTTACCATTAAATCCTGTCTCCCATTAAAAATCATGCAAGATGTCATTTCTGATATATTTTTATAGCTTTTGGTGGCTTTTTCTGGTATGTAAAAGCCTAGACTGTCAGGTGCCCATAAAATGTCTGGTAGTCATATGCAATAAATCATACATGGTGTCAGGATACATCGGACATACTGTACAAAAAGACATACTCCAGCAAAATAACTCTGTTCATGCATAATTTCTCTTCCTGGGGCCACAGAGGCCCAGATAAGCACACAGCCTCCCAGATCCTTAGCTACTACAGAGTGGAAGGCTACTCCTTTCATCATTTCAAAACACTTTTTGTGCTGCTGTTTTGCAGCTGTTAAGAGTTGCTCAGTTGGCTGGACAGACAGGCCACGGAACAATTCAGTTCAGTTTGAATTCAGTTCAGTTCTGAAATGTTTAATTTTAATGTTAAGAAGAAACTGGTGAAGCATGTGCGGTCTGTTGACAGATGCTGTAGAGAAAATAGGAACCACTTACGTCAAGGTGTAATTCATAACATTTAAACAAATTGACATGTTTTTAGGGCTTTGCCATATGTTCCATGCATTCCAGAAAGGGTCCTGTCAGTCTCTCAGAGGTGTGACATACAGTTTGGGATGATTCTGGCTATCTTTCCTGTCAAGGCCCAACCACTGATTGTCATATGCTGGAAATAGAAATACCTGAAAAATTAAACATACATGCACTATTTTCAAATCTATGTTTAAAAATATATGACTCGCTGAACAGGTTTTTGAGAGAAAAGCAGGAAAGCATGCCATGCTTACCATCTCTTTGATTCTATTTTATGGGGAGAATTCCTTTCATTCAGGGCTGATAAGGTGAAGTATGGACACCATTGATACATGCAAGAGCTCTCTATCAAGCTTTATTGCAAATAGAACTTATTTGACCTAGAAGCTATTGTTCAATATTTATGTAATATTTAATCACTACTATTATCTGTTTTTCTTCATAAATTCCCTTCCATGAAGGTATAAGCTGATTTGGAAGATAATGTTCTTCCTTCACATGTGGCATTTTCTTTCATGATCTAAAAATTCGTTTTGCTTCTTGGCTTTAACACAATTATTTCCCACTGAAAGCTGTAGGAGCATCTTTATATGTCTTTCTTGAGAATATTTGGGACTCTAAATTATATTTTCTTTTAATTGTCAGAACTATGCATAAAATAAAATGCAGCGCAGGATACCTTACCAGTTATCATCCGTTATTTTGGTCACATACAGAAGTATTCTGCTATTACCAACCACTGCTGCCTTCCTGAACTTTGAACTTTTAAGAAAAGCTTGGAGCAATAGCATCAAACGGGAAAAGTCCACACCTGTAAAAGTGCCTACCAAGGCAGTGCTCTACTGCATGCTGAACAGGATCCAGGGGCCAAGTGCCAGCTGTGATGTTTCAGACGATAAATGCATTACCTGTGCTGGGCAGAGGTGCTTTGAGTTCCTGGCCTCAGGGTGATAGGCAAAGGGGAACGTCCATACAGATATACCTCTAAGAAGTGTAGATGAAACTTCTCAGAGTGCTGTTTTTCTAGTTTGGTTTGTGTATGGTTTTTTCTCTGTTATTGATTTCCCTCTCTCCACAGGAAAAGTAACCAAAGTAATAATCATTAGAAACAGAGAGGATAAATACAACAGAAAGCATGAATGAATTATGTAATCTAGAGAAAGTGAAATTCTACAAAATATGTCAAAAGATGGCCTGTACTACACAGTCCCTGTTTTGGAGATACAAGCTATCTGCATGTACTGTTGACTTCAACAGAAGTAGAAAATACTCTTCAGGTTTAGTCCTAGGTATTAAAGTTAGGGAAGACAGGGGGTAATTTCACAACATTCAGTAAATAGTGACGTTAGTTCACTTCCTGCTTGCAGGACATTAATCCCATAGATTTGCGTTGCTCAGATAAGTAATTGTACTGCTAAATCCAAGCAGTTGCAAGGCTAATGGTAGTGTTGCTTGACAATACAGAATTGCCCTTTTTGCTCTTAATTGTGTCTAATTTGCAGTATATTTCGAGTAGTTGTACATGTCAATCATTTCTCACAGACAATTATTTTACTCTTGACTACTTTGGAGGGTTTGTATGAAACAAACAACCCCCTTAAAATGACAGAAGCAGGAAGAAGTATTAGTAAAACATTTGAATTTTAAAAGAGTCTTATCTGGTTTGTTTTGACAAATATTTAATTTAAAGTCATAAAAATTAAATTTAAAAACATTGTTTTTAAACAAAAAAAACCCCTTTCAATAACCTTATTCAATGAACTCTTAATTGTAAAAGTTTTTGACATCTTTTCTAAATCAGAATTGCCTGGTAACAACAAAAATATTGATCAATTTAGGGGGTTTATTACTTGATATTTTAAAAACTAAAAAATGGAAATTTCTCTGATTAATCAAAAATTTATTGTATTCCTTTTCATTCCAAAATTAATAAATGCACATTTATACAAATTATATACTGCATATAGCAAAACATAACCATTACCAGATAAAATGAGCTCAAATTTAATTAACAGCATTTAATGAATAGCATTTAATTAACTATACAACCATCAACTGAATGCCATTTTCTAGTAGAAAATTCTCATACCTCATCTGCTCATTATTGCTTAGTCTGTTATGTCTGGCATTTAAAAAAAAAAAATCTGCTTGGCCTTCCCCTCCCATTTTATTCACTGATAAAGCACTGGTAAGATTGTCTTGGTTTTACTTACATTGGTAGTTACGCTCCAAGATCTTGATTTCTTGTCTCTTGCCTCTGCTTAAGACCACTTATTTCCATTAATTCCCACCCCTTACCTAGAAGCTCAAATGTATTTATATTATAGTGATACGTGTACTTGACTGTCATCATTATGCTATTTAGCTAGGTTTTTGGTAGTTGTTATCATAGCCCATAAATTGCATGATTTGATATCAGATTAGGGTGAATCTATATAACATTAAAATGGAAAATTTATGTAGAATGAAAGTGCTTTGCATTGTCTATTTATTTAGCTGTGTTATCTTTGTGTCCTGTCTATCCCTTTTACTCTTCCTGATGCTCACTCTCCTGATTGTTTAGGTTTATTGTGATTTTATTTTTTTTTTTGTGGTGAAGGATAAAATGAGGGCTATGAAGCCATAATTAGTAATTTGTCTGTCATTTACCCTAATGTACACTCAAGAGATGGAGGAATTTCTCAGCTAATTGTTTAACAACTATATCTGACGTACATCTGTATTGCTGGTTTAGTACAGACTAGCATGACTCCACAGCTCCCTGCCAGCTAATTTATTAGTAAATTACTTTTTGACTCTCTTAATGTTTGAATGAACTCAGGTTCTTCACTTCCTTAATGAATGAGGGCTTGATCTTTATGCCATGGAACGTGTAACTTCTGTCTGATATTGCAACTGAATATCAAAGCCAGAAAGGCTTATAAATAATTTTGTTAGTAAAGTATGGGAATAAATAAGCATGTGTTGAGGATGTCCTTTTATTTTAAGCTCGTTAGCATTTTTCTTTTTATGTCCCTGTGGCTCTGTGGTAGATGTGAGTCATCAGGAAGAGTAATGAAGGTGAAAGCTTGTTTAGTACATTTGTAAAGGTGATATGTGATAGAAGAAGCTCTATCAAAGCTGACATCTAGGGCTTGGGAAGGGCAGTTATTTAGGAAGTAAAACTAGTCAGAAATATAGGTAAAGGCTTAATGATGTAGGATTAGATTGTCAGAAAAAAATGTAGACACTAATCAAAACAAATTAAATCTGTGCACCTGTATATTTGCAGTTTTCACTCACTGTGTTTAGACGGCATGCTTAAAGTGTACAGCTTAGTGGACAGTTACCCTGAAGTACTCTGATTCTCTGAAGAGATCATGTGGCATGGTTAGAGCAACAGGTAAGAATTATTATTATAGAAGTATTTTGTAGTATTGACTGGACTAGTGAAATGCTGGGGTTTCAGCCCCAAGCCCCAAGTTAAGGTTGACATGTGGGTGATTCCCACAGCCCTTCCCAAAGGGGGGGTGACTTTACCTTTAGGCTTCCCCCCAGGGTGCGGCGGCCTGGCAGACAGAGCCATGGGGTAAAGGAGCCCCGGGTGTCCCCCATTCAGTAACCCAAGGTCAGGTGTCCCACTGAGGGATAAAAGCTGGGACCCCTTGCAGGAGGGGCAGTGTCTGTGTGTGAGGTGGATGCCCTGTGCAGAGTTCCCTGTTGGGGAAGGACCTCCCGCCTCCCTGGGACTGGGCTCCAGTCAGCTCTGGCTGTTGTGAATGTGGGCTGTGTGGAGATTCAGTGTGTGGCTTCCTTGGTCTTATGTGTTTGGCTTGTTGTTTCCTGTTCCTTCTACGAGAGACTGCATGTCACCATTTATTCCACCCATTGTTGGTTGTGTGGTGTCGTTGTTGGGGTCAGTGGGAAAGATGTCATTTATGTATAATCTGACTGACTTGTTTGTACCCCCAGCGCTCACCCATGTACTGACCCTTTTGTATCAAATACAATTTGGTTATTGGTTCATCTTTATGATGGTTGTGTCCTTTATGCTAGGCCTAATAATTGGCAAAACAACTAGTCAATAGTAATGTCTGTGAAAATTGTTCCACATCAAGCCTTAGTAGCCAGGAAACTCTCCGATACCTAAATAGAACTGGCTTTTTCTTAGTGTCAGTTTATGCTTAATTAGTGTGTGAAATTTGACTGCTAATCTAATCAGTTTAGCATGATCAACAACTTTATTTTTGGTGCAAAGATATACATCTGAGACAGAATTTTTCCTAGAAAATTTTTCACCAAAAAACCTGAAGGTCCATAAAGGTTAAGTGACTTCATAGGTTCCATATATTTCTGAATCTCAGCTGTCCTGGAAGCTGTAACTGACAGACCATTTTCAATGAAATAAACAGGCTTCAGAATTAGCAGCTGCAGGCAAGGTAAATGAAAATGAAGGAATGAAGACTGCAAAAGTCCTTTAAAAGTACATGTGTTCTGTTGGTTGTTTTGTTTTTTGTTTTTTGTTTTTTTTTTTTGTTTTGTTTTGTTTTGTTTTGTTTTGTTTTTTTCAGATAGAACTTCCAGCTTTTTTTTACAGATCGGTTCATCTTCCTTGAAGCAAGCAGCCCTATCATGCAGAGCTGTGATGTCACCTGTTAGCCATATTTTTGTTATAGCTGTCCACGGCAATAAACATTAACAGTCGAGGCTGTAAAACTTTCTGTTATATCACCTCTCTTCCACATGCTTGTAACTTCCATTTTGTGTTGATATTTTCCACACGTTGTCTCTGTCCTTTTTAATGTACATTTTGAATAGAGTGCTCATGGTAGTCACTGAAATGTGCATGATATATTCTTCCATAAAATAAAATAAAAGCATGACAGTAACTTAATCTTTGACATGAAAAACTTTGTATGATGGTGAAGACTAGTGGACAGGGGTCAAGACTTTGGAGCATGAAGAATTTCTGTGTTTGGAGTGTGACTACTTGGCAGAAGTCCATACAGGAGATGAGGAGTTGCCCCTTGTCATCTTTGTGAAAATTCAGCTGAAATAAAGCCTTTCTTGGTTGTCTCTGACTTCCTTGTTCACAGTACACTGCAAAATGTGTGGAACACAGTTTCTCAAGCTCACAGCTTGAGTTTTGGTTTGCTTAATTGCAAACTCACTATTAATACGGTTGTGGTGGGAGATAATAATAAAATATTCAAGACATTAATTCTTGTAAAGCAAAATAATTTTATTTCTCAGTAGTGCAGATGCAAGACTGTGATGTTTTATTATTACCTCATTCTGCTTAAAACATGTAATTTGAAACACTAAATGGAGTTTGCTTTCCAGATGCTTGGCATGACTGCGACTGCATATTATTTGAAAAGGAAGAGACCTCCACTTCTACAAAGTAAGGTTCTGTAATATATTCTGTATGTTAAATAATGGACTAGCTCCTCTGGGGAGTTGTAGATTAGAAGGTTTACTTTTCAAACCGCATTTGGGAAAGTTTACCAGATTCTGTCAATTTAACCTATATCTTTTCATATACATTGTTATGTTCTTTTGTTAAAGGAAGTTAGGGACGTATGCAGGTGTTAGGCAGCACTCCCCAGCATGAGGAAGAACATTCCCATGGTTCCTCATCAACCCCAGAGACAACACACCAAGTTCCTCCTGATCATGAAAACAAGATGTACGTAGTATAGCATGAACAGTGGGGTTAGAGTTGGTGCAACCTCTGGCTGTGAAGCACAGGGCTGATCAATAGGACTGCCTGAACAGAGAATCATATTGTAGAACGGTTTGGGTTGGAAGGGACCTTAAAGCTCATCTGGTTCTAACACCCTTGCCATATGCAGGGACACCTTCTACTAGAGAAGGCTGCTTAAAGCTCTGTCCAACGGGACCTTGAACTCTTCCAAGGAGGGGGCAGCCACAGCTTCTCTGGGCAACATGTTTCACCAACCTCAAAATAAAGAGTTTCTTCCTTACATCTAATCTAAATCTCCCCTCTTTCAGTTTAAACCATTACCCCTTGTCCTATCCCTACACCCCCTGATCAAGAGTCCCTCCCCCCTTTCCTGTAGCCCCTTTCAGTCCTGTGAGGCCGCTCTAAGCTCTCCCCGGAGCCTTCTCTTCTCCAGCTGAACCCCCCAACTCTCTCAGCCTGTCCTCACAGGGGGGTGCTCCAGCCCCCCGAGCATCTTTGTGGCCTCCTCTGAACCCACTCGAGCAGGTCTGTGTCCTTCTGATGTTGGTGCCCCCAGAGCTGGACACAGCACTGCAGGGGGGTCTCACAAGAGCAGAGCAGAGGGGGAGAATCCCCTCCCTGTACCTGCTGCCCACACTGCTCTGGATGCAGCCCAGGACTCGGTTGGCTTTCTGGGCTGTGAGCGCACATTGCTGGATCATAGTCAGTGTTCCATGCACCAATACCCCCAAGTCCTTCTCCACAGTTTATTTCTTTGTTGGTTTTTTTTTTTTTTTTAAAGAAAAGCTGAACTGAAATATTTTTGCCACTTTCTTTTAAGAGAAGTGTTAATCTGATATATGTTCTGGTTCATTGCTATTCAAGTGTAAATGTTGTGCAGGACAACAATCCTGATTGTTCTATATAGTAAAAATCCTAGTTTATTGACATTTTGTACCCTACATATGTGAGCTGCATGGAGAGAATCTTTTACTGTTGCTGGCTTTTTTTTTTAGGTACTTTTATTCTTATTAGGCCTTTTACAGTTGGGGTTGAGATTCTTATTAGTGATGATTTCCCATGTTACAGTTTTCCTAAATATGCTGGAATTCTGTTTTAAGAAGTAACTAAATGTCCAGATGGAAACAAGGATTAGACTTTGATGCATGCACTCAGACACATACACAAAGGTGGGTATGCACTTGTTGATGACTGGTGCATAAAGTTTTTCTGTATAATTTCCTCTGAAGCTGAATACTTAGCCTTAATACTTCAGAGACAAACTTATATAGTTTCAGTAGGTTTATTAATATAGCTTTGAAAACAGAAAATACTTCTGTGGTGAATGTTTATTTCTGTTATGTGCAGTTATTGAGTATATTGGAAATGTACTTGTTGATGATTTCATGACACATTCCGATGCCATTGCTGCTGCAAGTTAATGTGCCATGTTGTTTAAACTTGAGCACTTGGATCAAGCTTCCTTAATGTTTGACGACATAACTCTTGTTATGCCTGACTACCATTTCTAATGAATGGCTTTAATATGGACTGACCTTTAATCTCAGTGGTTTTCCATTGAATTTTGATTTGGCATAATTAAGAACTAATTTCAATGAAATTAGTTTGACTACTGTGTTATAGTTTTTGCTTATTTTCTAAGAAACAAAATTGTGATGAATAAATACTACTTTACTGCTTAAAACATTTTCAGTAAAAAAGAATGAGATTTACATCTTACATATATTGTAACTGAAAGATCTTCGTAAAAGAGGTATCATCCCTATTTTATAGCGATGCAAACTTATAAGACTTAATCAGGTAGCTTCCTCTAAACAAATTAATGGCATAAGGTTATATGTGGCGTTCTTGCCATACTTATTGTACTTTACTACAGGAATGAATTCCTACTGAACATGTGCTTAGGCTATTTAAATCAGATATTATTTCATTTGTAAGTTAATGTAGCAAGATTCCCAGGAACAGATAAAAAGTTACATCATGAGAGGCATGTTAAAATAAGGGGAAGTAGAGGCCAGGAAAATTGTGGATAATAGTAGTGAAATAAATGGTTTAGAGACTGAAAGGCTAAAGGATATAATTTAGGCCAAATAATTTAATCAGGTTATTTCTGTGATCAAAGTTTATAGAAGCAAATAGCTCTACTGAGCTCATATAAATATGGATTGTGAAAATGAATGGATTGTCCTGGAGAGTGTGCTTATTGAAATGATTTGGGTTTTATTCTCTCTTCTTTAAAACTTTAGCTAGACCAGAGAAGTTTGTATGAATAAAAGTTTTGCCAGAACGTGTAAATTTCTACAAGATTTGTTTCTGAACAAAAAGTAACCCTATTCCTCACTAGAAAGCTAGAGTAAATACACCTTCTTCCTAGCTAAAGGAATGCTATTTTTCAATGACTCGGTGGTCATTTCCAGTACAAGAATTGCACTTTTTCTCCTGTTTTCTAGAATTTGAAGTAGCATTGCAGATCTGTAGTAAATTTCCAATAGAAAAGAAGAGGATGGATGAGAAACTGAAAGTGTTTGCAGCTTTATTATTTTTTTCCTATAAGTAGCCCTGACACCAATAATATCCACCTTTTGAATTCCTTCTGATCTGTTTAAATGTACTTTTTGGTAACCTTTAAAAATGGGAAATGTTGCTTCAGTTTATTTTCTGCAAGTTACTCTAATTTCTAGTCCCTGTCTGCTAGTTTTTAAAGAGATTTAGGATAATTGGTCTTGGAATTAGTTGAATGTACTGGACAAAAGTTAGGCTACAATGCCCATTGCATTCCTCCGGGTAAGATAATGGGAGCTGGCATACACATTCAAAGATATAGACTGGAGGGAAGGAGGGGTGGAATTTGTGGATTGATTTGGAATTATGACCCAGAGTTGGTTCAGAATCTTATTGCTGAACTTCAGCAGGAGGATTTTTGTGGATGTGCTGACCATGATGCTGGAATTGTGTGAAAGACTACTTTCAGATGGTGTAAATTTGTTTAAATTTTATGGCTCTTAACTGTGGACCATCAGACTTTCCAAGTTGTAGTTGTGTTTAAGAAATACATAGAAGTAACTTTTCACCGGTTTGAGTTAGCAAACCTGTTTGTTTCCCATTCAGTTCTCGATCTCATTTGCATTGGGTAGTAAATTAGAGTCCTTTAAAAACTTTAGATCAGTTTTTTCTAAAAATAGCTCACTTGCAAAAGGTTGGTTTCATAGGATGCACATTTTGCTCATGTGTAATGGTGCTGGAAGTGCTACAGAGCTCTCTAACAAAAAATGGCCCCGTTCTCCACTAAACAAACACATTTCCTTTCCAGGGTGTACTGGACTAGTCCTCCATCTCTAGCTTGCTGTGAACGAGCTGTAAACCATCTACTGTTAATCAGACTTCCCAGCCTTTACAAGGCATAGCTGAAGGGAATAGGGAAGGCAGCTTACTCCACACAGCTGCCAGTTTTATTAAAAGGGAAATACCGTAACAACGCTTTTTTGATGACTGTGCTATGAATCTAATGTTCCCTTGTGTTTTCCTTGTGCTTTGTATTAGTTATTCAGACAGCCAGACTCAACACTTCTGTAGATAAAAACTGTTGTTCCATGCATGTATATTTTGAAAATGGGCTTTTGCATTGTAATTATACTTTAAAATGATGTTGTTTGCAGGTTGAATTTATATTCATTTTAAAGGTAAATCAGAAGAATCTGAAGAACCATCTGCTCACAAAAAGCAGCCAATGAAATTACAACGTTTCTCCTTTGTACTGCATCAATCAGCTATCCAAACATGCAAGTAGATAAAGGTGAAAATATATTTTGAGCAGGCTTTGTATACTTATGTGAGAGAAGTGTTACTATCACATAAAAATCCATTGAGGACATAGTCTTAGAGGTATTTGGTGTATATATAGTATTTTAGTATGGTTTCCCCAAAAACAGGGGACAAATGAAGGGCCAAAAAACCCAAAACAAAACCAACCCTAATTTTGCCTTTCTGTATCTTAGAAGTGATTCTTTTTTTTATTCTTATTCAAAGAAAAAATTAATAGTTCCAAAACAGTTTTAGGGGTGTTTTTTCCACTACTACCCCCCAAGAGAATTTTTTTAGTACTGTGAACAAGCTAAACTTTCACAGTGCAGATGTACCCCACTGCTCCAGCACCCCAACCAAACAGCTTATTTCACGCTGCCCAAATGTTCTGGGAAAAGAAAGACATTTCAGCTGGTTTCGTTCTGAGTGGCAGTATGCATTCAGAACTGTAGGTAAATATAGACGGATAAAGATGACATGCGTTCTGTAACTGATCTCTGGAGGTGACACTTTTGGAGAGGTACTGAGGGTTCCCAGCTATCTGTAACCCTCAGTCACTCACAGTGTTGGTTAAAGTTGAAGAGCAGTGGGTTCAAGGACACTGCCTGTTGGAGCCTGTGGGTTTTACAGTACAGAAGCAGTGCAAACAGGAATGCAGCAAGACCTGTGGAAGTTTGTTCTCAGCACACAGAAGGTCTACAGTCAAGCTGACTTTTAATTTAGGAGCTTTAAGATATGCTTGAGCTTCCTATGTGCAAGGCATACCTCATGGTAGCTGTAAATTATATTTTTTTTCCTGAATGTAACTTTTTAAAAATCTATTTTCAGCAGAACATGGCTCTATCTTATTGGGAGCTTTTGTATGCTTGCAAAAAAAAGTATAAATTAACCTTTTCCTCCCCACCACCTCTCCTGAGTTCTGATTTGGGTAGTTAGAGGTTTTGTGTAAGCTCCACTCTGAATTTGTTGCATTGATGTCTTTGGAATGCACACTTATAAAGATTATGTAATGCTTTAGCATTTAAAGGTTATTGCATAAACAGGTATTCAGTTTTACAGGTTGGTTCCATATTTATGTCCCCACTAAATATTTCCTTGAAAAGGAACTGAGAAATTAAAGAATATGTACCTTGCATGTTTAATATCTCCTTCAATAACAGTTTAAATGATATCTGCTGAGATAATTAAAAAGATGCTTTGTCAGTATATTATTCCATTTATTCTCTCTTTCTCCGGCCCCCAAGTGTAGACTGAAATAATTGAAATCAATCTCTTTTTTCTATTTATTGTTAGTCTTGCCTTCAGGGTATCTGGACTTGAGTAGAAAACTGTATAGGAACATGCTGGGTGTTTGTTTTTAAAACAATCATTTCCATTTTTTTATGTGAAATTTCTGCTAGCTCTTGCTACATCATCCTGTTAGATTCTGCTCTGAGCACTTTGGATTTAAACTGTACTGTAAGTATAAGTTGCTGCTGTACTATCCTACTGTTGGTAGCTGGTTAATGGGTATAATGGATTATTCACTGTGTGCATGTACAAAAAAAGTGGAAATGAGGTAAGGGAATTAGTTACTTGTAACTAGGTTTTATTCCTTTTATGCTGATGTGCCAAAATGGAGTGCAAGCTGTACACAGATTAATGTTTCACTAACTGAATTATTTTTATTAGAAATATATTCTAATCCTTCCTAGCTGTCTTATCAGAAAGGATTTGCCTTAAAACCAAAAAGCAAGAATTGAAACTCAAGGGAAGTGACCTTCACTTGTTGAAATGTCTAAGGCAATTCTCTGCTGACATAGGGTAAGAGATATGGCTGGTGAGATAGCTGAGCCGCCAGCGTAGTGCAGTGGTGGAAAGGTTAGCGTGAATTTGGGATATGCAAGCATGATCCTTTAAAGGAAACAGAAGTCTTGGTAACGGCCCATGAAAATCCAGCAGGGGGAAGGGAGCATAAACCTTAATGTTAAGAAAAACCACTTAACTTGAAGAATGATTTGAGACCGAGTTCTGATGGATGTTCACAACTACTTTTTGTGAGAAGACTAAGAATTAGGAAGCTTCTTTTAACATTTCTACAAATTCTATTATTAAAAAAAGTGACTATTAATTTCCAGTGATGAAGCCTGATAAGGCTTTTGGAAGGGACGGACAGAACAGGGAATTACTGAAGAAAGGAAATTAAGTTTGTGCTATGAACCCCTGGGTGCTGGATGTGTTGGTAATACAAGGTGGCAGGTGGAGAGTGTGAAGTGATCAGATTGTTGTTTGTACTGTATTTGTATTCTGTTAACCAGCAGAAGCCCTTAAGTGTGAGTTATCTGCAGGCAACCAGAAAATATTCCTCTCTCTCCTTTTGATAGATAACTTGGCTTCTAGGGTTTATATTAGAATTATCATTTGTTTGCTTGGCTTTTTTTTCTTCCTTTCTGATGTATTAGAGCTTAAGCACAAACAGAGAATGAAAGTGGGATGCATCAGTTCATCCTGAGGCTGATTTCTGGCTTTATTTGGTCTCCCTTCCACCAGGGAAAGAAATTATGTCTTTCCTAGTACTTTTCAGGAGTTTTAGCAGACAAGTTCTTGGTGACTGAAAAATATCTAATACTCCCGTCTTGTATGATATAGTGCTTTATAATGGTTAGTAAAAGGGGCTACAGCAAGTAAGTTGGCTGTATTTCACTATGAGCATCTGTAGCCATCAACTCTTTGCTTTCAGCTCAGGGATCTAACCATTTTACCCTTCCAAGCCATGCATCTCTACTTTCATTCCAGGGCACTGAAGGAAAAAGGCTTGTCACTTTATTATTACTGTGGCAAATAACCAGCCAAAAAGAAAAAAAAAATTAAAGTACTAGCATTTAGACATCAGCAAAAGGGGTTGTCTGAACTAGTCTAGCTGTTCTGTTTGCTCAGCCCTCTATTTTAAAGTTCTTCATTCACTACAAAATATCTTGTAGTCCCTTTGTATCTCAAATATGATATAGATTCCAAATGACTGTAATTAGGCAGAAAAGATATTTCTTAGGGGATTTTGAACATGAACATGAGTAATGGTGGCTTTTCTTGTTGTGTGCTAGGATCATGAGGAGGTGCTATTTGAGTGATGTGGTTCAAACATTACTGTGCATGTTGAATCCAATCTTCCTTGGCAGTCTTATTGTCTTATACTTTCTTAATCCCCATATAGCCACCTTTTTGTGCTTGCTGAGTGTGGGGATCTTTAATTCAGTATAACCTGGTAAAGACTGTTCAGGTGTCAGTATAAGCACAGGATATCTTAATGTAGAAGAATTGCCTCAATTGCAGAATTTTTCTTGCTAATGGTAAAGTAGAATAGATCACAAAGGCCATTAAGAAGCTGATGATCCTGGAGGCGATTAGCTGAAAAAGCCAAAGAAAAAGACAGAGTATATTTCTCAGTCACTGTGATTTTCACACACTGGAGTCCCAAAAAGCAAATATTCTCCTTGCAGATCTGTGTATCTATTTTGTATATGTAATTTATGTATGTATATAATATATTAAACAAGCCATTTACAATGTAAAAGTGATGCTGAATTTTATTTCCCACTGTAGTCCATAGGCATGCACACATGTATTGGAGCAGTTTGTCTAATGTTTTCCTTAGTACATACGGTCTCTGTGCAGGGGAAAAGTATGTTAAAGGAAGAGCAAGATTTGCCCAGTCTCATGGGCTGACCTTAAGTCTCACTAACTTGAAGCTTCTTTCATGTTCAATAGATGCTGTGCCTGCACTGAATGTACATAAAGTACATGATGATCTTGCCTGTTTCATGGCTTCATGTGCCAAATATATTTGACAAAATCCATGGTTAGTTACATCTAGCAAATATATAGGTGATTTCTGTTAATGGGGTTCCCTGTTTATCCTGCTATTAAAATGTGTTCTCCATGACCAACAGTCTCCTTCCATGCTGCCTCTCAAAATTACTTGCTTTGCTTAAGTATGTGCTATTACATAACTCCATCAACTGTCAAAATTCACTCAGTATCTATCCCATCGTATATCAAGCTTCAGTAAACCAAGCAGTTAATCAGTAATAACTCTTGAGGTGATGCTAATTTTCTTCAGAAAAGATTGGCCATAAAGGGAGATGTCTTCATTCTAGATTCCTTATTTAAATAAGGGTATGCTACATCCAGTCACATGTCTGTGAGGTTAACTCACATCAGAATAAAAGATGGAAATTACAGACCCTAGGATATACACCCAAGAATAATATAGGGCCCATCAGCAATCGCACTGAAGCTGATGAATATTTGCTGTTGACTTCAGTGGGAGTAAGACAAGGGGACCCGTGTAATTTATAGCGAGATTCTTAATGCGTGCAGTTTCCTTTCATCTTGCTCAGTGCAATTACATTGATCCAGACATTAGATTGTGGCATGCTCTCCTTTATTAATGAGTAGCTGACCTCAGCAAAGATTTATTTTTAGCCTATTTTGACTTCAAAAATGCCATTTTATACAGCCTATAATGTGTCTGCTCTATCTTCTCCTATGAATGCTTTGCAGTATTAGAAAAATCAGTAATAGTAACCTTTTTGCCCTGTGGTTCTCATCTGCTTAATACTATTGAATTTGGAAGGAGACAAGACTATTATAAATTTAGAATTTGAAACAGTACTGTGCCTCTATTTTTCCATAAGATGGACTGTGATTCATCATTATGCAATGTCTAACATAATTAATAGTTATTATAGTCTTTATTATGGATCTGTAGATATATCTAAATAATAATAATGCCCCGAACACACCTTTCTATTTTGACTTGCTAATTGTTAGTGTTGTGCTATTGCTCTGACTGGCTTTATAAACCAACCCTGTAAGAACACAGGGAAATTGCATATAGTGGCTATCTAATATGTAATTTTCTTCAAGCACCCATGTTTTTTACAGCAGATTTTGCTTAAGGGAGTAACTTCAAACTGTTCTTCAGATTTAAGTGCTGTGTGGAAAGGATTACTTTGGATTACTGTTCCATTTTTCAGGATATTGATTTAAAGCTTTTATTAGATTGATTAATGATGTATCACTAGTATCTGCAGGAGACTTAAGACCTGGTCTTGATAACAGAATTTGTTTTCATTTCTGAAGCCTTAATTTAAAGCATTAAATAACATATCATACTTCTGAATGAAGCCTGTTCAGAAGAATGTCTGAATATGGTCCAACACCTTAAAAGACGGAGGAGTTAGAACACAAGCAAAGGCTGGAGTATTCATGTCCCTGTCTAAAACAAAGGCCTGGGTAGTCTCATCTAAGGTCTAAATTGCAACACTTTGATAAAATTCTCCCATTAACGACCCTATGGCCTAGAGTCTTGTAGTCATTCTATATTCCATATTTTCTATATTCATGTTCTAGTGGAACAGATTAAAATTCTTTTCCTTAAAATATTCTTTTTAGGTAGTTAGTAGACACTTTTGTGTGAAGATCCAGGAATTATAGGGCCACAATTTTATTGACATCACAGAGATGTGGTGGGATGGCTCCTATGACTGGAGTCTTGGAATGGAAGGATACAAGCTCTTTAGGAAGGACAGGAAGGGGAGATGAGGAGATAAGGGGAGATGAATGGAGAGTCGCCCTCTGTCAATGACCAGCTGGAGTGCATGGAGCTCTGCCTGGGGATGGATAAGGAGCTGAGCAAGACCTCTACTGCAGGTGGGGTCTCACAAGAGCAGAGGAGCAGAATTACCCCCCCCTTGACCTGCTGGCCACACTCCTCTTGCTGCACCTCAGGATACAGCTGCCTCCTCCCTGGCAGTGTTCAAGGCCAGGCTGGTTGAGGCTTTGGATGACCTTGTCTAGTAGAAGGTGTCCCTGCCCATGGCAGGGCAGTTGGAACTAGATGATTTTTAAGGTCCTTTTCAGCCCAAACGATGCTATGATTCTGTGGTATAATCAAACAGTTTAGTGCATACCTTTTCAAACTGCTCATAGCAGAGCATTTGCAGTTTTAACCAGAAAACAAATGTATTCACAAAGATGAATACATCCAGTATTACAAAGATGAATACATTACAAATTACAAAGATGAATACATCCAGTGTTACAAACATGTAACTCTGGACAGAAACAAATCAATCTATCTGTTGTAAGATACTCACCAAATGATAATGTAAAAATTCTTTTTTCTTCACTTATTCATTTTTAAGTTAAACATAGTTGAATATATTGGATAATGTTACAATTTAAATGTTCTGCCTGACCTTGCACACTTATTAAGATAAGACATCCACTCTGTTTTTAATGAGCACTTTGCAGGAATGATCCCTTTGGGATTAACAACTTGGAGGACATGTAAGGAGTAGTGCAGGATAGAAAAAGACTATGTTTGTGTCCAAATTAATGTTAAATGATAGAAGCAGAAACCAAATTCAAATTTCAGTTAAATGGAGTTAATTGATATTGGCTATTTATATGTCAGATGTCACACTGAACATTTGGAAGCTGTGGTGCATATGGCCCATTATGAGCCACGTAGTCAATATGGTTAAAGTAGGTACACATCTGACAGCTGACATTTCTTTTTTTTGGGGGGGGGGGGGAAGCTCTGTATTGTGGAATTTCATTTTCAGGTCTCATTATGTTAACTTGGAAAAATCTGGGTTTGAGGTATGCATTTGGAAGATGCTTCCCCTTGAGTTACATGGCTTTTTCGAATTTTTAGTTTCACTTGGCATATGTAGGAAGGTAGTATAAGGCCAGGATCATCAGCATCTGGCACAGATGCCAAAAATAGATGGATTTGTATTTTAAGAGGAATATAGCTCACCCAACACACTTCTCCCTGATCGGTGCTATGAATGCAAATAGCGTCAGGCCTCTGTGCACTCTCCTTCTGTGAGCTGTGAGGAACAGCAGGAACCATGTGCTGGTTCCTGTCGTGCTCTAGATTTGGTGGAAGTCAAGACCCCCTGTCTGTTTTAGAGGCACAGCAATGATAACTGACAGTATCTTGCTTCTCCCAAGCCCTGCTGAATTTCTACAGATGTAATAATCTCTAAACTAAAAAAAGAATATGATCTGGCACGGCGTCCTGATTTGCTGATGATCCTTGTTTCAGAAGGGTGGATTGTTTCCTGAGTTAATGATATTTTTCTCTCCATTTGGTCCCCACAAGCACTTTTATGATAACCCTGCTACAATTTAACTCTACCTTCTATATTGTCATAGTAGGGTTCATTAATAAGGGTAAGGCCTTGGATCTACTGTATACTGTAAAATATCTCCTAGAGATCAGTTTAATTATAGTCATATAAAATGTAGTGAAACAGCTGTGGTGAAGCTTGTTATTACTGTCACATATTAGTGTTTCCAGGCCTCCTGCTTCATGTGGAAAAGTAGCCAACTTTTGGTTGGAGTTTTTACATTCCAAATGTTTTCTTAGCATAAAATCCACTCATGTGAAGGATTGCTTGGGTGTGACAGATGGCATATTCTGCATGATGTAAAAGGATTTTGGGGGCAGAATTTTTTTTTTTAAAGACAACTTTTTTAATCTATTAAGTGATTGGCAGATTATTTTTGTCCACTTTTTTCCCCCTTCTGAATTTTTATGCTTTTAACACAGGTCTTTGTATTTATTTTCATTCTTCTCTGAAAATATTAATGGTTGACATCTTGCGGGTTTTTTTCCCCATTGTTGAGTGCAGTTCTGTTTGGATTTTATTATTTAGCTTGTGGACAGTGTGAATAGTTTTTCAGGCTGTGTCTAACTTCTGCCCAAAATTAAACACACCAGGCCAGAGAGAGTCAGAGCAAGTAGATCTGAAGTTGTAATAAGTGCTGTTATAGAAACAAACAGCAATTCTGAGGGATCTGACAAGGTTGATTACTCTACTTACCTGTGCAATACAGAACAAGCTATGCCTATTGATGTCAAATGATTGCCGAACTTGTTCCTAAATATACTAGCCATGAAGATTTCACACTGCTTGAAGGAAATCTATTCCATTGCTTTGATATTCTTATCATTAGAAAGATTTTCCTACTTACAAACATAAATCTTTCTTGCTGAAATCTAAAGAGTGTTGCTTCTTTTCTGTAATGGGAATAAAGATTATTTTTTTTTTAAGCCATCTTTTATGTACTCAATGCACATTATTTGCGGATTGCAATCACAAAAGACTTAATGGTTAGGGAGACTTGGTTTGAATTCTTCAGAGCCACCCCATGCTAACTGCATTCATGCAGCATTCAGACACAATATTATAGTACTGCTGTTGAAATTTATCAACTCAGACTTATAACCAAGTTTTTGTTTTAGGCCTTCACAGTGTCAAGACTATTTTTAAGCATATATATGTAGAGTAGCAGTAATACCATTTGTTAGACCAAACAAAGCGGTTGACAGAAAACATTTGAGTGTTGTGGTTCCACAAGCTCTCTTCAGGTTTGAAATAAAAGCTGCAAGCGTCAAAGCTAAATGAAAAATGAGAAAACTGTTTTTGTTCTGACTGTTTAATATATCTAGTTTAACTACCTCAGAGAAGAAGCTATTGCTATCCATGGAGCAGACAGGCCACCTTGGTGTGGAAAGGTATTTCAGGGTGATTTCCTTCTCTTGTAGAACATGAAAAAGTTACTGTCAGAAACAAATGGTTTAATGGATTAAAATGTGATTAAACTCAGCACACACATTCTGATCTTTAATTTAACTTTCAGGTTTATATTTTTATATCTGAAGGAGGAGCCAGGTGAGACTCAGTTATATTTTTCCAAATAACCCAGTTAATGTAATAAAATGTTACTTCTAGTCTCCAAACTTGTCTGTCTTACCTGCTTAAAGTGTCAGAGTTATAGTAACTGACCTTGGAAGTATTCAGGCTTTTGTCTAGTTGAAGATGTCTTTAATTCATTTGTTAAACTAGCACTTGTTTTGAAGAAAGTAAGGATTTATCTAATGTGGTTTTATTGCTAGTACATAATCCTAGCCAGTGTCACCTAATCCCAGCTCAGTTGTCTAGTATTGAAATTTATGCCCTCCTGCAAAACTTTATACACCATAGTGTAGGCTCTTATCTCAAAGATGGTATGTCCAGCCACATACTTCCAAGAAAAGCAAGCCTGTTGAATTTATTGATTTGTCCTGTTACTCCATCGCAGGTGGCTGCACACTCATGATTGTGTGAAGCACTAAGTGTATTTCAGTGTATTATTTATAGCTGCTCTGTTGTTAAACTCTGGGTTGACAAATCTCAATAAATAATCATGAGTGTTCAGTGATAATTACAGCTCCAACAATAGACTCTTAAACAGGCATATATATCTGTCATACTTTATAATAAGGTGCTATTTTAAGTGGTTAATTCGTGATTAGGAGATATTAATAATAAATAATATTTCCCAATAGGGTGCACAGGTCATTAGTTACATAAGTCATGGCTGTAGCTTATTCTCATAAATCACTAACTCCTACAGTCATTCTTTTAAATGTATATGCAGCATACTATCTATGATAATAACAAGAGGACTTAAAACGTCTCTTAATGACCTACTAACCATCTATAAATGAACCCTTAATCCAAAGGAGGCCTCAATCACCCATCATTTATTTATCTATAGTTTGTTCTTTATACCATTACCATTTCTTATTTTCTGTAACATACATTTCGCTGAATGGTTGTAAAGCAGTATTGAATGATTTGACTTAGATTTGTAGGCCTATTGCAGTCTTGGGAATATGACTTAGCAAAACACTCTCCAAAAAGTGATCTATTACTTTCATTGTTCTTTTTTGTAACTCAGCTAGTTTTTATTGGTTATGGATTATATTTCTAGAATTGAAAGGCCTTCTACCTATCTTAGCTACTTACACTAAGGTACATAAGTAATGCTACTTTAAGTACAAGAGGGAATATCTTTGTAATAAATCTCTTTTGCCAGCTGTGAAGAATCTGTGAGGTTATCATGTTTCACTGAATGATAAGCTTTGTACCAGTTTGTTCATTAATAAATGCCATGAATCAGACATCTAAACAATTTGATCTTGTGTTGCTTAACTCTGGCTCTTGTTTGAGGCCAGATACTGTGCAAACTTCAACTTAGGTCAAGTGTAACAGTTGTTTTTTCTGAAAAAGTTATCACTGTAAAAATAAAAGCATTATGGCTTTGAATATCGTACCAAATGTTCTTAGTAGATACACCGGTGACAAAGGCTCATTCCAAAGGGAACTCACAAGTTGTAGTTTTATCACATGTTGTTTGGAGGACTGTTGATATCCATAGTTTTCTTTGTATAGCTGCAAACCTCATTTTGAATCTTATCCACCCAGTTGTTAAAATGCTTTCCATTTCCCTTACCAGAAGTACTTTTCCTCAGCTAATGTTGTTTTCTTTGCAGTCATCAGATCACCTGGTTCTGCTCTATTCTTCCCTGAATTGCTCTCTACAGACTTTATTTAATCTACCTGCCAAAGACATTTTTCTCCTTTTATTGATATGGAGGCACTAGACCAGCCTTCAAGAATTAAAGGAAAAAAGAAAAAGCTACTACTGTAAACTGAAAAGGGAACCCAAAATATTAGCTACCTTAAAGTAAGAATAAGATTTGCTTGTGGCATATATCATGTATCTAAATGTGATGATTACCTGGAATTATACAGTTATTTTCTCCTCTGTGATATTGTAGGATTGTATAGATTAGCCTAGCAATGTGTTTTGGGATCCTATTCATGGTGTAAGTCCAGAGACTTCTACAAAATTAAATGGGGAATAATTTGTTGAAATTTTTTTTCTAAATAATGTTGCTTTTTGAGACTGACACTCATCCATCATGGATATTAAGTGGGAAAGGGGAATCTTATCCTAGAAGGAATAGCAAGGGAGAGGCACGGAGAGTCAGATATGGTGTGGGAATTGCTGGGATGCTGCCTTTCGGAGAAATGCTTGTGCTTCTGGGAAGACAGACAAATGTGTGCAGTCTACCTCTTCAGACTAAAATCCTGGGAATAACTATCCCTGTAAAGCCAAGGAGTTATGGTAGAGGTAATAAAGAGACCGTGTCTGACTTCTGTACTGCATAGCAATGCTGTTGTTCTTGAAGGTGGACAAGACTATTATCCAGTGACAGAACTCAAGGGGTGGGATGTGTGTCAAGTGTGATTGTGTGGGGATGTCTTAGTGTTATGTGGGCTCTCCTAACATGGTGAGATTTGGCAGAGGCTAGGAAGCAACGGTGTTGGAGTACACCTGTGTTCCTAATAGTCATACTGTTGAGTTGTCAGCTATATTGATTTTGGGGAGACTTAAAATCAGAATTTCATGAAGACATCCTGATATGGGCCTAAAAGATGAGGGATCTTTAGATTTAGCTTAAGCTATCTGCATTATCCTTGAGGCAACCTTAAATTTAGTTTGAATTTGGGATGCTGCAAATTCCACCTGTACTTGTGGATGGAAGCCCTTGTAGAAAGGATCTCAGGATGATTTGGCTAGCTGTCATTAGTTGTGTGGCAGTGCTGTGAGGACAGATGGCACACATGGAAGGTGAGTGTGCACTCACCAGGAAGGAGGTGTTTGTTCTATCACAACTGTGGTCTCAGAGTTTTTCTAGTAGAAAAGTAATATGCAAAGTTGACAAGTTTATTCTTAAACACAGCATCGAACTTGTTTCTACACTGGAGTCCAGCCATTCTACTACATCCTGGTACTGCCTGTCAGATCTTTAGGACTGCTCAGCACAAGGCTTAGGACTGAGGATGTAACTAGCTTTATGACCGTGCTAAAGGGAGAACATACCTTTGTACATGCTAAAACCTTATCTGAAAATTCTGTGCGGAAAAACGGCCTGCCACGTTGTAGCTGAAATACAACAATGAGGTTAATAAACTAGTGCTAGTAATGAATTAAAATGTGAAGAGACTGTTCTAATCTTTCTCCTTTCCTGAAATTGAAGCTATAACATAAGGCACTGGGTAATGTGAAACTACAGTCACAGTTCTTCAAGGAAGTTCAGTGTTAATTTTGTTCTTGAAGTCTCTGAATTTAAATTGTTGTTGACAACATCTGAGCTGATGAAATATTAAATCTTAGTAATCATAACAGAATATGCACACAAAAAATAAACCATTTTCTTGTCACTTGTAAAACTGCTTCACACCATTCTGGGACTTGTTTTCACCAAAATGGTCAAAAAATTCCATATTTTTATCATTTCTGAGCAGTGTTCTACATTTAGAGCCTAATCCCCAAATCTGCTAACGTCCTGCTAATCTGCTAATTCATGTGAACCATCTTTTAGAGAGGGTATAATACTTTTAGCCATGTACAAGTTGATGGAGAGTTGTACTCGCACAGTGCAGAACAGAGTTAATGAAGCAAATAGAATTTCTGCTTGGGAGTCTGTTTCTCTGGTGTTAGTGGAGAGATCACTATGTGCCATAATATAGAGATGCTTTGGATTCAACAGGCTGAAGTCCCACTTACTTTAGCACTTGAGATTAAACCCCTTGTTTCAGTGCTCAATTATTTCAAGATCGAGCTGAAGAAAGTAGCTTTCTGCTTAAGGACTATGAGCTGAGGCCCTGCTCTGATTTTGAAGGTACTGTTTATCCATTACCTTAAGTGTAATGTGTTATGTCTAAGAGTACTGTTCTGAACATTTGGGAGATTCCTCTGCTGGTATATTGCTATAGTTTTCATCACCAAATAATCTCATAGTATATAATGTACCATATGCATGATGCATATTGCAATATCCTGTCTTTTTTAGAGCATAATGTATGCACATCACCGGATTGGTGTATACTCTACTATGATATATTTATTTCTGAACAGCAATATTTGAAGTATGTTCCCAGCAGACCCTGAATAAACAGTGAACTCGAGTGGCCCTGGAGCAAAGAACTGAGATACAATATCAATGTGCTTGTGTTCACACATTTAGCCTATGAGTGATGAGGGATTTAAAGGCTTTTTGTATTTCTCTGTTGAAAGACTTGGGGGGAAGTGCAGGCAATCCACGTGTATGTTGGTCTAATCTCTGGAGAGCAGGAGAACCTACTAGTAGTGAAGCTCAACTGGGAAAGATGCAGTTCATTTGCTAGACTGGCTGTTTTCTTGGGATGTTCATAAAAAAAGTCACTCTGCCACTTTGTGCTCTTATCCATCTCTGGAATGTATGGATGTTGCTAACCCTGAGCCTTTGACGACTGCTGAATGAACAGGTGACACACTGCTGAGTCACTCCCTAAAACAGAGAGAACAGATCTGATCACACAGTTTGGTGGTGCGGAATATCTTCTCAAAGATCCCCTCCCCAGAAAACCCATCAGATAACGTACCTCTATTTCTGTCTCCAGTGCTGAACTGCATTTTTTGCACCTGTTAAATATTAACAGAGTGCCTTATCCTAGGCTGGCTCATCTCTGTTTATGCAGACACATAGGTAATGGTGCTTTGGAACAGAAAGCTATGTACTCCTCTGTCAGCCTTTTGCTAGGAGTGCTGCAGTAAAATTAATTACTTCATCTCCCTGTTCCAGAAAGGTCATGCGAACTAAGAGTTTTGCTTTACTGAGCTGATTTGATCTGCATTATATGCACTCTTTTGAGGAAGCTTGGTCAGCCTGAAGAGTATGACAGGGTAGCAAGTGCTTTTATGCTAAAATTGCCATCTCTCTGTTGTAATAAAAACCCTCACTTTGTCATGATGACAATGACCAGCAGCTCTGCTGGTTTTCACTGTCATTTCCAGCCTTCATTCTCTTTGTAACTCCTGACTATAAATCATCTTCAGTACTCACTATACACAGCACACGTCAAGACATATAAACTGCTGATTATTAAACTGTTTTCCCCAGTCCCATTCTGCATAAAAGGCCACTGTCTGCTGCCTCTGGTTTAGTAAAATATTTACCTGTCAACAGGAAATTATTCCTTCTTTTGTATAGAGAGAAGATGAGATTACTTTGTCATATTCGTGTAATACTCTGTTCATCTGGGAAATTCTATAGCTCATTGAACTTTGTGTAGCACAGTAATATTTGATGCAAAGAAAATAAATCAGCTTCAAACTATTAGTCTAAGATAGTGATAAGAATGGAGATAGGAATTTCCTGCATCATATAAGGTATTGTGTGATTTTTTGTTTGTTTGTTTCAGGTCCTCGTTACAAGTTCTGCAGCAGTAGTCCTAGCTTCCTCCTGTTCTGTATCCTTCCAGTAACAACTATGGGGTGATGAAATGTAGACACTGGACAGGGTCTGGGCTGTAAATCATATAAACTATTCTGGTTTTCCACACTGTAATTTGTATTCTTGTATTTCTTCCCTTTTTTTGGTCCCCTACCTTACTCCTCACTACAAACTTCCTCTTTCTTTGCTTCATCAGGAGTCTTCACCTGCATAAAGACACTGCCTCATACATACTCTCCACACAGATTTTGGCTTGTATTTTATGAGAAAATTGGCAGAATTCAGCATGACACCACTTACAATAGCTTCTATAATTTTCTTTTTCCCTCTGTTGCCGCTTTTTCCTCTCTGATATTTTCCTTTACCTTTCCCTCAACTTTTTTCCTTGTCTTTCTTCACTCACAGCTGTAAATCTGATCTTTACTCTTGAAACAAAACAAAACAAATCAAATATTGTGCTAACATTATTTAATTTTATTTTTTAAGTTCTGTCTTAGATGGCCTCAACTGTTGTTCTTAAACCATTTTCAGCTGTGTTCTAGTTGAAGAAGCAACAAATCCTGATTTCACCAGCTGTGACCTGTCAGGAAGCTGCCGTCAACATTCCATACATAGTGAAACTTTTCCTCCACTACGCCTTTCTGGCACATCATTTTCTAGGATGGAGTTAACAGCAGCTTTCTTCCCAGGATTTGGGATTTAGTCCATGAGCTTTGTCTTCAGTCCTTTGCTCGTCTTCTACAGCTACTCTTATTCTCCTCTGCCAACCTAAATTAAATTGCAAATTTGTAAGCTGCTTACACATCATAGTTCTGTCCAGCTAAAATTCCTACCAGGTTCTTGATGAAACAACATCCTTGTTTCTAGGCTTGACATTCTTCTCGTATGCATGTGACACAGTGTATTCTGTGCCTGTGATTTTCACCGTATTGCCACTTTGCATTTCCATAATCTGTCCATTTTTGTTGTACTAGAAATACAGGACTTGCTTTACTTTTCACGCCTCAGGAATTAGATCAGCAGCTCCCTATATCCTGTGTATGTATTGAGATGACATCTTCCACCTTCAGTCTCTTGGTGATTATCTTCATTCTTTCACTTTCTCTCATGTTGAGCTTACTTGTTAGTAATTGTTAATTGAGCTTTACACACATTGAAGGAGTTTGACTTGAATATCTTCAGAAGCATGTGATGTATAAAAGGAAGGTTAGACATGTTCTGCTTGGGTGGTGCTAGGTATCCTGTCTGGATAATCTGGAAGTCATGCTATCCCTATTCTTATACATACCTTCTTATGTGAAGACATCAGAGTATAATAATAACACATGTTAATTAGACAATTTATTGCTTTCTTCACCCAGCTAATGGCTGGGTTAACTGAGCAAATAACAGATATCAGATTCTAAGCTAAAAGAAGATTTTCCAGTTTGTTAAGCAACTTTACTAAAATTATAAACTTGTGGTACCCACAGGAACAGATCCAGAAATACTCAACTTCTGGTCCAGTTTTGCAGTGAGATATTACTAACATGAAAAATCATCATGAATAAGTAATGTGACTCAAGTTTTCCCCTGTATGCACAGTGGTGTTTCTAGGTAGTATTGATACTTTGTTCGTTTCCCCATTCCCTTTAGAATTGAATTTCTAATGTCTTAAAAATGTAGGGATTTTTTTCTTTGTTGTGTAACTTCACAAATTCGAAGAGCTGGACATCAAGTATAACTCGTGCCCAGTATATTTGTGCTATTGTAATTAATTCTTGTGAGATGGATTTGCCTAAGAATGACAAACTCTTTGGAAGAGCTGTCTCATGAATGCTATTGTAGTCCTATTAAATCTTGTGTAACAAATCTTTCTTCAGTTAGTTTTAATTATGAGTAATTTAAACAGATAAAATGCAATCTTACGCTACTAATAACTGAACAGTCCTCAGGCTAAATTCTGCTTACCTGGTCTCTGAAGCAGAAAATTTATCCTCCCTTGGTGTGTGGATTTAATTTTTTGTTTGTTCTCTCTTCAGGGTGGAGGAGTTTGTAGTGGACTTTGTGTTGCAATGCTCAAAGACAGTGACCTCACCATGATACCATAACTGTTGTTACACACATGCAGGATATAAAGGCTGTGTATTACAGACATAAGGTGTTTTTCCTTAAGATGTATGGACTGCCTCTTCCACTGTCTCCTTGAGCCTCCCTACCCTTTCTGGTATTTTGATGCTGAGAATGTAGCTTTGCCATTACAAAGCCTCTTCACGGCTTTAATGGCAGCATTCACCTTTGCTTTACAATAAGATCCTGGTGTAAGCAAAGAGCCAGAGATTGATTGAGGTTGGAAGTCGTTGTTGGTGATAGTCCCATTCAATCCCTCTGCTCAAGCAATATTAACTAAAGCAGGTTGCCCAGTACTGTGTCCAGTCTGGTTTTGAATATCTCAAAAGATGGAGACTCCACAAGATCTGTAGGAGACTTGTTCCAGTGTTCAACCACCCTCAGAGTAAAAACCATTTTTTTCCTTTTGCATATGAATAGAACTTCCTGTATTTCAATTTGTGTTAATTGCTTCTTGTCCTGTCACTGAGAAGGTTTGTCTTCATCATTTTAACTTCCCCAAATCAGACATACACACATGGTTAGGATCCCCCTGAGTCGTCTTCTCAGGTTGTACAGTCCCAGTTCTCTCAGTCTCTGCTCATATGTCAGATGTTCCAATCCCTTATTATCACCTTGCACTTCATGTTGGTCAAACTTACTGATGCTCAGATTTTACTTATCTGGGAAGTTATTAACAGTGCTAGGAATACTTGTGTGTAAAAAATTTTTGTCTATGATTACAGTAATCTGAATGGGGCAGCAGGTACAATCTAGTACATATTTGAAGGGAAATACTGAATTGGAACTTTCTCTTCAGTCAGTCCAAAGCATTTAAGGCAGTTCTACTTTGAATGCTGTGTCCTTCTAGCACTCTGATCTGCATTGCACACCAGTTATCCTGATTCTAGACTTCAACTGCCTGCACAGAAATGTTTTAAAGGGGGGAAAAAAAGAAAGATGGTTTTAACGTGCTCGTCCTGGTATCTGACCTCAGTATAGCTCTCACTGTTTAATCATGGCTCTGTGTCTTACTGGAATCCTAACCAAGAAATCAGGTCAGTCAGGTCAGTTCCGATTTTTTTTTTTTCCCAGATTTTTATTCTTAGCATTTACTGCTTTTTTAAATCTGTACATTCATTTCTGTTGTTTCTTCTGTGTTACATTTTTTGTCTTTCCACAATTTTACTACTTGTGTGTTAAATCTAGAGTCTCTTTCCATGTATGTAAGCCCTTCTTCATGCCTTTTTGCATTGATTCCCTCACTAGAGTCCTGCTCCTTCTTGATTTTTTTTTTTCCTTGTCTTTTGTCTTTCTGCTTCTGGCAGTACTACAAACCTCTGCTACCAGTGTAATTAAAGATCTTTTGACCTATCTTTTTTTCTCCCCAAAATTGTTTGGGTGTTTATATTGGAGTACTCAGTTATCTGTCTTTTATTCTTTTCTCTCTACTTTTTTTTTACAGGTAGCAAGAACTTATTCTTGGGTGTTAGAGTTGATACCAAAAGCAAAACATTCTGACACTGAGGTATCTAGATCAGAGGGGTTTGAAAATAAAATCAGACTACAGTAGATCTTCATGCAAGATATCTGTACCACTCCTTGGGGTTAATTTAATTAAAAGATACTCTTAGTGAAAAGATTAATGCTGCAACAGTCATTCCTGTGCCTCAGACTTTACAGTATTAGTGTAGGGACACCAAAATGGCAAAAATGAGACTTAACCGAATCAACTTAGTAGGCAGGACTGAAAAACAAGTAACCCTTAAAGAATGCCTACAATCAATGTGAATTATGATGACCCACCTCTAATGTTACCTTACAACCTGATTCAAAATTATGGAAAGACCATAACTGAGGTTAGGAATACAGTAGGAAATTTCTTTTTAGCATTTTCTTATTCTTTTTCTTAATTATTTTTCTTTTTCATGGCTGTAATGTTAATTGGAGGGACACCACTGAATTAAAACACTGTAAAAAAAGGTATTTCCCAACACAGACTAAAATTAGATCATTTTGAAACAGGTGTCATCTTTTTTTCTATAAAGGTATTGTTCCAAACTCATTATTTATGTAATATTTCACAAAGCAAAGGTCCTGTTTTCTGTGGCAAAAATAAGATTTGGGCTGTTAGCATGTATTGGATTTTGATTCCCTTAGTCACTTGAAAGCTTTGGAACTTTCATCTCACTTAAATGTTGTCAGCTGTGGAATGGGAAGGAATCTTCCATTGACTGTAAGTGTTGGGTGGTGTGTGTGCTTGGGGTGTCAGAATTAAACTCTTAAACCTGACAGAAGCTGACATTCTCTTTTCTCACACAGCCATTCAGTACTTTGTGTGAACTTCTGTTATGTCAGCACAAGTGTTTGTGAAGTTGCTTAATTAACTGAACCAGAGACTTAATGCAGCTTAAAACTACCCTTGGAAAATGTGTTATTTCTAACCTGAATCAGTTTGTTCCATCACTATGCAAATGATTGTGCTGACATGGATTGGGTGTAGCAGAGACAGTTATTGTTTGGTGGCAATGATTGTTTATAGCAGCTTCACCTGTTCATTAAATGTGCATAAGGTGTGTCAGTTCCCTTTTAAAGTCAGAACTTCCCTAACTTACCTTGAATGTGGAAGTAATACCACTGCCTTAACCAATTTCAATATGTGTATTTGCAGAAGAACGGGCTGTGATGAAATGTAAGTTGCTTTGAAGAGCTAGGACACCAATGACCTGTTAGAAGGGAAATACTTAATAGGGTTCATGTTACTTTAGAAACTCAAAAATTTCATGCCATCTCAAGCTGTTCTGAAGTCTTGCATATGCAAAATGAATATATAAAAATAAACATGTTTAATTTTCCCTTGCCCCCCAAACAACAAAAAACTGATAAATAATAAATAACCCTTTGCCATTGTATCTATCATCACGTATTTTGGACATTACTACTCGCATTCATTTACTACTGACAAAGGTTAATCAACCTCAGCAGCATGTTATTTGTTTCCTGCAGGGTAGGAAGAGTATCAGGATCAACAGGTACACCTTTATCTTCTCTCTGTCCCACATGCCCCTCTCTGTTACTAATAAAGCCGAAGAGGTTGTCTGTGTACATGCTAGATGTAAACTTTGAAATCTCAAAGTAGGAACTTCTATTATTGAGACTTTTTTTTTTTTTCAATATTGATATTGTTGTGAGTGTCTGCAGTGTTTTTCTTTTGCAGCAACTGAAAATTAAAGTTCAGTGGAGACCTCTGAAGGCGTTAAGGGAATTATTCTTGGAGGTCTTTATATGCCCTGGGCTTGATTTATCTCATTTGCACCATTCTAACTGAGAATAACACTGACAGAGTGAGAAAAGAATCAGGTCAGAAGATGTTAATTTACATTTTCAGCTTCAGAGCAAAACACAAATATAGTCTTCCAGGCAAATGTTAATAAGCTTCTGGTCTTTAAAAATTTAAATAATTTACTTAGGTTCTACTGCATTTACCACATTTCAGAAGAGTAAACATTAACAACTCTGCAATATAAAATAATTCAAAAGCAGTGAAAATGGGAGCAGCAGTGAATAAAATGTGCATTTTGACCATAAAATATTAGTCAAAATGAATGATACTGCATAATTATTAAATGTAAATCTAAACATAAAAGATATTTCCCACTTCAAATTTAATTTTAAAAAGGCAGCTTCAAGTGACAGACTTTGCTTACCTCTAACTTTCTGCTAAGTCATGCTTTCATTTGCCAATAGTATTGAGAGATATAATGGATGGCAGATTTTGGTCTATTATTATTTCTAGTAAAATACCTTTGAAATAAGCGACTTTGAAATTATATGAGTCTTTGTGGCATTTCAATATTTGAGTTGTTATTATAATCCTATTTATTCTCTAGGTGTAATCCTGTTCTCATTTGAAAGTGTAAAAAAAGTGGAGGAAATTAATCTCATTTGACTAATGTATAAGTAAAATCTGTCTCTTTAGCACTGAAGTCTGACTTGTACCTGCTGTTATGTGCCAAGATGTGTAAGGGTGATGGGTAGCTCTGGGCTACCTCTTTCAACTCTCTCCAAAATGAAATTGAGTGGACTAAATGTTATGGCATTAAACCTTTCTCAAGTTTGGATTCTGGGTTTTGTTACTATTTTATACAGAACAGTTAGTGATTATCTACAAGTAGCTGCTCATTTAAACATGTTATAAAGCATTGACACATTATTTGTCTGAATTCATATGCTGTTTTATTATGAAGATTTTAAACATCTTTTTCTAGTGTCATATTTATGCAATATCAATTTGGCATTCTAGAGTGCGATTGATAATTTTTAGTCTCTTTTCAACAGAATTATTTGGCCTTTCTACTTTCTTATGTCTATCAAATGGGCTTTCTAATAGTAGTAATCTGTGATACACATTTTATGGTGTATGAGACATCAGTAGAGAAGCACAGGGATGTGGAGTGCCAAATTCTCGATGGAATTCTGGAATCTGAATGCAAAAGAAACTGCCTTTAGGCTCACTTGGAAAAACTGGTTTATAGTCTGGTTATAGACTGTGGGTTGTGCTTTACTCCCATTTAAGTTAAAGCTCTCGCATTTTATTTCTGTGTAATCAGGCCTGTAGGATTTTATGTGCTGGAGACTTCTCCATTCATTCCTCACATCTGGTAAAGCTCACAAAGGAAGAAGCACAGACGGGATAGCAGGCAGTGTAAGAAATATAAGTAGCTTAACTGGGTGTTCCTAAAGGTCCTGCTGTTTCTCTTTGCCTCTGACAGGTGTTACTAACAGCTGAGGTATATTACAGTTTCACAATTGTGTGCTAGGTATTTCTGAAGAAAAACCTTCTTTAACAAAATTTTCTGTACATAAAAAAATGCCTTAGACATAGTTGAATCTTACACATTATATATGCACAAGCTAAAATCTTCCATTGTATCAAAATATTCCAGCTCTCCAAAATTGTGGCTTTGGTTTAGTCTGCTTGCTCTTTAGTAGTGTCCTCTGGCAAGATGCCAGTCTGACAAATATCTATCTTATGAACAACCATTTCCCTGAGAAATGCTGATCTAAACTTAAATTATACAACCAGGATTCAATGGATTTAAACTTAATTCTGGTTTTACATTTGGGATTATAAAATTTTTGTTCTAATTTGGAAGAGATTTTATCTAAATTACTGTTTAAAATAATTTAAAATGTTTGTAGAAAGCTCTTGTTAGAAAATAGTATTTTCTAAAGGTTGTAGGTGGAATTTAGATTTGGTTTTTACCGTCAGATATTGTTAATTTTTTTGGAGCGATAGCTTCAAATGGAAATAAACTCTCATTCATGGTTCTTCAATAACAAGTCTGTGTGCTACTCAGCCAGTTTTTACTTGGGTTTATTCCAGTTGATGTAATTTGTTTAATCTAAATGTAATATAATATTGATTATACCTGTAAGCATGTACAGGAAAGAAAATGGGTATGTTCAGCAAGAGTTACCCTGTGCTGAAAGAGGTTAATTATATTTTAGCTAAGAATTAATTCTAATTATTTCCTAAGGTTTTTCCAAAAACATCCTTTTTGTTTTAAGAGGTAAGGATTTGCTTGCAGGTTTTTTTTGGGTTTGGAGAAATACCTATATATTTCTAAATGCATTCTAATTTTTGTGAATCAATGCATTTTACAAGGTTTTCTTGTTTCCACCAATTCCTTTGTTAGTAACTTAGCTTTTGAGAATAATTTACAAAAGAAAGTATAATACACTATTTTATAAATGGAATATCAAGAGATGATATTTCACATTAAGTCTGACTACTTTAACTTCACTTTGATCCTAATGTGCTATTGTAAGTGTTATTTTATTCCTAAACAGAACTGAGTTTAACTGTGATAAAGGCTACAAATATATTCTTCTCAAGTGTACTGAATATAATGCAGTATATAATTTAGTTTAAAATGACAATTTAATAAGGGTTTGTTCTGACAGACTGAACATGTAGTCAGCATGTAGTTTATGATTACAAATTTTATCTATTCTGCCAATACAAAATAAGTATGTCTGCACTATTTTAAACTAAGAACCATATTTAAGATGCATATTGACTCGGAGAATCTCTGTAGGCCTAACACAAAAACTTGCTGTGACAGGATTTCTTCTTTTGTGCTAGAAGAGTAAAGCCATGCCATATAGTATGTGTCTGAATTGTGAAAGTTTAAATTACTTTAATTCTGTGATGTGGACATATGTCATGTGCCTCTCAAGTGTAAGCTTCCCTCTTGGGTAGCAGTTTGCTGCTACTGTGATTGTTATTGTTCCATACCACGAACAGTGCTTTGAAACTTGGGTAAACAATAATTTCATATTTTTCACAGGCTATTAATAGTTACTTATATCGTCAAGAAGCATTGCAATCAGGTTGCGAATTCATGTCAAATATATTGTCTCATCATTTACTGAAGTCAAAAGAAATCAATACCAAAATAAAGTACAGGTTTCTATAGTCATGTAATCAGTGCTGTGGGTATCTGGAGGTCTGGGGTACGGGTGTCACTGAACAGTCAGCTGCCCACAGCACCTGGTAGCCCGCATGTCCTTTGGGATGGTAGCTGAATGAAACAGATCTGTCTGAAATACAAACCACAGCAGTGACTGGGTGGTAATCCATTTTAAGGAGGCCTAATTCCTTATTTTATAGCTTTTGTTACACACTTTATAAATAGTTTGGAACATAGCTTGCAAGGGAGGTTTCCCAGTATGTAGTGTGGAGTGAGCAGCCAACATTAATATTTTTAAAAATACCTTTTCTGATCCAGTACCCTTCTGAAATACTTTAGAAAACGTGGCAACCTTATGGCATTTTTTTGGTAATGCATATATCATGTCAGACTCATAAATTATTCCTTCTTTGGTTTTTGCTCTAGCATTTTTCTTGTTTCCCCATCTGCAACTGTTTACTGAAACAGGCATAGCTGATCAAAGATATTTGGGATTTGGTTGCTTCTGAGTATTTGCACCTCCCTAACTTCTTGTGGATGCAGAACTAATTGTGTTCTTATCTTACAATAATGAGAACACTATTCCTTGTTGATTAGTTCAAAGATTTGAAAGAAAGCTAATAGCCTTTCTTTTTCTTTCTATTTTCTTTCCTTTCCTCTATGAATTCTCAGCATGAATTTAAGGGTTTGGGTCATATCTTTGAAAAAAAGTCTTATTCATAGAACAAACACAATGCGATGCCAGCATGCAACCCTGGTACCTTGCCAGGATGAAATAACCCAGGGGGAGGGGTCCTGGCTCTAGTTTTGGTTATCTTAGATTTAGTATGGGCTCTGACTTCATTTCATTGACTTGTTTGCCAGTTAAGCCCTGATACTACATAATGTTAAATGGACCAAAATTACCTATAAGGGTCTAGTTGCCTTGCATCACCACTCATAGTCTTGCCTGTGGTCTTCAACGTTTTATAGGCTGGATCTGTCATTCCTTTAGTGACAATTTTGTGATAACAAAATATCTGAAGAGTGAAATAACTCAAATTATTTCATGCAAGCACTTTGCTTAATCACAGATTTCACAATGTATTAAACACTCATTTCTTCAATTTCATTTTCTGGTGTATTCTACTTAGTTAACGAGCATCCTGCTGTATTATTTTTCCCCCCAGGGACATACTGAACCATGTAAGGAGAGAGGAAACATTTTCTTTTGTGGAAGTGAGATGGCACAATTGGTGCATCTGTTTATATAGACATACGAGATGACAGCCTGTTTGGGAGTGGGCATTAATGACGCTCATAATAGTCAAAAACAGTTTGAGACAAGAATAGTAAAAACTCCAAGGCTATTCTATCAAGGGCCCCCCCCTCAGTGACTCTGCCTCCCTAACTGTTGCATTGAGTGCAACAGAACTTTGACAAAACAACTCAGTTCTGTGTGGGTTTGGAAGAGTCGAGGATAAGTAAAATTTCCTATGTTTATTAAATTCTGGAGCTTGATTTATTTGAGTCTATTTATATCCATGTAACTAAACAATCATCCAGGGAAAGATAAAGTAACTGCTTCAGACTTCAAGTTCACAGTTAAAATTAATTTTTTCCTAGTTGTTTTTAACTTAATAGCCTACAAGAAAGTTTGAGGGGCTTCTTAATTCTAACTTCAGTATAGACTGGAATGGCATTATGAAGTTTTATGAATAATGATCTCAAGTTAATAGAAATCAATTAAGTTTTCATATGGAGAGGATAAATGATGTCTCTTGATTCCTGGCATTTTAAAGGAAGATTACACAAGCTTCATCCTGGTGAATTTCAAGACATTAATTCTGCTTAGGATCGTGCATGTTTATAATAGCATGCAGCAAAATTTAGATTCAAGAACCATTTTCGTTTTTAAAAAGGTACCTCTGAGGCTGAAAAAATAAGCAGTATGTAGTTGTTGGGTTTTGTTCAGACATACAGCATTTATACTTAGCTGGACTAAAGCTTGAGTCGTGTCTCTTCTGAGAAGGTGATAGCCATCTCACTTAACTTTTCAAGTATTAGTCTTCCTCATGTTCTCAAGTAAAGCAAGTTGAACTTGCCTTTTGAAATACTATCCAAACATGTTGATTCTTTATATTTTTGAACCAAAGGAAAAGAAAGATACCAGAATGATTAGCAGCACAGTATTTCTTAAAACTTTCTGATGTAGGGATACTTCTGAAATAGTATTCTTGAGTTGTCATGGAGGAAGGATTGGTCAGGAACAATAGGCTTTAGATAATAGGTTTGATTTCAGCACCCCTACTTTCTTGTACAAAGTATGTCTGTGTTTGATTTATGGTTCTTTCCTCCCTTAGTAAAATCTACTTGGAGGCTCTTTGGATCATTTAAGCTTTTGGCTTCACTCCAAATAATAGGTTTAAAGTAGTTGGGGGGTGAAAAGTGTGATCTGGTGCTTAAGCACACATGAAACAACCGATGATGACCATGCTCTTTACAAGGTGTTAAATTCCAGTTTAATACTTTTAACCACTATGGGGAATGATGCAAGAGGTCTATTTCTACTCTGACTCAAAATACTGAGGTTCTAGAGGAATCAAGATGCCTGTTTGTCTCCTATTTTTTGTTGCCATCTTTGGCAAAAAAACAAAAAAGTCATGATATGTCCATCTCTTGTAAACCAATATAGAATGTGTTTTGATCTCTCGCAACCTGTGCACAATTTTCCAGCCAGCACTATGTGCCAGTCTGAGCTTATCCTTATCCTTATACCCAAAACTATTTAGAGGGTGTGAATTCTACCTCTAAGTGAAACTGCTGGGGAGGTAAAAACAGTATGTGTTTTGACTCAGTCACACAGTGTGGGTTTCAAATGATGAAAAGGAAGAAGCTTCTGTTGTTCAAAAGCTCTGCAGGGCTGCTGGGGTGCTGGTGAGCAAGTGCAGGCTGAAGTGCAGAGAACTTTCTTGTGTCCTTTTTACAGACTCAACAAAAGCTCAAGAGTGTGTCAGTCCTCAGAGGCTATTAGAGCCATTTTCATGGGTAGAAGGCCATCAAGGAGAAGAAATAAAAGTATGAATAGAACCAAGCATGTTTCTGGTCTAGATGCTTTGACCTTTCACAATCTCTGTTTACCTGAATAACCATAGCCATTCAAAATGCTATTCTAATAGCATCTGACCAAAGTTTTACCATCGCTTTCAGTCATACATGTCTATTATAATCCATGTACTAGCAACCTTCACATCTGGTTACTGCCATTCATTATATCCAGGAAAGATGTCATAACCTGTGGGGGAAAAAACACAGTGATTACAAAGTTAGATATCCTAATACAGCATGGGTTAGTGGAATTATAAAACTGCAAGTTGTAATCTTTGCCCTGGCTATTTATTGAGTATAGCAAGCAGCCCAGGGTGGTGATGTTCAAGTTAGAGCTGATTCAGAAAAACTTAATATGAAAAAAATAATTTCATGCAAAATTTGCTTGTTGAAGAATCTGGTTTTCCCCTGAAAAGCAATTTCAGCTGACAATTTTCAACTAGCTGTATACAGTGCCTAGCAGTGGTAGTCATGCTAGCTAACTAAGCAGCTCATTCCTTGGGACATAGAGATTACCTGACTTGCAGGAGGAAAAGAAAAAGTCACAGTACAGAATATCCTTATGGGGTAGACTGGCTGGCAACAAAGTTGTGTAATCTGGGTTATGCTAAAAATGAAAAACAGCAAAATATTATCCAGGCAACAACAACAACAAAAAAATTACAGACCTTCCATTGCTTCTTTTCAAACCTTACTTCTGGTACTTTTAGTCCTCCATTTAACTAGCGTATTTTTACATGTATATGGCTGTCATTAAGTAAATACTTAATACCTATCTCAGGTTAGATCTCTCTTAGTAACTCTTTAACAATTTTATATCATCTGCAGCCAGATGAATAAATAATTTCACTGCTCTCACACCTAGTGCAATTAAAGCAAGCCACTTACTTCTACCTACAAACAAATATAGATATTTTCTATGATTTAAAAAATATACATAAGTAGGCTGTTAGATGCCATGGAGTTAATGACAGGTCTGTTAAGAGACTGCAGATATCTTAGAGTTTACTTTTATCAGGGCCTCATGTTGATAGACTTATCTCTCTCAAATGTTCAACCTCCTTTCTCCTTCTCAATATTTTTATAGGCTTTCCCAATAAACGTGTTTACAGTGCAAGCTGGTGTCTACACTGCAAAATTAGAAAACAATAATAAGAGATAACAGCAGGGAGTGATTTATCTAATCAATAAAATAATGACCACAGGCTTCATGCAGGGTCAGAAACAATGCTTGGCAAGTAACTTTGCCTTGCAATCAATTCCACAAGAGGATTCCTTATTCCATTCACAGTGGAATAAATCACATCCTCAGCTTTCTCTTACTCTGAATGGTTACCGCTGCTTTATGTATCTATGCAGTTTGCCTTCCATAACCAAAACTTGCTTCCATCAGTCAGTGACAATGACTCCACTGGGAAGCAAATGTAGGTTTTAGGAGATGCATGCTTGATGTGCGGCAAAGAGGACAATTGCGTTAGCTTAGGCTGTTTCCATACTCCTAAAATTTTTAAGAGCAGACTACCAGTCCTGTTTAACTTCCTTATAGTTCTACCTTTCTTCCTATAAAATGGTTTTGGTTGTCCTCCGCAGCACATCAACTTGTAACCTCAAAGAGCATGTTGCCTGCTGTCTTACCGCACTGTCCCTTTCTTCTTGCCCACAATTTATTGTGGTGTAGTAGGTGATTAAGGTGGCAGCAGCTACCAACTCAGTTAAATTAAAGGTTTATTGTCAAAATAGTAATTTAGTAATTTTTTACTTTTTTTTTAATTTGTCATGTCTTTGTTTTCAAAACACAGTGTGTAATCACTTCTTTCCTGTTTGGTAACTTTGCAGGGGGAAAATCATGGTGGTAAACACAATCAACCAAAACTTTAGAGAATTTTTAAGTTTTTTTGGTTTTCTCTGAAAATAAATATTCTTTATGAAGAATTCATATGATACTCCCAATGGAAAAAAAGCAGTAACAAATGAAGAGAAAATAGCATATTTGTACAGCAATGAGACTGGAAAAAAAAGTAATTTCCTGGGGTGGAGGGAATTTTACACCTATTAAACACCACAACCCCTACCCCCAAAAAATCTTGTATAGGAGCAGAGAGACTAGTTTCAAGCAGTTTTTCTTTCACGTGAGCAGTTGTTCTGGATTTACCTTCGGACAGATATTGTGCCCCTGTACATAGTGAAGGTTAGAGCCATGAATGGGTATGAGAATGAGCTCTTCTCGGGTGGAAGGCAACGAAGAATGACTTCATATTTTTTCATCCTGAAAATACTGCTTTGAACAAGGTTCTTAACATGCTAAGTGTTGATCTGAGCAAAATAAAATTGAGATACTTTTAAATGGTGGTAGCTGAATATGCATTGCCTCTGTGCCCAAATAAGCTATAGTTATTCCTATTTATGCAAGCTGCCTTTTGCTGAGCGTAGGCAGTGTTGTTTTTCGGATGGAACTGACACTATTGGTATAAGGAACACTCTTGCTTTCTAGTGCCTCCTGCCTCTGCCATCTCCTGTCTCTTAAGCCATTTAATGCTTTTAAAGAGTTTCTCTGTAACACTGCCAAAGCCAGTGTTTGCATGGATTGTCTGCATTAATAATTGCCAGTCACAGAAAGCTAAAGCTGTTTGGGCTACTGTTCTCTGGCACTTTATCTTTTAATTTCATTTTTTTAACTGCTTTGTTGCATGTGTGAATTGTAATGAGACAAATGAATTTCAAAATTTTGGAGTGGTTTTGTGGCCCATCATTTTTCTTTGGTAGTGGGGTTCCACTTAGTGTCTCATTGGAATGGGACAATGTACATCATCTGTGATAACACAAACAAGACTGAGGAGTTTTATAGCTCAGGGAGCAGAGCAAGCAATGAGTACGCTTGCAAAATCTTATGGGTTTTGGTCTCAATTCTAAAGATCTTATTTCATAAAACCATGTAAAATATGCAAGTTAGGTGAGGTCTGATTTGGTATATCTCTGAAGATACATTACCCAACAGTCATGAGAACTCTGTTTATTAGTTGCAGTAAATACACGAGCTCTCTGGATGTTTCTTGCTTTGTAACCCTTCTGCAAAGACATCTATTTCCCTGTCCCTATCTCTTCACATTAATTTGATGCTCCCCTTTTTATTAAATAGTCTGCCATCTTTTCATACATGATATATAATAAATATAAATTTAGTATCAGAGTTAGGATGAAACGCGCTTAAAACATTTTAGTGACCACAGAATTTGCATTTTGTGCCATTCAAGATTTCTGCTGAAAGTTGATCATCCTTGTAATTGAAAGCTTGTACATTCAGGCTGGGGAGGCAGGAGTAGCTGTAAGACATACCGTTTCCTTCAGCTTTTTGTTCAGAAGATAAATTGCTTTCACTGCATTAGTAAATATATGTAACTATAAATTAAGTTCCATATTTTGGTTCATGTGTGAATAGTTAGTGGTGATGTATATGTGGAGACGGGTGCTGGTTAACTCAAGATGTGTGGTTCAGACAAATACTATTGTTTCAATTAAATACACTTATTTAAATCTGTGGTTGGCTCTTATGGATTCATGTTGCTATTTAGGTGAAAGCATTGCTAAAGCATTCATATTCCTTACTGTAAATAAAAGATTTTTCTGCCTTGCAAATTGCTCTTTAAGATCAGGCTTGGCCAAGTGTTACATGCAGGAAGAGCAGCCTACTCCAACTTGGTGGCTGTCTGCAGAAATAGGTCAATGGACCTCAAGGACTTCTCCAAGTGTTTTGATGATCAAGGATGCCAATTAAACTCATCAGAGTGAAAAGAGCAGGTTTATTTTACTGTTAATAATTAAAGGGTATAACCAAGTCATACAGAAAAGAAACAAGAAGAAAAACACAGAATAGTACACTTGCTTATTTTTTATAATTAACTGTATGTAGTAATAATTAAGTCAGTGCACCTAATCATTACTACACGACGGGGAGAATAGTGATTAAGAAACATACATCATCACTTGCATACGTTACCAACATCCAGACCCACAGATGCTGGGTAGCCCCGGTTGCAGTGAGGATTTGGAGAACCTTTCTCTGCAAGTGGGAAGTCCTACACGATGCGTTCATCCTTGGGTGAGGCATCCAAAGTTGTAGCAAGAGGGTCCAGCCTTATATACCAATAAATCAGCAAGTCACAATGACTTGCACTTTTCTTTGAGCAGAAACATCTGGTTTCATCCTCCTGTTGGATTCCACCCAAAGCCTGGCCAGGGCTTGGAGGAGAGAACCAAAGGGATTTCTAACAAGGCCGATATTTTGTCTAAGCTACATCTTCCATCTATTTCTATTTCATTAATGATCAGATATTATTTAATAAACGCTAATGGTAATACAGATTTTACTAATTACCAGATACTAATAATGGATAATGTTTGGCTGTGAGGTTCATCTAGAGGTGAACTTTGTTTCCGGGCTTATTATTCAGGCCCTAGCACTACACCAAGGTTAAATGTAGATTTTATTATCATATGAATTCTGTGCAGTCAGTGTGTATTGTCATATGACAGTCATTATGAAGAAACAAATCAGGATTTGATACCTAGGTTTGTTCACTTATGATTATATAATAGATTAGATGGGCTGTATTTTTAAAGAACTAGAACAGCTGTACAAGGTTAACTGGATTATTTTAATGACTGAGAGATTTCTGCCCCCACAGTCTAGTCCTGGCTAAAAATATTTATGTAAAATATTCCTTCTATTGTTAACATTTAGTTGTGCAAAGCTTGATAAAAACCAGAATGAGTCAATGTAATAGATGTTTATCAAAAATAGACTTCACAAAAAATGCATGCATCAGTAACATTTAATTTTACCAGGAGCAGATCTATTTTTCATGCAGCATATCAAAATGAAGAATCCTCTGCCACGAGAGAGAAAACATAAACCAGTGTGTCATTCTGTACACATTCCTTTGCAACTAAGTACTATGTAATTTTAAGCTTGAAGTATTGTCCTTTTTAATTCTATTATGAAATTTTTATCAGATTGAAAGAAAAAGAAATTCCAGCACCACAAACATAAACCTATTGCACATCAGGGCAAAGATGAGAATGGCAATAGTTGTTTCTGGAAGCTATGTTCCGGTTGCATGTGTCAAATTAATTGCAGGGAAATTAAAATACTGACATCATTTTTGAGGGTAGATTGTTGTAATAGTTCCTTTGAATTGTATTTGTTGCAAGAGCTGAAAGCCCGATTTGAATACAGGTTTGCAGGGAGAGGAGGAATGGCGCCTTCTTGAGTATCGAGTATCCTGCAATGTGGATACACAATGATATGTTGTGTGTGACCAGAGTTTAACTGGCTTATTTTGGAAGATTTGTTCTGCTGCTCTAAAAGAACAAACTGCAGATCTCCATCATCATTAGGTACTGATTGCTCTCGGTTATATCCCATGAGACGTGATGATGATATCAGAGCCCTTTTCTAGAGGCCACAGTAAAACAAGCAACTATAGGTTACGTACCAGGTAAAAGATTAATGTATGTTGGGAGCAGTGTGGAAATGAGCAATATTAGTCTGTATGCAGTGTCAGGTACAGCAATCTATGTTCCATGTTTCTTGCCCCTTAAATTGTGGTGAACATACAAGTTGCTGTTTATTCACTTGGGTAATAAGGATCTTTAAGAGCATGTCTGGGACTTAAAAATACTGTTCTGTGTGAGAATAAAGATCTTTCTTTGGCAGAGAGAAACCAGCGGCTTCCAACTTTCAGAGACCTAATTATTGGGATACTGAAATGTTTCCTCTTTTGTGTCTTCTTTTTTTTCATTCACTGTTTAAACAGTTAAATATCTATTGTGCTAGAGAGCAGCAGAGAAGCACTAATTTTATAGCTCAGTGGTTATAGTGTTCATGTGGGCTATGGAAAACCTCTGTTTATGTCTGCTGCAATTAATATTTGTTCATATAAAATCAAATCAGGCCAGTAGAAGAGATTGAGAGGGACTAATCCCAAAGCAGTCAATGGCTCATGGAGTGAAACCTGCCTGGCAAATGTAAGGCTAAGCAGCGCTGGGATCTGAATGTGGCTCTCCTACTGTTTAGGTGAGCCCTTTGATCAATAGTTTAGTGATTATTGCAGGGCTAATGCCTCTCCCGTTTTGATGGCCATCTGTAAAAATCAGAATTATTTCTCAGTGGAGTTGTTAACAAAGTTATTTTGTTCATAAGAAAATAACTTTTGGCAAAACCACCTTTTTTTTTTTTTTTTTTTTTTTTTTTTAATTTGAAAACAGTGAAGCTTTATAAGGTTTCCTGGACAGACACCAAGCTGATGTGTGATGAATATTTGAACCAGGGAATATGTGAGTAGTTATTCGATTTATTCAGGGAGGTGTGCAAAATCTTCACTGGGATTGTTCTGTTAAGGATGATATACTTGAGAACTGTGTCACAAAATGTGAAACTCGGTGTTATTCTATCCTAAGGAGCCAACTGAAAAACTGCAAAGTCACAACCCAGCTCTGCAACTATCCATTTTCTGAAGATAAGCAGTATGAACATTGCCTTTCAATGAGGGAGAAGATTATATTTAGCATAAGTGATTATTGTGCCCGAAACAATTGTTAGTGCTGACAATACTGTCAATCTGGTGCATGAATCATCAGAGCATTAAACACATTTAAAACTGCACCAAAACCAAAGCTACTAAGATTGCCCAGTGATGGCTTAATTGGCATTCTGTAACCATAATAAAGCTCTAAAATTATCTAATATTTTATCGAAGTAGCAATTGTAGCCCCTCTGTCTTTTAATTGGTTTTAAATTTTCTGCCATAGTGGTGGAGATATTCATAAATAAAATTTAAAAGTACAAAAAGAAATGTGTAAATTAAATATATAAATGTGCAAAGAGTTGCAATGTGACATGGTAATCATTCGTTTAATAATTTGCACTTTGGCAATAATGAAATTCATAAACAGTCAGGAATAGCTGTATTAAAACATGCCAGAAGAAATGATACTGTGGTTATCAGGTGTTTTAAATTCAGTTTGTCAGCTCCTGGGGGGAAACAGTTCTTGTAGCTGAGGAAGACCAAATGAATAGCAAATCAATATATTTCAGAAATGATCTTTGTAACCTTTACATGAAGTAATAAAATGTACTTAAGGGGAGAATGATGAGTCTCAGATCAAGTGCCTGGCAACTGAACACATGTGAAAATTAATATACTTTGAATATAGATTAGTTCAGTTTTGGTAGCTGAATTTTTGTCAAACCCTAAATTCCAGCGGATGTAGGGTATGTGTGTATGACAAAAATTTTAAGGTTCCTCAATTTGAGAAGCATATCTTGATGTTGAAAACCCTCAAAATGTTGAGGTTCTTCACTTCAGTTTTCCACTTTAATTATGTATACGATATTGTTGCTGTTGCATATATTTTCTTGAAGAATACCCAGAACTTTAAGAATTTGCAGATTCTCAACTGTATTGTTAGAGACAAGCTATTTTTTTGTTTATTTCAGATTTTTTTTTACAGAAATAGGTATGAAGATACTCAGAAGACATTACATGCAACATTGCCAGCAGGGGAAACCAGAACTGGATCTGTAAGCTGTTTTTCTTTCTAAATGGTTAAGTTAAAAACAGGTACCTAAATTTTGTACAGACATGACCAAAATTTCAATGTGGAGGTTTTCTGTTGGTATGACATCAGAAAATGCACTATCTAGTAACGGTGTTAGAGATGTGCCTCCACTTGTGTTACAACTCATGTTAAACAATGCATTAGTATTAGTGGATATTAGTCTTAACAGAAGCACGAGTATCAGAAAATGGCAATTTTGTAGCAGCTTTGGAAAATGGTTTCTTTATTGTTTCAATGTCTCTTGCCACTCTGATGGTGTCTTCTGACTCTATGTTGTTTTAGGAGTGGTGTCATCTACGGAATGTCCAGTTCTATGCTTGGGAGGTGCATTATTTCTCAAAGTGTCTGGACACTGGTCTTGGTTCTGTGTTTTGAGATTAATAAAACAAATCATTAATTGTTTGATTACATTTGGGACGGTGGTGGGCTGACCCTGGCTGGATGCCAGGTGCCTGTCGAAACCACTCTATCACTCCCCTCAACTGGTCAGGAAGAGAGAAAATATAACGCAAGCCTTGTGGCTCGAGATAAGGACAGGGAAAGAGATTATTCAACAATTACTGTCACAGGCAAAACAGACTTCACTTGGGGAAAAATTAATTTAATTTATTACCAGTCAAATCAGAGTAGGTTAATGAGAAATAAAAACTACATCTTAAAATATCTTCCCACCGCCCCTCCTTCCTGGGCTCAGCTTTGCTTGTGATTTCTCTGCCTCCTCCCCACCAGTGGACAGGAATGGGGGTTGTGGTCAGTTCATCACCCGCTGTCTCTGCCACTCCTTCCTCCTCAGGGACAGGACTCCTCAACTCCTCACACTCTTCTCCTGCTCCAGCATGGGGGTCCCTCCCAAAGGAGACAGTCCTTCACGATCTTCTCCAACGTGGGTCCCTCCCACGGGCTGCAGCCCTTCAGGCACAGGCTGCCCCAGCGTGGGCTCCCCACGGGGTCACAGCCTCTTCAGTTGCAATCCTCTGCTCTGGTGTGGGGTCCCCCCGTGGAGCTCCCTGGGCGCAGGGCACAGCTGCCTCCCCACGGGCTGCCCCACGGGCTGCAGGGGAACCTCTGCCCCAGGCCTGGAGCACCTCCTGCCCCTCCTCCTGCACTCACCTTGATGTCTACAGAGTTTTTTCTCTCGCATATTCTCACTCTTTCCTGCTGCAATTGTTGTTGCACAGCACTTTTTCATTTTTTTTCCCCACTTCTAAAATACGTTATCCCAGAGTCGCTACCAGAGCTGCTACTGATGGGCTCAGCCTTGGCCAGCAGTGGATCCATCTGGGAGCCGGCTGGAAGTGACTCTGTCGGACATGGCGGAAGCTTCTGGCAGCTTCTCACAGAAGCCGCCCCTGTAGACACCCCTGCTACCAAAACCTTGCCACACAGATCCAATACAGTGTTTCTTGAGAGGGATGCACACATTCATCCTTCCTGTTCCCAGGGTGCTGGACTTCATAGTACAAATCTAATAATTACCCCAAGACTAGAAGTGCATTGTGAAAGTTCAGATATTTATTTTCAAAACTGTTTATAAGACCTGAGTCCTAGAAGGGGAAAAATATTGTTTAACCTAGAGCGTAAGTATCTTCTTTTATAATGGTGAAATATGCTGTCAGGTCTACTACAACATTTTCACCACAAGCACTGTTATTGCAAAGAGGCCAGTCTCCAAGGATTGCCTTTGATTAGTGTGCGCATACATGCAATAAGACATAAGTGTGATTCCTTTAGAATTAAATTCCAGGAAGAGAAAATAAGGGGTGAGGGGGAGGGAGAAGATTAAACTGTTCATACTTTATCCAAGTTTGATAATTACCTTCTTGGATTAATTTTGTCTAATCCATGTAGCTATTGATTTGGCAATAATTTCTGTTACATCACATAATTAGCCATGCTATACCATCTCTTTCTTCGTTTTTGAATTATATTTCCCAAGGCTTTTTGTACTAAAACATTGCTGATTGCATATAAATTAGAATAATTAGTAGTTTTAGCAGTAGATGGCACTGTAAGGTGTTATCTTAATTTATGTGATTTTCACTGAAGAGCTGAATTCTGTCCAGCTTTCACAATGGAAAATAAATTGTTACTGCACCTTAGGCACCTTTATAGGACAAGTTCTGATAGAAATAGCTAGTTTACTTTTTACTTATGCTTTCAAAAAGACCGAGCTCTGTGACTATTTCATTTGGAGGCACAACATGCTTTTTGGTGAAGGTGGGGAATAATGGTTTCTTGGTTTTCGAATGGTCAATTTACCTTTGTAATTAATTGGTCCTGGTATTGATTTCAAGCATTTATCCACACAAATGGAGCAACTGCGTGAAGAATCTAGAAGCTGAATTGTTGTGATTGCTAGTATTAATTCTTCAATGGCAATATTATAAAAGTTGTATTTTCATGTTATATATTCAAGATATTCGAGTTATTCATATGCATGTTGATGGCATGAATGGATTTGTAGTCTTATCTCTTGCAGCCTAGAAAATCTAGAATGAATTTCTGGGAGAAATAAGAGATTAATAATAGTATTTTATTTGTTTGTTTTTTAAAAAGTCCCAGATGCATGTTTTGAAAGTTGAATGAAAAGACTTCACTTTTTATGTTCAATAGCTATCAAACTTTTCACCATGGAATATTTTTATGGCTCACAAATGCTTTTTTGTGAAATATAAATGTTCAAAATCATTACAAAGTATTAAGGTTTTTGCCTTGTTTAACTTAACCGATAACAAATAAGACTGCTTTCTAGAATACAGTATTCAGTCATTATTTTTACTTGTATGTTCACATGTTTTATGCCGCCTTTTTCCTTAGGTCATATTATCCTTTGTGCTAAGTGAATGCAAGAGAAATTTAAATTTTAGAAAAAGAAATATTTTCGAAAAAACCATTTTGTTTTCTATGTACTGTGCTTTCAAAATATTAATGCCACTGCATCAGCGATCATATCCCTGTGAATGTCACTGCCATAAATAACCATAGTGTATCTGCTGATGGTTCTTCTACATTTCCAGAAGGTATTAAAGCCCCAAAATTTGGAAGATAACAAACAGCAGAATTTAAAAGAAAAAGCGAATAGGAAAACTATTAAGAAGTCTCGACATACATCATGTTTTCTTTTCCAGATAACAACTTACTTTAGACTTTAGCTGAAGGGAGAAGAATTTTAGGTTCTTCTGGTTTTAGCAGCCATAACTTTGAAAGTGTTTGTGGTTTTTGTTATTATTTAAAGGGAGACTGAAACAAACCTTCCATATTAAGTAAGGAATCAGAACTAGCAAAAGTTTATTTTTTTGCCAATTATAACTAAAAATAGCAAAGGAAAATACAGCACTTCTGCAGTACCGTAGATCATATAAACAAATGACATTAGAAGTCTGCTTTAATAGAGACTCTAGGGAACATTTGTCTCCTGGGATGACTTATAGTAAATGATGCAATATTACCTTGTCCTAGTAGAATTATTAAATATTTGAATGATTGACTCAGAACTTTTGTTTATGTTTACTCTGAGCTTGGACCTGTTATTCCACTTCTGAGTTGTATTCCATGCTGCTTCTCCTTACATCTTAATATAAGCTATTAAATTGTGAACGCAGAAGAATCTGACTTTCCTCAGTCCTGAAAAGACCTAGGGAAATTGTTAATTTTATACACAGATGTAGACCTGTTCTTTTCCAACAGAGCTGTTGCAATAAGTAAATTTCAGCACAGGTGTTTTTTACAAGACTGGGAACTTCAGAAATGTGGATCTGTCCCCCATTTATTTATCTTCAGGAGATGAATTCTCTGATGATGTATTATTCTAACACAGACCCAAATAAGGACTTTTGGAAGCTTTTGCTCCTGTAATGTAAATAACAGTTCTCTACTAATGAGATGATAATTTAAAGAAAATACGGAAATGTGGTAATACTCACATTCTTGTTAGTGGTTGGACGCTGATAAATATTAATTTTAAGTGTTTTTTCCTGGTAGATTTAAGGAATGTGAAATTGGCTTTTAAAGCTGTTTTTTATTTCTTTTCAGTGTTCTGGACCTACACTTTAATTTTGATGTTGCAGTTTGTGTGCAGAATAAATGCCACAGCAGATGCATGTTTAACCTATTCATACATGTTCAGGGTTGTTTTTTTTTTTTTTTTTTTTGCTTGTTTCAGGAATTTATTTGGTCCGTGGAGCAATGCATAGTTTGGACTAGTCAAATATGAGTGCAAAAAGTTTCAACATATATTTCGCCCTTGCCATATGAATTGGGCAAACATCATTATTTTCTGCTTGTATGTGCCTAATCCAGTGGTTCAGATGAAACCGCTGTACGCGGTTACGGAAAAGTAACTGTTTATATACTGAGATAGTGTATTCAGCGTACATTATTGTTGCACATCAATGTAGATTGCAATGTTTATCTCAGAACAAGAGTGATGTTACCAATATATACCTTCCCCTTGTGGAATTTTTGCTCTTGGCAGGTTCTTTGATTCTGTTACCTTAGTAATGCTTTCTTTCTTTGCACAATGGGTTTACTGAAGCAAGAGGTGCTGTGACCTGACATGTAAGAATACAAGGTTTTAAAGTTTGTTCGCTGATTCTCTGGAATATTTTTGCTTCATTTTCAGGAGGCTGATTGTCATTTTTGCATGCAAACCTCTTGTGTTCTCTGTTTACTTTGACTGCTCTGTGGCCACACATCACAATATCCGGACACCACACATGAATTGGCTATAGGCAATCCTCTCATTAGTTTTATGGTTTTGCTTCCCATTAATTTCAGTATTCAGCCAGAACAACTCTTTCTGTTTGTTGTCCTTCATTATACACGACCCTAGGTGTCCCCCTTTCTTCATTTCAATGATTATTTCTGGCAGAAAGTTGAAAACCAGCCTATGCTATAGGTGACTGTTGTAGCATTTGGCCATCAGAGGAGAATCTCAAGTGTCATAAATGGAGAATAATGAAGCACTGATTTGATACTTGTTGATTTCAGATGAATCTATGCTGATGCATGACAACTTTTGGTCTCATTAATATGCTAAACATTTACCCATCTAAGACTGTGATCAAGGCTTGTAGGTATATTCCTACATCCCTTCCAAAACTTGAGTTTGAGTAGTGCAAATTCTGCTTCTTCCCGTTAGATTTTGTGCTGGTAACGCTGTTTATGTTGTGATGTATCACAAATACACACAGAGTTTTGCTGCCTTTAAGGCTCATAGTCTATGATCCATATGATCTATCAAATCTGTTACCAAAGCATTTAGCTGGTTTGGGGAGTGTTTAGTACTTTCACAGGCAATTCTTTGACTATCAAGGCATAATGTTGGAAGTGATATCAAAACAGAGAAATCTTTGAGGCATCAGGAGAAAGAATGTAGATTTTTGCAGCTTGTTGTATATATGAAGAAAGTTCAAACAGCATTCCATCAATAGAGCAACTGAAAAAAGAAAACCAAGCAGACACACACAAAAAACCAAACCCAAACAACAAAAAGAACCCCAGCACAGTTATTTTTACAAACAAATATTTGAAAACTTAAAACTTAGATTTAACTTGTTCCTGCCTGAAATTTCCTGGCATGCTTATTAATTGTTCACTGAAATCTATTTGGGGCATTTGCTTTCTTTTATTCCCATACATTGACTTCTTTTTGGACTGGTAAATATGTGAACAATCTGGCTCCTACTAGGTCATGGAATGTGTAAACTGTTTATATATGCCTGTTGTGTGAGACTGAATGATTGACTGATAGACTTCTTCATAAAAGTTTGGCACGATTCCTTGAACTGCTTAGTGATTTGGTTGTACTCACTTGCAGAGTAAAGCACTATGAGACAGTATAAAGCTTATCCCCTTGGAAATTAATTTGTTCTTGACTGTCCAGTCTACAGTCAGAAAAAGCACTTCTCAAACCTGTTCTTGTCTTCCATATATACAAGCTGGATAACTGTTCTAGAAATATCCTTTCTCTACTAGTGCTTCATACTCTTGGTGTATTTTTGTTATTTCTCTAACAGAGAAATGTCTTGTTTTACACAATTATTCAGAATTAAAGTAAAAAATCCCCTACAAACATTGGTTATACTTAAGACCACACAGCCTATATTATTTAGTCTTCCATGTAAAGAAAACAGAGCTTTTCAACAACCGAATGTCACTACAAATGCATCCCTTTTCAGCCCTGCTTCTGTTTAGAAGCCTACCATACAAATAAGGATGAATTTTCTGCATTGGGACAAGAATGTCTCATTCAGTGTCTAATATTTATTTTGAGACATTGTGTATATAAATGTATTTGAATGTACTTATGTATATATTTGTGTTTGCTTCAGAATTCACTAAGACTGAACTTATGTTTAGTGTCATTGGCTTCTTTTCTGAATCCCCAAAGCATCATTTTGCTTCAATAAAGTTTTTTTTTTCAATAAAAAATTAGTCTGTGATAGAGGAATTATGCCCTTACAAGAGCATCTCCTAACTGTCCTCAATTGAACAGTGAAATTTCAAAAGTAAATGTATATCAGTGGGTGACAAAGAGCTGTCACAAACAGCTAATGCAAGGTAGGAAATTACACTGCGTTTCAGTGTTTGTTCAGGTAAATGCAACAGTAAAAAGCTTAAATGCTGTTAGAATCAGGCATACACACGTGAATGTGCCCACACAGAAAGAAAAAAGCTGAGAATAAAGTTAGTCTACAGGTAACTTCCAGATGAAGCTCTTTGCCTCGGTTCTGCTTCTTGTTTTCACCAGACAAGATTTCAGAAACTCAGTAAGAAATAATAAGGAGATTATAGTTAAACTTCAGAGGACTCATACTGACTGTTCACATGCTTCATCCTTTAATGACTGTATCTTCAAAGAAGCAGTGGCATCTTCATCTTAGAAGAGGCTTTATGAAGTCACTTTTTAAGCAGTGCTCACTGGTTTTTGATATGCTGGTCAAGCAGTGACTCTAAATGTACTCATTTAAGATTACAAGCCTAAAATCAAACCATTTCTAAAGTCTTCCCATTGTCTTCAATGAGTTTTGGATTAAACCATTTATCAGGCATTCTTCCCTCATGCTTAAATCATACTCCCGATTTCTGCATTCTAGACTCTGCGCTGTTATGTCCGTGCTTCTTCATCTCTTGCTCTGTGTCTGCCTTTTCTTCACATGGTTTTCTCTCTGTCCTTTTCTTCTGCCAGCCTCTTGCCACTGCAGGCACTTCCAGGGACAGCCTTAGAGGAGTAGACGACTCCTCTTTTCCATTTGCCAGCATTCCTCTACCTTATATCAGATAGATCTGCTAGATAGCTAACTTTTAGACAGCTTGCCAACAAACTTTGAACCTGATCTTTCAGAAGAATAAGAGCTGGCATGCTGCTTATTGCTGGATATCCTTGTATTGAAGTGATGACTTAGGCTTTGATCATACAACAAAGGCCATACAAATACAGTGTCTACGATGTATCTTCAGACTGGAACTTCAGATGTCAAACTCTCTTGCTTTCACTACACTTTCTGAGGCCTCTGTTCTCTGCTTTCAACAGACAGTGAAAAAATAATTACCATTTCCCTAGTGTAGGATGCTTTAAAAGAAATCAGTGTCGTTAAGTGATTGTTTTCTTGGCGTAGTGATGTTTTTCAAGACACTGAATGTGTGTAGTTATGAACATAGGTATATATGTGCTTACTGTCTCTCAAGTACTTCAGTGCAGAGAGACAGATACCACTGTTTGGAATGTGTGAAGTACTTTTAAGAAAAAGTGAGAACTGTACAACTATTGCTTTATAGCAGTCCGATTTCCTACTGACTTACTGTAATCCTAAAACTAACTCACTAAGACGCTTTTTACCTTATCAAAAAAGTCCCAGAAGTACATATCATGCAGTTCTTGCTCTTGCAGTCACATAAATGTATTAAAATGTCTTAGGCATCTCATTCATTTGGCTGTGCACGGTTTTCTTTCTGCTGTTGTGTTTCTCATAGTGCACTTACAATTCAAAACCAAAGAAATGGAATATTTAAAGTTGAATAAGGCCTAACAATTTTTTGTTTAACTGTAATTTATTAAGAGGAAAAGATTTTGATTATTTTTTTTTAAAATGATGTCATGGAAGATGAAAAGGGGGAGCCTGAATCTTCTGTGAGTAGTTCTTCATAGCTGAATCTGTAGTACTGTAAGGGGTTCTAGCACACAGGTTGAACTTGTCTTGGATTCAGCTACTAGAAAAGAAGGTCTGAAGTTCAGAAGGGTTGGTTGTATCTGGCCTATTGATTACATAATTTAATTATTATCTCTCATATACTTTATATGTGGTTAAGATGAATCTGAATCATAGTCTAGGGATTTTGAGTCAGGTTTCTGAGCCAGGAAAGTAATCTCAAACTGAAGCATTGTGTGAAAATAAAATAATTTTAAAATTCCTTTAAAATTTGTCATGGATGAAAATTGATTCCCCCCCCCCCTCCCCTGCTCCTTATAAATCTGTTCTGCTTGACTCTTTGGTGTTTTTTTAGGGTTTTTAGGCAGTCTGAGGATTTACTGATTGAAGAAGCTTAATTGTATATCTGGGAAAGGGTTTTATTAGATATTACATAAAACAGTAAAAATGTGCCTATTCATAAGGTGATTTGTGCAACTAGCAAATATATTTAAGAATGATAGACTCCTAAAATATTCAGCCCTAGAGCATTAATACAGGTAAATATCATAAATAATTATGTTAAATTGGTTCCCAAGGAGGTGTAGCAGTATCAAGTTGCTATGGAAATGTTTGGTCCCTGCTCAGGGATGCCAGCACAGCTAATGCAATCTCTTCCAGTTACATCACTTTAGCCAGATAAAAATCAAGATAGGGTAGAAATATCAGTGATACATGTGGAATACTAATCAGAATTTTTGGAAAAGGACGTGTAGAAAGCATAAAATTGATATGTTTTGAGTTATGTCAACTGCCCAAACTTTACTTCTTATCCAAATTGTTTCACAGAATGGAATAATATTTTCATCTTGACAGCTGGAAAGACAAGAGTCATATTAAGGTGTGTCTAGACCTTTAGTGATCATGTTGCTATAAATCAACTCACCTTATCAATTTTTAACAAATCTTCAAGTATCATTTATTTCATGTGTTATTGTTATGGAATATGTAACTCTCTCTGCAGCGGAAATTTGTGATCTCTTTAGGATTACTTTCTGAATTATGCAATTATACCATGGTACTGAATAGTGAATAGACACTTGTCATGACCCAGGCTGGGATTCCAGAGAGTCATAACAGTTTTATGATCCCCTTGGGTTAAATTAAGGTGGAACAACATCAAATGACCAGTTAAAATATTCTACTTGCAGTAGAAAACAACTTAAAGTTGGAAAAGGATAATAAGCAGTGAGGTCTCATAAATCTAAAAGAAAAGAAAGAAAATAGAGAGAAAGAAAGTCAAAGAAATCCAGTCACCACCCCTAGATCCAACGCTGTCTCAGGTCCGGTAATCTTGGGTGGTGGGTGCACACACAGCAAAGTTTCTGTTGCTTTTTAAGTTCATCTTATCAGCTGATTAGCAAACTAGAAAGACAGGCAGGTATTCCACAAACTCATTTCCATGAGAGACAAGGAAAAAGGTGGAGCGTGGGTTCTGTGCGTGCACTGAGGAAGAATGGGTTGCACCAACCCCCTTTTCCAATTGAGTTGGTGGTCATGCTTGCCCTGCCCATCTCTTTTTTCTCAGTTCCCAGATTTTTGCTGACTTCATGCTTCTTGAGCAATCATCCGGCTTCTGGGGCAGAAATGATCACCTCTTATCAGTTCTTATCACCTCTTCAGTGGTGAAGTCATGAAGACATTAGCGATGCATGCACGGTGTCTGACCTACACAGTAGAGCCACTGAGTGTCAGGCTTACACAGTGGAGCCAGTGATTAGTGGTCCTTGTGCTTAATGAGAAACATTTGGTTTCACTCAGTCCAGGTTTCCCCTCTTTGAGGCCTATCCAAGGAGTTTGTCAATACAACTGCAAGGGAGTGGGGGGTGCATCCTTCAATACATTCCCACTTCTTTGGGTGATTTTCCTTAGACTAATCACAAAGACCACAGCTTGTCCTTGAGGTTTTCTGTGTCAATGAATGCTTGAGGCATTCCTTCCTTCAGTTCCTTACAGCACTGAATGATGTACTACAACAGCCATATAACGTGATGTGTGCCACTCTAGTTTCATAATGGATTTTCTGTCATACAGTTTGAAAATAAAGAAAATATTGAATAGAATCAACATGATGGCCTCAGTTCCCGCAAGTAACATGGAGTCCATAATCTCTGATTGACTGAAGATCGTACTACTGAAATGTTTATCTTGGAGTAGAACAGCCTATTCTTACTGCCCAATCGACCATTCCATCTCTATGTTACTGAAATTTTCCATAATTGCTGTGTGTACTCACAAACTTGTAGCAGATATTTATTTGTTGAGACACTATTGCATTGTATTGTGTTTTCTTCTTCATAAATAAGAATAAATAAAGGCTTTGGAGCAGATGTTAGGTGTAAAAACAGTGACTATTACATAGGTTATGGCCATTTAATTTGTAACAATTGTCTTCAACTTCAAAGAGTGCAAGTAGATTCTTAATTAGGTTGAAATTTGTCATTAGTTAAGATTGCCATAGCTTGACAACAGACTAGTACTAGAAAATGTTTAGTTCCTCGTATACTTGGATGCTTACCATGCATAAAAATGATGCTTTCTATTAGAGGAGAAAAGGTATTATTATTCAATAATATTTTCAATAATTTTACTGTTCTCTTTAGGTCTTGGCTTTCTTGGAATTTGGGAGATTTAGCTTTAGTGGGATTTAAGGTAGTCCAAGCCAATTTCACTTGGAGTATGTGATAAGCGTCTGTGAAGTGCTCCCTGATTATAGATTCAGATTAGAAACTAGAGTTAGTATCAGTAGTGACTTCAGAACTTCTATTCATCACTGTGTTCCTCACAACAGAAGAAGCCTTCCTTCTCTAAGCTGCATTATGTCATCTTCAGTTTCTTAAATTACTTTGTCCAGGTAACCATATCTTTTTCCAGAGAACCGTTTTTATCTATGATTATATTCTGGTGATTCTCCTAAGCTCTTTGACTACCTACTGCAGTTTTCATAAAGTAAAACAAACATGAGATGTTTGCTTAAAATTTGCATAAAGACATTGCAGAGCACAAGATTTACATAATGATGAAATAGGCTGGAGGAAATAGGTGAATCCCAAGGATAGGGATGTATACTGCAGGATAGCATAAGCGTGGTAGAACTCTACTGGGGACTGGGAGCAGTGTTGATCAAAGTAGATAGGTAAGCCAACAGTGGTGTCATTAAATAAATATGCATTAAACTGCTACTAGAACTTCCTGTTCTATCCCAGTACCTATTCCTGAGACTGTTGATCACAATTCAAATTGCAGCTGAGGGGTAAAATGTGCATCTGAGTTATGAATGCAAAATGGCTCCCAGTATTTTTGGGAGCTCCATGGAAGACTCAAAATACATGTGCAGGTTTGGCAAAGCTTGCAAATTTTGTGGGAGCTAGTACTTCTTCTGTTTGAAACACTGGGATGTATGGTTGCAGTACAGATCATCTGTATCTTATTTTGAAGATTGTACAGACTGACTTTATGTAAAACATAGTAGAAAAATAAATTAATTGCATTGTGTACCCAAAGTCTTGAGATGTACAAAACTCAAATTGAGGCGTCAGGATTTTTGCTATCTCTGCAAACAGTACTTCCAGCAAATACAAAGATGTTCCTGAAACATTGTTGTCATTTGTTGGGAAAAAAAAAAAAAAAAAAAAAAAAGAGTGAATTTTGAATCTAGGTAGACTGTAAACGAGACTTAAAGGGATTTTTTTTTTTTTCACTATGCATTTTGTCAAAAGAGGAAAGTGGCATATTTAAAATTTTAGGAGTATCCAAATGCTTATTTATAATGACATTTGAACAAGATGATGGAGAGATTCAGATGGTCAAATAAAAATATTTTCTGCTTTTTAATCACAAAGTTGATAAGAACTATGACCGTGATTTAAAAATAAGAAGTACCCACTTCATGATGCAAAGGCATGTTTCAGTGCCATTTGGTGCCTCTAAATTGAGGTTGTGGTTGGGGGGAAGGGAGACAGGGAGGGGAAAGAGGAAGATAATGGGAAGCGATCTCTGTGTGTCTTCAAATATCTAGAAGATTTGAAAGGCACTTTGTTTCGGTGGATTGATGCAACTTGGTCAGGAATATCAACTACAGTTAAAAGTGCTCATTCCATTCTCAGTCAGAAAAAGGACTGTATGAAAGCATTCAAAAGTAATTTTTCTTTCTTGACTCAAAGTAGTGTGTATGTCACAATCTGTCAAGTGAAAACCTGTGGAAATCAAGTAGTTAGGCTGGCAGATATTATCAGAAAAGTTGTTATTTAATAAAAGAAATACATGAAGTTGTAAGATACAAAAATTATCGCATAACCCTGTTGCTGTTAGCAGATCTTGTAAATCAACCTGTGTAGTATCTGAGGCTATAGCAACAGCAAGAGAGTGTGTTTTTATTTCCACTCTTCAGTAGTAAATAGTGATTAAAGTCAAGCAATGCTAGCAGTTTTTGTTGACTACTCTGCATCAAATGTGGAGGAAAGCACTAGAAGCTTGATATACTAAACCTGACTCAGAAGAAAACATTTGCTGCTTCCTAGCAAGGTTTCTTAAAGAAATGATATAGAAAAGGATGAAGGTCTGTCAGATCTGTAGAAACCTGATGTGGTGGCAAGACAAAGAAATGGTTCTGTCAGGAGAACCCAAGTCTGAAACTTCAAAAGGACCAAGGTACTTTCTATGACAAATACTTTGCATAGCACATTCTCTACTTTTTATTAACTTCTATATTTCTCAGCTGTTATAATGCCACATGCAACTTTGGCAGTTTAATTTTAAGATGCTCTTTGAAGTTCATATGAGAGAGTATATTCTGTATAGGGGGAAAATGGAATCATTAGGACTACTTTGCTGGGAAATGGAATATTCTATCATCACGAGATGAGTGGGAGCGATGTATGTAGCAGTGGGAGGGGAGAAATAAGGATAGGAAAAAAATTACATGCTGCACTACCCAGCTGTACCTTAAGCTTTCTATAATCCAACTACATAGTGCAACTACATGGGAACTGGCTGATACTTTCTGCGTTGCTAGCTGTGCTTTCAAATGGATGCCAAGAAAGAACATTTCTAATGCTGCTTTGTGGGAGAATTTTAAAGATTGTAATAGAAATATGAAAATAAGCAGAGAGAGTGAGAAACTTGACCCTAAAGAAGTTGTCAGTCTGTTACAGTAGAACTGGGATACACTTTGATCTAGAAGAGAAGTTGCAAGTAACAGCAGTTGTGCACTTAAAAAATTAAATACAGAAGATAAGGTGTTTCAAATACAGAAGATAAGGTGTTTCAAGTGCTACTTTAACTTATTGATTTTGGTAATACTGATGTTTTCTATTGCTGATAGTTCATGAAATCAGTTCAAATTAATAAAAAATATAGATTTTAAATAAAGCCTTTGGAAGCAGAACTCTATCACTTTAAAGGAAAAACTAATTTCTTTACACACCTTCCCCCACTCTGATTTTTGATGCAGGATGAAAGCAAATTTTAAAATAAACAACCTCTAATGCTCTTAGAAAAAATAGAATCTTTGACTTCTGGTGTAAGGCCAGCAAGTCTTGCATCCTTTGTGAGATAATTAACTCTCTAATACCTGGAATTAATATAATACTTTGCAAAGTATGCACTTACAGGAACAGATGGGGGTGATTAAATGGTGGCTTATTATTCAGTCCCCTAACACCAAATACCATTGTTTGATTTCCATTTAGTAATGTTGGAGCTGTTTTATTTGTATGTGTTCACTTTTTAATTACCATCATTTCCCATGTCTGATATTTTCTTTCATTTTTAATACATGTGATTAGTGCTTCAGGGCCTACTACCTCACTTTCACCATACAAATGAGGTTTAAATTCTTCAGAGGTTACAGTATTCATTTTTTGATTGTTGAGACTCAGTTCTTTTTTATTGTCTTCATAAGATTATATTATTTTAAATATTCTTTACTAAAGAATTTTTTTAAGATACTGAAGGATACACATGTTAGAACCCTGTGGAAGATTACATACTACCTGCTTCAGAGCTCTGATTTAGAAAATTCATGGGTTTTAGTACCTCATTTTCTGATTTATGGGCTAATACTTGACCTGTGTCTGATTTCTAAAGGTTACTTTTCTGAGTGCTTTTCTCTAGATACTAAATTTATGCTACTTTGCAAAGTATATAGATTTTTAAAAAAAATCTAAGACCTTTGAAAATCAGGCTGCAAGGGTATAATCTTAAATTAATCATTATTTTAGGGTATTAATCATTAATTAATTTTAGTGATAATACTAGCTGGTGGCATGACCATCATAGCTTGGGGAAGACGTTACCTGTTCCACAGCTTCTAACAAAACCTTTAGCAGAGGCACAAGTAAAAAACTGTCCAGAGGCTAATCTCTTGGCAGTCTCTAAATTCAACCGAATGAGTTGGAGCAATCTGGCTCTCAACAATTTATTTGTCTCTAATCGTTTCAGAAAATCTCTACTGTCAGTGTTTGTGTCTTTCCATGTGTCATTATACTTGTATCCAAGATTTCAGAAGAGGTCAGTGTATTGTGACTGAGTTGGGAGCTAAGTGTCCAACTTTACCTGCCTAAGATGTTTATCTCAGGCAGAGGACCTTGTGGTTAACACTGCAAGGAGAAACTCAGCATTTGGGCAATTTAGTTTACTCAGTAATTCTTAAAATTCTGCTTTCCCATCATCTAGCTGCATGGGTGTTGATGATTATCGGTCCTGTTGTTTTAGGTCCCTGAATACCATACAGTTTTCTCTAGTCATTCCAGAACAGAACTCTTGCAATATTTTGCTGTCTAACTCAAACAAAATCTGTAAGTACCAGAGAGATTCTTCAGATAATTCTTATAAATTGATAAGCTTAAACTGGTTAAGCATCAAATGACCAATTTTTTAATTAAAAAAATAAAATTAAGCAAACTCATGCTGTTATCATTTATGAAAGGCTTAATTAAGACCCTTTTTTAATTGTTGCAGTAAGGAGTAGCTGAGAAATTAAAAGCAGTAGCAAACTGGCAAACTCGCAAACATTTTGTAAACGAGCTTCATTTAAGGAACATTATTTGGAATATATTTAGTACTAAAACTTCAGAACAATGGTAACAAAATAAACGTTGCTATGTTTGTATCTATGCAATTTGCATTTCATAAAATATTAAAATACTACTCTGTTGTTATACTATCATAGTTCTGTTTGGCTATATAGGTAACTTTACCTGATTACTTCTGTAATGAGTTGATCAATAGTTGAATACAGTTTTAAAATGTGAGCAAGTGTGATCTCCAGGCTACTTGACAATGCACATTTTGCCTTAAGTATGACCAAAGTGTATTTCATTTTAAGTTAGGACCTTTCCTATAGAGGAAAGATTTAGAACAGCCTGAATACAAATGCTGAAAAGAAAAAAAAAATTTGATGGTTCTTCATCAGTAATATCTTTCAACTTAACCCTACCCTCCCTGCTCCCGGGTCCCATTAAATAAGTGGTAGCCATCTGTTGACCAAATATGTAATGAAAAGCAGTGATCAGGAATGGTTTATTTTGGAAAGCTAGAAAACAATTCCTACACTTCTTCATGTGGAAACTGTCAGTAATCATAAATCAGCAAGATATATCATGACCTGAAAAGAGTCCTCTAGCATGGATCTTGTGAATTGAATTGGGGACAAAGAAATGCCCTCTCTATGCCATCTTTCACTGTAGAGCATGTCAGTAGCTGGAAAAATGCCTATTTTTTTGAGAAATCCCAAACTCAAAAAATCAAATTGCCAATAAAAAGCCATGTAGGCAGCCTTTATAAAGCACAGGAGCGTACGGTATAGGGAGATGGTAAGTGAAAGTAGAAGTCTGACTAAATTATGACATTTTAGTTTCTTATTTTAATGTCCTGTTCCTTAGCAATCTGCATCACATAATTCCCTATTCCCTCTTTCTCATCCCTCCCTCCAGTTTTAAATTTACTGTGCAAGGCCAAATTATTTCAATGACTTCAGTGAGCAGCATTATGTCTTTTTATCACATTGCTATACCTTATATTTGTTCTTAATAGAAAAAGCAGCAAACTTTTCTGCTGAATCACATACCATACCATGAATTGTTTGCAGTTGTTGTTGGTCTGTTTCCATTCAAGGTGAATTTCCATTGGCATTTTTAACACTTTCTGCTGTGTTTCCTGTGCTTATGGGTGGAGGGTCCTCTCAAACCAGATCCCTTGTGCTGTGTGAAAATGCTGGAAAAGCATAAAAGTCTCTTTTGAGCAGGCAAAAGATCTTGGCCTGATGCACACAATCTAACAGATGGCTGTACTGGCTGGCCCAAATAGAAAGATTCCTGTCAAAGCCCAAGCCTGGAAGTGGGAAAGGCAAAATCATAACAGACAGACCTAAGGTAGCTACTGTAATATAATCAGATAAGGATAAAGTTAGCTTAGCGTGATCTCTGTCCCATTTACTGTAAGTGTGGGATTGTTGATATTCTGTTTCTGAAGGGTGAGATTTTTAAGACCCTAATGCCTAGTGATTTAATTACATGGCACCTGGAATTGGAATAAGAATTTTTAGTATTCTTTAGAGAGAGAAAATTATAGGGTCAAACTTCTAAAAGTGCTCAAGACTTCCATGCTCTGTCTCCCTCCTATTCTTAAGATGCTTAATGACAACAAACTGAGCTTACTTCTTAATCTGCAGATTTATTTAGGTGCTAAAATAAGAGCTAAACTCCTTTGAAAAACTGGCCTTAATACCAGCACTGTGAGAACTACTTATGTATTTAAAAAGGCTTAAAAGTCTAAGAATAGAGTTGCAGATTCTTTTGAAGGAAAGTGGTAAAAACCATATTTGCCCTGTTGACTGATGCACTTAGATTATTTTTAAAGGGAGGAAAATTGGATAGAGTATCCACACAATTTAGAGTTTCTTCCTGTACTTCCTAGAGTTTCTTCAGATGACTGGTTAGGGATTTCCTGCTTGTGGGCTCAGTTCTGTGCTACAAGAACAGATAATATACTTGTGCTCATTTTTTGGCAGAATACAAACTATGAGGATATATATGAATTATTTGCTGGTTTGCCTTGACACAATTGTTCAAATTGTTCAGTGCTGCTGATCATTGGTCATCTTATTGATCACACCTGCATATCTCTTAGTATAATTATGCTTTAACTTAACCTGACAAAAAATGAAAAATGATTATATGAAATTCATGAGTGAAACCTATTTTACATTAAAAGTGATCTAAGGCTTTTTGCTGTCAAATTTCTGCACATACACTGTTTTTTTAAAAACATTTTGTTTTGAATCTTGTCAGCAAGATACTTTTTTTAAAAAATACATGTTTCTGCTGGTTATCTCTGCTTCTTTCAGCATTGCTGCTTTTAATTTTCATTGTTAGGAGAAGCAAATCTACCCTAGTAATTGTTGTAGTAGTCTCAGCTACACTTGCAAAAACAGACACACTACCTTCTGAATTAGCATATATGCCTCAAAATGCCTCTGGAGAAACCTGCAATTTAGTCAATATTTATATTTACTCAAACTCATGCCACAATAAAGTGAAATAAATACTGTTTCGTAATCTAAGACAAATATGCTGTCCCCTACAAGGACAGTACTTCAAATATGAGCTTGTTGCGATACCTTCTTGAGTGCATTTAACTGGAGAGAGCACACACACTAATTTTGAAATGTTTAACCAATCTTTATTAAAGAAAAAAAAAGGATATTAGACAGAGTTGACTGGAGAGCAGCAGTTCTGTTTTGTGGAAGACTTTATTTTAAAATGTATTTGCTTTGAGTGACCCAAGTATTTTGAAACTCTCTGGGAAAGAAAATGATGTTCTGGTTTGAAGCTGCTGACCTGGCAGCCTGCCTAGGAGCTGTCGATGTCAGGAGCTCATGCTTAGTCTTCCAGGTCATCCAGGCTTTCAGCCCACCAGGTGAGCTGCCAGGAGCTAAAGAAGCAAGCTAGCGAGAGGAATGGAAGAAGGTTTCTTACAGAAACATGATTTGGCATGTGGATCTGGAAATGTTACTTTGGATGGTTGAACACGTCCAGAATTAAAATGTTTTATGCAACATTTCAATTTTAATAAGTCAGCAAATGCTATGCAGTAATTTTTTTTTTTTTTTTTTAGCCATCTTTAATTTTAGTTTTATCTTGGACTGGGGAAGATTATAGAAGTGATATAGCACTTACAGCATTTATGCAGTTTAGGCCTGGACAGAGTAGCTTTTGATTTTGTGGATTAGCTCTACTTGTAGAACTGATCCAGGGAAAATGCTTGCTTCTTACACATTGTACTTTTACAGCATATAATAGAGGCATAGTAGTAAAACAAAATCCTCATCTGTGTTTACATCCTAATTTTTACAATAAAACTGTGCATCTTCGGTACTGAGTGCAAAATAATTGGTACAGATACAAGGAGGCTGAATACCTGGAAGACCACCACTATTCTCTCTATTAAGTGATGTACAAGATTCTGCCAACCTCTTAATGGAAGGGAAGCTGAAACTTGGTACTGAGTTTGTGGGAGCCCGAAGACAGCTTTTATCTCTTGCATGACAGTTTCTGCCAGATGAATGTTTAAATTCCCTCCTACCCTCTATCCAAGTAATGAGCTGATAGGATGATAGAAAGAGAGTACTAAAGACGACAGGCAAGCAGGCAAAAGGAGAACAATTATACAGATGATGTTGCTGGAGATGAATTAAATTGTAACAGAACTGGGAATTTGCTTCTTTAAAATAGTTTGTTGAAAGCTCTGAGATTTGAGGAAATAGTGTCAGAGGGAATGAAAAGAACTGTCTCAGTGTGGTATGGTCAAATGCAAATTAGCAAGGAAGTAAATGATAAAGTTATAATGCTTGCTCCATACCCCTTGTTATTAATCACTGTAAATATCTGTGTGTATTTTGCATTAAAATAGCCCATTAATGTGTAACTAGTTGACACAATGTACATTTAGGGAGGGCAAAGAGACATTGACCATTTGCAATAAAACTGTAAATCCAGCCTGGTTTCCTAGGCGTTATAACCAATTTGTTTCAACTGCTGGGCAAACATTCAAACTGCAGATCATGAAAAGACTATGGGGTTAAGTCTTTTTCAGTAAGGTAAACCTGAAAAATAGAACAGCAATAGAGACTAAGGTATTTTTTTATCATCACTTAATGTAATGATAAAATAAATAGATAAAATAGATAAATAGATGTGATGCTAAAAATAGAGTTTGGGCATTTATAAAGCGTTGATGGGGTTGAGCTAATGGTGATTGCATTCAGTAAATAAAGGAAAAATTAGTTCCCTCAGCTGTAATTTGAAGACCTTCTGCTAATACTAGAATATATTTACACATTTTAGGAAGATTAAAACTATAAAAAGGAAGTTAATCAGTTTGCATTAATCATAGTCAGAGAGAAACTCCATTGACACTTGTGGGAATGAAAATACGCATCACAATCCATAATTGGTATGGTTTAGTTTGCTTTGCAGAGTTGGCCTTTGATTTAATGTATCAGTTAATTAGGTAAAATAATCACATTTTTGAGTTAAATAGATATCCTAGGCATATGGTAGATGTTAATGGGAAAATATGAAGATGAGTAACCATACTGTAGACAGTACTGCTGCTCAGTGCTAATATGAGGTATAATGTTAGACAGTTACTTTACTGGACCTCAAATTATTGTCATTACTTAGTGTTTTCCTTTTAAGCATGTAGAAATTTTGTCAAGTATGACAGGATTATATGAAGAAATTTGTAAAAGTAAATGTCTAAGAACTAAGCTACAGTCAAATGTATAAAATGTTTCTGTGTTGGTCTTAATAACATTAGTCGATTAAACAGGAGCAGACCTTTGGAAAAAAATGTGGATTCGTTAGCATTGTGTTGTGGTTTAACCCCAGCCAGCAACTAAGCACCATGCAGGCGTTCTCTCACTCCTTCCCTGCTTCCCTGGTGGGATGGGGAGGAGAATTGAAAACAAGCGAAAGTCATGGTTTGAGATGAAAACAGTTTAATAATTGAAATAAAAATAAAATATAGCAATAATAAATAATAATAATAAATAATAATAAAAATAATAGTTGTATAGAATAATTTAAAAATAATAAAGAGAGTGACATGAAACCCAGGAAAGACAAGTGGTGCACAATGCAGTTGCTCACCACCTGCTGACCGATGCTCAGCCCTTCCCCTAGCAGTGATCCACACCTTGTGGCCAGCTCCCCCCAGTTTATATACTGGGCATGACATCATATGGTACGGAATACTCTTTTGACCAGTTTGGGTCAGCTGTCCTTGTTGTGTCCCCTCACAACTTCTTGTGCCCCTCCAGCCTTCTTACTGGCACAGCATGAACAGCTGAAAACCCCTTGACTTAGTTGTTGCTTAGTGTTTATCCTAAAATCATCAGTGTGTTATCAACATTATTCTCATACTAAATGCAAAACACGTTATACCAGCTACTAGGAAGAAAATTAACTCCATCCCAGCCAAAACAGGATCATCACAGACGAAACACCACCACATGGTACATATGATAGAATTTTGCTGAAAGGAAGCAGAACTGAGAAAACCTCTATTCCCTTTGGGCAGCTTATGTTTGAAAGCAGAAAACCAGGGGATCGCATACCTTCAAGATCTAAGGTGTTGTGACTTTTAAAAGGGTATATCTACTTCTGGTGTCATAATTCCATGCTTTGTCAAAAAGGAAATCTACAACTCCTTTTAATGCTTTCCTTTTTGGCTGCCTAAGCCTCATTAAACAGTCAGCTATTTGGATCTAATCTTCCCAGAATAAATTCCTGACTCTGTTGTTCTTAATTGGCAAAATAGTCATCCTTCAGAAGGGTCAGTGATTCTTCTCCCCCAATATTCAGCAACATTAAGACTAATATATGATTTCTAAAACCATTTTGGAATCAGAAACATTTGTTTCTGATTTTTACATGGATAGAGCACAGAAAACAAGTGCAATCTTCAAAGGAAGCATAATTTGCAGGGGTAGCTGCTCTGCAAGGTGTGTAATCCCCACTCAGTAATCAATTTTCTTGTGTGGGACATCTTTCCCTTGTTGATCCTTTTTCACTCTTAGCTGATTTTCTCATCTCCTATCTCAGGGCCCTGAGCAGAACTTTTGTATGCCTTATTGGTGATGGTTTCCTTCAGACATCTCATTACCATGTCCATAGGAAGTAAAATTTTTGTTTGGATGAAACACTTTTAAATATTTTCCTTAGATTCATAACTCCTTAGTGCTGAAGAAGTGTTATCTCTGTGAATTTGACAAAAGTGATATGCCCAGTAAATTTGCAAAATACCCTTTGTGATAAGTAAATGAACACTTGGCTTATAGCACTGATCAGAATATCTTTTGCACACTTATGCCTCTCATACTCTTTATTTTGTTAGTGTGTCTGCTGGGGGTCATATTTAATGAATTTATGTTACCCTGTATCTAGTTCTTGTTTTGTGTTTTTTTTTTTTGTTTGTTTGTTTGTTTGTTTTTTTTGTTTGTTTGTTTGTTTTGTTTTGTTTTTCCTGATCAAAAGCAATATCTGCAAAGAGTATTATTTTTATTGAGATGAATTCTGACTGCCAAGACATTGTATTTGCAAATTGTGTAGCTCTTACAAGTTCTCAACCTGTCAAGTTCTTCTCAAGTACTTTGAATTTAAATCTGATAAGCACAAAAGTATAGGTCCAACTTTTAAGTACAGAAAAAAGTGTTTATTTCAACAGGAAAATATATAACTACAGTGGCTTATACTAATAATATAAGACATCTAGGCACAGTGTATAGATTTACTAGCCCAGAGGTCTTGAGAATGGAGCTCTCAGGTGTATTTGGGTGTCTAATGAAATAATCTTTATGTTACTGCACATATGCGTTTTGCATAGAACAGTAGGTGACTACTTTTTACTATGTCAAGACAAGTAAACAGAAAGTAAATTATAATCCAGCTGTGGGGAAAAGTATATATATATTGGGTTTTGTTAGGAATATTTTCCATGGTACCAATAAAAATTATTTATTTTAATAGAAATGTTTCATGAAATAACTCAATAGATTAACAGGTTTTTTAGTATAGGAAATGATTGATAGTGAAGGCAGGAAAAGCATGCTTTATTTCAGACATATCATTTCAAAGAAAGGAAGAAAGCAAATCAGTAACTGTCATAGTATAAAGGAGGCTGGAGAATTTTATTTAATTATATGTATATATTAAAAACGAGGATTTTCTCTATTGTCAGTACTTCATAAGGCTTCTATTTGACTGAAGTTCTTTTCAGTCTCTCCCTCATTTTACACTAAATTATGCTATGTTTTATAGAATGACTTTTTTAAAAAAAGTCTTTCATTATCAGTGATAACTGCTTAAAACAAAGGTGATAATTGATCTAAAAGTAAAGATCAAAGTGTAGAAATTATTTTGTTTTAAACATAACGGTTCTCATTCTCGGGATCTTTCCTCATTTCTGGACATATTTAAATAAAAATAAAACATGGTTTTCTGTTATATGATTTCAAGATTTGGGATTTAAAAGCATATCAACCAATATAAAACTTTGATAAAATCCAGAGCTGAAAACTGAATTGGATCCTTACCTCATGTTCCAGCACAATATGGATTTGTCTATTCAAATCTGATACCATAAAACATGTTAACATGATCTGGTGAACCCTGATGTAGTATGTCATGTGAATCTTTATCTTCCTAATCTATCACAAGGCACTAATATTCTTGAATATGCTTTCAACCTTAAATTGTTATGCATTATAATATAATGAAGTTAAAAGAATTATCACTATAATTTTTCTGTTTTCCCCCTCCCCCAGCGGCAAATGTGGCCACATGGGGGTAAAACTGAAATTCTTTGCTTTTCCTTTTGGCGAGATGTAAACAATATATTGTATTTTGAGTCAAATCATATCAAATGAAACAATTCATTGAACCAAATCAAGAAGCGTTTCATTATGGATCTGTCTGAACCTAATTAGTGCCTGCCTAATGAGGAGGCACCAAAGTACCTCATGGGAGTTGTGTAGGTGTGTCATGCCCTCCTTTCCCATGATTTTCCTGGCTGGCCTACATTTCTTAAGCATACTGCAGTTTCTCCTTTGGCTAACAGTAGCAGATCACACACATACGTGTGCCCCAGAGAGCAGGTCTCAATGGAAAGCACAGCTCTGCTAACTGTTGACCAGGGGAGAGCAGTACATCTTGAAAGTCAGCAGCTCTTAAAGTACAATTTTTAACTATCTCCATTACACTTTAAACTCTAGTTTCTGATTCTGGAAAACTTTTGTGTTAATGCCACAACTGCATGGAAGACTAGTTCTGAGGCTGTTGCTGTTCTGTGCTTAATAAAAATGGGGCCCGATCTGGTGAATTACCATGTTCCCCCTTGCATGGAAACTCTAAAACTTAACTTGCTGGTTTTTAACCTGCTGGAAATTATGTTGATTCTGATACATTTAGTTCATGTTGACCTTATAGGATCAGAATTTGGACCTTGATGTGATCTCACCTTGGGTACTGTGGGCAGTTCTGGGCCCCACAGGTTAGGAAGGATCTGAAGGTCTTTGAATGTGCCCCGAGGAGGGCAGCCAAGCTGGTGAAGGGCTGGAAGGCAGGTCCTGTGAGGAGCAGCTGAGGACTCCAGGAGTGTCTGGCTTGGAGAAAAGGAGGCTGAGGGGTGACCTCACTGGGGAAGTGAAAAGGTGTTGTTGATCTCTCCTCCCTGGTATTCAGTGATCGGACATGTCGAATGGTTCAAAGCTGCTCCAGGGGAGGTTCAGACTGGACATTAGGCAGCATTTCTTTATTGGGAGTGTGGTCAAACACTGGAACAGGCTTCCCAGAGAGGTGGTCGATGCCCCAGGCCTGTCAGTGTTTGGGAGGCATTTGGACAATGCCCTTAACAACAAGCTTTAACTTTTGATCAATGCTGAATTCGTCAGGCAGTTGGACTAGATGATCACTGTAGGTCCCTTCCAACTGAAACAGTCCAGTCTATAATCTTCAACATATGCATCCTCATTCTGAACGACCAGACCTTGAACAAATACCCTAGGGGGGTGAAAGTATTTATATCTTTTTTCATGATTCTTTCAATTGTTTGGTTTTCTTTACCCCCACAGCAAGATAACATAAGAGGTAACAATTGAAAACCTGATAGGGTTCTATGAGGCTTGAAGTGTGCCTAAATGGACACCTCCATCTGGAAAAGAGGAGCTGTTCAACTAGCTATGACTTGCTTGTAATAGTGCTTACTCCATCTTACCAGTATTGGTTTGCAGTGGGGATAGGAGGTAACTGTTCAACTGAAATCTGACCATAGTGGCAACATTTGTTGTCATATTGGTGAAGTGTTTGAGAACAGCTTGAAAAATAGCATCGTAAGGTATATTGATGTTTTGGAAACTAGGAGAAGTTACAGTTTTCAGAGTTTTAAATCTCTCTTTTTTTCCCCCCCCTCATTCCAATTTGTCTCCACAAATTGGAGTAACACAGTGAAGATAATCACAATATATCTTATCAGACAAAGGAGGGAGAAGAAGCATGTGCCAGATGATTCAATGAGCAAGGAGATGCAGCGGCCAGATGGGAATGTTTAAGTAATGAATGGCTTGGGGGTAGCAGGAGGGAAGCAGACATACTGTACAGATATTTATTGGTTGTGAATAGATTGAAGTGTTGCAGGCTGAAATTATTCATTTCAGTCATTTTACTGAGCAGCCGGAGGTGGTATCCTGAAAATGATAAACATCACATATGTGGAGTTTCTTCAGACATTATGTGAATACTGCAAAATTACCACAAAATTTTACCACCCAAATCACAAAATATGCCCAGCTGTTCTTTGCCAACATGACTAAGAGGGAAAAAAACACAGGTGGTGTAGTTACAGAAATCAAAATAAACACCCTTTCCCTAGAGTACTGGGCAAGAAGAGATATGCAAAACAGAACTTTAATGTTACTATATTAGTGACATTGCCATGTTTTTCTTTGCACTAACTTCTGATTCTCCATATAGTTTGTGGTCTGAGTACTGGGAAAAGGAAGTACAGCAAATAACAATAGTTTTCATTATGAGTAAATATTAGAGCTGGGAAAATATTTTGGAAGGAAAATCTCTGTCAACATTTATTTGAATTTCTAAGTAGCTTTACCTTGATCATATTTGCATTCTTTTTTTCCACTTGCAGAAGGATCAAGTTTTAATGGAGAGGATATCCTCAGAGGTGAATTACAAGGTTGTTTGAACAACTGTTTGAGTTTGGCATAGAAATGCTGTCTTCATAGTAAAGATGGTGTAGTACCATCTCTTCACTTGTTCAAAGATGAACAGCTGTGAACACAGTTTATTTTGGAAGTAGGTGTAGTTGAGTTGGACTCAAAGTAGAGTGCACACAACTGTCAGGTGGTTTGAAATCTAGGTGTCACAGAAAAAATTCTTAATGGAACAAGTCTGAATATGTGGAATTTTTTTTGATTTGGGTAAATTTCTGAGGAATCTGATATTCCTGAGTCTGGTTTTGTGCACCACAACTTAAATTCTCCAAAGAGTTTAAAACTAGAAAAAAAACCCCAAAAAAAACAAACAACCAAACCTTGACCTGCTGGCCACACTGCTCTTGGTGCTCTTCTGTGTATTCCCCCAGTCTTCAACAAAAAGCTTGTATGGGCTGGATAGGAATGCAATGAGGATTAATGTGCAAATTTCTCATCAAATTTTCTTCTGAGTGAACGTCAGATTGATGGATCATAAAGATTAAAGTTCCTTCATCTGTTTATCTTAAGTAAACCACATTTCTTGGTATTACTGAACAAAATTACATGTCTACAACTGTAACTAGGTCTGATTTGGTCCCCTTTCGACTGGGCATACTGAGTAGGCTTCTGCACAAGTAAAGAGCATGACTTAGTCATTTGTCCAAATCTATACCTAAATTCTCTGCCATCAGACTGGAAGATATCACTGGTGGGAAGAGAAGATTAAATAAAAAAGGAAACAATCCTGCACTTTCAAATGTACTTTGTGAGCCTGTCAAGTTTCCAAGCCCTTCTGTGTAGATTTTTTTCACATTTTCAAATATCACTCTTTTGCTGGAATTGTTTGCATAGTTGTATTCAAGTGCATTTTTACCAGAGTTTGATTCTTTGTGTACCAGGTCTCTCTCCCTTTTCCCTTTTCCCTTTTCCCTTTTCCCTTTTCCCTTTTCCCTTTTCCCTTTTCCCTTTCCCCTTTTCCTTCTCTTTCTCTTTCTTTCTCCTTTCCAAGAATCAAGGAGGGAAACCTTGCTTGTGAAGAACTCTCTGGTGTTAATTCCCTGCTGTCTAAATCATACTTCTCAGGTGAGACAAATAATTGCTTGGGAAAATATATGCAATATTAAATTTAAAAATCAGCAAAAAGTGTCCACACTGTGTTAGTACCAGCTACTGGTACTTTCAGGCACTGATTTGACAAAATAAGTATTCTCCTGGTTTAGATCAAGATTCACTAATCTTAAACAGATAGAATGCAGTTGTGTTAGAGAAAATATCAGTAAGCCTGATATGTTACCAAGACTTCTAGCTTGATCCTGATTCTTTGACTGTTTAGCTTTTTTCTTTCTCATGGTGTGGTATTGATGCCAATATTTCAGCTTTTACAAGTCTTTTTTACTGAATGTAATTGTCCCGATACTTATTATTTTTGTTAGAAGGATTTTGCTTATTTGCAATCCCTATTTTTCTAACATTAATAGATTTTTATCATTGTTAATTTTTTTTCTTTCTACATTTCAGATTTTCAGAGTCATAAATCTTAATAAACTCATGCAATGGTTATTTTTAAAGCAACCAGGCTGACTCAGCAAAAAATACTTATAATTGTCAGCAAAAATACTTATAATTGTCAGCTGCATTGATTTTTCTAGGAATGTTAGAGCTTGACCTTCTCTAAAGGAAGAAAAAAACCCACCTCAGTCACTATATTTTTAGCAATTCAGAAGTGGACGTGGCTTTCTATAGCTAAAATTTAAGATATTTTTCTTCACTGAAACATTGGAGGGACAAAAGTTTAAAATACAGGACAATAACAGATTAACGATACTCTGGCTAATTTAAATGAATACATACGAGAATAAGATAGAGAAAGAAAGTCACTGAGATACTGGGGAATATAATTTATAGTATAAAACCAGGGGGAAACTATGTATATGATGGATAAGTAGCATACATTTTAGGAAGGTTAGAAATTTGCATTTTGGACAATCTGAAATGAGATTTGAAAAGATCTGAGACTAGTAAACTTGGACCATAAAATAAATTAATTAGATTAGAGATTAAGGGGTGATCATACAAAGACACTAATGAGGAGTAGAGTTTGTAACTAGGCCAGATATTCACATGGGGACATTTAGGCTATGGACAAGTTTTGAAGCTCAGAACAGCTATAAAGAGTGAGGGATAGGTATCCTAATAGTATAGGGGCTAATCTCTCACCTGAGACAGCTGTGATTCCAAATTTATTTGGTAAAAAAAAAAAAAAATATGAGATTGTCTTGGGACACATAAAGCATTGCAGATCTCCGCTTGACGTGATAGAGAATAACATCGTTAACCATAGCAAAAGTAATTTTTGCAGTCTATTAAATATAACACTGCAAAATTTTATTGGAAACATCTTTAGTTGAAGGTAACATTATTCATATAATTAATTTAAATACATATACATTTTTTTAAATGGATATTACTCATTTTAGTATGACCTTGAGAAACTAAAAGATATGAGAAAACTAAGGTGGATCAAATTTTCTCTTTAGAAGATGTATCTAGGTGAGAATAAAATAACTATGAAAAGCCTATTGCATATCTTCATTTACTAAAATTATTTTAATTTTGTCAGGAGCTCTCTGATGTCAAATACTAATAAAAGGAAAAAAAAAGGAAAAAACCCAATGATAATAATAAATATATCTAAATGAGAAGAAACTTGAAACAATATGTTTTGGAGACATACAAGAGAGCTAAGTGTGAAAATGATTGATTAACAGGGAAGTTTAATGACCCATCACTTTGAAGTGAAGCAACATAGGTGTTCTCATCACCAAGCTGATGTTCTGATATTAGCATGATTTTAATAATGAACTTTGTATCAACCATTTTCTATTCCAGTATAGTCAGGATTTTACTTCTTTCTGCTGGCAAATAAAATACAATGGCAAAATGGGATTCTAGGTGCCTTCCATTCCAGATTTTTGTAATTATTATATCCCTTGTCTAACTGGGACCCCTTTGTTACATAAAAATTAGGTTAAAAAAAAAAAGTGGAATTAAAATAGGTGTCTGAAGGAAAATATATTAAAAGAGAATGAATGGTGAAAAGATAGATTAAAAGAAGAGCATTAATAGCTACCGTAAGAATCCAAGCAAAACCTACTGAGGCAGATCTCTTGAAGGAAAGCAAAAGCAGACATTTATATGAAGATTAAAATTCCCCATGAGTAAGAGTTTTGTGCCTTGGTATTAGTGATGAAAGGAGGGCAAGGAACTCTGCTTGGTATGCAATAACAGTTCAAACAGTCTTATACATTAATCTTCTGTGTCAGGTAGTTTCCTGATACTGCATCTCCAGAGCCATCCTCTGCAGCATGAAGATATATACTCAGAGGAAAACTACAACACAAAAAGGAACAGATCAGAAGGAGGGGAAACCTTAAAAAATCCAAACCCCAAATACCCATGTGACAGAAGTATGTAAGGCAGTAAATAATGAAAGGGAAAATCAGACCCCCCTCTTAGACTGATTTTAAAAAATATTTTCCTTTAATATGAATAAAGCTTCCTGCAAAAACTGAAAGAAGATTAAAAATTAGACATGAGATCAATATTTAATTTCACAGAAGGTCATACATAGGCACAGGATGTCTCTTCCTTAAGATAGTTTGCAAAGCAGCAAAAAAAAAAAAAAAAAAAATCTGTCATTGAAAAATATACATTTCTGTCCTTCAGGGAAAAAAGGGAATTTTATTGTGCAGTTCTGCTTCTATTCAGTTAAAATACTTTTTGGAGATTTTGTTTAACAAAATTGAAGTAAAACTCAGACTTTTTTCCTGCTCCCCGAGGACAGTCTGGTATGGCTGCATCTATTTATGACAGTATTCCTCATCTATATGTGAATCAGGTGGAATTTCTTCCATTTAACTGTAGTGCTTGTTTAGAAAATGGTTTCTTTCCTAATTTTATGGCAAGATATGCAAATATTTTTCTATAGTTTCAACAAAATCTCATGTTTAAAGATCACTCACTATGTAATACAGTGAAATAAAATTAGGGTTAAATTACTGAATTTTCTACTGTTATGTAAGAAAAATGTTTTAAAATGGACCTGGGCAATATATTTTTAAAGTCAGTTCATATAAGAACAGAGCTATAGGGGAGCAACTGAAAGTATTTTGAACTTGGGTCCAATTATTGAATATATTTTTTCTGAGACAAAAATGACTATTCCTACTTGAAACACTGGAGTGAAATTAATAAAAGTTGAGGAAATAAGGAAGTGGAGTCCCTTCAGGGTCATGCTGAAAAATAATTTATTAGTACGCAAGTCCTAACGAAAAGGTATAATTACTTTTAACACTATGAGTGATATTGTACTATGAATACAAAAGGCAAACAAACAAAGTGTAGTATTCCCTATTTTAGGTACAATGGAAAAAGAAGATGATGTTTGAGTTTCGCACCACAATGATATAGCTCAAATCCAAAGAATACCTCAGGAGCTAGCAGAAATCATAGTTGTTGATTGAAAGGTGCTGAGACATCACATGGTTCTTGAGATAGGTTCAGCCTTGTTCAGCTAGATGATATTATATATAATGATAAAATTTTGCACCTACTACTCTCCACCTGGCAACTTCGGCTTGAGTCTTACAAGACTAGGAATCTCCTTAAACAGCAAAAATACATAAAATTAATATACTGGGCACTATCCCATCCATTCTTTCTGGAGTTGAAAGAAAATCTTTTGTGGTTCTCAGCATTTTGCAGGACTTGGACTTGAATACAGAATGTGCCTTACTGAAATAATGTAGAGTGTGAGTTTGATAAATATGCTGAACTGGACTGTATACCTACTGAAGCATATTTTGAATACTCCTCCCAGAAATGTCACATATAAATAGAACTGCTTTAAAATATTGCAGGCATCTGGTTATGTAGAAAATCTTTGTGCCTCTCTGGTTTCTTGTATGTTAAAAAGTCAATTATTGTGAACTATCTCTGTAATTTCTGGATCATTACCCATTTTTCCTTAAGCAAAAATATCCTTGTTCAGAGATTTCTTAGTGTATAATCTGGTTATTCTATATTTGTAACGCTTTCATGAGATTTGAAGTATATGTTACCATGCCAGTAATTATTATTGAGGTGTCATAAGTTGTTCATTTTATTGTCTACAGAAGATACTCCCTTTTTTGTGTATGGATAAGGTTGAGTTGTTCTCTAGAATAAAGGCAGCTTTGGTATCTGGTAATGATATTAATGAGACTATATCGGGAATTTGATGAAGAGGTCGCTGAATCTGTGTATAGAATTTAACAGTCAAGGGTATTCAGAAAATATGGTAGTAATACTGCACTTCTTACAGAATAAAACCATCCTCTGAGATCATGATTTTATACTTGACAGAAAAGTTTAGTGACACAGCATAATTTTCTCGCATTGCTGAGAGTTTTCCCCTTGGTCATTGCAAGATGGTCTTTCTGCAGGTGAAGTACAATGACATGCTTTAAAATGTAGCTGTTCTTTTGGAAAATATGCATGTTTTCTCCACTGAAGAACTGAGGTAATTTCATAAATTTGTTTTTGTATTTCAATTAGAAAAATTTTATTCTCTTGGACATATAACAGTTACAGCTATTGTCAAATGAAATAAACTTACTGAGGATGATAGATAATAAACCAAAGAGGCTTCTCTGTAGGTAGCATTCTTTTTTGAGTTCACTTTCAAAATAGTTGGCAGGGTTTGTAAAAACAAATACTGATTAATGCATTTAGTAAATACAATGTACACATAATAAGCAATGCCAAGGAATATTTTTTGACTGCATGAATATCAGATAATTAGGGTTAAAGATCATATCTAAATGCTTGTTTCTTGTAGAAGACATTTTTCTCAGATGTATTAATTTGAGCTGATATTACGTTGCAGCTCCTAAAAATTAGTTTTGTAATACATTGACATTTCAAATTGCCGCCTTTCACATGTCTTACATTATATTACGGGTAGTGAACAATATAATAAAATCTGATTTCTTTTTCTTTGTTTGATTTGTCAGACACCTTTTTTCTTTTTTTCTTTTTTTTTTTTTTTTTTTAAGAAGCAATTCATGGATGTGTTTCTTTTCTTCTGGATAATGTTTCGTATTTTCTCTGACAACTTTGTTTTTCAGCTTTTAAAGTATTTAAAACATTACTGAGGCATATACATACTTCTTATGGGTGGATCCCTGCTCTGGTTTATTGTTCATTAGTGGATATGAAGAAGAAATAAGTTTTAATTTCTGTTTGTCTATCTTAGTTTCTGTACCTCAGTTTATCAGGTCAGGTGGAGACTAATTATCTTGCTTGTAAAGTGCTTTATGAAATGCTGATGACCAGTGTTAGTGATTAGAATTAATAATTGCTAACACTATTATTGAAGTGTTTTTCTTTGCTTCTGTTAGCAAAGAGAATATTTTATTTTATTTCCATGTTTAGTACTGAAGGCTGAATTATGACATTTTCTAAAATGAACAGTCATCTCCAAGATATCTAGAAGCTATGTTTCCTCTCCTAAAGTTATTTGGTATACAGAGTGCTTCTACTTTTTCCATTTCTGTTCCCTGCAGCACTTTATAGTAGACATTAATTCTCAATTTTGGAGCTCCCTTCAGTCATCCACATACTTCTGATATTTGCCCACTGATAATGAATATGAATGAAATGAAGAGAAATCCCTCATAACTTAAAATAATTATTGCAGAGTCTGATAGAAATGGGCAGGTTTACATAAAACACTGTAAAGTATATTTTTTAAGAACTCTCTCTGTAATTCTTTGAAGAACAGATGTCAAAATGTGCTGTAGTAATTTCTCTGAGAAAGGAAATTGTATTATATTAGAGGCATAAAATCACACAAGAGGCAAATACTTAAATTCTTAAATTAAATTTTATACAGTACTGTGCATATGAATAGAGCTGCTTGAATTATTCATTGTGCATAACTCATTGGCCAAATTTAAGCCTTTTATGTTGAGGCACATCATGGTTTTGATAGCTTTATTTTTTTGGTTATTTATAGTGCTTCAATGAAGTCTTTGTAAGAATAAATGTACACTGTATCTTGCTCTCAAAAATACTTGTACAAAATGATGGTCTAGAAATTCGATGTGGTTTAGAGGTCCATTATTAATCCCCCTTCTTAGAAAAAAAAAAAAATCTTCATATGCCTCATAATTAGCAATGGAAAAATTTGCATAATGATCAACGGCACACCTACATCTGCTCTTGGGTTAAAACATTTACACACAGGTGTACGAGGAGGATAGATTTCAGGGTAAGCTGAAATGCGGAGCAAGTATGAACAATATGATTAACTAATTTTGAAAATAATAAAGTGATGGTGGATTCTCAACAGTTGATAATTGATGGCTACTTTTTGAATTTTCTTGTGCTATTTAAGAAAATTATTGTAGAACAATAAAGTGGACTCTGACAGCAAATAGAAGTGTATAAGGCCAGAATGAATGTAAACTAAAAATCTTTATTAAAATACTGTCAGCACTGCAAACTTATGTGAGAACCCACATAGAATAATTTTGCATTAAAATTTTAGCTTGCCCTGGTAAAGGCAGATGGAAAACACGAATGCATCCCTTCTGATGATAGTGCTGACACTACTTTTTTGCTTTAGCAATAACGTCTAATTCTTTTCTAGTCAGCATATATATATAGTTATGTACCTATAAGTACAAATAATAACAGAGTAAAATAATGAAAGGCGTTTTATTGCAGGTGTCTTCAAATGTGCCATATGTAAACAAAACTGCTGAATTATTTTCTTAGTCTGGTTACTTCATTTAATGACTTTGTGTATAGAGATTTAACAATAATTAGACGAGTTTCCTAAATTGCAAGCCCTAACATTCAAAGCTGGTATCTAGGCTGAAGAAAAAAACCCAAAAGATAGAGTTCAGAAACAAAATAGTGAGAAACTAAACCATGTCAACTCTGAAAATTCTAGCAAAACTGAAAAACTGTAACCAAAGACAACATGTGTAGATTAGGTTAACGACGTCTGTGAAATTGTCCCAATGTGCTATAATATATCAAAATAAAATGTGTATAGAAGATGTATTATAATACTGTTTCATTGTGATGGCATTAAGAGCATTGCAGGGCTTAATGCTTAGATATCAGTGTGTCACCCATTCAACAATTAAATATGTTGTTAGCAAATACTTTGCGGTCACTAAGATTTGAAACACTGAGTTTGTGCTGGACAGATACTAAAGTCAGTTTTCATAGTAGAAGTGGAAGTCAGTAGTTTGTTTTGTCACATAAAATAAGATGTTAGGGTGGCAGACATGATGCTGACACATCGTCGGGGCAGAGATGAAAAGCTCCACTCAACATCAGTGTAACTAATTACAGTTCAATGAGGTTGGGGTCAGGATTTTAATGATAACTGGCTGACGTGAATGCCATGCAACTACCTGATGGAGAATCAGGATTACAGCAGCTCCGCTGACTAGGTGAGGAACACGCTGATTTTCTGCCATGTACAGAAATCATTCAATAGGAACGGGAATTGCAGATGAGCAGTTACTGCCTGGTTCTTAGGTAGCAGTTATGTACAACTCTGGATGAGACCTGACAACTCCAAAGAATCTTTAATGTAACAACAAACAAATTAACGAGCACTGAAAGAAAGGGAGCATGCTGTGTCTGTCTTCAGTGCGTACATACATTGGCTTATCCTAAGCAAAGTATTCTTAGAGCTCAAACCAGTTTGGACTGGTTACCCTTGTAAGCACTACTGAATTTTAACCCTTTTCCTCTTAGACATGAAGAAAGAACACATTTCTATATGGGAAAGCTAAATATCTATCTTGCTAATCTTTAGGGAGATCCTGCGGGTTCATCCCACCAGTATAAGGGGACAAGCAGTGCAATTCAATACTTTCATTCCTATTGCTGTTGCGGTCAGTGATCTTTCTGTGAGAGACCGGAGAAAACGTTTGCAAAAGGGAAAATAGAAGCTGTTGCTGAGGGAGGCAGTAGCTTAGGTCTTTGAGGTGACTGGCATCCCAGATGCCTCTGGAGTAAATTCACTTTTTGCAGGTGTGAATAAGGGTCGCTACCTGAGGGACTTAAGGCATGTAGCATTTACAGGCACTTTAAGTGTTCTTTTATTATAATCAGGTATCTTTCCCAGCTTCACAACATTTTTCTTCATCCCAGTCTCCCAGAGGATTTGCAGCAGGCATCTTTTCCTTACTGTTATGGAGTATTTTAGATTTGGCCCACTGCCAGGGAGATGCAGCTTATCTTTTCTCCTTTGTTCAGTCTAGTTTTTTCTACTTTTGTACACCCATATTGAGATCTCAGTGAATGCTCTCTTTCTTATTCACTCTCTCTCTTGTGCTTTGCTCACTCTTGAGCTTTCACTTGTTATTTCTCTCTCCTAGTGGAAAAAAGCCTAGATCACAAAGATGTTCTAATACTAAACTATTTTTTTTTCTTTAAAGTAACACTTGCTGAAACCAGATAGCTGCTGTGCTCCTGACCAGGCTGGACCATGCTAATCATTTGGTACTTGGAGCTCATGTTAAGCACATTATGGAGCTGGGTCAAACTCCTTGCCAGCACATTTGGAAATTGTTGACAATAAAACTTCATTTTTTTATTTCCAGGTCCCCTTGGAAATCTTGTTGATTAGTTATTACATTATCAATAATAAATAGGAATAATAAATTAACTTTAATGAAGTTAAGTTTGAGTTAAGCTTAACAGAAGTTTTGTTAAGTTTAACGAAATGCTGTTGGCTAGTAGTTGAACAGCATTCAACTGTACGGTGCAATGTATGGTGTAATGATACATGGGAATAAATAAGATGGAGTGGGGAAAAAGGTGTAATGCCCCTTACAAGCGGAGGTGTATTCCTAAGTGACAGTAATTGAGAGCAGACACTTATGGAAATTATCTAAAATGTAATTGTATTACGTTTTCAGTATATTTTTATGCTTAGTCCATGTTCCTTTAGGAGATTTCTTGACTTTTATGATGCTTTTTCTGTCCTTGTCATACATTGTGAACAAGAGAATTACAGAATGGTTGAGGCTGGAAGAGACTTCTGGAGGTCATTGTGTCTAACGCCCCTGCTCATTGGGGCCACCTAGAACAGGCTGTTCAGGACCATGTCCAGACGGCTTTTAATACTGTAAAATATATAAATAACATGAATATGTTTTAATTTACATTCTGTGGGAAAAAAAAAGATATAATTGTTCATTTTAAAACAGCTTTGAATTTAATAAATTTAAATTTTATATTGAATTTGGAATGAAACAAAGAAAAAAATAGAAGCAGACAATAGAAAAAAATTGTTCATTGTATGTCTAGACCATATAAGATGACAAAAAAACCCTGCAAAAATATCTTATTTAATAGTCATATATTCTCTGTGCCAAACTACCTTGAAGACTAACATGTCTCTTTTTATGGTCTTAAAGAATAAATAGTGTTCTAGGAGATGTTTTATATTTTGGATTACTGATGACATGAGTGAAACACTTCAAAATGGAATGGAAATTATTTTTTTTTTAATTTAATTCTAATTTGAGGTAAATGTCTTGTTAGTCTAACATCCTAGAACCTTCAAGATGGCAGACTCAGAAATGGGAATTGATATGTAGCACTATTCCATGGACATAATTAAGAATATTGATTCAGCAAAAGGCTTATGAACAAAGGTATTCTAAGCTCCTTTGAATAGTCCCTTTGAAGCTAACATGCTATCTGAAGCACTTAGAAAGAATCTTATGAAATCTCTAACTAACTGTTGTTGAGGTTATCTTATTATACAAATGGTTGCTTTAGTTAAAAATATTCCTAAACAGAACAGAAATGCAAGACTTTCAAGAGTGTGTATTGGTTCGAGTCTTTATAGACAACACGGCAATTCCTTTTTTATTTTCCTTCGATTTTTTAGTGGTTGATTTTTTATACATACCTTTAATTTCACGAGGTATGTTCTGATTTTAATTGACATTTAACATGATAGTTAAAGCAAGTTACTGTATATTTTATTTTATTATCATAGAATTACTGTACTGTTAAATCCACAATAGTGTCCATATTTAAGATAGTGTTAATTATTTTACACTGCAGTTTGTTATTTTACACTTACCAGTAAATTAATTTGGCTCAGCTGGTACATATCAAATCCAGATCCTTTTGAAGTATGCTTGCTTAAAACCTCATTTCAGTATTTCAGAGAGTATATTGCTGACAAGTGTCATTAGTTTATGTAACTGAATTATCACCTACCCAAGTAATATGCACAGATGCTCCTTTTCATCTGTTGAAAGAGATTCCAGTAAATAAGTACAAATAGCAATTGTAGTTTTCCCCATAAAAACAAACAAACAAACAAACAAACTATTTAAAATAACAAAAGTTGACCATATTTTAATAGATTTCTTTTCAGGGCAATGTAAGCTTTATCACTTAAAAAAAAAAAAAAACCAAACCAAAAAAACCCCAAAAAAGTCTAGAGTTTGTCTACACCGCTTTACTCTGTACAATGATGTAGAATTGAAAGAATCATCTCTGAAACTATTACATTTCCACAGAGAATGCGAATGCAGGTACATTTGTGTGTGTGTTCTATTCTATGCAAGTGATTTTACCCGGCTTTGTGCATTTTGAAATGTTGGACAGTTCTTCTCGGTGACCTCAGTCTCCTGAATCTTTTTTTTTTATACCTTGCTGTCAGCACCTCATTCCCAAGGAAATCTTCTTCCTGCTATTAATTGTATAATTACAATTATCTTTTAGAGTGTCAGACTGCTGTTTGTTCTTTATTCTGGATCAAGGGATTTTTTTACACTCCAGAAAAATTACATTTTGTGTGTTACCTTTAATGGACTTCTCATTCTTTTTACAATAGAAATAGACTTTAGATTATTTCATAGCCCTTCTAATGAAAATGCAATAAATGATAGAGTCTTTTGCTCATCCTTTGTCATCATGAACACTTGTCAGCTCATGCAGTAGATTTTTTTTTTTGTAATTTTTTCAAAGACTATAGACATCTTTCTAAGACACCTAACATAAAATTATTTTTTTAAAAACCAACAAAGTAATGATCCAAAACTTTAAATAAGTAGCATCCTTTCTTTTAGGGGTAATCAATAATTACTGGACAAAAACCTTCCTTTTCATCAGGTAGCAGTACTGTATCAAAACCATTTTTTTCCATATTTTTAGAGATTTTTTCCTCTTTCTAATGAACAGAAAAGAGAATATTTTGAAATTTTCTTAATCAGTGAGATGTATTTTCAGTTCAAAGTGATACTTTAAAATGAAAACCAAATGTAAGAAAAAAAGGTAAAAAAAAAAAAAAAAAAAACACCCACAAATAAAAACCCCAAGATGTTGGGTTTTTTACAACACAAAAAGTTTTAAGACATTTTTATTTTTCAGCTTATTAGGATACAAAGTTTATGAAATTCTTGCAAAAAATAATTCTAGGAAAATTTCATCTCTGCTATTTTGATAGCTGACATTTTATATTAGTCTTTGTCAAAAAATGTAGAACATAAAATCAGCCACTTTTTTTCTGTTATACTTAGAAGAGAATTTTGTATCAATTTGTTCACATGGAGAAAATTCTTTAGCCAGCTTGTTGGGTACACATTTGTGACCCCCCTCCCCCTTCCAGTTATTTTCACTCTATCCAGGATTTTCCCTCCTCCTTCCTTATTTTGCCATAAATTATGTGGCACTGAGCACTGAGGACGTTAAAACAAACCTTTGTAAATCACTGATTGATTTTTCCAACTGTACTGATTGATTGCCTCAAGCAAAACCAAAAACCAAACCAAAAAACAAAACCAATGTGAACTGACAAACAATTTTTATATCTGCCAGGGACACTGATTTACAAGTAAGAAAAAAAGGTCTTTTACTTTCTCAACTCAGAGTAATTTTCCCACAGTCCTCTTATGGATCCTTATAGGTTTTATCTGTAAAGAAGAAGTTGTTACTTTATTGAGATATGATATATTTTAATACACACTGCATTCTGGCATGTATGGGACTTAGGCAGAAAATTTGTACTCAAAAGCAATTTGAGATGATGCATGAAGCCTGCCAGTCCTGCTCCATCATTTAGTGTGGCTGAAAGTGGCTGAGGGGAAGGCAAACAAAAAGCCAGAGAAGTTGGAGGGGAAAGAGGACTTTAGAGGACATAGAAACAAGAATGCAAATACATGGCTGGAAAGTCACACAGCAAAAGAAGTCTGAGGAAGAGGAGTATCATTTCATCCATACAGTTTCTGACAGTTGGATAGGCATGATAACAGCACTGAGTCTGTCTTTCAGGGACATCCAGTTCATAATAATGGGAAATGTTAGCAAAGGGGACAGAGGAGATAGAAGATGTTGTGTAGAGTATAATTGGTCTCTTCATAACACAATAAGTGTGAACTAAGACAGAGAATTAATATTAGAAATGGGAGTGTTGGACCCATGCAGTTACAAAGCAAGAGAATGGATTTTATAAATGCATGTAATCACTCAGGAAAATCCACAGATGAAGTACAACAGAGAGAAGGAAAAACTGTGCTTAATAAAGAACAAATGTATTAGAAAAAACCCCTTTTTACAGTATGTCTGCATGGTACCAGCAGAAGTGTAAGGCAGAGATTCAGCCCAGGAAAGCTGGGACTGGCTGTAGCTATAGACACGGTAGTGTGGTGAAACTTGTACAGGCCCTTTTCTCATATTGCCAGCAGGGAGGTTTCAGACCAGTGTGACAGCACTGCTACCTGAGCATGGGAAATGATGCTAAATATCACCCTTGGTCTCTGTCCAGATTGCTTGCAGAATGCACAAACATTATTTAAAAAAAAAAAAAAACAAACACAAAAAAAAAAAAAAACCCAAAACCAAAACAGGCCAAAAACCCCAACAAAACCAACCAAACAAAGCTCCAAAACCCAAACAACAAACAATCAAACCAAACCAAATAAATAAACACCCAGCAAAAATCCCACCCATACGTGTCTGGACACTATTAGGTTCTGAGCTGTCCAAGATCCACAGCTATGCATGAGCTTGCCAATACCAATATGGGAGTCACGCTTCCTTTTGAAAACTTGAGGATTATTTTCTGTGATTTATTCTTAGGATGGAACTGGTATCTATCCTTTTTTCTCAACCATTGGGTCATGTTTCCTTAAACAGCAGGTTTTTTTAAAGACTATTTATTGTCTAAGATGCAATGAAATAACAATGCAGCAGAATCAGAAAACCAAACAGCAATGTGACAGTTCTCTTCCCTGTACATATTAATTGGTTTTCCCTGAGCTCTTGCAATGTGGGAGGTTTTTCTTACTGTCCAGTGCTTCTGATCTTTCCTGAATGACTAGGAAATTTGCTTTCATCTATCACGTTGACAGCTATAACAGCTGACTTGTGTGTCTCCCAATATTTGAATAAGAGAAGGATGCTGTCACAAATGGATACATGCAGAGAAAGACAGGTCAAGACAATCTTCTGCACCCCCTCAGACTGCCAGAGTTTATTATTCCTGTTCCCTTTGGAGGGGAGTAAAATGGGGAAGTATTTTCCTGTTTTTCAAGCATAACCTGTTAGTTCATTTAGCTTTTTAAGAAATGATTCAGTTATAATGTATAACTGGCATTTGCTCATTTTTAGCGGAGAGCACGGCGGCAGTTTTGCTATTGTTTTGTCAGTAATACTCCTCCTCAACAAGAGCTGCGTTTATTTATATAACCTGTGTCTTAGTTTCTCTTTAACAGTGACCTATCTCTAGTCATTAGCTTCACTTCATTGCTATTTATAGCATAGAATGCAAGAGTCTCTTCAGTGTTGCCTACGTAAATTCCAAGTTTATATATTAGATTGAAAAAAAAAAAAACAAAAACCAAACACCCAAAATAAATGCTTTATATGACAAAACTCAAACCATCTAAGTCTAAAGTTAATTAACTCTCAAAAGTGTTGTGGGAATAATTGGGGGTTTTATTTTAAAATAATTACTTTTAATACCATATAAGCCTTTCATTTTGGAAGGAGCAACTATTGTGCCAGTTGTAACTCTTCAAGATTATTGTGAGAAATTCTTGTTCATATTGCAGTAGCATCAAAACTCTATAGCTTGGGGATAATTTGTGAGTACTGCTATTCATTTAGTATCTATTTAAGAACTTATCTTACTGTTTCATGAATATATCTCAAAGACTTATAGGGCATTTGTGTTTTCTTATGGAGAAACTGAGGTTCAGAGAAGTGAAGGTCCTCTAGTGTTTGTCAGTGGCCAAATCCAACATTTAGATCATTGGATCAGCACAGTCAGTGGTCCATGACAGCACCACATTTGAAAGATAAATACAATAAAAAGAAGGTGAATAAACAAGGAAAGAAAAAGACTAGAAGATTTGAATGTTATGTTTTAGGATGTTTTGAAGTTAATTGTTTCAAGCCAATCAGTAACGCAACACATTTGTCCCATCATGTCATACATCCTTCTCTCCAGCTCATGCAGAATGTGAGTTTCTTACAGCTCTGCTACAGATAGTGACTTAGTTTAGTCTGTAGAGACCCAGTCCTTGTGGAGGCCTGTGAATTAATCCCCTCTGTGATGGCCAACATATTTTCACAGTAATTATAATCACAACTTGCCATCAGTTTTTCATAGAGCCCACTGCGCACTGTGTGAACACGGGAAGAGGCAGAGCTTTCCTTTCATCACACTGTGTCTGCAGGTGATCCAGCGAGAACCTTGTTTATTTAATTAATCAATACAATCAGTACTCTGTAAATTCATCTAACCAGAATTTCAGCAGCATAGCAGATTTGCTTAATGGAGATAATTTATAGAAAACAGTGGTGGAATAATTGAGCCTTGAAGAGGATTACCTTATTGTTAAACCCTAGGGCATAGAGTAGATTATAATAATTTTGCTAAGCAGCTTTTATCTGTCTAGATTTTTGTAGTGAGGATATGATGATCATATATAAATGCACATGGAAGCATCTATTTCACCAACATTGGCAGTTGCAAACTATTTGTTGCAGCAAGCTGTGATTGCAAAATCACTGAAGGTGGGAAAGTCTTTGTGTGAGTGCTCTATAATGCAGCTGAAGGATTCATTCTCTGATCTTTTAGTAGTAAACAGCTATGGCAGAATATTTTAAGCATTCATTGAAAATGGTTTTGTACTGTTACATATGTCCCCTTCCCCAGGGGCTCCTATTTGCTGTAACTTTTCAAGTTTTGTTTTTGTCAAGCCTCGATGTTATCTCTGTAATACTTGAACAGCTGAGGGGATGCCACAGCCAAATATTTCTTGTTGTGAGGTTGAAGGTGATGATGCATAGAATATGTGAATTTCATTTGTCATTAGCGATGACATTCTATAGTCAGTGACAAATCAGTAGATCTAGTTCATGTATAATTACTTCATAAGATAAAATATTTTTTTAATGAACACTTTTCTGTCATGCCTCATACCAATATAAAAAAAATCTGAATCAGTCATAACTTTCAGCTGATATGAAGTATATACACAATCCAAGATAGGTTTTACATAGATTCCATAAGCCCCTTTTCACATAGTATAGAAAAGGGACTGGTATAAGATAATCGATTTCCCCTCCTCCCCTCAACCTTCTCCTTTCTGGACCTGACCCAAAGCTTGCAAAGTCAGGGAAAAGATGCTACTGTATTACGGAGTCTTTCTCATCAGGCATCCTTTTCACTGAGTCATATCCAGTTATAACTAACTTTTTACTCTTTAAATTTTATGCTGCTTGAATTTTGAAATGATAAAGATCTGGTACCAGATTTCCCATTAAGCAATCTGGTTTATCTGGCTGACATCAAGTGATCAAATCTGTGCATTGTTATGTCAATTGCATAAAAGTTCATACCTTCAATTAGCTGATGCACAAAACCAAGCTTCTGAAGACTTAAAGAAAGAAAAGTGTTAATTTCCTGTCTCACATTACCATCTTGTTAATTCCTTGCACAGTCTTTTCAATGAAATACAATTTAACAAACCAACAGGTTAATAAAAAAAAATGCAAAATGAATTCTTCATTAACAACACTAATAATTATCTCTTGTCTGTTGAGTTCTGTTGAGACTTTGTGTAATATTACACTTTGCAATGTTTCTTTAACATAACATTTTAATTATATCAGTGATACCTTACTTCCATAACTTAATCTGCCAAAGTCATCTTTTGCCATGTGCAACAAGAAATCTTGTGCAGAGGGCTAGCTAAAAGATGCCAAAATGCTTTAGGTTTGCTTTTAGTGTCATGCAGTTCTTAGTAGGGACTACAAAAGTAGTGAAATTCTGGTGGCTTCAGTGTATAAATCCATTCTTCACAAACATTTAATCTTTTTATTAGGCTGTTTACAACTTTGCATAATTACTTCTATTACTAATGGTTTTGTCTATATATGTTTGTCATACTTTATATTGCTTTTTACTTTTTTATCATTTTGAAAAATGTTGAGACAGTTTCTGTTTAAATCAGTAGCATTCTTGTTTCTTTAAAAATACACCTTAAAGTCAGTTTGTTTATGGCTTTATAGTCAGAATTTATTTCAGTGAGATTTTGTTTCTTTCAACATAATATGAAGAATTATTTTCATGCAAGATTTCCTATAGTCAGCAATGCTTTGCTTAACCTTGTGCTAAAATATTGTGTTTACACTAAAAACTTTTAAAAACCCTATCAGGATTGTACATATTTTTAAAATAGATCAAAGGAAATTGTATAGTCCACTCTGCATATTGAAAATAATGCACCTAGATGATGCATTAATCCAGGAAGATTAGCCTGGATTATTCCTGGCTACCTGGATTATAATTCTGCAAATAACAATGCATATGCTTAACTCATGATGCACAGGAATTCACTTATCATATCTACACTCATGGTTAGAACAAGGCACAATGAACTGAATGGTCTTATGTATTGTTACAATACGTAAAAACACATTATGATCTCTTCCAGAATTTTTCTTGCATCGTAAGGACGATTTATTCCAATTTTTACTCTGTTCTATATAAAAAATTGAAAGGAATTCCTGGAAATAAAAAATTAAATTTATATTCAAGTATCCTGTGGATTGCTGGTGTCTCCCAGTAGATGAGCTGAGAAGAAACTGTATCACCATTTATTTGCATCACTGTTACAAAATATTGATCAAATGCTTTTGGGCCAGCAAAATTATGTGAAACATAACTTGCCTTCTTGGGTTGGTTTTTTTTTGTTTGTTTGTTTTTTCACCTTCATTGGCAGTTTATAATATGGACTATAAATAGGGAAAATGGGGGGCTAACATTAAAAGTTTTGGTGCTGAAGAAAGCCAACAGGATGCTGGGTTGTATCAAGGGCATCACCATCAGAGATAAAGAAGTCATTAACCCACTCTACTCAGTGCTCGATAGGCCGCGCCTGGCCGCACCTGGAATACTGTGTTCAGTTTCGGTCCCTGCTATACAAAAAAGGTGTGGACAGGCTGGAGAGGGCTCAGAGAAGGACCACAGAGATCATCAAATCACTGTGAAGCCTGCCATGAGAGGAAAGGCTGGAGAAACTGTGTTTGTTCAGCCTTGAGAAAAGAAGGTTTAAGGCAGACCTTATCACCATGTTTTGGTATTTAAAGGGTGGCTACAGAGAAGAGAGAGACTCCCTTTCTACACGGAGTCACATGGGACAGATGAGGGGTAATGGGAATGAGTTAAACCAGGGGGGATTCTGGCTGCACACAAGAAGAAGAGTTTTCACCCATCAACCACTGGAATAATCTCCCAGGGAAGTGGTGGATCCCCCAACACTAGAAACTTTTAAGATTTAACTGGCCAGTGTACTGGGCTTGTCTAGATCATGTTTTTGCCGAGAAAGCTTGAACCAGATGACCCTTGAGGTCCCTTCCAACCTGACATTCCATGATTAGAAATCTCTGTTGCCTCATTGGTTCGCTTTTTCTCATGAAGTCAATGTTAAATTGGGGCGTGGGGGTGATGTTTGTGTGAATCACCTTTGAAGATCAGCTACAAATACTACCTCGCAGTTTCTAGATTCTTGGCATGACCTGGGATATCAGGTTTTTTCAGAATATTATCAAGATTATCAAGAATATTATCAATATTCTTGATCCTTCCTGTTTCCTTTTTGTGGCATGTTAGTTCTGGCTCCTGTTCTTCCATCAGCTCTGAAGCTTCTGAAAGGTAATAGAGGTGTTTTGGGGCTTTGCTGGTAAGGCAAATGTTTTGCAAACCTGGACTGTTGCTGTTGCATAAGGTTGTAGAGGACTACATGGTACTTGCTTCCAGTCCACTAGGTTTATGGATGAAATACAGGGATTTATTTGTACCTGATAATATTGCATCTCAGTTGCTGCTTGTTCTTGCATCCCAGCAAGCATTCAGAATCTCATACAGCAAGTTACTGGGCTGGAAGATAACATGTTATGCCTGTAACCTTCACTTAAGTAACCTTTGCAGGAATAAACCCTTTAAAATAAGACAAAATTAAGCATCATATTGGTTTATGAAGGCTTTAATCACTGTAGATGTGGGGTCAAGTAAAGTTCAGTTTGAAACAAATTAAGAAAAAAAGGAAAGATAAAATCAGCCTTTAAAAAGGGTCAGAGACTAAGCACTTATTTGAAAAGCATGCACTCATCTGAAGAACAACATAGCTAATTCATTTGCCAAAGGGGGAAGGCGAGGGAGGCAGGGAATTGTTGGGGGGTGGCGATGTCTTTACAACTGATACATACTTTATGGACAGAGTGGGACTGGTACAACTGTTCCATTAAGTGCAGGTATTTTTCTGGTTTAGGCCTCTGAAATCAATGCCACCAATCTCATAAATGAAGCAAAATTTTACTTTGAGAGAATTAATGCAACCCAAATGAGGTTGGATATAGATTTAATGACGGAATATATTTATATTATGTATCTAAAACGATATGATAAACTTGTCTAAACGTAATAAAGTTCCAACCCAGAACAGGAAAGCTGGATTAATTTTAATGGGCTTTGTTTAAACTCAATGAAATCCACAAGAGAGACTTTGTTACGTGGAGAATTACTGCATAGAACAGGAATCTATATAAAACTCCAAGATTTCTGAGACAAAGTCTTTAACTAAGAGAAAGATATTCTAAAGGGAAACATGCTAAATTAGTAATCACCAAGTTTTTTAGTTAGAGCAAAGAAATGCTGATACAGTTTCACAAATCAGATTGTATTCTATACACTACATAAACAATAACATCATCTTTAGGAAAAATGACCATTAATTTCCCTCTTTGGAAGACTTTCTTTTCTCAGCTACTGAAATATACCTAGGCTTTAACCATTTGCTCCAATATCCTTTGAGAAAGGGTAGCACTTGGTCAGTACGAGTCCTGACTAAATAATAGGGGGAAGGAGAATTGATGCCTGGTTAATGATGACAGGAACGACTCAGGAGAAGAAAGAGAAAAATAGTGTAAACTATTTTGAAGTAAGTATTGAACAGTTTGAACCATCAGCAGAGGCAAAAACCTGCAAAATCACTGAGAGTGAAATGTGTCCATCAATAACAAATACCATTACCATACTTCTGGAAAATCAGATCTTTTTCAATTTTATTTTTTTTTTAAAAAAGAGGTCCTTGCCCCATTGCTCATAATTTCTTTTTTTTTGTTGTTGTTTTGGGTTTTGTTTGTTTTTGTGGGGTTTTGGGTTTGTTTCTTTGTTTTTTTTGTTTTGTTTTGTTTTTGGTAGGTGTGAGGGTTTTTTTGGACTAAAGGAAAAGAGTGGCAGATTACTTGGGATATCTATCAAAAGGGATTAAGAACAGGCTTCACACTATTATTAGAAACTGTCTGCCAGTAATCTGTGAAAGAACCAGCCATTCTCTGAAGAAATGTACGTGCCTTTATTAAGACCAACGAGGCTGAGCAGGAACTTTCACCCATTGGAGTTTAAAAAACAGCCTAAAAGACTGAACCTGACATGGAAAATCTAAATATTCTTATTGTGACTCCCTGTACACATGCAAGCTGTTGACAAACTTCACCTCTACTTTCATTCTTTCAGAATAAGTATAATCAAGCAGAACTCAGAGGACAGTGACAATTCCTTAATAGTTGTTCAGTTGGTTAGATGAGTTAAGGTGTTATTCATATACATTTTATGATTTAATTCATGGGACCGCCCATATGGAACCTTTTTCGAGATGAAGTAATATCATAGTATAAGAAAAATAATTCATTTAAAGAATCATAGTAGTAAAAGATTATTTCTGCAACTGAAGCAGTAGTGTTACTCTGAAAGGCAATTGTATGAATGAGTTTCAAAGTCCTTGTTGTCCTATATTTGCATCATAAGTTTTCTAAAGAGACTCTTCAGTCCCCTGCCGTGTATTGTAAAATTTGATTTTCTGTTCTTTGGGAACAAGAGCAATTAAGATGTAGAGCATGCAAAACATTTCTGGTTGTACAGTCATTAAAAATGATCTCTCTGGCCCTGTCACGGCACTGCTGGGAATGTTGAAGGGCCGCTGCAGTAATACCAGAAAACAATCCTAATGCTGCTCATCTCAGACACTGTTAGAGAGTTACAAGGTAGTCCTGGATGATCCAAATTTTCTCCTTCTTATTGAGAAGATATAAAATATTGAATGTGCTCTGTTTATTATTGTGGATAATATAATCTTTCACTATTTGTATTTCATTCAATTCCACCTTCTTGTTCCAGATTATTAAAAAATTTCAAAATGAAAAATGTATTTTATGACCTAATTATTTTAAAGCATAATGTAGACAAAGTGATGAAATAGTATAAGTGGCTTTAATGTAGACTGGCACCTGTATGTTTCACATGCTTTATAGCCTTACGTATAACAGGTACCTACAGCTCTTGTCTCTATAAATACACCTCAAAGTGGTTTTACCTGATGTTTTTGGATAAAAAGGAGTTCTTGCTCATAGACTTGAGTCTCTGTCTCCTTTTACTAGAAGTGGTACCTAAGAAAAATATCGATGAAAATCTGTCTGAGATTGAAGTTCTGTTCCACACTTAGACCCGTGAAGCTACAGAGTAGATGATGGAAACTTATGCTAATGTTTTCAACAGAGCTTTACAGGCTAAATACTCTGTGCCATTTTGCCTCCCCACCTGATGGAGGAACTTGTTACAACAGAATGGATATTCACACCATCAGATTTCAGGCATCTAACAAGTTCCTAAAGGAGGTGCCTAGGCTGTGAATATAGCAAAGAGGGTTTTGTGTGCCAACTGATTTTACCAGGAAATACACTCTTGGTTCAGGTACTTAAATTAGAAATTAATGTGCATAAGCATTGTGTCCTGCTATTATGTTGTTACTAAATATATATAGCCACATTACAGTACTCTCCTTTTGGATTTCATGCCGCTTACATGACATACCCAATGTTTATCAAACCTTTTCAATTGAAAGTGTTTCTCTAAAGAGGAAAGAGAAACAAAGGAAGAAAATATTACATGTAAAAATGGATGAAAACCCAGTTTCTGTTTTTCAAAGTTTAGGTCTTTTGCCATTTGTCATGTAATATGTGACAGGTAGGTTAAAAACCTCTGTCAAGTAATGGAAACCAGAAAGGGGAAAGACATTACTGGGCTCCAACCTGACTCTCCAGCTTGTAAAAATCTGCATCTGTCTTAGAGAAATGATCATAGAATCATTTAGGTTGGCAAAGAACTTTAAGATCATTGAGTACAGTGGTAAACCTGCCAAGTCCACCCCTAAACCATGTCCCTAAATGCCACATCTACACATCTTTTAGATACCTCCAGTGATGGTGACTCAACCACTTCCCTGGGCAGCCTGGTCCAGTGATTGATAACCCTTTTGGTAAATAAATTTTTCCTAATATCCAATCTAAACCTCCCCTGTCACAACTTGAGATCTTTTACTCTTGTCCTATGGCTTGCTGCTTGGGAGAAGAGACCAACACCCACCTCACTACAACCTCTTTTCAGGTAGTTGTAGAGAGTGATAAGGTGTCCCCTCAGCCTCCTTTTCTTCAGACTAAACCCCAGTTCCCTCAGCTGCTCCTCATAATACTTGTGCTCTAGACCTTTCACCACCTTTATTGTCCTTTGGACATGCTCCAGCACCTTAACATCTTTCTTGTAGTGAGGGGCCCAAAACTGAACACAGTAATCGAGGTGCGGCCTCACCAGTGCCGAGTCCAGGGGGACAATCCCTTCCCTGTCCCTGCTGGCCACACTATTCCTGCCACAAGCCAGGATGCTGTTGGCCACCTTGGCCACCTGGGCACACTGCTGGCTCACATTCAGCAGCTGTCGACCGGCACCCCCAGGTCCTTTCCCACCAGGCAGCTTTCCAGCCTCTCTGCCCCAAGCCTGTGGTGTTGCAGGGGTGGTTGTGACCCAAGTGCAGGACCCGGCACTGAGCCTTGTTGAACCTCATGCAATTGGCCTCAGCCTGTCCAGGCCTCTCTGCAGAGCCTCCCTACCCTCGAGCAGATCAACACTCCCACCCAACTTGATGTTGTCTGCAGACTTACTGAGGGTGCACTGAATTCTCTCTTCCAGACCACTGATAAAGACATTAAACAGAACTGGCCCCAGTACTGAGCCCTGGGGGACACCACTTGTGACTGGCCACCAACTGGATTTAACTCCATTCACCACAACTCTTTAGGCTCAGCCATTCAGCCAGATTTTTACCCAGTGAAGAGTACCCTTGTCCAAGCACACTCTTCTCCAGGAGAATGCTGTGGGAAATGGTGTCAGAGGTTTTACTAATTTCCAAGTAAGCAACATCCATGGCCTTTCCCTCATCCTCTAAGTGGGTCACCTTGTTGTAGAAGGAAATCAGGTTAGTCAAGCGGGACCTGCCTTTCACAAACCCATGCTGACTGGACCTGATAACCTGGCTGTCCTGGTCATTATACTGAATCACTGATATCCAACACTCTTTCCTCTCTGAATTCAGTCCTTTCTATATGATCATATTTGCTTCCCACAGCAGCAAAATAAAATGCTACTTTTCCCCGGTAACTAGCTTTTATGTTAGGAATCCTATTCCAGTAGTTTATTATTTTCTATTGATACATACTTTAAAAAAAAAAAAAAAAAAAAGCTGACAGTCCAAAACTTGATATAAAATTTGAGTTGTAATGAAAGAACTTTCAGCGTTTACACAGTGTCAAATAGCAGAGCATGTTTGTTTGCTTTTTGTCTTACTGAGACAGAGCCCAAAGCATTTTACCTGTCTGTTATGAAAACAAATAAGCATCAAGCCATGATGTAAAAATTGTTGCATCTTTCGCATTGGTAGAAAAACAGCTGAGTTGTGGTTGTTGTGATGCTAGAGAAATAAATTCAAACATTTCTCAGGTGTCAGGCATCTCTTCTGAGCAGATGAGTGCTCAATGAGGAGTTAGAAGTCTTGGGTATATACAGGCTTGTGAATAAGAAGCTGCATATTTTTCATAGGGCATTAAGTTGCTATTCAGAAGACCTAGCTCTGCCATGAAGAGTTTAAATATATATATATATATATATATATATATATATATATAATGCATGGCCAGTCAATTTACAATGGCTTTCTAAAAATTATAAGCCGTTTTTTTCCAAAATTTCATTACCAGTACTCCTGTTAGTGGCATCTAAGTGACCTATGATTCCCAGATTGAGAAATGGGACTTTGTGAATTAAACTACCTTTGCATCCTACCCTATTTCATAATGGGGCTACTAGATAATGTGAACTACTAGAATGGTGACAAGCATAGGTTACAGTATTGCATCCTCTTCTGGTGACAACATTATTTGAGTTCCATCTCTGGTCTTAAAATTTCACATTTACATTCAGAAAGCTTGAAAAATATCCTTGGATTCCATTACCCCTTGATAAACAGAGGAATTTGAAAAATTCTTTCAATCATCTTTATTGCATTCAGTTATCTTTAGTGTAGACTTAACTTCAAATTGCTATAACCCAAGATGCTGCCAGATACTTCAGAGGTTAAAATTCTAATAATGAAACAGCAAGATATCCCAAATGAAGAATTTCTTCCTTCTAAATTTCCCTTTCAGTTAGATTTCTAGTCCAGTAATGCAACTACTTGTTTGCTAAGCTGTTTTCCAAATTCCTTTGTGCTCTGTGAACTTGTGGTCAAACATATGGGTGTCTGTCAGTATCAGCACATTTGGACTTTCTTAATTTATATAGTATAAATCCATATTTTTGCTAATACTCTTGAGTTTTGTATAACTGAGTACTTTATATTAAGAGCTATTCAAAGACTCTCAGAAGAGGGGTAATTGTGTTTCATTTGATGCTGAGAAAATCAAAAAGACAGCAAAAAATATATTAATGGTTATATTTAATGTGTAATAGTGCTGGGGAAAAAAAAATCACATAGCTATCTACAAAGCAAGAGATAAAGTAGTGTGTGTCTCAAAGGTATTTTGACAAATAGATCTACAATTCCAAAAGGCAGTTCATCAAAATGTTCTATGATGAGTTGTTCACCCTCTAAGTTCCCTAAAAGTTGTTACCAACATCTTTCATCTGCACACTTAAAATCACAATAGCAGGTTATTTCATTACCACCCTTAAATAAAAGACTTTATTACTTTCCCTCTGCACTATTGACGTGTTTAGTTACCTTAATATAGAATCCTTTCTTCCCTACAGAGAACTGTCATACTGAGCACCGTGTTGTAAACTTCTTCCTAGAAATGTTCTGGATATAAAGTACTACTTCTGTGAATCAAACAATAGTCTGTGAAGTAACCTTCAGTTATGCTCCAGTATGTTTCCTACAGGAGGTGACACCCAGGGCTCAGACTTCTGGGACAGCAACATGTGCCGATGCCATAGACAGGGAGAAACACGGATCTGATACTTGCTTATTGGTATATTATAGAAATTATAAATACCGTTTTATCTGGCTCATACGTTTCTCCCCTCCCCAGTTTCTGTTTGATTAGTTTCACTTTTCCAGTTTTCACTCCACATTAGTCAACTGTATTTTCCACAGAAGCTCTTGAAGCTGGACCACAGTACACTACTGTTTTCTTTCAGTCAATGAAACTATCTTAACTCTCTTAAAAGTTTCAAACCAGCATCCCTCCTTTTCTCTCTTTAAGTCCATCACAGCTGTTGTTCAAATGTTGAACAACTTTGTTGTTCAAATGCTCTGACTTCCATCTTCAGTTGGGATACAGACACCTTTTTCTTGACTTTGACTTTCCTAAAAACATCATCCCCTCTCTCTGTTTCTCTGGAATGGAATTCACCAGTCAGATTGCCCTTTACAGTTCTCTCTAATTCTGTTCAACATGTTAATCAAGGTCATTTTATCAAGCCTTTGTTTTCCTGTACAGTTTTCATGCACCTTTACATCACGATGGTCGCACTTCATTCATCTCTGTCAACACAAATATTACTAGCTTTTTTTTCCTCCCCTCACTCCCATTTTCAAGCATTTTTATGAAGTGTAGAATAATTTTCTTATCCCACTTTGGTTAACCATGTTTAATCCTTCCTAAAAGCCTGTGTTTTGTTCAAGAAATTAGAGAATTATGAGAGCAGGAAAACAAGATGACAACTGCTAGGATGAACCACACGGTGTAGGAGTTACAAAAAATTTTAGAGACAACTTTTTCCAAATTATCCCCTGAATTGCCCAATGTTGCCTGCTTATTGTGTATATCTTCTGTTCCACTGCTGGCACTCCAGGGACCTTCTATATTGTACTACAGAGTGTTGGAGTGATCCAGGTGCCTGCTCATAACTGCAAAGAGTTGTTTGTGGGTTTCAGAGTGACTGTTCCCATAGCTTCTGCATGAACCTCAGCCATTGCTTTCTCAGTCACTGTTTCTGAGCAAATTACTGAATACTTGCCCAGCACACACAGTTCTCTGAGAAAGCATCCCATAATGCTGCAAGTAGGTGTAGTAGGTGTTCTTTTGTAGTTGTGTACATTGATTTTCCACTAAAATCTGTACTTCAAACCCATCTGCTAATGAGCGGATCCTATTTGTGTGGAATTTATATTCTTTCTGACACCCATCATTTCTCTTTTGCTGAGTGCAAAGTTGTTTTGGAACAACACCATCAGAAATGTACTAAATGGTCTTGCTGTCATTCATTGCTATAGGGCCTGTATGAATAAGACAGTTTTCTTCCCAACAGAAATGTATACTAACGGTCAAATGACCTGCAAACACAATCCAACTCTCATTAAAGTTACTGGGAATCAGGTTTCAGACTTGTCTGACAACTGACAGGACAACACTTAGCAAGAAATTTTATTTAGGGAGAAAAGAGTTACCATCAGCTCTAAGAGGCTTTAAATAACTTTTTCTTCTTTCTGCTTCCCTTATTAAAAAAAGCCTTCTATATTATAACATTTGAAGACTCCCCTTTCCCAAAGCACTTCTTTTAGGTATTCCTTTTCCCTTTACTCAGCCTCTAAAACAAACATAAGCTTTTGCTCAGCATCATACTGCAGCTCTTAATTTTTGCAAATGGTGAAATAATGTATTTTAGCAGTTCAGCACAATATTTTGGGTGAGACATTGCCTAAAATGGAAGGCTGAAATGTTTTGGTTACTTTACCATGATGCTACTCCTCAACGCTCTGGTGCAGAAGATACTGTAATGTTTTTCTTCTTCTTTTTTTCTGCTTTTTATTGTTTCTTAGCTTGGTTATGTCCAGTTCAACACTAAGTAGGCAATGTTATTAAATTCTAATCACTTGGTTGAACAAAAGCCTGCTTCATAAATCATTCTTTAATAGCCTGTCTAAAATTTCTTTAGGGTGCTACAACTGCATTGCAATGTTGTTAAGCTGGCCAGACTCTAATTATAGAAATTATACATCCAGCAGTTAAACCAGTAAACAAACCTACTCAGACTGGTGCAGTAATCTTATGTCAGTTAAGATCTTTCATGTTGATTCTGGATTTCTGTCACTCTGTAATCCTGCTGTGTCCTGAAATATCTACTATTACATATCGCCCCTGTACTCCTTGGACTTCACATAGAGAGATGTTTGAACTGCTGATTATAGGCTGCCTCACTAGATTACTTCTTTAGAAGTACACGAGTGATCTAGAAATTAACTCAAAAAACATGACATAATTAAAAATATTCTGTAACATGAGGCAGTACCATTAAATACAGTACAGAAGGAAGAAAAAAATCATACCCATAATATTTTCTGGATCATTATTTTAGTCTCCTGGTTATGTTATGTAAAAGCTAAATAATACAAGAAATACTACTAGCACTGCTGGTTTAGAGCAAGGAGTAAACTTACAGTAACTGTAAGGTTGTTGTCAACCATTATGTTATCCATGACATAACCATTCTTCCTTTAGTTTGTTTTTTGTTGGGTTTTGTTTTGGTTGGTTTGGTTTGGTTTGTTTTTGTTGTTTTTTTTTTTAAATAGTGGTTATTTCTATCACAAAGTTTGGCAGCATTACACTTGAACCCCAGTTCCTGGTTGAAATGTGAAGGGATCAGATAGTTTACCAAATGTAAATTATTAATTATTTTCCAACTTCTTATTGTTGGTATCAAAATTTCCTTTTAGCAACATAAGATGTACACTAAGATGATGATAGGAAAGAATTGCAGAAGGAGGGAGATATGGAAGACAGCAAGAAGGCTTACGTGGTTGCAGAATAAAATTAAAAAATTGGTCTTGCTTTTCTTTCTTCTGTTATTTTTTAATTCCTTTATCAATTTTTATTTATGACACGTTTCTTTATGTGTTATGATCTGGGTGTCCGATCCATCAGTTATCAATTTTATGGGATGCAAAAGCTATCTAACAGAACGTGGTTCACTCTTAGTTTTGTAGAAACCAACATAGTTAGAGATCAATGTTATTCTCAATGAATTTAATTTAATAATCTGACTCAGGATATGTATCTGGGGGGCTGACAAATGTGAAAGCTGTCACATTCCCCAAGACTTTGAAACAAAAATATGGGCAGGCTGCTTCCTTGATAATTTTGTTGAACAACAGAAGAGTCTTGCATCTGTCTTTATGGACTCACTGAGCTGTATGTAGGATGATCAAGAACCTTCATGTTTGTTTGGGGTTTTTTAACAGTTCTCCGTATGCTTCTTTACTTCAAAGGCAGTAATCAAGTTTGTCTCTAATTCATATTTGTACCTACCCAAAATTTCCTTAAGTTGTCACATTTGTAGGCTGACAGTCTTGAACTGGATGAACTGACAAGAAGGTAGTGGTCATTTGGCATATAAAGTAATAAATGTTTCCCAGTGACAATCCAGTATTACCAATGAGTGTTAGTTTCAGACACTACCTTGACACAAAACTACGTTTATTTAGCCATGAGGCTAAGACAAAGTTTTGTCATCTGGGATTATTGTACAAAAAGGCCAAAGAAGGGCTTATGTTCTTTTTCAAACCACTGAGTGGGAAAGAAGGTTTTTTCTGAGCCTCATTCATGCACCAAACACTTCCATGCACACATGAGCATCCACTGACCCTAGTGAGAAGAAGCAAATCCCAGAGCTCCCAATATTACCATTGTCTCTGTGGGCTGGAGGCCTCCACTGCCAGTACACTCAACTGTATGAAGATTAAGGGGTAGATGGGGTCTGCTGCCACAGGGATGAACTCAAACTGACAGCTCCACTGGCTGCTCATCCTGATTTAAGTCCTGGCAGAGGAGGAATTACTAGCAGTTTACTTTTATGTCAGCATAATCAAATGAAATCTGTTTGAAGGGTAATAGCTGGAACCATAGTTAAGAACTTGTCATAGAAACAGTTCAAGAAAGATAAAGGCAATGCTAATTATTTTACAAGTAATTTCACTGAATATGTTGCTGTGAAAAAGAATCATGGTTAACAGTCATTTAATTTCCCAGAAAATTGGAGCCAGTCCAGTTTATGCTGATCTGTGAATTTGTTTACTCCAAATTCTTCAATGCTTGATACTTCATTCATTCAAAACTTTTCATAAAATGATTCAGCAGTTCTTAAAATGTTTTTGAAAACTTACATATTGGGTAACTTTTATGAAGCCATTAGGCAACCCTTAGAGAATTCTGATAACAATTAAAGAAGGATGACACCACAAGCTGCTTATTAGCAGCATAAGATTTTCAAAAGAAGGAGTTCTTCCTTCTTACAGGAAGATGAGACTACATCTTTGTTATGTCCCCTAAGCACTACTGCAGTGTGGGTAAAATGATACTGAGAGACACTGAAATTGTATAATTTCTCCTAGCTTTGAATCCATTCCTAAATGAAGATTCCTTGCAATGAGTGAATACAGTGTTTATGGAGCAGTTTAATTTCTCCCAAATTGCATAATTAAAATCAAAGTACAAAAAATAAGTCAAGTATTTAGCAGTTTCACATAGCTCATAGGATCTTTTTTTGTAATATCTGCTAGCTTGCCTGCTGTGAGGTAAACTTAGTCATTTCTACATGCAGACTTCTACCACACGTAGGCAGGGAAAGGGACTACTACCAACTTCATGAACTTTGCAGATCACTCAGAAAACATAATTTAAGCACTCACAAAAGAAAGGAAGGGTTAAATAATTCTTCTTGCCTTTGCTCTGACATTTGCATTGCCTTGCTGATCACTTGCAATCTGTGAATTCATGGGTTGTACTGACATAAAATTTTTGTATTTGTATTCATTGCAAATATTTACGTGAGAGGCTACCTTTTGCTGCAAAGTTCTACTTGGGTTGATGTTATGACAAGCTTATAGTAAGTTAGCAAGTTCATCTAATGAGTACAAGGCACTGGAATACCTTTAAGTAACATAACAATTAGATTAAAAAAATCTTTTTAATATTTGTTACTGGTAAATTGAAACAAATACTGCGTGAAATCTAATGTATTCCAGTCCAAAGAACATTTGCTTCTTATCATGCATTTCAGCAAATGATATGTACTAAATTTCAGTTGAAATCGGACCTTGGGCAGAATGTATAAAATTCCAGAAGTCTACAGTAGATATACAGAAGTCAGCCTGTTTTGGGGAGGTTTTTGGATTTTGGTTTTATTTATTTTTTCTTTCTGTTTAGGCTATTTAACAAGCATAGTTCATTCCATAAACATTACATCTATCTCTTTAACGATAAACCACTAGTAAAGAATTTGCTGAAGAGTCATGGAAGCGTCATACACTGCTGCTCAGATTGTGGACATCTCTCCATCACATATATCCATGTATAGCACCTGGCTCACCATATCTGCCCATGGGTCCTTGCTGAAAAGGTTTCCAGAGGTTTCCACTCCTGCTACAGTTTCACACACAGTGATCAGGTCTGTTTTCTGTTGAGAAAATGGATCAGTAGCAATATGTTGTGGTGACACCCAGAAATGTGTCATCTCTGTTTCTTTCTGGAAGAAGCAGTTTATATCAGGTCTCCTGACTTTTGGTCCCCTTCTTGCTTTTCTACACCACGTTCCTGGGGAGAAACTGCAAGCGCAATAAGGCACAGGCTGCAATCAGCAACAAACAAACCCTTCAAGAGCTTTCCATTAATTACCCATTTCAACAGATTTTCCTGCATGGTGACTCATTTCCTTTCAGAAGTTGTGTGCTGGTGTGATTGACACCTTATTTTATACCAAGAAGTATAATTTTGCTTGCTGTTTGGTTTTGTGGGAATCTGAGAGAGAATTTCTTCCACCCAGTGGTCATTGTTCAGCTTATTAATTAGCAAGAGCTGAGAAGTTTGCAGTAGGTAGATGTAAGCGAATGACATGAAAAGCAGGTTTTCTCTCTGCTACTACTCCACAAAGCAACTCAGTCCTGCAGAATTGACACTCCTGCTCTCACAATGAACTAGACCAATCCATCTAATGCAATTACAGTATAAATAGTTGCTTAAACATCTGGCCAAATGCACTCCCTCCAGTATAGGTCTATTGTTGGCCAGTTTTCCAAGATCTACAGCATTTTTCTTTGTCTCCATCAGGGTTTGTTTCATGATGGTATTTTGCTATTTGACAGGTGCTTGTGTAGTCAAGTTAAATGGAAAATGAGGGGGAAAGAAAAGACTATCGATTTGTCTAATAACAAGTCAATTGCACTTAATAAGTGCTCTTCCTCAGGTGAGTATAAAAGGATAATAAATCCCAGTTTCAAAGAGAGTGATTAATTCAATGTTGTTTCATGCTGTCATTTTTGTACGTAAAATGACTCTATGAAGTAATCTAATAGCATTTTACACCTACTTCTTGTGTGCTCCAAATGCTGATGCTAGCTCTGTTGAGCAATACTAGTTGTTTTAAAATAGCTAGTTATTTTTAATTATCATAGCTGCTTTTACGTAAAGAGAAACACATAGTAACTCAGGTTTTTTGCCATTTCTTGGATGCAGTTGCACAAATATGCAAGCTTTGCATGTACATTGAAAGTGTTGACTTTTCTTTGTATACATAGTTGTACGCATTTACTAATCCACTGAATAGTAAGCGGAAGGTTAAGCTAAATGAAGAGATCAAAGATAGATTTGGAGTAATGTATGATTCATGAGAAATAGAATTATAAGAAGGAAAATAATGGACACTCATGTAATTACGGACATGCATAAACTAAGTGGATACATACTATGAATCCATATAAATGCCATACCATCATTTACACTTATTTTCTAATGTGTGGTTCTGTTTGAAAACATTGATTACTTAATGTGGAAGCTGGAGACTCAGTATTTTTGTGGGGTGGGTTTGTTTCATTTTAACAAAAGCAGTTGATTCATTCTTGTATTTGTTTTTATTTGGGTTTTTTTGGTATTTTGTCTCCCAACCAAATTTTTTATTGCTTCAACAGAAATATGACTTCTGAAATAAAGAAATCTACCAATTTCAATGTTTAATACTCATTAATTATATCAAATCCATTCTGGCATTTCGTAGACTTTCCTCTTTAACATGGACCAGGTCAAGAATCATTGTGTCTGATCAAAATTGGCAACAAAGTTTTTCTTTCCATTTTTTTATATGGTGTATTAGTGTCAACTAAAAAGCCTCAAGTGTATTTTGTGCCTTTCTTTTTAGGAAGTGGCAAAGATTCACGCTTTCTATTTGGCTTCATTTCTGCTGCACATGAAAATTTCATTCATTACATTTTCCCTAGTGAGGAAAAGTCTCTGAGGGACTGCTTCCTAAATGTAGAACATTATTTTGGGGTTCAGTGGCTTCATTTGTTTTATTGAGGAATCAAAAAGGTAGGAGAAGGAAGTTAGGTAGGGAAAAACCTTCAGCATCTGTGGGAAATTAGTCTTGACCAGCTGCCCTCCTAAGAAAGTTATGAGCTACAAGGAGCAATTTCCTATATTTGAGAAGATGTTAAGATTTATTGGAATACACATTTAATTAGGAATTCTTCAGTGATGGTGAGAGTTACTGGTTTTGTTTGGGGTTTAGGGGTTCTAAAAGGTTAGGGGTTCTTTAGGGGTTCTAATATTCCCACCCCAAGTGGTAGAGGGAGAACTTACAAAATGCATTCAACTATTCCTTCTAACATTTAATTTTTCTGTTTTAATACATTAGTTTATTTTTTGTCCCTCTTCCATTCTCTGTATGTTTACCCTCTCCTTTTCTCATTATTCTATATTTTAATCCAAACTTATGTTTCTCAGTATATTCTGATGTTTGTTCTTTCCTTCTCCTTCAATATGCATCATGCTTCAGTTTCTCCCCATCTTCCTTTTCCTCCTGTGATATTCCCATGCTGCTTCCTCAACCCTTTTTTCCTTTGTCCTGTCTTTTCCAATACCTTTCTCCAATTCATCTTTCTCTTCTGTGTCATTACTGTGCTCACCTTTCTAAGTCAACTGTTTCTCTGTATCCCATGTTGATACTTTCAGGTGTAAAAATATTCTTTTTTGCTGATTAGAGGGATTCATTTCTCAAGTTTTCATGAAAAATATACTTCAGGTATAAAATATACTACACAAAACAACTACTCCTCTAATTAGTATACCAAATAGGCTTCCCTTGTTGTTCAACTGCAAAATATTTTCATTATATCACAAATGGGAGATGCTGTGGCATGGAACATACCCTAAGACATTTGAATTATGCAAAGAAGAAGCTATTCCTAATTATTTTAAAAATGTTATGGGTTTTTCATTTTTATATCATAAGTTTACATTCATTAATAATATTAGCAGACAATACATACTTTTTGTAAAAAAAACGTAACTTTTTCTTTATTCTGTCCCAGCTATGTCAATAAATAGTCTTCTCCCTTTCAGCAGGGGAAAAGAAAAAAAAATAAAAATTGATGTTTTAAAGTTATTTTCTTCAAAATTAGGTTTTGACAGTTAACACAGCTTGCAAAAGATTTGAGTACGAATGACCATGTGTTCCCAGACGGAAAGCTGTCCTAGCAAAGGGGTTTTGTCATATTTAAACAGCCCTGGTGGCAGTTCAACAGCTCTTAGAGTCAGTTAACTCATAATTAGAAATAATTGAATGGCTTGTTTAACTAGAACTAAAAATAATATAGTTCTCTTTTGCAACCTGAAATTAATTTGATTGGCTAACCTTAAAATTTTCCTTGCAGTACAGTTTTTAGTCTGATTTTGGGTTTATTTTCATTTGTTGGGTTTTTTTTTAAAAAAACCTTGACTACTGCTATCACAGTTTTTATATTTTGTAAGGAATTAAAATTATCACTCCAATACATTTGAAGTCCTTGAAACATTTTAACAACTATTGTGGTATACTCAGCAGAAGAGGGCTGTTTTACTACTGCTACAGGAACAAACAATAACAACCTGTGTTGTAAAATATGATAGGCTTTAAGAGATTGTGCTTTCCCCTCCTCCTGCATTTTCTGAACTCTGGGTTTGTGTGCTATATCTGAGTCTGCAGAGGAAAATGAAAGGATTCTGGCAGAATGTAAATCATGAGATGATTAACATTTCAGCCCAATTTCTTTCCAGCAATGTGTAGTCCTAGCAGAGATGATTGATGGGACTTGGGATTCACAAGATAGATATTATGGGTCATTCCCCCATATTTCCTCATTTTCTTTCCCCTTTTGCTAATCCTAGTTTCAGATAACATCACTCAATCAATTTCACTGCTGATCTAGAGCTGTATTCTTCTAATATCAGATATAACTCTGGGTAGATATATGTTCTACCTTACTGCTTGTTGTGCATGTCCCCTTTATTTTTGTTTATGCTCCATATATGGCAGAAATATTTACATTAAAATCTCATTGGTTTAGTCCTTGAAACTGTACAGTCTTGTTTTCCTGTTGCCTTGATATAAAATCCTTCTTTAGTAGATTCAACTTTTAAACCACAGTGAGTATTCTTTCTGCACTATATGGAAAATGAAGGGAAGGAAATTATATTTTTTTCTTCCCCTAATTGTTGGGGGTGTTATGTGACATGATAAAAATATATTCTATTGTTAAGTGGTCTTAACATTCTTTTTTTTGTTTGTTTGTTTCATGGGAAGGATGAGGAAGCGAAGGGCAATAGGAGACTTGAGGCACTGGATTGTCACATATTTCTTCCATGTCTATTCATTTCTAAAAATTTAAACCAAACCAAAACAAAATTCTTAAGATTTATTTTTTTAAACTTGAAACATAATTTGAAATGACTAGTTGGTTGACATTGAAAAGTACATAGTTTGTGCTAGCAGTGGGGCTAGGACAGCAACGTGTATGAAAGGCATCCTGTAAGAAAGGATTTTGCTAGATGCCGAAGCTGTGTCTGTTAGAGGCCATGGTTGTGTGCAGAAGGCTCCAGTCTGTATGCCGTGTATGGGTGCCACCCCATTTGTCAGACTGTTGTAACAGAAGCTTCCTATAGATACATATCAACTGTGCTGTATATGGAGAAAAGAGTTACTCAGTTATTCCACCATCTTTCCAAAGGCTTGCATGAAAACTACAGAAGGAAACTGAAAGAGAATTGGTTTGTATGCATGTTAAGTATTTCTGCAGATTGTAGCTATGAAGGTGCAGAAGGTAAAGAGTGTATGGGTCAGATATAGGGTAATCTTAACACACCTTTGAACCACAACTGAATCTTGGCTCTGATTTAATCTCAATTTCTGAGTTTCTCTTTATTGTAACACCACATGCTAATTAATTATAAGAAATAATTTATCTATTGGTGTTTTTATACTATCACTTTAGTATTTAATGAGATTCATTGGCTCATATTAAATGTTATTTCAATAATATTTCCAAGAACAAAAGAATATATTAACAATATTATTAGAAGAGTTTGTAGATAGGCGTATCTTCCCTACAGCTTTTGTTTGCAGGTATGAAACTATCAGTTTAATCTTCAGTAGTTTTGTCTGACAGAGGAAAAATTTGCTTATGAAGCTGTGGTTATTATTTTTTTGTTTAAGGGGTGAAAGGTGTATTGAGATGGAGGAAAATGAGATTTGGATTTAATGTTGCGAAGAATGGCATGTGTCAATGAACCGATTCTAGATGACTAGTACTTAGTGGTGCTTTGTTATTGACAGCTACCAGCATCTCAGTCCAAAAGGACAGTATCACATATATACCCTGGCTCTCTTACAAAGCCAGCTTCTTAATCAGTGCTGTAGGGGTGACACTGCTGACTACAAAGTCTGTTGTGACTTCATACTCAAAGTCATACACTTAGTCTACATGCCATATTCTGTAAGAGAAATAAAATAGCCCCAAACTGCAGAAATTTCATCATGAACTTGACTTCCCTGCATTTCAGTCCCGTTTCATTCAACAAAGTAGGTGTCAAAAGATAAAGTCTTATGCCAAAGCGTTCTATTGCTCTGGGATAAGCTGCTGAATATTAGGTATCGGGGCAGTGTTATATTGAAAGTAATAACATATGTTATTATGAAAGTATACATTTATTATTATTTAAATGTTCAAGTATTAGTCCTGTTTAACATACATGCATTTTTATTACAAATATACAGAAACCAAGTAGAAAATACTACACACTTGTTACTCCCATACCATTTCATTGTCCTTCTCCAATGGATATATATGACTAGATATAAAACTGGCAGAAAGTCCTTTTTATTTTTTTTTTTTTCCCCATGAAAGCTTCAACAAAGGGATTTTATTACTATCAGAACAATCTGCTGGAAGATATCTATATTTTATGTCATATTTTAGTTGACTGCAATATTAACAGATTGTTTTAATACCTGCGCAACAGAATATGAAGCAGAATATGTCATTCCAAGGAAAGCCAGGAAAGGACATCAGTTTAAGATTTTTCTGCTCTGAGTTTTCTGACTGAGAATAAGCATGGAGTGGGAAGTTCCTCCCTGTTTGATTGTGGGTTTTGTATTCAGGAGAGGAGCTCCAAACTCCTTTAGCTGAAGCAGCAGATCTCTCGAGCAAGTTGGTAGTTTGTTTGTTAGGAAGAGTTACTTTAGAATTGCTTCAGGCAGCAGCTGGGTTTGATGGATCTTTCTCTTCCACTGAACTGCCTTCAGACTGAAAAACAGTTGAAGAATATCATTCCCTGGTTTTAACAAGTTGTTCCCGAGGTAACTTTATAACTATGGATACCCTATAATAGATACCTGAGATTTTTACCAAAGTGAAAAAAATCAGCTTCCCTTTCCGCTCTTCAGAAATGTCGTATTTCAAGCTTTTGGATACTGAGCTCAGATTCTTCCGGAGTTCAGTGTAGAGTGTACATCAGTGTGTATCAGTGCCCCTCACTCAAAATGCTTTTGCAGTTGTAATTATCTTGACAAAGAGGAAACGTATGCTAATGTGCTTCAGCTACAAGAAATTGTATAAAGCTACAAGGAAAAAAATATTTATTGTTAGAAAGCAAAACATGTACTGATATCAAACTAGAGTTGTGCAAATCAATCCTCTTTCTAGTGAGAACAGACAGATTAGACTGGAGAAATAGAATGGCCTGAAGCCAAGTTACAAAAGGCAGAGAAGCTAAGAAAGATTGATCTTGCCTTATTTCTGAAAGGATTAGATTTTAATTTAGTAACAAAGAAAGTGCCTTCAAATTTTAAGCTTTTTTTAAGTATTATTCCAAGATACTTTCCATTAAATTTGTTACGACATTAACCTTTTATAGTGCATAGTGGGAAGACAGTTCATAGACTTTGGGCTGAGAACTGGTATCTGAATTTGATTTCCACCTTAGCCCAGGTGACAAAACCCACGTCCACGGGAGGGTAGGAGCTGTATCCCCATAAAGGGAACAATAGTTTGATGAACTCCCCATAAAGGGAACAGTAACCATCAAGATGCTGTGCTCTGCTCTCCAGGGGGCCATACCCAGTCACCACCACAGTGAGAACTACGCTGCTGCAGGTTCAAGACTGTTTATACTTGCTGTTAGTATGGAGCTGGCTTGCACAGTGACTCCTTGTTGTGGATGGAGTGACACACTTGACTCATAAGAGAGAAGTATCAATATGTTTATTGATATAAAACAGCAATTTATCAAAGTTTGATGGTAAATGCGACTGTGGTTTATCAAACAAGATTTGATGACAAGGTTCACTCGGTATTTACTGCACAGAGAACAGGGTCAGACAAAACTGTCAGGGAGACCCTCCCGTTGAGTCCCGAGGTTCAGAAAGGACCCCCTTGCTTTCTGAACTCCTTCTCAGAGGGCAGTTTAAGTGTGGCTGGATCCAGACTTAGTCAAGGGTTAATGTATAAAGGATTGTATGTGTGCAATCAATCCTTTGTATCACTTAGAATTTCAAAGTTTATCATGCTGTTAATCACTTACTGAGAATCTGTTGCAGCAAGGGCTCTCAGCCTCCAGGGTAACTGTGAGGTGTGTCCCTCCTCAAGGGGAGATCCTGGTGTGCAGCTGCTGCCGTGCTGAGAGCTCAGCGGGCCCTGGGCTGACCCCTATGGAGTGAGATGAGTGACCCATGGTCAGATTTACATACCGATTACAGACGTCACTTTCTTCCAAATCTGGCTGGAGTCAACACTGACCAGCACTGTGGTTGGGCGGGCTCGTTGCTCAAATGATCCCTTGGCTATTGCGGTGTTACCTGTGTGCCCTGAATCCACAGGACCAGACACATCCATTGCTACTGCCCCTGGGGGCTGTCACTTGGGCAGGAAATACCCGTCAGGTTGGGGGGGGCAGGGGCAGGGTCAGGGTGGAGCACATCCTTACACCCCTGTCCAGTGCAGAACAGATTCAGTTTTAGGGATAATCTCACAGAGTACTTAGGTCAGACAAACTGGGACTACCGTAAAGACTCTGGATCCAGATTTTCCAAGTTGTCCATATCTTTGGTGCAGTGAACTTGACATAGAAACTGGTTTTCATGTTGGTGCATATTTGAGAAATCATCTTGTGCCAAATATGGTGGTGGTGTGGGTTTTTTGTTTTTTTGTTTTCTCTTCCCTGTGAATTGACTTTTAAAATATGGTTTGTCATATCTCTGGACCTCATTATCTCTCTGTAAAGTAGGGAAAATATTGCAGCAACCCAGCAGGGATAAGATTTGAAAGAGGCCCCTGTAATGGGCTGAATCATACCATTATTTACCAGTGTTATTGACATTACAGCTATTACCATCACTTCTGAAAGAGAAACAATGACAGACTGGATTTGTGTACCTGGCCCTTGCTCCCCCACTTTGGATGAGGTTCTCTAGAAAAGAAGGTTATATACCAGTCTCACCTCACACGTGTGCAAAAATATGATCAAGATGCTTCAAAGCTCTGACACTATATTCTCTGTTTAGTTTGGTTTAGACATGTTAGTAGTACTCTAAGGTTTAAAAGTGACAGCAATACAAGCTTATAAAAAACAAGCACAATCATGCAGAGGGTTGAAGCAAATAGTTTTCAGCAGTGGATTAAGGCTGATAGATACCATATAGGTTGGTAACACTGAAGATCTATTTAAACAGGATAAGAGCTACCTTTTTTTAGAGACACATTCCTTTACCAGAATATGGAATGAGTATTTGATGAAGTGGTATAGTCCTTGCTCTTCATTTTCCCCTGCTGGGTGCTGTTGCAGGAACAGTAACATCCTATGCTGGAGTTTTCTTTCTGATTGGCTTTCTAGTTTTGTTTTTTGTCTGTGTGCAGTTTTGAATCTGATTCTTTTTAGTTAGAAGATGAGAATGACTAGTGATATCAGGTCTCTTAGTGATCCTGCTGAGATAATGCAGGCTGGTTGGAACTCTGTGGTATTAAAAATAATAAACCCAACAAAAACAACCCCCTTCTTATAGAATTAATCTTCCCTGTTTTTTAGAAAGCAGAATATGCCTGGATACATTTATCAGTAGAGTACTTGTTATTCTCTAAGGAGTGGCAGACTGCTGTCTCACCCTCTCAGCTGGGTACCACTCAGTGCTCTGGCTGAGCTCACAGCACGGCTGCCGCATTGGGTTGTACTGGCAGCCTTGCCTGGGGGGCAGAAGGAACAGGGCAGTCTTTTTGTGCCCCATCACACTCCCAGAAGGGAAGCAGGGTTTTTCCTTCATTAGCCAACTGTTCTGTGCCTTCATTCCTTTCTCCAGTCTAAAATTTTACAGATACAGCTTGGGAAAAATGAATTATTAATAAATGCAAATTAAATCCCAAGTACTGTTGTTGGGGCAGAAATATATTACAGAAAGCCTGCAAGCCACTGGAGGTTTTAACTAAAGAAAGTACATTACTGAAAGTCATTATCAAATATAAATACATAGGCCTGAAGATGAGCCCTTTAGTATCTAGATTTAGTTTTCCGGAGTATTTACTTATTGTAGTCCACATTATGCTGACTTTATAGACTGTCAAGGAGGTGATTACTTATTTCCCAAATGGATTTACTACAAACTCCTTTAGCCTCGTTTGTTTGAAATTGTGAATTTTGCAGAAATCACTACCTGATGTGTAATCAATTTAAATTGCTTCAACTCACAAAACACAGAGCTTTTACCTAGCACTTACTTTCTTTCTTTCTTTCTTTCTTTCTTTCTTTCTTTCTTCCTTCCTTCCTTCCTTCCTTCCTTCCTTCCTTCCTTCCTTCCTTCCTTCCTTCCTTCCTTCCTTCCTTCCTTCCTTCCTTCCTTCCTTCCTTCCCTTTCTTTCTCTTTTAGCAGTAGTATAATAATTTTCAGCATAGTATAATAACTACTAATAAGCAGGTATTTTTATTAGCAGTTGTATAATCACCAACCCTCATAGTCCACTATTGGGTATTTCCTAGTATGTTGTAGGTTTGTTATCAAAAAGCTAAGATAATATGGTCTGTTAACTTGATGATATTTATAAATTACTCTTCTGAGAAAATGTAAGAAAATAAAATGTCAGTTCTCCAAATTCCAATGATTTTTTTTAAAAAAAAAACCCACATACCTAAACATGTCTTTAGGTTTTGCCACTCATCTAACTCTGTATAATCTACGTCCCTGACCTCATGTATATACGTAATATGCAGGACATACACAAAAATTAATTATATTCCAATATTAATTTGTTGTGGTTTTAAAATTCTTATTTTTATATGTATTATTTTTCTTTTTATCTGTCTAACCACTATCACTACATTTAAATATCCGATACAAGTTACTCAGGTGGTGTCAATCAGCATAGCTCTACTGACTGATTCTGCCCATTGAAACCAGCTGACGTTATGGTTCTTACAGTATTCTTTTAAAAAGTGATAGTGAAACATTCTCTTTGTGTTAACTTGAAGGGCTGCACCACATTTTGTTTTTCTGAAAGTGATTGTAATGTCTCATAGGCACTTTTTAAAGCTTTTCCTGTCTTGCAGTATCAGCTCGGAAGTCCTAACTGGTGATATAATTAGTTTTAGGTGACACATGCTACATGTCTCACTACTTAGGAACCTGGTTTCCACTTCAGAATTGATGCTAGCACTGAGACATTTGGTTTCAGCTGAAACAATGATACAGTGTTATTTTGAAAATTTGCTCTGCACTCAGATTAGAACTCTCATTTAAGACCTCAGTGTAGTTTTGTAAAAGAGCTAAAGCAGCATATATCCTTGGTGAAACCCAAATTTGGAGGGATATTATGACTTACTAACTGGGGAAAACCCAACATGCTCTTTTTCCTTGTCTCAACATTCTTTTTCTTTCTAAGGAATGAGTGGAGAATCTGGTAGTTCATTTCTCTTCCTCTCCTGTTTTTTACAGTTCATGTGAGCTCTGGCATTGAACCCAGGGAAGAAAAGGTCATCACTGTGGGAATGAACTGCACATGGGACTGCATTTCTTTTAAACAGATGGCAGCCATGTACTGTTGCAAACAGACAAAGCTGTCTTGCTGCATCCATGTGTAAATATGATGATTAGGGCATTCTTCTGGGAGCTGAAAGACTGAGATATGGTTTCCTTCAAGCTAAGAAGGATAAGAGGCCTTGCTTCCCACTTCCTGACTCTGTGCTTCAGCCAGAAAACTGTTATGTGGAAGATTAGCACAGGCATTGCTACTGCTGCTATCTTTGCTTGAAAATAAAGGACTGATCCTTCTGCTTCCTGAACAGAACAAAGACAATACATTTTTAGGTAGATGCTTATTCTGAAGTGAGAATTTTGGAGTCATGATCCTAAACAGAAGCAATACCTGAATGCAGCCCCAGGTGAGGCCCTTAAGTTTTGGAGAGAGGATGTGTCTGTATTCGTTGTCTGGCTGAAGGCTTCACAGTTCCCGGTGCCACACTATGGATTTGGATTTTGCTTTAAGCAGGAAGATTCTTAAAATGTGAGGTGTTGCACCACCTGACTTCAGATACACAGGTTATTCTTCATGTGTCTGGCCTTTAAGATTTCCTTGAGATTAAAAAAATGCCAAAATTTTCCATAGTTATTTATCAAACTAATAAGGCAAAGCAGCTGGGCTAAACTGCCCTGCAACATAAAGAAAAGGAAAGTTTTTCCAGTTGCCTGAAATGACATTTTGATTTAGGGCTAAGGATAGCTACCCATTTTCTAAGCATGGTAAAAATGTCATTAGCTAAGAGTCCAGCCCTCAAAAGTTAAAACAGCAGGGGAGTAATTTGCATCAGACCATCAAATAGATTATGAAAGACCATCATTAAGTTCCACACTCCTTTTTTTTTTTTTTTTTTTTTTTTTTTTACTGGATCATAATCATAAAACCAGCATATAAAACTGCCTGCCTGGTTTCTGACATGGCCCACATAGATTCGGTTCACCAAGGTCTTACTCTATCTAATCTGACAAGAGTCCAAACTGCTTTATTCATAATAAATAAAGGCACTTGTGACATAACACAGCCTGTGTTCCCATGTGCTGTGCTATTTTTCTGGGTTACCTGGGATGTTGAAGGTTTTTTGATTCTTATTATTTTGGGTATTTTTCTTGAGATATTTGTGCTCAGGTGGCTGAAGAAAAATGTATTTATCTAACATGACAAGCAGCAGCTAGTTTGAATCCAAAATGAAATGTCAGTCAAAATAAAAGACCATGTTATGAAGTGTACTATCTTCCCTATGACTAAGGTTTGAACTGAATTTTCATTATGAACTCTTGATGATTGATACTAAAGTTTCAGGACACAAAAGGGAACCTTTACAGTCCTCACACTCAGATAGGTAGGCAAAATCCTCTTGCAAATAGTGAAGGTATTCCCTCAGATGCTACCAGGATGAAGGGAGTATAAGGGCTTAATGAAATTTTCAGGTTCTGTTTAGGTCAAAGATAGTATGCTGGATGTGATAGAATTCTTCCTGAGTAGCCACATAATGTTAAATAGATATGTGCTATGTTGGAGCTGTGTTTGCATGAGGATCCTGAAGAGCAGGGATGAGTTTAATGTTGGGAATAATTTTTGTGTTGGCTCTTCCAGAAGAGATATGTGACTTAGGGAAGATCTTGCAAGTTCTAGCAGCCTAAAAAAATTTGCACTGTTACCCTGACCACAGTGATATTTCAGTTTTAGATACAGCACTATCTAGCTACAGATTTTTTCAAATGTTTTCAGCATGTTTTTATTATTATCTGAATGCACATCACTGGGTCACTTTCTGTCTTTTATATAAACACAGAACCAATCTGAAACATTCATTGTGATTGTTTGTGTCTTACTTCCCATTCATAAAACTGTGTGTGGCTGAGCAACAGAGAATCAGGACCCATTGTTTTGCCAGCAGGCTTGGAAACCACATGGTACCCTAGTTCCGTGTCTTACAATCATTATCTGCAAACTAGGCATGTAATAAATCTTCATACAACTTCCATAGCTGATTATTATTGTAATCAGGAAGAAATCTTCCTCCAGCATCATAATGTTTTCTGTTGTAGCATTAAATTGCTAGAATTTAAATTACATTGCTGTTGTTGTTAGTAAAAGGATTCCAGATTTAATATCCAGTAGGTTGAGGCACTAATGGTGAGCTCTTTGGTATGGGCTGGAAGCAATTCTGAAACAATGCCTTTGTGATGAGAGTGTTTGCCTCCTTAGAACATCATCTGGGAGGCATCTATCACCAAGGTGATTATGCTTATCAATACATTTTCATCAAAGCCGGTGGAAAGATGGCCTAATAAGCAATGGTTGCTAGAGATACACGGCATAGTAAAGCTCTTTAGTTCAGGTTTGCATCATTAATCCAGTTCCTTATTGTTCTTTGGTAAATTCATAGATTCAGATATACCAAGATACCTAAGTATTTGTATTTAATTCAGTGGGAGTTCAGTACTTAAGCTATGTTATCTGTGAGAATCTCGAACTTGCCACCCTTGGGCTTTGTTCTTCTGTTAGATCAAGAGGGAGACAGCTATTCCCTCCCTGTGGGAGATGGGGGACAATAAATGTGTTAGCCATCATAAGGTATTCAAACACTCTAGAAGGTCGAGAGGTATTCAAGCTAGAGAAATAAAATTAATAAGCCAATTAATGACAAGTGATATCTTGGTTGCAGCTATTCAGTACAACTCAGAACAGTTTTTTTATTTAGACTGTGAGATCGCTGTAGTACTTTGTGGAGCTTGGAAACTTTCCCTGCCCATGTACCACCCTAACACTCTGGAGTCAGTAGCTGCATGTGTTTTGGAGCCAAACATTTGAAATATTTTCTCCCACTTAACCGAAACAACCTGGGAGTAATTGCCACACTTGGTGGCCACATCCACTCTCTCATTTTTTCCTATAGCCAAAACAGCACTGCTGAAAGATGTATGCAGCCTTTCATGTTCCATGTAATCAGGAATGTTTCCACTTGCTTTTGATAATATTGTCACCCCTGGTAGCAGTGATGACATTTTCTTGGAGATATGCCCTGTGATTAGGTCCATTTGGACCCATTATCAAGGTTTAAGGGGTTATACAACCTACTTTCCTTCTTGTTATATTCCCCTGTTACACATTAACCATCTGGCTTAGTAGAAACTGCCTCCTAACAGTTTTTTCATAACTGTGCCAAATTTCTGTTCCCATGGAAACTATTTTAAGAGTGCTTTAAAATTTGAGAGGTGTACCATTTGCTATCTAGAACAGGTCATATTTCCTTTTTCTTTAGTCTTAGTATTTTCTTTGTTTTTATTACTGGTTGGTGTTGCCACCTGTCCTGAAAAAGAGGAGAGTCATGAGTTTTGGACACCAGTCTTGTCTCTCAATTTCCACTTTTCTATGTTGTGAAGAATTTTTAAAGGGTTTAAAGCAGCTTTAGTGCATCATTTAAGAGCCAGCAAGGAAACTACATGCATTGATAGAAGGCAGAAGAACAACTTCAAAAATGTGTAGTTTTAAGTTTTTTAAAGGGCATTTTTTAAAACATTAAAATTGCTTTTGCTATCTGTAATTAGATAGGATTATTAAATATAAAGGGAATTGTTCTGAGTGTATCTCAAAATACGTGCAGTGTCTACACATGTATAGTGCTTAAAGGAGTTATGTAGGTCCATTTCACACAAAGGTTTTCAAAGCTATTCAGCTTTGAAAGATATTACCCAGCGGTTCCATAGAAGAAATAAATTTTTGTTTTCCTTTCACAGGAAACTGATCTGCTGCCTTTGTTAAATATTTTCTAGAAAGAGATTAAATGTCACAGTTCCTGAGGTCTACTCAACCATTGCACTAAACCAATGCATTACTTAATAATCCCATCCTAGATTCCACTCACGCAGCCACAGACTTGGGACTAAAAAGCAGAAAAAAACCCAGAAATTTTAGAGATGTCTTTCACTTATGAAGAGAGCAAAGGTTTTGAACATTTCTGTGTTTACATGTTGCCATAAGATGCTATTTGTGGTATGCCATGAAAACATCATCTGTCTTCTACTGTCTGTTGACAGGTTTTCTGTGAATTGTTTACATATATGTAGGATTCAGAGAGGATTCTATGAGGATTAGGAGGGAAGAGGTAGCCTGTCATGACAGTATCTCTATTTGGACTTAATATTAAAAGATTTAATATATGTTTCCTAACCAACATAAAAAATGCTGCTCACTGCTAGAACAAAAAATTTGCTCAAGGTGTTTAATGGGCAGAATACTAATTTCCAGACCACTGGTTTACCTTAGCTTCTCCCATAGAGTCCTTTCAGAAAAGCACTTAATCAGGGGGTTGAATTAGAGCCCAATTAAAAGGTGCTATGGGGCTTATGTATGTGCTTAAATATTTTCCTGAACAGTGATGAAATTAGGAATCATAAGCCTATTGCTAAAGCTCCAATTCTGTGAACAATCTGTGCTTATGTACTACTGTCATTAAGAACGCAACATGGGAAATGATAGGCATATAAGCTTTGTAAAGGTTTCAGAAGCTGATTTATTCTTTGCTTTAGCTAGCAATAGTTAGGGAAAACAAAGTACTTCTACATATTTCTCTTTTTCACCTTTAGCATCTTTCAATTAGATCTGAGGTTTTCTCTAAGAATCCTGGGATCCCTTCCCTTCTCTCTGGCATGGTTTCCTTTACAGTCAAATTTCTGCTCTCTTCTGTGCTGTTCTTTGACCATAAAATGGCTAAGAAGCCTGCCTATTATCAACCTCAGTTTATGGATAGATTCTGAGACTAGCCTCACTGTAGTTACATTTCTCCTCAAGTCGGTAGTGTGTCATTCCATCTTCTAAAAGATCAAGATTTAAAGATGCTTTACCCTGGGCTCCTTCTTGAGACTGTTACCCATTAAATAAATTATCATAAAAGTGATGTTCTATTGTTTAGCATAAGACACAAAAGGAAAGGCAGAAGAGAAGGCAGTCAAGATGTAAGATCAAAATGGAGTTTGCAGAATGAAACAGAGAGTCTTGGATCTCAAAAATAAGTTGTACTAGGATTTCTGGAATCCTCAGATTGGTACATCAAACTAAAGGTCAACAACTGCTATTTAATCTTTTGTGAAGTCAGGGTCTGGTATCAATCTGAAGGGCAACACAATATAATTAATTATTAACCTTTAAAAAATTTGTGTAAACAGAGAAAAATAATATGATTCCAACAACCCCTGCGTAAAATTTGGGATTTTCATGCCCACTACAAAATGTTAATACTGAAGTCTGAGGAGAATGTAAAATTATATATTTTTCAACACATTTAGAAACAGGGACAAAAATTAGGTGAAATTTTTTACTAGGCAGCAGATACAAATCCCTTGGAAAGGTCCCACTAACATCGTGGAGTTTTATATCAGACTCTAAATATGTCTAATTAACTGAATGAGACAGAGAATCTTAAATAACAGGTGCAAACAATTAAATAATCACTCAGGCTCTTGTGCAAGATGTGATTTTAAAAAGATACAGCCTGAATTTTTTGCATTTTATTGAAGAAAACAAGAAAGGGATAGATCCTTAGAAATACCCTTTATATACCCTTTCTAACAAAGAGAGGAGAACGTGTGTCAGTACCACTTGTTATCTCAATGAATAGGTGAAGGGCAGGACAGGACTCGGGGTCCAAGGGGAGTACGAGATGCACATTTTTTGCTTCTGCATCTTATCTTACCATGTCATATAGAAATTCCAAGCAGGTCTTGTATGTCTGTTCAGGAAGAGAGATAAAATGAAGCACAATAAAGTCCCAAAATAACAAAAAAATTCTCACTAAAAGTACAGGAAGAACAAGTGTAGGAAGAAAACTGCACTTGGTGAACCTCAGTCATGAGTCAAGATTTGTTATATAGTCTGGTGTGCATCACTAGACTGTATCATCTCTGAGCTGTTCATGTGGGAAGTGGCCAAGAGCAGGGAGCAGAATCTAAATGAAAAAGTTAATTGATGGACTTATTTTATGGCAAAAACCAGCAGTATGCAGCTGAAAGGACTGAAAACTTTTCATTCTAAATTTACAGTTTACAGACTTTATAGTATTTTCTGTGCTGCAGCAGTATCTGCTTTAAGCAAAAATTAAAGCTGCCAAAATATAATAAAAACAGTTGATATGAAAATAGTTGAGAAATTCTTGGTAATATACAAATACACAGGAAGATCATCCAAGTGTAAAAAGGAAATTAAGAATAAAAGTTTGGGGAAGAAAGAACAGTTCCGGTTAAGGTTAAACTAGAAAAGGTTCTCTGGAATATAATGGGAGAATCTACTGTAATCACTTAGACTTGGGTAGGTAGATTTGTGGGGGAGAGAAGAAAGAAAAACTACAGTATATTATTTAGTAACAAAAATATCTTCAGGAAGCTTCCTTTCAAAACTGACTTCTCACCAGCTCCTGTCCTTATGTGCTGTTTTGATACAGTAATCAACGCCCAGCATACGGTAGTATTCATATTGTACAACACAAGTGCATCTCACTGTGTGTATATATTCCTAATGATAAGGCCAATCTTTGTCAACTATAGAGACCTTTGTGTTCCACTGTCAAAAAGAAAATTGAACATGTAACAACAGCGTTAATGTATGGGGTCAATAGTTAGGCTAGCATTGTGGAAAGTATGTCCTGAGTAACATGCATGAGAGATGCCTGTCTGTGGTGGAAGAGCAGTAAAGCTGCCTGTGTTTCAAGTTCAGGGACAGTCATTGGATTTCCGAAGCAACACAACTCTGACCTGATTCGGGCTCTGTTTGCAGGAATAAAAGGAGTTCCTAGATTTTCAGTACATGGGAAGGGATGCCATTTAAGGCTGTGGGCAGTTTCTTCTCATTTTTTAGCAGAGACACGTCTACAAAATAGTTTAATTTTCACTGAAATGATCGGTCCTTCCATCTCAGTTGTGTACTGTTATGGAGCGGGACTAGGATACTGGGAATAAAGACCTCTCTCCTTCCCGTGGGCACCGTACACGCCACTACTCTCCTGGTTCTCTGCAGTGGAGTAAACATACAGTATGAGCTTGTGCGATTAATAGGAATATGACTGTTCTTGAACTTTTGGAAAGTGAGAGCGGATTTAACACAGTCTGCCTCCTCCTTCCGATATCAGCCTTAACAAGACTCCAATGCAAAGGCAGCCCACTGCTCTTGGAGCAGCAGTGGGGATTGTGGCAGTTTGGCGTGGAAGGTTGGTAGAACCTGGCAGGATGATCTGTGCTGAGAGAATAATAGAATAAATCACTGAAGCCAGCACTGCTGGAGATGTTGGGTATTTACTGTCAGAGTTCGCACCCCAAGCCTGAAAAGACTTGCAAAGGTTTAACTTTGCAGAACTCCTAATCCTGCTCTTGGCTTGGACTGTCCATTTAAACACATGTAATTTTTTGAGGATCAGGGCCTTAATTCCCAACAGATGAAACCGTTGCCAGAGGAAACAACCTTGAGGTATTCAGAGATTAGGATTCAGAAGGTGCCATGCCAGTAGGGGAGGAAAAATAAAGGGATTCAGAGATACTTAAAATGGCTTCTTTTTCCGTTTCAAGCATGCTTCATCCTGTTTGTGTTTGGATGTACTCTACAAAAATGAGAATCTGGCCAAAGAGCTGGATTGCAATATGTACAAGACATGAATCAGAGTTTTAACCCATTCCTGGTGTATAAGTGCTGTCAATATGCCAGCATATTTACCTCCCACACATTTTTTCATTTATACATATTTCATGAAATTCTCGTAATTGTAGCAATTAAAGATATCTTTTAAGAATAGTAGGTTTTCTTATTTAAAGTACCATTCCCTTGTAGGGATAGTCATAAACATAATTTAGGACCAAATGCCGGAAAATGTTATTATTCTATAGAAAAAGAATGTATTATCATACTGCAATTACATAATCATGAGTGCAAGTGTATGACAAATGGTGTGGAATAAATTGTGGGTAGAAACCACTTCCAAATAAGAAATAACTACTCATGAGTAGCATATCTAATTGCTTATCTGCCCTACGAATCCCTATGGAATAGAAGGATAGGAAAGAATTAAGTAGTTGCATCAGCTTCTCTGAATTCAGAAGATAAAAAGGAAGGTTGAAAATGAGATAGAAGATAAATACGGAAGTGTGATGAAAATACCAAAACGTTTTTTTGTAATGTTTTTTTGGTGACTTGGTTGTGGCATAACTGCCCCCTTAGGTTGATGTTATATATAGCTGTAGTGGGCAATTCTAAGCAAAGTTAAAACTACTTAGTAGTACCTAGGTCAGGATAAGAAAGTGATTAAAAAAAAAAAACTTTAAAATTTGAAAATTAATCTTTTTTTGTGCCAAAGAAGGACTTCTATGAGACTTTTCTGAACAGATTCTTCAGTGGGTCACAGCAAGATGATTCCATGTGTTCCAAATACAGTTTTCAATTTTTTTTTTGTTTACAGAGGCATCCAGTTACGAAAAATCAAAAAGCAAACTGCCCTACTTGTCACTCCTGCCTTAGAAATGAAAGGTAAGTAAGTAGAGCTACCCTCTTCCATTATCACTCCATGTACCCTGTTAGACAACTTTTTCCTCAGGAATGTGGTTGACGACATGGAGATGACTCTCTCGAATAGGGCAAAAGGATGCTTTAGATACGGAAATTACTAGAATGAACAGCTTAATTTCCAGGCATAAACTTCATACAGTGCTTGAGTAGGGAACTCTTATTGTAATGATAGGAATGGAAGAAATGTCAGATTCTTGACCAGAGGAAAATACTGATCCCAGGTGAGTGCTCAGCTGATTGAGTCTTCTATGCCAGCTGGACAACATCAGTAATGGCCATTTCCCCAAAAGTGATACAGTCCCATGCCAAGGTTCAGTCATTGACTGTCTCCCTGGGGGCCAGCCAGTTTTTGCACCTGGTCACCACATGGTAGTATTGGAATTGATAGAAGAAGCTAATAGTAGTCAGCTGCACACAGATGATTGTCATCATCCATATTCTGTTAAATTCAGTTCCTAAAGGAAGTCTAGAAACTGGGAAGAGTTTGACTGACTTCCTTGTATATCAATTGTCCAAGCTGAAAGAATCACAGATGAACATGAGCAAAAAGAAGGAAAAACTTATCAGTTTCTTTCACTTTTTGGAATATTGGATAAAGGACTTCTGGGTACAACATATCATTAAAATTTGTAGCTTCCTTGGGACTATGAAAAAAATACCTGAAAATGAGACAGCTGTACAAAACTCTAAGTCGATGATGAATTTCCCCCCATCCCTGTCTTTGATTTCAGTAGACTGAGTTTCAAGGACCCTGGGGTTTGACTAGAGCTTGGAGGTTGCATGAACATAAAATCACAATGCAAAACCAATTTGTCTACAGAGTGTCACCTGGATTAATTTCAGAACCTTGTGAACTGGCAAATTTAGCATGATTTTGTGGCCAGGGTTGTAAAATGAGACAGCTTTATTTGTAAGTGGATATGAGGTTGAAATTACTGTAAAACCAAAAGAATGATAGGGAGGTGTCTCTACCTGTTTCATGTATTATTGTTCACATGGTTGATTTTTATTACTGATGTCAGAATAGTTTAGGACATTTCATGGTTTCAAATGAGATCAATAGACGGAACATACTGGCACAGTCTAGGAATGGTGCTTTCAAAATGAATGTCCTGATTCACATGGCTTTAGCTGAAACATATAGTGGCACTAAAGTCAAATATCGTATACTTATATTCTTTGACATTTTGAAGTCTGGGAGCAGGCTAGAAGATAAGTGGAGGCGGTGGTGAGTTTTTTATCCTCACTGTTTTCTTGCTGCTCAGTGACGTTGACTTCTGAGGCACTGTTTAAGAGAATGTTTGTATTGTCAGGCGCAAGAGGCTGTGTGTGCTGTGACACGAGCTCTTGCATCTCTGCCACTGAAAACATATCAGTTATACAAGGAGTTTTTATAAGCCCTTAAAGAAAAAATCCCCTCTCTGAAATTTAACTGAGAATTTGACCGAGAATTTGATTTATGCACCAGATAGCAGAAAATATATTAACCTTTCAGCGTCTTTATTCTGCCGCAAGCTGCGTTTATTTTAATTGATTGCCTCATTGCATTGTTCCATGAGTAGTTGGAAGTCTCTTGCTCTCTGCTTGCTGGGTTTACTTACCCAGCTGAAGTAAAGAAGAATTTAAGCCTGCATTTGTCAGACAAACTACAAGTGCTTGTTTGAGCCTCTTGTATACAGCTCACATCAGCTAAACTAATCTCTCTAATTTGATGGAAATTACTTCACCTGACAAAATCTGCTCTTGGCAAGGTTACCAGAATAAAAAGTGAGTGAATGGGAAAGTATGAATAAAGATGAAAACGTATGCCTCTAAATAGTTAAAGGAACTCATGCTATAAAGAATGAAAAAGACAGACTTCATGAGGGGCCAGGAAGAGTAAGCCAGGCAATCTTAGATTATCATTGTGCTGGTTTTGGGGGTAGCCTTACACCAAAGTGCTCAGCTGGAAACAATACATTAGTGATTTCAAGCATTGTGCTTTCCTCCAGCACTCAGGAGTCCAAATGAATTCAGAGGAAGTGTGTGGTTCTTTGGTGCAGCACCACCAACAGAGCCAGTCAAAACCAGTGTCACTTTGAAAAAAAATGGCTCTAGGTGTTATTATAGAAACAGTTTGTGAAATGCTGGGTGGTTTCACAATAATAAAAGAGAATAATAGGAGTAAAGAACAAGAATCAAAATGGCTTAATGCTTCAGATTTCAATGTACAAAATTACATCTAAATGCCAAGTACATCCCTATTGAGATGCAAAAAATGTGCCTGAGCAAAGTGAGGCAACTTCTGCTTTCTCAAGAGACTGCACAGACCACTTCTGTCCATACTGCTGCCCAGAGTAGCTTTGACGATAACATGAATGTACATGCTATTATAATTTGACTGTTGTCCACTGCTGAATGCCAAAAAGCCTAGGGTACAAGTAAGTCCGGCTCATTCCATGTATATCTTTCATCTGTTTCAGAATATGCAATATTCAAAGTGCCATGCAGCAGGAGAAAAGAGCTGGGGAAAATTTCTTTCCCTAGGGAATGGTTGGGAAAAGTTCCAATGTTGATTAAATTTTTTTGTTCTGCAATTGTACTGTTCATCAGCAGCTTCATCTGGCACCATGAAGGACAAAGGGATTTTTGTTGTGTCTGTGATAGGAAAGGATCAAGTTCCATAAGATGATTCATTAATTAGTTTGTTGGGATATTTTGTTATTTCCAGTTGCATCTGAGAAGGGAACACATCTGATGATAGTTCAATAGTTTGATGCATGGGGAAATGTGCAGATCAATACTTGTCTGTGCAAGTCAGGAAGGTTCCTTCTGAAGAAGATTGAAAGCCCACTTCTTTAACCTCTTCACATCAGATAAGTGACTACTTCATGATCTAACAACTCCCAAGTAGGTATGTGAAAAGGCGTACAGGAGAATCACAGATTGTACATATCGTTTGGTATCTCTACATAGCATTTTTGGAGGTAAACATATAAACCCTCTGAAGTGATGAGAGTTCCTGTGACTTCCACTAATGTGGCAGCAAGCCCAGCTCAGTGCACCACCCTCTCAGCAGAGCTTGGCCTCAGTGTCATGCCAAATGCGTATAAAGATTCCGGCTGATTCAAATCACAGGCAAATTTCCATCTGTCTGATGAATTCTGGATAGACATTCCGATAATAGTAGCATGCAGTAAATAGATAGCAACAATTTTTGAGATTTTTTGCTGGAAGTGCCTGGATATTTGGATTATAGAATTAGACAAAGGGATATTTGTTTATTTGATTTAATCACCCACTTTTTTGAGTGTGTAGCTAGAAAAGCAGACAGCAGGGTGAATTTCATCAGATGCTATAAATGCAAATGTGTGACTCCTAAGAAAACTTTCATAAGAACTGCTGTATTAGTCCAGCACTGAGGTCCATCTTGTCCAATATCCAATCTACAGCTGCAACCAGAAACACTTAAAAAAGAATGCTATAAATAGACTATGTATAGAAAGATACTTCCCTGTTTCCAGTTCCTTCCAATCAGTGATCTGAGGATGGGGAAAGAGAGCTGATGTTTCTGGCACTTTTGATTAAGGAAATGTGATGTTGACCTACTTCTATTACAGACATTGTATTTTCAGCTTGCTTGCAGTTTTGGTGGAAAGGTTCAAAGGTTAGACAAAGGTTAAAACACTGACCTTGAATTAAGAGAAAAGAAACATGCACTTACTGGTTGTTAATGTAACAGTGCCACACCTCTTTCTGTTGGCATTGTTAAAACCAAAGCAATCAAACCCTTCCACCCCAAAACTTGTGGAGCGCATAACTCCCAGTATTTATATTTATGCTACCTGAAGTCTCTAAGTTCCCTTATTAATGATGCTGAATTAAATATATTGTAGCTATTTTATAAGTCTTTTATAGCTAAAGATCGCCTGTGTGCTTAATTTCTGGGTCTTATTTTACAGATAATTTTTTATATAGTTCAAGCAAGATCACCTGTTTTACTGGCCAGTCTTCTGTACTGGCTTCTGTAACAGTCACATGATTTTTCCAATAAGATGCTCAAACCTCCCTCATTCTCTGGGTGTATTTGAAAGTAACATAAATGGGTTATGCTAATCACATATTATGAAGTGCATAGTATTTTGTAGATCTAGGCCAATAACTGTGCTAATAGTATCTATTAATCATTTTGTAGTAGCTCGAAAGTACCTCTGTAGAAGACCAGAGCTTTTTTTCCTGCTACATGCTCTAAAAGTTTAGCAAAACTGTGCATACTCATTTTTCTTAAATCACAAACAGTATTTAGCAACTGCAGTCTTGTGAGTATGCTGTGTCTCAAACTGCAAAGGAACCCATTTTTGAGTATTTTAATGCTGTTCTATGATTTATTATTTCTATAACTTTTTCTGTAGGGCTTTCTCATCTGACTGCTTTTTACTGTCTGATACAATAACTACTGGTTCATTTTGAATATTAAACTAGCAGGACCCTAAGTATCAGTATTTTTTCTTAAGTAATGTTATTATATGTTAATTTTTCTGTTTGCTTATACAATAGATGGAGACTAGCACATGTTCTGCATTCAACTTCTGTTTCTACTCTGGTCCTAAGACTCAGTACTGCTCAGGAGTCCTATCTATCTTCTTTGTTCCTCTGTTGTTCCTTGCACAGAATGGATTTTCAGGTTGTAGAAACAGAGGCAAGGAGAGATAATGTTGAACATGTGTGACAGACCATCTGTCATTCTTTTCAGTTCTGCTGATGTTCTGCTCTTTGAGAAAGCGAAGACATGTAAAGAACACACAGTATCAGAAAAAAAACTCAAACAGCTGTAAAAATGTATAGTTTTGTTGGTTTTCTTTTGAAGTATGAAGAACAAGTGAGGCTGATATTACATCATTATCAGAGTTTTAGTCTGGACAATCAAGTTTGTCAAATGTTTGCATTGGATTGGAGTATCATCTGGTCTACAAAGGCATGAAAGAACATATATCTCTGTAAAGTAACTGTAAAGTGGGTGTGAGTCAAAGGGACTTCATAGTAATATATTTCTGTTTGATAGTGCTACAGCAGCAAATATATAACAAAACAAGCAGATGGACATAACTGACTATCAGTCTGATTTTCTGAGGTTGTAACCCTGAAAAACTAAACAATCAAACAAAGAGAATTGTTTCATGAGATTTCTGTATATATAGAACCAGCTCTTAAGTATTATTATATAAAATTAACAGTTCAGGTCAGAGACAATGCAACAGAAATATCCAGCTCAAAGTAATTCACTATAGTCTAAATGAAACGTGATTAATAATGGAGAGCTGTTCATGTGTACGAAGTATCTACCTTGTTTGTTAAACTTGTTAGATATACCTAAAGTCGGATTTCTTATTGGTGGACTTGGACTATTGTGAATGTGGTTGTCATTTATTTAGCTTTATGATAAGAAGGATCATTACATAGCCTTTAGTGTTTATTGAGCATGCAGAAAACACCACGATCAGAAAATACCTTTACATGTATAAATGTACAGGTGTAAATGTTCACTGTAAGGGAATAAGCTATGTAAGTGTATGAAAGAAATTGTGTTGGAGCATCGTGAACAGGGGTCCTGTCACCCTGGGAGGGAGCCGTGGTGCTTTGCTGAGCCTTTGCTTCTTCCTCATCTGCAGCATCCGTCTCTCTCGGAGTCTGTCTTCTCTTAGGTAAGGAAGGAAAGTTGACATGGCCACATACCTCAGCTGACACAGTACAATTAGCTCTGCTAATGAACTGTCAAAGTATCACAACCTCGATATTTAATGGCCGTAGCTGTTGTTAAGATTTTTCCAGCAGGCTAATTTCTAAATCTCCTGGCTTTTGGCATGTCCCTTGGACATGACTGTGAGGAGCCGTCTCCTGGCCAGACACTAATAACTGCAATGGGTCTGTCAGCAACTTTTCTACCCTTGTGAAAGCAATGCCCTCAGCAGAGGGACAGATTAGAGTTTAAATATCACAGAATCATTCTTAATGCTGTAAAGCATTTCAGTTCACAGCTGTATTTTATACAAGCGTATAAAGGGGAGCAGCGCATGCCATTTGTCTCCAGCTGCCAATAGAGCCGAGATGTGACAGTAGACGAGCAAATCCAGGATGATGAAGGGCTTCAGGGGATGACTCGTAACCTCACTTGCTGAGATTGAAGGAGACTATGGCATACGTTTTATAATTTTCCGAGTAAAATATGATGCCCTAATGTTGTGCTAATATGTAGGAAAGCATTATTACTCATGTCACAGTGATCTTGCACTCAGCTGGATGAAAAGGACTCTTAGAAAAGAGTATCTCTGAGGGATCTGATTCTTCTGGCTAAAATTTCTATTAATCAAAATAGACATTTTCAAGTAATCAAAAAAATGCATCAATATATTTCATTTTAATCTTTATTTTTATCACATACTAAGCAAAGTTTGGATTGTGATCTGCTTTTAATACAGGATTCTGAACTACTTATCTTTTCACCAGGAATGAAAAAGTATGTTTTGCTAGAGGTTTGGGGTTTTTTCCTCCTTTTTTTGGGTAGGGATTTTTAAGCAAATAGAATTATTCTAAATGCTGAGAAATATTAATGTTATATGCCCACATTTTAGAGGAATAAAAATCAAATCCTTCTTTGGAAGAAGCACAATGAAATCAGTGGAGATTAATTAATAGGAATTAATTTGGCCCAGTGAATCCTGAGGGAATAAGTATTCAAAAAGAATATCCCAATAACCTTAATTTAAGTAGATCTGGGCACAAAATTAATTTTTAATTTCCCAATAATTTTTTTTTTGTCCTGAATTGGAATGAATCATTTAAAAAAATCAAGTAATGGGGAGCAACAATTGAAACATTTTTGCACGATAAGAATAAAATAATTAAGTTTTGGCTTAAATTTTGGTTTCAAGACTTTTGTTCTTTAAAAAAATTAAGCTGTATGTTTTTGTGTAAACCATTCAAAAAAAAAAATGGAAATGTCTGGTTTAGAGTGCTTCTTATTTTTCTAGATACAATTTCAACATGATTAACATTCATTTCTTATATATATTTTGTCAAAATAATAATGTTTCTGTTTGAGCTTTTGGAGGCTTAGTGCCTGGATTTGATTATATAAACCAGTCAGGTCTGAGCTCTATTTTAGAGCTTTTAGTTCTGTTTATGGAATCTATCAAAGAAAAATTAACCATAAATTCACACTTTTGGAAACAGAACAATTATTTTAGGAACCTGACCTCTGAGATAATGGGCTACGTTTTCAGTTGATGTCAATTGATGTCACTTAACAAAAGACAAAGTCTCTGACCCAGAGTTGAATAGCGTTTGGGAACCTGGAATTTCAACTAAATGTTAGTGGATTTTCTGAAGAAGCCTCTTTATTGCTCAGGAGTTGGTTGCAATTCATATAAATATATACTCTGTCAAAAAAATAAAATGAATGATTTGGTATGGTTACAGTAATAAATGTCACAGACTTCATTCCCCATGTAAAAGGAGCTGTGCAATCAATACTGTCTGCCACAGAAGTCCACAGACCGTGGGCCATGGAGCCCTTGCCTGTGGTCTGGGGAGAACCAGCTGGTCAAAGGAAGCTGACTATCCTGGTTTCAAGCTGACAAAAGACATTAAAACGTAACTAAAATAAATTGCTCTCCTTTTGCTTCTAAGCAGTTGCTGCAGTTGCCACAGGCTTATTATGCAGTCACAAACAGTAAAGGGGAAAAACATCCACGAGCTTATGTGTCAGCATTGCTGACTGGAAAAGTGTGAGGATTTCTGTACTTCCAGGCCACCTTTGTTTATGATGATGAGACTTCACTTTCCAGCGCTGAAATCCCAGGCTGAAATTGCTCTATATTCCTGTTAGCTCTCTCAAGCTTCTTAATAAGCTCATTGCAGAATCAGGCTGCAAGAGGCTTCATGTATAAATGAGCATGTTTTTGCCCTGTGGAAGACTTCATGGATCCTTGCTGTCAGCAGTTTTAAGGGTGTCTAAACACAAAAGGGATCTTTAGCTAATGCGTTACCTTCTTCCTTGTCCTTTATTTTCTGTGTTGGCTATCTACCCTACAAAGAAGTTGTTTCCACCACTGGGTGAACCTAAATCATATCAGATTGACACACTATCCAACAGAAAGCTGAGATATATTATTGTCAAAGATGATGCTCCCACTTTTGCTACTTCTGAGAGCATTACCCACTTTCACTGCCCTGACTAATCCCAGAACAAAAAAGAAAAATGTAAGGCGTACCTGAACAAAGTTAAAAAAACTTTAATAGAAAGCACGAGCATTCATGGACCTCACATCACCAGTCTCAGCATCCAGGCTGGAAGAAGTTAAGTGCTCAAGTCTAGACTTTTGAATTTCCAGTGGACCCTAAATAACAATTACCATCACTGGAGCTCTGTTCTCAACATCTGCAGAGTTTCCATACCCAGATGTGTGTATAGCCAATTGTTTCCATTCTATCCGTTTCCTCTATATTAAAGAATTTGACATTAGCTTCTGCATTTGCAATGAGTTCTGTGAGCATTGGATGCTGTGAATCATTAGCTGACCTACTTTTTATCAGCTTTTATCTGGTGCCTTCTGGCTTCTTCAGAATATAAGCTTTTCTCTGTGTGTGACTCTCTCTCTCTCTCTCTCTCTCTCTCTGCTTAGTTTTCAAAGATGTTTTTCTCCAAAATATTAACGGGAACCAGAGGGACAACAACATCAAAGTCAGCATGTGTTTCTTCTTTGTTTTTCCAGTTTTAGTTGCCCTTAGGTAGCATTTTGAAATGACTAGTGTGTGGTGATACGGGAGGTTATAAGCAAAATATCATAAGGCAAGTTATTTTGGAAATAGAAGTAGTTTGTGGTTTTAATACTGGCTTCATGGAGAGAATCACCTGTACAGACCAAGAGTTCAGGTTGTGTTGACTCTGCAGTCTTTGAGCCGATGGTAGTTTATATAGAGATGGGTTTTTGTAACTTGCCGATATCTGCAAAGGCTTTTTCTCTGCAATAAATAATTCAGTTGGTACAGTGTGTTAATGTTGTTAGAAAAGCTCATATATGTGGCTGTCCAGTTCATCCCATTGACAGAACTTGCTACCAGGGTTTCTTAACTTTTTAAAACTTTGGTCACTCAGTCTGAAAATTGCATTGTCAGGTATCTGCCCGAGGCTGTATTTTTCCAGTATCAACCAGAATGATTCAGCTGTTTCAAAGAATGAATTTAATAGAAAATATGTTTTCTCCTCCATTAATATATAGGTTAAGACAGCCTAGGACCTACATGTTTTATAGTAGGCACTAGAAACTTAGCTAAAGTGTCACTCTGGTGGCAGAGAAGTACCTTCTCTTGTCTTCATGAGAAAAAAAATGTTTAGCTTTGTTATGAATCTAGGTGGAAAAAGAAAATCATTAGCTACTAGCCTTCATGAAGACTACACAGATCTTGTTCCAGCCCAAGGCACCAGGAGCAGAGGACACAGTTTTCCTTCCTTTTTTAATGCGAGAAGAGGCATCAGTGGAATAAAATACTGGAAAGAGTCTTGGTAAAAGGGAAGAGAGTAAAACTGTGAGAGAGAGGAGTTGTTACTAGAAACCAGAGATCAGAGAGTAGGACAGGCATTAGCTGGATAGAGAAACTGGGATGGAAATCAGGACGGGGGGGGAATAGGGTAGGAGACTGAGATTAGGAAGTAGAAAACACAGAGTTAAGGTGTGAATTATGAGGAATTTGACCACAAACTTCAGGATAATCCACACTGAGTTATTCTGAGGCTGGATCAAGATCCTGGCACTCAGCTGTCTTGTGTCACACTTCACATCCCTGCTGTCACAGCTTCCATGCTCGGTTTCTCCTTGGCCACTTTTCTCTGGCAGCAGCTTCTGCCAAATGCTGTCTCTTGTGACATCCATGCTCTGTCCAGGAGCCGAAGCTGTCGCAGCTGAACCCTTCTGTTCCACAAAGCCAGGCTGCCCTGGTCTTCCACACTGCTGCCCCTCGTGCGGGGAGTGGGGAGGGCACTGGCCCCAGCAGCTGAAGCATCTTCCCATCTGCTGCTCAGCCTCCAGAGGCATCGGCAGCCTCTGCCGCATCCCAGCTCTGGGTGTTACAAGGCAGGAGACTCGAGAAGCCTTTTTGTCTAATTGAACAATGCTAGCTGCTGAGCAGCTTCACCTGCTCTGCGGAAAAGGCTGTGCTCTTGATGGAAGCCTCCAGCGGGCTGGATTCAATGTCCCAGGCCACCCTAGACTAGATCTCTTCAGACTTTATTTACTGTGCCTCGCTCGAACATTAGAGTGAATCCAGGATCCTTTAGGTCCTCTCGGGCTTTCTCTGGCCCTCAGCATTATCATGTCTGATTGCTCAAGCAAAAAAAAAGTCAAAGTGAGGTTATGCATGCTGCTTTAGAGACAGCATTTCCTAACTCATGTGTGCTTGACTTTATAACCCTAATGCTCTTGCAACATAGAGGGTTTTTCTGTGCTATGTGCCTAGAGCTACAGCTGATTCATATTGATAAATCTCTATAAAAACAGGGAACTGGGTTTATAGAAGTCCTCTTGTGGCTTGTTTTTATAGTACATATGCTACTTACACAAAGACACTGGTGTCTGAACAAAAAGTTGTACATAGTATATGATTATCTTGGGTACATACTTAATATGGCTGGAAACTTACTGCAGAGTGGTGAATAGTTACAGTTCCATTGGTACAAATATTTTTAAAATTAGCTTTTTGTATTTTATCGACAAGCAGGTTAGTATGGTAAAAAAGTCACCTACTTAATTCTCAAATTGTGTTAATGCAAATGTAAATGGGCCAAAGATTGGCATATCATAACCATAATTATTTTAATTTTGTCCCTGTGGCATGGTTAGAAATCAGAGACACACACTTAGATTTGCTCTTCTAAAGTTTTGTTTTATTAATTATTTTAATTTATTTATTTTTCTGGCTAAAAATCTCAGTGTAGATCCGTTGAAATTTCTGTTACTCTGGAGGCAAACATGGTTCTAAGAAACCATCCAACTGTCTAGAAACTATCAGCACTCTGCAAGCTTCAGCTCGAAAAAATGCCTGTCCACAAAGCAATCGTGTATTATTAATTAAAATTTGATGAAGTTTAGAACACTAGCTGCCACAGAAACTTAATTCCTGCCCCATAAGACTGATTCTATTAGAAGAGAAAAGATAAAGAACTTGGGAGCAGATGTGTTCCCAAACAGATATGCTCCTCAAAATTCAGTAACAGGATTTCTTGTCTATTAAAAAAAAAAAAAAAGGGGGGGTGGCAGCAGCAATATAAACAAAACTAACACTGGATTCAGTGCTGAAGTAGCATCACTGTAGGCAAACACCTGCCTGGTCAGCTCACACAGTGAACGTGACACAGGAGCACGGTTCTCACCTTTCCTTCCTTCCAGCTAGGTACATCCAGCTATTTGCAGCACAGTCAGTGTTGCATTGCTCTTCTCCTTGTACACAGATAAGGCACATGCTGTAGATTCCCTTTGGCCATACTCACCTGGAAGTTTTCTGGATGTACAAATTCCCTATTCCCCTCACAAGTGCATGTGTTATGTTTTAAGAAGACCATACTGACTGTCACTGCTGGGAAAGCAAAGGCAACATTTTTATAGTTGAGTTGTTGATAACAGAGCATGACTTAACAGTATTACACAGGTAACTGATCAAAAGAAAATCCTGACAAGCTTCATTGTGTATTTAAAAAAATAAATAAAATCCTTACAAGTCTAACTGTCTTTAGATATTTTAGTAATGTGTATTCTAGAGGAGAGGCTATGAAACAGAAACCTAATGCTATGTTTATTTACATACTCCAGAGGTTCGTAATAAACATTGATTAGTTTTTCTGGAAGAATAAAAGGCATACAATGTAAAACCTTCTTTCTAGAGGAATATACTTTGGTAAAACACCTTGAATTAAAGCCGGGATGAAAAATGCACTTCAAATGTGCATATGCTATGGTAAGAAGTATGGAAATGGCACAGAGAGAAAAGCTTTTTATGCTGCAAAAGAGAAAAGTCCTTCATGCCTCTTGCTAGTAGTCTAAATTAGTTCATTGAAAGGTTTCATTTAGTTATATTATTATATAAACTATATTTTTCATTTGTAGGATAGGTTCTATCACTAAATCTCAGGGCATTTTATCTGCATTAATAAAGTCTCAAGACAGCCTTAAAATTGTTGTCATCTCTTTCAGTAGGGATTCTCTCTTACTGTGTTTGTGCGTGATGTAGCATTAACAGCCCTAATTTTTGGGCACCACACTAGACACTACTGTAGCCCAAATCATCACCATCAATAATATCCATAACAATGTTTTAAAAATCATTCTGAAATAAATATTGGAGTTAGCATTTTAGCACTGAAGGATGTAAATTACCTTTATCTCAGACTTTTGTGAACCAGCCAAGGAAAAATGTAAAACTTACACCGATGAGTAGATTTTTATTATATAGAAATTGAGGCTAATTGAGAGATTAGTTAGGAGATGCATTGATGTGACAGAAATTTGGGAAACTACAGAAAAGAGACACTGGAATTTACTTAACACCTAGATATAGGAAACTTCACCAGCCATATAATGTTTCTACCTATATGAAATACAGATGAAGTAAATCTGTTAAACCTGTCTTTTGGTTGGCTCTCAAATTTACTGGTTGCATAATATTCAGCTAGTCCAAAATCATGGCTCTGATGTTGGCTACCACCAAAAACTGGGAATTCAGGACTAGTTCATTGTTCCCATGAATGTCAGCCTTCCTCCTTCCCATATCTTTTGTTTCATCCTGTTCTCTTGTAGCTAAAACATATAATTTTGGGTTTGAGACTTAACCTTCTTTCACAAAACTGTGTATTTTATTTTATAATGTGTAGGTATTTGCTATAAATGTTTGATCAACTTTTTAATCATACTCAGGTCTTTGTTCTATATATTCCCTTGGAAAAAATAGTAAGAAGCTAGGTAAAAAAAGCCAAACTTGTTCATTCTGAAATTTTCCTCCTATTCCTGTAGGATTCATCTTTTTATGACCATTCTTTATTTCACCTTCTGTCACCACATTCTTTCCATCTTCTTGGAATAATTCAGTCCATGGAAATACAGTTCAGTTTTTGCCATTGCCTCCGTTTCCTTAGTCATTACTAGTATTACAATATATTTTTGGCCTATGCTTATATATGTTGGTGTCCAATTTTTTACCATGATTGTCAGTCAAAGGGATATTGAAGACACTAAACAAAATCTCCTTAACTCAGTGGGGAGTTTCTTGGGATATTTTTGTGCAGTGATTTCAGATAAACTAGTTACTTGTGAAAAATTGTGTTACTGTCACAAATTATTCTGATGTTGTGTCAGAACAAGGGTCAATTAAGGGTATATCAGAATATATATAAGCAAGGTATATAAGTGTGGTGGTGCAATTCTTACCCCTCCTTGTTGGGCTGCTTGGTGCCAGGTGCGATTCCATCCACATTCCTCCAGCTATGCACCAGTCTGTGGAGATAAGGACTGATAAGGAGCCTGGCTCCTACCTCTCCCCATTGCTCAGAAAGGGTAATAATGGCCCATAATAACGGCCCATCATCTCCTGATGGCCTGGCACACCTGTGACTGGGATGTGGTCAGATGGAACAATAACAGGGTTGCACATTCATCAAATTCTTGTGCAACTGCCGGAAGGCACCAGAAGGTATTTGATAAAAGTCAATTATCTTGGACCCTATAAACTGCAACCACCAGGGAGACCCTCTGAGTTCTCCTGGATCGCAGCGGCCTGTGACCAGCATCTCCCCTGAGCTGGGAGCCCCTCAGGTACAAAAACCCTTAAGGTGTCGTCTGCTCCAGACAGAAGGCCAGGGTGAAATCCACCACTTGAGTCTCAATTATTGACCCTTGAGGGATGCCGAGGAATTGGGAGTATTTGCTCTAAATTTGAGAGGGAAGTTTTCTTTGTGCTACTTCTCTTCCACCTGTTCTTTTGCTGTTTATTGGGGAGTGTGTGTGGGTACATCCCCTTGTTTCTGTGTGTTTGTCTGTTTTGTGTTCATTCTACTTAATCCAAACACCTTTGTTTCTGTATGTATATGTCTGGTTTGTGTATGCGCATGTATATATGTGTATAAATTAAGGTGCCGCTAAGTTAGAGTGAATCTTGTAATTTTAGAATCTGTGAATAAGTGCTTTTCTTTCTTTCAGCATTTCTGAATTATTTTGTAATGATAAATTGCTGTTATTTATTAATAAACCTAGATTTCTTACTAAATCTTTTCCGTGTCAATACTTTCATCTGCGACAGTAAGACACACATGTGAAGGAGAAAAGAAATCTCTCTGCTGAGCTCCTCCTTTGAGAGACTGGACAATTGCTGTAATTCCCATAAATACCTATTTTCTACCTATTCTTATTAAAAATACATGCCTATTCAATCTTACATGGGCTACTGTGCTGGAAGTTTCAATTAAATGTGAAAGCTTAAAATCAAGGAAGTATCAAAGGAGTTTCTTGAATCATGGCCTCACTTTGTTGTTTGAGGCAAAGATGTACATAAACCAAGAACATGTGTTTCAGCTAACCAGGTAAAATAAAAAGTTGTTGAAAGTCGTTGAATCTTTTCCCTTAACGTTAGTTATGTGCAGTAGAATTAAGTGAATAACCTTAATACACACTTAAGACAGATTATAGAAGTTGGGGTCTGACACTTTGAATTTAATTCTATGTGAAGAATACAATGAGGTATTTTTAAATCTTTTTAATCTTTGTGAATACAGATTCTTACTTATTAGCCAAATGTTAAATAAATATCAAAGTTATTCAAGTTCTATTTCCAAATTTGCTGTTCCTAAAAAATCAACATTTAAGAAATATCAAATTATGAGACTGTATTTCAGTTCATCTGTAGATAAGAATTTTTGTATAATTTTAGAGTAGATATCACAGGCTGCCCAGAATAAAGCAACTTTATGTTTTTGGTCTTTTCTAAAGATCACAAAGTGACTGCTGATGGCAGGTATCCAGGATAAAGTTTCTGCCATGCTGCCTTGCATTGTCTGTTCAGTCAGTGAAGGGAAAATTGTAACTGATAAGGGCGACAGTTCATGACCCACATTCACGGGCTTGTGAACAAGAGGCTGTGAGTAGCTCTTCAGTTTGAATATACTAGAGACTCAAATAAGGGCATAATTATCTTGGGCGGGGGGGTGTGTCATTATGAGAAGCAAAGCTATGATTTTTGGAAGATGACAGAGCAGAAGAAATGCCGTGTTCTGAGAGTGAACAGATTTATCTGGCTCCCAGTGCTATCGACATTCTTTTTCAGTGGCTGTGCATTTCCCTAATACTGCACACGACCACACTGATGAATGTTCACAGATTTTTCTGTTTTAAAGTTAATAGACAACATGCAGACATTAAACTAACGTTTCTTGTTCCTTACTGCACTTACTGCATTCAATGCAAGACATCTATTATTACAAGGGCAAAACATTTATTGTAAGAAAAGCAGACAAAAAGATGCACCAAATAATGTCACCTGAAATGTGTGAGTTATTTATAAGGCCAGACAATCTAAGCTTAGCTGTCTGTATCATCAAACTTCTTTATAGTCCGTATACAGAGCACAGCACAGTACCATGGAAAGTTATCCTTTGTGCTTGAAATGAAGTCTTGCATTCTAAAGTATTCACATTAGCAGGTTGGTTTTATTAAGCTACCTTGGATGGCTTAGCGTAATATTAAACTGTTTTACTGCATGGTTTTATGAAATTAATATATATTGATCTGAGAGATGAACATTGCAAAATGGAAATAAATATTTAAGTAGGTAAGATAAAAAGAAAGAAATGCTGAAAGAGTAGAAATGGAAAACTGTATTTTCATTCATGTAAGTAACACACGTCCAGTTTTAAACAGCTAAGATGTACACAGAAGAGTAACAACACCTTCCAATTTTGGCACCCTTGCAAGAAATAATATTATAATAAACGAACCTTAATATTATTTATAATCAATATGACTTTGAGCAGCATGGCTTAGAAGTTATTAGAGCAATTTCTTCAATTAGACGTGATCTGGAAAATATCATGAAGGAGGAGAAAAATGTAATTAGGCAGCCTGAGATACTTTGTTCATATGTCATACTTTTAAAATGGAAGTATTACAGAATTACTCACTTTTGCCTAATATGTCCTTTGAAGTCTATTATTTTGCCTGAGAAAATATTCTTCTGGGTAGCTCACTTACAGGAGACAAAATTTAGAGAGCTGTACACGCCAGTGTAAGTTAGACACGAGGTGTACATTGATTAGAAGTCTTTTGGGAGCTGTCCTTACTTCAACAGGTCTGTTTATGGCTGATGCAATGAATCCCATCTTAGCCATCAAGGTTAAGCTCAAAACAGGTATAATAAACACAACGATATATACTCTATGGCTGCATCACTTATTCTACTAGACACAAAAAGGTAATTCAGTGCTCTACAGTCTGTACTAATTTTGTCTAGAATGTTGTGCCCAGAGCTACACATGACTGATACAGGGATCTATGCACACACTGAGCATTTCCACCAATAGTCAACCCTACTGCACACAGAAATTGGACTTCCACAGTGATTTCTCTGTAGCAAATATGTGCTTGTTGATTTGAATGAAAAAGGGTTGAAGGTGTAAAGCTAAGCATGAAGAGCAGGGTATGTGTTTGGAGGGCTGGAATCCTCATATAGGATCAGGTTGAAGACTGTTTTCTCTTCTGTCTTGGAAATCAGATAGAAAATAGAAATAACCTGTCTTCTTTGTGATATTTGGGCACTGAAGTCCTGACTCTTGCATGATGGAATTACAGTATTGTAACCTTGGGAGCTGTGATGAGTTGAGGATATTTGGTACTTCTTGAGCTTGAGGCCTGTAAGAATAATTGTAAAGTTCCAATGGATTCAAAAGCAATGCTCAGCATCCTGCAGTTGTGCAGAGGCAAGCACTGAGAATAAGCAATACACTTGATTATGTTAAGTAGTGCTGCACTTGAGAACTGACTTAATTCCAGATGCGTTTGATCTTGCCTTCCGAATCTTCAAAGACTGACCTTTTTTGACTTCTTATGGGAGAGAATAGCCTCTGGGTTCAGCTGGACCAGGAAAACTGATGACATTTTAAAAGAACTCCGTATTTTAAATCTTAGATTTTTAAATTTTTTTTTAAATATATATAATAGCAGCAGGTTGTTTCCTTAAAAGCATGAGCTCTCCGCAAAATAACTTTTCAAAGAACTGCATTTTCTCCTTGTATTTTCAGAGCAGGATTGGACTAACAAGGTGTGGATAGTAGGGGGTGTTGCTTAAGAATAAGCATTAGCAGTGCATAAGCAATGTGAAGTTTGTATTCATATTGGTAGCTTCTCACAAGTCATCCAAACAAATCTGTGACCCAGTTCTGCAGTCTCTAACTCACTGAAACCAACAGCAGTTTCTCTTTTTCAAAAGTAAGACTGAAAAGTACATGCTTTCTAATGCAAAATGAAGTCTTACCTGTCTCAAAGGGGCTAGATTCCAGTACTTCAAACTGAAATACTCTATGAGTATCTCCACTGAAATAAATGGGAGGTTGTGCAATGAAATGGTATTCAAGGAATGAAAAAGATTGTCAGAATCTCTCTGCTACCCAGTGGTGCATGTTTATCGAAGCCCGCGTATCTTGTAGGAAATGTTGAGATCATCTGTTAGTACCATTCTTCCATTAACATAAAAAATAAATCACTAAAAATAATATCTTATTGACATTTAATTTTCAAAGAAAAAAATAGAGACAGACAGTGTGTGGGTGTTTGCATGTGTGAGAGATCGATCACTCGGATGCTTGAAGTTCCTTTAATTTCTACAGAAGTGTTTTTAGCCCATGGCTTGTGGGCTACTGCTGGACCAGAAGACAACAGAAGGCTGTCCGTACAGTAATGACAGTCTGCTAACTGCTGACTGTACCAGCTCATGTGTAAGTTGTAAGTCCAATGATTGTGCTAATGTTTTAATTATGAATATTTTTAGTTAAAATGTTATTCATATTAACATTAGAAGTACAAACTGATAAACAAAATTCAACACAGGCTATTCTGCAGGTTTCATTTATTTGTTTTTAATTAAGTGGAATTTCAGTTAAAGGCTGAAGAACCATGATCTGAGTTACTGGGCTCCAAGGGTATTAGTGCATATTGATATGAAAGAGCTCAGTTTCTTAAGAATAAAAAGATGAGGGTGGTAGTAATAGCATAAATGAGAGTAGCTCTGCTGGATTTGTTACAGTGGCAGCAATTATATAGTTTAAACTTGTCCTGCATAATTAGGAAATATAAAGATAAATTAATGTTGTCTTTAATTCAGTTGTCTGAAATGTCAAGAGTATGAACATCCTTACCTTCACTGCCAGCAAGGGTAGCAAAAGGGTGGAGAAGTCACATGAATAGCCAGGAACAAATCTCAAGATTTTATATCAATAAATCCATACTTAGAGGCTCTACGGGGGTCTCCAGAGTGGAGACTTGCCTTTATCCTGGTGTAAGAGAAGTAAAACTCAGAGCAAGAGAGGTTTTTTAGCTCTGTGACAACAAATTGGTGAAGGATTTGTCAGTGAGAACAAAACATTTTCCTTTTGTGTTAGGTTGTGCCATATTTATGCTTAAAAACCAAAATACTTTTTATGAGTCCACATTAATTTTTATTTTTTTTTTTAAAGCAAATTATATGCATTTAAGAGTCTAAGTTTGATTCTTTATGACTGAACCATGGGTCAGTATGTAGAAGCTGAAAAAACATGTTGTTTCCATATATGTCCAGAGCCACCACAGTGATAAACTTTCTAATGTCAGAAATAAGCCAAAATTGTAAGTCATAAAAATGTCTCACAGTAGCAGTTCTACTGTTGAGTATAAGAGTTTGGTATAGCTGTGTGAATTCTATAGACAGTACTTTACTTACCGTTCAGGAAATCCTTTTCTATTAATGTATGACCAGAGTAATGAGAGACGCATTATTTGTACAATGGATTTAGAGTATTTTGCAAGGAGCCTTCCTAAATAAAACTTATATACTGTCACCACCTCCTCCAAAGCAGAGTTACTCTGTATTTATATTCTTATAAATGAGAACAGAACCTGACACAGGGAATCTGTGTCATTGAAGTGCTGGGAAATCGGCAGGGTATATTTGCTGGCTCAGGACCCTTGTAAAATAGTTTGCTATCCCTATGCAAAACGTATGCATAAAATATTAGACCTTAAAATTGTGCTGGTTTCTAACCAATAAAGTCAGTAATTCTTTGTTATTTGTCAAAATGCAAAAGTCTCTCTAAAAGTTTCTTGACTTTCCTGTGTGTGCATGGGTATAACAGGTATGTATCTCCAGAAAGGATACTGTTCTTTTTGTTGGTATGTGTGTGTATATATATTTCACTGCTCTTCAGTTATGTGCAGCATTACAACCACCGCATTCAGCTGTTTCACTCTGGTAATCAGAAGCAGCACAGCACTGCAATCTCCAACTCTTTTACAGAAATTATCGTTTTCCTGTGTTCTCACTTTTTTCCTTGTATAGATTGCTGTTGTAGCATTTCCTACCCTCATTAACAGAATTTTCATGAGGCTAAGCTGAATTTTGGTCTTAGCTGTCAAGTATTTTTACTGGGTATCCTATTGTTTTCTATTTCTGGACCAACAGTGCTGTAACATACTTAGATAAATGTTGAAGACCTAAAGAAACAGGTTTTGTGGCAGTGTGATAGGGCTGAAAATGACATTTCCTCTTTCATAGCAGAGTATCTAGTCTATCGTCTTGTACAATTTCAGGTGTTTTTCTATAGCAGGAGTGAAAGAAAAATAAACGTGGGGAAGGGAGTGGTGGTGGAAAATAGTAAAAGTGAAATCAAAGAACTTGCAACATGTTAGTCAACATGTACTTCATTTGAACTAAAAATAGCCTGATGTTTTTATTGCTACTGAAAAAATCAGTGTGTTTAATAGAACATTATGCGGACTGAGATACTTTGCTTCTGATTGTGTAATACTGACTTAAGTAAAGAAAATGTTTTATTCATTTTAATACTCCAAATGCTTAGAAATCAATATGTGATGATGCACTTCATATCCATCTAGAACCAAGCAGATACACAACAGATTAATTTCTCTGACAGAAGAATAGATTGACAGTCTCCAGCAAATAACTTGTATTATAGAAATATGTAGAGAATATAAAAAGGACTCTGAGATACTCACAGTGCTGTGTTAGGTCAGTATTAAAATGTCATTTTTCATAATCTAATCCAAGTGATTATGGAAAAAAAAAACCAAAAAAAACAGTACTTGAACCAAAATAAATACAAACACCTGACTGAATTAACAGGTTAAACTCACTGGTCTCGTCTAAGACATTGTACCTTTACTGAGTCCTCCTTTGAATGTAAATGTCACTGAGACTCCTGACACTTTCTATTTCAAATAAGTGAGCAAGGGATCTTAAAATCTATAGTGCAAGAATGTAGTCAGAATTATATCTTTTTGTGTACACTGTTCTATATGGCTTCTCTGCATATTTATGGGTAGTAAATTATATGCTCTCTATTGGCAGAAACAGCTTTACCTGATCTCTTCTCAGCTAATCTCTTGATGCTTTTTTTTTATTTTGTCCTCCCACCCTGTCCTTCCTTTAAATATTATCCTAAATGCAAATGAAGAGCTGTATGGACAGCTCTATTATGATTTTTGTTTCTTTGTTTTAAAGAAGCACTTCAAAGAGAGTATGAATCAACAGAAGTGTGAAAGCTAGTACTTTTTCAAAGCTATAAAATGTCATTTTGCCTTTCCTCAGTGTGTCTGATGTTATGATTTTAAGATATTGTTGACACACAGTCGACATGATTTCAGATATTGTTGACTTTGATTGCAAATACATCACATAAACTTACTTGCTATATATGGTGGATCCTGGCTTCCAGTTAATCTGGAATAATTGAAGTTAATTTTTTTACAGTCTTGGAACTGAGGTCAGTATAAATAGAGATCAAGATCTTTATTTGATAGTCTTCCTATATTTCTACCACTCCATTTGATATCTTGCACCCAGTATCCAACAGTATATTTAGTGATTTTGGGCAGATTTTTTTACAGTCTTTGATACAGCTTGTGGAGTCTTTCACATGTCTGAGCTTTGTCATCTGTATTTCATTATGTTAAAGGAATTTTTCCCTGGAAATTCTTAATTAATAAACCAGATACGTTAAAATTAGTCAAATATTGTTTGTAGTTACAGTATGAACGACCTCTCCCTCCAATTCATAATATTCAAGATTTCCCACTCTCATTGTTTGTATAGTTTCATGGAGCAATCTTCTCGAGGAGGTTGTACCAAGTGTTAGTCAAAGTCAGGTCAAAAAGATATGTTACAAGGAGCTGATAGTCTTAAAATATTAGGTAGCTGTACAGTGTGTGTATGAAACACCTGTTCCTAACAAACTGTGGCCTGTTTTTCGTTTCCAGACAGTGGAGCTACATGGAAGATGTTAAATTAAATACTATAGACCATACTCCTTCTTTTTGCATGTGAATAATTTTGTTCTCAAAGTTTGCCACGTGCAATCTGGTATTTCAGCTCTGTGTTTATCTCCAGAATTAATACCAGGTAAATTTGTTCCCTTGATGGCAGATGGTTAGCTAGCATACATGCTTTTTCATTTTAATTAATTGCTTCTCACAACATTTATTATCTCCTAGTCTCAATCTCTTTTGTCTCTTAATATTACTATAAAAATCCTACAACATTGCTCTTCTCAGCTTTCCTTTAACACATAGCAGAGCACATACATGTGCAGAAAGAGAAAATTGCTTTCATATTTCCCGTTACATGTTTAACGCTTCTGAACTACTTAAATATATCCTAAAATGAAATTTCCCTATATATTTGTGCAGTATTTAAAAGCAAATCTGTTTATATTCAGGAAGGTTGAAGTTATTTGTGGTGTAAGGCATCTGTGTCAAGCTATATTGAGAGCTAGCAGTGAGTGGAGTCAAAATATTCTGTATGAATGGCATCACACCCGAGCAGCAGGATTTGGTGTGGTTGTGGTGTAAACCACCTTATGGGTATTGGGATGGCCTGGTTTTTTTTATCAGTTATAGTCTTGGACTTTCAGGCAGGAATTGATATTGGACCTCAACCCAGTGTTCAGCTTGACTTCTGGGGGAAACATATGAGCAAGTGCTTATGTATGTATAAGTAGCAGTTTTAATCTATGCAGGATAGGGGCTTTGCAATGAAACATTCTTCTAACTGAGTAATTCTGTTATTCCTTGGACAGAACCAAACCCTTCCCTTTGATGAAAATCTTTTTTTGCTACAGGGCCTAGCATGGCCCGGATCTAAGTGGGGAGATGGGCAGGCATCCAGCTGCTGCTTTGGAGAGTCCACTGAGACTACAGCAAGGCAGTACTTCTGAGGTAATGTAAATAGAGAAAGTTAATAAAAATTTATATCTGATGTTTGGGTTTAATCATTCATGATTTAATATAATCAGATATATGCTGTGCTAATTAAATCAGATTCCAGACATATGCTTCTCTTAAAGAGAAAAATTGATATGACTGAGAGTTTGCTATGTTTTCTGAACATTTTTTTACCTTCCAGAGTGAAATCTGTATGATTTGGAAAAAAAAAAAAAATAAAAATCCCACTAACAAAACTAACAATGGATTATAGTGAAGTAATATCCAGATTATACAAAATACATGTTCATGAAGGAGTCTTGAGTACTGTTTATCCAATGTACTCTGCTTAAAACAAGGTAAACAATGTATTGTTTTATTTCTAGATACCAAATATTTAAATCACCCACAATAACTCTCTTACAATTACTTTGACTTTTACTTTTCTTACAGTTAAGATTAATGTCTAGAGTACAAAGAAATGATGATTCCTCTATGGTTAGAGAAAAGAGGATATAGAAATCTGCAGGTAGACTACTGTCTCCAAGATAATGTTGGTTGTCTGCAGCACTCTGCAATAAGCCAGCTTTCTCTCATTTTTACCTATGTTTAAAAACAATCCTCTAATTAGGCAAGCAGGAACAAATAAAAAGCATACATAGCAGCTGTGCTCTGAAAGCTGCTTTATGCATCCCAAAGCAGGCAGTCAGTGGTCCAGCTCTGGAGAACGTAGTCGTTTGTAGCTCAGTCTGTGATATGGTTTTAAATGAACTTCGCTGGCGGGACAGGCTGCCAAATTTTTCAAGACACCTGAGCGACGCAGTTCCTCCTGTAATTTAAGGAAATATCCAGGATCTTGCTGCGTGTGTTATAGAAAAACATTGTCAAAACTCTGAAGCCCAGCTGGGATTCCCATCAGTAGATTAGTCCCATAGGACACTGATTCTCTCAGAAGTGGCTGGAAAGGGCAGCTGAACATGGGATCCTTTCGTGAGGGAACTGTGTATTTTGGAACTTATTTCATGGTGTTTCAAAAACTTGTGGGTATTTCGTTTGCCTTTTTTGGTTTTGGGGGGGATTTTTAAAATATTTCTTCAGTAAAACCAAACCTATTGCAAAAGGGTCCTTTTAAACAAAATTTACCTTTGCAAAAGAGTATAGAATTATCTGCTTTTTCACAAATTATCCCTTTTTGCAAAGTATTGAAGTCTATAAATTGTGGGATTTTGAGGGGATTTTTTGTGTTTTAAAAGAAAGAGGCCACAACAAAAATAAAGCCATTTCAAAGAATTTAAATGAAAGATTTTTTGTCTAGTCACAGATAACTTTTTGGACTTTCATTTTACAAAATGTTCTAAAACTTCAAGATTTAGCCTACTAAAAGGAAATATTCAAAATTATTCATGCATTTTCTTTAGTTCAAGAGTTTGGTTAGGGGGCAAGTGGAGATCCCTGCACTCCAGACAATGTCTTCTGCTCAGATACCAGCTTCCATCTCCTTTCACATATATTCTATTTGACTTCCCAGAGACATTCTTGGGAGCATTATCACAAGATGTCTGAAGTTCTTGATGGCTGTCAGATATAGCCTTTATTTGGTACAGGCGAATCTTAGTCTGGAGATGTTGTAACTTCTGACTTCCTTTCATATCATGGCACTTGTTCCCACTCGTGGTAGTGCTTTAACTACAGGAAAGTGTGCATTCACACAGATGAATCCTGTCCATTTACAGCAATTAAGCCACTTTAATTATACCAATAAGAATTCTAAACACAACTTGTCAGTTATGCAGTAGTTTAAATCCAGGCTATAAATACCATTTTAATTCCTGTTAGTTTGAACTGCACTGACATTTATTATTAGAAGGCTTATTACAGGGAAGTTTTCAGAGGAGTTCTTCAAGAATCTTTTTAAGATTTGCAGCCAGTTGAAGATATGTTTGAGCAGCAGATTCAGTGAGATTCTGTTTTTCCGTCTGACTCTTACAGGTGAGACCCTCATCCAATATTAGACCCAAGGTTAAATTGATTACATGTGTCTTCTTAACTTTTATGAAAAAATTACTAGAGAAATTTTTTTAAGATCTTTGTCCCAGCTTATTTCATATAAAACAAAAAAATATTTTGTTGCCATTTTATTTCCATTTCACATTGTTGACTAAAATACTTAATACACTTAAAAATAACTTAATAATTTAATACACTTAAAAAACACTTAATAAAATGTTGCCAGCTCTACTCAAAACTCTACTTCATTACGAATTTTTAATACCAATGTCTTTTAAATATTTGAAATTTTGTGCAGGGGAGAAAGAGGACTCTGGCAATCAGTACTTATCCACTTCTTGTCACTTTAATAGGGGGGAATCTGGAATTGTTGCCATTTGCCAACAGAAGTTCCGGCACTGATAATGAACTGTTTTCCATAGGAAAGGACACACCTACAGGTGGACAACCTGTAACGGAGCAGTCTTTTTTTTTGTTCCCCCAACTCTATTTCTGGAGAGCTCACCTACAGGGGGAAGATGATGGTAATTATTTTTGTATGTTAAAGGTATTTATATCGATATATAGTGAGTTTCATGGAACACAGTTCTGTCTTTGTTCATCTATGATCCGCAAATAACTGTAAATGTAACTCTTCATAACCAGAAATTTGATATATATCTTATTCATATCCATAAATGGAGCGGGAGGAAGCAACAGGTTTGGAGCAAGAGCTGGACCTTATGTACTACTTTGTCATCTTCTATCACAAAGAGAAGCTTTTATACCCAATATACATATTGTTGCCATTGAAACTCTGTTCAAGAAGCAGCCTGTTGTCATCACAGATGCAGTAAAGGTTGAGAATCTTGAGATTCAGGAATATTACTGAATTGGTTTAAACACAGTCTGACTATATCTTGGTATGCATCTTTCTGAGTGAAGCTGACCTCCACCAGAAACACGCTTTAGTTGTTTCTCTTTTTTTAAAAAAAAAAACCTGTATAAACTCAAATATCTGTCCTTTTATTTGAAATTAAGTAGGGAGAATCTGTGGAAGAATCATCTACAAAGTTAGTGCTTTATTTTTTCTAGATTTCAAGGGAATATGATAGGCATTTTTCCTGACTTCCTTTAGAATTTAAGTTCTCTAGTCCCTGGCATATACAACCACAATTGGTGACTGAGACTTTATGGGGATGGATTTTACTAGCATTCTTCATGCATTCAACTGCATTCATTGGAATCACACCTATGAAATGAGGAAGTTTTGTTCTTCCCTATAAATATATCCAAAGCAGGAACTGAAGAATATTGTCCTTAAGGGCAGCAAAAGTAAATTTTTGTGACATTTTAAATGAATAGGCTTATTGCTTATGTAATTTACTAGTAAACCAGCCCTCTGTATCCATGTCACTATCATCCATTCTTCTCCCCACACCTCAGAAGTCTGATTTTTCTTGGATTTTATTAAATGCTTTTAAAATACCTTGCTCTCTTCCAGTAAAATCAAATACTGACTGATCCCAGCCCTCCACTTAATTTAACATGTCTTTTTTATTCTCTGTTGGGTTAAAGTTTCTATTCTTTAGCTCAACCTTTGTTATTGGAATGTATATATTGCAGAATCCTATTTCTTTGCTATACAGTATGCCAGATCTAAGATCTAATAGAGTTATCTTATGAAAATTTAATTCAATACATTCATATACAGGTGATAAGTTTGTAGGCAATTTCCTTCTGTTGCCATCCTCTTCAGATGAAAAACACTCCTAATGCAGCAGATAAGTGTGGGCTAGTCATACTGTAGCGGTGAGATTTTCACATTCTTCTGCATAAAGTCAGTGTACTATAGCACTGGATGTCTTCTGGAAAACGGCCTAAGTGACAGCACTTAGCATCCACATTCTTAATATTCCTTGAAACTGAAATCTTGGCTATAAAAAAGTCAACAGCAAAGCTACTGTTGATTGGAGCTGAACTTAGTTTTGATGACTGAGATGAAAGGAGAGCAGCTGGCACTGACTGGGAGGGAAGGAGGAGAAGTAGACTTAGCTAACAGACTTGAAAAAAATGTTTGCTCCTTAGTTTTTGAAAAAGTAATAAGAGCTTTACTTCTAACAGTGAATAGAGGGACCCAGAGTAGGTGGACAAGAGGAAGCTCTTACTATGAATTCTAAAATTCCTATTCTTTTTGTATACTGTATAGATGAGAGTATGAAAATTTTATGTATTTTCATTGGCTGGATGTTAAGACTGACTTCTGACTTATTCCCTGTCCCCACGAATTTAAAAAAAACCCCACGTTTCTTGCTGATTTTAAAAATCAATTTTGCCTTCAAAATGATAAGCTCTTATAGAAAGACTAGGAGTTTCAGTGACTTTGATGGTATAAATCCATTATGTGTTGGGATTCTAGAGGACTTTCTGCGAGAGAATGAACATGTGAGCAATCCTGCGTGAGAACAAGACTGATAAGAGCCTCAGCCTGAGCAAGAATGCGATAAGGATGTGACCCTGAATGAGGGGGGAGAAACTCGACGAGACAAACAACCCCCAGAAGGGGTTGGGATGGAAGAGGAGGTTCCACAAGGCGGGAAGCCTGGCAAGGCTGATGTAGCACTTTTATCCAATCATAAAAAGGTTCAAAGCGCGGGCTAAATTAACTGTCCAATCTTGAGGACTTGTACTGCATGTTACTCACGTGTGCGGGAGAACATTATAAAAGGGCTTTCTTGGTTGTAATAAACGGGCATTGCTTGATCACATTGGTCGTGTGCGTGCTCAGCTCTCCCGCAGTTACGTACTTCTAACATAACATACACAAAACTTCATAAACTGGTTGTATTTTATTACCACTTGACTGTACATTAATTAGCTGGAAAGCCCTTTATTTTCTGTAATCTGGCTATCAAAATCTTCTCCCCCACAAGTATGCCTGAAATGCCAACCATTCTGCCAAGCTGTTTCTTATGTTTATTGTACTTCTGGCATTATTTCTTCCATGTAGGAGGAAAAATATCATCCTAATTGGTACACTTCATAGATCCTGTAAAAATTATTAGAGTAAAGCTTGCATTCTGGTTGGATTTAGATTTTTTTTATCTTTTTTTTTTTTTCATTGAATTTCCAATCATCTATTACTTTCAACTCTAGGAATGGGGCAAAGGAGATTAACTTTGCCCCAAAACTTTAATGCGCATGTTTCCAAAACGTATTGCCCAAATGATAGAACAAGACAATGCTCTTCAGAAATACCTTTATTAATGAGAACTGGTCTAGTATTCTTCTTGGACCATTAATTTAGTGGTCAGAGTGGAATTTAATGGAATATGTACAGGATCTTTCTGCATCTACAGATCCTTTTAGAAAACATGAAGTGAAGAAGAAATAATTTTGCTCTTTCTCTATTGAAATTCCAATATTGAATTATTTACCATGGTTATTTTGACTTCAGATTTAGCAAAGAATAGACAATGTAAGCATTAAAAGCATTATAAATGTATTATGAGCTCATCACCTGGACACTGACAGGGCAGAAAAGAAGAAATATTCAGTGTAAACCTAGTTTTATTGGACTGAACTGAAGATTATATCAGCTCATATTTCCAATATACAAGGTGAATAAAAATCAAGTAAAGAATTGTAACAACTTACAAAAATGAAAAAATAGTCCTAACATTGGGTCCCAATCTGATGAAAAGTAATGGAAACCATAACAGAAATCTGCCTTCTTAATTAATTAAACTGTTAGGATTATAATGAAGAGACTAAAGTTGAAGAGCTTCCTTTGCTTAAATCATGGTGTGTAGGCTCTCTTTTCTACAAGAGTAATTAAATCTAAATCATAAATTCAAAGTGATAGAGCAAGTCCATAGGTCTTTCTTCTTGGAGTGAGCAGAATTAAGAGGCAATATTTTACATTTTTTCCCCTTCCTCCAAGGAAAAGCACAATGATAAAGGAAAAGATTCTGAAACCTTCCAAGTGGGATGAATGACTATATACATGTGACTAAAATGCAATTAGAAGAGCTAAACTTAGCTCTCTTTCCTTTAGTAGAAAAAATGTGTTTAGCTCTATCTGCAACGGGAGAGTCAAGCAGCTGGTGTGTTAAAGCCATTGCCAAAGTAATCAGATGTATGGCATTATTTTTTAATGTATGGTATCAAGAGTTTTGTTTTCCTGGCCTGAAATATGAGTGTTTTACTATTAAAGCCGGTCTGAAAAACGGGATAGGTCTGTAGAAAATTTCAGCTTTAGGAAAATAACACTGAATAAAGAAAACTGTCTCCTGAAAACCGTAAGACGGAATTGTAAAGTATCGATTCAGTGTCTCCAAGATTTGTCAGACTGGTGCCTCTTGCTTATTCAATGGTGGGTTAGTCAGTGTGTCCAAGAAGTGTCCTGGATTCTCTTGCTGACCTGTCTTTTGCTCTGGTTGTGATCATCAATGAATACGTAGACCAGACGTGGAACATAAGACATTGGAGAGGATGAAGGCATCTGAACTGAATTCCCATATAGCACTTCTAGAGTTGCTTAAGTCGTTTGTTTGGCAAGAGTAGGGAATTCAAAGAAGAGAAATAGTAAATGCTAGGAGCTTAAAATAGTTCATCTGCAGTAAAAAAAAAAAAAAAAAAAAAAATCTTTTTTTTACAATACACACTTACTTGAAAAAAGCGTTCAGTCATGAAAAAATAAATTTAGCTGAAAACCAGATTTTCCAGTAAAGTCAGTTTCAATGAAAATTTTCTCATCAAAATAGTGACTATGTACTATTTGATTTGGCTCACAGTGAAACATGGGGCTGTTATTGACCATATTTTTGAAATGGGTTTTATTTGAAACACTCATTTACTTAGCTACTGGCATAATCTTCCAAGAAAGACTTTCTGGAGATTTTGTCATTCTTGTCTAAGTAAAAGTAATAATAAATAAATAAAACAGGTGGAATTAAGTAACCAAACTGAAACCAAAAGATACCCAAAATGAAGCTGTTGGAATGTGTTTGCTTTTAACAAGCCCCTCGAAGCCTGAAGAAGAGAAATGCTCTCTTTTCAGTTCTGCTGTTGAAATCATTTTGCCAAAACTTCTACTCCAAACTTGCCTGGAGTAATAGCAGTATTTCTGTATTTTCAGTGCAGCATCAATGATAGTTTAAACAGCAAAAAGTTCGGTTACTTCTCACTTCTGCATAATTGCAAAGGCCAGGAAGAAATTTAAGAAAAGAAAATACTAATACAAATCAATATCTATTTTCCACTGCAGATTACATTGTCAGAAAGACCTTCACTGCTGCAGAACACTGCCACAAAAAAATACATTTCAGAAACTATTTTCAGGTTTGTTGGGAAGTAATGATTCATTTCCTATGACAGCTGAGCCACCATTTGAAAATTAATGAAACTGTAAGCTCATTTAAAAACTTAATAGTTATTAAGAGTGATTGCAAATGTTCCTAGGGAGATAGTGATTTTGCTATCCACTCACTAAACATCAGTCATGTATATGATTAAGTACAAATCAGTGGGGGAAAAAAGAAACCACGGTTAGAGTTCAAAATCATGGCATTTTCTGAAATTTGAATAGTATTCCCTATTTACTAAATGGAGCACCTGAGATGCACACTAGCTTTGGACTCTTAGGGAGTCTGAAAGAGTAGAATGTGTCCAATATGCTTCCAAATTACAGTTAATTAATACATTGGCTCTTGAAATTCAACAAGGAAAATGAGGTTATGTGATACAGGAAACTTATCTCCATCTCTTGAAGGTTTGGAATGTATTCATACATGCAGAATGTTTGTACTTTCAGGTAATATGAATAACTGCCATTTAGTAACTGGACTTTATAGTCTGTCCAAAAATGCACACTGGGTAATCAGTGCAGGTCTTTAGTGGAGGACTAAACAATCTAAAGGGACTAAGGAAGGGTCTCTGAGAGCGATAAAAAGCCTGGAAACTTCAAATATTTGAAGAAAGGTATATCCTGACATCTTCATGAGAGGCCTGTAGACTACACACATTTGTAGTGAGGTCAGGCTGTGAGCTCGGACACAGGCCCAACTGGTGAGACATCTGCAGGGAAAGGGATTTTTTGGGTTGAATCAATCCATTTTTATGTCCTCAACATGTTATGTGCATTCACAACTACTTTTGGGAAATTAGCATGGTTATAGTTTAATCTCCCAAGTGTTTTTTCATGCTTCCCTCCCCAATCCCCCCACCCCGAAAATCAGTAGAATACACCACCTTTAAGCCTTCTGAACAAAGTGTTTCGGTACATGTTCATTGTTTTTATGTTTGTATTTCATCCTCTATCCTTCAAATCCTGCTGCAGACATCCCATAGAACTGCTCTTTAAAAGGTTTATGTGTATATGTGTGTTTCTGCTAAGCTCTGTGTCTCTGAGACAATGGAACAGAATTGCATAAAAAGGAAAAACATTCCTTCAATCTATGGAGGACCAAAAAATGAAAACATGACAGTAAATACCTATTTTACAGGGGTTTCAAGTGAAAATAACTTTACAAGGACATTTCCTAATGCATATCTTCAGGGAACATCATTGCTTGTATGAAAACATGCATCTGGTTCATTACTGATATTTATGCACAATATCAACTTAAATGACCATATATTTCAATTCAATGCTTTTCTGGTTTCCTCAAGATTAGCTCTATGATTCATTGTAGGCATAAAAAATTAAGAGGCATCTAATTAAACATATAATTCACTGAGATTAATTGTGGGAATTAATCTCAGTAAAAGTGAACATCCCAAAGTAAGATCTTTCCCCACTGAAGATATACAACATGAAAAATGGCACAATATATCTTCTTTTATCACAAAATCAGATAAAAGTAAAACATGGTAATTGTTGTTTGGTATAACAAGACATAGCAGAGAAATGAGAGAATTAAGGATAGAAAAGAACATATATTATCTTAACTGTTTGAATTCATGACTGGTTAATGTTAGACCCTAGGACTAAAAAAAAATCTAATCATGTCCCATCTACGCTTTCCAGGAAAAGAACTCCATTATGTGAAATAATTTAAATAGGGCGATGGAAGGTTTGTTGAAGGGCAGGTGTATGTAAATGGTATAGAACAGGACTGTCTTTTGAGATGTTTTGAGTGTCCTGGTCAAACAGGCTTGTCATTGATCACACATGCTGAAGCTGACAGTGGTTTGATTAGCCAGCTAAAGCTGATCCTTTTGCCAATGGATGTATTTATGTTTCCCCATTCTTGCTGCTTCTATTTTTATCATTACTTTTGTTCCTTTTTGATTCAGGAGTTCTTTGTAGATGACAAATATTTTTGTGGTAACAACTCATGTGACCTGAAAGGACTTTTAAAGTATTTTATCGAGTTCCTAAAATAGTATTGTAGGTTAGCCAATGTTTAGACTTGCCCCAGGTCAAGTTGTATCGGTATTCAGAAACCACTCACAGGACTCTATGGTAGTGGTTTTCACTGCAAGGTGTAGGGGTGATTTCAATCCACCCCATATGCACTGTTACTAAGGTGGTAATTCTTTAGTAGTGTACTTCAGAAAGGGGACTGGAAAATGCAATAGCTGCTTGAAATAGCAGTGGGACATTTAAAAACTCAAGAGTGCAACTTGTACTGAAATTTGACAGGAAGTTTAACCTTGCCTTTTTACTGTGTATCTAGTAACCTCAGCTGCTGTAGATCTTTTATGTTTCACCACAAATATAAGAGCAACTTATCAAATGCAGCACTTTCCTGCTTTTTACGCTGGTGGCTGTTACAGCCTTGAGGTCAAGCATTTTCAAGTTGAATTTGGTCAACACTTTTCAAATGTCAGCATTTTGAAATTATTTTTCCTCTCTTCCTTTGCTACATAATAAGAGGGAAAATGTCAGATCTACTCACAAGGTCATATGAGAAGTCAGACCAGGGAGACCAAGTTGTATTTAGTTTTTGAGTTACTTGTTGCTTTGTATCAATGGTTGCAAAGTTTAGACATGACTTTTCAAAAAAAAAAAAAAAAAAAAAAAAAAAGCAGCTATCTAATCCTTATCTAGAGAAAATATCTTGTGTCCTGCTTGGAAAATGCTGGAGAGATATTGGATCATAGATCAATAGCATATAGATGTATATTTTAGTATTGTTAACAGGATAATTAAATTCAACTAAATTTTAAAAGTCTTCTACTAATTTCTGCTTTTTTATTTACCTTATAAAGGACACATTAGGTCAAGTCCTGGATCATTGCAAAACAAAGAAATTCTGACAGATTTAATTGGAAAATTTGGGTTAAAGGAAGATATCTTGAGAAAGAATTTTAGAGAGTGTTTTGAAACTAAATAATATGATCTGGTAAGGAGAATCATGGCAAAAGTTAGGAGAAGAAATCAGTAAATTGCAAGATTTTCAATGTCTTTTTCTGATTTAAAATAAGTCGTTGGCTTCTTAAAAACAATAGAAGGTTGAATAAGTAGAGATGAGAAAGTCTGTATACAACATTGCTTTTGAACTGTGCAGCAAAGGGTGATGACAGGATGGAACGAAAATTTGTTTTGGATGGGAAAAAGAACATACATTTGAGAATGAATATTAAATGGGGAGTTGAGATATCTTAGGTATTTGACTATAAGAATGAATGTTATGTGGAAAATTGAGTTACAGAGAGGTGAAGCTGCTTGTTTAAAGTCAATTTACAAGTTGATAGAAAAATGTGGAAACTGCTGGTTTGTGTACAATGGAGCAGGTTCGTGTCATGGTTGGACCGGCCCATGGTCTTTACAGTGGTAGGCACCTGTTTTTGCTGTTCCCTGTGCAGACTTTTGCAAGGAAATATGCTCAATAAGAAGTTCATTGTGCACTTGATCAGGTACCCCGTTCTTGGATATTCATGGGCTCAGGATTGTAGGACACAATCAATTACGTCCTGCTTGTCATCTTAACCAAAAGCATAACCTTACTGGTATTTTTCTGGAGCTCTTTACAATTTCTAGGTTAATGATATCCTTAACTGTCACACGTGGACTTAAAACAGTGTGGTACTTCTGAGAATGAATTATTCCTTACTGAAAGCAACATATAGCACTGCTCAAACAAGGCTATAAAGCTCTGCTGGGATGTTGTAATTCTCTTCTATAAGACATCGCTTGCTCATTTTGGAATCATTAAAAATCAGCCACCAAATCAATGAGTCTCATTAGAAATCTGTCTTTTTGCTTAATGCTATTGATTTAATCTGTTTTAGAAATCCCTATTAACCATTAGCCAATTAAACTCATGACAGTTATATAGATTAGGTAAACCTGACTACTATCTCAGAGAGCTCAGAATAGATTAAGTGATTATCATGTAAGATTCTTTTAATTAAAAGACAGTTTAGATACTTTGTACCCTCTAAAGCTTATATGATAAAGCCTTCATCCAACAGTAATTGTATATTAGTAGCTCATATATTGATATGCTGAAAACTAAATAAGTGCCTGATAATTTAAAAAAAAACCCAAAAAACAAAACAGTCTGTGCAGTTGATGGCATATATGACCTGCATAAAACTGAAAGGCAACGATTTGCTGAAGAAATTTATCTCTGTGTGACAAATGCATTATCCTAAGCCTGGCAATAAGGTTTAAATAGGTCAATAGTGCGCAGGTGTAACTGATGGAGCCAATGCACCCTTGTACTCTTCTAAACCTTACAGCATCTGCCCACACACTCTGTAGTGATCCTAGTAACCAGAGCCTTCTCTTGACTCATATCTCCAATTTATTCAAATTCTGGGTTTGCGTGTTTGTCTCAGAAAGGTAGGGATGAACTGCGGAAACCTTTTCTCTCCCTCCTGTCTCTCCCTTGCTGACCCTTTAGTCAGCAGTTAATAGGTTCAAATGGCCCCTTGCATTGCAAAAAGCAGAAATAGGAACTAGGCAGTCTATAAATTCCATTCCATCTCCTATTCTGAGAGAAACTTTCTAGTCAAAACCAGCTGTATCTCAGTGATTTTTCAGAATAAGAATTCAAGTAATACTAGACTTGGGACAGAACAGTTCTTTGGGATACAAGCCTGAGTTTTCTAAACAAATTACATTTTGAATATTCAGTACTGTTCCTTAAAAACTTGCTTAGTCCTCACATTTTCATCTGTCTTTTTAGAAAAAGGGAACTGAATATTCTGTTTGCGTATATTCAAAGATTAAAAATAAGCTCTTTTTAAACCATTGTTCCATTCTTTTAATTCATATTTGTAGAGACTGCAAAACAGAGGAAGAAAAATGTCAGTTCTGGCTTATTTGTGTTTACCACATAATTGTACTGAATTATTGATGGTTCTCTGTGAAATCCAACTGAATGAAATGCCCTGAAATAGTAGTGTTTGCTTTAAATAAGGTTTAATCTCATGTTTCTTGTTCACTAATAATTTGAAAAGAAGACATTTTCCTTGTGTGGTAGGCTTCCTTAGCTCTAAATACTCTTTCTCTTCTTTTTGAGTGCTTTTCAAAAGAGACAGTATGTGTTTCCAATGCAGAACACAGTGTACTGAGAAGCACTGCTGGAAATGAATTAATTGAAAAAATTCTAAATCATTTGTTTAGGCTCAATCTATGAAAAGACTTGCGTGCTGTAGTGCTCAACACCTAAACTGATATTTAAATGTATTTTAAAATTCAGTCCCTAGTCAAATTAGGCTAAAAAGCATTCACTCTTTTCCCTCATGAAGTGTTCCTAATGAGTCTTTTTTCAAGGTGTTCTTCCTTCACATTATAATTGTTTTAAGTGTAATTATACTATACTACTATTACACTGCATTTAGACGTGCTCCTTCATTGTTGTTCCATATGCTTTTCTGAAACATCTAGTTTCTTCCACTTTAAAAAGGAGCATGTGATACATATTTCTGTGAAAACTGCAGATACAGGGGTTTATGACTTCTTTAACTACCACCAAATTGTTGCCAATAGTGTTATAATTTTGCATGCTCCCTGCCTCCCTGTCTCTCTCTCTTTATATATACAGATATATGCACAAATGTATAGGCTTATGTATGTATAAGCATGTATATGTCCTATCGCTACTTTGCACATTTGTGGACTCCTTGGAATGAAAAAGGCCGGTGTCTCTGGAATTGTTACTGTGATTGTGCAAACCTGCCAAGCATCTGTTATAACTGCTGGTCTTACTTCAATGAATAACTACAGTTGTGCTGTACAGGCATTTCCTGGATAAAAGAGCTTGTGCTGAATTTTAGGTGTCCATGTTCATATGTCTACATCTAATGTAGTCATCACAGGTCCTGTCATAGAGGGTAGAGTAGAAGTGGGCACTTCCAGGGATGTTTAATCTCCTGTAAAGATAGATCACTAAAATAGTTCAGCAAAATGTGTTTTAAAAGTGCCTTTTCTTTCCATTATCTATAAAGGGAGTCTATAATTAGATCAGACATAGATGGTTACATCACAGAAGTCTATAGTTAGGTGATATGATTCCCACACTGAAATTTGATGTCTGCAAATTTTAGATCTAATTCTAAGTGCAACACACATTTATAAAGAACACTTTGAAGGGAGTTGGGCCACAGATATCTATGGCTCTTTTACTTTTTGCTGGGATTACCAACAGCTTTGATTTCTCAGCCTAGCTCTTGCCCATACAGGGAATTTAGCAGCAACCATGAAAAAGTGAAAAGTTTAAGAAGTTAAGTAGAAAACAATCTTTTAAAATTAAAACAGATATATACCCTGCTTTAAGAAAAGGAATCTGGAAATTGAGACAGTATCAGTGCCTGTATGGCTGCGAAAGTTTACTTATAATAATCTTATAAGGAAGTTAACCTCATACCCCTTTGGTGCTATATAATGTGTGGAGAACCTTGAAGTGCTAAGGCTTGGACAATGGGCCCAAGCCAGAGTTGACCTATAGATAAATCCTGTATATTTCATAACTGGTAACCATTATGCCAACAGGTATTACACTAAGTTATAATAAACCACCTATCCTGATGTAAAAGGTGGAAGTGTTGAAGCCTGAGCAACAGGCCCTGAACCGAAACTGTTAACCCGGAATGTAATCCTTAATGAAATGTGCATGGAGGATGTAGCTACCTTCAATGTATCTTTCCCCTCCTTTGTATGTGAATAGAACAACAGAGTCATGGAGGCAGGTGTCTGTCCCCGAGACCTGATGTGAGACCTTGGGCATAATCCCATCAGATAAGCAGAGAAACTCTTTCGGCTTCTTCCTTGAGCCCTGGACAGGCTCTGGGGGGAACCTAATGTGAGACCGAAACCAGGTATTTCCTCTTAAAACAAAGGTGCCAGCTCTTCTGGCTTGCTGATTTTTAGGTATATAAGGCTGGGCCCGCTCACAGCGACTTTGGAAGCCTCACCTATGGGTGGACGCACCGCATAGGATTTCCCACTGCCCAGAACAGGCTCCAAACTCTCGCTGTAACCGGGGCTGCCCAGCCACTGCGGGTCTGGATGATGGTAATGTATGCAAGTGGTGATGGATCTTTCTTAATCACTATTCTCTCTCTCAGGTAGTCATGATTTGATGCATTACCCGGTATTTTCCTATTTCTTTAAAGTGCACTGTTCTGTCTTTTCTTACTGTATGTTTTCTGTATTATTCTGTTATATTATTATTTCTAGTAAAATACGCCTGCTCTTCTCACTCGTCATCTGAGTTTAATTGGTATCCCTAATCAGCAAAACATAAATAGTTTCTGTGAGCAGGCCCAGCCTTATATACCTAAAAATCAGCAAGCCAGAAGAGCTGGCACCTTTGTTTTAAGAGGAAATACCTGGTTTCGATCTCACATTAGGTTCCCCCCAGAGCCTGTCCAGGGCTCAAGGAAGAAGCCGAAAGAGTTTCTCTGCTTATCTGATGGGATTATGCCCAAGGTCTCACATCAGGTCTTGGGGACAGACACCTGCCTCCATGACTCTGTTGTTCTATTCACATACAAAAGAAGGGAAAGATACATTGAAGGTAGCTACATCCTCCATGCACATTTCATTAAGGATTACATTCCGGGTTAACAGTTTCGGTTCAGGGCCTGTTGCTCAGGCTTCAACACTTCCACCTTTTACATCAGGATAGGTGGTTTATTATAACTTAGTGTAATACCTGTTGGCATAATGGTTACCAGTTATGAAATATACAGGATTCATCTATAGCTCAACTCTGGCTTGGGCCCATTGTCCAAGCCTTAGCACTTCAAACCTCTGCATGTTAATAATCACAACAAAGAAAAAAATAAATCTCTCATCATCAGGAATGCCACATCATTAAGATATTTGTTACATGTTTCCAAAATTCACTCTTTTAGCTGGCTTTTGTTCCAAGGTATCTCTTTCTTTTTCCCTTTCCCACAAATAATGAAGAAAACGTCCTGGTTCTACTGAAATCTCTGAGTCTCAAGCAGTGAGGCTCTTACTTGACTGATGTGGTGCAAAATCACTAAAGGCTGAGGTCCTAATTTGAGTTTTGCCTCACAGAAGGATCAAGAGGAGACCTGTATGGTGGGCTTTCTAGATCAGTTGGTGGCAATTTCTGAGATATTTCAAGAGAAAAAAAGTACACACCCCCCTTACAATGAGCCCCTATAACTTGATCTAGAAACTGGTCATTCTGAGGCACAGAAGCTATTACAGATAGTTTTAAGCTTCTCATGATTTGTTAACTGGCATCTAGGAAATGTGCAAAAACAGCTGAGTCTTTGATCTGTCTTCTTCACTAGAAAATGAAGTACAGATTAAAGCTATATTGAATGTTTGCTCAAAGATCTAGAGATGAACGTCCTTTTGATTCTGAAAGTAAAATTAATGCCTAAGAAAACCACACCATGACCTTTAGGAATCCCTTCCATTACTGAGCCTGTCAAGTTAGGCTTAGCAGATAGTGTAAGGAACTGAAGGAATTAATGCCTCAAACATTCATCGACACAGAAAACCTCAAGGACAAATTGTGGCCTTTGTGATTAGTCTAAAGAATGAATTATCTGCCCAGAGAAGCACAGAGTGTACCGAAGGGTGAATGGCTCTGCTCCCTTGCAGTTGTGTAGCCAAATTCCTTAGATAAGCCTCAAAGGGAGATGTAGACTGAGTAAAACCATATGTTCAGGTTAATGCCTACACCTTAATTTATGACTATAGCCTTGAAGAAGAGCTAAAAGACTTATATGAGAGAGAAACTACTGACACCAGATGGAGCTATAATTGAAGCAAAAATTGAAACAAAAAATAGAAACAAAAACTGAAGAAAAGGAAAAGGTGGTAGGGGGAGATTGGAACCACTGACTCAATTGGGCAAAAGGGTTAATGTACCCCATTCCTCCCCAGCGCATGCACTAAACCCACACTCCACCTTTTCCCCATCTCTCATGGAAATGGGTTCATGGAATGCCTGCCTCTCTTTGTCAAGTTTGCTAATCAGCTGATAAGATAAAATTAAAAGACGACAGAAAACTTTGCTGTGTGTGCACTTACCACCCGAGATTACCGGACTTGAGACAATGGATCTGGATTCAGATGGATTCAGATGGATTCCATGGACCTGGATCCAGGGGTGGTGACTGATTTCTTTGACTCTCTCTCTCCTTTCTTTTTCCTTTCTTTCTTTTCTTTCTTATAGATTTATAAGACACCTCTTTGCTTATTATCCTCTTCCAAGTTTAAGCTATTTCTACCATGAGTAAAACATTTTAACTAGTCGTTTGGTGTTGTCTCACCTTAATTTAACCTGATGGGGTCACAGAACCTTTACAACTCCATGGGCTCCCAGTCCAGGTCATGACAGACAGTAAACTTGACTATGAAGAATTTTTCTTTTTTAGTGTACAAACAATAATGTATTAACAGCTGTTAAGACATCACTTGAGATGTGAGGGGTTGGTGTCCCCATGACAGATCTGTAACTATGAAAGTGCTGAGGGAGTTAGTTCACTAAGCTTCTGACTGACCGATGTGGGATCCAGGCACCCCATTGATGGAGAATTACTGAGAGCCATTGGACACACTTAAGTCTTGGACTTCTGTGATATAATAGTGATTCTGAGAAAATTTAAATATTAGTTAAGTAGAATGTAAGGTCACGGGTTATGGGTTTGTGTTGAGTTTGTGTGTGGTGGAGTTTTGGTAGTGGGGGTAGCTACAACAGTGGCCCCTGTGAGAATCTTCTCGAAGCTACCCCAGCTCCAAGTTGGACCCACCGCTGGCCAAGGCCGAGCCAGTTAGCAACAGTGGCTGCATCTCTGCAGTGACGTATTTAGGAAGGGGAGTGGGAGAGGAGGAGTTCTGAGGGAAATACCTCTGCAGACATTCAGGTCAGTGAAGAAGGAGTGGGGGAGGTGAGCTGGAGCAGAAACTCCCGTCAGCCCATGGGGAGAGGGCAGGCTGTGCCCTGCACCCATGGGGGTCACCAGTGGAGCAGATGCTGACCTGCAGCCTGTGGGGGACCCCATGCTGGAGTAGGGGGCCGTGCCCGAAGAAGGCTGGAACACTGAGGGCAGCCTGCACTGGAGAAGTCTGCTCCTGAAGAGCTGCACCCCACAGCAGGGACCCACGCTGGAGCAGCTCGGAAAGAACTGCAGCCCGTTGGAGGACTCACTTTAGAGAAAGTTCATGGAAAACTATCTCCCATGAGAGAGACCCCACACTGGAGCAGGGAAGAGTTCGAGGAGTCCTCCCCCTGAGGAGGAAGGACTAGCAGAAACAATGGGTGATGAACGAACTGCAACACTCATCCCCTTCCCCCTGCACCACTGTGGGGAAGGAGGTAGAGAATTCGGGAGCATAACTGAGCTCAGGAAGAAGGGAGGAGTGGGAGGAGGTGTTTTTAATATGTGGTTGTCTTACTCTGATTGATTGCTAAGTTAGTGGTGGTGATGGTGTTTGGATTAAATTGATGTTCTTTTTTTTCTTCCCCAAAAGGAGTCTATCTTTTGCCATGACCATAATTGTTAAGTCAGACCTCCCTGTCCTTGTCTTGATCCTGGAGTCTTTTGTCTTATTTTCTCCTCCCCATCCCTGAAGGGAAGGAGTGAGCGAGTTGCTGCCTGGTGCTCAGTTGACCTCTGGGCTCAAAACACAACAGTGTTTTACATTCAAAGAGTTTTTGGGTAACACATAAAACAGGTACAGGCCCACTTCTCTTTCTTCCAGATGAGACCCTAAATATAGAGTTATTAAATCATATCCTCTCATTCCAGGTTACTCAAAACTGAATTCCCACCACCCCTACCTGACAGTGGGAAAACTGCTACAAGAAGATGGAAAGTGCACACATGCAGCATAAGGCAAAGCCCCGGGATCCTGGTGTTCTCCTGGAGCCCAGCCTAGCCCAGGATGGAGGCTGCACCACTGCCACTCCAGTCAAGCTGGAGGTCCCATGAATTCTGAGCACGCATGAAGGCAGAACTTTGAAAATATTTTTTTACTGGTGGAGAATCTGAGCACCCGTAAGTACAAGCAACTGTCCTGAATAAAATCCTTTTGTGGATTTTAGGCACCTCATCATTTGTTTGCTCTGAGTGCTTCAGCTTCAGGACATAACAGTACTTGTACCAGCTTCCTTGTGAAGTGGATACTGAATATGTTAAAGATTGTAAGATATATAAATACTGTGAGAATGGGAGCTGTATAAATACTGGCTCCTTTTTATGGTAGTGATAGAATATGTAATTGGTATTGTTCAAAGCTACAAAGCTGATTTTATGAGGGGTCTGTATTTTTAATGTTTCAATTAAGGTTATGTCTTCTGTTTCACACTCAGATGTACTGTAAAGTTTTTACAAATCCTGTCCATACATGACTACGAAATACGGCATGTTATTTGTTCACTTTAAAATAGTGTAGAAACAGATTATTCATAGGTGTGTCTCAAAACTGTACTAGAGCAAGTTACTCAATTTTCCAGTTTATTTATTCATAAAGTCGAAGTGCTTATCAAGAAATGAAACAAAAACATTGGAGTACAGCACATTCTTCATTTTGACTTATCTATGGCTTATGCTTGTCAAATTATTAATCTTTAATCAGTGTTTGAAATAAATAAGCTAGTGCTCATTAAATACAAGTTCTGGAGAAGTAGTTGTTAATTAGTAAAGTGTGACTTGTTTGTGGATGCTAAGAAACATTTCAATGGTCTACATGTTAATGATGCTGATTAATTAATTGTTAATGTGAAATATCTTGTTAATTCTCATGATTCAGAAGTTAAAACTGTAGTTCCAGATTCTTAAAGGTATTTGGGTATGCAGCTTTCCCTGATGTCAGTAGGAGACTGCTTCTAACTAATGAATTTCTAGGAATTTGCCTTTCTCTCTACTGATGAGACACATGTTCAGGGACAGTGCCCAAAGTCCTAGCTCCTTCAGAACAGGGTCAGATCCTAGCTCCTTATGAGGATCAATTACTTAACAGTGATGTATTATAAAGTTAATCATAACTATTCTTGGGTTTTGTTGTTTGGGTTTTTTGGTTGTTTGGGATTTGGTTGGCCTTTTTTTTTTTTTTTTTTTTTTTTTTTTTCCCATTTGCTTTGTTTATCTGGAATCTGACTTTATTGACCCAGGGGAACACCTTGCTTTAGAGGTGATGGGAGCTGATAAGCACCAAAGGCAGTGTGAATCAATGAGTATTTCCTTGGCCTGATCAATCTACAACCTAGATAAACAGCCTATGGATGATAAAACCCATGCAGGCCCCTCACTGAGGGAGTCTGGCCTGCACACTAGGATTACATACTGATAAAGTTCCTTATTATTTAAGGAACTGAAGTTTATAATAGGTCTGGTCCTTAGCCTGAAATCTCTGGCCAAACCTCACAAGTTCCATAGTTTTCCTCTATAAAGAAGTCTTTTGCTGGATACCAAAGACACTTCCCAGAGAAGAACTGAGAGTATAATTGAATGTTTAGACCCTGCAATTCAATCATTATTAGACTTTGTATGTCTTAAGAACCATTATTAGACTGAATTGTTGCCTTCTTTCACTGAAGTCAGTATGAGTTTTGCTGCAGAAAATGATGAGAAGGAAATGGGGTCCTGGGAGTGCTTACAAGGAGAGGGATGGAAAAAAACTCTAACATATAGTGTCAAACAGAGATTTGTTCTGTGAAATCAAAGAAAAATTATAGTGAGGCTAGAGAAAACAGGAAAGCCAGGAAGTATACTCACTGAAAACCACACAATTCTTGTCATTTTAAAAGGAAAAAAAGTAAACCAAGCCGAGTTCCTCTGTGAAGAAGAATGCTGGTTGACACAGGAAAATATCCTCCAGTGGTTAAGTCACAGAGTATTTACAAAGGAATTCAGCCTTGTGATAGTCTGGTTCTACAGTTATTTAAAATGGGAGTTATAGGAGGGGAAAAAACCTCAAGCTCAAGAACATTAGCAAAAAGCAGTGTCAGAATGTTTTAATTTCTTTATTGTCCTTGAAAAAAATGGAGATGCCTGAATTTCTGAAAAAAAAGTTAGAATTTTGCATTACACTGCAGGCAATATTTACAATAGAAGGTCTGACCTGAACTAATTTAATACCCAATTTTCCTTTTATGTGCCTCTTTTGCACCTTCTGAAATAAAGGATTAGTTTGTAGGTTTATGTAAAGATGGGAGAAAATTGGTTTCTGACCCATGTTTAATTTAAGCTGAAGAGGTTGCTGCGAGTTCTGGGGAAGAAAACATTGCAAGCATCTCTGAAGATAGTCTTTTATGAAAGGAAATAGGAATCAAAAATCTGCAGGGAGCCACTTCACTGGATAAAAAAAAAAAAAAAAAAAAAACAAAACAAAAAACCACACCACACTGAAAATTTCCATTGTGGTGTTTAGGAAATGGATGGAAATGTTCAAGACATTGTAACATTTCAAAGAAAACGCTCAATATAGTAACAGTTTTCAGTCACAAATATTAATTAAGAATAGAATTATGACCTTTTCTGCAAGCAACAAAAAATATGCTTCATGAATGTATTAATGTCTGCAGCCATTAGAGCGTTGCAAGCTTTCTTACTGTTGATTGAGAAGCCATGTGATGAGGCATTTTGAAGAATTTATTTTATTTTTACTTTTGTAACTAGTAACGTTGTTTCATTTAATATGTTGAAACGACAGGAGTATGTTACCCCTTTCACTTTTTTGCTTTTAAAAAAATGAGACTGATTATTCTCAAATACATTATGTTAGTGAGTGTTTTAGCATTTGAAAATTGGATTTTGGTTGAATGATATCAAACAGAACTGAAGAGTTCCTGCAATGTACAGTTGCAGTCTGAACCATCAGTTTCCACTACAGTAATGTGGATTGAAGTGACTGCTATTTAGGTTACATTTATTTGTTAACTCTGATACTAGTTTTTGAAAAGTAAAAAAAAAAAAAAAAAAAAAAAAAAAAAAGATGCCTTTGAAGAAGAATGCTAATTATTTTTTTGCTGTGTCTCTGGTACTCTACAGAGAAACCCAGTTCTACATCTTTGCCCACTGTTCAAATCTGCTGAAGGGGTTTGGTGGTTCGTGGGCCTCCTGTTGTCCTCTCCCTTTGAATATGCTTAGAAACTGTGTTATTTCTTTCAGTGAGAGACAGACAGATGTCAGCCTTGTCTCTAAAGAGAACAGGGAACAGGAAAGATAGGATCTTAGTTCATCTCAGCTAAAACTATGACTTTCCCACAGGGCTGTTTACTACAGAAACTGTCCTTATTCTCTCCTTATGTTAGACTACTATATACCTATGTTAGATGATTATATACCTCTTTATTTATGAAAATAAATGTATATACTATTTTATTTATACTATTTATTTATGCTTTATCACAATAGCTTCATGATACAAGGAAAATTATCTCTTTTTTAGAGCTACAGAAACAGAGTCACAGATAGCAGTGTGTGTTTTGCATGGCCAGGACTAAAAATTGATGGCAAGCAAGAGTTAGTGACCATTCTTCTGCCCCACAATGTATTTATTTCGGTGCTGTTAATTATTTAAGCATTCAGGTGATTTTAGATACTAAAGCCAATTTCAACCTTCCTGCTGATGGGCTTGTTGCCTTGAAATAGATGAGGAATGTGTTCTGCAAGAAAAAGAAAATAAATTATAGGATTTACACTGGTATAATTGTCAACAATTGATCGACCTTAGCTTTCTGAATAAAAACAACCACTTTAGGAACACTGAGCCTACACAACTTATTATGACTAATAGACAGACCCTCTAATTGTACAGATTTTCATTACTGCTGTGTGTCCTGAGTGGTTTTAGGTGGTTTTTACAATGAAGAGCTGTAGGATCTGCCATTTATTCCCTTAGCACTGTGCAGTATGGTATGTGCAGTCCTAGTAGTAAGATATGGAAATGAAAAACTAGCTGTACAGCATTACTTTTTGTCTGGAGCTGCATCTAAAATGGGTTACTGGCTTTAGTGGGCCTAATGAGTTTCATGGAGTTGCTGACCCAAACTTATTTGCAACTTATAGAGCACACCATAGAAAGGGAATGGAGAAAAAAATATGGGCACCTGACCACAAATTTCATGAGGAACAGTCTTAAGAGTAAGCAGAGAATGCAAAAAGTTATTGAATAAAAGAAAGGACTTCTTTTGGAATGTACAGATCAGAGCAGAAAATGAAGATTATGGTCTAAGTCTAGAGAGCAGTTAAAATATTATAAGGAATCTTTAGCAGATTCTGCAATGAAAAGTGTGCAAAACCTAACAAACCTATTTCACAAAGGCATGTTTATGCTGTCTTAAAACTGCTAAAAGAGGCTTTCTGAGCTTGCTGTTGCATGGACGGGCATCTTGTCTTTCTTTTTCAAAGATATATGCCTCTAAGAAGAGACAGAAGTAACAAAAATTATTTTGTAATAAAAGCAGTCTCTGCAAAGTTCATCTTAAAGGTCAGAAGATGAAACACTTAGCAGAATGCACCTTTTATTTCAGTACTTTGAGAACAGATATTGGCACTATAGCTTAGAGTGCCAGTGTTCAACTTCTAAATGTTTATGCCTGTGTTTTTATATGCTAATATAAAGATAGTCAGTGTTAGATAGTGACAAATCAACTCTGAATTCCTAAGGCAGCTGTATCTCTTTCTCTAAAGGCTTACCACGAACACACAGATCAATAATTGCAGAGGGGAAGGGTACCCACAGAAATTCTTAGTTTTGGTGCAAACACCTGGGGACTGATCCCAGATGCTCAGCACGGTTCTTGAAAGAGGCACTGAAAGAAGTTCTGTTAGAAGGGCACCAGCATAGCCACAATAGTGAAGTATTCTGTGGGGTGTAATTAATTAAGATGAGATGATTACCCACCCAGGGTTTGGTCTGGCATCATGTGTCACATGCATAAAGCATCGCGACTGGAAGTAACTAGTTGGTTCTCACTCAGAGTAGCACCATATTTCTAGATGTCCCTGAAAACAAGAATTTGTCTTCAGAAAGTTCTGTTCTTTACATCTCTTTCTGAACCAGCTGAAGCAGGACTTAGCTATAACTTTTACCATATTCTCTTTGAATTACAAATATTTAATTTAAGAGCCATGTTTGGAATTCTGCATTGAACTGTTCTCTTGGCAAGTGTGGAATAATTTTGGCTATTCTAAATATTTCTGTCACGCCTACTGATATTTCATCCTTCCAAAGGATTTCTATTCAGCATTAAATATTACACATTCATCTTAAAAATACAGCATGACTACTCAGCATCTCTTAGGTTGCCATCAGGTTTTTTTTCCTCAGTTCGCCAGGGAAATAAATGTAATTTGAAGACTTTGAAATAGATAGCAGTTATGACATGTGGCTTGAAACTAACAGAATCACAGAATCATCTAGGTTGGAAAGGACCCTGGAGATCATCTAGTCCCACCGTTCTCCTAGCACAGTTCCCACCTACAGCATGTCCTTAAAATCTAAATCAACCCTACTCTTGAACACCTCCAGGGATGGGGACTCCACCACCTCCCTGGGCAGCCCATTCCAACGCCCAACAACCCCTTCTGGAAAGAAATGCTTCCTAATGTCTAGCCTGAACTTTCCCTGGTGCAACTTGAGGCCATTCCCTCTTGTCCTGTCGCTTTCTACTAGGCTAAAGAGGCTCAAACCCAGCTCTCTGCACCCTCCTTTCAGGGAGTGTAGAGGGTGATGAGGTCTCCCCTCAGCCTCCTCTTCTCCAGACCAAACAATCCCAGTTCCCTCAGCCGCTCCTCACAGGACATGTGCTCCAGACCCTGCAACAGCTTTGTAGCCCTTCTCTGGACACGTTCGAGTAACTCTGTGTCCTTTTTGTAGTGAGGGGCCCAAAACTGAACACAGTATTCAAGGTGCGGCCTCACCAGCACCAAGTACAGGGGCAAGATCACTTCCCTGTCCCTGCTGGCCACACTAATCCTGATACAAGCCAGAACCTGAGCAACCTGCAGGCTCATATTCAGCTGGCTGTCAATCAATACCTGCAGGTCCCTCTCTGACTGGCAGCTCTCCAGCCACTCCTCCCCAAGCCTGTAGCGCTGATGGGGGTTGTTGTGGCCCAAGTGACGTATCAAATCTTCACGCTTTGGCTTGTGAGTTCATAGAGTGGACTGTCAAACCTTGTTCATTTGGAAAAGCCAGAGTAAATAACATAGTAAACAAGTAAAATGTGGAGATGGGTCCTTTTATTTCCTGTGCTGCTCTAGTGCCAGTGAGAGCTGTTCCCAACTATTGACTGACACTGGACTCAAGGCTGTATAAACAGTGCAGGGACTTGCACAGAGTTTGAACTTGATGTTTATGGCAGCAGGCAATAGAGGAATAGAAATAAACAGGCAGTACATGGAATTTGGAGCAGACTTAAAGGGGAAAGGGGAGGTGAGGGGAGGGAGGCAACTTCTGGCTGCTAGGTAGATGTCCCTAAATGTGAAAGAAAGTACATAAGTGTGGTGGTTTAACCTGGCAGGCAGCTAAACACCACACAGCCATTTGCTCACTCCCCTGCAGTGGGATTGAGGAGAGAATCAGATAAAAGGTACAGCTCATGTGTTGAGATAAACACAGTTTAATAGGACAGAAAAGGAAGGGAAAATAATAATAATAATAATAATAATAATAATAATAATAATAATAATAATAGAATATACAAAACAAACAATGCACAATGCATTTGCTCACCACCTGCTGATCAACACCAGGCCAGTCCCTGACGAGCGGGCTGCCATCCCCTCTCCCACTCATCCTCTTTTATTGTTCAGCATGATGTCATGTGGTCTGGAATCATCTTGGGTCGGTTGGGGTCAGCTGTCCTGGCCGTGTCCCCTCCCAGCTTCTTGTGAACACCCAGCCTGCTCGCTGGTGGGTCAGTAAGAGAAGCTGAAGTATGAGTAAGCACTGCTCAGCAACAACTAAAACATCAGTGTGTTATCAACATTATTTTCATCTGAAATTCAAAACATAGCACTATACCAGCTACTAGGAAGCAGATTATCTCTATCCCAGCTGAAACCAGGACAATAAGTGTTAGAAATCAAGAGGCTGATTGGAAGGGAGGGAGAGTATTTCAGTAGTAAATGTGAGTGAATTGCTTGTCAAGGATATTGAAAGTGAAGACAAGCAAGATGAGCTGTATATATTTAATGAAATAAGGGGGACCTTGTAGAAGTATTCAAAGTGTGGCACCAGAGCGACCAGTTATGAAATCATTCTTCACCAAGAGTAGGATGCTTAAGTCTACCAAGCAAGTTGCTAAAACTGAGACAGAGATATCAAGAAACTGGATAAGATTTTGAATACGAAAGGCCATACTATGCAGAAAGATTCAAGAAGAGTGTGAGAAAGCCTTTGCTTTTAAGGTAGATAGAGAAATAAGTTACCTCTCACTCAGCCATGCCTTCCCCAGATGTTGAACAAGACTTAGAGCTAGGGCTCTGTAGCAAGGAGCTTGGTTGGGAGGAAAGTTCAACAGATAAACTGGCTCCAAAAGGCTTATAAAATTTCATCAGATTCTTCTGATATGTTTTGGGATTTTTTTAATGTGTTTGATCAACATTACCGTTAAATTTTCCTTTTCAGAAAACTACAATTTCACAATGGGACCATTTGAGTTTGAATCCCAGCCACCTCTACAGGAAGAGAATGGATGAACATGTTCATGTTTTGCTAGGACACTGGGCAGTAGAGAGACAGGCCAAGATGGTATTTTGGACAGAAGAAAAGGTATTACTATCCTGATTTATTCCACCTTTGGAATTAGCCCATAAATCTCAGTTGGAAATAAAAGTCACAATAGCTCTGAAATATTTATTGGTCTTTTTTCTTATTCTCTCTTCTTTAATTATACTAAGTTAGCAAACAACTTTACTCTCAATTAAGCAGATTAGCCGTTTTGTTTGAAATTTAACTCTCCAGTCCTTTGCTCTTGCAGATTTTAGCTAATGGTATGTGTGTTCACGTGGCATGCCTGAAGATTTATCATTGTAACTCTTGTTAGCCTCAACAGGGGCCATGTGGATAATTTCCCATGTAACATGTTGAAATCTAGCTTTCTTATCAACCTTGAAGAGAATCATGGAGTTAGTTGCTGGCAGTCATGAAGGAGATGAACCCCAGTGTGTTGTTTGGAAACAGGTTCTTGTGATTTCTGGGACATGTACCCATATTTCCCTCAGAGGTAACCAAAATAGACTTTAATATAGGTAGTAACTATGGCAACAGTTTTCAAATATTTAAACAGCATAAAATACACAAAATACACAAATCATTATATTGTGTAAGTTATTGCTGCCTTGATACTACTGTGATCTATATACGCTTTCATGAAAAGTCTGTTTTTCAGCCTGAATAAATAAAATGTGTAAGAGTTTAGACACTTTTCTGTGAGGTTTCCTTTTTCTGATCTTTGCTCACACCAGTGGTCTTTGCTCAGAAAATTAATCCAGAAGGAGTAAACTCTCCGTGGTTTTTAATATACCATATTGATATTTAAACAGACTAGAATAGGATTGTACTGAACTCTAGGGCTGCTCTGCCTGCGTAGCAAGAAACAGAAAATCATTCGGTGGTTTTTTGCTTTTTTTTTCTTAAGCGTTATATTCCACTGTGTAAGCGATACTGTTAGAAGAGATTTGGGAGATGAATTTTGTCCCTTCCTTTGTCTTCATACCAGCACTGTGTGGGGTGATCCAGCTGTACATCACAGAACCTTGAATGCTTCCTATAGAAAGCAGAGTAGAAATGTCTGAGACCAATAAGAAGGATTGGTCAAGGCTAGTAGGCAGCAGATGCTGATCTGGGGTAGATTCAAATATGTACTAGATTGTACCTGCAGGCATTTCTGCCATTTTGGGGTCCCTACATATATACTGTAAAGTCTGAGGCACAGGAATGACTGTTGCAGCATTAATCTCCGTTTGTCTGGAGAGGATTTAAGATGCTCAGAAATGGCTCCCCAGGGGACTCCATTGATACCCAGACCGAATCGGACCTGTAGTCAATAGCAGCTCCCATGGGCCAAAGGCCCCAACTACCATGAGGCCCCAAGAGCAAAGGCAGTCAGGAGCTGCTACACTTCAGCAGCCAAGAAGTCCTATTTTCATTGGGCGGGTGCACCTGCCACAAGGAATTACAGCCAAATCTTACTACAGGTCTTCCCAGGGACTTATTTTCCCCTTTCCATGAAGATAACAACTCTTAGTAAAAAGTCTGTGACATTTGGATCAGAGCTCTTTGATCAGAGCTTTTAAGGTATGGATGCACAAATGTTTGCTTATAAAAATGTATACCAATAAAATGAAGGTATATACACTTATTTTAAAATCTACATGGCTGCTGTTTCATTTTGATCCTTTCTCTATGATTTAATGTGTGATTCAGGGCTCCCTTTTTAGTCCTATCTTTACAAAAATAAAAAAGCTTAAGATTTAGCCTCAAGAGACTAGCACAATATTGTTCTCTCTTTACTTGTAATTATCAAAGGATGTATATTTAAAAAGCACTAAGTCTCTCTGAAGTCTTTGAAAACTTTGAGCAATGCAGCTTGTGCCTCAAGATGCAGAGAGAATGGGTTGACCAGGTATCTGGAATTCACAATGGATGGCCTTCTTGTACTGTATTATTTTCTACATAATTCTAGATGTCCAGTCTGCAGGGTATATGCAAACTTCTTTTACCAGATCTACACTTTCTTGGCATAACTCTTCTTCTAGCTGCTGTTTGGGATTCAACTTAAAAAAAATATATAATTGCTTTGAAAAAAGCTTTTTTCTTAAATACTGGTCAAACAGACCAATGAGTTGATACTCACTGTATTTTCAATAGACTGGTCAAAACTGAGTGTCACTGGATTTCCTCTACTATAACCGAGAGCAAAATGACATCCGTTGGTTTCAATGGTATTCTCAATGGTTGTGTACTTCAGCTGGCATCTTAATATGACTAGCAATTTAATGGGCCTTGATGAAAGACACTCTGTATGCTTTCTCTGTGATACTGTTTTTATATCAAAATTCGTGGACACCTCAAAGAGTTCAGCAAGTAGAATATCTGTTCTTGAAGTTAATGAGTTCTTGTCCACCTGTTCTTACTAAAAACCCCACAATATGTTATCGATACCTGTTCAATTATACAATACCCCATACAACATCCTTTCCCTTTTCTTTACTCAGAATACTTGTAGCACTTGAATTCTAGAACAAAACAGTAAATTACTTTGATTTGCAGACTGCTGGCAGTGCTTTTTTATTTTCACTCTGAATACAAGCTTCACCACACATTCTGTATCTTTTCTTTGCCTGATGCTCTTCCAGAGCCCTATGTAACTGCTCCTCCAGATAAGCTCTAGGCTGGAGTAATAGTGGGAAGTATATTATTGAGAATGTTTTCTACACTTGTTTTTAATATTTAGACCTTATAAGTTTGGGTTTAAGGACTGTGCAAAAGCTTTCAATTTAGTCTGTGGTGGTATATCCTGGCCTCTGTCTCCCCAGTAGTATTCCAAGGTCTGGACAAATGCTTCAGTAATTTTTCCTTTTTGTTAAATGTGTGAGTAGAAATGTATGAAGGAGGACCTTAATTTGTATTTGTTTTCAGTGGATTTACTTCCTGGGATTGAAGGTACATATCCCATTCTGGTAAGCAGCTCTGGGAAGCCCTGAAAGTGTACTACTGCTTATCCGAGGGTTGATGAATGTTTGGGAGGGAACTCACTTCCAGTTAGGTTTCCTTGAAAAGCCCTGTAAGTGTTAGGGTAGATGATGCAAGAATAAATGTGTTTAGAGAGTTGTTAGCACTAGTAGGCAACCTGTATTTAATGAGTTCACATATCATACTGATGGCTCTGATGTTTAGTAACCAAGCAGAAAGGTATTTCTGGGTGATGCTGTTAAATGTTAAAACGGGGAGTCTCTGTTAGGTACTTCATGGCTGTTCTTCACAAGAGGCACAAACTCACTGCATAAATGAGTTAGCACATGTTCCCCAGTCAGTAATGAATTTCCTGCTTAGCCCTAATGTGAAAATGGAGGCTTTGCAGTTTCATCAAGTGGAATGGGCAGAAACACAGAACACGTTGAAAAAGCACATCTTAAATTAACCTCAGCCTTTCAAATACAATTTTCCTGTGTGGATGAGATCAAATCATGCTCTGGAAAGAGATATGAAGACTTTTGAGCATTAAACAAGGGGAATCTTTCCAAGAAATAATAATAAAAAACTGTCATAGCAACTTACTTATGTTTATCTAAATTAAATATTACTTTAAAATCTGCCATCTTGCTAATGACCCCAGTTTTCAGTATGAAATACTAAATTTCACACAATACTGTAAACTCGATTGCACTTCAAAAACGTTGAAATCAACACAAAGTCCATTGAAATGAGATTTATTATTTTTAACATAGTCTTTAATCAGGTGAGGTTTTTATCTTTCTAGTGGGCTGTGGATTGACCTCCATTATTAAGGCAGAATAAGACTCAGCCATGATTTTGGAGTACATTTATTATAAAAGGAAAAAAGCCAAAAACCTCAGACAATTGGTACATAAATAAAAATACCTACTCCAGCCTCTAGTCCTGTGCTTGTCCTGTTTTACATCTAGCAAGGGTAGCTGAGTGCAGAGCACTGAAGGGCTCATTATTAGGAGAATATTAAAGTTTTTCAGAAACTGGGTGGGACTAAGTAATGTGCTGAGGATCTGAAGTCAGAAGAGGAGACAGAAAAACAAGGGAGATGAAAGAATGAGTACAGAGTGAGTAAACTAGAAGGCTGGTGAAATGCTACAGATCTTTGGAGATTTTGAATCTGGTGACAGAGAAAATACAGTTGAGAATGTCTATAAGAAGGGCAAAGGAAAGGACTGGAAATTTCTTTCAGATGGTTTGTGTTGCAGTAATGTAAGTGCCTGCATCTACTGTTTCTCACATCTGAAATCCCTGGAAATCTGATCATACTAGAATGCTATATGACTGGGGCTGATAGACTCTTGAAATTTTCTGATGTGTATTCCTATGGTTGACACACAGTCTATTCTTCAGCCCATAAAGAGATGTCCTGAGTACAGGTCTGCTCTGATAGTGCTTCAAAATTCAATTATATTTAGAAACACTTATAACTGATGCATTTTAAGTAGCTTCTATTTAGCTTTGCCTTGAAGAAACAAACAGCCTGAAAACACAATATCCAAAAGAAATTCTTTAATTATTTCATGCTAGATATAATAGGAGGGGGTTTTTGTAATAAGTTGGATGTTCCATATTTTTCGTTCTGTCTTACGAAAACTTCTGTTCTCCCACCTGGTTTTCTTTACTGTGAGTTGCTCCTATAAACCCTTGATTCAGTATGGCATTTGCACCTATGCTATACTCGTAAGCATGTGATTGTTCCCATTTGGGGAAGAGACAAGGTAGGGAAAAGGTGATTATATACTTGTACTGCTGTGCTGGATTGGGATCCCGACAATGCTTTTTATCAAAAATTTCTTGCCTTGGGTTTGCTGGAATGTGTTCTGTGACTTCTAGAAGGGAGTGATTTACATTTCATCTACAGCCTTATTCTCTTTCTACATAGCATCTTGTTCTGAATACTTATGACTGGTAATAGTCTTTGCTGAAGAGAAAATTTACTACCAGGGAAAAATGTTTGTGGATTAGTTTGTTTTTTAGCAATGTGTTCAGAAAAAGGGACTGCAAAATACTCTATTTGCAGCTGCAAATGTTTGTTGTGTAGAGCTCATTAAGAGAAAATAAAATAAATTACATACCTCCCCTTTTTTAAACAAAAGATCAATTTGACTAAACCCACTTATGCAGTCAATTACAATGTGTACATAGGTAAAAAATATAGAATCTAATCCAAGGGAAAGTACATAATAACATATTATTTTCTAATACTTGATCTTAAGTAGTAATTATATAGCTACCAGTCTTAATTCATTCCCCTCCTACCAGTTGTATGGACAAGAAATTATTTCCAAAATTATTAAAAGTTTGAGCAAGTCATAAGCTAGATTTGGGATGCTTTCCTAATTAAAGACAACTGGAGAACACCTATTTCAGAAGTGAGTTACTTCTAGTAAATCAAAGCAGCTCATATATGAATGAGGTTGCTCAAAGCTTATATCACCAAAAATGTCACTGACATGAGACTCAAAGTAATCATGGGCAATTCATATCTGTCATGACTCAATATTATTTACTGAACATAGCAAAGTAAATTCACATCAACAAGGCTAATACATGTTTATTCTTCTAGCATTAGTCCCCTAGTACTATCATTTTATGTATGACAGAAAATTTAGGGCAGCGAAGGGGTGATGGAATTATTGGAGTGCACATTTGCAATTTTACATGCCGTCATTCAAAAAGAAAATAATCTTGATTTGCTCCCAATTGATGCTGCTGATTCTCTTGAAGATTAATACTGAATTGGCTTAATATTTGCCAGAATAATAACTTTAAGGTAAAGTAAGTCTATAAAAACACACTGCATGGAATATCCTGCTTTGGTGGTATCCGAAGGGGAAGGAACTTAAACTACCTGTTTTATGTGTCTGGGGTCATCAAAGACAAGCGTAAGAATAGAAGGAGGACACCTTACTGATTGTCTAGATTTGACAGGTTACACTACTGAAACCTTTCATTCTTTGTCATTAAAGCCACATAATTAAATCTCTGTTCATCTCTACTTCTGCAGGTTCCTGGAGAAAGAAAGGTATTTACTAGGAAAGGATCCCACTGCACATGTACAAGAAGGCAGTTTCACTAACTTGGTTTTTTTTCATACCAAAATATCTGCCTATTTTAGAAACCATAGTGCTCTGATTGCCTTGTCTTGCTACTCTCAATGTCCACATCAAGAGAGAAACCAACAGTTATGTTCCCCTACACAGATGCAGTTTCCTCTGAGCATGTTCCAGCCAGTACCTTGACTAAAACAGAGAGAAAAAAAAAAAAAAAAAGTGTTTGATTGAAAAGCAGAATTGCATTGCATACAGAATGAAGCTGCTGTGCAGGTAACTTTAATTCTGGTGCTCTCTAGAGCCTGATAGCTTGCCTTTGCAACAGGTTAATAATATTCAGAAGTGGATATAAATCACATAGTATGATTAGTAGTGAAAATACATTCCCTTTTCCAGATAGTGAAAAAATTTTATTAACCAGCATGTTTTTTGGTTTTGTTTTGTTTTTTTTTTTTTTTTGTAATAGATTACTGAATACTGACACACACATGCATTTTCGTTACCTGGCTTTTTTCAAAAACAATATTTTAAATTACTGCCTTCTAGAGCAGAAACTGAAATCAAGTTGTTCAGCAATTGTACGTTCTAGCCATCAGCTAGATGGCTGTAAATCATAGTGAACTGAAATCTGCAACTTTCTCTATGAATAGGTTAATGAATTGTTGCTTAGGTTTTGATACAATTTCAGCCACTACATTCCATTTGAACTAATGTGAAAACTAGGAGGATGAACACATAAAACTGGTCAAAAACCTTCTGATGAAACCTATTATCCAAGCGGACAAATTGGACTTTTCTACCTTAATGCTTGACAAAATCACTTAGACAGCAGCTACAAGAAAAAAAGACAGTCAGTGTTCTGGTTCAACATTGCAGAACAAAGGAATTTTTCTGTTTTCATTTGAAAACCAAATTGGTTTTCATGTAGATATATCACGTTAAATATGACAATTTAAACAAAACTCCAAATATCTTTCTTCACCTGAAATAATTTTCTTTTTGCTTTTTTTTTTTTTTTTCTGTGGGGGATTTCAAATTTGGCAGTTGAAGGTTTTTCTATAGAAAGGAGTTCATTCCCTTCCAGTTGCTGCACAGAGAAATCACCTGGTAACGCTTTGATTCAGCACTAGGTCGAAGTAACTGTCATATTCTTAAGAAGAACATGGTGCGTGCAACTGCAGTGTTTGCTGCTCATTCAGATAGGTGCACTGTCTTTTAGCAAATTCTATTTGAGATGAGCTTCCTGCGTCCCTGGCTGCCAGCCCATGTTGCTCTATTGTTCTAGCAGGAACACTTAAGTCTGTCTACTTAAACTAAAACCAAATGAAAACGTTATGTTGGCTGACTTTTACCATCATCTTGAACTGTGATGTGGAGTCAGGACCAAGCTCAGCTCTGCCCAGACATCACAGGGCAGAACTGGCCTCCAGGGAGAGCTGGTTCTGCATCCGAAGTACCAACACTTCTGTCCAAGCCTGGCACCAGTACATCGGTCTCCATTACCAGTGCTTAGAGCTACATGAGACAAATGTTCCCATTCTCCACATTTGGAGGCAAAGCTGAACTTGAGTTTTGTAGCCGAAGATATGCCAGGAAGTGGCAAGAGGCCCAACCCTTCTCAGTGAGGTGGTTATGGACCAGTGTCTGTGCAGGGCTTTTTGTTTTATTGAACAGTTTGGAGTTTGGGTCTAAATGAGAAAACATGTAGTTCATTCTTCCCTGAGAGATGTTGTTTTGGTCACAGAAAGTGTCAGAATAAAGAACCTTGTGGCTCAGTGTCCTGTCTCTGGCAGAGGCTTCTAGGACATGCCTTGGGAAGACTGTCAGAACAGGGCTAACATCTATCCTCTCCCAACACATTCTCATCTCCAGCTTTTTTGTGTTAAAGAAATTCCTGAGCCTGATGTGATTTCTGTTTATTCATTATCCACCAGTCAACCACCTACAAAAAAGAGGAACAGCTGCTGTTTGTTTTGAACTTCAGTATTTGCTGGCTTTGCTTATACCTCACAGCTCTGGGCGAAGAAGTGAATGATCAGTCCCACTTCCCCTTCTCCACGCTCATCATGGATTTGAGAGATCTCTGTCATATCCTTTCCAGTCATCTCTTTGCAGGCCAAAGAGTTTGTCATTGCATAGGTGCAGTTCCATCAGAAAGGCTGTGGTGGATATCTGGTGGATAAACACAACACATTTACAGTCATGAAATAAAATCAAATTACATTAATTCTAAAAAATGCATTGGGATGACAGTTACTTGTCTTCAAGAATGAAGCACGCTAGTTCTTGGTGTAAAATTGTTCAACTTCAAATATACATTAACATTACAGATGTGGCAGCTTAATGGAACTATTATAATTCTGCTAAATGTGGGTGTTTTATCCAAATATATAGTCATGTTAAACTGTGTTAGTTCGGAAAGATGTTGGAAATGCTTATATCCGGGGGGGGGGGACAGAAAAAAGTATAAAGAGTATAAAGTAATCTGTGTTTGTTTAAATTGTCACTAGGATCTTCTGTGTGTCTTCTTTACTACACAGTGCAGGAAATTCCTGTCTTCTCTGTTGCTGCTCTATTGAAATAACTTCCTCACCTCTTATGACTGTTCATCATGTTTGATAGCTTTTCTCAAAGCTCTGCTCCCAGGCTCTTGTTATTGTGAGAGAATCTCAATTTTCATTAAAACAAAAACAAAACCCTACAGCCTTCTTGATAGCAGAGAGAAGCTGTAATTGTGCAGAATGTACTTCAAAAGGTTTAAAAATAAAAGACTAAGGGAAAGTCCAATTAAAGCAAATATCATGATTTTATGAGTGCTGGCCTAACAAATTTTTGAACAGTTAGCAATTTTTCAGAAGTTAGGAATCCTATATAAACTTAGATGCTGCTATGAATACTGGCATATAAGGATCTTGTAATTTCACAGCTGGAAACTTGAGTAGACTCTAGATGAAACACTTTACAATTAAATCATCCTTCAAGCATCCTTCTTCAGCATGCTGCCTTTTAGATCTTCACTGTGAAGCAAAATTCTGCATTCCTCTTGAAAGAGAAATAAAGATGGGGGAGGAGAAAAAAATTAAGATTCAATTGTGAAAAGAAATTCAGATAAGTAAATGGGGGGCCTTTTTCTCTATCTTAATCTTAGTGCAAATGTTATTTAATAAGATACTAACAACATTCAATTAGCATCAATCTATGCAAGATGCTACAAACATATTTATACGAAGTCACACTCATTTAAAATATTAGAGGTGTAATTACCAGCCGGGTGCTACAAAACTAAGTGGAACAATACATTTATCTCACAAACATTCAGGAAAGCATCAAGAAAATGTTCACATCTGCTGTACGATCAGACTAATTTTACTTCATATCAGCCTTCCTATTAAAACAATCACTTTAGATAAGAAAAGGGCACAATCCTATCTGTCACTGTCTTTAATTCGCAGCATGCAGACTCTGTAGCTTTTGAGAAATAGTAAATGAGTTACAAGTAAATGCTGCCCTGCTCTTCTGGGGATTCGCACTTGAACTGTTTTGTCGCTTCATGGATTTTTAGTGAGGTTGATTTATCCGGCAGCAGTAATTGAATAGGAAATACCAGTACCCAGCAACTTTGAAATTTGGGACAGTTAACGTGTTGCTGATTTGATAAGAAAACTGGATGAGAATTCCAGGCACAAGGAATAATATAATTTATTGAAGTATAGAAATAGGTACTGGTTCTATGAATTATTTTGATCCATTTACTCCATATCGGAAATATTGATGTAACCTTACTAACTTGAATACTGTGGCATTTCTGTTTTACACACAAATAAGGTGAAGAACAATTCCTGCATACCTGTTGCAGCAGTAAAAAATATATATTCTGAGACTTTTCCATGAGACCATTTCTTGCAATAATACAAATTCCAGAAACATCTGAAGCTTTGCAGAGCTTCAGTGGAGACAAAGATGTTGTTAATTCATGTCCATATTGACTCCATAAAGAAAGTTTACCCCAATCTTGGTGATTAATACACCCCTGTAGTGTGTCTGAGACAAATAACTGATATTGACCAATTTAATTCATGTTACTTCCTCTGCAATTAATTATTATGGCAAGTTTTTCTCTAATTTAAAAAAATATATATATAAAAAGGAAAGGAAGTAGTGGCAAAAAAAAAAAGGACAGCTGCTACACATACAGTAAACTGTTTACTGGCCAGAAATGACTGGAAGGGGAGAGAGTGACCATGTTTATCATCATGCATTTGGTTAAGGAACGAGCAGGATCAAGTTTGCTGTGTTATAATCTGGCCAGTGCACACATTTTGTTTTCCATATGACCAGCCTGATCTCCATGTTGTCAATAGTAGCTTGTTGTTGCTGTTAATGCTTTCAGAAATTCAGGAGTTATTCATACACACAAATTCTGCTATGCAATAAGCATATCTACTTGTCACAGGATGCAGCGATTTCTGAATACATAGATTTCCACAAACTAAACTCCTAAAAGACAAACTGTGTTTGGATATGTCCCGATCAACAATATGCACTATACAAGCAAGTTAAATAGTGGCCTCTTTTATCTACTGCATAATAAACCCTCCCTTTCTCTCTGATAAAATTCTTGTCCATTACTTGGTCATCTGCTGAACCAATTATTTATAAGGAAGCTATAACCTTTTTCTCTTCGCCTCTATATCTTCAGGGTATTTGATCTATTCACAGAAAGTCACCTCGCTTCCTGAATTCCTCTTCTTGGAAATCAAATGTCGGGAAAAATCTGCACACTCACTGCATCCTGAAGCACATCTCATCTTTGCTTCTTTTCTGTGTATTTTTTTTCCTCTTCTAATTTTACTCTTTTTTTGTCTTGTATTCAAGGGACTTTGAACTTCAATATAAAGAAAATATCCTCATATGTCTTGTTAAGTATGGATCATATCCACATGTGAAAATATTGGCAAACAGGCTATCAATCACATTGCAGTATGGGTATTATTCTACCTGGGGACCTGTATTGCTTTTCAATATAAATTTAAGACAGAGACTCAAATCCCACTTGACAGTACTTTATCAACACAGAATAAAAATACTCTCTCCTTAAACAAGAGACTTGATGATAGGGGCAGAGTGCAAAAAAAAGGGTGAAAAATGAATGAACAATGTTAAAGCTTCCTGGAATATTTTCAATGGGTCCAACTTCTAAAACCAAAAAACTGCTTGTATGTATTTCCATCGGGAAACATCTTTAACGCAAGGGTGGAATTCTAATGACAAGAGAGATTCCCCACCACATGTGAGCTCTGACTGTAAGAACAGACAGCTTGGCTGCTACACTGGCCAAAACTGGAAACCTAAAAAAAATCAGGACAAGAATCATAGGTGACAGGTCTTGGAACTGACACAGCGGGTGGGGAGTGTCAGTTAAAAATGCATTTAGGGAGGTGACATGTCTGTAAACATTTTGCAGTTATGAAGAGGAATCTGTTACTGGGTGTATATGAGGAAAGGTGGGCTGTGAGTGCAGGGCTAGGAAAAGCACATCTGCAGCAACACATTCAGTGGTTATGAAGGGACACCCAGGGCAATTTTTTTCAAGGACAAAGTGAAGGTCTGTATAATTAATGAGGTTCTAAGCGATCAAATGTAATGTGCAATGATAATAACACATACATCACTGTATGTTCAATGTTGTGCAGGAAGGATGTGCAAAAAGCAAGCAGGCATAGCCTTTTTGGAAGGATCTGAGAGCTGGAACACAGGGAGACCTAATGGGTACAAAACTCAGTGCTGACATTATTTCTGAGAATAGCACAGAAAACAGGCAGAAACTGAGCATATTCCTTTGCTCACATTTAGCGTATAATGATGATGAGACTACACAGAGCTGAGTAAAGATTTTCAGATGAGCTAAAGTTCTGTGACTCACTGATTGTTGAATCCAGTTGCATAGAATATGCTTGACTGCTAGGCAGAATAAGGGGAGAAGGAAAGAAACACGTAAAATACAGTCTTTCAGAACACTCTTCATCTGTATGTTTCTCCCCAAAAGAAGAGAGAATAAGGATAAAGATTCTCTGAAAGAGAGGTAAAGCAACTTATAAATTTGTTCGAATTTTGGTCATTTAAGTACATTTGGTGTTCTATTTTTTTACTTGCAACAGTGAGAATCTGTTACTCATTTATTATGAATAGAATTATCTCCTCCACAGAAGTGTACAAAATGCTATATGCTACTAGAAAGCCCGGTAGCTGGCAGTGATATATCTGTATGTCACTTCCCAACAGTATTACTTGATTTGTTTGAAATTTTGCAATTTTTTCTTTACAAATGCCATCAAGAATGTATTCAGTATGGTGTCAGCTAGCTACTGTGATTCAATCCAGCACTGTAAACACCGAAGCATTGCACTAGATTTATACGGAGTGTGAGGCAATGTACGTTTTCACAGTGACTTATAACATTGCATGTTGTGTTGAATGGGAAGCCCTTTCACTAAACCTATTTGACGTCAGAAAATATATATAAAGATAAAAAGGAGACACTAATTCATGTAATGCAATTTTTCAGCTGAGCTATGTATTATACACAAACATTTCAATTACACATCTCCTCCAGGACTCGGTGAATAGTGATCCTTCACATTCGATTTCTTCTGGACGAGTGGGAAGGAAGTTTCTTGGCAATAGAATTATGATGATCTTACTCACAGACTGACTGCGCAGTGCACACGCAGCAAGTCTTGGAGAGCGGAGTCACTGTTGAATGCGTGCCTGGTTGGGCATAGATGCATTTCCTCCATAATTTCATGGGTGGAAACAGAGAAGCCTTCAATGTCCTACTACAGAAAGCCTTATGCAAGGCTAAAAGTCCTGCAAGTTTCACAGGTCAGTTATATGTTGGTAAAATACAATAGAAAGGAAATTGCTCAGCAGTAATGGGCTAATGGGGTGTGTTGCTCACAGGTGTGCTCCTCTGTTCTAATGTGAGGATGAAAGGACAGCTGTTCTTGCTGTACCTGCAACGCCTGTGCAAAACAAGTTGATTAATAAATGTCACAGCTGGTAGATTTGTAAATCACACCTTAGGAAAGGAATCTTCTGCTCTTTGCCATAATATCCTTTTATTCAGTGATCAGTAGTGGTGCTGAAATGCCATCAGACAGTTTACTGTTCTCCTCTTGAAAAAGCCTATTAGAAAGTTCCAAACGTGAACAGTCAAATTTACAAACCTATAGGCTGGGGGACAATGTCTTGTATCTAGTTTGTGCTGACAGAGCAAGAACTAAAGAGAAAAAGGTTTGTAAACCACCTGCTTATCAACTTTCTCTGCATATTCTGCACGGTTACTTGTACTTGAGCATGCTTATTCCAGCCTGGCAAATCGCAGACACCCTATTTATCTTAATTTTTGCTAATAGTAGACACAGATGTCTGAGGCAGAAAGTAAAATATGATTTTGTAATTATTTTAGGTCTCCAATAGTCATAATTGTAAAGCACCCTGTTCAGCAGAACAAATAGAATAGGAAAGAAAAATTCTGAACATTCGTTGTCTTCTTTTTATTTCTCTTCCTCCAGCTGTGATATTTGTTATCCAGCTGCTATACACACAGCTTCTTCCTTTGTCAGTGATCTGTGGTTACGTCTACAATTTCAAAGGAAAAGTGTAAAAAAAGTGTGATTGTTATCCAAAGCAACATAGTTTGAAATAAATATTATAGTTTTCACAGCACTGAGGGAAGGTTTTGTTCACAGAGCCCCCAAATACCTGTCTGTAAGTACTCCAAATTTGTTCTTTTTCTATTTGAAGTGCAAAATGGGACATGAGGTTAATCACCCCTCGGGAAAGCTTTGCCTTGGTAATTCAGCAACACCAGTTTCAATAAGCAGTATTTTAGATACTTCAAGAACTTACAGTGAAACAGGGAAAGCCCCAAATAGGTAGCTTTTATTCTCATATTTTTATTAAATAGAAACCTGTCTTATTTTCTACTGGACATGGTACAGTTCTTAGCTTCAGTGGATCTTTCTCGTCAAGCACTGGACTGTGTATAAGTAAATCCAGCAAAGAGAAGCATTACAGACCTGAAAGATAATAGACATGAAGAGAATGGAGTAACAGGGGAAAACCTATGTTGAATGGGCATTTTGTGTCCATATCTACATATAGAAATTTGTCTCATATTTCTTGTCAGTTATGGTGCTTATCTTGAAGGCATCTCCTATTTTCTGTTGGAAGAGGGCATCCAGAATAATAAAGGATCATACAAGAATGGAAGGGCTTATAACAAGGTCTACCAAATGAAAGTGGCAAAGTAGCACAAGTGAAATAAACTAGCTAGGACTGAAATTAATACATGAATAGCTGTTTCTCTAATCTTTTGAAGTCTGCCACTGATTATGAGTCCCTATTATACCCTAAAATTAAATATCTCTCTATTTGACTTGCCTCCTTTTGCCTAGTGTCATGTTAGAGGTTTCAGTCATTGAACAGCTTGTTTTCATTTCTTATATGAAATTAAGCTGGGAGTTACAGCCTTTTCATTTAAACTTCATATTTAATTTGGTGGCTTATTGTGAGCTGGCAGAAAGCACTGTGATAATTTCTTAGCATCTTGATCACACTTGGAGACCTTCTTTCATAACAAAATCACTGCAAAACTCCAAGGCATGATGAAGAACAACCTTTTCTTCAAAACATTTAATATGGCTCTTAGTTGTTTACCCTTTTCTCAACTGAACAAGACTTCCCTTTGTATTCTAAAAATAACCTTCCGGGTAGTTTGCACAAAACAGCACAGTATTCGTAAACTCAGCAATCCATCATTGTGGCTTAACTGACCTGCATTATTTTACCTGCATGTTCTTTGACATGGTCGGTGTTTGAGCACCTTCAGCTATGGCAATTCATGCTGACATTTATGTTTTCAGTTGTAATTGTTTTAGTACATGTCTTTAAAGAGTTTCGGAAGAGACCTTGAACTCAAATAAAAAGAAATAGTTTCTTCAGCATGTATTTGTGTATAAATTCGCAAATTAATGTACAGAAAATGAAATGTTCACATTAAAGCATGTCAGCCAACAGCCTGTATCAATTAAAATACTAAAATGAACGAATAATTTGCCATTTGACAAACCCACTAAATGTGTTAATATCTTCTGCTCACCTGGTTTTGTTGCTTTGGCAACACATGCTCACTGCATGATGCAACTCTGCCTCTTTATTTTTCTTTCTAACCAAAAGTTTGTAACATTTTCTGCTTAAATAATTCTTAAAAAGGTGATTCACAAACACTTTTTTTTTTTTTACTTACTAAATCTCAGTCTGAGAACTTAAACATAAATTCAACTTAAAGCTAGTGGAAAAAAACCCTGCAATCCTTCCACAGTTATCATGTAGTCTTTCCCAGTGTGACCCTGATCATGCCAATTTATAGCAAAGGCTGCAATGAAATTGCCACACCAAGTAAGCTCAAAGTACAACACATTATGTTGCCAAGCACCATGCATAAAAGGTTTTTGACAGATGCAATACTGCTCAGTGTCCTGAAAAGAAAGTCATTATTTCATGCTCAAGGAAGAAGGCTAGATTAAATCTCGTATGTTTCCCTGGAGGGGCACTACTCCACACATGCAAATATCACAGGCATCACTGAAGGCAAGTCTGCTGACAACAGAGGTACTAGCTGCACCTTCCGGGCACAGTGATCACACTGAAAACAGCAGGAGACAGATACCAGTGGCATCTGTGAGCAGAGCAATTTCATCCTATAACGTCCATGAAGCCTTTTGCTAGTGTTTGTGTAACTCAGAAGGAATCTCTAGAATCTGATGCTGCTGGGAGAAGCTGCAGGGAAGCTTTGTGGAAAAATTGGTCCAACAGAGGCATCGTGAGGCTTTGGAATGAAGTAATGCTGAAAACCTTCAAAGAGGCTATTAAGCCTGAGACCTCTGCGTTTGAAGGAATGAGATTCTACAGCACTAGGTAATGCTTTTGACACTGTAAAGACCACTGAAAAGGGCCACTGAAATCTGACCACTGAAAAGGATTTGCACTGTGTACCCAAAATTTTGTTCTGTGACATTCTTTAAGGCAAGCTGGCACAGGAATGCATTGCTTCCAAGAACACAAGCCTCAGAAGCTTTAGTAGGCTAGATTTCCCAGCTGCATGCAGAAATGGAGTGCCACAGCCACTCTTGTTCATGTCGAGACAAAATCCATTTGGCAAAGAGCTGAGGATACTGATACAGGGCAATTTGCATGGCTATAAATTGCAGGAGGCTAATCAGAAGTACTTGAAGAGATTCTCCAGGAAATGACCATAGGTGGAAAAGAAGAAAGAGTAAAAAGTAGAAGACAAAGTAAAAATTTTTGCCAAATGCAAATAAGCTAAAGAAAGAAGATTGTTAAAGGTAAGTTGTCCAAGTATCTCTGCTTGTTATGTTAGGAGTTTTTCCTCTTTGAAATTGGTCACTCTGGGCTGTAACACTTTAAAAAGTAGTTGATGAAGAGTATAGGGAACGCTGGCAACTAGCAGTGTCACACCACGTCAGGATACTACACACTTCCTTTTCAGCATCAGTCATTGGGTTAGAGACCATGGAGATAGAAATGAATATGTATTGTAGCAATTTTCTTGGCAAAACAACAACCTGTCTATAATTAACAGAGATAGAGGAAAAAATACTATGAACAAATAAATAGACTTTAGTTGGTTGTGATCTATACAAATAGAGCGTCACTTCCTAGCTGTCTGTTTCACAGGCTCCTGCAGTCGTGTGTGGAAGGATGGGAGCAGGTAGTAAAGGTGTTTAGTGCTCCTTCAGCTTGAACAATGAAGCAGAATGGAAAACAATTTTCTCTGAGCTACTCAAAATCTTTTCTAAATTCTGCATCTTCAGTAGAGTTAAGTCTGGCCCCTTGTTGGGGGAAGAGAATGGATCCCAGAAGTAATACAATCATTCAGTGCGTGGGAGAGTTCCCATGATGCCAAATGCTGGCAGAAATTCTTCCACTTCTTCTGACCTATATTTCACTTCAACACTGTAACTAATATAGCTTTGGGCCTGGAAATGTTTGCATACCTCATGGGTAGAAATATGTACAATGGTTTCACTGATTTCCTTGGGACTATTCTTAGGAGTGAAGTTACTCATGCAATTGATTGCAAGCTTACAGTTTGGGGGTCTAATTTCACACTATAATGAATAACTAACCTGATTATTTCACCTTCTTCTTCAAGTATTTGAACACTTTTCTAGAGTTGTGATATGATGTAGGGTATGAGCTGTTTGCACCATACTTGTGTGCTAATGAAGATTTGATGTTTGCTATTTATACATAATAATCCCCTCTAGCATATTTAATATGTAGAAGAACATTCCTGTTAAGGTATAAATGTGTTCCTGAAATGCTTCTGTAGGAATTCCCCTGCATCAGCAGTTTTACATGTCACTGCAAAAAAGCATCAAGAAAAAAATGTCTACCACGCTACACTCATCCCTCTGTGTGACAATAACAGTTTTTAAGTTGTACAGAACACTGTTGCCCACCCTGAATCTATTCCATGATTTTTTATGTTAAAGTCTAAAGCATCACTCTGGAAGTCCTGTTAGAACATGTAAACACCAGTCTGAAAATCGAATCTTCCAATCATTAACTACATAAATTTACAGAATATAGACAGACTGTAGCATGATGTTTAAATTCAGAAAGCAAACAAGAAAAGGCCTCTGGTATTTTTTCTGTTGTTGGGGTCTCTGTAGGATTTTTCTGGGAAAAGTAGCACTAGTAAATATAATTGGTCACAAAATGAAATGGCTAAAAGTGCTTTGGATGCATTTTAGGAATTAAGTAAAGCTTTTTTGTTGATCATGTTCTTATATTACCTTTTCTTTAGAAGTCTTCTCCTCTAAAAAGTCTGGTCTAACCCCTTTCTTTTTATAATTATAGGTGTCTGGCTTTGATCTGGGATGCAATTTAATTTTTTGACCTGCTGAGCCTGTTGTGTTTTCACAATTCCTGTTTGTTAAAGGTTTGATTTAAATGCGTGTTCTAGGGAAGGTATCTGAACCACAGAGTCTTTTGTGTTTAACAAAATTCAAAGCACAGTAAACTGACATATGTCTCTCTTTCAAAGTGCTCTGTGTAGCTGGTTGAGATCAGGGCCATCTGTCATTTAATACCCGCCAAGTGCCAGCTGCAACCGTGGTACTGGTTCAGTAGCCTTCAGTGCAGTACCTGCTGTGGACAGCTTTCCAGCCATATCTGAACTCAGAGTTGGGATTGGCTGTCGTGAAGCACAGGAGGAATGAAACACAGAAGCTTTCAGAAAGTCCTTTTTTGTCTGCATCATCATTAGAGAGATACCTGGAAGCCCCATGTCCTGGAGAGTCAAAAACTTCATTAAAATACCATGTTTCTGAGCCTGCAAAGCTCTGTCTTGGCCATTTATATGCATACTTAAGTGTCAGTACTGGCTATGAGCTGTGTAGAAATTGTTTTGCTCCTTTCCCAGACTGCAGACACAGTTCAGTCAGCATCACAAACTTCTACATTATCTAATAATAAAAAGAGATTGCTCCAACTTGCAAAATAGGTTGTAAAGAGTTTTATCGCACAATATCACAAGGTATGCAGCTTTTGTGATAAGTTTTATATTATTTTCACACTCAAAACAAATCTCTATGTATCCCAGAGAGCTCTCTCAGCTGGAGCTGGTAGTAATTTTTGACAGCTATTTTTCTTTTAACAAATAACCATTTTTCCATCAGGCCATAGGTAAAAGCATGCTAGGTGTAGCAAAGGGTACTACAAAAGCTAATCTTGACACATTCTCTTCACAAATAATGGTGAGTTGCTTTGAATTGCTGTACTGGATTTGTGTGGCAAGGTTTTGGTAGCAGGGGGCCTACAGGGGCAGCTTCTGTGAGAAGGTGCCAGAAGCTTCCCCCATGTCCAACAGAGCCAGTTCCAGCCGGCTCCAGGATGGACCCACCACGGGCCAAGGCCGAGCATATCAGTGATGGTTGTAACACCTCTGGGATAATGTATTTAAGAAGGGGAAGGAAACCTGTGCAACAGCAATTTCAGCTGGAGAGAGGAATGAGAATATGTGAGAGAAACAACTCATAGAATCATAGCATCATTGATACCAGGTTGGAAGGGACCTCAAGGACCACCTGGTCCAACCTTTCTTAGCAAAAGCACAGTCTAGACAAAGACGGCCCAGCACCCTGGCCAGCTGAATCTTAAAAGAACCCAATGTAGGGGAATCCACCACTTCCCTGGGGAGATTATTCCAATGGCTGATTGTTCTCATTGTGAAAAATCTTCTTGTGTGCAGCCAGAATCCCCCCAGGTTTAACTCATGCCCATTACTCCTCATCTGTCCCATGTGACTCCGTGTAGAAAGGGAGTCTGTCTATGTAGCCACCCTTTAAATACTGGAACATGGTGATAAGGGAAAAAAAACCACCTTTCTTTATTTTAAAAAAAAAACCCTTAAGCCTTATTTTCTCAAGGCTGAACATCCCAGTTCTCTCAGCCTTTCCTCAAGTCAAGACTGTTTTGCCCATGACGGTAATTGCTGAACGATGTCTCTGTCCTTATCTTGAGCCATGAGCCTTCCATTGTATTTTCTCTCCCCGGTCTAGCTGAACAGCTTTGATGGACATCTGGCATCAAGACAGGGTCAACCCACCACAATTGTTTTTTAAGTTGGACTTCTCTCCATCACCTTTCTCTTACATATGATGGCCTCAAAAGTCTTTGCACATGATGTATACACCTTGAAAAAATTTAGACTGGGCCATGTTCTTAGGCCAGGAACTTAAAAAAAAATATATAGCATGTGAAAACCTGGCTTCATGCCACTGTTGTGTCATTCTCCTGCTTCAGACATCATTGGTCCAACCTGTGGACTAAATGTGAATGTCTTCTCCACTTTTTGACTTTTCATAGATATCTTCATAGGGTTCTGCTTTTATCCTGAGTCAGAGTGGGATGGCTTGTTGAAATGTCAGGTTTGGAGAAAAATAATTTCTTATTTAGGTCTAGTTTTAGTCATATTTAATATTATATAGTATAGTTGGCACAAATGGGTACAAATTACGTTTCCTAGCCCCCAGCAGCAAACCTTGCACATATTTTTATGGTGTTTTGGCTACAGTCTCCTGAAAGCCAAGTGCAAAGATCAGCTAAATTGAGTTTAAATGTTTCAGACATTGTTCTGGCTCACAGAAACAGACCTCATATTGTTTTCATGGTGCAAAGGATTTCACAATATCCTTGAAGTTGTTATCCTTTCATGGTTTCACAGGCCTCACAAGAATCAAAAATGAATGTTTGACTGGGAGAGTTTGACTTCTTCAGCAGTTCATATCATGGAGGCACTCATGCTAAAAAATCATCTCATAGGTTCTTAATATCTGTAGCCCTGAGATCTAGTTTCTAAGCTGTCTAGGAGAATAATCTCCATTTCACTACCAAAATACCCTTTCCAAAATCCAGTTAAATGGGAAGAAGAGTTGAAGGTCATGACTTTTAACTAGTTTTCTGGAAGCAAATCTAGAGTCCAGCAGGATCAGAGTGCCAGGCAGAAAATTATATATTAGAAATGATTTCAAAACTATGAAATTGATTTTTATGATTTTGGTTCATCACTAATTTTAAAGACAGCTAATAGTTATACCCAAGTCTGCATGGTTTGCTAGACTGCTTGAAATTAGCTTAGTGTCTGAAGGTGTTTGAATAGTGGCATTTTAAGTCCCTGATCCGAAGTTAGCTGCCAGGGACTCAGATACCTAATTGACCTAAATGGATGCAAACTAATGTACCTGCATTATTTCATCCTGTGAGAATCTTGCCCTGTAACTTAATGAAGTGTTTAACTTCTGAGTTTTGTCAGCCCATAAACACATAAATGATCATAAACTGATCTGTAGCAAATTGCTAGCTCTGATCAGCAAAATTTAATAACAATATCTTCTTCTGGGAATAATGACCATAAAATCTAACTTCTGTGTAGTCTTTTTCAGGGCTACAAGTCCTACTAATTCCTACCAGGCTTAAAGAACAATCTTCATTTTATATGGCCAGTATCATTTAATACTCCAAAGTAGCTATTTGTATCCATATCTATATGTGAGCATTACAAATTCATAGAAACATGTTAAGTTCAGTAAGTTGAACTCAAACAAATTGCTATAGAAGTGCGGCATTCAGGTTAGATATAAATAGTCCTGTAGCTTTATTAATAGATGTGGAGTTGTCTGGTTTTCTGTTTCCCAATTTGCATTTCTCTCAAATGTTGGTAAAATGCAGGTGAAAGTGCCCCTTTTGAAAGAATGAGGTCTTCGTTCTGTAAAACTGGGTGTTTCTGGGGATAAATGACTGGGGAATAACACATATTAACCCATCTGTAAGAGTCTGATTCAAGATTTATTGAAATTAAGTTCTTATATATGGCTCTGTATTCTGTTGAGAAATTGTTTACCTATTTCATCCCTTTATCATTCAAGACTGTGAGGAGCAGGGTGGTGAGGCAGGTAGAAATCATAGACTGCTCTTCCCGTTTCTTCACTCTTCATTTCCTTCAGTTACTCTTATATTTGCTGATTGGGTTCAACATAATTTGTCATGGGGGAAAATCTTAAGGACAATTTTTTACACACATCTTAAAGAACGTTATTTAGTGTATTACTAAAGGAGAGACACTTCCATGAATAAGATGAGCTCAGCTCTTGTAGACCACTGGCCAGTCAGTGTGCACATGCACGTGTCTGTTGCACAACCTGGTTGGGACTGATCTGCACAGTAGTTGATGGATATAGATAAAGGTTCTGCAAAACAAAAGGTTTACGTTTTAATTAATGGCTTCACTTAGCTGTAGGTAAGATACTTTAAACATATGTCTTTCTCTCCATTGAAGGGCATGGATCCTATCTGCTTTAGACAATTTTATAAGGTAGCCATTATTTCCTGTGTCTAAAGAAATTCCAGTATCTATAATTGTTAAAATATATTATGTTGAAAGTATCTCTGAGTGTCTATAGTATATATAGTGTCAAATACACTTTAATGTCATAGTAATATGGATTAGTACAATGAGTTCATTAAAATCCACTGAATCAGAAGACTTGGATGAGAGGAGGTGGGCTGGATGATCTAGTATGTCATCCTAATTTGTAAACATTATTATAAAAGATACCTGCATAAACTCAGCACTGAATGAAATGGAGATTTTAAGAATAGAGTGCAATGAAGAATGTAACTAATGTATCACAGATTATTCATAAACGCTTTGAGTCAACTGATTTTTCACCCATCATGAGTGCAACCCTCATACTTAATAGCCTGAATTTTTCCATAAATTGAACTTTTTTTTTTTATTTTCCCCAAGACCAACTCATCCAGAGCTTGTCACTGTATATTTCATTCCTTGTGCCATAAAAATTGTTCCCTCCATGATGACTGCAGGGTGCTACCATAACATTTAATCAGGTTTTTCTTAACAGAGAAATATGACTTGCTAGTAAGTGTCCCTGTTGGAAACAGAGATGGAACTCAGCATTATCAAACACAACAGAATCCTGAGGCATTGCTGGAGACTTTAAGCTTCTTGACTCTGTCCCTTCAAAATTACTTGGATAACTACCTTAAGCCTGAAAGATCTCATGTTTTCGTATTTCCTGGGAGCTAGGGCAATCCCATAGAATTCTTAGCAGCTGGAAATTCGCAAATTTGTCTGATTTAATCTCTGACTACACAGTGTTAAATTTTCTAGAGTAAAATAAGATTTGGCTGTTTGGTTTTGAATTCCCTCCTTCTCCACACCTAAAGCACCTCCTAAAATGCACTCTTGAAAATAACAGTGAACCACTGGAAATGCTGGTGCTTTATTTACATGTATAGTTTACTTTCTTATTTTTAAATGAAAAGGGTAATATGAAGCTTCTAACTGGTATGATCATTCAAAGGGCAAAATTATTGCAATTTACCATGAAAGAAAATGCTTTGGCATTCTTTAGGCCAGTATGACAGCAAACTACTATGATATGCAGCAAGATAACATGATGATGTATTGCATTGATAGGCAGATAATCAAGCAGTGAAAACATCTGATAACTGAACCTCTCTGAATTGGTACAAAGGCATACATAGGCATCATGTGGTTTTCCTTAAAATAAAATAAAAATAAAAATAAAAAAATTGGCATTGCAGTCTTGACATGCTTATTTTAGACAGTAAATATTTCTAACACAGTGGTTTTCAAAAAGTTTCAACCAGTGCTTGGAAGCACACTGCAGAAATTTGATATTCAAATGTTTGCTTCCTGTGGGTAAATGAAGCTAGTAATTGAAACGTAAACCTTTTGTCATGTAGGACTTTCCAGGTTTTAAGGCAAGAGGCTGTTCCATTATTCCAGGATAATAACCCTGAGGAGAAAACCACAACAGTTTGTCTGAATATTTGCAAGTTACCTAATGCTATAAAATGTACCTGGTACTTGAGACTGCCACTACGTTTCTCAGGGCTAATTTTTCCTAATAAAAATAAGTCTCTTTCTGCAAATGTTAGTAGAGTTTAAAACACATTAAATTGTGGAAGGAATGTTTAGGATTTTATACCTGTGGCACCGCTGCCTTTGTGTAACTCAGTAATGACAATCCCACATATGAAGTCTTAAGGTTAAGAGGGGCCATTGCTGTGTTTTTTCCTGAACTCTCTCTGGGAATTTTGACCCTTCACTCCTTGCTGATGATTATTTGTGCAACTGTTTGAGCAGCTTTGAACTAGGCAATTGGATCCATAAACTGCAATTAAATCAGACTTTAAATAGATGATTTTGATGGGGCCAGGTGGTCTGAGCTTATGAAGCCAGTGGAATTGCAGTGCCCATGACAGTAACACTTATTCCTGCAGTGAAGGTTCTCTCTGTGTTACCAGTTGCTGATAGCTCAATAAGAGTTATCATAGCACATTGTCATGACATTGGTATATTTATTCTTCAGCTGACTTGTCGTGTGTGGATGTGTTCATCATCAGAAAAAATGTTCTTTGGTGGGACCTTACTACGTGCAATCCTTAAAAGAGGTCTTTGTTGCCGTAATATTCAGCTAAAAATAATATCATTAATATTTGGGGGGGGAAGAAAGATTACACAATCTCACATTAGAATATCTCAGTGTTAAAATATTGGTTTTATATAATGAAGAATACTGTTGTAAATCAGCTCAAACCAATTAGACATGTTTACTTAAGAAGTTTTTCTCTGTTTTTCTCTATTACATGTATAAGAAATTGGTCTGATCGTAGGTATGACTCCGAGAAGTATAAGCTTGCAGTGCTCTCATTATAGAACACCTGACATAAACACTTTTTAAAATTATTTTTGCCAAGTTTAAAATACTTCTATACAATAAATATCCGTCAGTTACATACCCTTTCTTATATCCTTAAGTACATTTTTAATCCCAAGAGATCACTGCAAAGATCTCCCTTATATTCTTTCCTCTTTCTTTTTCTCAATTTCATTCAATACCTGACATTTATTCTATCCTCATCCCTAAGAATTTTACTGACTGATCATACTTAGCACATGTCTATGTATATGCCTAATATATATTCTAGGATGTATGTAATGAAAGAAGTGCCTCATGTCTCAGTCTCTCTTTGTATGCATCTTGTACACATTGTGTGAAGTACTGCACAGACACTGTGTTCAACCACTGTAAAACAAATAATTTCATAGATAATCAAATACAATGAATGTCAGGAAGGAAAAGGTATACTGTCATAAAATGGAGAGAGTAAGCCTTAACAATGTGAGTAAAACTTCTGGACAGATTTTAGTGCCTTCTGTATGGCGGTGAACAGACTGCATTTCTTGTTGGAAGCAGATTGTGAATTTCATTCCATGAATGAAACCCCCAGGGTGTAAGATGCTTATACCTATGGGAGGGGAAAATGGACATAAATTTCAAACTGCAGACAGAGGACTGGGTATCTTTTGACATTTCCTGAACTTACTTTGCTTTAGCTTTTCAAAGGCCGTGCCTTTTTCTTTCAGTTTTGCTTTTTTTTTTTTTTTTTTTTTTTTAATTAAAATTTCAGGCTAAAGAAAGACTGATGACCAGAGATTAGGCTCATGGTCATGTTGGCCAGGATCATTCAACCTTCTGGAAACTCGCTTATGTTTCCAATGGTAGAACTGGTCTGAGAATTGTGTGTGACAAATTCTGCCAAAATTTGTGGAATTCTTGAATTTTACTCATTTTTGAAGCTGTACACAGCAAATAAATAAAAAAAAAAAGACCAAAAAAAACCAAAAACACACACACACACACACACACACACAAAAAACCCCAAAAAAACCCCAAAAAACAAACAAACAAACAAACAAAAACCCCTAAAACTCATCTAGTTATAAAAAGATGCACTTTACTGAAATTTCTCCTGGAAGAAAAGTAAAAAATGTTATTCCTTAGTTATATTTTTAAAATATAACCTCATGTAGATTCATATAGAGGTTTATAAATCATAAAAATATTGTGGTCAGTATAATTCACATCCAAATCACAAGATAGGGGTGACCTTTCCTTTCCATGTTTGTCGTACACAGACTGCCCACGAACCTCCACTGTCACCACTCCACATTACCTCTTTTAGAAGGAGCCTTTAGAATCCTGTACCATTCTTTTTATAAGAAAATATTGCGTTTTTTAAATCCAGTTTAAATTTATAAGCTTATTTTCCCATATAGTTTCTGTTTCAAAAGGAATTGACCTTAGTTTTTCCACTTCCATTACCAATTCTAGTCCAGTGTTTTCCACCCTTTGGTTCCTCCATATTTTCCATATATCAGACATTGTTTCATAGTTAAAATTCAAGTCCAATAGGGAAAATAAAAGACAAATATTACCAATGTCAACTCTCATGTCTCTAAGTATCCAGTAATTCATATACATCAACAACATATTTGATGTTCCATAGAACAAATGGAAAAGTCACACGGAAGTAGGTTAAGAAACCTCAGGATTACTGAGGATGTAAAGAAACCTGTGTGAATTGTTTTTCTCAGTCCCCCACTGTTAAACAACTTTCTTTTTGTGTACAAAAGACCGAAGTTCTAGTGGACTGGAAGAATCCCAATAAGAGGACCAAAGGAAATATTTATTGTAGAGATCTGTAGAAAAGAGTGAAAGAGCTGGGAACAAATGGACAGATAAGTCTGAAAAAGATGCAGCAATAAAATATCCTGATTTATGACCCAAATGTGTTGACCTTCTGCCAACACTTGGAAATGCTTTACAGAAGTAAAAAATTTAGAAGTGGAATAAGTGTTTAGGGACGCTGTACAGGATTAATTCCTCTTCCCTGGTCCCCATTATGTCTTCTCAAAATACAGCCAATATTTTTCTGTTTTCTCTGGAAGTCAGTGATAGGCCCTGCACCTTTTAACAAGACCATCCTTCCTCCCTTTCCCTTTCTGCTTGTCTAGTATGAGTTTTGTTCTTCCTGCTGCCCTGGAAATGCTGAGTATGAACAGACTGTGAGGAACACAATGTTCTGAATTTAACAAAAAACCCATATAGCTTTCCTGCAAGCTGTATCAAAATCCTGCAGTTTACTTACTGCAACTGTAATGATGAATATTAACATTTAGATCCTGAAGGTTAGGTGTTCTTCCAGCAGACTGAACCGTAACTATACTTTGTAGGAATGGTTCCAGCGGATGGACTTCATTTCTTTGAAAACTGTCAGTGTTTCTACGACATGAAATCTCAATAGTATGGGCTTCCCATGCAAAGCAAACAGCCCACCAGACCAGCTGTGGAACTCACCATGAGATCAGCTGGATCACAGGTCTCATAATGAGGTGCCGGTAACATAAAGTCCCTGGTCTCCATTGATGCTGATGTGTTCTGATAGCAAACTATGCCTCAGAGCAGAGGCCCTCAGAAAAGGAGGGTAATGTAGGCAGGGAGAAAGGGGAGAGCTACTGCTACAATAATTACACTAGTTGGTGGTTTCTCAGGAAATGCCGGTTCTTTTTGGGGTTTGGCATGGGTCTCCTCTGACAGCCAGCCACCACAGCACAGATACACAGGCACCTTGCTTCTTTCATGGCAACTCATGGGACTTGGTGACATGTCCAGTCTTTGAATTTGTGTCATCTCCAGTCTTTATGGAGATCAGAGTGAGCGTTCTGGGGGAGGCTGCAGTCCCCAAGTTACATGAAGGAAAGAACTTTGAATGATGGTGGATTAAAAATGTAAGCAGCTACCATAGTATTTTTAGTCTGTTAAATGTGTAGTCAGTATTTCCCGCTACTGCTACACAATTACTAATTCTGCAACAGTGCCAAACCAGCATGGCTGTCCTTTGGATATAAAGACTTATCTTCAAAATACAGAGAGAAATCTCTCTCAGACATGTGGTGCTTTTCAAAACTAAATTCTGCTGCCTGTAGTTATAACTGAACTTTTCTAGTTGCTATGTCACTTCTGCCAACCTTTTGACCTTAATAACTGCTACTTGTGTACCTCAAAGTATGAGAGGACACCATGCTAACAGAAATATTACTTTATTTTTCTCCAATATTAAAAATTTCCCAAAGTCTGTAAGTGAACAAAAAAAGCGTATTCAGACAGATTCTGCACTGAACAGTACAGTCTTTATAAAATACATCCCCAAAACTTTAAGCATATCATTTGCTCAGCTAGAATATTCTGATTTTCTCCAAGAAATTGCACTGATAGGTGGAGTAAAGCTTCTAGTAGTTGTATGTATGTTGGACTAGGATACACACAGTGTAAGGTCAGCTCTTTTACATCCGAATGGTTCTTAGACCCTGGATTAGGCTTCTTAGAGGTGATGTGACCTGTCTAAACTGTCATCTTGATGCTGCTTCAGTGTAGTCTACAAACTGGATTGGATTTAAACTGGAAGGAAACTCAGATGAATAGTGCATCAAACTAACACATGGGAAATGGGGGTCTAGGTCCTTGTTCTAGATACTAAATGTCAGTAAAAAAATCTGTTCCTTCACTGTGTCTCTGCTTCCTTATTTGTAAAACTGGGATTTCTTTTGTGGAGTGCTTTGAGATCCAGGGATGATACAGGGTATTTAGATTGAGGTAACTAATGATTATTACCTTTAATTATAACAGCTCTGGATTGCTTGTCCAGAGAGTGGAAACTGAATGATATTTTGCCTGTTATTTTATATGTCTTGAAATTTGTGAACTTTACCTGCTATTGCATGTGTAACCAAGATCGGGACCTAGCTGCCACGTAATGGTTATGACAATTTTTGACATCTGTGTCTGACTTGTAAAATTTTGGTGAAAAATACATGGCAGTTATTTATATGAGCTCTAATCCAAAGCTTCACTTGCAATTTATACTGCTTTTGTATGAGGTATATTCATTTCAAAGTCTTAAATAATATTCATGCCATTAGGAATTATAAAGGGAATGGACATCAGTATTATTTAAATTGTTGTGTTTTCCTCTGCTGTGCCTCTGTGGGAATGTTGAGTGCCACACAAGAGCTATAATTGAGAAATCCCTTGCTCTCTGTGACTCTGATTGCTATTATAATTGGAATAATTTGCATTTTTATGAGGATGCCATTTTGTCTTCAGGCATCCGTGACAATGCTTTATGTTTTGAAGATCATTTGGAAAGACACACAGAAATTATTTGCTTTTAGTAGAATGGCTCTTAACTTGCCAGCAAAAGCAAATTATCTGGGGCCAAAGGAAATAAAAAGGGGTCATAAGTATCTGAAGAAAGAACTGTTGGCAAAAAATACCTCCAGAACTGAGTCCTCCTCAAACGCCTGCAAAGACACTTTACTAAAACCTTCTCTTGCAGACACACTGAGAAAAATTCTTGCAATCTTACCAAGCAATAAAATTACTGTTAGGGTTAGAACCTTCCATAACAGCAAGTGACTTCATCTGTCTATTCTTCCTGTAAATGCCTATTATAGAACTTGTTGATTTTTTCACTTTGGGAGCCTGAGGCTCTGACTATGTGGTCTCAGGCTGGTTCAAATACATCCTTAGTCTCTGACATACTACAATCTACAAAAAACTGATACCACATTGTAACTGTCATTTGTTATTGTCAAGAAAACCATTTCTTAAGAAAGTAGGCTGAAACCATACAGTTGGGATTCTGGTACACCTTTCACCCCACTAAATTCACAGCAAGGTATATTTTGTCCTGCACTTAGACTATGTTGAAATGGGAGTGTTTAAACTTGGGGGAAGTGTAATCATTGTCTGTGATTAAGTGCTCAGATATGGTTCTCCGTTATCCTGCAATCATACACAAAGGAAATGCACGTGTAAATGGAAGTTACACACCTCTGACTAACATTCAGCACAGCTTAATGGCAAACGTTATTTACAAAAATTTTCAATTTCCTAGCAGAGGGAATTTACCATCTCAGAGCCTGTGAAATACCACTGTCAAATTGACCAATATAGGTCAGCTCACACTTATCTAGCATCTTTCAAGCTAACATTAGAGACCTAAAAATGCCCAGATATGCCCAGTGATCAGAGATTCTCTTCTGGGTGAGATCTGTAACTCAAGCTTTTTCAACTGTCAGTTGATGACAGATTCAGAAATACTTATTCCAATAAAATTATTTTTTTGTGCATAATCCTAGTAATCTCAGTTGTGTCCCTCTCTTTCTCCACACTGAGGAAAGAAGCTAAGACCTCACCCATCTAGAAAGAACTCCATTTCTAGTACAGACTCAGGTCTTTCTAAATGAAACATCTGTGTCCCAAGTGAAAGTTTTAATCATATTGCTTTGAACAAGGAAACTCGTGAATTAAGTGTATAGCTTACAGACAACTTGTTAATTTGACTGCAGTGTCCAAATGCTGCTTCCTGACATTTTTATCCCATTACATTTCTCTATCACACATGATCACATTGATTTCAGCTGGACTAGTTAGGCAGCATGACACTGATCAGTGAAGCAGGTTGGGATGGGGTTCAGAGTAATTTAGCAAAGGACACAAATGCTTCCAACACTGATATGTGAATATCTATTATATACTCTTTATATATACACCTTTTATTATAAAATACTGCTGCATAATTTCTGCTATGTACCTGCTTATTTGTACTACAGCTTTGTATTAAATCTCTGGACGACTTGAAAAAATGGCATTAAAATGCACAACTGGAGATACATTTAACATTCAACACAAGAATCAATATCTAGCAGTTATAATAGCATATTTTAAGAGTGAAAACATATGAAAACAAGAATTATTTTAGATAAAGGGTATCTTCTACCTACACTTAAAAAAGTTACACTTATATTTCCAAGCCTGTCATTTTACTTTTTTCAGCTTGGAGTATATTGTTAATGGTAATGGCAGTTTGCAGGAAACAATTTGGAATTTAAAACTTTTTCTATTTGTATGGTTTTGGGTGTCTGTAATATACACATTTCTGAATAGCAATTTCCTCTAAAATTGTGAGTTTTAGGCAGAAGATATGTTAGTTATAGACTTGGATGTATTAGCATTTTTTCAAAAGGAAGCAAATCCTGTAACCCATATTTACATTACATTGAAAACAGGGAATTTGTATTTAATGGAGGTTATGCTGCCAAAGCAAGTGTTTGGAGAATCATATCAAACAGAACATGGTAGGACTGTTAAAACACCTTAAATCTTCTAAAATTGTCCAGTAACATCGAATTAATATTTTCTTGAATTCTCTTAAATGTTCTTCAGTTCTGTTAAGTGCTTGGGTGTGGAAACCTGTTCTTTGAGAAAACAAGCAAATTCCTCAAGACTTCTAATAAAACATTAACTACTCTACAGTGGACCTTCCACTAAACATACCCAGTCTGTGTGGTGGGAAATGGAAACAAATTTACCACTGATGCAGATGAGAGTATTTTTCTGCCTATAAAATAAGTCTAGAGATGTCATTGTGGGCAAGCCCATCAACAGTCTACAGACACATTGATATTAAGATCAATAGATATTATTCGGTTTGTTCTGCAGTGGGTACAGGTATAATATGGAATAGTTTGAGGTTGGAATGAATGCTTATGTAGATAATAATGCTACTTTTATGTGTAGCCTTTTCTTCTGATGCTGAAAACTGGGTTTGATTGTTCAAGTTGGAGTGGGAGAAAACGGGCAAGCCTCCTGCTTTGTTTTTATTCTGTAGAGCTAAAATTTTCCTTTAGAAGTCATGGACATTATTTTATCCCTCCACAGTTTGGTGAGAGAGCCGCTACATATTACTGTTTTAAGTTCTTGAGCTATGCTGCAAAGCGTATTCTGAATTATTTTCCTGAAAGAGTATGTCTTATTTCTCTCTCCTGTGTGTGGTGGTCTGGCATGTCATGGAAATCAAAGTATAAACAAAGAAAGGTCATTTCAGTTAGTAAGTAACAGTGAGCTTGATAAACTTCCTGACCATGATAAATTCCTTTCTGTCAGGACACAGGCTACTTTACAATTCTGTTTTGGCTGGAAGCAGTAATGCAGTTTTGAAGTACATTTCGCAACTGTGCACTTTTTCCATGTGTTGTTTTGTTTCACACGGTGCTCTGTGGATTTCTGAACTAGACTCCTTTTGGGGAAAAATGAACCTGATGCTCTTCTCCAGATGCACACCAAATATATCCAGCCTCTTCTGGGCCTGAACCTTACAAACGGTCCTCTGGACGTGTTAAATTCATGTGTGTTAATGATGTCCAGTTCGGAAAACCTGCTTAAATGTAGTACAAAGAAAAACTTTTAACAACAGCTTTGATTTAATAGTGGTGCCTGTTGGGCCAGATCACATGCTCATATAGACAAAACCAAAGCATTTGAATGCTGGTGTTCAAAAGCAGTATCTTATGCCTTGCTCCTGACCACGCAGCAGTTTGATGCTTGCATTGAAGTGCCTGCTAAAGTCAGATGCTTATGTTGGCTTGTCCATTCACTTTTAAGCCTTGGCTGCATCAGACTCACAAACACAGCTTGCATATTCATTATCTTTACTTCTCTCACACAGGCACTCCAAATCATGATTTATCAAAATTCATGTATGAATTTAAGGTACAAAGCACTTTCAGCCTTAAAGACCCTAAGACAACTAAATTCTAAATAACTATAACCAAGCACGTTGGTTCATCTATAGTGGAGAAGTCTTCAAGCATGTAGTAGACTAAATGACACATTATTTTTTTTCTGCTAATTTTATTACAGCATTGTTCTTCATGCCCTGCATAATTAAAGGTCTGTCATCAACTTCATTATGAACCTCTATTTTTGCTGGTTTATAACTTTGCCCATAATTTACTCTGAAAGCGAGACTGCAGTATGGGATCTTGTCACAATCGTGCGTTCTTCCTGCATTGACTAAAAATAAAATCTAAGTTTTCAGAAGTGATTAATCAGTTGCACCCTTCTGATTTATTCTGGTAGAAGGGTTATGAATCTCTAAGAGTGTGTGGAAGAATCTGTCTTTTCTGCAAAACAACATTCACTGGGCACCCATTTCAAAATTGTTGTTCTTGTCTAATGAACACTGTAAGTTTATTTCTTTTTGGAAACAAAGGAGTCACCAGAAATACAGTACTTGGTGTCAGCTGCTCTCTGATAGAAAGGAGCCTTCTCTTTCCAAGCAGAATTGGCCATCATTGTCTTCTTGTCTTCTGGTATTTAAAAGCAAGCAAAATGTCTGAGAGAAAATATATAACAGGACATGCATAGCAGATAATTTTAATATGAAATACTAGTATTTCATACTTATTCTGCACATATAGATACACAGATGAGAGACTTCCTAAACAAATACTGACACAAAATGCTAGAAACTTTATGAAGAGTCAGTCTGGCTATTTTATGACTGTTTCTTGCACAACTACTGATTTTGTAATGGCATATTGTGAAGCCTTATAAGGATTTGATAGAATTTCAATTGGTCCTTCTAGGCCTGTTTTTTACATTCTTCTTTGGCAATGAAATCTGACACTATTATGCAAAGGACACAATCTACTATCTCTTATGATCGTGACAAAACAATAAAACGTCCATTCTTTTGTAGACCATGACATTTTAAAATGCTTCTGATTTTACTAGCTCTTTTCTTTTACCCTGTTTATCCTTCCATATAGGAACACTATAAATGGTTCCATTGTTTTATATCACAGCTCCAAGTCATCCCTTTTCTTATGGGAATTGAACTGAATCCAAAATAAAGGTATTCCTTTTCTTCAGAGATATTTACAGGGCCAGTTCAACTTTACACCTCTTTGTAAACCCATTCAGTTGCTTTACTATTTTCTTCAGCATCTAATGAGAAGTTGTCCTAAAATATCTGGGCCGCAGTGGATCACAAGTGATCACAGCTATGACCATAACTATTGTCTATGAAGGTAGCAGAGGGGAAAACAGTAAGTATTGTGAGGGAGAGAGGAAGAAGAGGAAGGGAACTTATACTGTTCTCTAGTCCTGCCTGCATTTGAGGAGGAAGTTCATGTCTCTCCGGGCGGTCTTACCACACTGCCTAGTCCTGACATAAGCTGCTTTGCTGAATAGTATGAAGTGTTACAAGAGGGATAGATATACCAGGCAAAGAAGTACCAGTTAAGGAGCCACTGTATTTAGAACTTTATCCTGTTAATTCAGCTAAACACTTGAGGATGTGTCTGGGTCACCCAGTTCTGAAAGGTAGGTATGTATGTGTTCAACATTTGGCACACATTTTCCTGCATATATGGGACATTTTTACAAGGATCTTGAGAATTTATGGCTTAAGACCTGCTTAAATGCTTTTTTTAGAGTTGGTGCTGAAATAAGAAAGCAGTCACGGAGAACCTGTGAATTAAAATTCCTGCCTTGTTCAAAGGGAGTCCTTGAGTTCTCAGTCCCATGCTGGACTTGGATGTACACTGTCCATCGTGTTTGCACACCTGGACCCTGACTGGAGCGGAAAGGCTCACAAAGAGGTCATCTGAACAAGGGACACTTGAGAGCAGCAGGACACTGTTCTGTGCGCCTGGCAGAAGAGGGGTGGCTGGTCAAGAGAGATGGTGTAGCCTCTGCAAACAGTTTAAGGTCAGGTACATTTGGTCACCTGCCAGTGACTGCCACTTCATACGGAACCTAAACACTACTGGCATTGATTTAAGTCTATGACTGTTGCAGACGGAAAAGTCTCAGGCATATTTTTAGCAGAAACATAAAAATGCAGACATCTTTTTTTTTCTTTCTTGACTGCTCCATATATTATATTGTTAATAGACGCCTCCTTGAATTTCAGACAGCAAAAATAATTACCACAATTTCTCTTTTGCCTCTCCCCCTTCCCTTCTGATGGCTTTTGAGTCTCTGAATGAAGGCTTGGCTGCATAACTAACCCTGCATAAACCACATCAGACCCTCTATCTGTGTATGGAATAGCAGCACATGCAGGTCTCCTACGCACAAAAGAGAGGATTAAGAACAGACTAAGCACATTGATTCCATTATTCCCCCAGTGTGTGCTTCATCTAACTATTCCACTATACGCTTGGCACTTTTGTGATTAAAGTCTGTGTAATAGATAAATGTATTGTAAGCAGATAGAAAGGAAGCAGATCTTAAAATTGGTTTGAATTACTTCTCTTGCTTGCAGAAAATCCCCCCTCCAAACCAGAAGACCTTCTATCATGAATTCTAGAAGCAATCAGAAGTATTTCTAAGTATCCTGGCTTCTCAAACAAGGACTTTGAAGGAAAAATAGGAAAGAGACTTGTAAGAATCTCCAAGAATGAGGAAGGGAAATAATTCCATCTGGGACTTAAAACTTGATTTTGGTGATCAAAGGCAGGCCTTCCAACATGTTTCTTCTTTAAGATTTTCAGTTTATGGGAGATGAGGGAGCTCAGTGTCTCACATGATGTTCCAAAACTGTCAGCATGAGCCCTCTGGGTCTAGATGATTGATTGTATTTCTTTTATTGAAGGAAGATGATCTAGAATTATGAAATCTGAATTTTCTTTGTTTCCACCCCTACAATGCACTGACAATACTAATGTTGTCTTCTTTGTAGGTACATCACCATCTTTAAAATTTGTCCTTGGATAGTGAGCTGGCCTAAATTCCAGATTGTATCAATACTATGAATAATGGTAAAATAAAATTTTCTTTTTACAGATTACCCTCCAATATTACTCTGACATCATCATCATCATCATCATGCCTTCCCAGCAATGAAGATCTAACTGCATACTAGCTCCATTTATAAGAATGCAGATAGGTGGGTGGAGCAAGGGCTTATTCCCCTCTATTCAGCACTTATGAGCCCACATCTGATACAAAGCCAGACTGGGGCTTCCCAGCCTAAGAAATACGTTGACCAAATGGAATGAGTCCAGTGAGGGCCACTAAGTGGCTAGGGGAATGGATTATGTAATGTACAAGGAAAGTCTGAAAAGGCTGGGCTTGTTCAGTTTGATGAAGTCATCTGACTTCAGCCACCTAATGGGTGGTTACAGGGCAGTCAGAGCCAGAGTGATCTTAGAGATATACAGCAAAAGGACAGGAAACAGCAGTCACAAGTTGCAACAGAAATTCTTGCAACAACAGTGAAATAGGTCTGCTAGAGAGGCTGTGCAATCCCCATCCCAGGAGAATTTCACATCTCAGTTGTTCAAGACTGTTAGCAGACTTACTTCATTTGAACTTGAATCAAACCTGAATCCAAAATCCAGCCCAAATTATTTTATGATCTACCTGTGTACAAAGATTTTGTTCTAAATTACACTGTCAGTGACCCAAAATTAATTTAAAGTAGCCCTTTAATTACTGAAATATTGAAGGAAATAAAAAGTTCTCATACTGTGGTCTTGTCTTTTTCCAGTTATTTTTCTCCCTTTTTTCCTACCCCAACCCTGACTTCATAGTCTGTCTACAAAGTGTCTGAAAACACAAGGAGGGCTATTCAACTATACACGTCATAAGAGTTCTATTAATGGTACAATAAGCTTTTTTCAGTCAAAGAATTACGGATTTTTTAGTATTTCTGATTGAGTTATTAGTGTTCATATTTAATGTCACAGGATCTTTATTTATTTTTCTACCAAATGCTATTTGCTGACAATGAAGAAAAGTACTAGGAAAATTACATTTCCATCATTTACGTTGTTCAATACTTCTTTAGCTCTACTGGAAATGCTTTGCCACAAGTGCTAGCTATTAAATGCTCTTGAAAGGGGTCTTTAAATTTTACTGCTGTCTGTGGAAACCCCTTTTTTACACAGGTATGCTATCCAGATACTACAGGAATTCATTGCTCAGTGCAAAGTATTAAAAACAGTGAATTGCTTTACTACTTTGAAACTCCTGTATTTGAACTGGTTAATACCCTGCAAAAAAAAAAACTGCAACACAGATTTAAAATGGAGATATGTGGTACAAACGAAATTCTAAACCTGGCCAGATGGGATATTTGGGAGGAAACCATTTTAAATCCCCTTTCCCCTGTTGTTTTAAGAGCTTAATGGACTGGGGAAGATGGGTAAAGTAATTGGCAGATGTGTCACTATCAGAGAAAATATCCACATCCTCCTCTATTATGTTAATGCTAAATAATTATCAATGATAACTCATCTTTTAATACTGATACCCGGAAAGCTATAGTAAAACACTTTAGTGAGTCCTGTGGACATTAAAAATATAAGGAAAAAATTATTAAGATTGGTGTAAGCACTATGGACATTGCATAAGCCTTAGCTGCCTCCCAAGAAACTAGGACAACAGCAGTGAATTTGAATAGGGGCATTTAAATATGTATTTCTGGCTTTTTTTTGACAGAAGGAATTCTAGTATTAAGTGAAAACTTACATTGTCTCTCTGTTTGAACTGAGAGTCAGAATAACAATGACAAAAACCCCACACGAACGCCTTAGGAAGGGGGCTGAGTAAAATATCCTGACAAAATAGAAATACTTCACCTCGTATCTTTCTAATATATTCAATTAAAAGTTGCCACTAAAAGACAATAAGCTCAAGATTATCTCAACATGTGTTTTCAATCCTTACCCTGCTCACATATCTTGGTGTTCCATTTTATGTTGTCTCCTTGCTGTGCTCTTGATCACATAAACAAGATCTAAAAAATTAAGGCACACACCTCCTAGAGGAATAGCTGTAGTGTGCCAAACAAAGGATGATCTTTCTTCCTGAAAAGCATTTACAAAGAATTTGGATTGACTCTTCTTTTTCTCCTCCTCAGCTCATGAAATGTCTGTGCATTTGGGTAATATGACCTTTGACTGTATCAGGAGAGCAGTGAGGAGGATGACTAGGAGGAAATAGCAGGAACGTATCTAAGGCAGCCCTTCCTGCAGCTTCTTTCGTATTTTATTCTATTAAAAAAATGCTCAATCCCTCTATTAAAATTAATATATAAACCACAGTCCCTAAAATGTTTGTGCTACTTTGAAGTTTCCCTTGATTAATATGACTGTAATTTGCTTCAAAGCAAAGACTATCATTGACAGTTAAAGCTTGCACAGAGAGAAAGATCTTGAAGATGCTTTGGGATATCTTTTCTTGTTACCCTTTTAGTCCTTCTAAAAAGAAACTTCTGGTCACCCCCAAATTACAAGCTTCAGAGAACAAAATTGCTTAATTTTGTGATAGCTAATCTCTTTCCTGGGCTTTCAAACCATAATAAGGCTTTTTTTATAAATTACCACATTTTGTACATATGGTAAGAGCAGAAAGAGAGCACCATGTGTCCTTATGTGGACTCTGCAGCACACCCAATCCAGACATCATTGTTTACATGCAGTTTCTTAAGTAATATCTTAATTTACAGTTCTAATTTAAATTACTAACTCTTAAAAAGCACTAAAGGAAACTTTCAAATTATGCTGATTAACCTAACAAGCTTGCTTATTATGTTGTTTTGACAATATTTCTTTTTATTTAAACTGTACTACAAGGCAGTACCTCATGGGGAGCAGGCAGGATGTTCACTGACTGAAGACAGGCATTACAACATAACATTACAATATGTTAATAGCTGAACTACCTCTGCAGCAGTACAGAAAATAAATTATGACTCAGCCATATCTCCTTTCTTGCTCCTCTTAGCTTGGGGAAGAGTGTAAATTCGCTCTTCTTATTGTCCTTCGTGGAGTAGATTTTTGGTAAGCAGTCTGGGATGGCAGAGTTTATTGCTACCATGAACAAGGGTTTCTTAGCTGATAAAACCACCTCCTTCACAGAAAACAAAGCAAGGCTGTGTCTGATGTAAGTTCCCATGAAAAGTAATTTTTAAAAAAGGGCTCTTATTTAATTTCCCTTGGCTGTGTTACTAATAATGCCATTTGATTTAGCAAAAAGAAACTTCAAAATTTTTCATCTAAACAGAAGAAACCTTCCTTCCACAGCATATATTTAATAACTGTTCTACCTCCTTAAGATGTCATTTAGTGTCTTTTACAGTCTGCTGCTCAAATCTCCTGGAAATAGTAAAGCAGGGGTTAGATATTTACTTTTCACTGGTTTTAAATAAAGCCTTGTTTAATCCCTAAGTGAAAGACTTGGCCTTCTCCTCTAGGAAAAGGAGCTGATAATAACTGTGAAAGTGTAACTTCTGTGAAACTGAGAAAAGATCTTCACTACTTGCCTTGCCACCTTTTCTCTTTCTCTTGCTGTAGGTGTGTTAGGGACATAGAAAAGCATTTGTAGTCAGAAAAACTGCTATGTGATTTGACTGTAGGTAGTCTAAACCAATTTTTTTTTTTTTTAATTTTTTTTTTGTGGCTGACTACTAAACAGATAAAACCTTCCATAAACTAGCAGCTCTTCTGCTGTGTGTCTGTTCTGAGCTAAGTCTCACACCCTGGGAAGATCAGAACACATTCAGTGGCCCAGATCAATTAAGCACATGTTTCATTTGGAAGAGGTGCCACAATGTCTCTCCTTTCCCAGCATAACAGAACAGTTGGCAACATTTCCAATGACATAAAGAGATCTTTTGAAACCCATACGCCTACATAAACCCTTAACGTCTTTGATTTAGAAGGATCACGTTATAAAAGAGAATAGGCTACATATGGTTTCATAATCTTTTCCCTCTGATTCCTGTTACTCCAGAACAATTCTGTCTATAAATACATTTTGATAACTTACACATTTTCATGTTATCTCATACAGAGGGGAAGTGGCGTTCTTCATGACCAGATCTAGTAAAAGCCCCGAGATCTGTTTGTTGGCACTTACATTCTTGATGAAGTGTTCACTGAACTCCAGTCAACACATTCCACTCTTTCCCAGCTTAAAGTCATCAAACTTTAATACAGAGGCACATCTCCCAGAAACTATATTATGTCCAAATATCTAATCTGAATTTAAAAGTCCTGATTTAAAAAATTCATGTTAAAGAAACTTCAGCATGATATGATAGTCAATGAGAAAAGTAATTTTCTAAAATTATCTAATACCCTGTACGCATTCATGTTCAGTGGCTGGTTCTGCAAGTGGCAAAATGCTCACAGAAAGAGAGCCTTAAGTACATTACAAAATAGCCATGTCCCATGGAGACAGTAAAAGCAGGAGGACTTTTGTGTGCGGATCCAAAACCATCATACAGGGACAGCTGCAATGAACTTCAAAATAGTTTGTCTCCAAGCACTGAAAGTCATGCTTATATTTATTCTTGTATAGCTGTGTCCTGGAGTGCTCTACAGAGTGGCTGTAAACAGTAAATTGATAGAGTTAAAAATTGAATATTAGAGGGACAAAGACAATTAACAACTGTAGACAAGGGAGAAAAGGGTATGTTTAGAAATGGGTTAGAGGCAATGAGGTACAAACAAAGAGGGAGGCTACTTTCAGAAGGAATGAATTATGAGCAGTAAGAGATCTTATGTGGCAACACAAACAAAATGGAGAAAACATAGAATAAACGGGAGGATATAGATGGAGGCAGGCCTTGACAGAAGCAAGACAAACAGGGGATTTTGGAAACAAAAGCCTTAAATTGAGTGGGGATCAGTATTACTCTGAAGCTTTCTCTTAAGAGAACTGGTCTTAAGAATCACCTATGTTAAACAGAACAAGGCCACATTCTGATATAATTTCCACTTCTCGTGTAATTTCCACTGAAATTCATGGAATCAAAAATTGATCTGAAGTCTGTATGAAGCCACTAGAACTATTTTTAATTTATACTAAGGAACTTGAGACTGCAATAACTTGTTCATATGTTTCTCAAGAAAAAGGAAATAAAACATCTAAAATCTTTCTTGATACACTAAAGGAAACAAGTACAAAAGCCAAAAGTAAAACAAGCTCTTAAGTAAGCCTTTCATTGAATTATATTCATTCCTGCTGCCTCCATATTCTGTCAGTTCAGATTGTTTTTGTAAGCATTTGTATATACAGATAAAGTCAAGTAGAAATCCCCAATGTCTGTATTACTAAGCAAATGATTAAGGCCCAAGGTAAAAGTGAGTTCTTCCAAATCTGACTTTCAGGTACCTTGGGTCTGCACCCTTAGAAGGGAGGATGGAGCCCAGGCATCTGGAGGAAGTCAGCTGACGAGTGATGTGACTGTTCTGTCACTATCACATACTTGTCAGCAGCCTATCATGTCAGTTCAGGGTTTGCAACAGTCTTCTTGCCTCATAGAAAAACACAGATCTTGATAACCTAGCCAGTTCCTCCCATCAGTACAAACATGACCTTTGAACACACATATCAACTGTGTGGCAACATGCCTCACAATTTTCTTCTAAGTATTGTAATTAACAAAGATGTAGTACTTGTTTAATCTGACATAACTCATTCAGCAAAGTGCAACAATGTAGGCACATCTGTATATTTGCATACTAAAAAAGTCTAAAAATACTTGTATAAAAGACAAAGGTGGCTTTTAAATACATGACCCACTCATGGCTTCAATTATATGTTTCAGCATAAAGTATTATGATCTTGTTTTCAGCTACATGTCTGTGACTATCTAATTACAAAGCAAAGCTTTTAAATAAATGGCCTGATTCTAGCATTCACAATGAGGTAAATTAGGATTACCACTGTTAAACAGAACGGAACTGAGCTGGTGCGAAACCTTCTTGAAGTAAGAATTTTGCTCAAAGTTTGTCTTCTCTGTTTCTCTGTTTCTCTGTATCTGGAAGAAAAATATGTTAAAATCCAGGTTAGCAATCTCAAATTGTCTTTTGAGATTTACACCATTAATTTACTGGGGAAAAAATGTTTCTTGACTGCAAGGAACAAATGCTGTTACTGTAGTTGGGCCTTTCAATCTGTTACATGAAACAAGAACATCCAAGTCAATGTCTAAGTTATGAGTGTACCTATTTACCTAGTTTCTCTGCAGTGAAATTTGTTCTAAAAAGGGAGCAGAAACAAATTTTGCATTATAATTAGTGCAATTTTTTTCTCAGGTGTTTGCTGAAAAATCAAATACTGCATTCAAACAAATATACTTGTATCTCATAGAGGGTTCATAGAATACCGAGGAGAACAACTTCCGAAGCATGAATAATAACCTCACCAGTGGGAGCTCATAAATTGGAATATACTCTCAATGGACATAAAATTGGTCCAAACTTCTCTCAGCTGATGCTGGCATTTAACACAAGTGATAGGGAAAACTAGCCTCCTCAGGACCAGTAAGTTTACTTTCCTTCAGTAAGTGCATAAACTTGCCTCGGTAGAAATCAGGCACCCATGGCTGAGAGCAGGATTCAGCCCATTCTGCACTTTCAGTCACTGTTCTAGCATAGACGATACTCTTTTTTACTCTGTTCATCTTTGGCTCAAAACTAATTATTTCTTCAATGTAAAACTTCTGTTTGCATTTTTGGAAAGGCTTAATGTGAGACAGATCCCTTCCTTAAAGAGATGATTTGCTTCATTCTGTCAAATTTCCACAAGCCAAAATGACCATGTTTATCACTGGGCATGTAATTAATGCTTGCCTTATATAAATTTTTTGGTACCTTGATGTGGCAGAAAGGTAGAGTACTAATTGATCAGTAAATACTTTGAGTTGTTCTGATTTCAGTCATACATAAAATCTAACTCAGAGAAGATTCAAAATGGCAACAAGTATATTCAAATGACTAAAGTGCTTTGGTGCCTAAGCTTCCATGTTAGTACAATCATGAATGTTTTTGATGAACATACAGTTCTTACATTGTTGTGTGTACTTTAACATTGTCTCGCTCAAGAAAACGTTGTGAAAGCTTCATAGCCTATAAAGGCCTGGTGTTTACTTCAGTAAACAGGATTATACCATAAATTTGCACAATCAGATGTGTACAGAACTGTTTGATTAATTCATAAGGTTTGCGTTTTAAATTATTTCTTAGTTTAAAAGATGCAAAGCAATCAAAGTTATTGTGTCAGTGCCCAGTAACTTAGACTTCTGAAACATCAATTTTTTATCTCACAATCTCTGATATAAGGAATAATTGTGTCTATTGTAATGTACTCTAGAGATGGACTTCTAATTGTCTAATCCAAGAGAAGACCTAAGCACGGTATAAATGCAAGTCATCCTATTTCCTGATAACCTGACAAAATAAAGCATATTGCAAATACTTAAATAGTTCGAGGTTCTTTTTCTGTTGTGTTTTATTTTTTCACTTTGGTCTGTAAGGTATCCACTTTTGACTGTAGTGTATCTGAAATTCCTTTATTATTTATGAATATCAGTGAGTTGAGAGTATCTCTCAGGAGGAGGGGAAAGAATCAATAGTCTAACATTTGGAGTACATCTTTCGTATTCAAGATTACAGTGGGTGACCCACAGCAGGTGAAACACATGGTTAATGTCTAGCAGCCTGAGATGGTTTTATTACCTGAGCTCTCATGAGAGCATGGGAGGTAGCATTATGCACCAGGGCCACCCACAACATGTAACCTAGGTACTGCTGAACTTCTGCCATGGAAAAAAAACATTGCGTCACAAAGTGGCAGCGGCTGAGAAATTCATGCAGGAGAAAAGATACGGGATTCTGTTTTGTAATTCCCCGTGACCTCATCTAGCCCTTAGACAAGGAATTTTCTTCTATAAGAACGATAAGCTTGATGCTATATGTGATCCCAGATCTGTATTCGTTCTGCTGGAAGAGGTTTACAGCACGTAGAAATCTGAAAACTCACTCAGAAACATCTGGACAATTTCAGTTTACCTGACTGTCACTTCTGAAACATCACTGGTTTTGTTCTTCAGATTGTCATTCTGAATTTTGGCACTCTTAGATCTATTTGTTACTCGGGCTTTCAAGATAAAAAGCATAGGCCTATTTAAAAGCATGTTAAAGTCAGCACGAATCTTTCCCTTAACACCAATGGACTTCAGATTGGGACCCAAAAATATTATTTCTTCTTACTTTTTATTAAAGAGCCTTTTCAGACAAAACACTTTGGCTTGTGCTTAAGTGTATACAAGAGTCTTTAGGCCCTGCACCTTGAACTCATACTTACTATCATGTTCATTCATTTCTGTTCAGTGATTTAGTGAACCACTTCCTTTTGAAAGTAAAGGTTTGATGTAGCTCTCTGTGTGTGTAAGTTTGCATTTGTGCATATACTAATAGACTTAAAGATCAAGCAGTATTTTCTGAGCTTCTTCTGAATCTTCTCAGTACCAGTATTATGAAAGTGTTGACACTTGAGATTATGGGCAGAAAAGGGAGTTAAGATAAAGTTCAAAAATCATTTTAAGGTATTTAAATATAAATGCCCATAGTGGTGTATTTTTTTTCTCATTGAAAAGAAGTAAAAACAGGTTTCATTTTAAATAGATAAGTAAAAATATAATGTGTATTCTTTACAGTAGAGCTTATTCTTAATAAGTGAAATGTAAGAAAATTACATTCTGATGCTTTGAATCAGTATTTTTTTTCCCCTGATTATTATGATCAATGAAGCTGCTTTTCAAATAAGATATGCTTAATAAAAGCTTTTTGTCAAAGAATTGATGCTAATGGCATTGGTGTCATTGTTTTTCTAGAGGAACAACACTTTCTGACAGAGGATAAGTGTTTTACAGGGTTTCAGTAGGAAGTCATGCATGGAGTTTTTCAAAGACTAGACACATTTTAATGCAGAATATATAATGAAACAACAGTTGTGGTTATAGGCTGTTATCTAATGTCAGTCCAACTTTATAATGAGCATGTAGATTTATTTAGTTAATCCAGTCTTTTAATAGAGTATATATTAGTGAAGACAAGTGAATATGAAGCTTCCACACTGAAAGTGGTACATAGTATTATTGCATTGCCATTATCTCTAATTAAAATAGCTGATTATTCAGCAGTCGCTGGAAAAGAAGTATCTCTGCATGGCGAATCTCATGATATCTCTTCAACAGACAGGAAAACTGATTCACATATTTGCAATGTATTCAGAGGAAGTTAGAGGCAGAGCTCTCAACAGCTACCAGAAATCTTTCCAGGGAAACTTATATAATCTAACAATAGAACAATATCACTATAGTTCATAACCATAGCTAAAATCTGTAAACAAGATGTATAGAAATCTTCCATTTTCCAGAAAATGCCTTTCACAGTTCAGTAAAAATTTGTTTTCTGATTTAAATAGATGTGCTCATGTACCACCACAGGCCATTCTTTACACTGACTGCCTATGAAATTGTCAAATGTTTTGAGTAACTTCTTTAAAAATAAATCCTGTCTGAGTAATATAAACTGGCTACAGTTGTACCTCAAGCTAATAGTACTCTTGCACACAAATGGACTGAATGAAAAACATATTAATAGCTATTATAAAGTCCAACTTTTAATTTAGTTTCTTTGGATGGCTCACGATAATTTGAAGTCTTTAAATCAAAAGCAGATAGCATTCTAAAAGACATTATAGCTTGACAATTATAAGCACAAAGTAAGAACTCCTGGGTAATGTTCTTTGGCCTGTGGGAGGCATGAAGTTGGAGTAGATGATGGTAATTGCTCCTTTCAGCTGCCACATCTATGAATCTAAAGTACCTTTTCCAAAATCCTGAGGGGAGGGAAGAATAGACGGTCATCAAGGAACAGTGGTTTCTGTTAATGCAGCCTTCTAGCTACCATTTCTGACAGTAGCTCTCTGTATAGAGATCACCACTTTGCTTTTTTCCATCAAGCAAGGAAGTGATTAAAAACTTCTAGCAATACTTGTATACAGTGATATTCAAGATATTGACTTTAGCTAAATGAGAGTTAGGGTAAGTTACACCCCAATATCATTCTATTTTTTCATTTTACTGCTCATCTTAGAAGTCATTTTGCTGAAGGAAGCAGGCTTATTACTGCTGGTGATTTATTCAGAGGAGCTCATTCTAGTTCCCTTGTGGCTATCTTCAGGTGCTTAAGGCATATTTCCCTAACCAATTTCATACTCTGTGAAATCTTTCTCTTTACCTCTCTTATCAGGAAAGGATCAAACTCTCTCACCTTGAAACAAGCTTGTTCTTTTGTGCAATCATGGGAGATAGACGCATCATTTAGATATACTTACAGGTAATCAGGAAGGTAATTGCTAGATTAGCTGCCACTGCAGAATTCTCTTCAAATGCAGTCTTAATTCAAAAACAAGTGAATCCTTGACCTCTGCAGAATTAATAATGTCCAAAAGCCACCATGAAACTTTGTCAGTTTTCATGTAGGGGCTTCTCAGATTTCAGCTTTTCTAGAAAAGCAGGTAATATTCGATTTCTTTCCTCCCACTCATGCTTAAATCCTTGGAGCTCAGTGTGAAAGCATCTTGAAGTCATTCCATTTAAGTCCTACCTGAATTTCTGCCTCAGGTTTCTGCACTGCAGTGCACTTCTAAACCTTCTCTTCTTGAATTTCTCACATTTCTATGGTTCAAGTATCCCAATAAATATGCCATTAAAAAGTGTAATTAATTTAGGTGATGGGGCTCTGGTTGTTGTTATCATATGAGGTTCTAGACACTAACCCTGCTGCAGAGTTCAGTGTACATTTTCTGTGCTGCTGCTGGGAAATTAATCCTTTATGAAATATGAATACACTGATCTGGTTTATAGACATATTTCTAACTCTTATTTGTGTGTATATCTTTTAGTCAGGGATATTTAATTTTTGATTATAAATTAATCCAGTCTGTTTCAATGTCTTTCTTTCCCCTTCTGTGTCTTCCCAAAACATCCATTAAGAACTTCTGTATAATGCCCAATTTCTCTCTGGTCTACTGAAAATGGTCTTTCTCCTGGCATCTCATAGTAAGTCCTATATCTTTTAGGAAGTAATCCCTCTTCATTTGCCTGGTGTTCTGGAAAGAGTTTCATTAGTTGAGCCACGTTGGTGGGTTTCACACTGAGTGCAACCATTCTGCTCTGAGAGTTGTAGGTGTAGCCCATGTTGGTGTACTCCATTCCTCACTGACTAAGTTATTTGGATTCGTCCGCCTGTCATCACTTCTATGATCTGTGCAGAGTCTTTGTGTTTAATTTGATTAGCCTTTAGTTGGATAAGCACAAGCACAAAGGTCAAGCACATTTAATTCTTTAGCCAAAGCCTGGAGGAGGGTTGGCTGTGGCACTAGCAATGATAATGAAGGAGGAAGGGAATAAGCAGTGGAAGAGGTTTATTGTGTAGCTGGGAAGTAGTATTGCTTCTTGTCCTTTAGTAACAGGGACTGAGGCAACTGCCAAGAGGCACCTAGTGTCCCTTTCTGGCAGCCCAAGAGGAAAGATGAGAGGTTCACAGTTTGATTCCTTGCTTTTGGCAGCTCAAAAATGATAAATGCAACAGGAGTACTCTGGAAAACAGCCTGATTAAAAGGCATAATTAGACATCATTTACCCATGGCAGACAGGGATGGTATGTACTTGTAAACTTACAGTACTTTCCATACTGCATTTCTTTATTAATTCTTTGTTTCTGCTGTAAAGTTTGAATTAAATTGCTTTTATCCTGCTTGGGTACCACAGTGAAAAGACAGTTTTATTCTGCAAGTGAGTCAGATGGGTTTGAATAACTGCTCAGCTGATAGTTTGGAAACATGCTGGCAGGTTTTGAATTGTTTGTTGTTTGCTTCAACAAAATAATCTCAAGCAATGTATATTTCAGTTTTGCCCCAGATGGTATTGCTAGCACTAGCAAACTCCCATTTAGAAAAGAGGTATCAGTGTCTCCAAGTAAAAATACTGTTTTCTCAAAAACACATACATTTCACTTTTTCTCTTCTGCGGATGCACAAATATCTTGAACTCTTTGAGGGAAGTAGGATGAACCTATCAGCTGTGGAAGTAAAATACTAGAGATTCAGTCTTTGTCTTGTTTCTTCAGCTGGGAGGATAAGAAAAATCTCTTTTGCCAGGAGGTAAGTGAAGAGGTGCAAATGGGCGGCTGCTCAGTTGACAGGTGAAATTCAGTGGAGGTTCTGCTCTGCCAGTAGTAGAGGAAATGGCTGTGGCAGTTTAAGCAGTAAGTGTCTTCTCAGTGATTTGTTGCTGCCCTCCATTGAATCCTGCACAGTAAGCAGTATGAGCACGCCTTGCTACAGCGTAAAAGTAAGTTAAAGCTTACCTTCAGCTGCCAAAGAAAGCTTCTTAAATGAACTCTGTTGGTTTTACACTGTAATAGCTCAGGAGTCTGAGCCGTTTTCCTGACTCAGCTGAAGGAGGAGCACCATGCTGCTGAGAAGGTGGAACCTTTTAGATTGGGGTGGAATGGAATCTGCAGTGACTTTTCAGCATCCCTTAGATACATCAAAAATTATTTTAGAAATGTTTGTCAATAGAAGCAAGTTCACTAGCTACCAGTGTTCATTTTCAAAACAGATATGCTACAGATAAAATCTGTGCAAAATCATGAAAGCTATAGTAAGAAGTGAAATTGAGTATGTGTCAGGTATGTTAACTCCCAGTTGGGATGTCAATGTATTTACATCCTGGGGATGAGCCTCTTTAACCAAGTAGTAAGTGATAGGACAAGAGGGAATGGCCTCAAGTTGCGCCAGGGAAGGTTTAGGCTGGATTTTAGGAAGCATTTCTATACAGAAGGGGTTGTAGGTGTTGGAACGGGCTGCCCAGGGAGGTGGTAGAGTCCCCATCCCTGGAGGGGTTCAAGAGTAGGGTCAACATAGCTCTGAGGGATCTGGTGGAGTTGGGAACTGTCAGTGTGAGGTTAACAGTTGGATTAGATGATCTCTAAGGTCCTTTCCAATCTAGTTGATTCTGTGATTCTATATTCTGAGGACTAGTCAGAGAGTCTCTAGTGAAAGAGTTCTTTTGAAAAACTGTCTTGGCAAAACTCAAAAATTTTGTGGCAATATCTCTTTGGTTGAAATAAGATTTTACGAAGTTAAATCAGAATGGAGTAGTTAGGAAATTTGGATATGCTATTTGGAAGTTCAATGGCAAGTTAAATTGAAATGAAACTGTAGTATCACCCTGAAAGAACTTTGTTTCATTCCTCAAAAATATTCAAAACAGATAAAAGATCAATATTTATTTATTTATTTATAGGATTAGAAAGATATTTATCAGCCAGCTTTGTTTTAATTAGAGGAAACTGTAGATTGCTTACATGTAATGCAAGTGGGACATGCATTTGGTACATATTGGCTTTCCCTGTGATCAAAGCTTTCCATAACAACCATGTTCCACTCTAACCACAGCAATTCTTAAGCACTAGACAACATTAACAGAGGGGGTAAGACCAAGTACTAACTTTGGAAAGAAATTAATATCTCAGTTTTTAGTTTCTCCACAGTAGTCTCTTCATACTCATGTGAAATTTTGAAAATGTACAAATTATAGATTATTTCTCCTAGAGAAAGACAGAAGGAAATAGGTTATACAGATTTCTCTTCTGAGGTATAAGACAGTCATAGACTTAACTTTCCGGATCTTAAGAAGCATTTACATGAACACTGCAAGGCAACTAGATTAAGTACTGTACTATGTTTGTAACAGCAGAAAGGATGGGGAATCCTAAGTAAGCAGGAACGTGATTTCACTGCAGAGAAACAAATCCACTCTTATCTGAAGTAAAATGGAAAGTCATTGATATTAAAAGTTCCTAAATACATAGAAGGAGCACACAGTGATCACAGATTTCAAACAGCTGCTATGAATGCATGGTGTACTTAGTGACAGGAGACGAAAACACACTCGAATGCCAATCACCCTCTTCTGTATCTTACAATGCCTTATGCCACCCTCTGAAAAGAATACTGTTATGCAGAAAAGGCTGAAACACAAGACTTTCCTATTGATTTACATTTTTAAGGCAAAAAATTTTGTGGCTGCAGGTTTTTATGTGCACAAGAATCTTGGGGAGTTTTACTGGTGATGGCATTAGTTAATTTGGATCTTTCTCTTTAAATATGGCACTTAATTTTATCTGAGCCACTTGACCAGACAGTGCCAAAATAAGATCACAGAAGAACTGGGATGAAGTGGAGGAGTTGAATACACCTTTAACAAGTTTGCTGATGATACCAGACTGGGGGGTGCTGTTGACTCTCAAGGGACAAGAGGCCTTGCAGAGGATCGAGATAGACTGGAGCACTGGGCTATGACTAATGGGATGAAATTTAACAAGTCCAAATTCTGGATTCTGCACTTAAGATGGAGTCATGCTGGGCACACGTGTAAGTTGGGAGAGGAGTGTCTGGAGAGCGGCCCTGCAGAAGGGGCTCTGGGGGTGCTGGCTGGCAGCAGCTCACCTGGAGCCAGCAGCGTGCCCTGGCAGCCAAGGGGGCAAACCCCATCCTGGGGCCATCAAACCCAGCACGGCCAGCCGGGCCAAAGAGGGGATTATCCCGCTGTATTCAGTGTCAGTGCGGCCTCACCTGGGTACTGTGGGCAGTTCTGGGCCCCACAGGTTAGGAAGGATCTGAAGGTCCTTGAATGTGCCCCGAGGAGGGCAGCCAAGCTGGTGAAGGGCTGGAAGGCAGGTCCTGTGAGGAGCAGCTGAGGACTCCGGGACTGTCTGGCTTGGAGAAAAGGAGGCTGAGGGGTGACCTCACTGGGGAAGTGAAAAGGTGTTGTTGATCTCTCCTCCCTGGTATTCAGTGATCGGACATGTGGAATGGTTCAAAGCTGCTCCAGGGGAGGTTCAGACTGGACATTAGGCAGCATTTCTTTATTGGGAGTGTGGTCAAACACTGGAACAGGCTTCCCAGAGAGGTGGTCGATGCTCCAGGCCTGTCAGTGTTTGGGAGGCATTTGGACAATGCCCTTAACAACAAGCTTTAACTTTTGGTCAATGCTGAATTCATCAGGCAGTTGGACTAGATGATCATTGTAGGTCCCTTCTAACTGAAAATCTTCTATTCTGTTCTTCTAGATGTTCACAGCAGTGAGTATTGGTCTGTGAACATGTTTTGGTCACTGGCCATAGGGTTGTACTGCTTTTGTTATAATTCCTTTTTTTTAATCATTTGAAAGCTTGCCTAAAGGTCTTACTTAGCCTGAGTTGGGAGGTGCTGTGTGCTTGTTGCACGTTTGTTAACAATAACATTGTGTTCTAAAAGATTAGGAGTTCACAGACCTAGAATTAAAGTCACTTTAGCCACAAACCCTGATGACTTGAGATATATAAATGGAAGAGCTGGAGTAGTGAAATCTTCCTCCGTGAGAATACCAGGTAACATTTATCCAGCTGGTATTTACAGCTCTTTTTCCTTAATCTGTGTATCACATGATATATAGAAGCAGTATAGTGGTCTTTGTGGAGACAGGAATAAAAGCTATTTTGTCTTGCTGTGTAACAGCTATCAGCCATACCTGATGTGAAGTGCATATATGTTCTGAAAACCTTTTCGGGAAGGTTGAATTTCATCACAAGATTTTTACTTTGGTACACTGCTGCCTCCTTCCAGCAAAACAATTCTGATAAAGTGGATACCTACTGTTCTGGGGTTTCAGTGTGTTCTCTGGCCCTTCAATCAGAGAAAAACTCTTCCTGTTTCTTGTTACTGAATGACACCAACTTTCATCTGACCCACTACAGTCCAGTGAAGACAAACTGTTCCTTCAAATTTGTCTCACCTCCAAGTAATAGTCTTTCTGAAGTTTTTGCTTCTGCAAGACTAGTGGATTTATGCTCTGTATTATCTGAGATGACTCACGGTATTTATCATGCCTAAAGAAAACAATGTGATGTATATATTAAAAAATTATAGTTTATTGATTTGCAAAATTAGAACCAAATTTACCTAAATACGGAAGAAATAATTTAACCTTGTTATTTGCAATCTAAATATAGATTTGAGAATTTATATTTTTCCTTAGCAATTCCTGTATCCTAGATATCCTGGAAGAAAAAAAAAAAAATTAAAACCATAGCTGCATTTTTTTTTCTGTCCTCCCTACAGTAAAATGGCAGTCTACCAAGAAGTGTGGATTTGCAAACACAGAGGTGAACAAGTATTTCTGTAGCTGCCAGGCTGCTGATTTCAGGATGCTTAAGTAAACCTTGGGGAGAAACTGGAATGGCACGCTGTTCATGAGACTGCCTCATTTAGAAATGGAGGTAGCTAGCAGCAGAACAGAGTAAAAAGTCTCTCCAAGATTCATACCTACTTTTTAGAGGGCTCTATCTACCGGAATATTCCCTACAAGAAAGCATTAAGCAGTATGGCACAACAACATGTGAGAAATGCAGAGAAATCAGCATCTGTGGAATCTGTGGAATCCCCTATGGAAGGGGAAGCTGGTTTATATGCCTACTTCTCACTGTTTTCTGGGATTTCTCGTTATCATTCAGTTCAGGATTACTACAAACTTTCTCAGTGTCACTCAAGCTGTACTCCAGGTGTTGGGGAGCCAAGAGACACAGGCAGCACTTCTATACAGTTATGGTATTCAAATTTCTTGATCGACACCTTGCTGGTTCTCGCTTAGCTTGAGTCTGGACCTGGCAAGTAAACTCCAGCATTGAAGTGCAGCTACTTTGAACATATGGATGCAGGAGATTTAGACTGTGTTAGACAGCAAAACTGCATTCATATATCAGTAACCAAGACATGCAGCTGGAGTCCATGTCCAGGCTTAGAGCTGGAGCTGATCAGGGCAAGAGACATGTTTCCAACTACACTTGATAAATGCATGTGGCACCCTAGGGTCAGTGGGCCCATAGGGACAGCCCCTTCTCACAATAAATGTGCTGGAATGTTTTGTTTGATAATATATTAATAGTGACCAACTTATAATATATTAATAGTGACAAACTTATGAGCATTGCAATAAAAATCCCAGGAGCTTTTGCAAAATCTCTTCAGGGAATGAAATGCTGATTTAAATCTTTTTATTCTTAGGATTTGTCCTCACTCTTTTCGCTTATGCAAAAAGAACAATGTCCATAGTACTGACACACACTTGCAGTAAATTACTATTGATTTTATCAAATCGCTCCACTGCATTTCAGTGTTAAAGCAACTACGGGGCCATTTATTGCTTCCTATAGTGTATTCTGCACTGATAAGCATTGTGTGCTGAGAGTGGCACTATTCACATTGTGGAAGGAAATTACTCTGGATAGCCTGAAAATATAGTCAGTTTGTTAATTGGATAAAATGTTTTCTTTTTTGGCAATTGGTTTGTTCCTCTTCCCACACACCCCCCCCCCCATACCAGAATTTATTGAAAGGCTTTTTAAACAAGGAGAAAGGGGGGAAAATAATGAAAATATGAAAATAATAGGCATACTGTCACTATTAAAAAGAAAATTAGTCTTTTAGAATCATATGGAAGAATCTAGTTCATGCATTCATCTCTAGTATATGTTACTGAACTGTCAATATATACTACTTCCTAGTTTATAGCCAGATCTAAGGCCATTTTTTTTTTGTTTTGTTTATTTGTGTATAAAAAAGAATGTTTCTTTTCCCATATAGTATCTACTCGGGTTGCACTTAATGCACTTAGAAGTGATTTTATTCTAATAATCTGAAATGACAAGTATTGTATGGGTTTTCTGTTGGCATTTAATAGGATTAAATCAGAAGTGAGATATCTTCTGAGAGGTGGGAATTAAGGATCATAAAAATAACATCTGAAATGGTTCTTAAATTGATATAAAGCTCAAAAAAAGAGTGCTAGGAAAAAAATCCAAGCAATGGGAACAAAGGAAATGTACTGTTCAGTTGTAAAAGAATGAAGGGTAGGAACAGGTGAAATAGAAATGGCAATGGACAGTTTTATGAGATCTGTTAATACAGGAGAGAAATGCCCTAAAGACTAGAAAGAGGCCACAGCAGTTCTCATATGCGAGAAAGAGAAGTAGCAAACACAACAGAAAGTTAGAGATCCATTAGTTTAACTTCAGCTTTGGGAAAAGCTTGGGGGCTATTTGTAGAGATCAAGTGTAAGAACCACCAAGAAAAGCACAGAAGAGCTGCACTTCATGTTCCCTTATCTTTCTTTCTCCTCGGCATTTGATATCTGCAGCTAAATTCTCCAATATGAATCATTAAAAATTAGACTCTTTTGCAGTTCTTTAGTAGCTGGAAAATTTGGATGGAGTTAAGGAGGAGAATCCATATTTGAAACAAATACCTAGGTAAAAAGTCTGCATTGTAATTAAAGAATCGATCTTATTTCACTGAGTGAAGAAAGCTGAAGGGCAAAGAGAACTGCTAAATATGAAAGGACTATATGTTACTGAGTTAAGTTTATGTAAGGTACTGTCCTTTGCATTTATACTCATGAACTGAAAGCATGAGATCCAGATGAACAAATAGTCCACACGAGTAAATTAAGAACGGGTAAATAACAAATTGTATGTTTATGTGCAGGAAAAGATGAAAAACTTTCTCATCTAACATGGGATGCAACAGAGCTTCTGAGAAACAAACCATTATTCTTGTCGGAAGGATAATTATTAGGGGGAAAATAAGTGAGGTTCACTAGACAAAAATGGGATTATTTCACCTTGCTAGGAAAGGATGTTGTTTACTGTAGGAGGATATTTGAGTCTAACATCAGAAGATAACTTTTCAAGGTGTGGCACTTACACAAATGTAGAATCTTTCAAGATAAGGCAATAAGTGCTACTGCACTCTGTGACTACAAGTTTGGGGACATTCAATCTGTGTGTTTCTCTCTACCATTTCTACGCAGGCAATAGAATAAATCTTAATCACCAATACAAAGGGGGCGGGGGGGAAAGAAGGGTTAGAAAACTGAACTAAAACTGTGATATTGTGTGCGTTTTCACTCTATCTTAAAAGAAACTTTATTATTTTAGCAAGATTGTGGAAGAACATGATCTTGATGATCTAGGTTTTGCATAGTTTTTACTCCAGATAACATAACTAGAGACTTCACTCTATACACAGTCAGACAAAAGGGTCTTGATTGCCATTTATAATTTTTCAGTAAGCTGTAATCCTTGTTAAATAGTCTTTCTCTTTAAAATTCCCCTTTAAAAAATAATTGCTCCTAAGCATTACTTAGGAAAATAAAAATATTTCCTCTAAGTTTTTTATTTACCCCATGCTATAGGTTTTTATTACCTATTTCAGGAAAATAACAGTTAAAATTAAATTGATTTGATGAATAATTGCATAAAAGCACAGGTAGTGCTTTTATTGTCTTCCTCCTGCTAGATTACTACTATGGAATGTGAAAAGTCCAACTAAAACTTCATCATGCTGTATCGTTTGGAACGTACATAATACTCTTTGCTCTCACAAGAAGGATCTATATAAATCAGTGGAGACTGAATGATCTTAAATAGCAGTAACATTATTCCTTCATCCGTACAGAGACTCTACAGAGGGCTGTAGGATGAAAGACATATGAAGAACATACATATGGATGCAGATTAAATTTGGAATATGATCAATCTTTTATGTTAGAACATTTTAATAATATCCCATCCTTTAGCTCAGACATAGTATCTGATGACAGACACGGTGCTAATCTCTTGTAATGAAAAGAAAATTATTTAGCTGTATTGCTTGCTGTGAACTATTGCACCGTGTTTGTTGCACCTTACCTCTTCCTAGTTCAACAAATCGATAAATATATATAGTTAAAGTTTACTTAGACTCAGAGGAGTCCTGGACCAGGTTTAAATGTGGAATTGTTTCATTTCTTGGTTGTTCTAGGCCTGTTCCAACAGCAAATGAGAAAGAACTCATATGGGTATTTATTCAGGGTCACTACCTGAAAATTTCCTCTGTACCTACTGTTCTCTCTGTTACCCCAGCCACGACGATTTTCTATCAGTGTAGAAAGATAAAGTAGCACATCAATACAGCAAATATCAGTTAAAAAACTCCCACTGATACATTTTGCTGCTTTTCAGCACCATGCAAAATAACTGACATGGAACTCCCTCTCCAGTACCTCCATTCCTTCTGGGTTTCATCCATAAGTAAAGGGCTCTATTTGTACTGTGATTATGGACAAACGTTTTCCTCAGGCTTGGGAAGAACAAAGACATAGTAGGAAGAACCTGTGTCTCTGCTTCTCTATTCATGCAAAGTTATTTCTTGATCATTTTTTGCTGGTTTTTGGATCCGTTCTTTTTCCAGATAATTTTTAATCTGCGTACACCTCTCTCTGAATTTCAGTCCACTGTCTTTTTGGAGGAACCTAAAGTTTCAGTACTAAATAATATGCAGTTCAGCACTAAATAAAAAAGAATTAACAGGCTAATTCAATCCAGGTATGAAAATGATTTTTTTTCTGTTCATTTATTAATTCAGACCTGCAGCAGTGTGTTAGGAATTATTCACATGCAAAAAAGCACATCATTAGAAAAATAAAAATTAGGAAGTTTTTAGTCTTTTGTATTAACTAGCAATGTGAAGTGGAACTAGCCTGAACAATTTCACTTTGAGATGGTCTTCTGTTCAGTAGTACAGTATTTCTCTTTGTACCAAAATATAACTATTTCAAGCACATAAACCCTCCCGGTTATGGTCACATCACAAAGCAGAGTCTGTCATACGTAACTCCCAGAACTGTAATAGGAGTTATGTGCTTCAGTGCCCCTGTATCAGTTAATGTGCATATGCAGAAATCAAACAGCATGAAAACAAGAACAGCTCTTGCTAGAGTTATTAAGGTTTATTGTTAATCTTTGTTCTTAAAACCCCCCCAACATTAAAAAAAGCATTTGCTGCAATATATGCAGTCAAAAATCCACTTTAAGTTTGACGAAATAGGATTTGCATGCCACTGTTAGAACCCTAGAGAATGCATTACATTATTCAGATCATATCCATTTTTATATTTGGTTATTTTTTTTGACAACCAGTTTGCCCAATATTACGAAGTTGCTGTCTTCAGTTACATGCAGAATGGCAATATTCAAGAGACATATCTCTTTCTATCCTTGTCACATCTAAGCTAAATCCCACAATGTATGCTATTCTAGTTTTCTGAGACTGAAATGAGAAATATACAGTGGTTATTTGGTATCTTCATATTTGTTATTACAATGTTCAAATCTCACCATCCTCATCTGTAAGGTTTTTCTTTGTTAGTTTTCCAGCTGAAGGTGTCTTTTTCATACCTTGTAACCTTAAAAGGCTCATTAAAATCTATGAATCCAGAAAGCAGGGCAATCAGAGTTGGTCAGCAAGCCTTCATCCAGACTGTGACACATAAATTAAGCATTAATGCACCTAAAGTACTAATATTTGGAGCAAGGCACTTTTCCAATACTAGTGGAAAAAAAAAGTTTATTCACGTTCCCAGAATATTTATACATTGGAATCCATTATTGAAAGTTCTGAGGATTATTCTGCAATTCTGGCACTGTCCTGCTCCCGTTCCTTGGGCTAGCTGTGCTCAGTGGCAAACTAGTAACTCTGCCTGCTCAGAGTGGTTAAAGAAGTAGTCTTCTTACCGGCTTCTTTAAGCAAATTTCTGTTGATAATATATGGCTTCATCCAAAACTCTCTGGATGCAGAATGAGCAGAGTTCTTTATTCTTGGTAATAGCAGCTACTCTGGCAATGGATAGCAAGAACTTCCATTACACTTCTTGGCATTTATTTGAACACAGATATAGTGTGTGGTCCTGCCCATGGGTCAGGGCAATCCCAAGCACAAACACAGGCTGGGCAAGGAGTGGATGGAGAGCAGCCCTGTAGAGAAAGACTTGGGAGTAGTAGTGGATAGAAAACTGTGAGCCAGCAATGTGCACTCACAGCCCAGAGAGCCAACCGTGTCCTGGGCTGCATCCAGAGCAGTGTGGGCAGCAGGTACAGGGAGGGGATTCTCCCCCTCTGCTCTGCTCCCATGAGACCCCCCTGCAGTGCTGGGTCCAGCTCCAGGGGCACCAATACAAGAAGGACACGGACCTGCTCAAGAAGGTCCAGAGGAGGCCACAAAGATGCTCGGGGGGCTGGAGCACCCCCCTGTGAGGACAGGCTGAGAGAGTTGGGGGGTTCAGCTGGAGAAGAGAAGGCTCCGGGGAGAGCTTAGAGCGGCCTCACAGGACTGAAACGGGCTGCAGGAAAGATGGAGAGGGACTCTTCATCAGGGAGTGTAGGGATAGGATGAGGGGTAACAATTTTAAACTGAAAGAGGGTAGATTTAGATTAGATGTAAGGAAGAAATTCTTCCCTGTGAGGGTGGTGAGGCCCTGGCACAGGTTGCCCAGAGCAGCTGTGGCTGCCCCCTCCCTGGAAGGGTTCAAGGCCAGGTTGGACGGGGCTTGGAGCAACCTGGGCTAGTGGAAGGTGTCTCTGGTGCTCAGTTGCGCTCTGGGCTCAAACCACAACAGTTTTGTTTTAATTTTTTTCATAAAAATATGTATTTGCTGATACTGTTGGAGAATGAAAACCAGCTGGGAAAAAAAAAAAATCTACAGTGATGATCAATGTAATTATGTAGTAATGCGCTAATTTTTTAAAGTTATTTCTTTGCAAAAAAAGTCTGTCTTGTTAACATTTCTAATACCATTTCCTACTAACAATTGTACTCCGGTGTTCACAAACTATTGGTAGCACCAAATCAAAGATATTAAAGGAAGTCAATGCAAGAACAAGTACCATGCATTTGAGTAAACAATGCACCTTCAATTGGCCAAACCATTAAAATATTTGATGCTGTATTTTGGGGTGGGGCATACTTGTTGCAACTTTCACTAACAGCATTTACAATAATATAATTTAACTCATTCTGGTTTGATCTCTGTGTAAGCAATTTACATATAATTTTAAAGTAGAAATGACTCCGATAACCTATAGAGCTCTGATTATATCCAGTGTCATTCCGTGTAATTACTGGATTATATACATGTTATTAACTTAGATCAAAGGATTCATTTAATGAGTCATCAAAACCCTTATTATTCCCTTCTTCCTGACTCATCTTGGTAGGTAAACTTTTTACACTGAGTTACTGTAGTTCCAACAAAACACTTGTCGCTGAGATTCTATTGTCTTTGCTTTCCAAGGACAAGCCAGAACCAAAAGGTTTATGACTAAACAAACAGGGAATAACATGTACCATGCAATATAAGGTCATTGCTTTATTGAAGGTTACTGGCGGCATTGTTAAAATGAGCACGAAATGTGAAGGGCTTGTTCACAGCACTAGAGTATAAGGTAAAAATATTTCTTGTTGCCATGATAATTATATTGCAAATGCTAAGGAAGGATTTTAGAGATAGGAATGAGGCTGACAGCTGTAGCTGGAGAGTGCTTGCTCCTGGTTTGTTAGATTGTTGCTCAGAACTGGGTGCAAGATACTAAGGTCTCAATGCCATACTGTTTTAAACCAGGTGGGTATAGTCTCTAAACTTTACTGCCTTCCCATGCTAACTAGTGGCTGGTGTTAATTCAGTCTTAAGGTGCCTGTTGACAGCTCCAGAGAATCTTCCAAGCAGCTGTGGATTTATGATATTGGGTGATGCAAAAGACAAATTCATCTATGTTTATGTTGGTTTTAAGCCCAGAAAATCAGGCATTTGAGCTCTGATATCTCAAGTTTTAAAATAAATTTGGTACTTGAAGTCATCTTTTGAATTCTTTTCTCTGTAACAGGTTGGAGGTAGAACCAGCACAAGCAAACTATAGTGCAGAGCAGAACTAAATAGAGATCGAGTCTTCATATTACCTGAATCCAAACAATCAAATTCTGATCTAGTTTGCTTTATACAGCAGGAATGCCTTCACAGCTCACTCTGTTTATGGTTGTGTTCATTTAACGCTTCCTTTTCCTTCCCCAGCTTTTTGGGTACCCTCTCCCTAGTTGTAATTAATCCTTTAATTCTTCATGTTATCTTTCTTCCTTGTATTTGGAATCCTTATTTGTCTTTCTTCTGTACCCGTGTGTAATCTGTCTTCTCAAAGTAAAATGACAAGGTATTGAACATTACACTGAAAATTGTATTTTCATGACACAATTACCTGGATGTCATGTTGAATATGTCAACAACTGGAGGCCAAAATGTCAAAGGTGTAAAGGTGTAAATAGGCATAACTATCCCAAGAGCTTTACAAGGCAAGTCCTGGAAACTATGCTTATAGCTATGATTTGTGTTTAACTACCAAGTGATATCCTAAAGGATACTACTTAAGTTTAATTAAGTTGTATTGTTGGAAAAAAAGGCTAATATCACAAGATATATTCTGGGACATACTGAAAATCCATGCATATTTTCCATCTTGGCTAAAGGAATACTTCTGGACTGTCAAACACTATCCAATTCAAGAAGGAGAGCCAGGTGGTCCGGAGTCTAGAAGTTAGTCAGTTAGTTGATGATATAGACTGTTGACAAAATATTGGTTTGCTTTAATAAAGAAAAAACACATGAACAATGGGAGATTTTTCTGCCAGAGGCTACAGGAGCTGTATGAAAACACTGCTTTTCACGTGCACTAGGATAGGACAAGGAGAGCTGAATTTCAGCTGCAACAAGGGATTTTGTGTTAGTAAGAAAAAATTTCTGAATATTAGGGCTGAAATCTCCACCATTAGTCTTTAAAAACAAACAAACAAACAAACAAACAAACAAACAAACAAACAAAAAACCACAAAGCCCCAGTTTAAACAATATTAAATATCTCCTAGCAAGGACATTCACAGCTGATGCTGCCTGAGGAGCACAGGCCTGATTTAGCAGACATTTCAAGGCTTCTTTCAGATTCACTTCTGTAGAGGTGTCTGTTGCTGGAAAGAACTCAGAGGCACTAATACATCTTTGTTTGCCTAATGGTTGCCCCAAACATTAATCTTTATATTAAGAATGTTAATTCCCTCATGAGATGTGTTGCTGAATGAGAACTTCAAACTTCACACTGATAATGATATTACTTGATTATTCCTTGCCACTTCTGAACTACTACTTATTACAGCTACGTTGCAGCCAGTTCATTGGCTGCTATACTTATTGTACTAACCTGATAGGTCATAGTCATTCATGCACTGAAGTCAAAGGAGTCATCTAATTCATTGTGCAATAACAGAACCTGACACTGCATATTTACAAGTTTTATGTCAGTAGAAGGTGACTGCATCTGGTTATTATTCACATTAGATGGGTTATGACCTTTAAGCTAGCAGGCAAAAATATCTTGTGGTACTGCACTTAATAACGGGCTTTGTAGAAGTGCCACAACCTGCCAAAAAAATCAAGATGAAAGGTAAGTATCCAAAGTGAGGTGTCCAGATGAACAATGATGGCAATCTGTGTGTTTAAAGAACCTAAATTAGACGCTTAGCACCCTAAAATGTTAAAGTTTCTCAGATTTGATTAGGACACGTGAAAATTATGGGTTCCCAGCATTTTGTTTTTAAAAAGGTCTTTATTTAGGTTACCAGTGAAGTGCATAGAACTAATTTTAACCACCTGGCTTTCGATATTTAAATCAAATTATAATTAAACGTCAGTCTACTTGCCCATTTTCTGCAAAAGGGCTTTATTTTTCATAGTTAGATCATAAAAAGTTAACAACTTTCATTTTCTGTGCTCTTCCCATTTCAGTAGTAATCTGATTAAGAACTTTTGTCTTTCTCTATGAGAATTAATAAATATATTTATTTTTTATATATCCATCATTACTATATAAGTGAATTCTATTGAATTTGTATTGTGCTGTTAATAAAAAACAGTATGTCAAGCCTATCTTTGATAAGCTTATAATTATTTGATTAAAAGATGTGTTCAACATCAAACTAGTATTTCTTTCTTTTTCATTTTCCATTTTGTTCCACTCAATATTTAAAAAAAAATGCCAGAAAATCACAACATGTGAATAGAAAGGTCAAAGTGTAAATTTATTTCTATTTAAAAGCTGTGGTATTGATTTTATTATGTGTGTGAATACAGATGGCTCTGTTCTTTACCTGCACAAGAATATGTTATTGGGTTGAGCTCGTTAGGTAACTGTGTCTAGTTAAAAGAAAAAAGCTTTTTCCTGGAAAATGTCAGTGTTAGCAAAGTGTTCTGCAGTGATTCAACCTAAATTGAAATGATTCATTATATCAAAATGACACAAGACACTTTTTAAGTGATTCAAAACAAATGTATGCTGCATTTTCTTAGCTTATGTGTGATCAGGATTGTAACTCAGAACCCCAGAACTGAGGTTTTAGACAGAAAAGAGGGATTATTTCAGGTGTATCATAAAAGATAGTCTCACCTAGCTTACAGGATACAATGGGATGTCATGCTCCCTACCTGAAAATGGATCAAAGTCTACAAAAGATATTTTTTTCCAGTTATTTTTCTACAGACACCTCTAATGTCAAATTTTCTCTAATTTTAGACTGAAAACACCTTTTGTAAAGTAAGGAGTAGGGGAAAGTCCAGAACTTACCAAATTAATTTCTATCCCACTTAAAATAGAAAAGCTTATGAAAATGAAAGAACACGGGCATGCACCATAGACTGGCATACTTTTGTGAAGCTGTTATCACTTTACTTCAGAATATCTCTCAGCTGCCATGTCCCTGAACTCACATTTTATCTCTGGTGTAGATGCTGGGCACAGTACTGCTTTCTTTAATGCCTCTAGCAGTCCTCCCACTGAGGTTATTCAGACTGGGGCATGTCACTTCCTACATAGAAAATATGTGGTGATAACAGAGTAATTAAATATTTTTTCAAACGTCTTTGCTAAAAAGTGCAGATTCTTCCTCATACCAAAGAAATCCTAAGAGGCAATGGGACAAGTCTGGAACTGCATACAGGTATTTCTCATAGCACATTATTATTATCGAGTCCCTGAAACAAAAAAAAGATTCCACAGTAGTCACACACTGTGTCAGCAGCAGATTGCCATTTCAACTGTAGACTACGGACATGGAGTAAAGCTATTATTTGTTATTGACATTCCTAAGGAAAAAAAAAATTCTGCTCACTGATTCTGAAACCTAGCTGAAAATTCATGCACAGTGTTGCTCAGGATTGTATAAACACTGTGGAAATAACAGAACAGCATTTGGAAAAGCAGAGACTAATTAAAGAGAGCCCACGAGGTCTCAGAAAAGGCAAGTCACACTTCAGCAAGCTTTTGAGACAATCTGAGAAGATGGCCATGCAAGGCTTGCACTTTGTATTCTTACACGTAGATCAAGAACAAGCAAAGTGACAAGGCTCCACATCAGCTGGCTTCTTTGGATTAGGCCCTGAATAATGAGACTGATATGAAGTGTTGCCAAAACCTCAAGCTGTACGAAGGGGAAAATAAATGGATTAGGAGTTAAAAACATATGTTTGGCTGCCTACCCTTCACAAAGCTCTGGGGCACTGTGAGAGACTGAAATGTCAAACGACTGTCTCAAAGCTTGTCTGTGTCTGTGCAGACCTCCAGGACAAGCTGCGGCCTTTGGATTAGTCTAAGGAATGTCACCCAAGGAAGCAGGAGTGTGTGGAAGGACGCATGCACACGCACACCCCTTGCAGTTGCATTCTCAAACTCCTTACATAAGCCTCAACGGGAGAGACAAGGACTGAGTGAAACCAAATGTTTATCTCTGGCTCCATCGTGTAGCCATTTGTGGCTCTATGTGGAGGCCAGACCCCATGCATGCATTGCTAATGAACTGACAAGAGGAGAGCGTTTCTGCCCCAGAAGTGGGATGATTGCTCGAGAAGCATGAAGTCAGCAAAAATCTGTGGGACCACAGGAAAAACTAAAGGTGGGCAGATACGCTCATCAGCTGATATGATGCATTTAAAAAGGCAACAGAAAACTTTGCTCTGTGTGCACCCACCACCGCTGCTAGATCCATGTGCACCCACCGCCCAAGAACTGGAGGCTGAGGACCAACGGGACGCCGCTGGATCCCTGGCGGTGACTGTTCTTGCAGCCCCATCCCGCATCCTTGCTTTATTTCTGCCTTTTCCTTTCATTCTGTCCTATCACTACACCTCACTTTTAATAACAAAAACTGGTTTGGGTGGATGGCATTTGACCTTGTTTCTGTCTTAATCTCGCTCTTGAGATTGTATCAACTTCCCCGAAATTGGATCGGGACAGGCAGAAAGTAAAACGAAGATATTGAGTAAGATAAATGATGGTGCAATGTTTGACACTGCACCACAAGTCTGGTCAGAAAGAAGTATTCAGAGGATGAGTGCAGCACGAGAGAGATTATGTGTCCTACAAACAAACTCCATCCTATCCCAGTGCATTAAACGAGAATATCAGTTAACAGTACTTATGTTCCAAGTATTTTTTGGAAATGCACAAAAGAGCATAATGCCTGCTGATCGTTTATGTCTTCATTCACCACTGTTCTCCAAACTAGTGCTTTTTATACAATTTAGCATTGTTCCTGTGCTAAGCCTTACTCAGCACAGTTAGGGAGATCATCTCTTGTTAATGTAGTCTGTGACTTACAAATAAATGCAAATTTTTTTTCAGTACATGCCAGTGTGTGATAGGTCTAGGTAATATCCCATGGTGATTCCAGAGTATCTAAGAACAGGAAATACTTGGATTTCCTTGATTTTGAGCTTCAGGTTCATACGACTTTTGACATTTTTCACAACATCGCTTGGTGTTGAGTTGTACCTTTAAATACTTAACAGCTTTGTTCAAGTGGCAAACTCTTATCCTTGGCTCTCACAGAAAATGTTAATGTGTTAAGGACAGTCCTGAGTCCCAGGCAAGGGTATGAACAAGGAGACTTGGGGCAGGATGTTAGATGTGGAGGAGAGCTGCTGTTCACTAACAAAAGCCCTGTTCCAGCAGCTCCCTGCTTGCTCCATCAACGCACAGCTGGTCTCCAACACCTCACCTCCTTCACAGAGTACAAGTTTATAAGCATAAACTGGGATGCTTCAGCCTTTTCTGCTGCAGCCTGTGCAAAGTTCCCTCACACATGCTGGCCAGCATTCCCCTCTCCACCAAACATAAACCTGCTCTTTGTCAGATAGTCCCCCTGAGGCCTATCAAACATGTACTGCAAGGGTAATGTTTTGTAAGTGAGGAAGAGAGTAAAAACAGAGGGAAGCAAATGTCAACCAGCAAATAGAAATGGAAACACCTGTTTGGCAGTGAGGAACAGCTGTACATATGCAGCTGCCGCTCCCTCTCCATAAGCATCGCGTGCTTGCTGCTTTACTTAAGGTTGACCAGGTTCTCCGTAGGCCTGTAAGATTTACTTGATGCTATTTAGAAAAGGAGGCTCCGTCACCCTGTGGATTTATTCAGCTTTAATCAGAACTTCTATGGCAAATAGCAGACCTATAAAAGTTGTATCTATTTTTTAATGTTATTTCTTCTAGATAATAGTTTTGAATGGAAAGTTTTCTTTCTACTGATCCTTAAAGTAAACTGTGGATGACTTTTAGAGAATGATATGAGGCTCAGATATTATTTTTTGTTATCTTCTACCTGCATTTACCCTTTTAACTGACCCTGCAAGCAATGTCTTTCATGCAGGAGCTACTTATAGTGATCGTGCTTGTTGGAATCTACGTATGATCTTCATTTTTAGAGTTTGTCTTTTTTTTTTTTTTTAATAGGAAATTCTCTTAGAAAATGCAGTTTCACTGCAATTGAAATGCATTCTGGGTTATTTCTGTAACCACTCTGATTACAATACCTTATTTGAAATTAAGCATACATCTTTTCTACATGCGGGAGAGGTCCCATTCCTCAGTCATATGCAGGAGAGCATCCAGTTCACAGTATAATTATGAGCAACAGCTAAGAACCAGCAAACTCTATTGCACTGAAACATGAAGTATAGAAAGTATGAGAAGAGAATACAGGTTTTGTAGGGATATGTAAGCTGAAAATAATTGTGTGCAAGTTGAGTATAGATGTCTAGTCATGTAGTAAACCATGCAGAATAGCTTACTCAAAAAGGAATTAACTGCTGTTGAACTCTAAGCCACCACTACTAATTGTAATAACCAATTCATAACCAGCCTGCCTGTCTCTGCATTTTTTTCTTTCTTGTAGCATAGATATATCATATGCTAGCAATAAGTAATTAGCTGAAAGATAGGTTATCTTTGATAAAATTCAGACAGTTGAAACATATAGGCATCAGTTAATTTTGCCATAACATACTGAAAGATAATTGGAAGTTGGGAACATATGGGACAATGACTTTAGGGCATTCAGTTCATATGAAATTCAGCATTGATATATTCTGCTCCAGAAAAGGTAAAAAATTAAATGTGGGAAGCATTTTTTTTTATCCAGAAAAAGGTCAATCCTCTATTACAATGGTAAAGAACAGAGTGATCTTTTGTAAAATGTATTATTGGCAGTGCTTTCTTCCATTTGTGGCTGCCAACTTTTATGACAGTGTACATAAAACCAACTGTAAAAAAATCTTATAATTAGAGTGCTCATCATCTTGCATTAAAAATTGGTACAAAAAAATAAATCCCTTTAGTGGATAGCACTTAACTCCAGTTGACAGTAGTCTCAGTCCTACATGTTTTACTCATAACTTTAATGCTAGTGACGTCAGTGACTTTTGTACAAGGCCAGCAGGGTTTGCCCTGAGTGGGGTTTGCTCAGAGGAAACAGACATAAAGAAAACCTTTACCTTTAAGGAAAATTGTATAATCCAAGAAAAATCTCTGAACTTCCTATTAAAGAAAGTTTGGTTGTTTTGAGGGTTTTTTTTCCTGTGAAGGAAACATGATCAAATACCCTTTTATAACTGTATACTTTGGGTATACTGAAATACACTGAATTGTAGCCTCCTGTCCTTGTTTTGTATACCATTTAGCAGGCAGTCCTGTATAAACATTCCTCCAGCATGCACACCTCCAGTGAAGTGTAGTGCTCTGCATGGCATCCTCAGCTCAGGGGGAAACTTCTCTGCATCACGCTTCAGTGGTTTGTCACAAGAAAATGTCCCTCTCTGAAATCCTACCAGTCTACTAATTGGGGGCATGGTGTGCTTTTTAGAATGTGGTCACTGCCAAAAAAAAAATGAAACTGCCCCATGGCCCCTACTGGGAAATAATCAGAAGGGGAGGAAAGGGAAGAAAAACATGACATTGCTCTGTGATGATGCACTGACACAACTTTAGAGTGGCTCTGTTGAAAGAGCTCCTTTGCTGGCCACAGTATATCCCTGGAAAAGAAAACCTGCTTGTAGAAACCTACACCTTTGCCTGAGGAATGTTAACATGTTTGGATGGATATCTCGAGAGAGCTCCTGAAGTTTGTGATCTGCAGTTTGCTCTGCTCTGCTACACACCTGCAACTGTGAGCTGCTCCTGCCCGCAGCCCCTGTGCATGGTCCTCAGGTACGTCCCAGCTGGCTGTTTGCCACCCAGCCTTGTGCGGAATGCTACCTGTCTTAAAATGCTTTGCAGATAGGTTGTAAAACCTCTTTCCTTTTTCACCTTGCTAAAAAAAAGTCAGCAAAAGGATCTGCTCTCAGCCTTGTATCTTTCCAAGTCAGCATCAAATTTTGCAACATTAGGTGCGTTGAGAACACCTCTTTATTTACATCTGTTCTTGATTGTCTCTAATTTCTCCAGGCTTACCTTAAAAATACTTTGCATTCAGTAGCACAGTTTCTGTGCCATTTATTTACCATTTCAATAAAAACAGAAGAAAGACAACCGTGAGAATTAACAGCATGTATTGTTTCTCTAAGACAATTCTTGTAATTAATATGTTAATTTCCAAAAATATGACCAAACCTATATTAGCCACCAGTATTACCATATGCTTCTGGGAAGAAAATAATTATCAAATTGTTTAAGAGTCTTCTGGGAAAGGAGGATAGAAGATCTGATTTAAGACAGCATGATGTCTTGAGAAAATTACACTATGTCCCTGTCATATTTTTATCTATTATGGTGCTGTCTGCTGATGCATTTCCAGTTGAAGAGTGATATAATTTATCATGCAACTAGAGATCTTCTGAATTATGGCTAGTTAATATCAGTAAGCAGAACATGAGAATCTGCTGAAATTGTGGCGGAAAGCTAACCACTAGCTAAAGGTGGAGTTGGTCCTGTCAGACCTACTTGTATGTTATTACCAAACCTTGACATTAGTTGTGGGGTTTTCCTTTCTTTTTGGCAAGGGAATTTGGACAAAATTATTTGATAAGATTTTTTTTAAAAATTGCACTATATTCTCTCTGTACTTCTGTATATTGCAATCCAGCCCAATTTTGCTTGTCATTGCTGCATGTTAAAAGATCCAGGATCTCTCCAAAGGAAAGATCATCAAGGCTGACATAAGCCTCCCTCTGGGCTTCTGTAGCCCAGATAACCTTAGATATCTTCTGCTGATTCAGACTCTTGTGATGATTATTTCATCTTTTCTCACTCTGGAAACACACACATTTCTTGTCTAAACTATGGAGTGTAAAGAAGCAGTGCAGAGATGCCATATGCTGATGAATCAATGTGAAAAGAGTTTGGCAAACTATAGCTTAGTTTAAAGAGAGGAGGCCCTTTCTAGGCATTTAGGCCCTTCAAAGTTCGGGTATTTCTCTTCAAATGGGGTGGGAAAGGTGTGTACTTGTTTTCCAGATTTCATGAGGATCCTCTGCTATTTTAAGACTTTCAGTTCCTCTGCTTTTTTATTTAGAGCAAGTACAAAAACATTCATTTCCCCCTTCTTAGTGTCATTAACATTCTGGCTAAGGAAGCCCAGAGGAGCAAGTTAGGTAGGATCTAAATATATAGACTATAGCTGTATCGGCAACTCCAGCTCTTTGTTTCTTATAGATAGATAAAAAATTCTTGCAGAGACTAGCCAAAGAAAAAGCTAAAATTATACTCTGAAAGAATATAAACTTTTGAGAAAAATCTCATAAAAATAGTCTGTAACCATGTTGTGGTTTTTTTGCACGGCTACTCAAGCAGAATATTTTCTAGCCTTTTGTTTCTGTGAAACTGCACTAGATATGCTGAAAGCCTGGAGGCTGCCTCTCAACTGGCATGGGGAGTATTCTTTCACATGACTTGATATTTTGTAAGAAGAATTTGAAAGGAAAAAAAAAAAAAATGCACTGCAGGCCCCCAAGAGTCAAAAATCAAAGAATGTTGTATTAAAGCTGGATGAACATTTGTTGGAAAAATATCCCTCCCATATAGTAAGATAGGAAATGTTTATTCATTCTGATTTATTTTGTGTGATTGTGCACTCAGAATTTTAATTATCCCAAAAGTTCTGAAAAATCAGGTTGTTCTGTTTTCCTGATGAAGCAGTCTGACTTTTCACATGAAGCCCATGACACTTAGTATTTTAACGTCTTAAGTATTAATACTAAAATGTTTAAAGTCTAATGAACATTGTTGTCTCCCAAGCAACTGTTATATTTTTTAAAGAATATATTCTGGATTTTTTTTTTCTGAAAATTGTATCTATACAGCTTAGATACACATCGTTCTAAAAATCTAAGAGGCTTGTCCACTGGTACAAAGGCAATGTTATCAATTATAAGCAATTTGTTCCCTGCTCAGCAAAGCAGAATTAGACAAAATTTTCTTCTATTAACATTGTCTAAATACTATGGTTAAATATGGGTTCAGCACTGATATTGATGAAAGTCTGTTATGGGCCAGAGCGTATTCCTGAACAGTATACTGAAGAAGCTTATAGTTTACTCTAATTTAAGGGACAAGATGAAGAGATTTTTCAATTAGGCAACATAGTACTATGTGTAATGATGCACTTCATCTTTTTTTTTCATAACTGAGGAGTTTTTGGCACTTGCATTTTGAGCCTATGATATTTCCATCAGATCCTGGTCTCTGATACCAGTGACTTCAGGTCGCTATGGATCAGCTGAGGCAACTACAAGGAATATGGACTGAGGACAGTCAAATCCCACTAACTTTGCTCTTACCAGGAAAATGGTCTACACAAACCTGTCTTGCACCATGGCTATTTTACCATCTGTGGATTTAATATTGCAAAATGGCAGCTTGCTGCATTGTTTATAAGCTGGCCCACTGAGCAGATGGAAGCAGAGAGATTTGTAGATGTTTACAAAACTGAGTTCATTTTAGAAAACATGAACAAGTTCAAGTCCCCATTAGTAAATTTGGGCCGATAACATCAATGCTTTTCCAATGCATTTTAAAAAGTATTATATACAACATAATTAAAATATAAATGGAGTCAGTCTGAATCATCCTTTGTAAAATGTCAGTAGTTCAAAACCTAGCATAATACATTTTTATCTGTATTCAAACATAGTGAAGTGCCTTATAACTGTGTGAAAATTGTCCTTTATTATATGCCATTTCAGGAAAATCTCTAGCTCACAGAGTAGATTTATAGCAATTCTCAAACACATAATCCCAGATAAACCATGCACTGCAAAATACAGAATGAGTTAATTTAGGGACCTTGTATACATTTATCATAAAACAATTAATATTAAATAAACCAACTCATAACATATTTCTAAAATCATTTCACTCTTTTTACAGGAATTGAACAAATAATACTCCAAAAGACCAACTTGAACAAAGAGTACTCAGTATCAAAGCACAAGGCAGTCTTGTTTGCAAAATGAAAGGGTTAAGATTATTGGACAAATGTAATGTGATTTGATTAGTTTTAGCATCAGGGGGTACTTCATCACAGATAGTGAATGGCCTTAGGTGCCTACTATTTGTTTACATGTTCATTGCATTCACTATGACAACTTCTGTGAGAGCATAATGTATTGTCTGTATACAAGTTAATGATATCATATTTCCAAAATCACGTGTTCAGGATATTGTCTTCAGAGTAAAAGAACATACTGTTAAAGTATTGCTTTTCAAACTGTTATGTATTGGTGCTGATTTTAAATACTGAAACAGCTAAATTTCAGTTTCCTAAAAAAACCTGCTAGAAAATTTCTATCTTTTACTCCATAATAAATCTTGAAGGAAATCTACACATTCTTTAGAACCAGAGTCCACAAAGAAACACCCTGACTCTTAAATTACAAAGATATTACAGGATGCTTTTGCATTGGATTAAGGTAGTGTTTGTACCATGGTTTGCTTAATTTACTGATTCGGTGTGATAAAATGATAACACCTTCTTTTTTGAGTTGAGCTGTGATTGTGCTGAAAATATGTTACAACATATAACTGAAGTCTAGATTCACTCTTTGAGAATATGTGGTGGACATGAACACAACAAGAATACAGTCCAAACTTAAAACTTGACTGTACAAACTGATTTTAGATATGAACAAAGTGTGCAAAACTGGTGTGCCGCATTATCCTAATCAGTTTAACTTTATTGTGGAAAATGAATTTATGATAATATACCACAGAGTCATTATGCATTTGACCTTATTAAACTGGAGTAGAAGCAAATTTTATACCATTGACCTTAACCTTGGCTCACTGTGTAGATGAAAGAAAATAATTGCACTAGTAAAAATAATAAAACGACTGCACGCAGCTCTGCAAATTGAATGGACCTTGGCTCAGTGCTATTAAGAATTATTTAGCCTATAAAAATGGAGTTTTGTAATTAACAGTGAACAGGGATGGGAGAAAAAAATACTAGTCCACTGGCTATCTTTAAGCAAGAGTAGATGGATGCAACGGTATTAGCAGCTGGTTGTTATAAATATTGAGATTGGTTTTAAAGGCTGGGACAGAAGAAATGCATGGCAGGGTGGAGATGGAAATTATGGCTAGAGGCCTAGAATGAGGTGGTTTTGTAATTCAAATGAGACCAATAACTAAGGAAATCCTAACTATTATTACAATTAAGAAAATGGAGTTATTGAGACCTGCCGCCTATGGGACTTTGGTGGAAATTTGTCTTAGGCACTGTAAAAAAAAACGACTGGAAAGGTGCCTTCCCCTTTCTTGTTGCAGAAGTGACAAACCAGCAGCTCCAAGACCCAGAAAGCCTACTGCAGGGATTGCCATTTAAATGGCACAAAGTTTCCTGAGGCCACTTGAGATTTGAATTTGAACCTATTATTCAACAAACATAATATGTTGCATGGTTGTTGTTTTTTTCTCCCTCCAATAGCTATTCTTTCTTCCAGAAGGGATAAAGAGTCAAGTTCTGCTTTGTCCTATTAATTTAATTAGTATTGGATCGATGTAATTGAGAGCAGAATTTGTCCTGTGCTGTTTAAATTAAATAAGAGCTACATCAGGCTGATTTTTTCATATTACAGTGCATCTTCATTACAACATCATTTAATTCCGTCTGATTTCAACCCTTTATTCCTTTCCTCATGCCGAGTATCACTCTGACACCATCAGGTAGGTCATTTTACTGCTTCTTTCACAGAATTTGGCTATTCCCAAAAGAAAAAAAGCACACAAAAAACAAGAGGGGCTGGGGGGACCTTGATGAACATTTCACATTTTGCTTTTGATATTAATGCTGCAGTAAGAACTACAAGATTTCATTACTAACACAAGCATGCTGAGAATATTTTTTGTGGCAAAGCGATGCCACACAATGTTTACTGCCCAGCTGTTAACATGAAAGCGGGACACATTGGCAGTGTAACCAATACACAGTTGGCCTTCTTTGCTAGAGTGGTTTCATGCCAAACACATGAAGTTTTAATTATAAGCAGTTTGAAATATTTATGCTCTTTGCATTTCCTTATTCTTGTACAGAAACAAGATTAAAGTTCTTTTGAAATGTGATGACAGGAAGTATTTGATACCAACACCATGCAATTGTGGTGCCTAATTAATTAGTCTGTGTGAATATTTGTGTTGCCGGGTTTTCTATTATTGTATTTTCTGCTTAGTGATACCTTAAGTCAAAAAGTGTCATTTCTCAAAAAGACCTGAAAACAATAATCCTCCCCCTTTCCTTCCTTACCTCTCTACCTCAGTCCAAAAAGACAGTTTGGTCCATTACGGGAAGCAAGCGTCACTGCCTAAGCGTGGTTTCTGGAATGAGATCCACAGCTCTGAGTGAGTCACTTAAGCATCCCCTTCAATGCATATGTTTGACGGTACATTTAGCATCTAAGGCCCTTTTCTGCATTTGAACACTCACATCAGTTCTTATAAAGGCTTAGTTAAGCTCACTGCTTTTTTAACATCACAGCTGACAGTGGTTCCCTTTGTTATAAGACTCTGTGGTTAGCACAGATGCCCACAGATAGGACATGGGTCTTATGCCCTGGTCAGTCTTGACGCTCTCCTGTATGCCAAAACAACTAAGACTCACTGGCTAGAAAAAGTGAAAAGAGGAGAAAATTATATTCTAGACCTGACTAGGAGATGAGACATGCATTCTACACCGAAACATTTCTGGGTTTGTGGATTATTTTTTTTTTTCCTTTAATCTAACAACAATCTAAAGTAAAATATAGAAAAATGTTCTCACCTTTTCTGGAGAAATAACTGGTCATTGGACTGATGTGTGTGTATGTATGTGTGTATGTATGTATACATATGTGCACACACACATATGTGTACGTACATGTACATATATATGACCTTTTCCTGGTTTTTTGAATGGTGCCACTTCTGAAGCTCACTCTCATAAGTGCCCATCAGGGGGGCTCTGAGTCTGCCTGCTGCATCAGACCCAACAGGGAAACTAAATGGAAAAAAAACCTTAGGTGCACAGATCATCGTAAATTCAGCAGGACTTTTGAGGAGTGTTATTGAAGTTTTGTACTCAGATCCTTTCATGTATTTGAACTCTCATCTTTACAATTGCTCTGATTTTTCAGAAGAGTACCAGCAGCTGAAAAGTGATTCTTCTTTATTTTTTTCCCTCTAGTAACATGTTCCTAGTCTGAGAGAACGGATCAGTGCTTTCTGATGGGTACACCACAGTGTCGTCTAAGATGGGGAAGGAAAAATGAGATGAGCAACAGGGACTTGTGGTGGTATCTGGCAATTGTTGGAAAAATTTGCTTAGACATGGAATTTAGGAAAAAAAAAAACAAAAAAAAACCAAAAAACCCCCAACAACAAACATGGATAGATGTGTAAATTAACAAAGACTTGTCTAATTCTGTGTTGTGAACGGAAGCTTGTGCAAGACGGAGAATCCACCACTGCACAATTAATTACATCATGTAAGTTCAGTAGCAGTCCCATTTTCTATCCTTCATTAAAGTAACATCAGAAAAGTGTCTGCACTGCAGACTGAAGTGTACTGTAGACATACCTGAGTTTTAAATGAGTTGTCTTGGATACTGGGAGTCCTTGCAAAGATCAAGGTAAATTAATCTTCCTGATCTCTGTTTTGTCATGGCTATGCAGCTCTCATTACCCAGGCTAGCTCAAATAACATTAACTTGGGTATCTTCTAACTACACTGTTTTCCATATTTCAGATACATGCAAAATCAGTTTGTGTTTTTCAGTCAACCAAGAAAAAGCCAGCTGCTTAGGGTACAGCCCAATCAAAATGTTTCCTATCCTTGCAAGTCTCACAACACCTCTTCCCCAACTTTGTCCCACGCTGCATGCAGTAGTAACACTGCCTGGGTGTTTATCAGGTTTTCTGAAAGTTGCTGCCTGATAAGCATAGTTTTGTTCTGGTTTTTGTGTTGTTGGTTTTTGGTTTTGTTTTTGTTTTCTGACCAGTATTTCAGTACTACCGTGTCCCTAACAGCTGAACTCCCCCTCAATTTACCTTGTACTCTAGATCTTCTACAGATTGCAGGATTTGATGATCTCCCAGCCATCTTACCCCATGCCTTACTCTGGCTCTGAGCCTGGATGTCCCTGGACATCCAGTGTCACAAATGGGATAGACAGACTTCTTGACAACCCACTTGATTAGCATGGATTTGAGTATTTTAATTTGGGAGAGGAAAGAAGAACAATGTTTACAGATTCACTTCTAGACTTTTTTTCACTGACTCAAGGCTAAAAAATGGAACAGTGAACTGGCTAAATAAAACCAAAAACACAGTGAGCATGAAACAAAAGAATCAAAGAGAAAGAGGGAAAAATACCAGCAGAAACTGGTAAATAGAGTTTACCATTAACGTGTTAAAAAATATGTTTTTATTTCATATGTACCCTCATATAATTGCCATGGTATCCAACTAACCGCAGTGCCTCAACCTAAAGAATCACCTCTGCACTGTGGCTTTTCTTGCAGTAAGACTGTACTTCCTGCATAACTCTCTGTGCAACTGGGTGACCAATCCCATCTGTGATTATTTGATGATTTCTTTATCTCACAAGACCCTTATCTCATAGGCTTTTTCTGGCCCATAAAAAGGGTTTTTTCAGTGCTAATAAGTAACTTCTTTTTCTACTGCCGTCAAACATTTTTATTTTTATTTTTGTTACTTACCTCATGTGAAAAAAAAGTAAGTGGCTTTATTGGAAAAAGGCTTACAAATGCTAACATCTTTTCTCCACCAGAAAGATTCAGAGGACCAATTAATGATATACTTCTCTCTAATAAAAGATAGTGCTGTATAGCTCCATAGAACATGTTCCCAACCCAGAACTGTGAAGCCCAGTTGTCTGGGGAAGGGTAGGAATTAGTCAGAGGACATTAATGAACATTTATAAGAGCTGTAAGCAATGCTATACACATGACATTGAGTAGGTTGAGCATCTGACTAAAAAAACCAACCTGAACCCCTTGGACTGATAATCAGGATGTTCTTATTTCCTCATACAGGTTATATCCTAATGCATCTTTCCTCCTTTTTTTGTTTAGTTGTCCAAATATTTAAAATGAGTCCCAATCTTTCTACTTTATGGCAAAATAATTATTTAGAACCTCATGAGGCTTGATAAGCTCGATTCTCTGTAGCCAGCAGTCCGTGCTCCATGACTCTGGTAGCGAGTTATTCTCTAGAGTTAGAGCCTTTCAGGTAGGAAGCCCAATTAGAGGGTTTCCTAAAGGGCTTGATGTGCTTGAGTACCCCACGATGTGAAAAGTCTGGTAATTCCTGTGGTGCTAAATCTTTCATTGTGATCTTTTGGGGAAGAAAGAACAACTTATCAACGAAATGATGCTGACCTTCTGCCTTGCAGGAAACCTCACAGATGATATACTCTCAGTAGGTGAATGGATCCTCAAGGTGAAGAAACATGTCCCTTATCAAGATTTAAGACTTTAATAAGTGCCCCTTTACAACCATTTTCATAATTTTCGGCCTCTTTCTTTTAATTAAAACTCCATTTGCTATAGGTAGCTGTTTAAGTCTTGCAGATTGCAATATTTTGTCAAAAATCATTAATTCGTACCACAAAAATATGTTCTGTAATGTCTTTCATTCAGCTTTCTTATATTTCATAATGCTGGCACAATAAGACACAATAAAACATGATACATTGCTTGTTCCTGTACCATAGATGTGAAAGCAGAATGGAATGAATATGAAAGACACTGTAAGCAAGATCATTGCAGAAAAGCCTGAGGCTCGTAATTTCTTAGTGTTTTTGCTGTAAAGATTCATAAAGTTTGATTTTTTAAAGACTACTTTTTCTGGTTTTTTTTGTTTTTTTTTTTTTTCTCTTTCTCTCAAATCTGTGAAAGTTTTTCCTTTCAAACAATGCCTGATAATCTGTGTTGCTTCAGCCTTTCAGGCTATCAAAAAAACCTGTGGGTGTAATAATGCCTTATACTTTTCCAGTGGGATCATCACCAGGAGCAATTTTTCACATGCTTCAGTCTGCGCTGCTGCATTAGTATGGCAGGCATTTAGTTACTGCCAGTTGAACAGAAGTTTTATAAATTGATATCCACTAGGTCATAGACTGAAATTGCTAAATTATTTCATATCAAATACTTATTAGGTGATAGTGATTTTGGGTCATGGTCTACCAAGTTGGACTTGATTTTAAATGGTCAGCTTGTAATAAAAACCTCCTTATCCTGCTCACTGTATTTCCAATTGCAGTGCAGTGCTGTTCAGAACACGGTCTCAGGCTGCACAGTTTTGGAGAGGGCTTATTTGATACCTCTTACTTCCCCATCTGTACTTACTTCTTTCTATTGGAGTACTGTGCCATTGAAACAACCCCACTGTGTGTTTTAAGATTATTTCATAGTCGTGTTTCAGTCTTGATTCTGACACCTGTCAGAAGGAGTCTTCCATTAGTAAGTTATCAAAGCCCCTCTTTTGAACCCATCACCGTTACTAAGTGAACAGCATATTCTTGTTTAGTTGACATTGCTCTTGCCTAACATGGCTCTTTTCTTCTGGGGGTAGGGGAAAACTCTCTTTTATGGACTCTGTGTTTTCAATGTAAGTATTTCACTGTCATTATTTATGCTTTTTGATACATTTTGGCATTCTTTCCTGTTGCTATACCTAATATTAACATGTATAGTGAAATCCTAATGCACAAAAAAGTCTTGTAAAATCTGTTTGGTAGGCTATCTGGCTAGTTTATTATTTTATATGTGTGGCTGCACCATTACCACCACTACAAGATACCTGTTCATTGATATTGGCAAAAATGCAGCCTTGATAAAAAAGTTCAAAACATAGTTTTGTCTTGAGAATACTTTACAACACAGACAATCTAAGTATAGACATTGGGTAGCAACACCCAGGTATGCCATATAAATAAAATCTAATATATATTCAATACAATGTACTACTGCTCTTTGAATTCTTTCTGCTCTCTTGATGTTCATGAGAATCTACTTATGATGCATAGTATGTTCCCCCAGAACAAGCTATATTGATATGAGAAGAATCTGAGAGGTAAAATATTACCCAGTTTAAAGAACAGCTGCAGAGGTTTTTGAGAGGCTTCCCCAGCATGACTTCATGCAGTACTGACATATTTCAGATGTAGTAATCATTCTGTAATGAAACACATTGATCAGTCAAATTCTCAGGAGAAGCAGAGAGATGGTGGAAGGATGCATCCATTACCCAGGAGCTGGATAGAGAAGATAGACGTCTATGTTCCTTGGAAGGAAATGCTTTATTACTAGGATATCAATTATATTTATTTTATGAATCTTATGGTGGCTTAGAGGTAGGTCTTTTTTTTTACCCCTCTCTATATCTAGAATAATGAAATACTGCTTCTTAATGATCATGAAAAATCAATATTCACTAGGTATTGTATCAAAATTTAGCATTTTTTTTTTTTAATGCAGCATGTAAATTGAATATGCCAGCAAAACTGAGTTAAGGTCACCTATCAACACAAGTATAATTTATTTTTACATTCATGTGTAAGATATATCACACAGTCTTATGTCTGAAACATCTTATAAAATGTGTTGGTTTTCTATGGCTTGCTTTAGAGACACAAAAGAACACAGTTGTCAAACAAACTAAAATTAAATTCTTCCTGACATATTAATTTCTCAGTTTTGTAACCTGGCAGTTAAGTGTTAACCTGCCTGGCTTAGCATTGTGTTACATCAGTCATACAAGGTTGAAACAGGTTAGATGTACTCATTTCTATAACCAATTACCAGCCATCTTGTTCACATACACATTTTATTCAAAGGTATTGCACGGTTCATTGGATATGAGACTGCATTTGTGTCGCTGCATTTATACTTTATTTTGCCTATGGATAGGGAGAAATGTTTTTTCTGAGTATCTTCTCATCTTGTCTTTAGCAGATTGTATTTGCCTCCATAACTTACTGGAAAAAAACCCTAAAATTCACAAAATACAGATACTGGTGCTTCCAGAATACCTTGAGGAATTGTCAGATCCTGCAGTAGAAGCTGTGGTATCCAGAGTGTGTGCTATTAATATGCACACGCCAAAACTAAAAGGGGAAAAAAACGCAACAGTTTTTCAAAATTGTGAATTATTTCAAGATACGAATTCAGTCCTGCCACTTGGAATAAAGAATTTGTACCTTCTCATCATCACAAGAACATCTTAAAAACATCTTCCCTGGTCATGGACGTTCTCCAGTATGATGGATGTGGCACAGGATCTCCTTTCTGCAAGACCTGGATTTTGTGTGGTAAACTTAGATGGTAATTCAGTTTCTGTAATTATTTTTTGAGTATTATTATATTCAATATAACTAAAAATCCTTCACCATTACTGTGTGAGATTACAATCAAGGAGACATACTGCTACTGACTTCAGCAAAGCCCGTGTCTCCACAGCACACTTTTCTTTGGTTTTTGCCAGAATGAGAACTGCCTTATGTGCAGTTATTTCATTCAAAGCCTAATTCCCTTCTGAGGTCCTTTTTTAATAGAGGCTCCAGTTCATCAAAACAACAACAACAACAACAAAAAAAATCAGGTTTTAAAAGCAATGCAAAATACACCCCAAAGTGCAGCAGAAAATTCTTATTCATGTTTAATGCCTTCTGAAATGCTTTCAGTGCTGCACTTTTCAAGCTATAAAATAGGAATTTGAAACTTACTTCAAAGAGAATTTGGCCTATGCTGCCTTGGTAATACTATTTATCTGCAAATTCTTTGTGGCTTATCACATTTACCCTTTGTCTTGAGCAGTTGTCAATGATGATGTGTTGGACATTGCTGCACAGCATGTTAAGCTGCATTTCACCTCAAAATCACTGACACATTAACAGAGCTGTCACCAAAGAACCAATATAATGCTCATGGACGCTAGTCTCAACAAAGAGCACAGGTACAGCTCTGCACATCTGATACCTATGAGTAGCAAACAGAAAAGCATGCTGTCCATTTGCAGAGAGAGTCCTGGCCCTCAAGAGAAATAGAGCCATGAACCCAGATTACAACATATATGAGATACTGTGGCATTATGAGCAGGCTCAGTTTAAGACTGAACAGATTAAGAATTTTGGTTTAGTTCAAGAAATTTAAATATTTTATCTCATTCCAAAACCCCATTGCGTAAGTCTTGCTTTTCAATCAGTTTTGAATTGATCCGGTATTTGGAATATTTTATCATCCCGTGAAAAAAATATTTTTAGGAAGTAAAATGTCATCTGACACCTGACACTGCAAGTTGACTGACATGACTTAACAGGTCTACATGCATGCATTTGTTCAGCTGCTGGGTTGTTTTTTGGTTTTTTTTTTTTTTTTTTTTAATTCAATGCAGTTACTTCTTTACTTCTCTGTCTATGAGGGTCCTGACAAAGCCTACTCTAATAATTGAAATTTCGACGATTATTCAAGTTCACACCTCATATTGCTAAATTTAAGTTATATTATAAACATCAATTATTTTGTATTTTAATTATCTTATGATGCCAGAGTTACATAGAAATGGCTTCAGAGACCTTCCATATGGGTTGTGCATTAGATCTTCGTGCATTTTCACAACAGTTTCCAAGTTGCTGGCAGGCAATAGTTTCAGATCACTTCCATCTAATGGTTTGATATCATATAAAGAACAAATGAAAGTTGTAATGAATCATAAAAGACATTTTCATTATCCAAGAATAAACTGGATGCAGCTATTGAATGAGACAGTTCAGTGTTATTGTATCCTGGAAAATTTCACTGAATTGTAGCTAACAGTATCATACCCAGAAGTAAGCATGACTACGAATGAGATTTATGAAGCAAAAACAACAATAAAAATTCTAAACTTTCTGGATTTCAAAAATGCATTGAGATTAACATTGTATTCCATTTACTAAAATAATTGCATCCCTTGTCTATTTGATGACATCTTATCTCTTATATAGAGGAGGAAAAAAAAAGAAATAATAGAACTAACAAATATGGTTTGTCATGGATGACCGAATGTATGAATTCTACCCTAGCATTAAAAGTGAACACAGAGCTGTGACACAGGGATTGCATCTAATCTGAAAGCAGTGATTTACATAGCTGCAGGCGCATTGTTAGAATTCGGCCTTTTATCACATCTCCCCTTTCCATTTTTTCAATTCCAAACAAAAGGCTCATTGATTTCACTTGCCTATGGTAGCAAGACTCCAATAAATAATGAGGAAAAAAATGCTCTCTTAAAAAATAATCAGCTAGTGCAGTGCAGCGGGATGAATGCTTAAAATGTTAAGACCATCAGTTCTTCAAGGGAGAAATTCTGGAAGTATTACTTGGTCACTGAAGTCAACAGGACCATTCAAATAAGTAAAATTTTTGTTTAAATCCCAGCTTTGAGCTTGCCATCGAAATTATTTTCTTACTAGCTATTCAGTAGTACTCACTAAAGTCACCCATGGAGTTGTTTGCAGAAGTAGTAATGCTGCTTACAAGTTGAGTGTAGTTACCCAGGTACAGTATTTTATAAGAACATATACATCAGGAGCCTCTGTTCAGATGAATTTATGCTTATTAGACATAATGAAGCATCTTGGTGAGAAAAATACTATAGAAGAAACAATAGGGAGTAATATTTTATTATATGCTCAGCATAATTTATCCATATATTTTTTCCCTACCCATGTACCTGCTGTTGCTGATCTGGGCAAACAAGTTATGCAGGCCATGAATGGAAATAATTTTCACATGTGGGAAGGGCAAATGATTGGTTTTGCTCTGTCTTATAACTGGTGTCTCAGGTCCAGTTCTCTCACACAAGCATTACAGTTTGTTCTGGTATGAGCACTCAGATAGTCATCTCTTACCAGTTCGGGAAGCATGGACGAAAAATGTTTAAATTAAAGCCATTGTATCCTGGAAAATAATCTCAGAGTCAGGGTACTGGTGTCATATGGATAACAGGTCTTATCCCATGTAACAATTTTTATCTTTCTTTGCTCTGTTGCACAAAATATTGGAAAAGACAGATCACAAAATCCATAGAGGACATAGTCCTGTCTTTATATTTATAAAGTGCTATTCCCACATATGACGCTAATATCAATGATATGGCTTACCAGTAAATGGGCAACATAATTTTCAAATCACCATCATTCTTAAAAGATCACAGCAAAGCAAAAATAGAACTACATCATTGTTGCAAGGGATGAGTGAGAAAAATAGATGCTGTACACATAGCGGTTTAGAATTATAGGGGGTTGTTTTACATGATAGATGCTGTGCTTACTACGAAGAAATAGATTTTTTAATTCATAGGTATCTAGTAGGAAAACTGCATAAAGTGTCTGAAAGAGTAAGATTAAATCTTTATCTCATTCCTTCTTAAGTCTCTTGATGTATTGATTTGGATTAGACCCCGTGTATATTGCATGATAATCAGATTTGTTTATTCATTCATATACTATGCAAAGCATCAGAATTCAACATCAAGTATACTCAGCTTTAAGAATATAGTCTTCTAGTAAAGCAGCAGTTACACTAAGCCATTTACTGGAGAGAATTGTTACATAAGAGAAGATCCATTACATTTTTATAGAGAGAAATCGTAAGTCCATACTTCACACTTCTGGGAAGGCATTAACAATAAACTAGATAGGAAATCATTCAAAATTACATGAAGGAAAATAATTGTATGATACCAAGAGAACCTTGAAGAGACTAAGAGTTACACTTGTAAAATTTACAATAAGAATACATCCTTTACAAATGTCTTATAAAAGGAAAAGTTTATTATCTTTGTTGTATTTTGAGCACCTCATTTTTCTGGTGATCATTTGAAAATGTTCAAGTGATTTTTAGCAACTCTGCTTTAGGAAAAGTTCTTTTTTATTATAATTTTTTTGAGTTTGCAGGAAATGATAGGTGACTTTCACATTTTTGACAGGGACACAGGAAAGAATGGGATAATAAAAATTGGGAAATTGCTGTTTATTGATAACATATATCATATTTACATCCCTCTTTCATTATTCTTTTAGCAACCAATGAAGGAGGGAGACATGTTTACATATACAGCTATCATCCATTTTTATAAAGCTCAACAGCTGTTCAGTGCTACACAGCTATTGTGCTTTAGTCAAGGGAAGAAAATAAATGTTTTGACTAGATCTGCTAAATCCCTTTAGTTAATCAAAATATGCATATCTGACATTTTAATACGGACATTTGTGCTGAAAATTAAGAAAATTCTTTCACAGCTTCAAGAGGGTAGAACTGTGTCCTTATGTCTCAGTTGAGATGACACACAGTTATGAGACTGGTTCATGGCCAGTTTCCATCTTACTGTTTGGCCTGCCACAGCACTTTGTAGTTTATGAGACTTTCATAGAAGAAAATTGAATATCTGCAGCTGAAAAAAGCCAGTGACTTCTGGAGAAAAAAGAACAGTGATCTTTGTATTAATTTACTTATATGAATATACATCAATATGTTTCTCCTCTATCTGTGTGCAGGTTGCCCCTTATTGTCAATGGGAACTGCAGAGGAGAATATGCTCTTTGGTGCCTGTAGTGCTTTCCCAGTCACAAAACCAGCACGTGCGTAAAAGCCCTTAGGTAGAGTATTCACATATTTTATCATTTTCAAGGAATATTCAGGAAAAAAATGGTTATTTAGATGTCTAAATGTAATTTGCCTACCTAATTAAGTAACTGTGGTAAGTTTCAGAGTGGAAATTGTAACTTCGGGGTTGGCTAGGAACCTAACATCCTCTGTTTGAAAACGTGAAGGGAGTTTACATACGGTAGCTAAAGCTTAAATATCTGTAGTATCCACTTTGTAGCTGAGTTAACGAAACAGTAGGATCCAGTGGTCCTGTTCTTTCTCATAGACTAATACACCTGCCCTCATTTTAACCTCACAACACTCTAAACTGGGAATATATAGAAGTCAATAGCACTGAAGTCAATAGCTACAATGAATTGCACTGAGGTCAGTAGCATTATGCTACTGTAAAATCGTCATAATCATGAAAAGAATCTGTCTCAGTATCTTTAACTGTCAGTTGTCTCTTTTCTTCTACCTCCTTCAGCTGACAGTGACCATGTGAGACTTAACACCAGGATACCTCTCTGAGCAACTTTTCCTTTATATTGCAGTAATTCTAGTCTGCAAAAATAAAGAACAAAAATCCAGAAAATAAGAATACACAAATCTCAAGATATACAAGTCATACTCTGACAGAGTTTACAAGTAAATTGGCTCCAGAAAGTATCAGAAGTTAAAATCAGAAGTAAGACAAGAGAAAATAAAACCACCACAAAGTTATACTCATTTATGTAAAAAGGATAGTTTGAGAAAAGTAATTCTGGGCAGCTTGCTTTGGCAAACGTGATATGTCTACAAAATGACTGATGAGTAGGAACATTTCCATGTGATTTAAGGGCAACTGAAGGCTACTGGTTACATTAGAAATATTAATACTTTACAGCATTAAGGTCATAATGTTTTCTCCATCTCCTTCTACTCCCCCAACTCTGATATCTTTCACATATTTCTCCAGATAGCAGGAATATGCTGATGGTTACTCTTTTTAAAAGTTTTTAATGGGTACACTTCAAGACTTGCAGGGGGCAAGTCACTATGCCAAGTTTTTCTTGCAAAGGTTGTTATTGTGACTTAGGTAACACCATGAGCAAGCCTCAGTTCTGGTGTATGGATGAGGCTACATTGACTAGTGGAGTCAGAATTAAGTAACTGATGGTCTGACCTTATCAGTCAACAAGAGGCACATAAAGATTGTAACCTCTTCATTATTCTGGACTTTTAATAGACTTTCCTATTTATATATATTAGAAACTTTAGCAATTTTTATTGTATATTATCGTATTAGAAATTACAGTTAATCGGGGTAGATTTTTGCTATGAAAAGTATAAAGAGAAAAATTGCTCTAGTTTGACAATAATTTCCATGATATAAAGAGAAGTATGTATGAAACTTTCAGAAAGTCTATTCTCTGTGCACAATTAAATTATTTATATGGTGTATAATTAATATGTTCGGTGATTTTGGTAAAGAGGCTTAGCTTTTAATCCTTCCCTAACGATAAGACATCACAGGAGTGAAATGCAAATTTGAGGTCTTAATTTATGTTTGTACAATAATATCAAGCACTTTTCGCTGTGGATGAGTGTTAAAAGTAACAAGAAGAAATCCATAAATCCCCATAGGCTAATGATTACACGCCAATGCAAGCAAATTCTGCAGCACAATGCTGAAAGAATTAGGCATAACAGCAGCTCAGTGCTGTCTGAATCCATGGTGTAGCAGATCAGAGGATGTTCAAATACCTTAGTTTTCCATATTGGATATCTAATAGATGTAGTAACTAAATGCTCTAAATCAACATAAGGAAGAATCTTCCCAGTTTCATAGGCTGGAGAGGCCCCAAATACTGCTGAACTGCCAGTTTCATTACACAAGTTTGGAAAGAGTGAGAAAGACACTCAGAGTCCAGAGTCTCTCATGGCCTGTAGCATCACACCTTGCATGCAAAGAAGAGATGTCACAACTGTGGTCTGCAAAGTGTGAAGCCAGTGCCCATACACTCAGATATGGGATTTAAAAAGGCCAGTGCCAGAGCAAATCCTGACAGCTGTGAGAGATGAGGTCTGATTGAGTCATGCATTTTCATTGATACATTTACTCGGGTTTTAGAGTGGTGTGAGAATTTCAAACAATGTTATACAAGCATTTTCCTGTGATGTACATATATGTCAATCACTGTTGTTGAAGTTCACAGCTTCATAGAGTAAGTCAGTTTGTACAAATAGGCAGGCTTCTTGGTGAATGAATGAAATCTGATTTCTTACTGATTCACTTACTACATCCTTCTACTCTTATTATAATAAAGCATCTCTCCCAAGCTCCCTATAACCATATTCTCTTTAACTATTTACCTTGACAAGCATATCCCCTAAACTATACCTCCCTGCCCACCATTCCTTACGCAGGGGACCTGCTGATCACAAGTCAGTCTGGGTGCTGAGAGGGTCCCTGCTAGCTGCATCCTGCCTGGGGAGGAGGAGAGCAAGTCAAAAAAATAACTACTGTCTTACCCTGACCGGGGAGTGAACATGGGTCCTACTGTTCCTGTTAGGTGCAGATTTTCACATAGGAGTTTCAGCTATGAGACCTCTGTATCTCTGTCAAATCTAGATGAGGTTGGACAATGGATATAAAAGTTCTTTGGTAGGGATTGACAGGCCAATGTGCAGATAGACATTTACTCTGTGTAAACCTTACTTTCTTAGGAAACAGTTCCTAAAATGTCCTTAGATTTTGATTGTCTTTTAAAACAAGCTTCTGATTCTCAGAATCACAGAATCATCTAGGTTGGAAAAGACCCTGAAGATCATCTAGTCCAACTGTTAACCTCACACTGACCGTTCCCAACTACACCAGATCCCTCAGCACTATGTCAACCCTACTCTTGAACCCCTCCAGGGATGGGAACTCCCCCCCCTGCCCTGGACAGCCAATTCCAACACCCAACAACCCCTTCGGCAAAGAAATCCTTCCTCAGAGCCAGCCTGACCCTGCCCTGGGCAGCTTGAGGCCATTCCCTCTTGTCCTATTGCTTATTACTTGGTTAAAGAGACTCATCCCCAGCTCTCTCTCTACCTCCTGTCAGGGAGCTGTAGAGGGCCAGGAGTTCTCCCCTCAGCCTCCTCTTCTCCAGACTAAACCCCCCCAGTTCCCCCAGCCGCTCCCCAGCAGACCTGTGCTCCAGACCCTGCCCCAGCTCCGTTGCCCTTCTCTGGACATGCTCGAGTCATTCAATGGCCTTTTTGGGGTGAGGGGCCAAAAACTGAACCCACTCATCGAGGTTTGGCCTCACCAGTGCCGAGTACAGGGGTGAGATCCCTTCCCTGTCCCTCCTGGCCACGCCAGTGCTGACACAAGCCAGGATGCCATTGGCCTTCTTGGCCCCCTGGGCACACTGCTGGCTCCTGTTCAGCCGGCAATAGGGATTCTCCCTATGAAAAGTCTGGCTTAGTCTGAGCATGAACTAGGAGGAAAATCATAGGAAAAGCATCTATTCTATGAGGTTTCCAAAGCTGTTCTCCAAACTCATGAAGTTTTGTATGGATAACCCCAGGTTGTTTGGATAACCCCAAGTGATCACTGGAATTTCAGCAAATTTGAAGGTTGCCCATCTTTGAAATATTCTGTCTTTAATGAAGGTGTCAGTTAACAACCTTTTTATACAAATTCACCGTAAGTCTGAGTTAGCTAATAGTTCCTTTTTCCCATGATCATTTGAGTATGAGGAAGGCTGAGCAAGACACATTGTATATATTTCATAAATGTAGATCCACAACTACAGTCCATGTTTTCCACTTAACCTCTGTTATACACTAAAACAATATTGTGTAGCCTGTTCTGTGTTACTGTAACAATGCTCAATATTACTAATTATGGTTTGTGTAACTTTCTGTGCAAAAAATCCAGGCGTATTATCATTGCAGTCAAGTTCTGAATGGTCCTGCTGAGCTTGTATCCCACAGGTTAACATATCATTCATTTGATTCGACTACTGCAACCCTCATTCCATCAATCTATGAGTTAGTCAATCGGTGGTTGTACGCCACTAATTAAGTCACAATAGGATAAGGCAAGAAGTTTAATAGCTGAAGGTAATGGGAGCAACCAAGATTCAGCCACATGATAGAATATTTACTTTTCATTTAGCTGTACATTATTAATATTTCCACTATCTAAAAGATATATTGGTAATACTAAATGTATCTACATAAAACAAAAAAAATCTCAGTACAAAAGCATAAGAATTTTGAGAACAATGAATGCATGAACTACATGCATAGATTTCACGCTAATATTCTATTATCTGAAAATAATTTATAACATTGAAGAACTCTGTTTTAAAATACGTAGTTGAAAAGTTACTATGCTTTGTCGTTCTAGAAGACATACCTCCCCGAAGACTTTGAATGAGAAACAAAAACAAGTAGCTGTCCACATTTTGTCAATATTTGTCTAAAGGGAGTTGAAATTTATTTTAGTTTAATTTTAAAAGATTTTACATCCCCTGTGTTTACTTTGAGTTGAGACTCAGACTTAAGAATACAAAGAAAACCTAAGCAGTGGACTAGAAATATTTATTAATTTCAGGACAAAGCACAGTGGATTTTATTCAGTGTTTTTGCTCAGGTTCATTCAAATTATTCTTCAGGATCTAGCAAATGCCATAACTTTCTACAAAACAAATCTCAATCATTCACTAAAAAGAGTTATTTAGTGAGTAGCTGCATTAAACTAATTTTGGAGAATGTCCAAACCATGTCATTTTCATTCATTGCTTCTGTCTTTACTAAAAAAAAACCTATTGTGGTACTCTGAAAAATTATTGTGAAATTAAAGCTTTTTCAATAATTTTGGAAATCGGAGAGAAAGGGATTATAAATTCAGCCTTGTAAACAGTGTTACTGTTGGAGTACAGTATGTCCTGTTCTATACACAGTAAGATATCTTGTCACAGCAAATGATATTTTAATTTGCCTATTCACGTATTTCACAAATACACAGCAGCAAGTAGCTGCATATTTCTTTTGAATTTCTGCCCTGTGCAAACCAAAACCCATGACTTTTTTTGGTACCCTCTTTTTACCTCCCTGTCTCAGCAAGGCTGCCAGATTCATAGTTCATTACTAGTGCAAGAAAACAAATATCTGCTGTTCGAGATGACAGTGACTTCTGTTTGGTCCATTATCACATCACAACTTGTGTTTTCCTTAGGATGCCAGAAGAATGCCAGTCATTATGACAGCTGTTTTATTTAGACAGCTGACTTAAGAAACACATCTCTTATGTAAGTGTAGTTCTGGACAGTAAAGTAACAGAGGAGAATTAATGTAAGTGGTTCTTTTTATCATAAATTTTGTTCAAATCTCAATACTAAGAACCATTATAAAAATTGACAGCCTGCAAACCAGGTGAATTGTGCTTGATAGTAGATTTTTAAATACAGATTTCACATAGTTCTGACAATACACTAGCCTTTAAAATCATCCTTTTGATTTTCCCCTCGTTCTTGCATCTAGGCTTTAGCACTACCTAATATCCAGAATACATTTAGTTGTACTTTAGAAAGACACCGTGTTCTGTATACTTTTGATGTGAAGAATCCTCATGGGGACCACAGGAGTGAAGTGCTGACAGACACCACCTTGTCAGATGTCATCTTGTCCATCTCCCTGGGCTGAGGTGATAATTACATTTACGCTACTTGTCGAAGCTGTGTTTTAAAGCTTGTAGTCTAAGAGATTTGATAAAGCACCTTGGTAACCTCTTTCACTGGTTCACTAATCTTCTGACGAGAAAGCTTTTTCTGGATAGCAAATATAAATTATTTTTGCTAAAAATGAAAAATGAAGAGAAATTAATAAGTGCTTAACACAGACCCTAAAGATAGTGTCTCCTTATTCTATCATCAAAATCATTAATGAAATACTGACTAGAATAAAGGAAAGGACAGGCCTCCTTAGGGACTTCCACTTGAAATCCCACTTTACCAATGAACCAATCATATCTACTCTAAGTTTATTATTATTGCTATATTAATCTTATTATCATATTAAGGGCTTCTTCCCAAAAAAAAGTTGCGGGATCAGTAGTCCAACTGAAGTGCATCGACACCAATGCACACAGCATGGGCAAAAATCAGGAGGAGATGGAAACCATTGTGTATTGGGAAAACTATGACAGAGTTCCATCATGGAAACATGGTGGGGTGACTCGCACCACCAGAGTGCTGCAACGGATGGCTGTAAAACCTTCAGGAGGGATAGGCAGGGAGGGAGAGGCAGTGGGTAACCCCATATGTTAGGGAGAGTTTGGGCTGTCTAGAGCTTGATGATGGTGATGAAAGGGTTGAGTGTTTATGGGTAGGAAACAGGGTGAAGGCCAACAAGGCAGACATCATGGTGGGAGTCTGTTATAGATCACCCAACCAGGATGAAGAGGCAGACGAAATATTCTGTAAGCAGCTGGGAAATTTCTCATGAATGACAGGCCTTGTTCTCATGAGGAACTTCAACTTACCAGATGTCTGCTGGAAATACAACACAGCAGAGAGGAAATAGTCTTGGAGGTTCCTGGAGTGCGTGGAAGAGAACTGCCAGACACAGCTGGTGAGACAACTAGGGAAGGTGCCCCGCTGGACATGTTGTTTGCGAACAGAAAAGGACTTGTGGGTGATGTGATGCTTGGAGGCCGTCTTGGGCACAGCAATCACAAAATTACAGGGTGGGTTTTTTCAGAGATGTAAAGAGGGTGGTTAGCAGAACTGCTACCTTGGACTTCAGAAGGGCAGACTTCGGCCTGTTTAAAGGACTGTTTTTGATAGAGCAAGCTTCAACTTTATTGAAAGAAATCACACCTTATATAAGCACTCTACAATAATCATGCATACTACTCACAAATCTATTGGATACATGTAAAAGGCTACATTATAATGTCCCAGCCCCCTGTGGCATCTCAGACATGTCACAACATCTTCCCTCTTCTGGCCTGCCTCCTTTCCCAAGGTTGTTTTTACCATCAAGGCCATTGTGTACGTCAGTTTCTCTCTTTGTTAACAGTCTGTTGTTTGGCATAACTGTACCCTGGGTTTTTTCCTTTGTTTACCTCAGATGGCTGCAATCAGCTTCTTCAGAGACCCATGGCCTTGCTCTCTGCAAGCCGTTCTCCAACAGACTGTTTGATAGAGTCCCTTGGAAGGCAGTCTTGAAGGCAGAAGAGTCCAGAAAGGATGGACATTCTTCAAGAAAGAAATCTTAAAGGCACAGGAGCAGGTGATCCGCATGTGCCAACAGATGAGCTGGCAGGGGAGAAGACCAGCTTGGCTGAACAGAGAGCTTTGTCTGGAACTCAGCTAAAAAGAATTTATGACCTTTGGAAGAAGGAGCAGGCAACTCAGGAGGACTACAAGGATGTTGTGAGGTTGTGCAGAGAGAAAACTAGAAAGGGCAAAGCCCAACTAGAAATTAATCTGGCTACTGTCATAAAAGACGGTAAGAAATATTTCTATAAATGCATTACCAACAAAAGGAGGACTAAGGAGAATCTCCATCCTTTATTGGATGTGGGGAGAAACATAGTGACAAAGGCTGAGGAAAAGGCTGAGGTACTTAATGCCTTCTTTGCCCCACTTTTTAAAAGTAAGACCAGTCGTTCTCTGAGTACCCAGCCCCCTGAGCTGGAAGACAGGGATGGGGAGCAGACTGAAGCCCCCATAATCCAAGGGCAAATGGTTAGCGACCATCTACACCACTTAGACACACACAAGTCTATGGAGCCAGATGGGATCCACGCAAGGGTGCTGAGGGAGCTGGTGGAAGTGCTCACCAAGCCACTTTCAATCCCTGGCTAACCAGGGAGTCCCAGTTGACTGGACATTAGCAAGCGTGTGGCCCATCTACAAGAAAGGGTGGAATAAGGATCCGGAGAACTACAGCATGTGTTTATGAAAGACAGGTCCTGCTTGACTAACTTGATGTCCTTCTATGACAAGGTGACCTGCTTACTGGATATGGGAAAGACTGTGGATGTTGTTTATCTGGACTTTAGTAAAGCCTCTGACACCATTTCCCACAGCATTCTCCTGGTGAAACTGGCTGCTCATGGCTTGGACAGGCATGCTCTTTGGTGGGTATAAAACTGGCTGAATGTTCAAGCCCAAAGAGTTGTGGTGAATGGAGTTAATTCCGGTTGTCAGCTGTTCACAAGTCGTGTCCCCCAGGGCTCAGTACCAGGGCCAGTTCTGTTTAATGTCTTTACTGGTGATCTAGACGAGGGGATCGAGTGCTCAGTAAGTTTGCAGATGACACCAAGTTGGGTGGGAGTGTTGATCTGCTCGAGAGTAGGAAGGCTCTGCAGGGGAATCTGCACAGGCTGGATTAATGACCCCAGGCTCATCAAGGCTCAGTGCTGGGTCCTGCACTTGGGTCACAACCACCCCTGCAACACCACAGGCTTGGGGCAGAGAGGCTGGAAAGCTGCCTGGTGGGAAAGGACCTGGGAGTGCTGGTACACAGCCGGTTGGATGTGAGCCAGCAGTGTGCCCAGGTGGCCGAGAAGGCCAACAGCATCCTGGCTTGTGTCAGAAATAGTGTCCTAGCAGGACTAGGGAAGTGATTGTCCCCCTGTACTTGGCGCTGGTGAGGCCACACCTCGATTACTGTGTTCAGTTTTGGGCCCCTCACTTGTCTTTCTTGTCCAGAGAAGGGCAATAAGCTGGTGAAGGGTCTGGAGCACAAGTCTTATGAGAGTGGCTGAGGGAACTTGAGATGTTTAATCTGGAAAAAAAATAGAGGCTGAGGGGAGAACTTGTTGCTCTCTACAACTACCTGAAAGGAGGTTGTAGCAAGGTGGGGGTCAGTCTCTTCTCCCAAGTAACAAGAAATAGGACAAGGGAAAATGGCATCAAGTTGCACCAGGGGAGGTTTAGACTGGATGTTAGGAAAAATTTCTTCACTGAAAGGGTTGTCAAGCGTTGGAACAGGCTGCCCAGGGAAGTGGTTGAGTCGCCAGCCCTGGAGGTATCTAAAAGATGTGTACATGTGGTGCTTCCATACATGGTTTAGTGGTGGGCTTGGCAGTGCAAGGTTAACGGCTGGACTTGATCCTAATGGTCTCCTCCAACCTAAATGATTCTATGACTCTGTGATATTTTTCTTTCAATTGTACACATACAGAATGATAATTTCATACAAACACATTTCCCATTAGTTTTTAAAAAACACTACTAATGAAAAAAAAAAGGCAGTTTTTATAATTTCTACTTCCTTCTTATCCAACTTATGTTGTATATTGGTTACAGTGTCAAGATGCAAGAGACTGGATTAACATAATTAGTTCTTCATATATCTGAACTCTTATCACCTAATTATCCACCAGCTACTTTGAAATCAATTGTTAAGAATCCATTCTTCCCAGATAGCAAATATTTTTTATTTTATTAAGCCCGTTTTACCAGATATATATATATAACAGTGCATCAGGGAATTTTATGGAAAATTTACATCACATTACAGGATAAAGCCTTTGGAAATATATTCTCTCTTAACATTTGCATTATGCAGAAATACATCATTGTGTACAAAGAACATTGATAAAATAGGAGATTGTTGTGGTGGTTTAATCTGGTTTTTATTTTTATTTTTCCTTTTTAGGACTCCTGTTAGTACATTTCCTTTTAACATGTGCTAATGTAGTAGGCTTTCAGCAAAACAAATTAGAGGGGAATTTTTATTACTTTTATTAGATTGCTGAAGTCTTTTTTCTCATTTAAGAAATGACATATTTTAGTCAATTAAAGTTATCATCAGTTTGATACAAAACAATTCACAACTCTGATGTCAAGCCAAAGGTTGGGTGAACACAAGAGAATTGTATATGAAGTTTCCATCAAAGAGTTGTTCATCAGACTTAGTTTTTTCTTCCTTGTATTTATGAGGACTCTGAGCCTTGCTTTCACTGGACTCTATTTGAATTTGTCATTGACTTCCCAGGTAGCAGGAGTGGGGCCTTAGAGTGTTAGGGTAGATTGCTGAATTTCACAGACCATTGCTTCACATGCTTGAGGACCACTGTGAGGTTTAAATCTCCTTATTCCCACTTTGAACTTCTGTGAAATCTTTTTCAATTCTAACAGGGGACAGGTTCCTCCCAACAGCATTTAGACTGCTTGTGATTATTTCAGCAAGGATGTCTTCACAATATCTGGTAGCACAATAAACACCACAAATACTGGTCAACATTTCAACATTTCTTCAAATGTGTAGTATTTCTTTCTTGACGATCCTTTTTTTTTTTTTTCTTTTTTTCCCCCTCTCTCACTATGCATCTTAAAAAGAGCTTTTGCTTACTGCAGGGAAATAGTATAGTGTTCACCATGTTCTATATCTCTTGTTATCTGCACACTTATTGATGTACTTCTGTTCAGGCTCAAGGACATTTTCTCACTGTGTTCACTGTCTTTCTGGTGGCTGATTACTTTGGCATTTTCCTATTCCATTTCTGGCAGGGTTTCAGTGTATGTTTTTGCAAGGATAAGTGAAGTTTCGGTGAAGTTAAATGGAAAGAAACACAAGGTAATGAATTGCTTAGCTTTGGCTTTGTGGTCATCTAGTTAAGCATTAGGATGCAGATGGCTGGAATATTACAGAACCACTGAACTAAAATGATGCAAACAACTCTAGTGGTTTGTCAGGTACAGCACCGAATTATTTTTCTGTTTCTAATTTTGCAGCAGTTCTACATTTCCTATATGGTAACCTATATCATAAATACAAGACACAAGATACAGAAATGATCTGGAAGACTCTGTTACATTAAATTCTCTTGTTGAGTCAGAATGATCTGTTAGATTAAACTCTATTGCCAAGTTATAATGATTACCTGTGATCTTTCTTTGGTTGAATTAAATCTGAATTTCCACAGCTAATAGTATGTTATATAAATCCACAATCTAACTATTCTTGTCTTTCTTGATTGTCTGGTGTCTGTCTGTAATTTATTTGCAGCTTTTATAATAATTTATCTTGTACAAACCCAAACAAATCATGCCAACCCATGGTGTTTGCAGACCAGAAAGTTTTCACATTACTTCTTGTCTTGTCATTATCTATTAATTTCATTTGTTTGTTGCTGTGTATATACATACATATGTACATGCATGTACATATGTATACACATATATACACAACCACAACGTTTTTCAAACACTTATTTCAGTTTTCCTATGATACAGACATCCATATATATAGTTTTTTCAAGGTGCTGATATGGTTTTCACCCAGTGAGTATATGATCTCTGTTTCTAAACACAGTCTCAGTGAGATAAACATAGTTTCACACTCATAGTTTCTTTCCTGATCTTCTCTCAGTGAAAAATTGTCATTAGACACATTTCAGATTGCTGCTCATTTTCAACCCTGATGTTCTGCAGTACTATTCATTTCATCAGGGTTGAAAAACAAAATTCATTACAGTTTTTTTTTTCTACTTTTGTGATTACTTTTTTTTGACTGATTGAAAATTATCTGCTAACTCAAGATTTAGTTGTAAAAAATTACATAAAGAGCAGCAGCTAGTAAAGATGCACTTCTAGACTTGCTATTTATGAATAGTGAAGGACTCCTGGAGGATGTGACAGTAGATGGCTGTCTTGGCCACAGTGATCATGAAATGATGGATTTTAAAATTTTCAGTGTAACGAGAAAAAAGGACAGGAGAGCTGCTAGTTGTCCTGATTTCAGCTAGGATAGAGTTAATTTTTCTTCTTAGTATCTAGAATAGTGCTGTGTTTCAGATTCAATAGGAGATTTGGTATAAGAAGAATGTTGATAATATAGGGATGTTTTCAGCTGTTGCTAAGAAATCAAGGACTTTTCAACTTCCCATGTCTTGCTAGTATGCAGGTGCACAAGCAACTGGGAAGGAGCAGAGCCAGAGCACCGGACCCAAACTGGCCAATGGAATATTCCATACCATACAACATCACTCTCAGTATATATATGAGGGTTGACTGGAAGCTAGCTACCTCTCTTCCAGGACTGCAGTTTTGGAATTTTTTCTCCCCTGGGATCACTGGCTAACAATGGGCTGGGCATCGGTTGGTGGATGATGAGCATTGTGCATTACTCATTTGTACATTCTATTATCATTATTATAATTTTATTTTGTTTCAATTATTAGATTTGGTTTATCTCAATTTATGAGCCTCCTTACCTTTACCCCCCTCCAATTCTTTCTTCAGTCCTCCAGGGCAGGGGAGGGTGAGTGAGCGGCTGTGTGGTGTTTGGCTGCTGGCTGTGTTTAAACCACAACACTACCCTGGAATTAAGCTATTCAGGGAGCTATTTAGCAGAGTACCCTGGGAATCTGTTTCTGAGAGTTTAGGAGTCCATGGGTACTGTTCAGTCTTTAAGAATCACCTTTTAGAAGCACAGGAGCAGGCAACTCCACTGTGTAATAAGACAAGCAAGCAGGGCAGAAAACACCTTGTCTGAACAGGGTACACCTCATGGAGCTCAAAAGGAAAAAGAAATCCCTGGAAGCAAGATCAGGCTTCACAGAATCAGTACCAATCTGTGGTTCATTTTTTCAGGGAGAAGACACAAAAGGCCAAAGCTCAATTACAGTTGAATCTGGACAGTGTTGTTTCAGATAACAAGAAGGGCTTTTTAAGTATGTTTATAGTAAGAGGAGGTCTAAAAAAAACATCGGACTGATAATTGTTGAAGATGGTCCTCTGACTAATAGGGATGAAGGAAAAGAGGAGGCATTCAATGCATTTTTTGCCACAGTCTTTAACAACACTGATAGACCTTGGGCTGCCCATTGCCCTGAGTTGGAGGACCACGAGTCTGGTAAAAGTGACTTTCCATTTGTGGACACTGAAATTGTAAGGGACCAGGTGTACCAGCTGAATGTTCACGAGTCCATGGAGCCTGATGGGATTCACATCAGAGTACTGAAGGAGCTTGTGGATGTTACGGCAGGACCCCTCTCTATCATCTACCAAAGGTCTTGGGAGTCTGGGGAGGTCCCTGCTGTCTGGAAGCTAGGAAATATTCCAGTCTACAAAAAGGGTGTGAGGGAAGACCCAGGGAACTACAAACCAGTTAGTCTAACCTCAGTTCCTGGAAAAAGTATAGAGATTATACTGGGTATTATGGAACGGCATTTACAAAACAATGCAGTCGTCAGGCACAGTCAACGTGGGTTCATAAAATGAAAGTCCTTTTTAACTAATTTGATTTACTTTTATGATAAGGTCACCCACCTAGTAGATGTAGGGTGAAGGTAGTGGATATAATTTTTCTGCATTTTACTAAGGCTTTTGATGCTGTCCCTCACAGCATCCTTTTGGACAAGTTGTCCAACTGTAGGATGGGTGGGTTCACAGTGCACTGGGTGAAGAATTGGCTGAGGGGCAGGGGGCAAAGCCTTGTAGTGAATGGGCTACACCAGCTGACGACCAGTCACGATCTGTAATCCTCAGGGTTCAGTTCTGGGTCTATTTCTGTTCAGTATATTTATCAGTTATCTGGATGCAGGAGTGAATGCACCTTTAACAAGCTTGCTGATGATACCAGACTGGGGGGTGCTGTTGACTCTCAAGGGACAAGAGGCCTTGCAGAGGATCGAGATAGACTGGAGCACTGGGCTATGACTAATGGGATGAAATTTAACAAGTCCAAATTCTGGATTCTGCACTTAAGATGGAGTCATGCTGGGCACACATGTAAGTTGGGAGAGGAGTGTCTGGAGAGCGGCCCTGCAGAAGGGGCTCTGGGGGTGCTGGCTGGCAGCAGCTCACCTGGAGCCAGCAGCGTGCCCTGGCAGCCAAGGGGGCAAACTCCATCCTGGGGCCATCAAACCCAGCACGGCCAGCCGGGCCAAAGAGGGGATTATCCCGCTGTATTCAGTGTCAGTGCGGCCTCACCTGGGTACTGTGGGCAGTTCTGGGCCCCACAGGTTAGGAAGGATCTGAAGGTCCTTGAATGTGCCCCGAGGAGGGCAGCCAAGCTGGTGAAGGGCTGGAAGGCAGGTCCTGTGAGGAGCAGCTGAGGACTCCGGGACTGTCTGGCTTGGAGAAAAGGAGGCTGAGGGGTGACCTCACTGGGGAAGTGAAAAGGTGTTGTTGATCTCTCCTCCCTGGTATTCAGTGATCGGACATGTGGAATGGTTCAAAGCTGCTCCAGGGGAGGTTCAGACTGGACATTAGGCAGCATTTCTTTATTGGGAGTGTGGTCAAACACTGGAACAGGCTTCCCAGAGAGGTGGTCGATGCCCCAGGCCTGTCAGTGTTTGGGAGGCATTTGGACAATGCCCTTAACAACAAGCTTTAACTTTTGGTCAATGCTGAATTCGTCAGGCAGTTGGACTAGATGATCACTGTAGGTCTCCTTCAACTAAAATAGTCTAGTTTATATTCTAAATGACATTTTTTAGTTACTCATGAAAATTCTACGTTTCCATATCTTCATCAAAATTTCAGAATCTGGAAAATGTAGAGCAGCCTTTGTTTATTTAGGTTTTTGCTCTTGCTAAAAATAGTTTGGGTTTGTGTGATTTAGTATTTTTACTCTCTATAATCTCATTTTGCTATTTTGTTATTAACACTGTAAACTCCTTTCAAGGATTCTTCTTAAGAAAAGATTTATAACATCCAAATGATGCATCTGATTTTAGGCAAGCAGATCATTATCCCTTTTCTTTTGAAGCATGAGTGACAAAAAGTAAGCAGGCTAGATCAATCACTAAAATCATATAATAGCCAACCCATCTATATTCATCAAATCCTTTGGGTTTTCAAACACTTTTGAAGGGGATATGGAAATCATTACACTGGGAAAGTGGTAGTTATTGCTGGTACTTTCACTCTGGATGTATGCTTTAACAGCAATTCTCTGCAACTTTTTTGATTGTTAAACTCCCTAGAGGAAAAGGCTGTTTACATTTCTTTCCTCAACATGAAGATGGACAAATGGAAATGTTCTTTTCTGGTTTTAATCATAGCTACTATAATTTCATGGCCGTACACTTTGACTAAAACTACTAAAATTACATAAATGAAGGAAAATGGAAATTACTTTCTGCAGAAATTAAATCTAGAGCCAGAATATACCCAAGGCCAAGGCATTGATAGACATACGTATTGAAATTTCACAATGCAAATAATAACAGAAAAGTAGTAATATCCTGTTCTTTTAAAGGACATGAAGAGGCTGGTTTCCATGAAAACACACTGTTGTAGGTTCTGTTTTGCTTTGGTTTGTTTTGGGTTTTTTTATCAAGAATGTGCATAGCTAGGTAACTTTTAGTTCTCATGAGAGACATCATGGCTTAGAAAGGGTTGGCAGAGAGGAAAATAGTTATTTACTCAGTGGCTGGCAATGGCTGTTTGGTATCCACAATAATTTCAGCAGGACCTGAGCTTAAGTAAACACAACAGTGACCATCATATAAATGTGTTGAGGTAGCGATGTAAGACCTGTTCATCCTGTTTTAGAGAGCTCTGTTACACCTCGAATAGAACTATTAGTTTCAGATTTTAATACAAGTCTTATCTGTTTAATTGTAACTGTAGCTTCAATCTACCATATACCATTTATGTGTACACCAAATAATATCACAGACTGGATTTGTACTAATTTAACCACTGTATTCAGGGACTGCACTGGTACATATAGCTTTCTTCATTCCTCTCTTTCTCATCCATTTCTAATATCAATATGGTTTGCTGCTCTCTCACGGTGCAAAGTGATTATTCTGCAGTGAAGCTCCTGGATTTGATCTGCGATAGCTGTCTGCACATACCAGCATTTTCTGTTACATAATTGCTCCAATTATTGGCATTGTCTTTGAAAAGAAATGTGCTTTTATTTTCAAATGTGAGCTATTTTATGGAGCTATTTTAGCATAAGCAAGATTTCTTCCTTTAAAAACAAAGTTGGGAAAATATGTGAACACTAGATTAAAAAAATGAGAGGATGGGATCATGCAAGCATTTAAAATTAAGTCAAATTAACCCAGACAGAGTTAGTCTGTATCAAAGACTGCATAAGGAAATGTCATTAATTTTCACATCTGTAAGAAGTTCTCCATTATTTTCCTCTTTTTAAAAAAGGATATAGTCATTTATCCAAACATGAAGAGCCCTATCTAATGGGTTTAGTTCCCTGTGAAGAGTGTTTATGTCTTTCTTAATGCAAAAATTAAAACAGGGTAGTAGTTCTAAGAAGCTCCAGGGATGAGGTGGTCAGGGAATACATGATCTTTCAGCTCTAAAACCATAATTTGCCCCGGATGCTAGAGTCATCACCTGACAGCCACCTGCTGACTCCATGTCAGAAGGGCAGCATTTGTTCAGGGCAACTAACCAGGAACAAAGTTGTTCATGCTTTTTCAAATTAAACCAACTTTTTTTTTTTTTTTTTTTTTTTTTCCTATTGCAACCTATGGTTGTTCTTGAAGGGTTGTTTTATGAGACTGGCCACCAGGGAAATGTTCTAATGCTCTGTGGAGAACCTGAAAGAGCACAAATTCAGGGCCAAGAGGAAATAATCTGCTAGCTACCTGATGCAAGCAGTCATTGTAAGTATTTGAATGATAAATTGATCTGATAGCTGACCTACAACACTTTCGTAGCAAGATTAATGCTGGAAAAATCTACGAAGGTAAAATCATATGGATACAAGACTCAAGGGAAAATTACTTCATATGCGTCATGGGAAAAGAGGAAATTTTCATCAGGGATTTCAAAAATTCATAATTTTGTCTTGTACCAGAAATCCCTGTGTTGCATCCATTTATACTGCCTCACACTTTCCAGTATACTTCACCAGCTCTGTCCTTAGCAGCCTCCACAATTCCTCCAGGTAAACACCCCTCAGTCCTGCTGCAGTGGGCACTGACCAGAGCTACTACAGAAGATAAAGTCTGACCCCATATGAAGAGTCAAACTCCCAGATAATATTATAAAGAGCTCATCTAAATGTAGTAAGGTCACTGTGATGGTCAAATCAATCAGGCTACAATTTTAAGTCAACAATTGAAGTCCATCTTCAAGTACCTCAAAAGTGTCATGAATTTCCTCCAGCCTGTGATGCTTTCTTTCAGGATGAATGAAATGAAATGAAGTATAAATATAACCTGGGGCTATTTTGGCTTCTTTGCTAGCAGTTTGTAGTCATGATTTACGTCAGCCTGGACCATGTTACCCTATGTAGTCCCTCTGAGCTTGGAACCATCATTCTTCCCAAGGAGGGATCTGGGGTGTCAATGTCAGACCACTGTCACCACTGAGACCAACAAGTCTTAAGAAACAAACTCTAAAATCAGGCCTAGTGGATAGTCTGAGATAGCTATATACTCAAAAAAATCTTGACAATTAGTCAGTTTCAAATGTCACATACTAAATAAGAAAAGCCAGATTTAGCCAGGACATATATGTATCTCTCAAATCACTTCCCATTACCCCTCATGAGTCAGTATTGCCTTCAAGGTAATTTAACTCACTGTCTTGTCTTCCCTGTTGATAAAAAAATAATCTCTTCCTCTGAGACACCTAATGGATGATCCCCTGAAATACATGCCTAAATAATTATCTGTCTAGGAGACTCTTTTATACAGTGAGTCATCATTCACTGTCACTATAAAGGGCTTGTTCTAAATTTGAGACCCTCATTAGAATTAAAATATCAAACGAAGTATATGCCTCTGTCAGCTAGTCCACCAGAATTGCAGCAGTAATTCTGTAAAGCAAGGAGAAAACAAAAACAAGTGTTCTGAAGCCACAAATCTAGAATATCCAAAATTTTCATCACAGAGCACAGTCAGAGTTCAAGGCACAGAACATTTGAGTTCAACCCTCTTGGAAGAATTTTCTCTTACTAATTGTCTGAAAGCAGAAGAGAAAAATGTCGAGAAAAGCAAAGAAAGATGCAAAATATTGTACTCCAGTGCAAACTTCAACAGTACCTCCAGGGAAGGAACAGAATGTAAGTTACTAGATATAAAAAGCAATAGTTTTTCTTTTTTATTATTGTTGTGGAAGAGCAGGTAGGTTTGGGATTACAGGAACTCTTATAGGATGCTTTATTGGTTCCTATGCAGGCTAGCATGGAAGAAAAAAGGTGAAAAATAATCTAACAATAATGGTGATTTCCAGCTTCCACAGACAGCTGAAGTCAGCTTCTCGTACTCTAACCATCTTTGTATTGGATTTCTTGCAGAAGACACAAATGAAGCAGGCTAAAATTAGAAAAAATTTCCCTTGCAACAAGCAAAACCAGAGTTCAGTATGAGATTAGAGTCCAGAAGTCAAAGTCGCATCAGGGTGGGGGGAAGCAGACTACAAACTCTTGAGTGATTGGAATCTCCATAGAAGATAATGGATTTGTGCCTAATCCCAGTCATTAGGGAGCAGTGCTTGGTTAGTAGAGTTAGACAAATCAGAGCTTTTCCTCAGAGTAAGGGAGCAATGAAGAGAAGGTTAGGGTACAGCTGAAGATGTTAAATGTGAGGGTTTCCTGCTTACACAGGAATTGTGAAAAAGGAATTATGCCAGCATAGTTCTGAAAGTGAGTTTAAACTAAATATATGCAAACTGCATAACCTAGATTATATTTACTCTGCTGTTCTCATTGTCTGGATTAACTGGTTGCACAAAGCTTTACACGGGCACAGCTGCTCCTGCCATGGAGGTACCTGTGTGAGCAGGCAGGACCCCCTGCCACTGTGGGGAGAAAAAACACTGGTTCTTCTCTGTCAGAGTGTGTCTTGGCTTTAGACTCAGCTATAACTCAGGTGACATCAGCAGCACATGGTGGTGATTTTCTCCCCAGTTGCCACTGTTTAATCCTGGTGTGACAAACGCTTCTGCTTCATGTCTATCACGCTAAGTTAGCTGCTATTTGACAAGGGTGTTCCCGATGTTCCATCACCTGCTGACAGTGGATCAAGAAAAAACAAAAAAGAACAATCTCTACTCCCAAAACTATTGCATTTATGTTCCTGCCTCATGTCTCTTTGCAGTGCTTTGGTTTGGGGCTTGGCAACCCTTGCTTCAGTGTCCCACACCAGTAACTCTCCCTTCACGTTACTTCTCTGCTTACTCTCATACCTTCTTCCTCGGCTGTATCTTTCCATCTTCAGAAGAGGTTCGTGTGTATCAATAGTCAGTTAAATAGATGCAGGAACAATTGCTAAGAAATATATGGTTTGGCTCCTGAAAAATAAAAATACTTGTTTCTTTATTGTCTTTACACCTGCTCCTAACATCCGCCTGCTCCCCCTTTGCATTTAAGTTGTGTGTGTGTGACCTCCATACGCACAGACACTCAAAAATACATTAAAGGTTTAAATAAGTACAAGAAATCTGGGGAACCTCTCATGGATATTTAGCATTTCAGTGAATGCCGGTCTGTATCATATTGCAGATATTGATGTAGCTCTACCGTGCCTTTGCTCAAAGAAAGAAGCCCCTTTTTAAACTGTCTGATATTTAGGGTATATCCATGTATTGCACAGCCTGTACCTGCTCCCAGCTCCATGCACCGCAGTAGCAGCTCAGCAGTTTCATATCTGCTGCCTGAACAACTCATGGTTCCTGACATTTTCCTTCCCACCACGAAAGCTCTTCTCTGCTTTGGTGGGCCCATCACCACTGCACTGGGGCTCTAGAAGTGGTTACCTGTGGCATGGAGGGTGCCAGGGCTTGAGCACCCACAGAGGGAGCACATGAACTGACACTTTGCTGGGACTTCTTGTCTATGCCAAAGCGTGGAAAGATGCCCTCATGGCTGCTGCTGTCAGCACCGCAAGGGTCAGGGTGTGCAGGGGGGTGGCTGTTCTTTGTGGCTCCCCACATCCCAGTCCTCATCCCCATCCCTCTGCGATCCCCTGCCCTGGAACTCCCATTTCAGAAACCCACCCAGCCCATCAATCCCATCCCGTGGCAGCAGCCATCAGGCCCTTGTCACCAGGGCTGCCATGTTCGGCTTGGCCTGTCCTGCTGAACTGCTCTGCCATGGGCGTGCTTCTGGGGGTCTGGGCTTCCTCCCCACCCTGAAGGGCACAGGCTACACCAGGAGTGACTGCATGAGGTGCCTTCCTCAAGAAAAGTCATTGTGTGACACTTTACCCTGGCAGCATTATCCTCCCTGATATACCAACACCTGCGTGTTGCACAACCACTCTCCACTGCAGGGTGCATGCAGAACTGGCCCCACCATGGCCGGCACCACCTCTGTGATGCTGCCCTGTGTGGAATACTGCTCAGGAATCACTGTGGGTCACTGTACTCCGGCAAGAACAAAACCTCTACCCTAGGGCTCATCATTTTTTATGCTGTGTTATGACTGAGATGTCAGCTTGAAGAAAAATGTCCACTTCAGTCCCTTATAAGGTGAGTTTGATACAGCTGAAATAGACAGCTATAAAATTGATGCGAAATTACTTTTTCTTTGAATAAATTAAGAATTAAGATAAACATTATTTTTCTGTATTCTACAGCTGGATTCATTTTCTCCTGGTATACTTCATCTGTACTCAGTCCTGTCTAGCACAGAAGTGGCAAAGAGAGTGCCATCTCGTGGATAAAGAAGACCTGTACTCCTAATAAAATGGACTCACTTTTCTCCACTGGTTTGATTGGAATCACTTACAGTGTACAAATATGACCCTGTACATCAAGCTGCATGCACAAGCACTTGGTGGTTTTTTTATACTCCCTCCCTTCTGATACGCAGCAACAACCATACTGGGAGTGTACCAGAGGGCAGGTAGAATCCAAACATTTATCTCCCTGGTGCATATTATTTTGAATTCTGCTGCTGTTAATATATTGTAGATTTTCACTTTGTTGGTTATTAATAGAGAACAATTTCCCATAGTGGAAAGTATACCATTTTTATTATGGTATGTTAATTATAATATTTTGGATGCCAGTAAAGATCAGTCACAACTTATATTTAGAGAGAGTCTGAATGATTAAGAACATTCCCATAGCTTATGTTTTAATCCAGTTTTGGAATAGAGACAAAATCAGTAATGCCTGTCTATTAATAGCTGATAACAAATTAAGGCATATTTCTGTGCAATCTGTCCATAAATTAGTTTTTTAAAAAGATATTAATTACCATATCATAACATTCAATACACTCTGTCTGTAGAATCACAAACACACATAGATTTCTCTGTTCCCTCTCAATGTTGGCCAGCTCCAGTAAATGGCTAAGCTGTAAACTGAAATCTGATTTTCTGCTCAGATTTTGCCTGCGATTGCACCATTTATCAGTACTACATCAGTGCCATGTCAGATCACAAAATCATAGAATAGTTTGGGTTGGAAAGGACTGTAAAAAATATCTAGTCCAAACCCCCTGCCATGGACAGGGACATCTTCACTAGATCAGGTTGCTCAGAGCCCCACCCAGCCTGACCTTGAATGTTTCCAGGGATGGGACATCTACCACCACTCTGGACAACCTGTTCCAGGGTTTCATCATCCTCATCACAAAAAATTTATTTCTTATATCTGGTCTGAACCTACCCTCTTCTAGTTTAAAACCATTACCCCTTGTCCTATTGCAACAGGCCTTACTAAAAAGTCTGTCCCCATCTTTCTTAGAATCCCCCCTTAAGTATTGAAAGGCTGCAGTAAGGTCTCTCTGGAGCCTTCTCTTTTCCAGGCTGAACAACTCCAACTCTCAGCCTTTCTTTATAGGAGAGGTGTTTATTTTTGTGGCCTCCTCTGGACCAGCTCCAGCAGGTCCATCTCTTTCCTGTACTGACAACTCCAGAGCTGGACACAGCACTGCAGGGGTGTCTCACCAGCGTGGAGTAGAGGGGGAGAATCACCTCTCGACACACTTCTTTTGATGCAGCCCAGGAGACAGTTGGCTTTCTGGGCTGTGAGTGCACATTGCTGGCTCATGTTCAGCTTTTCATCCACCAGTACCCCCAAGTCCCTCTCCACAGGGCTGCTCTCAATCCTGTCATCCACCAGCTGGTATTGACTCTGGGGATTGCCCCGACCCAGGTGCAGGACCTTGCACTTGGCCTTGTTGAACCTCACCAGGTTCACACGGGCCCACTTCTTGAGCTTGTCCAGGTCCCTCTGGATGGCATCCCGTCCCTCAGGTGTGTCAACCGCACCACTCAGCTGAGTGTCATCTGCAAACTTGCTGAGGGTGCACTTGATCCCACTGCCTGTGTCACTGATGAAGATATTAACCAGTGCTGGTCCCCATACAGACCCCTGAGGGACACCGCTCGTCACTGATCTCCATCTGGACATTGAGCTGTTGACCACCACTCTCTGGGTGCGGCCATCCAACCAATGCCTCATCCACTGAACAGTCCATCCTTCAAATCTGTATCTCTCCGGTTTAAAGAGAAGGATGTTGTTTGGGACCTTGTCAAAAGCCTTACAGAAGTCCAGATAGATGACATCAGTAGCTCTTCCCTTGTCCACTGATGTAGTCAGTCCATCACAGAAGGCCGATAGCTTGGTCAGGCAGGACTTGCCCTATGTGAAGCCATGCTGCCTGTCTTGAATCATCTCCCTGCCTTACCATAGCTTTCAGGAGGATCTGCTCCACGATCTCTGCAGGCACAGAGGTGAGGCTGACAGGTCAGTAGTTCCCAGGGTTCCTTCCTATCCTTTTAAAAAACATGTGCAGTGTTTCCCTTTTTCCAGTCACTAGGAACTTCACCTGACTGCCATGACTTCAAATATCATGGAGAGTGGCTTGGCAGCTACATCAGCCAATTCCCTCAGGACTCTGGGATGCATCTTGTCAGGTCCCATAGACTTACACATGTTCAGGTTCCCCAGGTGGTCACAAACCTGATCTTCTCTCCCTTAGAGAGGGACTTTGGTCCCCCAGTCCCTGTCTGGAGTCCATCCACTTGAGAGGTGTGGGAACAGAGGTTGCCAGTGAAGACTGAGGCAAAAAAGTTGAGTACCTCAGCCTTCTCCTCATCAGTGGTTACCAGTTTGCCAGTCGTGTTTGTCAGTAGTGAACACTTTCTTTGACCTTTTCTGACTGGTATATCTATAGAAGCCCTTATTATTTTTTGTATCCCTTGCCAAGTTCAACTCCATCTGTGCCTTGGCCTTCCTGACCCCATTCCTACACAACTGGGCAGCATCCCTACACTATTCCCAGGATACCTGTCCCCGCTTTCACTGCCTGTGCATTTCCTTCTTGCCCTTTAGTTAGACCAGCAGGTCTCAACTCAGCCATGCCAGGCTCTTCCCTTGCTTTCCTGATTTCTTACACCTGGGGATTGAGAGCTCTTGCACTCTATGGAAAGCACTCTTAAAGATCTTCTAGCTCTGTTCTGCTCTTTCATCCCTGAGAGCAGTTTCCCAGGGGCTCCTATTGACTGACTCCTTGAACAACTGAAAGTTTGCTTTCCTGAAATTCAAGGTTCTGACTTTACTCTTTGCCTGTCCTATGTATCTCAGGACTGCAAACTCCACCAGCGCATGATCACTGCAGCCCAGGCTGCCTCCAGTCTTGACATCACTGATTAGCTGACTTGTGTTTGTCAAAAGGCTCCCTTTGATTGGGCGGCCTGTAGTAGATGCCAACCACAATGTTCCCTTTGTTGCCTTGGTCTCTAATTCTTATCCATAAGCTCCTGACTATTCTTCAGAGACAGCTCTTCACAATCGGTCCATTTCTTGACACAGAAGGCAACCCCTCACCCCTCCTTCCTTGCCTGTCCCTTCTGAACAGCCTCGTAGCCATCAATAGCCACACCCCAGTCATGGGATTCATCCCACCACGTTTCAGTAACGGCAACTAGGCCACAGCTGTCTAGCAGCAGGGTGGCTTCCAACTCCTCCTGTTTGTTGCCCATGCTGCATGCACTGGTGTAGAGGTACTACAGCTGGGCTTTAGGCCATGTCACATTCTTAAAGGAACACACCTGAATCCCTCTGAGGTATTTCACTACTGTTTCCGTAGCTCCTATTAGCTCAGGAGCCCCTGGCTCATCTCCGTAAGACTTCCAGTGTGCTCCAGTGTGCCCAGCACATCTCAGAGCAACAGGCTGAGGGCCCTCGCTGGCACCCCGTCCCTCTAACCTTGCTGTGTCATTGCACAGGTTGTCACGGACAAGTCTGATACTATCCCCTTCCCCCCTTTAATCCTAGTTTAAAGCTGTCAATAAGCCCCGCGTAGCAAAGACCCTCTTGCCCCTTTGAGACAGGAGAATCCCATCCAACACCAGCAGGCCTGTTGCCATGTAAGCCATCCCATTATCAAAAAACCCCGAAATGTGGTGGTGACAGTAGCCACGGAGACATGTGTTAATAGACTGGGTCCATCTGTTTCTTCCAGTATCACTGTCCACAAGGATAGAGGGAAAAATAAACTGTGCTCCAGATTCCCTTACCAGCTGTCCCAAGGCCCTGAAGTCTCTTTGATTGCCCTTGGACTACACATTGTGGCTTCATCACCACTCACGTGGAAGGGCAGTAATGGGTAATAGTCCAAGGGCTGTACCAGGCTAGGAAGTTTCCTAGTGATGTCCTTAACCCAGGCCCCAGGGAGACAGCAGATTTCCCTAAGAGAAGAGTCAGTCTGGCGTATTGGACCCTCTGTTCCCCTCACAATGGAGTAATCTACAACTATAACCTGTTTCTTCTTCCTCATTGAGGTGGTCTTTATGAATACAGGGTCTTTCTGACCTTGGCAACACCTTTGGTGTAGATGGACCATCATCCACATCATCCACCGGCTGGCCTTCCACATCCACAGCCTCATACCTGTGGCACAGAAGCACCTGGGAAGGTGAAGTGGGCAAGGAGGGGGCTGGTCTGCCACCCTCAGCATGAATTTGCCTCTGCTCACTCCTTCCCAAAGGTACAAAACAAAGGTCACCCAAAGGTACAAAACCAGCCCAGATCAGGTGTACACATAGAGTCATATGCATTTCTCTTAAATTACAGCACAGGACACACAGCTTATGTTGGCTCTGAGATTTTATTCTGCGATCCTGATGGCTATGGGAAGAAATGCACAGATTATTAGTGCCTGAATGGTCAGCATGAGGTTTAGTCTAACAGAATTGTCCTGAACTAACTTGAAGCAGCAAAGGGAGCTAAACATTTTGCAAGGTGGGAATAGCGTTTTGCATACTGTGGTTACAGTGTTTCTCATCTGATACTTGAAGCTCTGGGGCTGTACTATCAGATCACGGCCAAAGGAGTATCTTAAATTGACATTTCACACCCACATCCTCAGGGAACTGGTTTAAGCATCATTTTTTCCTGTCACTCCTGTCCCTTTGCATCAGTTGTGCTAATACAACTGTTTGGCGTTGTGTAGTAAAGCAGACGGGGGGAGAGATCCAGGCTAAAAATCCTGATCACTCTGTGTGTGCCTCTGTGTGTGTGTGCAGTAGGGAGGATAAGGAAATTGTTCCTTTTGAGATCTACTGGCCCAGCTACATCATCTAATTGCACTTTGAGATGCCAAACATACCCAGTGAATTCATTTGGACACCTTTTGGCTCAAACTGTTGTTGAGTGAAGGACAAACAGGCTGGCTTGTGAGAAATAAGGGCACTGCAGTTTAGTCCACTGAAATTCTCGGGTCCCCAATGAAACCTTTAACAAATTAATCTCACTACAAAACAAATTGCAGTGTAAAGAAAGCAGAGTAGCCTAACTTACTAAACTGATCCAGGTGCTTTGGTCCTAACTTAGAAGGATACCAAGTGAAAACTGAAAAGGTACTCTGCATCTTTATGTTTTACACCTTTTCCATGACTTGATGCTGCAAAACAATTCAGCTGATTCACTGAGGAATGAAACGTTGCACTCACCCAGAGTCAGGCCAGCTCTTCTCTTGGCCAGTGGCACGGGTAGCCTTGCCAGCCTGTTCACAAGGAGTGCTATCTTTACTCTTACAGGGGGAGTGGAATGATTTTTATGTTCTCCTATTCCACAGAAAAGACAAGGGCTTGGATCCAAGTGAACCCACAAACACTAAAATCCCTGTGCCAGGTCTCAAAGCTCTTTCAAGGGCAAATGTCCAGATCACATCAAGCACTGTGGGGCTGTTTGCTTTAGGTATGTAGAACCAGCCAGTTCCTGCTTAAAACCTGACTTTGCAAAGGCCCTGTTTTCCCCTGCTGTTCAGGGCCAGCCCTGAGGAGCTGCTCTGTTTGTAACTGGCTTGATAGGTAGCCCTTCATACTCTCCCCCATGCCTACTCACCTTCAAGCTCTGTAGTCTGGGCCATGCTGCTTTAGCTCTGCAGTTTCCAGTTCTGTCCCTGGAGTGGGCTGTTGATTATTTGCCGGTGGGTCCCTGCAATTTAAAGTCAATTAGCTGCTGGGCCATCAATCAGCGACAGAACCGTGTTGTTCTCTGTCCCAGAGCCGAAATCTTGACTGAGGACACTCTGCAAGATCTCAGCAAATTGAAGATAAGTAGATTCTTATCAGATGGATCCACAAAAAGTTACCAAACACTGAATAACATCTGAGAGCTGTACACTTGAAAAATAGGCTGTGGGTAATTGTATTAATGAATAAAGTATTACAGATACAGTAAGTTGCAAAGAGTAGCTTTTCTCCTTTCTTATTAATAGGGGGAGTTTCTACTTCCATTTACATCACGTGTGTTGCACTCTTTCAGATGATCATTAATTTGTTTCTGATGAGAGACAAGTTTGGGTCAACATATACTCTTAAATCACATACAGAGCTCTTCTAACAGTTCCATATAGCAGCACCAGGGAGCTGTTCAGCAGGTTTCTGGTTCCTCTAATCCTGTTAACAAGTGATTCTGTGTAAGGGACAATTTTAATAGATCCTTGGTGGATTTCAGAAATTGAGTATACAAAATTGTAAGAAAGTTTGTGGAACCTCCTAGACATATGCTGCGTCTAGTCTCACTGATGCAGTCCTGTGAAAAGCAGTGAAGCAGACAAGATCTGTCAACAATTATTCATCAAATGCCTGATTTGTTAAATATTGCATATAGATTGCCTGCTGAATAATAAGAAGCCAATTCTGGAACTTGCTTCAAGGTAATTCAGAGCTTCTCCCTATCAGCTATTAATGTCTGGACTACCAAATATATTAGACCAAGTTATTATTTTAATTTCATTGCTGCCTTCTTACAAGTTCCTATCTAATTAACAATGATTCTGCTATTTGAAAAGCTCTCGATTTTTTACCCCATGGAGCAGCTTAGAAGTAATGCCAGCTGTCTTAGCAGATCAGTCATTTGTTTTCATAAGTCAGGTGATTAGTACAGCTATCTTATTCCAGATTCAGAATTGAACAATGTATAAAAAAGCTCTTTAGAAAACGTTGATGTTTTAAGCATTCCTCAGTTTGTCAGCTCTATAGAAGAAACATGAAAATAACCAAGGAATGTTCTTCCTTAGAAAAATTACAAAAAAAAACACTTTTCACCAATGAGTCAATTCCTCTTCCTTGATGTAACAAAGTATGGGTTTGATCCAACTGCTACTACATCAGAGAGAGCAAAAGCAGAGACTGCAACAGTAGACTGCATAGTCCTTCACGGGAATTAATGCATGAGTTAAACAGTAATGTTTTCCAAATCACTGAAGGTGTATTTTCAAAAGAGGCACTTTTAAGAGGGAAGAGTTTGGGGGCAGAGTTAAATGCCCCCACATACTTTTCATAGATCTATACAGGTCACTTAGCTTGTTCTTGAACCCTAAACAAGGCTTTAAGATAGATCTGTGATCATCTCTGACTCAGAGTTGGAGTCCAGTTGCCACTGAGTGTCGGCCCGTTGCTCAAGGAATGGCCCTCAAGTGTGGAGCATGTGGTGTTGTGAGATGGCCCAGGTTCCCAAAGAGGGGTGGCTGCAGAAAGGAGATTTAGACACACAAAATGTGACATTAGCATGTTCAGTTACTGAGCCCGATCTTTTCAGTGACCCAAATGCACAACTGCACTTCCAGAGATGTTCCAGACCTCCAAATCCAGTTTCTCTAGAAGGCAAGGAATAATGGCACTGGGCTAATGACAATCCAACCTGGAGCAGCTCCGAGGGCTCTTCAGCTGGAAGGAACAGATATTTGCAGTGACTTCAACTGACTTCCACCAGAGTTCCTCCATTTCTCAGAGGTGACAGGATAAAGTACTTGCAGATAACGCCCATCCCCAAGCCCTTGGCAGTCTGACAGGTTCTCTTCCATTTTCCCAGGCAGTGAAAAAGTGTTTACAAATAGCACAGCTTTACATTAGTTGAATCTGTGGTCTGCAATAGTATTGTAGACTACATTTTTAATTAAGAGATTTTTGTTATTTCAAACTGGTTCTTGTACATACGGTTTCTCTCTTCTCCTCTTACAAAAAAACCAACCAACCCCACAAACAAACAAAAAGCCCACAAACAAAAACAAAACATCAGGAAGTCTTAATAATTATTTCAAGTGAAGCTAGAAGGGGGATGGGAAATGGCTTGCTAATGTGAAGTACCTCCTGTGGTCAGGAGGACCTTTAGGCATAGTAAGATACAACCCTGGGCCATGACTCTGTGTTGATTGATCCTGCACACCAATGGGGAGTAAACCCAGCGCTCTGTAAGCAGAGAGCTTTTGTTTTCATACATCTAAGAGTGAAGGTTGGGTTCTTCTCCTGTGGTGTTCAAGTGTCAGGGTAAGGGATTCAGCAGCAGATGCAAAACTGGAGCAGCTCTGCCTGTACCAGGAGCAAAATGTTCTTCCCGTCCCCATCACCTCCTACCCACCTGGATGCCTTGCACATGGACTATGCATCACGTACGTGACGGCTCCGTACACTGGCAATGCACATCCACTTGTCTGCTCATTGCTTAATTCAGGTCATGGGGAGAGTCTCCGGGCCAGCCCTATGTGATGATATGCGGATACCCACTGTGTTCTGCACACAAGTGCAACACTCCAGGGCATTTTCCAGACTGCTGTAATACTATTTCACAGGTACAAGGGCAGGCTAATTTCTGCAGTGTGAAAAACCTATCGTTTTTAAGGAGCCATTAAGCGAACAGCAACTCACTGAAGAAATCCTTGCTTGCCCTTTCTCAAAACCTGATTTCTCAGTGAAAATAATTATTTGAAAGGATGCAAAACTAGTCTTGGTGTATATTAATATGGACTTCCTCTGTGCATCCAAAAAGATCTCTGCCAGCTTCACTGGGGCTATGTAATTGCCTTTGATTAACCTAGACATAATGATAGGAAGCTGCAAGATTATAATGGAGATGAGAATTTTACTTAACAAATGGTTTTATCAGGTGCTAGCCTGTATATCTGTATTTGGGGCTTCACTCTTCAGAAAAACAGGCTGGAAAGAATACAAGAGAGGTGTTGAAATAAAAATCTAAGAAGTGTAAGCTCAAAGTACTTCAGAGATGCAGTGAACCGTAATGTTTTTCAAACCACGGGCCATACTCTCTCACTCATGTGTTTTGATGGTTCTGATTTACAAATTGTTTGGAAAAAGAGAGAATTAAAGTCCCTGTTATTTGTCATTTGAAACCTTCAAAGTAATTCACAAAGAAAAGTGATGTGATTTTCTCGTCAGGCAGACCAGCATAAAGGCAGATGTGTGCAGCTCTGTAGTGGGAACTACGGCTTGAACAAAGCATTGATAGGAATTTGAGAACTTAAATCCTTGATCAAATTATACCACCATATCCAGTGTTTATTTATACAAGGCAATTAAGAAAACACATACTTAATTGTCATTAATTTTAATGAAATTACACACCTGAATAAGAGTTAGGCAACTAGAGACACTTGCACATCAGAGTCTATTCCAAAGATCATTGCATTAAAAGGGTCCCGAGTCATGATTTTAAAAAAATAGGCTCAAGGTCTGTTTCTCAGTTTTCCCTTCTGACAAGCAGTGATAGGGAGTTAAAAAGAGAGAACTGTGATGATTCATAAAATGTGTTATAAAGAACATTATCAGCTGAGATGAATGTTACATCATGTGTAATGTTTATTGTCAGAGCAAGTGGAAATGTTTTGTAAAATTTAAATTTCAGCTATGAATTTTTGCATATTTTCAGATGTTAATGATTTGAGGGGGGGATTCCATGCAAAACTATCAATGTTTTCTGAATTTGGTTTGCTTGCTTGTTTCAGTTTGTTTGTCCTTTTGCTTTCTTAATTTTTTTCAGATGCAGAAAGTTTTTAGAATGTATAAAGCTGGAACAAGGTTCAATTTTCCATTCATATGTGGTAGCTCTGTTCTGCACTGGTCTGGAGAAAGGATCTGAGAACCTCATCTTTAACGCTCTTTACCAAAGAACTGCCCACAGTGTAATAGGTCCAGGATAAATGTTTCGGGGTAGGTTTCCTTACTCTGTTCTCATGTACTTCATATCTGACATTTCTACCTTAAGATTATCAGCTCTGCTTAGCATTAAGTATTGCTGAAAATTAGTTTTTCAAAAATAACATTTCTTTTAAATATACTTATTTTAATTAAAAAATAAGTCATCAGGGAAATACAACAAAATGATTAAATGTTGGGTAGAGATTTTTCATATGATAGAGATGTCACTTCATGACAGAAATCCAAAGCTGACAGAAGCTGACAGAACAAAGGCCACAAAATTCAGCTGTTAGCCTCTATGTTGCACTTGGGGAATATTGATTCTCAACTCTGACTACAGTAATAATACTGGTTTCAGTAGGTTCAAGAATGTTCACAGTCTAACACCTATTCAGTAAATCTCTAGAACTGAAATAGTCTTCTTCCCTGACATAGAAAACAAACACATGAACAAAAACATAAATAGAAGAGATGGCCTCAAGGCCCGTGCTAAGCAGAACAATAATGCAAGTGAGTAACCACTTCCAAAAACTGGATAATGAATAGTCTGACTGAGCATTATGAGTTTGACTTTGGTTTTTTGTAGGCTGGCTCCTAAATTGCACTTTTTAATGCCCAACCATATTTGGGTGCAGGTGGAGAAATGCTATTAAATGCTGGTAAGCAATGCCGAAAAAAAACAGATGTTAAGTTGAAACCTGAAGGACAGCTTCACTCCCACTGGCTACTGACCACTGACCTCAGCTGAAACTTGGGCCATTGTATGCACGTATACGTATTGACCTGCCAGCTATACATCAGTTTTAAAGGACCAAAGGGATACAGATAAAGACCTTTTCAGCTTCTATTATACTTCATTGTGCACCTGTCAAAACTAACAGGCTACAGTCTGAGGAGAGAAACAATACTTGGACAGCATTTCATGGTATTAGTTAACTGGCTTTTTATTTATAGCATCAGCTAATGCTGATTTGCACATGGAAGTAAAGTTTATTTTCAAAACAGTTATTACACCATGGAATTTTTTACTAAAATAGGAAAGCATCGGAAACTCTGATTTTAAATAAAACTGAGTTTGACTTCATTGGCTCAGTGAAAGATGCATTACACCTTGACTTTGTCCAAAAATTACTTCAACAACCTCAATGAAAACCACAGGTTACTAACAGAAATGCTGTCAAGGAAATATAGCTATTTCCACTGCAATTCCAATGAAAGTATCCTCCAATAAATACAATAATGGTGATGATCTTGGAGACGAAGGAAACGGCACAAAGCAGCATAAGAAAAAGGCATGAAGTTGATACAGCGTGTTTTCAGAACAGACTGAGAAGGGGAAAAATGATATGTCTTAGAACCCTTGGAATCTGTAAACATCAAGAAGACATCACATTTGGGCTAATCTCAAGGCAAAGCAGCTATATAAAGTAAATCTACAGGCTTTCTTGGCCTTCTAAAGCATGGAAGATAATAGAAAGTAATCCTCTTTATTTTTTGTTTTAAAAATTGCTTTAAAGTAGGGTGAACTTTTTTTTTTTCCTCTCACTTTGTAGGATCTATTTTAAATGACCTATTTAAATGTTCTGCAATTATGGTGCTTTTGTATATTTTCCATGCAGAGTGAACAGAAAGGGAATCCCTTGAAGTTACAGTATTTTAACCAACCAAAGAATAATCCTTTTTTTCTTTCTCTCTGAATTCTCCATACAAGGTGTCTTAAAATAGATAAGACAGGTTCATTACCGTTGTCATAATTGTCAGCTTCTGTCAGTTCCATTAGTGGATAAAGGTCTCTGTGAATACTATTCATGCGCTAGCCAGCCTTCCAAACTCTGCACAAGCTTCCTAAAACTATCCCCTCTACTGCTCTTTCCAGTCACTCAAGTATGTTCTTCAGTTATTTAACATGATCGCTGCTAGGATCCCCTTGTTACAATATGTCAGTTTTTCTTCTTCATCCTTCTGCAGTGCTTCTTACTTACTTTACTGATATGTGAATATCTGAATATCTTTATTGATATATCAATCACTTACATAATAAAATAAATTTCCCCTTATGTTCAGAGAAGGCTGGCTTCAGATTTGTCTGGCAGGTTATAACTTCACATCTTGGAGAAGACCTGAAATGCTGTATGTCAGAAGAGTATTCAGGTCGTAGATCTTGAGATTAAGCAGAGACAATGTCTTTTATTTCTTTGGATATACTGAATGTGTCTACAAGCATATCCTCTTCTTGGCATAAGAGGATTCCAATAAAGCTAGAGTTCTCCTTAAGACTACAATGTTTCAATTATTCAGGCATTGGTTTCGACTTTTCACATAAATCTACCTTTGGTTCTTTCACTATTTAGTAAATACGCATAAATGTTTCTTCTGAAAATGAGATTTCATGGACATGTAGAAAGAAAATATATATTTCCTTCTCAATGGTTAAAAGGTCCAAGTGTGAGAAAATCTAGACCTTGCTGTGGAGCGAAAGATCTCTACAGAAGTTACTTTTCTCCTTTACTTTTCTATATAAACTTTGACTAAAATTGAATTTACATTGTGAAGCTGCAAAAGACATAGTAAAACATTTAACATATGCTGTTTCTGTTGGTTAAACCCCGTTCATCCTCCCCTCACACCTCCACCATCTCTCACCCTGTAAGGGGCTGTAGTCCCTGTAAGTCTCTCTCACCCCGCAAGGGGTGGTAGTCCCACCACTAATCATACACCAGCTTTGACACATGCTGGAGTTCTTTATAAATCAATTCAGTTCACTAATTTGGCTGAAAACTAATCTAACCAAGAGAAGAAAAAAGCCATTATTTTGAGGTTAGTGCGTTGGTTCAAGGAGGGTCCTATAGTGCCGGAGATGGCACAAGGGAAGAGGACAACAAGACCCTTGACTGGTAGCAGAGACATGATAAGGGGAAACAGGGAGGACAGACAATTAGTCCTTCCCTCTTTCATGAAATCACCCCATAAATATAAAAATGAACAGAACTTGGCCCTTCTTACTAATATACCTACATCTCTATCATTGTTTTCTAAGCTCCCATCTCAGTTTTATCTGTAGATGCAAGGCATGTCACGTAGCTAGAAGCTGGGACACACTTGGGAGTGCCGTGATTACAAGAGTTGTATCATATTGCCAGAATTCTCTTTCTTTTGATATGCTTTGTAAACTATAGGAAGTTTAAGGAAAAATAATTTGAAAGAATTCACTGCCCTGAATAATTACTTACCCACTTTAAAACCCAACTTTAACTGTTTAAAGATATTTTTTCCATATTCCTTTTGATGGTTCAGCTCTCATTCCCTGGTACATCCATCCAGTGGAGAATGCAGCAGAGCTGCCTCTACACATTGCTTTGTTTAAGCCTTTGCTAAGATGAGGAAGATTTCATTTTGCCGGCCTTTGGAACAGTCTGGGTTGGCTGCTTGGGCCTTGGAGACAATTATGTGAAGCAACCAGATAACGAGAGGACATTCCCCCTCCCACACAGGCAGGGCTGAAATTCTTAAAGAGGGTAAGACATCCATTTGAACCACAATGTCTTTCCTAATCATTTTGATATGGTGTCAAAATATTTGTTGTTAAAGAAAACATCTCTTCAGCATCGCTTCCCTGAAGCCAGTTTAGATCAGATCAGCACTGGTGTTTAATCATCAGGTTAAAAAAAACGGCACCACTTAGTTACTGAAGTAGCTGCAGTTTCTCCTTTCTTGAAGGACCATAGTTCCACATTCCTTTGTGATAGTCTAGAATCAGTAGGAAAGATAGTGTAGGCCTGCTTTTTTAAAAACAATAATAAGAAAGCTTGTTAGCTCATAAGCCTAGGGAGGCCTTAATTGAAATTAATAGAAAACGTAAAAGTAGAGGAAATTAGGGCAGCTGCAAAAGAAACCCCAGAAGCAAAAGTAGATTAAAGTAGAGCAATGAGCAAACCCATGCAACATCTTAATTTTGCTTCAGATATTCTCCCCTTAGTGTAACTTGCTGCCTAAATCAAGCAACAAGTCTAAAGCGCACAGTTTCTTCTGTAGATGCTTATTCATCCTACCACAGCGGTCCTCCAGCTGAAGAGCAAAGGAACTCCCAGCATGGCACGAGACACGAGTAGCTGGCTAGTTGCTCCTCGCTCATTCCCTGTTCCACATTGTCACAGCTCTTGACCCAAGAGCCAGCACCAGCTTAAACTTCAGCAAAAATGCAGTATATGTTTTTCATTCTAAAGATGGAATGACAATTATTTTATTTTCTTTTCTCATACTTTTATAGTGAGCTTTATTCTTGAATTTTCTAAGAAATAAAGTAAGACACTTTTCAGCTTGCAGGTAGCTTAATGAGCTATACCATCGACCTTTACACAGGTGAGAAGCCCCATCTAACTCTGTGGAATTCCAGGTGGTGATAAGATATAGTCTCACATGTGAGGAGAAGGTGGAGGAGTGAGGTCTTCAATTAAAATATTCAAAATTCACATTCTGTTAATGTCAAGTGACCTCAACCCATCCGATCCTGACTGGAAGCCTGACAGGTATGGTGTTCATAGCACAAAAGATTTCCCCTGCTCCACTGTTGAAGACAAAGATATTAGGAGCAAACAAAGAAACAAGCCTTGTAACACAATAGTTTTTTCCCCCTTTTTAGAGTACCTCTTTCCTTCCTATCCTCCATCATCTCCAACCACAGTCAAATTTCTTTACATTTTCTCTGTGGTACATGGGCATAGTTCTTTTATTCACTTAATAGGTTGTTCACTGAGGGAGAATGAAGTGTTATTTCATGATTTGGTGTATTCAATAAAGTCAGAGTTTTCTAGCACAGAATCCTTATTCTAAATATATTTCTCTTCTTGAGAAAAGAGTTTAGTGAGCAGTTTCCACAAAAGACTTGGGTAAGACAACTGCAGTTGCTTCTAGGTTTTGCATTTAACCTTGTATTACACAACCTTATGGAAAAATATCCCAGGTAAGTTCATCGTTCATTATTTTTTCATTAGTTCCTTTGCCTTCTGATTTCACACTTTTCTTTGTCTCAGGAGGCAGGAGGATAGGCCAAGCTTGTCTTTAGCCTCTAACAGTGAGCTGGAGGGTGAACTCCTGGGTAAATGAGCACACAGAAAGAAAATAAGTAAAGCACTGGACATCTTGCAGTTTAGTGAAATTAAATGCCTACCCACTGTGCCTTGACAGTAAAATCTGACAAGAGCAGTGTTACAAAGCTGGACATCCCTGCAAGCGGAATTTACAAAGAGAATTAGACAGAAGAGCAGCTACCAGCATCGTGCCTACATTATCGAACATTCAAGACAACGACTCATGGCAAATGAGAAGGAAAAGATGGAATCAAAAATCCCTGCTAATCCCTATTGAAAGGATGAATGCTTTCAATGTTCCCTCAGGTGACGCTTTGCTGAAGCAGGTGATGGGTTACTTGTTGCATGTTGAAGAGGGCTCCTGGATGAAATGGAGTGAGTTAGGTGGAAACAATATGGAGCCAAGCAGAGACATATGTCTGACAGCATTTCTTCCACTTTATTTAGCACAGTACTCTTTCACAGTGGTTCCATCTTCAGCGTATTGCAGACTTGCACTGTTTCCTATCACACTGTATCTTTAAAAGAATGCAAATGCAGGGACTCACTCCAGTACACACAAGGTTTTCAAGGATGCTCTCCCTCCCCCTCTTCTGACTGACAGTCTGGAAAATGCATAGACGACAGGGACAAGGGGTGGAGTTACTGCCTTTTTTTTTCTCCTCAAAAGGCTATGTCCTGTCAGTTGAAGCCCTATTATAAGACAGTGCTGCACAGTTATCGTTGTATTCTGCTGTGTCGGATGTTGTTTACCGAGTATGGCGGTTGTTACTGATCTATCTGGGAGCAGAAACATGTTGTAGACTTGTTAAACAAAAATTGTTTAACCATGGAAACTCCAGAAACAGACAGAGCTTTGCTCTCCTATTCAAAGAATTGTTAACCAGCTTTCCATGTGTTCAAGGAAGAGTTTCTTCTCTACCTGGGCCCTGTGTGAAGGGCCACAACACTAACTTTTAGGCTATTTTTACCATTTGGGGGGAACAGGAAGGAGTAATGTAGTGCTTGCATAATTACAAAGTAGATCCCGATCCATAGGGATTCTCATTAATTTCTGGAGACTTTTTACACGAGTTTCTGCTCCTAGCATGAACCTCTTCAAACAGAACAACCAAAAACCGTTTGGGGCTGCTCTCCCAGGTGTGTTTTTGCCAGCTGGGTACACAGGGCTTGCCCACAGCTGGCCAGTACAGATGCTGGCACATGAACAAGGAAAGCACGCTCCCATGCTGGTCACAGCAATTGCAATTTCTTGTCTTGGTCATCTAATTTCAAGAACCATGGGTGTGTGGGTCATCAGTATCTCTGCTTAGTTCAAACTACTGGGGACTAACTCTTATTTCATTTTCAGGATAACAGAAAAACTGGAGAGAAAGCAGACAAGTGCAACTCAGTGCCTGGTGGAAGAGCGTGTAGGATGCCCGTGCATTCAGAGGTAGCATAGACGTAGGACGTTGGCAATTGTATGAAAAACACCTCGTCCCTGCCACTTCTGTGTACACAGAAGTTCAGATATACTGTATCTTAAACTACTTGGAAATACCCAGGAATGAGTAGGATGTTTAGCTCCTATTTTCTGTCTGTTCATTTCTCACTCAGAAAATTACCGGGGATTGAAAAACAAAGCATCTTATTGCACAGAGCTCCCCTCGACTTCAGCCGGTCCTATTTGCATGTGTGTCAAACAGCTTGAGGAAAATGCTCTCCCAGGTTCCGTGCTGTGAGCAGTAAATTCAGCATCTCAACTGGCCTCTGTATTTTGATGATTCTGTTACAGGAAGGTTTGTCTCCTGGCAAACTCTGAACTCATGTAAAGTGCAGTTTCAGTCTTAAGTTCCTGCATTAGCCCAGAAGTAAACGAGGAGAGGTACGTGACCAAACATGTCTGCGTGTTTAGAAGAAAACAGTTGTTTAGAAGCTCTCACAAAAATGTGAAAGGAAACAAAATATAAATAGGCTTCTGTGATTTCTGAGCAGATTGCATGATGAATTTCAGTAGCCAACATTAAAAACTACCTTTCTCTCCCAAGAACTTTTACTTAGATATGATAATGATACTATTGAAAAACTGATCGTAGCATCACCGAATGCCACCCCGTGTGTGTCTCCTTGGGTGGGAAGTAGTATGTCTCACATTTCTACTTTTTCTTCAGATAGATACTTCTCTTTGCAGAAAATCATGTTACTAATCTATCTGCTTGTTAGCTTTTGCTCTCCTTTTGCTAAACTGAAGAAAGAAAAATACACGCTCCTGTGGCAAACAACAGACAGAGAAAAAGATCAGAGGAGACGAATGAGGTTCCATCACAGCAAGAAATTTAAGAAAAGGTTAGAGATGACAATAATGGGCATGGTGTGTAGCCTGAAGTAATCTTGTAAACTTCAGGGAACCAGACCAGATAATCCAACTTGCCCTTTATGTCTCTGCTGTCTCCCAATTACTATCTACCATCAGGCTACACAGAAAATTTCTAATGATGGTGACAAAACTTCTAGCCAGATCTCAAAGAAAGGGGTACAACCAAGTGATTCTGAGATGTAACCCCTTAAAGTGATTTATTCCTTAAGCACGTTATCATCTTGGATCACAGTCTTGACCTTAAGCTTGTGCTTATGTTATACTTTTAAATTATCCCCAGTTTGGTTTGGTTTGTTGTCCTGATGTATAAGCCTCAATCGTTGTGAGTTCGACATGTTTTAGATTAGGAAAAGTAACTTAAAAACCACTTAAATAAGATTTGGAGGAGGAGTTATTTTTCGTGACTGTAAATTAGAAATAAATATAAAAATACAACATACAACTAAAACCCCAATAATTAAATTGTGTTGCATAACTAAGTTTCCTTCTCAGATAAGTTCTATAACACCATAAACATACGTCATTGGCTATTAAGCCACTTACAATAGAAACATTAAGAATTATTTAGTTACAGTACAATTTCAGTTCTCCTAAAGACTTATTTATTTCACAGTTTACCTGGTTAAAATACGATCTTTTATTATGCTCCTTGTTTGGTTTTTGATTCGGTCTCTAAGCAATCGTTTGAATGGTGGTGGGAGTAGACATCTGTCTTTGAAACTGTCTATCTGATCTTTCACCTACTAAATAAGCAAGGAATTAGTTTAACATCCAGCTTAATATAGCTGGTTAAACTTAACTGTCACCTTGATCTTTACACCTGCATTTCCATGCCTGTTGTTAAAATAGACTTATAAACCAGATATCTTCCTAAATCAATTTTATTCTAGACCTTTTCTCTCTATTCTATAAGTTTATTTTAAAATAATTTTAAAAATTCAGCTTAAACTGTATGTAAGTTCTTCTAAACTGGGCCTTTAGATACATGCATTACCTTTTATGTGAACGGTACCATGCTAATGATTCAATAATTAAGAGAGTTTACATTTTAAAGACTTCAGTTTTTAATTGTTGAATATTAATCACAGATCACTTCCAGTTCTGTTGTGATATGCAAATTATTGATGTCTCAGTTGCATTTGTTTTCAGGTATCAGTCTATCCGCATAATGCAAAATAACATTCTGCAATTATTTCAATTAGAGGCAGTCAGCCTTCGAGCAAGTTTATTTGATTTCTGTAAATGAAGCAAGCAGTTGCTGTTTTCCATTCCCTGATGTTTACTGCCCAGAACGAGCGCTCACAACTGGTCTGCGTGCAGCACCAACAGTTTTCTAACCGAATTATGTCAGCGTTCACGGCAAAGGACAAGCAGCTAAACTCCCCTTGCAAGATTTCATCTGGTTAACCGACTCTTCGGCCTCGGAAAGAGATGTCACATTGTTTGGGGGTATTCTGACCATTTTGAAGTATATTACGAAGGGTAAGAGTAAAGAGTTCTTAATTAGGAGAATCTGTTTTGCACAAGTGCGTAACATTAGAGGATTGATTTTTTTTTTTTTTTTTCTCGCCAGACTGCAGCTGTTACCTAAGCAGAGGAGGAATTTCACCTAAGCACAGAGAATGAGATACACAAATAGCTGTGTTGTCTTAGGAAAGGGTCGGGTATGTCTCCTCACAGCGATTTTGTTCCATAATTGCAATTCGCATTAAATGCAGCAAATGTTACCATCCTGCCCACTCAGTTTCCACCTCTACTTTTGTTTCAAGCCGGGGGGGGGGGGGGTGTGGAAGGGGGGAGCGAGTCTCTTCTTTTCTTGCCTTTCCTTCCCCGCCCCGCCGTTCCCGGCCGCGGTGCTGAGCGGCGCGTACCCGGGCGAGCGGGGGCACACACACACACGCTCCCCCCGCCGGCCCCGTCCCGCACGTGTAGCCGCTGCGCGCCCGCCGCCCATGGCAGCTCCGCGGCCCCCGGCGCGGCACCGGGGCCCCGCCGCTCTCGCCTCCCCGGGGGGCGCCTCCCTCCCCGCCGCACCCGCGTAAGGCTCCGCGGGGCGCGCAGCCCCGCATCGCCCCGGGAAAGGTAACGGCGGGGCGGCGCGGGGCGGGCGGGAGAGGCTTCCGCGGGCTGCGGTGCGCGGGGATCGCTCCCGCGGAGAGGCGCCTCCTTCACCCCCCCCTCCCCAAAAGCAGCGCTGGGTGCGTGCGCGCGTATGTGTGTGCGGTGTGAGCGTGGCGAGGGGGGGCGCTCCCTGCGTGCGGGGGGTGGGCGAGAGCAGTGCGATGGGAGCGGGCGCCCGGCTGCAGAGGGATCCTCTCCCCGCCGGCGTGCGGGGCACCGCGGGGCAGGGCGCAGCGGCGCGGTCGCTGCCTGCGGCGGAGCCCGCCGGGGTGCCGCAGCGCCGGGCTGCGCCTGGCTCCGCGCCTCGGCGCTCAGCGCGGCCGGGGGTGCTCGCCCGAGCGGCCGCCCCGCCGCCGCCGCCGCCCCCCCCCGGTGCGGGCGCGGAGCTGCCGGCGCGGGGACCTCGCGGAGGAGCGGCGGAGCGCGGCGGAGCGGGGCCGCGGCCAGCCCGGCCGCCGAGGTAGGGACGGAGCCGGGCTCGGTGCCGGGCTCGCCGCGGAGCAGCGCCGGGAGCAGCGCCGGGGGCGGGCGGCCGCCCCGCCGGGCGTGAGTGCGGGCGGGGAGCGGGGCTGCGGTTACGTTGGCGGTTTAATTTCTTTTAATTACTCCGGAGGTGGGGTTTCTTTATTGCGATAATAATTACTGCTGTTATTTTAAAAGGGGAGGGGGGGGGTGACGGGGGGAGACGAGGCGACGGTGGCTTCCTGCCGGAGCGGCTCTGCCATCGCGCTCGCCTCTCCCCGCCAGCCGGTCGCCACCCGGAGCCCCGGGCCAGCGGCACCCGGCGCAGCGCTGCCCGCGCCCAGCCTCTCCGGGGGAGCGGGCGAGCGGGGGGGGACACACCGGGACCGGGGCTGGGCGGCCCGGATAAGCCGGTGGAGGTGTGGGAGGGAGGGACGGACGGGTGGGGGGGCAGGGTCTGCGCAGTGGGGCTGGGGAAGGGGACGTGTGAATGTGTTGCGGGATGGACTTTGCAAAGGTGCCGGTGGAGGGCTCGGGGGGGAGGCAGCTGGCGGCGGGGAACGCGGTCGTGCCTTGCTGCGGGAGCGGGGGGTGGCCGGGATGCTGGGCTGCACCGCCGCGCCGTGCCCGTTCCCACCGGCATGTGCGTGCGGAGTGTGCGCGCCCGCGTCCCTCCCGCCTTCCCCCGCCGGGAGGCAGAGGGCGACGGGGCGCCCACCACAGAGGGGAGCCGGCACCAGGCGAGCCGGCTGCGGCAAAAAATTGCGGTAGTGCCTGCGCTCCTGGCCGGGCTCGCCGACCCTCCGCCAGCCCCGCGCAGCGCCCGCACCCGCCCCGCTCGGCAGCGGCCGGGGCCCCGGGGCCGCGGCAGAAGAGGGGACTCCAGCCGGGGCGAGGCAGGGATGCGGGGTGACGGCGCCGCGGAGGGGGCGGGAGACGGAGCCGTGGGGGCGCGGGGGCACCGGGCTGCCCCGGGGGCTCGCTCGCCGCGGCCAGGGTCGGGAGCCCGCGGGGATCAGCAGCGGCTGCTCCGCTCCTCTCCTCCCCGTGGCCCCCCCCTCCGCAGCCTCCTTGACCCCTTCAGCCATCCCTTCCCCTCTTCCTTCCTTTCTTCCTCTCAGCTTTCGCTCTCGCTGTTGTCCTACTGTCCTCCCTTCTTTCCTCCCTCATCCCTCCTCTGCCCTCCCTCCCAGGTCCCCCGGCGCATCCTCCCCTCCTTGCGGCTCCCTCCAGCCCGATTCTCCTCCCTCCAGCTGGCTCCTGCTTTCTCCACTTCCATCCTGGCTCCCTCCCGCCAACTCGGTGGCTTCCCACAGCAGGAAATGAAAGGGACAAGTTGGGAAATTGGGAGAATGGGGAAGGTGGGGGGAGCAACGTATCGATTACTGACTGGTTTGGTTGTTTGTTGTTTGTTGGTTTTTTTTTTGTTTTTTTTTTTTAAAAAAGCTACCTTTTAACTCGGGAAATGCTGTGGTTCCAGTTCTGTGTAAAAAATGGCAGCTCAGCTGGCCTGACTATATCTGAAGGGTTCTTGAAAGCCACCTCTATATCAGTGCAGGGATAAGAGTAAATTACATAATGTTTTTGGGGAAAAAAAAAAAAAGTTCTTTTCAGATTTCAGTAATGTCAAGCTGAATTGTGGCTTTGTTTTGCCCTGCAAGTCAGAGTATTGTTATTACTACTGGGGATGGGGCTGTATGCCTGTGCATGCTTCGTCCGTATCGGTGTGCTTCCATTGGTCACCCAGAACTGATCTTCTTGTTTTGTGGATAGTTCATTCTATTTCTGCAATCAGTTTGCCACCTATTTATTTAAAGTAGCCATAGTAAGTGACAGAAACAATGTGTGTGCAAGCCTATGTATTCCTCGAGTGAATCTCACTATTATCATAGTGATAATCTGTATGTGTTGGTGCTGTGGATACATACATTGAGTACTGACATTGCTTTTTCTGTCTCCATCTTCATCCTTTCTGTATCGTGCTATCCCAACCCAAACGTTTGGGCATGCATAACATCAGCATTTGTGTTTAATATCCCTGAAATGCACAGCAACGTAGGAACGGTGCAGGACTGAGGAGAGTAAATATGCATAAAATTGGAATCTCCTTTGGTTATTTTACTTTGTTAGTTATGCATGTTTGGCATGTACGAGAGAGATATGTATTTGACAGACCTCAGAGTTATTTGTTTACAGAAATTTACATTCCGTATTTGAAATCACTCTAGCTCTTGTGTATTTGGTCGTTAAAATCTTTCATGTTATTTTAAATTCAGTGCTTGTAGTTTATCTATAATCCTTGGCAGGTACAGTAGCTCAGTGGAATACAATTTTTAACCCAAATAATGTTTTGGAACAATGACAACTGAAAAACGTTTTCTTTTTTTTTCTTTCCTTCTTTCTTCTTTAGATTCTTTATCTTTGTTCAGGAGCCTAAGGTTGCTTGCTGATCACAAGAAGATGTTTCTGTGGCTCTTTCTGGTTCTGTCATCTCCAGTTTCTTCTACAACTGCAGATGCTGATATATCTGTGGAAATTTGCAATGTTTGCTCCTGTGTGTCAGTTGAGAATGTACTCTATGTCAACTGTGAGAAGGTTGCAGTCTACAGACCAAATCAGCTTAAACCACCATGGTCTAATTTTTACCACCTCAACTTTCAGAACAACCTGCTAATTATTCTATATCCAAATTCCTTTCTTAATTTTACATATGCAGTGTCCTTGCAACTGGGTAATAATAAGTTACAGAATATTGAGGGAGGGGCCTTTATGGGTCTCAGTGCATTAAAACAGTTGCACTTGAACAACAATGAATTAAAGATTCTCCGAGCTGACACTTTCCTTGGCATAGAGAACTTGGAGTATCTCCAAGCTGACTACAATTTAATCAAGTTTATTGAACGGGGAGCCTTCAATAAGCTTCACAAGCTGAAAGTCCTGATCCTTAATGACAATCTGATTTCATTCCTTCCCGATAATATTTTTCGATTTGCTTCTCTAACCCATCTGGATATACGAGGGAATCGAATACAGAAGCTTCCATACATTGGAGTTCTGGAACACATTGGTCGCATTGTCGAATTGCAGCTGGAAGACAACCCCTGGAATTGTACTTGTGATTTGTTGCCTTTGAAAGCGTGGCTGGAGAATATGCCCTATAACATCTACATTGGCGAAGCGATCTGTGAAACACCCAGTGACTTGTACGGAAGGCTGCTGAAAGAAACCAACAAGCAGGAGCTGTGCTCCATGGGGACAGGGAGTGATTTTGATGTGCGCATTCTGCCTCCCTCGCAGCTGGAGCCCGGTTATAGCACACCCAATGGCCACACCACTCAAACATCAGTGCACAGATTAGTCACAAAGCCGCCAAAGACTACAAACCCTTCGAAGATTTCGGGGATAGTGGCAGGCAAAGCGTTATCTAATCGCAATCTCAGTCAAATCGTATCTTACCAGACGAGGGTGCCTCCTTTAACTCCTTGTCCAGTCCCCTGTGTTTGCAAAACGCATCCTTCAGACTTGGGATTAAGTGTAAATTGCCAAGAAAGAAATATAGAGTCAATGGCCGAACTCATACCAAAACCTTTAAATGCCAAGAAACTGCATGTAAATGGCAATTATATTAAGGACGTGGACACGACAGATTTCATTGAGTTTGAGGGGCTGGATTTGCTACATTTAGGCAGCAATCGGATTTCGGTGATAAAAGGAGATGTTTTCCGCAACCTTACAAATTTACGGAGATTGTATCTCAACGGCAATCAGATAGAGCGTCTGAGCCCAGAAATGTTTGCTGGCCTCCACAACTTGCAATATCTGTATTTGGAATACAATGTTATCAAAGAAATCCTAGCAGGCACTTTTGACTTAATGCCAAATTTGCAGTTGCTCTACCTGAACAACAACCTTCTCCGAAGCTTGCCAGCGTACATTTTTGCTGGTGCACCACTTGCTAGACTGAATCTGAGGAACAATCATTTCATGTATTTACCTGTAAGTGGCGTTCTTGATCAGCTAAAATCTCTTACACAAATTGATTTGGAAGGTAATCCATGGGACTGCACTTGTGATTTAGTTGCTTTAAAACTGTGGCTTGAAAAACTAAATGAAGGTATTGTAGTGAAGGAATTGAAATGTGAAACACCTGTACAGTTTGCTAACATTGAACTTAAGTCTCTGAAAAATGAGATCCTCTGTCCTAAGCTTCTAAACAAGCCATCTGCTCTGTTCACCAGTCCTATGCCCCCTGTTACTTTTACAACGCCACCAGGACCAGTTCGGAGTCCTCCTGGTGGCCCAGTTCCATTGTCCATCCTAATCTTAAGCATATTAGTTGTGCTTATTTTAACGGTGTTTGTTGCTTTTTGTCTTCTTGTTTTTGTGCTTCGGCGCAACAAAAAACCAACTGTAAAGCATGAAGGGATTGGGAATCAAGAATGCAGTTCTATGCAACTGCAGCTAAGAAAGCACGATCACAAGTCAAACAAAAAAGATGGACTAGGTGCAGAGGCCTTCATTCCGCAAACCATTGAGCAGATGAGCAAAAGTCATACCTGTGGCTTAAAGGAGTCTGAAACGGGCTTCACGTTTGCTGACCCACCAGGGCAGAAAGTCATTCTGAGAAATATTAATGACAAGGAGAAAGATTTATTGCATGTGGATACCAGAAAAAGACTTAGCACAATCGATGAACTGGATGAGTTATTCCCTGGGAGGGATTCCAATGTATTTATTCAAAATTTTCTTGAAAGTAAAAAAGAATACAACAGCATAGGGGTCAGTGGCTTTGAGATACGTTATCCAGAGAAACTACAAGACAAAAAAAACAAGAAGTCTCTAATAGGTGGTAATCATAGTAAAATTGTAGTAGAACAAAGAAAAAGTGAATATTTTGAACTAAAAGCTAAACTTCAAGGTTCACCAGACTACCTACAAGTCCTTGAAGAACAAACAGCTTTGAATAAAATATAGGTCATACAATCTTATTGCCTACAGAGGACATTTATTTAATGATGAAAGTGCCTTTTGTTGACTTTTAACTTCCAAATACTATATTATATTGATAGGCATAGAGGCAGGTGTATCCAAGGGTGTCTGATTAACTGTAGCTGCATATGATTTCTCAAGTAGAGGAGAATTTCCTTAATAGATTTTACTACATAAAGCTCATGCCCTGTGGAATCCTGTAGGGATACTGCAAACTCTATTGCCAAAGGGATGCTTTATACACGTTACACTGAATTTAACCTCAAGAGGCATATATGTTTTGTACCTTAAATGCAAAACCATCGTCTCCTTGTGATTTGTTAGAACAAACACAAGAAACCTGGTACTGGTATTTGTACCTCAGCTGGGTCCTTCATCCTGCACGTGGATTTAAGTTGGTGGAACTGGAGTAATCCTTTGATTTGTGGTGTTGTAATGGCACTGTTTAAAGATTATCTGGAAAGTAACAAGCATGCAAAGAGAGAACATTCGATAGTATGTGTAAATTGGTTACATTTATGGCCTGCATCTTGAAACCACTGGAATTATAATGTTAAATTGTGCAAATATTTGTTTAAAATATACCATGCATTACATACCTATGAAATAAATTTGACCACTTGAAGCATACATGTCTATACATAAAATTAAAGAAAAAAGAAAGAAAGTAGTTCAACCTGACTTCTGCAGTATTTGTGGCATCTGAAGAAAATATTTGATGTTTATGCAGAATCTGTCTTAAGACTTATCTCCAACTAAAACTAGAGTTCCTTCTCAGTTATGTGAAACACTTGCAACCCCAACAGGTTGTCCAAAATTGTCAGAGTGCTTACTGTGTGAGCGTAGCAGAAATTATTTTTGTAATATAATTCATATTTATGAAATACTTTGTATACTAAATAGGAAAAATATGTACTCCTTAATATGTATTTAATATGCCTGACTTGTTTTCCTGATCACAATGCATTAATCATTCAGTATAAATAAAACCAGAACAATATACCAAACAGAAACTGGGGCTGTAATGTATAGAATTATCCAGAATTAAGTGATCAGATATAATAATAATAAAATTGTTCTGTACTATTCTTGTGAAATTAGCATATTATCTTATTTCAGATTTGTTACCAATGGTGCATTTTAAAATAGATTCATTAGTTCTTTAGTATTGTGTCTCAGGCAATTATTTGCCATCAGTTGTCTTGCTTTTCCAGGTTCTACAGGTTAATCTAAATAGTTTTCACTTCAAGTATTTACAGGAATTCATGGTAAGGGTAATATTTTAATTGTATATGCATAAGTTTTCTGTTCTTATATCTGTCTGGCTGCTGTCAGTCGGAAAAAAATGATCAGAACAGTGAACAATATGGCAAATCATGTCTGTTTAAAACCACAGTGTAAAATGGATACAGTGGTCTCTGTTCAGAATATTGTGTAGCTCACATCTACAGAGTAAAATCCTGCCTTTGTGAAAGCTGAATCCGAATAGCTGGGAAAAAAAAAAAAAGTAGGAGAATGGAAAATCCACACTTGTGTCTCAGTGATAGATGTTACCTTGAGATTAGAATGGAGATATATTGGTAAAGCATCATACAGCAAATCTATACTGTGAGATTAACAAAACTTTGACTTGAAAAGGAAATTTTTCATTCATTTCAAGGAGTTTTGTGTAAGACCCTCTCTCTCTTTGCTCCCAGAACCTTCCCACACACATGTACCTTTTATAATGAATACATAAATCAGTTAAGATTAGTAGGGTATAAACATGAATGTTTCTAATGAATTTGAAACTAGCAAGTATTAGAGCAAGACCCAATAATAATACTGTGGGGAAGGCTGTGTCAGCTATTTCCATTATAAACCTCTAATTTCAAGGGTTTATGACATTGCTGTGAATCTTTTTTTTTCAGGAATTATATTTGGCAAACAGCCTGCAGTATATTTTTAACAAAGTTTACCAAAAAAAAGCTCACTGCTTCTATATTTAAGAGACAGCAAAACAAACCAACATTTTTCTACTTTCAGAATTTGTTTATGCTCTTCTAACTTAGAAATAGGTTTGTTTTATTCTTTTTCTCCATACTACAAAGTATATACATTATTTCAGATAATAAAATTATAATAGATAAATTAATGGCTGAGTTTCTTCCAAAAAGCTGCTGCTAGCCATGCACAACAGTTGGCTTCATGCAGGATGTCATAGGGATTATCAGGACGTGGATTCTACGTACATACATGTTTCTAGCATAAAAAGTTCTTGGTTGACCAATGATACAATACATGGCCAAGAATTGAATAAGAACATTTGAGCTTATTGTGTCAAGAGTCTGTGGTTTAAAGAGTGCGCACTGACATGATAACCTTAGAGCGGCTCCATCGGTAGGCTAAGAATAATGGGTGCTAAACAGTGCTGCATGGCTTCGAGGATGTGTAAAGGTTCACTGGGATTTGGCAAAGCATAAGGCTACTGATGCTTCAGTACATTGTCAGAGACTATCAAGTCCCATACCCCACTCTTGAGAGGCATGTGTTAAAAATAGTAAAAAATAGCAAATGAGCTAATACTTTTAAGTGATGTTAAAATTGATGTGCTTGTGACACATGTTGCCCTGAGTTCAAAGAGCAATGCTAAATGATCATACCTTCCTCAGCTACGAATTGAGGGGTTTGGTTTGGTTTGGTTTTGTGTCATGATTTGGTTGTTTTGGTTTGGGTTTTTTTGGTGGTGAGGTCTTCTGTTCACTGATGAAAAGAGGAAGAACTGAACCATTACGTTGTACCATTACATTGGGTCAGATTTTCCTGCTCATTGAAGTCCCAATCCAGTAAAGCATTTAATTTCAACCTAAATCATGTGCAGAAGTACTATTCATGAGCTAAGTGGGGCTTAGAGTTTTGTCATTGAATTAAAAAAAAACCCAGCTCAAAAACATTGTATATAATACATAGAGTCCAGTGACTCTTTCGGGATTATGCTGTTGAGTGTAGGTTCACCAGCATCAGTAAAGGTTACACAATCTGGACCTTCCTGTAGAAATTGTTCCCAAGTGTTTTACATACATGGTGCAATACGTAGGCATAATAGTGTGAGTGAAGAACGCAGAAGTTGGCAAAACACTCTATTTCTGTGACATTGTTACTTTGAATGACAACCTTAATGCCAGTTTATTTCCTCCATGTGTTGAAACAGAGCATGTGTCTGCGCAGCAGTTTTAGTGTAATGTCCATTCAAATCTATAGTCAGTCTGTCTGGAAGGGTGACTCTTCAGATGTGACTTAACAGATCCGTCTGTTCATGATACTGGTTTGAGTGGCCATGCTTGTAAAATGGCTGTTAAGACCCATAGACATAAATTAAATCAGTGAAGGTGTTAACATAACCTGTTGTCTTCATTGTACTATAAAGAAGTTTCCATTTTTAAATAAAATCAATAAAGTATAATCGTTTCCTTGAAAAAGAAAAAAATTGTGCAATTTTATCAGAAAGCAACTACCACGGTGCAAGAACGCAAGACCATTAGATGATTTATGTTTTGCATTTAGTGTTCAAGATTGACAATAATATAGAAATCTAGTACAAAAATATTTTTTTAAATTTTTTTTTTTTTTAAAAGCCATAATGACGATTTAAACTATAAAAGACATGGCCTTGTGAATAATGTTAACAAATGCTTCAGAATCAACAAAACACATCCAGAACTTGATGGTGGTATATTATCTATAATATCTTTTGCATGGTTTGTACATTGATATTGTATGAAATGAGCACAGTAAGATTTTTTTTTTTTTTTTTTTTTTGGTTGCATCCAAAGAGTTAGGAAGGAAATATGACAAGAATGTATTTATAATCACTCTATTTTGAAATAAAGAAAACAAAATGTATTGGTTTTACCCTGCTTCGATCATTACTATTATAGGTTAGTTTATAATTGAGATAGTTACTTATAACATCCCATTTAATGTAAAACACAGAAAGCTGTTGTTTATGAATTTTGTTTGCCTTCAGCAACATCAAAATATTAGCCAACGTCGACTTAAAAATTTGTACGAAATATTAATAAAATCATTTGGTACTATTGTATTTCTGAAACTAGACTTTTTTAAGTGCCTGTAATATTCTCTTTTGGATCATTTGTATATGTATGAAAGAGAATCTAAGAAGTAGTTAAACAGTAATGCTTTCTAACCACCCTGACAATTTGTTGTTATTTTTTGTGGCAGTTTTTCCCATCTTCTATCTACCAAAATCCTCCTTGCCTCTGTTTTCCAAATAGTCCCTCCAAAGTCAGTGACATTTTTTTGCATTACTAACACAAGCAGAATTTAGTTTTTAGTTGGATTTAGAGATCTTCAGCACAGAAGTGCTTAGAGGAACAATCATGTAATGCTAGGGGCATTTGTTTTGATTCTGCTCCCTTCTCATTAATCATTTTGGATAAGACACGATTTTTCAGAGGAAAGAAAAGTTGTTTATCCTTAGCAAAAAGAAAAATAACGATTCATATACCATTTCAGTTTGTTAGGTTAGTTTTATAAATGAAAGTTGAAAAGATGTCTTTAGATAGTTTAACTTCCAAATTTAGATTTGATAGTAAAAATGTTTTACAAAGCCTAATAAAAGACTTCATGGGAGGCGAGAAGAGCAGGAACAGAATTACATCTAGATTAAACATACCCTGTTGTGTAGGATTTAACATGCATTAATAATGGTGGTGAATGAGAATAAGAATGTGATATGGACTAGAAAATCAGGACTTGATTCAGATTTTTTTTTTCATTGCTAGTTGCAGTGTAACGTTAGGAGCAAACGCACAACATTAATTGAAAAAGGCCTACGTATATATTCCATAGGATTTCTTTCTAAAGAAAAACTTGAGAATGAAGAGTAATTATTCATGTTTTGAAAATGTGTGCACCAATTTCCTGAATGTAGAGGAACCTGACCACTTTCTGTTAATAAGTTTTTCCATTATTTAATCTTTATTTCTAATTGTAATTCATTCATCCTTATGTATTCTGATTGATGCTGTGTTGAAAAATAAAGATAGGAATGTTAATGCTCAGGGACAAACTCATCTCAGAAATTTATCAATGTAAATCCAGACTTAACGCACTTCAATGGAATCAGATCAGCCTTACCCTAGTGAACACAAAAGCAGCAATTTACCATATTAGGTGAGCTGATCTATCTGCTATTGAAATAAAAAATAAGTATTTTTTTTTACTTGAAATAAAATGTAATCTTGCTTTATGCTGTATTGATTTGTGTGGTAAAGCTGTTACTAGTTTCAAATAACTATAAGGCAGAATATAGAGTAGGTGCAGTCCTGTGTCCGTTTGATGTCAGTAGAACTCTACACTGATTCAACAGCTGTGAGCATCCTGTAGATGTACTACGGATACAAAACTATCTGTATTTGCTGGTTTCGTACATAGGCTTGGGATACACATCTCATAAAATAAAAAATGCTATCTTAACAATACAATTTATTTTCTCCATATAATGGAACAAACTTACCCTGTTCTTCTTTCTCATTAAGTAGGGACTTCATTGAAATATATTTATTTTACTTTTAATTTTATTCATATTCATTAGATATTGAGATATTTATTGTCTGAAAACAGTACCTTTTGGGCAGTCCGTTATTCTTGAAATACCAGTTATGAGTAACAGGCTGATGCTGTATTATGTTGATTTTTCATTCTCTTGCTGGGAATTCTGATAGTTATTTAACACTAAATAATTTCTTAAAATCTCACATAATAATCAGATAAGAAAAAGAGACCTAGCTGATACGAAATCTGATATTTTGTATGTGTGTACGTGAAGGCTTAAAATATTGTAAATCAACTCTGATTGTCCCTTTGGTCTTTGCTTAACCAGAAAACAAAAGGTGATCTCTGTATGGTTTAGTAGTCATTTTGCATGTGTGCAATAACAAGTCTTCCTCAGTTTCCCTCATCCACAAACATTTAATGTCTTGATTTAATTTCTTGTAATTTCCTAGAAATTACCTTCCAGGGCATCCTTCCATTTCATGCTTTCACATCACCTTCAACGTGCCCAGTTCCTTACAGCTGAATGTTTGTCTAGACACTGATTAACAGTAGTTTCCAAAGAGGGAAAGGAGTAGGATTTATCTATTTACAAAAAACAGCTAAAAAATGCTAACTGTAGGAGACTGTCCTGGATGGTTTCTGAGTCATGTCAGATGATGTAGAATCCAAAACAGAGAGGAGTAGGAAATAATTTAAGCTTCCGTTAGGAAGATTCATGCTCGGCTTTTGAAGCTGGACAATCATGGCTTTTCCCGACCGTAAGGTGTACAGTGTAAATTACATGGGATTCTGTTAATTCAGTCCTGACAGTCAGGCTGTGGTCTAAGTCCTGTAGATACCTGCACCCACTTACCCAAACTAGGTTTTGGTGTCACTATTCATTGGACAAATCATTCAGGTTAAGCCAGATGTTTTACATATTTCTTAACAAGGTTTTTAACTGAGGTGTGGGTACACTTGGGTGTACACTGGATGCTATTTGGGTATGGCAGTTAGTCCATACGTAATGTTTGCTGAGCACTTTCTTTGGTAGAGTCTCTCTTTGTGAGATCATCACATCTGAGATGCTGCACAGTCATTACATCTCAGTGAGCCAAGTCACAAAGGGCAGAGCGTTTTGACAGATTTTGAGCTCTTCACTGCAAGAAACTACAGAAAATGATGTACCATACAGCAGATTTCCTTGCTCCCTGAGAGGATCTCATGGACACTGTGAGTCCTTTTCAGCAGAGTATTCTTCTTATCTACACACCACAAATAAGACTCCAGGTCACCAGTCTGCTATATGTATAGTCTGTGTTTGCTTATACCCAAAACTAACTCTGTGGAGAAGGGTGGGAGAAGAACTTTAATTCTTTTCTGAAAAGCAAAATGGCCTAAATCTGATTTTTTGAGGATTGAAAAAGAAAAATACAGGTATTTTAAAGAATCGTCACATTGTTGGGCAATATCTGTATTTAGAAAGTCTGCATTTAGGAAGTATTTTACTAAGAGAAAGCAAGCAGTTGGGGTTATATTTTTTTAGCATACAGCTTTTCAACTTGTTCCATTCTTGGGTTAGTATATGCCCTGAGAGCCAAGGGACTCACATGTGCAGCTCAGGCCACAGTTTAGCTGCAAAGATACATCCTAAATGTCTTGCTGCCTTTTGTGTGGTAGAAATGAAATGCAAGGTTTTGAACGTTCCCTCTCTTGTTTGCTTTAATGGAAGCTCGATCAGTTAGCGTTCTTCAGGACCAGTCTTTAAGCTCCTGTCGAGGTGTGTCTACAATTTGATGAAATTAGCAACACGAGTACAAATGTCATACAAGGCGGTGATGCCTTTGGATGGGATTAACACTTTGAAATAATTGGGGTTCTTATAGTCTCTTTCTTAAATATTGCCATGTGGTTGCACTGTTTTATCCTCATGAAGATTGTTACTTTGGGGAATAGTTCAATAAATTGGTAGTTTTACAAATGTGATCAGGAGATTGTATCCAAATGTACAGCAAAAAACTTTGCTTTTAATTCTCTTCATTTTCTAAGATGTAAATAAAGAACAACAACATCATGAATAACCTATATTTAAGATTTCTTTTTGTTCAGTCAAAATTACTTTTACCTTAACTGAGTGAAATACTCAGAAAGTACTTTGAGAGAATTGGGATACTGCCAACAAATAAGGTCCTTATTCTGTAATCCTTTCTCAAGAATATAAGCTATGGAAGCACTAAGGTCTTATCTTTTAAGTAGCTTCCCTGAGAATGTGGAGTTTCACTTTAGCAGTTGGAGCAATGCCATGAACATGATTTTATGATTTTGTTGCAATAGTTGCATACACGGTAGCTAGAAGAAGTAATGGTCAACAAGAACAAGTGCGATGCATTCTCTGTGTAGCTTTGTCAACTAATTCATACCACTTCAGCATATGACAGCAAAGATAGTAAGGATTACATATTGTAGAGTGTGTTGGTAAGGATTCCCTTACATTTGTAATGTGCTTTCAAAATGAAAGCAGTATGCAAATGGTGAGTATTATCAGCATACAATTCATTTCAAAAGGGGAATACCATTGTACTCTTATTCAGATTGAGAAATATCACTGAAAGTGAGTAAGATGGGGTTTCCTTTCTGTAAATTTTTCTCCTTCAGCCATTAAATAGACCAGTTTCCTTTATACAGAACAATACAGCTCTGAGCCATATGCTAGAAAATATATAAGCCTAAGAAAGACAAGCAAATATGTTCCCTCCGAAGAGAACATCTGCATTATAATAATAAAATCACTCATATTTTTCAATGACATTTCAACCTCTGGCAGTTTTTTCTTATGCTGGCAAACTGTGAGGCTGAGATGTAGGATTGGAGTTGGTTTCTGTTTCCTTTCTGCACTCAAATACCCCTTTTGACATGACACGTGCATGAGGTCAGTTTGCCTAGTGTCTCTTAGTGCCATAAGGCGTTGAAATAACAACATGTATTTATATGTGTTGTAGGCATACATTATGCAGGCATTTGCCACTGGCCTCACAAACAAGATGTCCCCAGGGACAACAGAAGCATGGCAGTGACCTTTGCTAAAGGTCATTCTCATACCCTCTGGGTCAGACCTCTGTGTCGCGACCCAGAACATCCATGGGTTGGGCCAAGGAACAAGGCAGGGCTCAGTAACATCCTTGTTTTGACATTGAAGGGAAGCAAAGTAATAGTACCAGAACAGCATAGCAGCTTTGTAATCAAGAATGCAAGACTCTCTGTCTCTTTGCTGTTACTTCATAGATGGGCTAGTCTGTTTTGCAACAGGAAAAGTAATGTGCTCTTCTGCCTAGAATCTAAACTCTGAAGTTTGGGACGAGACTGGAAGAGCTTGTTTGACCAAATCCATTGTCCTTCACAGTACAACTAGATCAGACCCTCTGTCAAATTTGTGGAGAGGTATGGTTTTTTTCCCTGTCTGTAAGTAGTGTACAATCAAGCTTGCTTTAACAACTTTTAATGATTCTGTAATGTACTACCCATAGTGCATGTTCACATGCAACACTCTCATCTCCATGCAGTATTGTTAAGTGTCACTGGCAGGAGATGGGGACAACCCCTTTTTACCTCAAATCCTGTTGTGGTGGCCAGACTCAGATTGTTTTCCTTGATAATTACACACACTTCTGATATAATTTACTTCTTTTCTGAATCACATCGCTCTGTTTCTCATTAACAAAGAAAGTTTTCACCTTTTTTCCCCCATTCTTCTGTGCAGTAGAAATTCCTTTAATCCATTTCCAACCCATAAAAAACAATGAAAAATCCGCTGCAGGAAAACTCCACTTTATGTAATGCACTGAAGATGGCACTATAGTAACAACTTCACACTGTGAATGATAAGATATGCTTGTGTTTGTTGCTGGGAATTTATGATTTTTTTATTTATTTAGCTCTGCTAACATAAAGCCAAAGGTCACTTTAATGCAGCAGCACCCGACACTGCTACTGTAATTAAGGCCGGAGAAGTGATTCTGTCACTTAGACTTATCTGCAAGGAGATTCCAACTCAACCCAAAGTACATAGTTTATAGTTTATATAGAATAGTTTATAACTGATCTTTGCAGAAAGGTTTTTTTTGTTAAAAAAACCCCAAGGAAGGTAACAAAATCCTTTCTGCTAAGGATATCACTTCTTGTCCGTAACCTTTACAGGCCATGTTAAGGCAGTTAACACCGCAGCAGGTTACTCTAAACACCTAATGGACCCCAGGGCAGGGATTTATGGTATTAGTTGCATTATACAAATCTTCCAAAACTCAGTTTCCTGCAGAGTTTGGAGGCTTTTATTCATGTGAAACAGGAGCTTCATGTTAAACAAAACCCAACCCAATGTACAAGCAAATACATACAAAGGTAAAAGTCATAGGTTAATGATAATTTTTAGTAAGAATAAAAGAAAAAAAAATTAAACTGACAGTTATATAGGTGTGAAATGAGGTTTTACCCATTTCTTAATCCCCTCCTTTTAAGCCCTTCACTCATACGAGGTAGAAGTTTGGGTTTGTTTTGCAATCTGTGAGTAATTGGGCCCCTGTGCAGCAATTACTTCTCACAGCTACTTCCATCATACACACCTAAGCTATTTTGGAGAAGATTAAAAATGGAAACCTTACATTCTTTTTAGCATTTGCCTTGCTCTTGAGAAGTCAGTGGAACTATTTGTGTGAACTGCCACCGTGGGGCTTTTTTTCAGGTATTGAAAAAAAAAAAAAGCAGGATTTAAAACTCCACTGATTTCCATGAGAGACATCAACTTCCCCAAAAGACTCTCTGTCAGCAAGCCAAATCAGGGTGGGGGGGCCTGACTTTTTCAAAACTCCAGAATAGGTACTTAATATGCCAGGCTGCAGAAAGAGGAATGCTTAGGCTGTTTGAGAGGGGCTCAGCTTTTCTCTATGTCGGGGGTGATGCAAAGCCAGACACGTATTGCACGGCTTGACAAAAACCTCTGCAAAAGACCCAGGTGTTGCTTCCACTTAAAGGGCCTGACCCCAAAGCTGCTGAGCATCCTTTCTGTGGGCTATTCAATCCATCGGCATCCCTGTCCTTCTCCCAGTAGGGATTTTTTCAGAAGCGGCAGCCTCAGCCCGGTGTGGTGGGCGGGAGGGAAAACAGCATTTCGCTTCACTTGGCGCTGGCTCCGCTGATCGATTAACGAGCGGTGTTAACCTCCTCAGGCTGTCTTCCCTCGTGTTACTCAGTGGGAAGGATGACAGCCACGCGAGGCATAGGGAGAGATGTTACATGAGGGGCTTGTAGAGGAGACACAAAGAAATAGACACAGAAATGCTTGTTTGGAAAACCGGAGCTGGCTGCATTGCACATTGGCGCTACAGAGTGGAAGCCAGTGTGGGGACCATCCTCAGGCACTGGCCAAAAGCTGAGCTGCTAAACCCCAGCTCTGCAGCATCATTGTAGGTGCAGGGCCCAAGAGCTGCTGGGACTCCTAGCAAGTACTTCTGGGGCTAGGGCTCAGGGTCTTCCTCCCCCTGCACCCCTCCCCCCAGAACAGACATTTCAGAAGTCCTTTGTGTGCAGCCCTTCAAAGATATGGGAGTTAAATAAGTAAATATGTTTAGGGCCTTGATCTTGGAATAAATCCAGTAGTAGCTCTTTAATTATGCCTGCAGGCTGCTTCTCCCTGCACACAGCACTTTCTAGCTGCCTGAGTTCTGCATCTTCCTCATCCTCCCCTCCTCTGCCAGCTCAAAACTTCCTAGAAAAGCTCTGCAGTTCCCTCTGCAGAGGAGGATGCTGGTTTTGTTCTGGTGTGAATGAAACCAGGGGTTAATGATCTCTATTTGTGCCGTCACGACCTTCAACTACAGTAAAACTGAATGTGGGTGGTGGAGACAGACACAAATAAACCAAGAAGCTCATGGTTAGCTAAGGCAATATTTGAGAGACACTGAAGGAGCAACTGAAACAACTTGGGTTTAGAGGTCTACAGCTGGTATTTTTGCTTAGAGGCAACTTTGGGGCCATGGGATTCCTGTGAAGCACATAGCAAGCAAATTAATGAGTTAGGTGGGAACAGGCTGAGCTGCTACAAAAATAAGCACTCTAACTTATATACTCATGTAGACTTTTAGAGATCTCAGTGATGCATTGGCCATTAATATTTAATTTATCACTTATTAAATATTTAATTTTGTATAGTTCTTTAATGGAAAGGTGATGGATTTTGTTGTCTACAAGAACCTGTATATAAAGATCTGGCAGATGTCTCCATCTTTGGAGAAATGGTTATATTTATATCCAGTTTGCAGGAGGTAAAATGCATTGTGAAGACAATAGTCATGTGCAAATGTGTTGTCTCATTTTAGTTTAGAAAAAGGCAGGAGTAAACACCAGCAGGCAGTGTTTTTATTGCAAAGGGAGAGTTGTTATGAACCTGTAGTGAAACTGCCACCTGGATCATCACAGAAAAGTTGAGCTGTTTGCTTCTACCTCCATGGCTGATGGAGCAGTGGTTATGGGAGGAGATTTACCACAGGCCCTAGTGCAAGGGAGACGTGCGCAGCATCCTTGTGCTTGTGCTTCCCCCCACCGATGGGCAGTGCAGTTAAGTCTCTGCACTGTTTGGAATCAAGGCCTTTGCCTCTGTGGATCCTTGGGATTTGTTCCACTAACATCTAGAGAGTGAAGCAGTCCAAGACACAAGCCACTAGAGCTGAAACAGTGTCAAAAAGTCGTGTTGTACAATCTTTCCCCTTTATTTTTTTCATGAAAATGGCGTGTGAAAGCTCCATGCCATAGTTCCTCTTCTGTTTTGTGATCACACATGGCCACCATATTCACCCTCTGTGTCCCATACCACATGCACAAATCCTGGCATATCGTGAAAGCAGCCTTCCTCTCAGTTCTCAGGCCTCTGACTGGGCAACAGATCATGAACACCCTCTTCTTCTTCCAGTAGTTTTTGCTCTTAAACCACTAAAGCATTTTCTTAGGTCCTTAATAGCAAGCTTAAGGTTAAGCATTTGTTTAAGCACTTTGCTAAACTGTGTTTTGCTGAATCCCTGCCAAATGGAAACAGATGGGCTCATTTACCCTGATGTTCTTCCCTGAGCCTTCAGAAGAGCTGTAAGAGCAGCAATCTACACAAAAGGTGTACTCTAAAGCAAGCCAGGGGCAGATCTAAGCAGTTCCAGGCCACAAGATAGCTCTGGCTTCCCTGGGAAGCTGTAGATTTGGGGATCATGCTTGCACTCCTGTCTCTCTTCCAGGGAAGAGCATCAACCTCTCAGTAAGGAGTGTCACCCCACCTAGTCATTGCTAGTGTCGTCTCAAGTACCTACATGGAACGGAGCCAAGGAACAGCAGTCATCCCCTATCTGTCACCAAGAAACAGCTGGAGCTGGGTTGTATGCAGGGAGCAGGGCTCTTTTTTCTGCCGTATTATCCAGTTTCTGCTGTGGGATGTTTGAAACAGAAGTGTACTCCTCTTCTGATGGCATTCCTAATGAGCCTGAGGGGACAAAAACTGCTGATGGATCCTTAAAGCTGTTCCCTTTTACTAAAGAGCAGCCAGTATAATTTGCCATGCTGTGGGATTGAAAGATTTTGGAGACAGATGTTAATACTTTAGAATTTGGTATAAAATGTTTTACCACTGTCCATCACTCAAGAAACGATATGTTTAAGGCTTTGCAGTATGGCCCATACTTTTAAAAAATATTAAATAATGGCTTATGCAACATATTGATGAAACAAATTACTAGCCTCGGAATGCAGACTTGTGGACCTGTGTTTTTAAAGTAAATGTTATTCACAAACCTGAAAACGTTGCTAATGCTGACATTCATGTTCAAATGCCTTGACTGTAATCTGAGGTCTTAAAAAAGGTACATGACTAAATGTAACATGGTCCTAAGGAGAAACAGCAAGTGAGAATGGAATTAAAAGTTTTAACATAATTCAAGAATAGGCTGAATCAATACTGCATTGGCAATATTTATTGTTCCAGTGTTTTATTTAAGGGTTTTTCTGTGTGCATGGTTTGGTTTCTGTAACTGATGATACTCCTGCTATCCACAGGGAGGCTAGCTTGTTACCAAAATGTACCTGTTTGTGATAGTTTTAATGCCAAATGAAAATGTACGTGGAAGAACGGAAGCTTGGAATTTGGACTTCAAAATGTCTTTCTCATTAACTATTTATACTATTTATTCTGCAAGATCAAATGATGGTTTTTTAAAAAGTATGACAAGGAGTGTGCAAGAGATTTCAGGGGTTGGATACAAGCAGCAAATCTTTGCTAGGAAAGGAAAAACAATAAAAACATTTCCAAACCTCAAACAGAAAGTTTGCCTAAGAAATATCAAAGATCAGTGTGTGGGACTGTAAAATGCAGACCCAAATCTATCATTTTATTTTTTTACAGCAAGGTGTAGTCAAGCTCTTCTCTGATCCAAGACTAAACAGCAATTTGCAGAATGGAGTGGCAGAACACAGATCACCTTCGTTTTTAGCACACCATAGCCTGAAATGAGCCGCTCCATGTCTAACACTGCAAAACCAGTGAATGTCAGCCCCTTCACAGCACTTTATTCTCTTTAGGTAATTTACCCTGGTATGCGAATGGTGAAGTCCCTTGGTTTAATGCAGTGAGCAGCAAAGGGTGTATATGGAATGCTAGTCTCATCCTCCATTTTTTAACCACTTAGAGGACAGCCGTGGACATCTTTCTAATTGTCACTGGATGTGTACTGGGGAAGGGAAGGGATGCAACAGGGAAAAATAAAAATCACTTTTTGTCAGTTTGCATAGTTTAGGCAATGTTGGTTGATGAGAAGCAGAACATGACCTGGCAATGTGCACGTGCAGTCCAGAAAGCCAACTGTGTGCTGGGCTGCATCCAGAGCAGTGTGGGCAGCAGGCACAGGGAGGGGATTCTCCCCCTCTGCTCTCGTCTCATGAGACCCCCCTGCAGTGCTGGGTCCAGCTCTGGGGGTCTCCAATACAAGAAGGACACGGACCTGCTCGAACAGATCCAGAGGAGGCCACGAAAATGATCAGGGGCTGGAGCACCCCCCTGTGAGGACAGGCTGAGAGAGCTGGGGGGTTCAGCTGGAGAAGAGAAGGCTCCGGGGAGAGCTTAGAGCGGCCTCACAGGACTGAAAGGGGCTACAGGAAAGGGGGGAGGGACTGTTCATCAGGGGGTGTAGGTATAGGATGAGGGGTAGCAGTTTTAAACTGAAAGAGGGGAGATTTAGATTTAGATTTAGATTTAGATATAAGGAAGAAATTCTTCCCTGTGAGGGGGTGAGGCCCTGGCACAGGTTGCCCAGAGCAGCTGTGGCTGCCCCCTCCCTGGAAGGGTTCAAGGCCAGGTTGGACGGGGCTTTGGGCAACCTGGGCTAGTGGAAGGTGTTCCTGCCCATGGCAGGGGGGTGGAACTGGATGATCTTTAAGGTCCCTTCCAGCCCAAACCATTCTATGGTTCTGTGATGACTTCTCAGGAACGCCTGGTCTGAAATGTCTAGCAGAAGGCACAGAATGTGTTCAGGAAAGAGCTTGTTGCACTGAGTTCATACAGACAATTCAATGGAAGGGAAGAAGATTGACATCTGTGTTATCTTTCAGAACCAGGTGCTGGGGGCTCTTCCTGTTTCTTTCTGTGTGCTTTGTGTTTCTGGGTTCTATGTGCTATGTGCTAATGCTAGCATTAGCTCTGACTTTCAAGCAGATCCTGCACTATTTGCTGGAAGTGGTGTGAGAAAACTGCCATTCTGCAGAGAGTACAACTGAGGGGCAGGAACAGAGAGAGAGACCATTTGTTTTGAGGGCACATAGACCAAGCATTGCCAAATAAAAATCATCAAGGCAAACATGCCTGCCTCTTGATGACATCAGTAGTAAGTCTGCTTGTATCTTATGACTTGCAGGATACTCAGCCTCTGGGCAGCTCTGTCAGCTGGGAGCCAACTGCTCCCTGACAAAGAGCTGAGGATGTTCTCAGCCTTGCCTTCACTGTGGGGGTGGAGAAGCTCATCTCGGCCCTCACTAGCAGGGAGCATGGAGTAACCAACCCTCTGGTACCATCTCCTGCATCTGCTGGAGTCAGCAGAGCTCCACTGACCCGAGTAGCCTTAGGATGACTTTTACAATGGAGCTAGGCTCCACGGTGTCACTGGTGTTCATGGAACCGCAATGTGGTAGAAGTGTCATTTTTTCCAGTGGATACCATGATTTGAAATTATAAAATGCCTTATGCTAGTTAAAGCCTGTTATTCTCCCCTTTTCTTGCTTACCCTGCATATAAACAGAGACCACCCGGGGTTGTACCAGCTGCCTAATTTATTTAGATATTCAGATTTGTAATTTAATGACATCTTCTTGTCAACTATGGTAGACTCTGGTTCAGACCAGATCCAGAACCAGTTGCTACTGCAGCAACTCTCACTGGCATAGAAATTAGCAAACAGGCAGGATGTAATTCAAGAGCTCTTTACATCCATGTAACCACGGATACCTAAATGATGCATAAGACCAGTGTTTACAAAGTTTAGTGCATTGTTTCCAGAAATGGGAAGCACAGATTGTGAGTTCTCCCTAGGACATATGTGCAGGAGATGAAAAGTAAAAATAATGCTTTTCTACTTTTATGAAAGTGTTCTGTAGGATGTTCTACTTTCAGCTGTTGTGACTATAGTAGACATTTATGGCTGTGGGTTTGTGGCTTTGCCGGCTGTGGTAGACTTGGATGGCTAAATTTCGTATTTAATGTCAGGTGGAGTGGGCAACAAATTGCTGACATAGAACCTTGTCTTTGTAGAGGCTGTTGCATCAAGTAATGAGTTCACTGGTTAAAAAAAAAAAAAACTAATATAGACACTAAATGCTTCAGGGTTCTTTTTTGTAAGTGCAAATACACTCACAAAAATATTATTTTTAAAGCAAAAATAAATGCATACATAGCATGCTCTTTATCAATTATGTGTATTGTGTTTTATCTCTTTATGCCTGTTCTATTTTAAAACATTTCCCTACATAAGGCAGTTTGCTCAAGGTATCTTTCTTTTAGAACTAGTATGTTGAGATTTTTTTTTCTTCTCCTCAGACAAAATGACTGGTTCTAGGATCAACAGTTGCCATCTGTTTCTTTCTGTACTCCTTCAGAGTACAACATACGGTTGCCTCAGTTTCGACTTCCCAGGTTAATGTCATCTTCATTCGTTCACTCACTCATTCATTTATTTTAACCATTTGGTTTCAAACTAGTTGAAAAAGGATGCCCAGATAAGACTATAAAATGCCTCAGCAATGAACAAAAAATCCCAGACCTTTCAGGAAAAGGTCACACAAAGCACCAGATCTTTTAATTTTCCTGGTGCTTTCCCAGAGAGTTACCAGTATCATCATGACCTGTTTGGTTTTTTTCCCTAGAGCTGGAAAACCATGGTATGGCAGCAGGGAAGGGATAAAAAATATGTATCTCAGGAAAAAAAATGTTCCACAAACTACACTAAACATTAAAATGTTTTGCTTTGCAATAAGCTTTAATGTTTAAGTGTATTGCTAAACCTCTGGGAAAAAATCTCATTTTTCATTGCTGAAAACCAAGTAATCTGTTTCAGGTTGATATATGTGCAAAAGCCTACAGGGAAATTTTTTATGAAATTGAAGATTTTCCACTTTTTTCCAGAGTTTGAAGAAAAAACAAACAACAAAAAGCAGTCCAGAAAAATTGTAACACTTCAGTATGTTACTGATTCCAGTAAGCACAGATGACACTTTCCTCATCTTACCTAGCAAAATCCTCTAGGTAAGGTCAGCAGAGACATATATGGTGGACCTCCAACACTGAGAACTTGTGGGCTACTCCTGAGTTTATGGTGTATTCCTTATTGGCTTGTTCATGTTCAGACTTTATATTGTATGCTTTCCTCAGTATTTAATTTGATATGGAAAAGCATATGAGCTATCAGCCACAGAAGTCAGCTGTTTCAAGACATTTGATCAAAGCTGGAACTGCAGTAGCTGGAGGCCAGTGCTTGCAGTAGCTGCAGGAGACATTTCTTGCTCCTCTTCCAACCCTGGCATGCTATTTTACAATCTGCTTAATGTACACATAAGTAGACTGTGGTCTGAAAAGGAGGCAGAGGATGAGGGACTGTCAGACAGTTGCTCTTGATTAAAAGCATAACATTATCTTTTAAAAAAAAAGTAATTTTAAACTGAAGCACCAGGAGATAGAATTTCCCCTTCTCCTCTAGAGCCCAGCCACAGACTCGATCCAGAGCTCTTGATGGAGCAGAAAGCTTTCCCTTAGCTTTATCAGCCTTTTATAAAGTCCCTCTGGTTAAATTTCAACACCATATGATCAGCAGCTCTCTTTGACTTAGAATTACAACAGGGTCTAAGCAATTTAGGATCTCCCTGCCAGCTGATTTTACCAAGGAGGCGCACACGTCCACACATGCCTGCAGACCCATGCACAGAGGTGAAGCCTTTTTATTTTTTTTATTTTTTTTTTCCCCAGATCTACTCTCTGCCATACAAATGTGACAAGTGTAAAGATTTGGGAAGAAAGCATTTACTTCACAGCTGGTTTTTGTTAATCTGTGCCATATAAACAGTGCAGCGTTATGTAGTGCATGGCTACTGCTTGCTTAAGAGCAAAGCAAACTCCCCAGAATAAACAGAGCTGTGAACTTGGTGGGAAAATTGACCGTGAAGAAAAGCCAGCATTTGATCCTTGCTACTGCAACAGGCTTATTCACTGACTAAGTGAGTAACCATCCCACACTAGTTTTGTTTCTGTTAGCTCTGCTACTGTGACCAGTATGTCAGTTTAGCTTCCATATAACATATTTATATTTGATTTTTACCGATGATTTCAGTGTTACAGTTACACCTACCAACTTGAAACCCATGATGTAAGACACTATTTTGGGGCTTTATGCTGTACATAGCAGTGTGGGGAATCTGCAGTAAAAATATGTTCCCCTGCAGTATTTACTTTTAGCAGGCAAGTGATTCAGGTCTCGGTAAGGAGCATCACTTTGAAAATGCTATTTTCTCTCCTTTTTTTTTCTTTTAAACAGTGTTACAGCAGAGCTGTAATATGCTTAATTTATAGCATGCTAGTATGAATATTATAATAATGATTGTTTATATGAGATCCTCTTTGTCATGGGTGTGAGTTATTTTGTAAGAAGCTTACATTTTATTAATTCAAAGCAATAACACCAATAAATACCCATCTAACTTTGAAGCCAACCTCAGTATGAAAAGAGGCTTAAGTTTCATATCCCCATCGTCAAATTAAACTGCATGCAAAGATATTCATTATTCAAGTCTCAAGATTTGATGAAAGTAAATCTTACTTTTTAAAACCTAATTTTTGAATGCTTGAGGTCAACAAACTAGAATTCTTTGAAAATCGTGTAAGCCCTGGAGCCAATACTTGTCTATACAACTCCTACATTTAACTGTATGAGGGACATTCACCCACCCAAATGTAGCTGGATTCTCCCGGAAGCGGCTGTGGTAAGTGTGAAGAAGGAAACCTGTGTGGTCAGATGTAAGGGGGGAGGGATGGGGTGAAGATGAAGTTTGGCTCAGAGCTCCCACATGGTCCCTGTTGCTGTGGAAACGACGGCCTTTGCAATGCCTATTGCATCTATATACATTCAGAAGAGCCATCTCTTCTGTATATCATTAGGAGGAGTCTAAAACGAAGCAGATCAATTAAGAGCTGTGCTGTGAGGGAAAAACGTAGACAATAACTTAAACCATGTGCTGAAAAACAAGTAATGAATCACCCTTTTATGCAGTGGCATATAGTTACATCCAAATGCCATGCTGTGCTTCTTAGAGAAGAAGAGGAAAGAATGATAAAAATGGAACTGTGCTTTTAAATTCAATTGCTCACAACCTTTCATGTCTTCCTTATGCTCATGAGCGAGCCAATCAGTACATAATATTCCCCCTTCATTCATCCACTACCTTGTGAATAAGATCATATTATATGATTATTTCATAAATTAACAAGGCTTAAGCTCTGAGAAGTAGATGCTTCCACTTAAAGCACATTTCCTTCTGCTGTTTGCAGTTTGTTCGTATGAGTGACTGTCTGATTGTTACCCAGGCAACCAACGCAGGCGTGAATTTGATTAGATATAGTTTCACAGATGTGGGCAGTGTTTCAGGCATTGTTTGGCGTTTCTGTCAGGAAGAGAATTCAGTTTGTTAACTTTTAAGAGTTTTTGTTTGAAGGACATGGAGGAAAAGGCAAGGATATTAATATAATTTTGAGTTGGGGGTTATCTCATCTTGCTAGTTGCTTTTTGTGTTTGGTAAATGATTCCTCATTCTCCATAAAGAAAAATGTGGAAAAATTCCAATATTGACAGCAGGGAGATGTGTAAAAGTACAAGAATTTTTATTGTCTCCACTGAAGCAGATTAAATTATTATCATCGCTCTAGAAGATAACATCATTAAAATGTGAAGACTATTTGGTCATATCGTAATAAGAGTACCGGGAACATGTTCTGACGCTTAGCCATGCACGGTCTGTCTTGTGAAGAGACAGCATGGTATTTTAACTGACGGCAACATTGTGCTCAGTGTGTTTATTTCTCCAGTGGAACTTGCAGCTGTAAACATCTGTTGAATGTGTAGCTAGAGGACAATGGTTTGACTTTCTGCATGAGGTCTCTTGGTGAGCAAAGCTCACTTTCTTTTCCTGTTACAAAAGCAGAAGGGGGAAGTAAACTTTGGAGATAAAAGGAAAATTAGTCCCACTAAAAACGAGCATTTCAGGTTTCAGAATGCAATTCAGTCTTGCAAAGACATATGCCTACATGGTAATGTTCAGCTCCGTCTCCAGGTACAAAATTCAAGGGAGTTCAGATTTTCTGTTCTGTTTCAAGCTAAACTCTAGAATAAACAGGATTAGCTATTTAACTGTGATTACTTGCTTGGGATTGCAGTGACCTGCTGTCGGGGAGCTGGAAACAAGTCTCTCCTCACTGCAGACTGAGTAACCTTGAGAGCTTTACGCACTCTCCTGCAAATGTACATCAGAATTACTTCTCGTGAGCAAATGAACTCTTATTTTATGACCCTATTCTTGAAAATAAGTGATTTGGCTGCCAGTGCACTGTAATTCATACCTGGTCTGTGATTTTATAAGACTGTAACCTTCGTCTGGGAACATTTAGTCTCGCTTTTTAAGGAAACACTACTCATGATGACATTGTCCATGTCTCTGTGTCAGTTATTTGCTAGCAGCTTTTGATTTTTTTGGCAAACTCCAACCAAATTTGCAAATACCAACTAATGTGATAGCACAGAGAGATCTGGAAGATGTTAAGTTCCTATACATTCTGTTAAAATTGGAAGCTGGGTAAAAGGGAAAGAGCCCTTAGTGAGAGAAAAATAGGGAATACTCCATTGCTCTCAGCTGGGTTTATAGCAGCTCTATAACCACTAACCCTTCAGGCAACTCCTCGCTTGCATAGCACAAGGCAGAGCTATCAGCATGGCAGGATGACTGGTTTGACATAAAATATAGCAGGGGAAGGGCCTGGGGACAAGAGGGAGCTGCTGTTGGAGAGGAGAGTAATACCAGTGGGGCTGGGAATGTGCAGGGCAGAGCCACTGTGATAGAGCTGTGGGGAAACGGGAGCTATTGGGGGAGATGCGGTGGGGGTGGTAAAAGGACAGGAACTATCTGGAAACCAGACTTTATAATTTCTGCTCTTCATGAGACAATTTGTTTTACCACATCATTTGGCTATGATTTGATCCTGATACTCTGTAGGGCAAATGAAAGAAGCTGCTACAGATCAGAACTTCATTAATGGGTTGACTCCTGCTGAGTTGAATGGCTGTTGTATTGGGATCCTCTTTGGCAAAAACAAGTAATAAGGGAACAAAAAAGAGAAAGAATAATTGAGAATAATTAAAAATCCATAACCAGAAGGCTAGATTTGTAATGGAGCTCAACCTTCTTGATTGTTAGTCATTTAAAGATGCTGCCAGTGAGCAAAAGGTTCTTACAGATTGAGGTGAGATTTTTACTGATTTAGGAGATACGCTGAATAATATAGTTTAAAAATGTATTGGTTCTTTTGTAGATTGCTGAAAATAACAGCTACTTATAATTATTTGTCTATATAAAATTAGCTTTTTTTCTGAACCCTGTCAATGCAGGCTTTGATTTTCTGCAGATGTATTTCTTATTCACTGTTGTTAACTGAGAGAGTGTGAGAATGAATTCTATCCTTCCACCTGATTGCCAATAAGTGTTAATCCTCTGTGCTTTGTAATCAGATGGTATTGTTTCTGCACCTAAACTAGATAAGAAGGACCATTTTTTGTAAATCAGTTACTAGGCTGAACACTTTTTAGGTGTGCAAAAAAAAGTTTTCTTGTTCCATGCATAACTGGGAAATTTGCATGTTCCCTTTTCCACATTTGTATTTTCTGTGGCAAGTTTATATTCGCTCAAAGAATAGCCATCTTCAGTGTGGGCAAAATCCTGTTTATATGATTGCTAAGAAGTAGGACAGATACTGACACCTCTACCCCGCTCTACTCCAGATGGTTAACCAGAGTTAACCTCTCAAGCTCACACACATTGTTGCTCTCCATTTGCCTAGCAGTGGGTACCAGTTGTATCTGTTTAACCGTTTTTGACCCTATTAAAACAGAACATGTTATTTGAAATGAAGAAGGGAAGAGGAATTGACATAATTCAATACAATTTCATCACCTAGTCAATTAAATGGGAGTGGATTTTGCTTTCTCATTTGAATTCAGAGTACTAACTCCTTTTCATATAAAGGTAATGGTTCTGGTTTAAATATCCATATACACCAAGAAATACACACACACACACACACACAAGAGTAAGAACAGAAATAGATCAATATTTTGTATTTTTTATTTTTTCTCATCCTCTAGACTGTCAGATGCAGCACCACAGGGGACTCTGAAAAGCCCCTTGTATCTGTGTAGCTAGGTGAATTTTATACAGGGTGGCTATTAATGTGACTTCACAGAAATGGACTCAGATAAAGAATGATAAGTCACATGTTAGTGATGGTTTATGTCCTCTAAGAAGTGAACAAAGAAGCCCTGTCAGGGCAGTAGATCTGGTACGTGCTAATCGTACTGAGCAACGGATCACATTGTTGTAAATGTAAGGATACACAGACAAAAGCTTGTCAGTCCTTATAAATTTTCAAGCCACATGCAGGGAAATAGTACTTTTCTTGTGTGTTAAATTCCCCTCAGGAAAGAAATTACAACTCATACTTTTTAACAGTAGCAATAGTGAAACTGGTTTATAAAGCACCTTTTTAATAAGAGTAATGTGTGTGCTTGACACATACGCATATGTGGAAACATTAAAAATACTAGAGAATAAAGCAGCTGGAGTTTTGAAGTTGTGCCTGAGACTGGTTCAAATGCTCAGGCTACCATACGATTTCATGGGAATGAGAGCTCACTAGCATCTTGCATTTAAGTAGCAGCATAAATTATCCAGTATTCAGCCCTTAGCATAAACTGCTACACCCTCAGCAACAGCCCTTCCCAACACTCTGTAGTGTCCTGAGCAGAGGCAATACCACAGCTGGATTCTGCCAACTTTACACAGGTTCAGCAGCACTATGACATCTGTTGTGTTAATTGAATGGGGAACTCTTCATCATAGAAATGCTTCAGTATAACTCGGATGTGGTATACTGTTGTCATCAGTAAACCCACTTTTACCTGTATGGTGTATCCGCTATGTAAGGATGTGACACCTAAAGAATCAATGTAAGAGTGACAGAATACAGATCATAGCAAAACCAGAAGAAGTTATCTGCTGCTTTGAGTTTATGGCTGAATAGTTTTGTCACTAGCTAAGAAACACAAAGAACTGAACTGATAGAGTCCAGAATGTCTATCTGGATGTACACCATTACTGTTGTATTCAGACTCCTTGATGAGGATGAGGCTGTGCTACCTCAGAAATCAGGTTGTCCCAGATTGCTCAGGCTTTCTTAAAGTGACTGAGGAGGCAGACAGGAGGATGTTCTTGTACTATGCATGTACTCTCTGCATTTTTTTTCTTCATTTGCTTGCCAATCGAGTTTTCTCATAAGGGAAAACCAGTTTTTCATCTGGAATCCAATTTTTAAAAGAACTTGGGTCTCACTGGCAATTCTGAGAGCTCAGCATCAGTTTGACTGCTTTTCAAAAGAGCTCTATGGATCTGCACCAAGACTCAAATCCTCAAAGTGCTGTAAGTACTTGCAAGCATCAAGCACCTATCTCTAAAAATAGTGGCTAGCCCACCTTTGAAAATAGGGCTGTATTATCTAATTATTATAGTTAACATTAATCTACTGGTTTATAACAGTCAGAAGTCACATGGACATCAGTTTTCTCTAAAATGGGCAGGTCTGTGTAGTAAGCCTTTGTAGATGTGCAGTGCCCGTGCAACGTCACCCACCGCTGCAGCCTCTGCCTCGCGTTCGCAGCCGCCACGGGCAGCTGGGCAGCACAGGAACCCCATCCCTGGGAGCTGCCTGCCACTTCTGCGATACTGAGTTATTTTGATGGCTCAGGTTCCGAGACACAGCAGTTGGGGGTGAAGCTGTGCAAACAGCAGGAGAAGTCACCTTCTCTCTTAGTCACTGATTAAAGCATAGGCGTGAGGCGGGACTGGCTCCACTGATACCGGTCTTTTGTGCTGACCTGGGATTTCTGTGAGACTGAATTACCTGCATGCTGTAAGACTCCCTGCTTTGGGATTTGCGTTCGTGTGAAACAGACTAATTTGTTACAGTAAAAATAAACCCAAGCTTCACAGTCCCGACATCTCCCCTATTAGATGAGGTGGCATTTGGGCACTGTAATATCTAGACTGATAACAATGCTGTACCACCCAGAAAAACAGTAAAGGCTGCCTCAGGCTATAGAAAGGACAATTTCTGACTCATTGGGGGGGGAAAAAAAAAAAAAAAAAAAAATTAAGCTGCTCTTACTGGAGCAGAGGAAGTCTTTCAGAAAGTTGCAGTGTACAGTCATTCAGCTGCACTGTGCTTTGGGGCTTTTTGATAAAGGTAAAACTATTTCAACTACAAATGTTTAAGGTTTTAAACCTTGTATTAATGTATTTTTCCTCATTTATGTATTAAACTCAGCCCTAGCAGATTAAACTTTAAATTCTGTGGTAGACTGGAAATTGCAAGCATTTCTAAAATGAGTAAATGATGTATTGCTTCGGGGTTGCTAATATCAATACTCCATTCCACTTCTGAAGTAAGATTTTTGAGTCTATCTGCTGTCTCACTGAAGCTACAACATATTGTCTTTCCTGTAATGCATTGCATTTCTGATTTGATATGGAAAAAATAACCTAACAACAAAAAGACCAAAACTGACTCTGATTTGATAGAAATCCAGGTTGTTCAGTGCAATATAAAAAAGTTACTTCTCTGCAGTGCCCACAGGAAGGAATTTTTTATAGCTTTGAATTAAGAAATCTTAAGTACTTCAGTTTGGGAGAGCAAAACTACTTTGACTTTCTTTGGTTCTACTCCAAATCTAGATCTGTATCAGGCTTTCCATTTTCAATTTATTTGAAATGGCAAGTATTTTGATACAGAGATTAAATTGCTCTGAGGTTTGTATTTGTCTAACCATTTCCTCATAATAAATTCTCTAGATATTCACTTGCAGGGGTATTAATATAGTGTTTTGGTGAGGGAAGAAGTAACTGTGGGAACCAGCTATGAATATGTGTCAGGAAGTGAAATATAAAGTAATAAATTCTGTGATTTAGATATAAATGTATTTGCTAGTATGACAGAAACAGGACTGCACTGTGTTAGTGGAAAGTCAGGGGATTCTTTCAGAAGTGCTGGCGCTGTGTATGGCATTATAAGAGGAACATGCATACTTACACATTTCTTAGGTTATTGGTGTCAGTGGAGTCATATTGTCTTTCAGTAGCCATGAATCTTGCCTAATTCGTGTGATTATTTTTTTCCAGCTGCCACCCCATTTTCTTATTGCTATCTCAGATGCCTGTCTTTATTCCTTTGCCTCTTCCTTTTGTAAAGCTCTCCTAAACTTTAAAAAAAGAAGAATAAAATCCTAGAAGCAACATAAACAACATGGAGGGGAAAGTGATAAGTTTATCAAGGAGGGATGATGGAAGCTGTTTTCATTTATGGTGCAGGGAGAGAGAAGATGGAAGAAAGGATAAAAGTTCATTTGGTCATCGTTAGATTTGATGTGGTCCATCAAATGACCATTGGATGCTAAACAGTTCAGCAAAATGGGAGTCCTGTAAACAATGATTCTACACAGTAGAAGCTTAAGGAGAGTGCCCTCAGACTGCAACCTATCTCTGTTTTAGCAGCATTTTCTCCAAATGTTGTTGTCTGTTCCTGCTTGTGTTCTTTGGTTTCGTTTTGGTTTGGTTTGGTTTTTTTCCACAGAGGAAAGCACAATGCATATTTATTGCTTTAGTCTTCCAGCTCTTGAATAGAGAAATCAAGCAAGATTTTTGTTATGGCTGCAGGCTACCATTTGCAAACTGCTGGTTATCACAGTGTATTGTAACCTCAAGGTACCTAGAGGAGTTTCAATGGAACTTTGTTTTAAGCCTTTAAATGTACGTGTTGCTGGGAAAGTTCTTAATGACTCTACTGTAAAGATATAGTTGTAAAAATACAGGTAATTTTTTTTATCAAGCACTACTTAAGCTAGAGCACATAAACAGCAGCTGAGATTAGAGTACAATTTTGGTTCTTTCTAAAGCTATGCAGTAAAGTTCATCTATTTCCCAAAGAGCTTGCAGTCAGAAAAGGGGATTCAGTAGGTGAGAAAAGAAGGGTTATTATTTGCATTTGCTAAGGCCCTGTGATCTAGGCCACAAGAAAAGCTCCAACAGAAGCAGAAGTTTAATGATGATGTCAAGAACTGAAAAAGATAAATAAGAAACCAGTTTCTTTGGAAACACCTTTTGTATTAGTCACATACTGTCTTCCTATCTTCCTTTTGCCTACTTTTGATGAATAAGTATAACAGACCTTCAGTAGGAAAACTTAATATGGGGCCACAGAACAGAAAAGATGTGCATCTTTGTGATGTACTGCTCCTGGCACGAAGTATCAGCTAACAAGAGAGATGCAGAACAAAAATGCTAGAGATCCATCAAACTTGATAATGATCTTCTCTTCCTGTTCACAGACCTGTTAATAGTTGTAATGAGCAGTGTGTGTTGGCGTGGTGAGGAAACAAGATTGTTTTGTATCGAGAATGATGCAAATATGTGAGGAGACCTATAAGAACGTTACATATTGCTGCGAGAGTCCTAAAGAAAGGAGGGGCTGAGGTCTGCATGGCAATTCATACTTGCTTCATGCTTTTGTTGGGTCAAGAAGTCTGCTTGTAAATGGCAGTGGGTGTTTTGGTTAAGAAAACAAGTGCACTTGGAGTCAATTTTCCTGGAAGATACTTGTCAGGGCCTGAAAGATGCTTTCAGAAGTTGAAAGAAACACTGCCTAGAATCTCAAAAATTGTGATGTACTGTAGCAAACCTGGAATGAAGGCTTTATTTTAAAATAAGGCAACTGCTTGAGCAGTCAAAATATAAAATAATGAGTTATCTAACAAAAAATTCCTGGCTTCTTTCAGTAACTTCTCAGTGTCCTTCTTTAGTTGCCAACTGCAACTTCCACTTAGTTCCTAGAGTTCAAGTTGTGAACTCTGAGAGCAGAATAGGACAATAATATTTTTGTTGGTTCTGTGATACAACTGACACACCGCAAGATCAGTCCTCAGGCAGGAAAAGCTGCTGGTTTCCTCATGCAATTAAAGTGATTTCCAAGACTTTCCGAATGCTCTGCTAGCCTAAGAGCTACTTCTCATGGATGGGATAAATTACTTGATGTTCGCCTCTACCTCTTTTCCCTGTCCCCACCTAACCTTACTCTGTTGAGGGGAAATCTTTTCTGGCCATCACCGTGCTGATGAAGCATACCAACCTTGTGAACAAGTCCTTGCTATGTTGTCCAAGGTTGCGAGTGACTCCAAGGGGCCTGTGTGCATTAGAGGAATAGCTTAGGTCAGTAACCCCCTACTTTTGAAACTACTGAGTGCAGCCTCTTTCTCTCCAGATACATGTAATTCATATTGCTAAAGAAATTGTAAGATTGCGTGGAAGAAACAAGAATGTGTGTACAGTCGTCCGTTGCTAAGATGATTATCTATCTGAAGGCCTGACAATCAGCCAAGATTTCAAACAAATCAAAGACAGGGAAATGAAACTCTCAGTGCTCTTGTGGAAGTCAGAATCGGATCCACTTTGATTCATTTTTCATTTCCCCTCCTGCCTCGGAGTCGCCGCAGATACAATGAGACTAGATTAGATCTGCCCAGGGAAGGGCGTGCTTTTGCTGTGCACAAGCTGGCCTGCTGAAAGCTCCAGTTTGGGCCTTGCTGTGGCTGCTTGCTAGAAGATGAATTATTCCAAAGGCTGAACATCCTGAAGGAGTCATCACCTTCTCTGTCACTTGTTCTGGCTTTGTTAGTAAACACTTCTCACCTGTGACAGTTGCTGATAAATCTCAGACAGGAGTTTCTGGTCTATTATAAACAGCTTTCAGTTGCTCCCCTGAGGGAAGTTTTTTTTTAGAATTTGGCACGTTTTATTGCTCAGATGGCAGCATTAGCAGTATGGTGCTTTTCCAGTGTCTTTAGCACACTTGTCAGGAATGTAAACAGCAAGACGGTGGGATGTTTCCCTCTCTTTCTTGCTCCTCTACCTGGGATCAAGAATGGTCATACTAGTGTCAAAACCTCCACATGCTGAAAGTAGGTTTCAGCTGTAAAATCCACAATAACAGCAATACCAACAGGCAAACTTTTATCCTAAGAGACTACTTTAAAATATCCACAGTACTCAGTGAAGTTTTGTTTATTTTCTGTCTAAAATCAGTTTCCGTAGTACACTGATTTATGCTGACCTTCAGGTAGCATGCTTAAGACAGGTACCACCACAAGCTCTTTCTATGCAGTTCTTAAATCTCCCTTATCCCATAGAGTCCCATTCTGTGCGCTGCCTGGGTTCTTGCTAAATCCCAGTGAAGGCAACAGGATTAGATGCAGATTTGAGATTGGCACCTTGTTGGACTGGATCCAAATTATCATAATGACAAGAGCAGAATATTAAAACTAAATTATATGTTTATACAAACTAATAAAAAATATGCTGGCTTCCAGTGTTATCCCATCGTATTTACTCTCAAAAGACGTGCAAATCCACAGGGGTGTTTACATTTAAAAAGGCTTATTGCCATTTATGGATGTACTAATGCAATGCAGTGATTTTCTTCATGGTTAAGACCCCAGGAAGTTATCAGAAGGCAATATGAATAACTATGCGTAAGAGGGGTTTTTTTTAGCTGAAGCCAGGATTTTAGAAATGCAAGATACATATTAATGAGTACCGTGTGCGTGAAAGGTGCTAGATTAACCTTTCCTAAGTGGAGAATCTTCAATTTATTCACTGGAAAAGTGCTACATTAGCAGTGGTACTGGTATCCCTGTGTCAGGAGCACTCTCTATCCCTGTTCGGTCCCTACTGTGGCAAAACCTAGAGTGTCTGTCTGCCTTTACATGTGAAAATAGATCCACTAAAATTTAGGGGGCTGATTCTTTGTTTACCATGTATCTAATGAGGTTTTCTGTACCCTCAGTTTGTAGAAAGATTGTTTGGGGAATGGGAAGACTGCTTGTCCTCTAGACCTGTCCATCCTCTAACCTTTCAGTGCTCATCTCAAACTGCAGAATGTGGTGGAATTTTATTTTAGATGATGATTAGGAAGGCAGCTACTTAAAAGGCATGGGACATGGTGAGAAGCTACCATAATGTCTGATTTGCAGCTAACACCTCTTTTCAACTTTCAAATGACCACAACTTTTGGGCCAGCTTAGGCCAACTTGAAAGCAAAACCTGGGAGGTGGGAAAGTCAACTTCTCATTCCAGCAATGCTGGTGGAGTTCATCAGCTTGGCAGGAACATTTAGTGCCTGTAACTACAACAGGATTGTCAGAAATTTTCAGTAGTACATAGAAGTCATAGATTTCTTGGATTTCTGTAAGAAGTTAATGCCCAGGGCTGTGTAGATAAAGTATTGTTGCTACACCATATCCTCTGCTATACCCGTGTTGGTTGTTAGCTGGTGAAAACTGTAAGATTTACAGATTTCGGTAAACCTGTGCTGATTTACCCCAGCTGAGGTTATGGGCTTGCATGATTACTCTTTGGCAGCGGAGAAACAGACATTGCAAATGGAATGTAAAGAAGTGATATTAAAAATTAGCTTTAGAACTTCATGTGGATTTTAATTGATGGGTATAATTAAAACTGTAGTTTCAAACTTGACATCTACTTTTGTCCTATCAATTACTTCCCAAAAGTGAGCATTCCAAGACAGGTGCAATCTTCATTAGTTTTTTTTTCTCAAAAATATTTTATTTTAAAAATCATTTGATGCATTTTACATTTCTATTAATATTAATGGAAGTGAAGAATCATAACATTACAGCTTTAAATTGAATACCAGTAGAATTATTTGAGTTCTACAGCAGTGTATTGTAAACATTAAACAAGCTTCAGTTATTCATTTAAAGTGAAAAAAAACCCCAATATTAAATCATTAAATATGAAGCAAAATATGGAAATGCATCAACAAAACAGAATTCGCACCTCTGAATAAAACATGGAGGCTACTGCAGAAGTGTTTTCAAAAGGTATTTCTGAGAAATAAAAAAGCAGTCTAACCACAATTAATTGTAATGCATAGTTCTGTTATATTTTTATTGTTGGGAAATTGCATATTATTCACAGGTAGTGGAAACATTTATAAATGTTTTTCAAGAATATATTTTAAGTATGAACTTCTAATGTGAAGAGAAATCAAATTAAACATAGTTACTTCTTGAAATATCTGTTTCATATTTGTAAGATGGAAACTCAAAAGTTATTGACAAACAAAATTAGGCAACTCCAAACAGGTTATGCACAAAGATGCATACATATTTGGGGTCCTTTTGGATACCACCGTTATGTGATTAAGGGCATAGTCAGACATTCTCCTCTGGACCTAGCTGTAAAAGCACTGGAAAACCTCCACCTGTTCTTACTTCAGTCAGCTATTATGGTCCCACGCTTGAAATACCTGATAGGATTTTGTCTGGGGTCCTCATTGCTTTCCCTACTAAGTCAGATGAATTAGACAAAAAGTACCCCCAGAATAGTCAGAGATAACAGGACTCACTTAAATGAACAGATTTTATTTTTTTCAGCACTGAGGTAATAACAAATGCCTACATAGTAATTACTTCAGTCATTCTTAACTATATATGCAAAAGATTGTCTGATGATGGCCAAAGAACAGGAAAGTAAATCAAGGGACTTGTTTTGTGTGAATCCAAATTTTGATCATTATTCCATGCTAAATTCAACAGCTAGATGGATTAAAGTTTCAGTTTTCAAAATCCTGTTTCAATTTTTATTTTATATATATGTATCTGTTTATCAAATAGTTAGACAGATTTTATGTGACTAAATAAATGAGCTGTCTGTCAGAATCAAGGCTATTAGGTGGTACTGGTCATCTGTCAAAGCCAAGGAAGTAGGTGGGCTTTGGCATCATTGCTTAGCAGGCGTCTGTATGCAGCAAATCCCCCCAAACAATCTTTTCATGTGTAAAAAGCACCATGATGCCACAGATATTCATTGCTTTCCTCCGTTATGTAACCCTTTACATCTTATTTTTTTAAAAAAGTGCATTTGTAAGCCTTTATGCCATTAAATACTTGTAAACAATATCTTAAAACTAGAATTTTTAGGAAATCTTATCAAGCAATTTAATTGATAGTAATATAAAACAGTCTTAGAAGGTATTCACTGTTAAAATTCCCTGCACTGTGTCTCTTGATTTTACTGAAATCCTGAGTTCTTCGGGTTCATTTGCTCAGTTTCCTTATTGTTACTGTCATGTCACTGGGACAGTGGCCCATTCCTGCTTTGTGGTGAACTTGTCAGTTAATCCCCAGAGACTGTGCAATAATAGCAGTGGCATAACGAATTCTGTTTGAACAGAATTTGTAAGAGGGCTGTGGTGTGCTTCTTGGTAATGTCAATTTTAGTAAAATAATAAATATCTCCATTTAAAAACAAAACCACAAAAAACCCAACCCATACCAAAAAATCAGCCCTCCCTTCCATCCAGGTTTTATGTATCTAGGTAAGATCACATCGTGATTATTCACTGATAGCGAGCTCTGAGTGCCAAGCCAGAGTGAGGGCGTAACAGGCAGGAAGAACATATCCACCACCACGAGATGCACTACATGAGGTCCAGGAGCACAGGTTACTCACTAGCATTCTCTGTGCCTTCAGTCTGTGCCTTTCTCCCAGGTCTGGCATCACCCTCTCCACCTGGAGAGGAGGAGACAGAAATACGATTTGCCACAACTTTAATCCTAGCCTGCATCAGCAAAGCAGAAGCAAGGGAGAGTAGTTCAAAGACTGTTTTTGACTCCTGGGTTAGTTCTGAAATAATGCAGGGGGTTTTTTGGTAGTGTTCTAGTGTTTGCTTGGAGGGGGTGGTGGGTGGGGTGGGTGTTGTATTACTATTTCTAGGAGTGGGCATGGTATTTTTGCCAGGAAAAGCAAGTCTGGTCTTACCTCTGATCTTTCCCAAGGTGGTTCTGTGGTTGCTTTCATTCTTAATGCAGAGGTGCCCACTGCAGGGCTTACCTTCCAGGTGCTGGCAGAATTCCTACAGAAACACAGAAACCCTGCAAACACCAACTTAGAGGGAGAGAGAGCACTGCATCAAGTAATGTCAAGGTAAAGAACATAATCACTGTCTCAGCAGCAGGGTGAGATAACACAAACCCTGGCTTCTGTCATAATAAATCACAGCACAGCAGAGAGAAACTGCCATAGGCAGGTGGCCCCTACCCCCATATAAGTGAATACAGATACTCAAACCTGACTGTTTCTACAGTTGTAGCCACCAGACCTAAATGGCCTTGCTGTTGATTCATCTAGGCTAGCTCAAGCCGCACACTATGCTATAGAGCTTATTCAGTCCCCACCGGTTTACTCTGTATATGAAGGAGAAAGCAAACATAAGGGTCGAAACCCAAAGCATCCCTGTCCATTGCTGAGTGGCAATGCTGAGAAGTCTGCCAGAGTCCAAAATAACAGAGGGGATGATTCACTTAATCAGCTTCTCCTAATTTATCCTTCTTAAGGCCAGCTCTTAGGACAATGATACCCAGGATCCCGTAAAGCACATCAGTGATGCTATCTCATGCTCTAGGTGTGGTTTTGACACCACCCTTCCTGCAAAGTTCCCACGGGACACTGATCATTCTTGCTATGGAATTAGGAAACCAGTTCATTAGAAATCTAGAGCTGCCAAATAAGATGATTTCATCAGGGCATTCTGCCAGCTGAAGTGGCTCATGCATTTGGCAATCCAGCACCTGTTGGCAAACCACATTGCTTGGCAGGGGGAATACATTGCTTCCCCTGTATTCTTCACAAATGCAATGTCTTTCATATTCATCAGAAAGTCTGAAAAATTCTTCATTTCTCTGTACTTAGTTCAAGACATAGATTTCCATTTTCTGATGAATCCTGACCTCATGAGGAGCTGTATGTTGTCATCACTGTCTGAAATCCCCTATCTGAAGTAATCTGACTAAGATTATACAATGGTTTGAAAGTTATGGCCCTGTCAGCTGGAAGAATAGAGGGAGATGCTGCTGGGAACAAACCCTCTGCTTCGCACATGTGGTGATGATGTTGCTGATGGTGCTTATGGAAACACCTCTAACCTGTTCCACTATTTTCCTCTTTCTCAAGAGAAGTTTCTTAAGCTCAGCGTAATACAACTGCCCTAATACTTCATAGTCAAACTCTAACATTTGTAAACTTCCTTGAACACTATATTTTCTGCACACCTTGACTTATAAATCTTTCTTTCAGCTCCAGCCTGCTGTCTCTTTTCTACAGATCCTTCATGATAATGGACTCATTCTGGTTCTGAGCACTTCTTGAGTGCTTTGAAACCTCACTCAAATAAATACATAGAAATAGCTTCTGAGGTTTGTCAGCAATGTAGCCCTTTCCCCAACACTCTTTAAATCTCATGGTAACAGCAACGCTTCAGCTATACATTGTTCTATATTTTTTACATCTCTATTTTTCTGCTTGCCATCTTCAGCACCTGATTTACATGAGAGGCTAGTCCTCCCTCTTTGTGTCATGTTGAGGTCACAACTTTCTAGCTCAAGTCAGAATTCCTCTGCAATACTCCAGAGGACATCCAGTCCCAAGTTAATACATTTATTGCTGTCACTGTGGGAATACTTATTCCATTCCAGTAGAAATGGACGCACTGTGAGGATCTGAATACAAAAGAGAAGAATTTGAGAGGTATCTCTAACTTGTACTTGACATAAATAGACAAGCCTCTGATGATGACTCTGGGTGTTACACCGATTACACTGGGTGCTACTGTAACAACAGACTTTAGCCCTTTCCTCCGGAGGTGGAGCGGGCAGGGGTCACAGCCACAGCCCGCACAGTTTCCGCGCTCCCGCCTCCCGGGGCCGTGGGGGCGCCGGGGCCGGGGCGCCAGGGCCGGGCCGGGGCCCGGGACGCAGCTTCCGCCCGGCAAAGGCGGCCGATTCGCCGCCGCCGCTTCCGGGAGAGCCGCGCCGCTCCGCGCCGCTCCGCTGCCCCCGCCGGCGCCCGGGGCTCAGCGTCGCGTTCCGGCCGCCCCGGGGCACCCCCCGCCCGCCCTGCCGCCCTCCCGGCCCCGCCGCCGCTGCCTGCCGAGACCCCCGGCCAGCGCCGGCCCCGGCGGGGCAGGCGCCCGGTTGCGCGCCATTACTGCCCCCAGCCGACACTCTCCCTCCGGCCCCAGCGGGCGGGTGCCGTGCAGCCGCCTTCAGCCGGGAAATGCGCTGCACCGACCCCGTTTCAGTCAAACGAAGCGTTTTGGGCCCAGAAAAGGGCCGATCCAGAGCCGGCGCACTCTCCGCAAGCCCGGACGCCGGTGACGGCCCGAAACGGCGGGGCAGAGGCGGGCGGGCGGCCCTGCCTGAAGGGCTGGGGGGTGCCGGCGCCTGCAGGGCCTGTGTGCGGGGCCTTGGGGCTGGAGAGCAGAGGGGTGCCGGGAGCTGGAGCGGCCCCGGGCCAGGCACCGCCCGGGCTCTGCCTGTGGGGAGCCAGGCAAGGCCCCGCACAAGAGCCTGTGCAGGGCCAGTGCGGGGGTCAGGACAGGAAAAGGAACGCGTGGCACTGACACCCCCGGGAAGTTTTGCCCTGCGGTTTGCTCGCTCTAAAGAGCATTTCACCCTGGCAGCGTGTTGGGATGTGGGTAAAGCTCACAGGAGGGATGTGCCAGCCGCACATCGGCTGGGCCGGCCTGTGATGCGACCAGCACAGCGACGGCCCTGCGAGGAAATCTGCCACAGGCTACGGCAGAGAAGTGCAGGAGCTCAGCGAGGGCAGGAGGAAGGAGAGGCCTCTGCCGAAAGCCTGGGCAGGGGCTGATGGGGAGAGGTGGCGCAGGAATGCAGCGCTGCTGCCTCCGTCCCCACGGCCAGTTTGGTCACAGACCTGTTCTCACCCAAATGTAACGTGGTTTTGCCATTCCGGTCCCGGACAGGGCGTGAAAAGAAAGAACGAAGGAGAGAAAGAAGCAAGAGTGACCTTGCAGGGCTGGAGTAGCAGAGGGAAGATGTCCTGGCTGCTGTTTTTTTCTGGGGCTGGCATGACTGAGAAGCGGGTGCGAGGGGCTGGCTGCTCACAGCGGCAGCCCGGCTGCTCAGGCGCGTATCGAGCTGCCTGCAGCCAGCATTTCCCTCTCTGCATGCTGCCCGTCCTGCCGGGGAGCAGGAGGGCACTACGGTTTGGCCAGCCAGGACAGAAGGACGCCTTTAGCCTGGGAGAGAGAGGGGCTGTAAAAACACACTTATATGATGACTGCATACTTTTGTCTAAGGCAATACATTTGATGTTTCTGAGAACCAAGTTTGAAGTTAGAGAGTCTACTGTAAGGCATAAGCCATCAGCTTGGTCACAGGCTGCTTTTACTTTTTAGGGTCTCTCCATAGCATATACAGAACAGACGAAATAAAACAAAATGGATAGACCCCCTCTGAGCAGAAACCCCAAATATAAAAAAATATCATAAAAAATGCAAATAGAGTCTCATGTGCATCTAAAGCGCGTGCTTTATTTATAACAGGGAGAAGGCACTACCGTTGCCATTTTCCTTTGGAAGTCACTGCTCCAGCACATCAACCACCCCACCCCGCCCTTGTTCTCCTTTCTTCCTGTGACCTCAGTGTCTGCAGAGGTGTCTCCCTCACAACTCCTCACAAACCCAACTCCTCCTCGCGGCTTCCCCTTCTTAAATACCTTATGACAGAGGCAAGGCCACCGTCAATAATTGGCTCGGCCTTGGCCAGAGGCAGGGGGTCCGACTTGAAGCTGGGGGAGCTTCGAGAAGCTTCTCACAGGGGCCACCCACCGCTGTAGACTCCCCCCTGATACCAAAAACTCTGCCACACACACAGACCCAACACACCAAGCAATGCCGGGACTCCCCGAGGACAGAGGTTGTCTCCGAACACGGGCACCGTGGAGCAAGGCCAGCGGATGCCTCGGCTGGTCGGGAGCTGGAGCGCCGGAGGCACGGGCAGAGACCGAGGGCACGGGCTCTGCCCGGCCTGGGGGGAGCACAGGGGCTCTGCCTGCCAGCACGGGCATTGCCTGCACCTGTCTCTCTCCTGAGATGGACCAGGGACAGAGAAGCGCTGGGGGAAAACTGTCATCTTTTATTGGTCTCAGAACAAGTCTATGGCCGCCGAGCTCCGTGTCCTCAGGGCAGCTGAGTGCCCGAGGTGCACACACATCCATGCAGCCATCCCTCACAGCTGCTCCCTCTGGACGCCACGCTGGCTCAGGACCCGCTGCCATCTCCGGGGGACTGCCTGGTGCTGGCAGCAGGGAACTACTCCTCTTTCTGTCCTACCGTGTAGTAAACCCTGCACAGGGCCTTGAGTCCCCTTCTGAAGAGGGAGGGCCGTTGCCATTGATGCAGGAGGGCGGTGATGCCTGCGGGCAAAGGCGAGATGTAAGCAAAGGGCTGGTTGGGCGGGAAAGCTCCTGGCTGTGCCCTGACACGCAGAGCTTCCCCCAGGGAGGGCTGGCAGGGACATGGCCAGTCCCTGTGCTCACAGTGCTGCCGGCCTGGGCCCTGAGACAAGGGAGAAGCCGCTGCATCTCCTTTGTGGTCCACTGCCAGGGCAAGGTGGGGTGTGCCAGCCTCTGTCGGAGGGTTTTGAGGTGATGGAGAAGCCACTTCATCCTCGTGTGCTGCCGGGGAGACAATGTCTGTGCTGGCCTCTCCTCGATGGGTTCTGGACATGGGAGAAGGCACATCTTCTCCAGACTCGCATGTCCTGCACAGGGCTGAGTCCTGCACAGCTGTGTCACAGACAGCGGGGCTGTGCGGGGCAGGCGCCTGGCTCTCTGCCTCTGCTGCTGTGGCCCGCTCGCTGAGGACCAGAGAAGATGGTGCCTCCTCTTGTGCCGTAGGAGCTAGAGTTGTCTGGTGCTGCACTGCCTATGGAGGGCCGGCCAGGGCAGAAGCTGCTGGCTCGGCGTCCCAGGGACCCGCTGGGGCCGGAGATGAGCTCTGCAGGTCGCCAGCTGCCTCTCCTGCTGCCCCTGTTTCTGTGCTGCTGGGTCTGCTGGGCCCGTCTGAAGTGCTAAGGCTTGGACAATAAGCCCAAGCCAGAGTTGACCTAGAGATGAATCCTGTATATTTTGTAGCTGACAACCATTGTACTAGGAAGTATTGTACTAAATATGTTTATCCTGAGTATATACATATCTCCTTATTTTTTCTGAAGTATAGGCAAGATAACTGATTGAAGTGCTGAGGCTCGGACAATGGGCCCAAGCCAGAGTCAATCTATAAATCAATCCTGTGTATTTTACAGCTAACAATCATTGTATTAGTAGGTACTGTACCAAATATGTTTATGCTAAATATACACCTATATATATCCTTATCCCGCCTTGTGTATAGGCAAGATAACAGGGTCGCAGAGACAGCTGTCTGGCCCCGTGACCTGGCGTGAGACCTGGCTCATAAATCAACTAGATAAGCTGGGAAACTACCTTAGTTTCTTCCTTGAGCCCTGGCCAGGCCCTGGGAGAATCTAATGTGAGAATAGAACCAGATATTTCTGCTTAAAACAAAGGCGCCAGCTATTCTGGCTACCTAATTTTTAGGTATATAAGGCTGGACCCGTTCACAGCAACCTTGGAAGCCTCACCCATGGGTGGATGCACCGTGTAGGATTTCCCACTTGCAGGGACAGGTTCTCCAAACCCTGTCTGTAACTGGGGCTCCCCAGTGACTGCGGGTCTGGATGATGGTAACGTATGCAAGTGTTGCTGTATCTTTCTTAATCACTCTTCTCTTTCTCAGGTAGTAATGATTTGATGCATTACACGGTATTTTCCTATTTGTTTAAGCGTGCTGTTCTGTCTTTTCTTACTGTATGTTTTCTATATTATTCTGGTACATTAGTTAATTATTTTAAGTAAAATATGCCTACTCTTTTCACTCTGGTGTCTGAGTTTAATTGGTATCCCTGATCAGCAAAACACCGCCCTGGGGACAGCATGGGGACCGCATGGGGCTCTGGGAAGAGCGCCAGGACAAAGGGGTTGACCTAGATGTTGTGGTTGTTGACATGTCTCCGTCGGGATGGCTCAGCGTTGACCGGGGTGTTGAGCATGGTCGCATGTCTCCCGTGGGATGGCCCTCTGAGTGTCTCATTTTTCTTCTCCTCGGCCGAGGCCCCTGACTCATCCTCTGCCGCTTGCAGCCCTGCTGTCCCCGCCTGCTGCAGGGTGGGTTCCCTGGTCAGGCAGCTCCTCTCCAGATCCTCCAGAGGGGCTGCCTCGATGGACAGGGCGTCCAGATGTTCTGCAACAGCCTGGTGGTACAGCAGCGGCAACCTGCCTTTCCCCCCGCCCAGGGAAGGTGCTGCAGGGGCCCTGCCGGCAGCACCGGTGACCCCACATGGCTGGGGACCAGGCAGGGGCTGAGCTGCGGGGGCCTCGCTGCCTTCGGCTGCCTGCACCTCGGCTGTTCTTCTTCCCAGTGCCTGACCTGTCCTGCGTGCGTGGTGCAGCTGCGCTGCCGGCTGCCGGCAGGGTCCCCGGCTCTCAAGGAAAACTTCTTCCAGGACCACACGCAGGGAACAGCGGGCTGTCTCCTTCACAGCTGCGGCAAGGGCTGCGCGGCTGGGCGGGGAGGGCGTCCGGATCTCCATGCTCGTGGCGATGTCCCGGTGACGGCTTATGCCCCGAGCAGATGGGATGAACTGCCAGTGGCCCATGGCTGCGCTGCCATTAATTGTCTCTGTCCTTCAGTTCAAATGGTTGTTGCAGAAAATTCAATGTGAATTCTCTTTACTTGCCATGTTAGGAAATGCTATCAGTTACATAATTTGAATTCAATGTACAATATATTTACAAATATTCTTTTACCTTGGCTCCATTGCTGGAGTAATTTCATAAGCAGAATTCTTAGTCTGCAAACGAATTATCACCTTTTTCTTCTGTAGCAATAAATTGCATGTACCAATAGTTAAGTTAAAATAGTTAATTAGGAATATTGCTAGCACTTCAACAGATTTCTCCCACATTTATATTATGCAATGTCTTGGCCCTTTGTTTGGGATCATCTAGAGAGGTGCAGCAGACCCTTGGCACTACCTGGTGCATTTGTCAGCCACAGCATAGCACCACAGCCTCTGCCTGGTGATGGGACTCAACACATCACTTGCATCATCAGGATGCAATGTGAGAGGCTATGGCATGAGAGCTCTGCATATGCCACAGCTATGGTTGCATTTTTCATGGCTTTCTGGAAGAACCTGAACCTGTTATTGCCACTGTATGTCCAGAATATCAATGCTTGAAGATACGAAGTTAGCATTCAGGAGCAATCAGGTGCCATTATTTTGGGATGTAGAACCCCATAAACACCTCACCAGTGAGAGAAGTCCAGTGATAATTCATCTTGCCTATTGCATCAAATGTTTTGAGGGTAGGTAGAGGAAAGTTCGTGACAAATTGTTCTCTGTACTTAGTTGTAGAGCTATGAAAGTGTTACTTTTTAAATTCTGCTCACATGTACTAGCTAAATTTTAGGGTAATGCAAGGTACTACATCACCTCCTGGTTAAGATATCCAACAGTTTTAGTGGAGTTAAATAGGTTTGCATCAGCTAAAAGTGTGGTTCTGAGTTTTCATTTAAATTGCAATGCTGCATTAGAACAACTAATGCTGCTAATAAATAAAACTTCAAGAGAGTTGCACAGTGTACATTTTTAAATGTCATCAAAACAAGCGTTGATCCCTAAATGTGTTGTATATTCTACAAAAGGAAGGGTTGTTCACCTTAATTATTTATGACTGAGTGTTTTATGGATTTTAGTTCGTGGTTCACTTTTGATTTTTTTCCATGTTTGCTGTTTTCCCCTGGTCTCAATTTAACAATCTCTGTAATATTGATCTGGATACGATAAGCAATGCAAATTTTTAATGTTCTGCATCAAGTGACATACTTCAATTATTGGAATTTACTTCCATGAATAATTTATAGATATATTCTTTAATTTATCATTAATTGTTTCTGCCTTTTAAAAATGAAAGTAGTTTTCAGTTTTGTTGGATCGACAGACATGGGTAGATGTCTTCTGTTCAACACATGTAGTACAAAAAACAGTGTGAGTTGAAACTTTCCCAGATTATATCACAGTACTGTCTAGCACTGATTTTTGACTACATCTTAAAGGGAACATCTTAGTCTTTATAGTCATGCAAGCACTCATATATCTGTTGATACTGTAAACACAACCAGCTATCTATGAGCAGCAATTTTACACTGAGGCCATAAACCCATATCCCAGTGTCTGAGTGTTTTCAGTTTTTAGGCTACATGCAAACTAATGTTTTAGGAGTGCAAAACATTAAAACTAGATATCTAGCATCCTAACCAATCCTAGAGGCCTAGAGAGAATGAACTTCTATTAGGTGGGGAAAGGCAGATCTCAGAATATTAAGCACATTTTGGTAGAACCATGATGACATGCTTGTGGGAGTAAGAGGTGGAAGATCTCTTAGCCTGAGAGGAGAATTAGTTCTTTAGAGAATGCAGGGTTGTAAGAGTGAGACTGCCAGGCTTTAAGAACTAACAAAGTCAAAAAAACCTGTCTTGAACTGAGAACAAATCAGAAAAAGAAATAGTCTGCCTTTTCACAATGGAGTAACAATAATGATTCCTCCTAGTTGTGTCCTGAATCAAGGATACCATTGAAAAAAGTTTCCAACCATAGGAAAAAAACCCACGCGGTTGAAACTTTAATCTTTTGCACTGTAGCAATGTGAAATCTGGTTTTCTGATTATAATTCTTTTTAGATGTTATAGCTTGTTAACAGGAATTTATTTCAAAATAAGGGGATGACAGATTATTTAGAAGGAAGTATGTGGTTCAAATTATACTAACTGTATTCTCATTTCAGATGAAAAAAAAATATCCAGACAAGGTCACTGCAAGCATGCTTTCTAGCTGTCAGTTGGGGAAAATTTGGCATCAGTATTTCTAGGGGATAAAATATTAATAGCAATTGGTACTTATCATCTATGACCTATCTGAACTAAACACTCTTTCAAGTACCAGTAGTTCAACCTTCATAATACATCATGCAGTATAGTCATTGCCTGGTTTTTACAGAGCAGTAAACTGCAAGGCAGCAGAAGGAATTTCCAAGACTGTCTAGTATTGCCCTGTCCTCACTTATGCTGAAATCAGTGAGAGTTTTCACATTGATATTTATGGGTAAGAATCATGATAACACTAACTCTCTCATTGACCTCAGCAGCAGGAGAGAGAAATCAATGATCATGGTCTTTGAAAAAGCTTTTCCTAAGTGACTTCAGCCAACTTGGTGTAGAAAGATGTTAGATACAGGCAGGTCAGTTGGGTCACCTCTTCCAAGCACCACGCCGTACTGCCTTTGTAGGAAAGGTTTAAGATGCTTCATTCACCTGCTGAGAACTGAATTCATGGTGCTTATGGGAAGTCTATGAATTCAATCTCTCTTTTCCTATCTATAGCACAGGACAAGAGAAAGGGTGAAGGTATAAATTTTGTATCTCACAATAATGAATATTTTTGTAACTCCATATGACTAGGAGGAATTTTTCCCTGCACTGCCACGTGTAGAACAAAAATATCAAAACTTTCAAGTACATTTGGGATCGCAGAATCCAAGTTAAATATTACAACTCATTATAAGGTCACAAGCCATTAGTTTCAGCTCCAAATTGGCAAGAAAGAAGCAGTTCAGAATTCATATGCATGTGGGAAAATATGTGCTCAGAAAAATCTAAAAATTAATCAGAAAAAATGTGTTTCATAGCAATTCCCTTTTTCCATTTTAACACCCTATTGCTTATGATCATGGCTCATTAGCTTCTGTCAAATATTTCATCATTTAATCCTCAGCCTTATTTGAGAACGGCTACATTACGTTTCTGTTCTGGCACTAAGGAGGTTTATATTTGTTAGTCTTGATTTCAGATTTATTTAATGCTAATCTACTTCACCAATTCATAGTCCTTCAAATATATGTTTATTCATTTGTCATTCTTCTACAATATTAAATCTGTGCTTCAGATGATGCAGGAAATTGTGCAAAATAATTATTTTCTTTACAGCGGTAATTATTCTAAGTCACTGCTCAAAACTAGTTTCATGTTACATATGGGAATCCACAGAAAGATGTGGTCTGAACAATTAATGACTTCCTACACAAGTGCAGTCCATTTTTCCAGTCACTTCCAACAGACTGTTAAAACAATCCTATTGGCAGCTAGCAAAAATTCTGAGTGCTCATTAAAAGAAAATGGCAAATATTTTTTCCTCAGTATGTGATGGTAAGTGTCTCGGAATTGCAAATGCCAAAAGACTTTACTGCAGCTGTGTATTACCTACTTAAACAAGTGGGAAACATTTATCTTAGCTTGAATTTTGTTTTGTACTGGAGAAACTCAATGGATCAGTTAGTATACAATTTTTCTACTTTTACTAAAGGCTTAAAATATCCATCTGTTGTCCTCAGTAAACAGTCCCATGAAACACAAGTAGTCACGCAGTTAGAACGTGTAAGTTTTCTGTGTACAAACCTGTGCTGCACAGTTTGCACACCAATAATTTTAAAATAGAGTGACATATGTCACAGTCCTGGTGAATGTTCCCCTGGGAAGTCGAAAGCTCACCCAGATGCTGGGTTTGGATCCCAACAGAATGAGTGAGTCCCTGTTGGTGTGAGTAGGCTGGCAGACCCCAAACAGTTTTCTGACATTTGAGAAATGCAGATTCTTTTATTCATACGCATGTGACAGCAGGATCTTGCATTAGACCTTTAAAATGGCACAGAACTATGCACCATTATGACTCCAAGTAGGAAGGATATTAGGCACAGAGACATATCTTTGCACCAGCTTCTCCAAATGTAATCCCAAGGGTGAGGTTTCATCTTTCCTATCTTTGTCTAGATAACTAACTGTGAAATGGTGTGGTTGGTACATCTGGCCTAAGACAGATATCTAAAATCATTGAGAAGAATCACACTCTGGAGGGGCTAGACTGTCTGTCGACTTTAAAGGGTGTCCAGCTGATTAACAGCAACAAGATATTTAATTCTATATGGCTAAAGTTAGGTGAAATATATTCTATACAAATTACATAGAAACTCTTGTTGCCAGCATGGCTTAAAAGGACTAGTTTAGATTGTGTGTACTTGTCAGAAAACAATGAATGAAAGTGCTTCATTCTAGTGTAGCAGAATATGGTAAGAATAAGACTATACAGGCACAGAATTCTGAATAATTTGTATAATGATGATGATTGTGGTACTGGTAACATTTGGGAGAAAGAAGAAAATTGGCAGAGGATGGGAAGAAGTACAAGCAAATTAAAACAATGATCTAATATCACCAGGAAATAAAGAGCTGAATTTGACCTAAGGATTCCTCAGTGGATGTAGCAGAACATAATTTAATCTGAAGTGCACTTGAGAAATTAGAAATGCCTCTCTTCTGTTGCTTTTTTTGACATGACAGAGGTCTGGATAAGTGTTATGTTTTAATGTAAATTAACAAGATTAGTATGTCTGCAATTTGTCTAGAAATAGTCTTCATCTGGTTAATTTCCTTCAGTACTGTCACCCTCTATCTTATCCTCTTTGAGATGCTTCAAGGAGAACAGAATTGTCAGGGCACAAGAAATATTTAAATTTCATTTTACAAATCCATCTTGGTTTCGTAGACTGTTGTAATCAGGCTAACCATCTTGAAGAGTAAACACAGAATTAATCAAGCTTGTGCTTTCAATGTTCACAAAATTTCAGGAACTCATAGCGTACACTGCAAAGAGGTTAAAACCATAATATTATAAAACTATGTTAAAGTGACCTATGTCTTAATTTCTGGAGAAAGGTTGGATAAATGAGCAGGGTACATAAACGTCCATTTTGTTAAGTACTTCTCTAAGAGCAGCCAGTTAGAACCACTTCAGTGATAGCAGGAGTTACGCAGGAAAGGGCTCAAAAATAAATGGAACTTTTTCTCCAGTTCAAAAATACTTGGATTATCTTTGGTGTAATTTTGCAAAGTTCTTTCATTACTGTTATTCTAGAAATGAAACTGAAATCTGTTCTAAAATTTAAACCACTTCTTCCCCCCCAACCTGCTTTTAGTCTCCGGACTTTAAGATCCATTTTGCATTTAAAAAAAAATAAATTAAGCAGGTTCACTGGAAATCTCCAACCTTTACAGTGCCATATCTCAGTTTCTGCTTCCTTGGGGCTCAAAGGACTTTATTCCTCTCCACAGACAAAAATATCTTATAGTGAATATAAAATATATATAAATATAAAATAAAATATAAACTGTTTTTCACCATATCGTTAATCCCAAATCACTAATATGGACTCATTGTGTTTTATAGCAATGCAATTTGTTTTATGTGTGAGCATGCATAAAGGGAAAGGAGAGGATACATAACAGATGGTTATTACAAATGTTGCCTTACTGTATACATTTCATTTGCAGATTCTGCTCCTGCACATGAACCCTATCAACTATCAGACTAAAACACAAGGACTTACACAATATCAAGTAATTTTTGGTAGTTGCTGCTCAGTATTTCATTGCTGCCAGATCTTTGGCCATATAAGCTGAATCCCAGTCTAGTATACAACTAGCACAAGGTCCTCATTATACTGGAATTTAATACTTGGGGCCAGGAGGCTCTAGATACTGTGTAAACCCAGACTCTCCCTTGCCTTTTGAGTGAACAACTGTTTAATATGTGGTGCCTTACAAAGCTGCCATAATTAAAAGGATAATTATTTCTATACACATTCAGGTCCAATGTAACTAAATAAATAAAACAAGAATAATGGAATAAATTTCAGAAGTTAAATATACTTGAATATATGCATTTATGCCATCAAGGAACAGCGACAACAGGCACTGAAGTCTGTATAAAGCAATTATGACACACTGAATATCAGACTGTGTGAAGTCAGCAATACACCCTAGTACTAGAAACAATGTGTATACACATATACAGGTGTGCACACACAGAAATCCTTATCTGCTCATTCTGCAAGGCATTATTTTAAATATTAGCAATAGCTTAGAACTACTAGGCAAGTTTATGCAATGACCCGTTAAGTTTCAAAGTCCATCCATTCTCCAAGTAGGAAAGGAAGAAGTCTTACCAAGGTTCTCTGTAATATGTCCATACGAATATACCTCTTCCCAAAGATATCAGTTCAGTCCTGTGCTTCTACTGCCAATATACACACCCAAACAATTCATTACAAATAAGGGCTTGAGAAAGCACCCACCGTCTAAGAAAAGCCTTGTTCATCTGGAGCCCTAGAAGTTTATAGCTCCCAATATCACAATGATTCTTAACACAACTGCCCCATGGAGGATCTATGCCCACTTCTATACTTTTTAAAGTAAAAAATCTAGTAAATGTCCTTCTCCATGAGAAGCAAACAAATGGAACCCTCTCCCCATGCATACTGTATTAAAAATACTTTTGATCTTTCCTTGGGTTGCAATTGCTCATCCGTGTCTCTTTCACACTGATTCTTTCATTCTGTACTGAACAACCACGTAGATATCCTGCACAAAGGAAATACTGCAAGTGAAAGAGATATTCTGGCATGGAGCACTTCACACATATCAAGAGGAAGATGTTGGGCTTCCTTTGGCTGAGAAACGTCCCAAGCACTTTCTATGATTACATCAGCCTGATATAATTTGGGTTTGATTTTTGGCTCGGTTCCTAGTGTTAGGAGATGGGAATAGAGTGCAGCCTAAGGATCTATGAGGGATAGGAACCATGTTAACATATAACATAATGTTATGACATTTTCTTCTGGAACATCTACATGTTGGTAATTATTTCTCTAAGGGGTCTCTGAAAGCTGAGTATTCCCTGCTGGAGCACAGTTAAAGTGAATCACAAACAGGTGGTGATTTCAGCCCATGGTCTACACTTTCCCAACAGATACCTTTGACAGTAAAAATGGTGTCCTGAAGCCCCCTACTGCCATCCCCATGCCCTGCCCCCACCTGCCTCCTCAAAAAAGAAAAAAAAAAAAAAGAAATTCCCTACTGAGTTTAGGGCAGTGGTTTTGAAAACGGAAAACACAATGATTTTTTTTTCTTGTCCATGCCCCAACCTAGAAATATCGAGGAGCTTTGTATGGAAGATGAATACTGAGGCAGCACTTTAGATATTCACAGCAGCGTTAACACTGAGAATCTATGGAAGTTTTCACCTTTTCAGTCTAAGCAGAATTTTTTGACTCATTTAACTTATGCTCCCTGCATACACCACAATCTAGGTTCCTCAGTACTATTCTGGATTTTATCCTAAATTAATAGATAATCAGAGTAACTCTAATGGGATCAAATCGCTAAGAAGGGAGGAGAAAAGGAATTATTATGATTGGCCAAGTCAACCTCAATGATCAAGGCTGTAAACAGAAATATGTATTTTTATTAATTCACCTTCAATATTCTTTTTTATTAAAAACTAAATGAGACACTGTAATTAGGAAGAAGATGACTGCAGAATGTGGAGGTATACTGGGCTTTATATCAGTTCATGGTTGCCTGAGGTTACTTCATCGTGTCTTGAGTTTAAAGCAATTTCACAAAATCAAGTGTTAGTTGCTATGAGCCTGTTTGGCACAAGAACCCATAAGGACCTTGAGGTTAAGTAAAAACTGAGGTAAACCACACACGTTTCTATTTATAGTACTACTATTATGACCTTGAGAGCATTTTCATGAGATAGATTAAAATTTTGCCACTAAAATTCCCTCTGCAGGCTGAGATTTATCACAACAAGGCTTCAGTTTTTTAATAGCTCCTTAAAAGATGAAATTAGACTCTGATGTTGAAAAAGGCTTTACTGTTTAGATCAAAGCTGGCTGAAATTCAATTTTGTTTCATGGGAGTTTAGGGTAGTTTGAACAAGTTTTTATATCAGTATGGAGATGAAAGAGTTTTCTAAATTTCCCATAGAATCAAATAATTTTAAAATTATAATTCTGATATTAATAATTTTTGAGAAACAATATAGAATTGGATCAGATTTTTCTAAGATGTAAATGAATCAATACTACATGAGTACCAGTGTTCCAGAGCTTCCAGAGGGTCAGAAAAACCAAAGACATTCCCATGAATTAGGAATAGTGAGTTGAGGTGTGGAAGACTCAGTCATAACCAGGCTTGTCAGAACTTTCATGGAGTGTTGCTTCATGAGGAGGATCCTAGATGTTCTGAGACCTCTGAGCCTACATCTGAGCATCTCCTCCCAGTACCATCTTTATTTGGCATTCAATATGCCCTATAAAATGAAGAAAGAGTCTCCTCATTTTGAAAATGGGGACAAAGAGAGATGGAAGATGTTGCCAAGATGTAAGCTCATCTTTGCATAACTTAACCTTGGAAAGTCATGGACTAAGAGCAACCAGGAAGTAAAGCCAAGCTAGTTGAGAAGAAATATGTTGGATCGGCCTGTAATTTGAACCGGAGGATGATGCATCCAGTCAGGAATCACAGTAAATGTTTTTCTTGTCAGGTCAGGAAACGGAGTTACCTTTGTGTTTTCTAATAGAAAATTCAGGAAAGTACTCCTGACTGAGTGTGCCAGTACATCAAGGCAGGAGGTATTTTCAACAAGCTTCTCCTTACTCACTTCCAAAACTATTCCACTCTCTATACCAAAATAATTATTTGATCATAGGACCTGAGAGAGAATGACTTTACAACTGAGTGGGTTAGATATACCTTTGGGACTCTCTCATGCCTGGAGAAATAATACTCCAAAGTGAGATGACAAGTGACAAGTCTGAAGGTCAATATTTTACTTTTAGCTACTCTAGGGTCTTTTGTGGGTCCAAGACCATGTATTTACATGTCCAAGAGTTCAAAAGAAAAGCTGTAGTTGAGCCAGTAGCTCTACTGTCTTGGAAAAAATTATTGTGCTGTCAATGCTGCATAGTCCCTGTTTATTATCAAAAGGCATCCTCTCTATTAGTTTTCCTTGTTTAGAACATAAAACTGCAACATACTTTGGAAAAACTCTATAACTAAATAAAAATTGCTATGACAATGATCGTTGAGATCTTTAAAACTTAAAGGTGTGGTTTAGTGTGAAATATATTTTTTCTAAGGAAATACTTATGACTTATTCTAGCATTATATAACTCTATGAAAAAATGTATACTCTGTTAAAGATCTATAATATGGAATACACATTGGTTTCTCTGTTTCTCTAGTAGGACCCCAAAGGATCTGTTAAAATATAGGTGGTGAACAAGCATTGAGTATAAGTCACAAATCTTGACTAAATCCTAATATGGCTATTGATAGGATATTAAACTCAATAGGAATATCCTACTCCATTGTGTATTAATAGCACTTTGAAAATGCATATACTTTAATTTTGCCAAAACAGAATAGAAATAAAAAGGAATTAAATTACTGTACAGCATCATAAAAATGTTTAGTAATCATGAAAATGTAAAAAACCTCTACCTTATTCCAAATCGTTATGGCTATTGTTATAAGAATTTATTCTGTCTTATGTGATCACAGCAGTGATTGCCAACTTAGGAATGATTGTACCTAAAATAAACTAAAATATTTTACTGTATGCCATGGAAGAAATTAAATTAGAACAAAAAAAAGCTGGAAGAACAGTGAGACATAAAGTCATGGCCTGTGATCTTACATCTTATCGTGTTAAATCTGCAATTTTGACATGCTTTCCAGCTGAGGCATCCTACAGAGCATCATCTGTCATTTTTTTTGAGTGCCTCAGCTATCTTGTAGATGTTACTGTGAGCATGGGACTCATTACATAGGTAAACAGTCTGTCAGGACACATGTCCTCCGGTTCATGAATCTCAGAATTAATTTGTGCCATTTCCTCAAAATGACAATCCATATAGGAAAATCACCAGATAAAGTAGATTCATGACTAAAGTTCATTATGGAGGCCTGGAAGGATACATGCAAATTTTGTGTTCCTAAATTTTAGGTGATGGGCAGGAAGCATCTACATCCTACATCTTGTGACCAGAAGATCTATCAGATTCTCTGTGTGAACATTCACAAAGTTCTTACTGGAGGTTCTGCAATGTGACAGTTTTGACATTGAAAATTCAGTACTGTGAACTGGGAGAGGTGCCCAAATAAAACCTGAGTCTAAAACTCTAAACCACATTAAAAATGAGTGTTGCTAATCCATCAGATACTGCATTCAGTGTGTTTCTTGACTCACTCCAACTACTGATTGATGGCAAATAATGACATAAGAATAGTTTGCGAGATGAGACAGTGCGAGATGAAAGGCGTAGAGTATGTTCAACAGCTGATCTGCATCTCCTTTTCTTTTTCCAAATGTAGCATTTTCAGTGACAGAAAATTAGGCTGAATTTCAGAATGAAGGAAAGATCCCCAAACAAGTAAGTTTTGAATAACACTGTCTTTTGAATCAAACAGCAACACTGTTTCCTCTGAGAAAACACTTTGAAAATTATGATCTTTCTTTTGAGTTAGAATATGCTAAAAGAAGGGTTGAATTGCAGATGTTTCCAGAGCTCAGCATATACTTTCAACCTGTGTGGCAGGAGGCCTTATTTTTGCAGGACGAGAATGAGAGGCAAGACACACACCAATATGGTTAACAGTCAAGCTCTGACATTTTTTAGAAAAGCGAGTCCTTATATATTCTTGTGACAGCAAATCCGTGCGTTGCTCTGGTGCATGCTCATTTCAAAAACTCGTTCCTCTCAGCACTTTCAACAAGCGCTACTAAGCGTGCACAACCGGTAGATAAATTTCTGCTTTGTTATCCTAAAGATTCCCTTCTTCTCTGTTTCTTCCCTAATGAGCAAAAATACTTTCGCTTTTAACCGTCGTTAATCTAGACGCCGTTAATCTTCTAACACAAGTGTGTTATTAATTTAGACATCGCTAATCTTCTAACTTGAATGCTGATGACACTTTTACATCGTCAGTGATGCAGAGTTTGCGACCCGGCATACGCACCCACAAACCTGTTCTCCATTTCCTTTTCTATTAAAAATGTAAGAGACTCTTTCTGTTCTAAAAAGCTGAAAAAAATGCTGTAACTTGTAAAAATCTTATTCTGCAAGGTTTAAAAGATCTCTTTAGTAAAGCATTTGATTTTGATAGTTAAGGCTATGCTGCTTCCACAAGGTTTTACGCAGCTCCCTCATGGAATACAATCTTGTTTCAGGTTTTAAAAATTATAAATCTCTTGACAGTGATGCCTCTGGCTTTCAAGGACTCCTTCATGTTTATTGCAGGATGGCAAGTTGTGTGTCTCTGGCCCCTGCTGAGTGAAAACACTCAGGAGGTATTTAGGATATGCTGGGGCTCAGCAGACTTAATAATATCACTCCAGTACCCAGCTAGTGTCAGCACCGCGCAAGCAGGGCTTTTCTTCACTCTTACAGCTGACGATGGCTTGGATGTTTACATTATTTCTTTGAGACACAAACGCAATTGCAGTGGAAAAGTACCTTCTCTGGGCTGACAAATCCCACAGCACGACAGTGTTAACATTTCGCAGGCTAAGTGGAGTGAGATGGGAGAAGTTTAAGGAACAGTTCTGGAAATGGTACTAGTAACAGACAGGTGTGTTCCTTTGTTTTCTTTTTTTTTTTTTTATAGAAAACATTTTTTCTCGAAGTAATATAAAAATAATTAATAGCTATGAGATATATTAATGATGAGGTCATGTATGTAGTCTTACAGCTGTGTTGATGAAGCTTTATAACCTGATGAAATGTGATTAGAAGACATTTTGTGGGGGTTATTTTTGCAAGAATATGGGTGTTAATAATAACTGTATAAATATTAGACTGGGAATTACATAATGAAAAAAAAATAATTACAAACTGCTTTTTTTTAGTGTAGGGCCTGAATAATTGTGCAGAAAAACAAGCATGAGAGAGCTGAGGATCAGCACTGTGCCATCCTTGTTTGTTCCGTGTTCTGATCTGCTGGGTCCCGATGATGGGAGCTGTGAGGAGGCTCAGTGATTCATCCCGTAGGTGGCTGCCTGTCACGGGTGGGTGAAGTGCTTCCTATATATAGCTTGTGCATGGGTTCACAGCACACTTGAGGATGGCCTGGAATGAAAGGTGCTCTCAAAAAGCCGTGGGTAAATCATTATTTTATTATTACAGCAAGGTGCTAGCAGCTGACAGTTTCAATAATTGGATCAACATTCATATTGCAAATGCCAGCAGGTCTGACTCAGCTGTTTATAGTTCTGTAGCACATAAATTAAATTCTATGAAACTGATTTTATTTCAGGTGAGATTTTTGAGAGATGGGAGAAAGAAAGGCCAGCCTGTCCTTTGCAGATGTTAGAGATCCCAATGCTGCTGGCCCAGATGGCTTCTCCTCTGTCATGCTGTGTGTTAGCCAGACAGACAGTGGCAGTTTCAGTTCATGGCTGTGGCATGGACAAGAAGTTCAGCACTGCATGACTCTGTGTTTAGCATTCTCACCCAGGATGATGAAATCCCCATTTCTGGCCCCTGTTCTGTTGTAGGCACTGTGCAGCTCATCAGTGCTGAATTCAAACAGGGACATGGTTGCTCTCATACCTGACTTGAGCTATCTGAGTCTTGGAGTGGAATCTAATTCCCAGTGTTAAGTGCAGTGAGTACCTGTACAATGAAGACGTGTTCCCCTCAAAGCCATTTAAAGGCAGTAGATTGGCTTACCTAGATAACAAGGTAATGTTACTACTCTGCTCTGCTGTGAGCCTCAGGAAATCATCACCTGCAGGATTCCACAGCTGGAACATTATCCTGGAACAAGAGGCCTTGTTTTCTTTCTAAAATGAGGCACAAGCCTCATGGCAGGAGCATGATTCTCTTATGTGCTAACCTTAAGTTTAGAGCACCTATCCAAAACCATGCGGTGTAGATTCAGTTTCTTCCTCTGTTCGAACATACTCAACCTTGAATTTTTGAAATCTCTTGATATCAAAGCAAGTTGGGTCATTAACTTCTGTTAACCCTCACCTAAACTCATACGCGACAAAAACTATGGACCAAAGTAATAAAAGTTTGCTTTTCCTCAGTGAATTGTAATTACAACAATGGCCCCGTGCATTCAAAGCACTGTTTCCCAAGATGATCTACAATTTGTATGTTGGAAAGCTACTGAGAAGCAGCGCTGTGAACTTCAGAAGTATAATTATTAGGCCCCAAACCAGGAAACTTACACTTGATGGTCTGTTTATTTACTTTTTCCATCACTGCCTCTTTCTTTCCCTGGCATGAATAATGTATCAACACTTCTATTGGGTTTTTTTCTCTGTTGGCTTTTTTTTGTTCTCTTAACACCTAGAGAAAAATGGAGATGTTAATTTCTTACTGTGGCAGCTAAGACAAGCACAATTAAGCAGTTTACTTTCTAGGGACTGCTCACTGAATTCTTCAAGAAGTTCCTATGCAGTTGATGCAGTTGAGGGCCACGCTATCGATTCTTCACTGACAGCAAACAGATGGCCTGTCAGCAGAAGTGTTCATACTTTTTGTAAGGTACATCATTAATGAAGCCAAATAGGAGCTTACGATTTCAGCTCCCTAGTACTAAAAAAGTGGCGCAGTATACTGTAAAAGTATGTTATTAGATCTCACGTGTCATTCAAGGAAAACAGTTATGCTGTTGGAAAAAAAGCAGCCCTCTCCAGTAACATATGTTAATGGTGCCCTGCGTTGTTTCTGACAAATTTTATTTTCCACAGGTGATTAAGTGCTAAAATACTGCCCTGCATCTCCAGAAAAAGTAGTGTATTTCTGTATTTCCTGACAAATGCCAATGTTAGGTGTCAAGGGGTACAGAAAAACCTGGGACAGCTATAAATGTCAGTCATTAGGTCTTGATAGCTTTGTATCACCTTTATTATTTTTGTTACATCTAGAAAAGTCCATTCGTTGGGGAATAAGATGAAATTGTAGTGAGTTGGTGGAGTGCTGTATGTAAAAATTCAGATTTTAAAACACCTGGCTACAATTTCACATACTTGAAGCACCAAATGAAACAATAAGAGTTAAAGGATCAACTCCCACTCACTTGACTCTCACAAATAGTCTTATTGAAACTAAGCCAGCTGTGTAATATGTGTTCTCTTGCTTGTTTGTTTCCTAGCACTCTCTTTCCCCAGGGCAGTGACCTCTGTGATCAAGTTCACCATTACTAAAAGGTGCATTGCTTCATAGTAATTTACTACTGCTGTAGTTGGCAGAACAATAATAGGCTAGTCCAAAATCCTAAACAATGAAAGATGATTTTAGAATAAAAAATATAGATGAATAACTACTGTGATGCTTAATTTTAATAGGTATATCTATAAAGATACTGGCTGCACCATGGGCAATATTCTTAAGTGCTGTGCTACTATTCACATACTTCGTTGTTCTTTGGATATAATTTTCAATATATGTACTTTTAAAATAAATTTCTTCATATCCCTGTAGTCATTTTTGTCGATTTTATAATTGCTTGATGGTTTTGTTCAGTAGAATGTTAGAAGGGTTTCTTGTGTGCTGTCACCTTTGATTAGTAAAGTTCTTTAGAGGGGGAGATGATGATGTCTGAAGGCTAAAGTGGCTACATTCAAGGGTTTTATTTGAGAAGTTGTATTTTTTAATAAATGACTGTCATTTAAGAAAACTCAAAGTGTATGGAAAAGAATTGTTCCTAGGGTGTATTATTGTACTTTTTATTGTTCCTAGGGTGTATTATTGTACTTTTTTTTTTTTTTTAAATGTTCACTATTTGCTATTCTTCTATTCTTTCTCTCTCAATTACTATTGATGTTCAGGATGCCTGTCAGCTGATAGCTTTTTATAAACTGTTCTCCAAGCGGAACACAAATAACATGACAGCTTGCAGGCTACTTGTTGTCATGGTGTTCTTACTTTGCTCTGGGCAATGCCATATAAAGAATATTACATCTCGACTCCTATTTGCATCAACCAAATATTTTAACATTAACACAATAATATCAGAATGGCAGGATGTTTATGACATTACCAGCACCCAGAAAGCAGAATAAAATTATGTTCTTTTTCCGCCTACACATTTTCACCCACTCCCAGGCTCTGTACTACTGTGGTTACAGAATTGTTGATTTCTCTGGAGGTAAGTTGATTTCAGGTTCTAAGACCAGTTATGAAATTTAATTTAAAAGGTTCTTCTGACTGCATTTGCAGGCGTTCATTAAATGAGATGTAACACAGGGAATGTCACCCTATATGCTGCTCTTTGAACTGGCTTCCAACAATTTACTTTGTGGATGTCTTAATTTTAGAAGTTCTGTGCAACATCCACAGCTGGAAAAGCTCCAAGGAATTACAGCACCGACCAAGAGCAGGTGAAAGATAGTTTGCATAAAAACATTACCAAAATTATGGAACACAGAGATTTCCTGCATCAGGAAGTACCTTTCCATTTGAATAGTCTTCCTGCAGTTTAGGATTGACTGGTTTATTTTATCTTACTCACTGTGGAAATAGACTAGCCTAAAGAATAAAAAGTTTTGGTAAGCAAGAAGTATTTTAAAGTGAAACTCTCTGAAGAGATTGGATTGTAAACTTACATATAACAACTGTAGCCATGGCTCTCACCGTATAGCTGGCTCCAAGTTTCTAATAGATCATTTTGAATAAAACATCTTCCAGTGCTGTGATGCTGGTAGCTGGTCATATGCAGCAGCCTGTGTGGACATCTCTGATATGTTGCTGTATGACCCTTTTGCAGCTTTGCAAACCAACTTGTGTTACTAACTGCAAGTTTTTGTCTGCAAAACAGTGTCATCTGCAGCTTTCCTCTCTTCACCTGTAGTATGAATGTTTGAAAACATGAAGAATCTCAGGCAGAGCCTTGCCAGAAGCCTTGAGGTTGTCAGGCAATACCTGCCTCAATACAGCAGGCTTCATCCCAAAAACTAGAAGAATGCAATGCAGGAAGGGCTGATGAGAAGGACCTTCAGAGATGATCTGGACACTTTGAGCAGCTGGTGTGGTGGTTCCTCCAAAACAAAAGTTAAGAAGGTTGCTTTCTCTGGCTGAGGTATTTCTGGTATAACACCTACTGCCTCTTTCCTCCTTTCATCGCAGCATTATCATCCATTGCTCATTATAACCTTGCCAAAGAAGCAGCTCAGCATTTTAACGCTTCTTCCTGTGTTTCCCTCCGTGCTTGGGAGAAAGACCTTGCAAATATCTGTACAACAGATGAACTGCTTTCCTTCAAAACTTCTCTTGGAAACATGTTTGAACACGATGTGTACACACACCTAACTGTGGGTGTGCTGAGTGGAAGTCACTGTTGTGCTAGCAGCCGTGATGTTAACATAGATATTAGCATAGTATGCAGCTAATAATAATAATAGTTACTACTACCATTACATCTAGAAAAGTCCATTCGCTGGGGAATAGCATGAAATACTACTACCATTAATTTCTCCTACGGATTACCTTTCTAGACAAGACTGAAATGCCATAAAAATAAAATTAGAGAATATCTCATGGTCATGTCTCTTTATTTAGGTTAGGTTACAACAGCCTTTTAATTTTCCAGCAGCCAGCCTTCAAGGTAAAGAAACCCACCCTTCTCTCCCAGCAATGCAAAAGAGAGAGAGTGTTGCCTTTCCTGCATTGACAAAGATTAAGGACAGACAGGACCACTGGATCCTCCAGTCTAACCTGAACAGGAGCATATACATGTGGGCTTTAGACCTGTTCAAAAAGTTAAATGGAAGTACTTAAGTAAAGAAAAAAAACAAATACAAGTTTTATTTCATTGGGATTTATTTCCTTTCAGGAAAAAAAAAACAGAAGCAAAATACTTGGTATCAGTTTCAAACCTGAAAAGTCTCTCAAAAGAAGAACTTAGAGAGGTGAAAGAGGGAGCTTAAAATGGAACAATTTTGGATTAGCAGGAAGAAAAAAAATTTACAGAGCTATCAAACCAGCAAACAAACCAATATTCTAGTCAAGACCCCAAATCTCAGCTAACATGGAAAGTTGCTGTGAAAAATATTGCCTTTGATTTCAAAGCATTTTTCAGTTGGGAAAACCTGATCTGAACAGCATAGTGAGATCCAGAGGAGACACGGTGATGCTGAGAACCAGGGAAGAACTGGTGTAGGTACACTTAAGAAATGTATTCTGCAGATAGTCAAGGACAGTTCTTCCTGATAGCATTCCTGACATTAGCATCATTGCCTGAGGAAACTGAATTTACTAAATTTCACAGCTACATGGCTGCATTTCCAGTGTAGAGAAAGAAAGAAAGAAATTAGAGGTAGCTGCATGTGAATTACCCTGGTTTCCTCATGTGTATCATAGAAGCAACTTTTTGTGTATTTTCCAAGTCAGACCTGGTGACAAGCAACGAGGTTACTGTGGCTACAGGATAGGCTTTCATGCTAAGACAGAGTGGAGATAAACATAACCAACCAGGTTTACATTTGGCTTTAGATGAAAACAAAAGTATTGTTTCTTCCTGGGATTTGAAGGTGATATTTTATCTTTCACACCTCATCAAATCTTTTGCACTCCTTCAAGTATTCACAGAAGTACTCTGCTTAAATAAAGCAGATTTTTTTTTTCTTGTATGCTTTGTGCTTCTCCTGTGGTTTATGGCACAGCAGGGCACAATGGATTCATTTGGGTCTAGTTAGTCTTTGTAAACTCTTTCTCACTTTTCCTGGACAGCGTCTCTACTTGTTTATTTCAGAAGTTTTCTTCCTTGTAGGAAGGAAGAAATTAAAGATTTAAGGTGCAATTTGCTTAAATTACATTCCCCCAAAATAATTCCATTCCCCAAAATACTGTTGATTATTTATCATTTTGCTATGAATATGGAGGGCAAGCTTTTCTTCCAAAGATCCATATTCCTGAAAACATAAAAGAAAGTGGAAATTAATAAATAATGTTATGTACAACTTGCTTATAGTGTTATGTACAACTTGCTTAAGGCCAGCTAATGAACAGATCAATAGCTGGGCATATTTCATAGTCTCATGACATATTCAAAAATGAAAGGCCACCAGGCAAATTAGATCAAGTTTTATAATTTCCGTCATTTGCATGCATACTGCATCTTGTTTTACTCTCAGGAATTGTCACATGTTTTGCCCTTGCACCCACCTTCACAGCAAGTATTAGTGGACACATGACCTCATCCTGATGGTATGAAGAGAACCAAAAACCTCTTTAAACAAGTCTTAGGTGAGGTGTATTTGCATATTGTTCCCTGTGTCACCCACCACTATGAAAAGGAGATGCTTCTCTTCATTCACTTTCACAAGAAAAACAGCAGCTGAAAGGAATTTGATCATCACACAGACTGCTGTAAAATACTTGGCATGCAACTATTTATAGTGAGTCCGAGCAGCAGTTTTGATTCCACATGTTCACTTGAAGTCGTGTGCTCTTTGGACTTGACCTGCAGATAAGCCTTCATATCTAAACTCTAAATCATGTCTTCAAAGAGAAGGTTTGTGAGTAAGGATTTTGTACTAGGCCTATATCAAGACTTTTTTTTTCTAAATGTTGGTCTGACATTTTGGTCAACTTCAAAATGAAAGATAAAAGAAAAATAAATTCAACTTTCATATTGAATATGATTTTACAGTTCCTCACAAATGGGAAAGATTCATCTCTGGAGCTCCACCAGAGAATAATTTTGATCCAGTAGTAGATACAGTGTCATTCTAAAATGCCCTGAAGACTAGAAATGCACCTTTAAGGATCTGTATGCATGAGCCAGCTTTTTAATGAGCATTGGTTGGAAAGGCAAGAGAATGAAATACTATTCAATTAAGTATGTTTCATATTTTTTTTAATATGGTATAATGTAAGGTCAAATGTTTATAGATTTTTTTTGACACTGAATTATGCCATCTGTAGTGTTCTAGCTCTACAGACAACAGAAAGATAAATGGTTAGATTACTGGCTCTTGTCAGTCTTTTTAACAGAAGCAAATAAAGAAAATAACTGGGTTTTAGAGCACCCCAAAGGACATGTTATTGTTGGTTAACCCCAGTAGGCAGCTAAGCCCACACAGCTGCTCACTGGCTCCCCCACAGTGGGATGGGGAAGAGAATAGGAAGTGCAAAAGTGAGAAAACTCGTGGGTTGAGAGAAAGCATTGAGATAAAGACAGTAAAGCAAAAGCTGGATGTGCATGCAAGGCAAAATAAGGAACTAATTCACTACTTCCCATCAGCAGGCAGGTGATCAGCCAAGTCCAGGAAAGCAGGGCTTCATCATGCCTCATGATTACTCAGGAAGACAAATGCCGTAACTCCAAACATGCCTCCTTCCTCCTCCTTCTCCCAGCTTTATATGCTGAGCATGATGCCATATGGCCTGGGATGTCCCTGGGGTCAGCTGGGGTCAGCTGTCCCAGCTGTGTCCCCTCCCAACCTCTTGCGCATCCCCAGCCTGCTCGCTGGCAGGACAGCATGAGAAGAAAAGTCCTTCACGCTGTGTAAGCACTGCTCAGCAACAGCTAAAATATGGATGTGTTATCAAGGCTGTTTTAGTTACAACGCTGACACATAGCACCATACAAGCTATGATGAAGAAAATGAACTCTATGCCAGCCAAAACCAGCACACATGTATAAAGCCTGAATTCAAAACCAGTTAAAAGATGAGAAAGTTCATTGTGGTTACTTAAACACTTTCAAAAAAATCCTTTACTTAAAAGTGAAACCAAAGAGTCTAGTGCCATTCCTTGGGAACATCTTGTTGGCAGAAGCCTTTTTATGAGAGGACATAATTGCAATTTGTTAATTTAGCAAAGATGTATAAAATACTTTTATACCTAAGTCTGTGTAATCTGGGAGTTTTGAACATTTCAACTGGACAGCATTAAATAAGACTGAGTATTGTATTAAGTGCTAGGGCAAGTAATCTGTCAGGAAGAGGAAAGGGAAAAGAACACTGAAAAAAACAAGTAATCACTAAATCCTTTTCAACAGCCTGCTCTAATGGAAGAGCAATGGTGCTACGGTGAGGTTGTGACAGATCCTCAAGCCTCTTGTGATGCTGCAGCAATACAGGTAACCTTAAACTGACCTGAAAACATAGATTTCCTGCAGTTCTAACCCAGAGGGCAGGTACCGCCAAGCTGACAGAAAATTACAAGGAATTAAAGACTTGTTTTGGACTGTCACAGATGAGTCGATCAGCAGAATTAAGATTGACTCGGCTCTGTTTGAAATTATCTCTTTAAGCAGTATCCATTGTTATAGAAGCTGGGAGGGTCCACTGCTGAAACACAACACTGGGATGGTTCGATTTCACATTGCCAGGAAAAAAAACACATTTCCATAGAGTTATCAGAACAAGCTGAAGTCTGAACAACAACAAAACCAGGTGAAAATCCCAACAAAACAATGCATCACTTAGTAAATTCTCAGTCAGCTCAACACATGAAACAGCAAGTATCAGTTGAGTGAATTGGTCCTCGGAACTCCTGAAATCAATGAGTCTGGTTTACATAAGAAAACAATGACATTAAAATAAAGGATCTTTCTAGAAACTGCTTTATAGAAACTTACCTTAAAGCTAAAGATAGTTATTCTGTCTGGATTTTTTTTTTTTTTTTTTTTGTGTTCAGAATTTCCAGAATCTGGCAGCTCTGAACATCCAATACCAGATATTTGAATAGGCGAGAGAAATGTGTGCAATTCAAGGTGTTTATTGTGTCAGATTTATTGTGCAAGCACAGATGATCTTTCAGAATATATGTTGTGGGTCCTAGCTTTCTAAAACAGGAGGACCAAGAATCAACACCGGTACATCTTCATTTTTTCCTGTTGTATGAAGAAGCTTTGGACCCTCAGATTAGTTTATTAATGGTAGCTTTCCTCTAGAATGATAGGTAGAGCTGATGGAAGGCAGTATGTGAATGAGTTAGCTAATAATGCAAATGCAAATAATTCCAATAATTAATTATATTCACTTACATATGTTCTCTTTATTTGAATTTATTTCAATTTTGCTAGCTTCAAGTCCCAGACATTAGATTCCACTATGATTTCATCAAATAGATTAAAGAATCATCTGTTTGTGAAAATATTAATCGTTTAATATGATGGATTCATTAAACATTTACTATAAAGCTGCCTATACCAAACCAACTCACATCTCACTTAGTTCTTTGAAGCGTTTCATCTCTTCTAAAGCCTTCCAATCTTACAGTTAAATAACTATTGATGATGAGTAATCTTTTATACTTTACACAAAGCTCATTCTTGAGATTTCTCAAAGAGTCCAAATGATCATCAGGGCTACCCCACTCTACATCTTCAAATGTTTTCTAATTGTCTTTTTCATTCCCTGAAGAACTAAACATGCCTCCAAAGGACACTTTCTTATTATAATCTCAGAGTAGGTCCATCAATTTTGTGCTTACATAAATCAGTTCATTTCCCATTCCTCTGCACTTTGCCAAAACCATTTCTAAAATGCATCATCCTGTTTGCTTAATTAAATTTCCACTGTATTTTTTTCCTTTATCTCTTCCTGAAAAAAAAAAAAAATCCATTGCATCTTTCACCTCTTCCTTAACAGCCTTAAAAGATCACAATGCATCATACCACTGAGTGATACATACTTAAGCAAACATGATCACAGATTTTCTTTATATATTCATGTTATTGATTGGTTACACTTCATTCAGTAAAATTTGACCATGAACCTGCAAATGCTGTAAAACAATCCTTGCTTTTCCCTGTTACATTTTCCTATAAAGGACTTGCACAGCACAGTACACAAAGGTGGGTTGGTACACTGAATTAAGCTGATAGTGATCAGCAAAAGTCCATCCGCATGTTTATGTAGGAAAACATCAAGATTATTCTTCTTTTATGATCCAGCTGTCAAGTGAATTCAGTCTGGATGTGTCTCTAAATGCACAAGGCACATTTAATGTCAAAATCTAAGATGAGTATGCAGAGAAAACATTTTCACAAGAATGCAAATATAAAAGTATTCTGACATTTATTCTGGGTTTTGAGAGTTTATGACAAAAATCTTCAACCCAGAGATTAAGGATTAAATGTCTCAGAGTTGCTATGGAATAAACAGTGGCATTTTGCACAGTGCTGTCCTCAGCAGAGTGAGCACAGTGCTGACATCAAGGAACAAAAGAGCTGACCCTTTTCTGACTTTTTTTTTGGTATCTACATAGGCTACAGGCTGTCTGGTTTATGGATGCCTTTGTAGCTGCCCATAATTAAGAGAAACCTGGTGTCACACATTGGTCACCTTTCAGCAGTTACAAAAGCACAGGGTTATACTGCTAGCATGCTGCAGTTTCAGAAAGGTGTACTGTCAGCATGATCGCTTAAGCCATCTGTGTCTCTAATGTATTTTTCCACCTGAAATCATCAATATTCTGATCTGCAGAGTCACAGCTGGGTTTTGTTAGCTCTTCGGATAGAATCAGTTACACATTCCTCAAGATCTAATTATACTGGACTGCAAATGACGTAAAACTAGGTAATTTGTTTGGAATGATAAAGTAAATTTATCAAAATCTTTTTTGACGCCCAAACATAAATTTCCCTAAGAGGATTTCTTAGATTCATATTGGTGTGCTTTAACAGTTAATGCTGTTTTGCAACAAATCGCTGATACAGCTTCAGTAGTACTCAGTACTGAACATTTATGAGAAAATTATTAAATAGCTTTTTTTCAGTTTGAATAAAGCTTTATCTGAAACATTACTGATGTACAACTTTCCAGAAACATATATTCATAAATATTTTCAGTGTTCTTCATTGATATGATGATGGTCTAGATTATTTAGAAGGATGTAAATGCCCTGGTTTGGGTAATTTCCATAATGTCCCGATCCAGTGTCGAGGGAGGTTTCAATATGATCCCAAGGGTGAGATTAAGACATAAACAAGGTCAAATGTGGTATGTCCAAACCAGGCTTTTATTATTAGAAAGGTGAAGAGGGGTAGCGATAGGACAGAATGGAAGGAAAAGGCAGAAATAAAGCAAGGATGCGGGATGGGGCTGCAAGAACAGTCACCGCCAGGGATCCAGCGGCGTCCCGTCGGTCCTCAGCCTCCAGTTCTTGGGCGGTGGGTGCACACGGGTCTGGCTTCGATGGTGGATGCACACCCAGCAAAATGTTCTGCTGCCTGTTTAAGGTCATCGTATCCGCTGATCAGCATATCTGCTCGCCTTTAGGGTTTTTTTCTCTGGTCCCACAGGTTTTGTGGCATCTGGCTTCAGGGCAGGGAGGTTTGCCCCTTGTCAGTGCATCAGCAGTGCAGGCAGGGGTCTGGGGACACAGCCGGGACACAGAGGGCTCCAGGATGGGGCCAGCCCAGCACACCTCTGCCCCTTGGGGCTGGTCTGAAGAGTCCGGACAATGCAACCGCAAGGCAGTGGGGGGGCGTCCTTCAACACCCCCCGCTTCTCTGGGCAGCATCCCCAGAGCAATTCACAGGCCGCAGCAGCTTCTCCTGGAGGTCTGCACAGACACAGGCAAGCTCTGAGACACTCGTGTGACGGTTCAGTCTCTCACACGTAAGAATATGAAATACTTGTAGTCTTTCAATTTTTTGGTACAAAGACTAATAAAATAGTAAAAAAAAAAAAAAAAGATAAAAAATCTTTCCCTATAGAAAATAAAATCTGATTAAATTTTTTGTTTTCATTTTTGTTATACTCTTACAGGAACATTTTAATAAGAGGAAAACGTGAGAAATTGGTTTTGGCCAGAAATATTCAAATCTCCCAAAATGTATATTTTTAAATTTTTGACAATTTGAAAAGGAAATTCTTTTGGGACAAAGATTTGGTCAGCATGAAAAAACTGTTTGAAATTCCATGCATACACATAAAAAACCCACCCCTCCTTCATAGTATTCAGCACAAAGTGTTACAAACTTTTTTAAACTACATTTTAGTGAAATTATGTACATTATATACTAGACAAAGAAATCCTTTCAGTTATCCAAGAAATCATGTAGATTACATCTGTGCTTGTGGTTGCAGTATCAAATTGCTTAAGAGAAAATGTAAAAGAATTACAAATACATTTTAAAAGTTTTGAGAAGACATAATAATGTCTGAGTAGCACGTGTAAATAGGCATTGGAACTGTGGATTGGTTAAACCACAACAGAATTGGTTCACAAATGATTCATATGTTTTTATCTTATTAACAGATCTGAGAAACCCAATCACACATGTTCACTACCACCTGTTTTTTCACTCGGTATCGACCCTGCCAGATCTCCGAGGTCTGTTCCACATTCATTAGGAACAGAAATCTTTACAGACTAGTCAGCTCAAAACATTTCCTTCTTCTTGTCTGCAGTATGACACAAGACTTCTCAGGACATGCCAGTTCTCAGAACACTGAAGGCCGCTACTCCACAAGTAAATAATAAAGTAAAAGTGGAACAGGTCAATCATTTTAGAAGCAAACCGAATCCCATTAAGAACTTGTTCAAGTTTGCCATTAACAGAACTCTGCCCATCCTCAATCCATCCTGTAGTCTAGCTGTTAGATTCATTATTGATGATTTAGATGACAGAATGCAAAGCACTTTTAATTTGAAGATGATAACAAGCTAGAAGTGATGGCAAGCACCTTACAGGACAGGAATGAAATCTGAAGTGATGTGATGAACTCAGCAAAATAGTAAGTTATTCATGGGCATTAAATATAAAGTGACACACAGCTACAGGACAGAGAAAGTAATAGAAATGTTTCTACAGATGATGATCGGAGAATTAATAGACAAAATATGGAACACACGTCCACAAGGCCATAATATACTGAGAGGTATGTGTAGGCACGCTGTACATAAGATTCCTGAAGACTCTGTAACATTAGTGTGACTCAGCTGGAGCACTACCTCAGATTTGGGCACAACATTATAGGTGGATCAGCTGAAGAAAATCCAGAAAAGAGCAAGAAACACTGAGACCTTTCCAACAAAACCTGTGAATAAAGCTGGAAAGTAGTGGCTTTATTTAGCTGTGAGAAGACCAAAGGGAGAAACGAATATGGACTTCAGATGACAGCTGATGTCATCAAAAAGGATGGCAAAGAGAGGAAAGCACTAATGTATTCTCCAGGACAATAAGTAATGGATTTAAGTTGCCACAAGGGAGATTTAACCTACACATTAAGTACATGCTGAATGGCAAGAGAGTTAAGTGCTAAAACACAACTTTCAAGAGAATCTGGGGGTTCTGCATCACTGGGCTGTTTTAAAAACAGGTTAGACAAATGGCTGTCAAACAATATTTAGATAAAGCTGAATCTGTCTGGGATTAGTAAAGGAAATCAGTGACCTCCTGAGGTCACATCATTCCTATTCTTATGGTTCTGTGTCCTTCTTCAGTTTTTTTTTTTTTTTAACAACTCTAAAACACAGACTAATTATTATACATTGCATGTATTGAGCTGAACTCTGAGCCAAATTACACTGATTTTAACACAGCCTGATGGAATGTTATCACCAGACACCGAGTCAATAATACAGAAAAATCCTTGAATATAATGTCTGGATTTTATTCAGAGAGGGGAAAAGCTTTGGTCAAGAGACAGTTGCCCTTATTTTTATTTAAGAAATGCACAAGGTCTGGGGTGATTGTTGAAATTTAGTTCAGTAGCTTTAAATATAACGGATTTGTGGTCCTCTTTTGCCTTTCACTGCATTTAAGAGACAGTAAAAGACTGCTAAAAATAATGAGTTTGCCTCATAAAAGCTAGGCGTTAAAATAATAAGCTAGAGGCCATAAAAACAAATGTCCCTTGGAGATTTTATCCATCTGGACTAGATAGAATATATGGCTACTGAAGTTATTTTGCAAACAATGTTAACAACATTATTCTAAAGTTTTCACATTGAATCTTAAAAACCACAACACATATCTTTCCTGTTCCAAAGATTCCTAGACTTCAGAGTTACATTTAAAACTCACAGATGGCCTTACACTGTGATGGACCAAACCAAATCACTGACTCAGGGAAATATTTAAGCAACAGTTAGATCCATCTTTCTTCAGCAAAACATTACTATGTGCTTAACTTTATTAGTATTCACATTTAAAACAACATCTTTTTTGCTCCCATGGGCTTTCATATATGCCCAGTAAAGCCTTTGTTTAAATCCTTACGACGAATGTGACAGAGGCCCCTAAAAGAGACCAACCTGTACATACCTTCTTGGGAGCTGGAGTGCAAAGCTAGATGCAAGTGTCAAGGTGAGGCTCTGACATGAAACGCTTTGTCACCCATTAAGAGTTGCAAAATACTGGCTTTTACTCTCAAGCACAGTGGTTATGTCCATAGCAATTTGAATGGAATCACATTATGTAGCTTTTCAAGGAAAGAGAAGTCTTGCTGATTCTATCAATATGAAAATAACAATTTTAGATATTCACAATTTACTTTGAAATTACTTTGTCCTACTTTAATGTGACTGGTCTAATTACTAAAGCCTTAGTCCAAAGTAGTAATTGACAGGTGCCGTATAACATTTACAGGAGAAAATTAATCACAGCATCTGTGAATGACATAGATTTCTCAATGAATGAGAAGTGTTTGAAGTTAGTCGCTATGATGGATAAAGAATACATAAGTTAATTATGAAGAAAGGGTTATCACTTTGTGACTATCTTCTTAAACAACTCGGTACTCTGCAATAGTCAGCAGAGATCTGGAAAGGCAAGTATGTTCCCAGAGCAAAGGAGGCTGGTAGTTTTATATGCAGTACTTCCAGGGTAGCTAGGAAACATGTGAAATACCTCCAGAGCTGCTGGGAGGAATGCCACTGATGCCAGCTCTATGCCCACTAATACATATGCTTGCCTGGAAGTAGGGTTAAGTCTCAGAGCTAGAACAGGAACAACACTTCTAGCAAATGATATCAAATTCAAATCCTATCAATCTTTTTTTTTTTTTTTTTTTTTTCTCTCCTGCTAGCACTGGGCAGGGAGTACAGATGTTAATGTATTCCTTTTATTTTCTTAATTTTTAATTTTTTTATTTTTTTTACTGGTCATTATGAAGGGCACAGTTCTTGTGTTTGGGAGGGTTGTTGAAAAAAAGAAAGGCATGATTTTGATCAGAAATAAGCATGTGCTCAAATGCCCTACTGACTTAGGGTCTGTTGGCACAGAACCAGTGTCAAGCACCATAAATAGCAACACAAAGGTTCAAATGATTTCTGGCTTGTAGAACAGAGGAGAAACTCAAGCATTTGCTAGACTTGGGTGACCATATGGAAAATTCCTTAATGGTGGTATACAACATCAACACTTGAATGCCACTGATAAAGATTTAATACAGTCTTGGCACCATATGTGGGTTGAAAGTAAACTGATCATTAATCACCTTATCTTCATCCTTCTGGTTAAACATCCCATTACTCTCCCATCATCTTTTTGCTTTGCTATTATTTCCAGCCACACCTGCTCATTTGTCCATATCTCCTAACCTCATCTCCATACTTTCTTCTAGACAGCCCTCAGCATGCACAGAGCAAGTCTTCTCCACTTACTTGCAAGATCTGCTTATCCTTTTTAACCCTCATGTGAGTCCTTAAAGACCCACCTCTGGTCTTTACAGAAAATCATATTGACTTACATAGAAATGGTTTTTAGCTCTTAGTTTATTGGCTAGTTCTTAAATTCAAAGCAAGGCTCTTCATTCTTGGTGAAGGTATAACAGGTGCCACAGTAAATGAACACAGTATCTACAAAATGAAACACAACCCTTTAGGTGGTAATACTAAATATACAAGGATATAATCATCTCAGTGACATCCTGAAAGTGGTAAATTATTGAAAAACGTATACTATGGAGTGGATTTTTCTCTCCGGTCTTCTTTTTCAGTGTAGAGAGACCAATATGATATCAGGAATTTCCTTTAATTCATAAAAAAGTGCTGAGGAAGAGATGCCCAAAGCAACAATTAGTCTAAAACACAACTCTCTGCTTTGTTTGCAAGGTCCTCTGACTCTTCTCTGTAATCATCTGTTTGAAATGTCTCAAAAGTATGATAAAGATGAACAATGACAGATTTTTTTTAAAAATATATAAATTTTATGCAAAAGAAATATGCTATGGAAAGACAACAGTGTTACATAAAATGTGGTGTGAATTAATCCTGTAATATTAAATTGATTTATGCTATATACTACTGGATTAGACAGCAAAGAGTAGAACTAGGCAGTAATATTCTGATTTTTAGAATGTTCTCAAGACATGACATTTGATTCATGGAGTAAATCAGCCACCCAACTACCCTTTGGGCACCTGAAACCATCTCAGTTGGAATATGTATGATCCCTGTTCAGCTATTGCTTAGTGCAGTAAATCTTTTGGTACCTGTGGCTCAGTTTGTAAAATCCCACAGTGTCTACATTTCAACATTTGAGAAAGCCTGGAACGTCTTAAGCCATAATGGCACTGAAAAGCTCCCATTCTGCCTTACTTGTAAGCACCGATGGGGCTCACAAAAAGTGACTTCCTCCTCCAGTGTTCTCTGCAGGGCCTGAGCCTATGGATGTGTTTCATGCCTCTTAACTACGGATGCAAACAAGTAGAAGAGACATGTGTTTTCCCCTTAAGTTAATTGGACCAGTAGTTTGAGTACGTCTGTGCCTGGACTGGGTGAGGGCAATGCCGTATCTTTTTCCTTCCTTCAAGCTATCAAGATAATACCCTAAATGTTGAGCCACTGTATTTCCTGGAATGGATATTTCTTAATCTCTCTCCTGCTGAAGTTGGGTTTTCAGCATAAAATACTATATTTTTTACATTAGAGATTAGAATTTTAGCCTACCAAACCAGCAGGCCAAAGAATTATTGTTACTCATTCTTATCCAATTAATATTTATGCATTGTATTCAAAGCAGAGCAGAAGCTGGGAATCCTGGACATAAACTCTTGCTCTTTGTCAGCTGGACTGACAAAGCCCCTAAACTCTTGGATATTAGTGGAGAAAATCAACTCCAAACAGATTTTTCTTTTTTTCTCATAATGACTGCAGAATTAATGAAAACAGAGTTACTTCACTCAATGCTGATGTAGCATTTCCAGAGGCTGCACAGCCTAGAAGGATCCTCTATGAACACAGTTGTGTTTTGTACCTTCCCTAGATAGTAGAGGATCACATCTGCCAACCTTCTCCCTTACCCATGAAATTTACTTTAAAAGTAAAGACAGGATAAGTCTCTCCTGGTACCTATACCGAAGGCAACTAGTCATGTCAATTTAACACAATGTCCCTCTGCTTCAGTGATCACTAATGAGGAAATATAAGAGAAAGAAGTTTTTAACATACTTCAGTGTGTGAAGAAACATGTAGTAGTGTGAGGCTATTTCTCCTTGAGAAGGTTAAAACCTCTATGTGTTTTTTTAGGTTTTCTATATGAAGTTTTAAAATAATGATGTTTTAGACTGTCAGTCTTTTAATCTGTTAATGAAGGAGTTTACAAATAGGCCATAAGCAAGAATGTTGATTTAAATCTTATCTTTAGTCAGCTAAGTTGTAACTGAATTTAAGTTTGGTTGCTTTTTCATACACCTTTTATTCTTCTGGATCTGATAAGGATCAGAATCAGAAATGACAGAGTATCTGAGCAAAACATAACTGAATATTTCTAAAGCCAAAGGGAACAGAAGAAACTCCTGTGCCTTAGCATCTTGCCTCGCTGTGCAGGTAATAAATCTACAAGGCGATTCAGATAAATATGATTGTCTGAATTTAGAGACTCAGTCAAGTGATTAATCTGAGAATATCACACATTGTATTTTCAAGGTTTTTCAAATTATTTGTTGCTGATTCTATTTGTTACAAAATCTATCACCATTCTGTTTATGAATCATTCATAAGCCATTCCTAAGTTCCACAAATGCATTTGCTATCAATAAGTGTTTGCCAGATAGTCTGGGTGTATAATTTTCCTTCTACTCTCTCCTTTTCTTTGACCATTTACCATAGGACTAGTAATTTTTCATGATTTCTGACATATTTGGTCAGCTAAATCACACAGAGTTATTTCTTCTTGACAGTGTGACTGAGGCTTGGGGGAAAAAAGGATAAAAGAAATATATGAGAATTGCAAATGAGAGAAAGCCTCTAGGATCATAGAATCTGCCATCATGGAATAAACTACCTTGCGTATAGTCCAATACTTTGCTTCTGACAGTTGTCAATACTGGATTCTTCAAAAGAAGGCAGAAGAAATCTGTAACAGCAGAGTGAAAATAATCAGACAACTCTCACAGTTCTTCGCCTGAACTCTACCGGTTAGAGATTAGTTAATGTCTTCAAGTACAAATCAAAATTTCTTATAAGGCTGTTATTATTGTTAATTCTGCCTGTGGATAGCCCTGATACTTTTATACCTGTCAATTCATTTTCAATTTTAATTGTTTCAGAATAGCAAATGACAACTACAGCTTTTTAGCACAAATGCTTAGTCAAAGAGCCATTTACTTTCAGGATCAATACATTCAGCAACACTGAAAAGCTGTCAAAATGATTACACGTGTGTCTAAAAGTACTAGGAAAATAGGCTTGGTATTTCTAGTCACGAAACAGAAATTTTGGACTCTTAAGTGGCAGCAAGAGCATTGATAAAAAAACTGGGATAACAGAATGATCCCTCAGAAACTGCAGTGTTACTTCCTGTTTTGTTTTTCTCTTCCTTTTTTAAGGAGACACAAAAATGTTCTATCTTTCTTATGAGCAGGTTTGAGTTTATATAGTTTATAGTGGATTGTTTCTGAGAGAAGAATTAACATACAGATAAGGTTTGGTTACATGTTTCTTATCCTTCAGCACGTGATCTTTTACCATGGAAATCATGAAGCAGTCCTGGGCTTAGATTCTTAATAATCTAAGAAGAAGTATTTCCACTAAAATGTACTCTGATTCTTAATGCCCTCCTAATTTTAGCCATGCAAAAAAATTACGCATTTAGTGTGCAGTTATTTAGGCTACAGTTTGGGACAATGTAGAGAGATTGGCTGATTTTAGAGTCCACCTGAAAACAACCGAATCACTCCTGTCTTAGACACCTATTTTAGACACCTTAGACAGTCTACTTCCATCTTTTTGCTGTGCTCATGAGCCAAATCTGTGAACTGCTAAGTACCCTCAGCCTCCCATACAGACAATAGGAGCTAAGAGCACACTACCCAGGAGCAGCTCAGTCCCTCTCAGACTAAAGCTTTAAGGAATAGAATTATCTTTTAATAATAATCTGGCAACAGTTTATTGAAAAGTGGAAACATTGGGAGATAGGTGTTTCTGTATTTCCATTAGTATCACTGATCAAAGATTTATAAAAGTCAGCATTAAATTCTTTTGAAATGTCATTCCCAGGAAGCACGGTTCAGAACAATGCCACTCCATCTTATCAGTAGGTTTTACAATAAGACCCTTATTAGATTGCAATTGATTCACAGCAATCTATTCATTTATAGTCAAATTAAAACAACCTTTATTATAGTGCCACAGTTCATGCTGATACAATGAATGTGGTGTGTGAGCATTTCTATTATGAAAATCCTTTCTTCATGCCTTGGTTTACAGCTCAAGCATAAAGAACTCACACTGCATCGAAATTTGTCATACAAAGTCTCAGCCCAGGTGAGAATGTTATTCTTTGAAATCAATAATAGTAGAAAAATAATTTGGCTGTTTTCCCCATGCAGGTATATAATGAGGTGAGAGAAGCTGGAAATGTATCACTGGAACTGACCACTTGCCCCATCTGATTCGCTTTCTTTAACTGCAGGTGACTAAGTAATAAATGTAAGGGCCAGGAAAATAGATAATGTATTTTATCTTCTTTGTCTTCACTGTACCTGACACAAGGATACGAATTGAAGACGTGACCTCATATAGTTCCCATTCCTTTAATGTATCCTTAATTTCAAGGACTGAACACAGAAAACAGTCGCAGGGAAATGCTGGAACTGCAGCCATATCCTGATTTTGCAGACTGTGTGCTCTCACAACACAGCCCGGAACAATCTGCCCCAGAGGGAGCATCAATGGATGAGCAAGAAAAGAAGCTGAGTGTGATATAAAGACAGGTTAACACAAATAAGCTGGGAAAGAGTCATGAAACTGCAGGTGTCCAGACAAAGAATAAACTAAAGCATATCTTTTATTCTCCACATCTGGTATTTATCCTCGATTCATGCTTTGGGCTATATTTTTAACTCAGTGTTAATGGAAGTTGCACTAAGCTCTGTGCTTTGCAGAGAATCCACTACTATATCTTCTTTGTGGGCTTAGTGATGCATGCATTATTCTATGTAGTATTGATTTACAAATGCAAGAGATATACTGAGACCAACATCAAGGTTAAGGTAGCCATTTCTCCTTTTGCTCCCTCATTTTAAAGCAAGCTGCCAGTCCTTCCTCGAGAACTGCGCTCATGGTTCCTTGAGCACTGAAAACTGCTGTAAACCAATGTTGCTGCTGAAAGCCCTCCATATACCAACAAAACTATCACTTCAGCCAGAAGAAATGTTCATATGGCTGCTCAGGGAACTGATCCCAGTTACAACTCACCTGGCAAAATAAATAAACATCGGTGCCCAGACTTGGGGTTTTTTTGCATTACAACATGGATGGCTCTTGTGTAAACAAAAGGTAGGGGCTGGAATGAACAAGTGGGGATAGGATTTCCTCCTCTGGCAGCACTGAAAGACTTGGCTAACTTAAAATGCTCTCCTATGTTAAAGACAATTTCCAGAACCTGCTTCCCACGCAGCTTCAACTTAACCTTTGCCAACAGAACACAGCGGTGCAAAATTAGACAAAGGCACTCTGGACTCTAGCAGCCACCTTTACATGTAACATGGTTGCTCCAGCTAGTAGTTGCAATCACTCTTTCTCCTGTGGAACTGACACAAAAAGCCTGATTTGCTTAAAAATGCTTTTGAATGGAAGGTGGATACAGGAAAAAAAAAAAAAAAAAAGCAAAATTCAACCTGCTCATTTATACTTAGGTTTCAACACATGCACTTCCCCTTCCCAACATCCTTAAATACCAATTCTCACCTCTATTCTAACTCTCATTTATTTTAGACAGAAAATTTGAGGGATGAGGGAAATTAGAAACAAAATGGTGGGTCATTACTAACTCAAGTCAGCTTCCTGATGATTCAGCATCGGGTACCATTTGTTGTACTGGCACTACTGAGGGGTCACTGAAAGATGCTGAAGCCAGGAGGTTCTTAACTAGAACTGCCACCAAGAAAACATGCATGTGGACTTAATTCCCCAAGTTACCACCTATCTGTGAACTTTTCTGTATAGATCTTTGCTGCTCTAAATCTATTCTGACTGATTACTTGGATTTTGCTCAATACTCAGATTTATTCTTCTATGGTAAATCAACATCTGAAATACCAGAATTCCCATTAGAAATGTCAAATATTCCTGATACAATTGTATAAAAAATGTTTGTTTCAGGGAAATGGAAATAATTTTCTAAAACAAAATGGTACTAACATCACATTAAAATATCAGGATGGTCTCAAAAAAATCCCCTGTAGTTGAGAGACCCTTGTTATTCTGCTGTCCTTCCTTTTTACTGCAAAATAATTTCTTGAGTACAAAAGCCAAAAGTGTCATTTAAACAGAGCGGACTAATTTAAGCATTAAACATTAGAATAGTTTAAGCAGCAAACTTCAATGTCATGGAGTACATACAAAAGAACAGTAAATGATTTAGTGTCCGTGATCAAAAGGAAAGCAAGTTACTTGGTATATTCCTCAGCCAAGCAGTAGCTGAAAAACAATCTCCAAGTTATAGATTTTATTATTTTTTTTTAAATTCCCACTGGGCTTATCTTTCACCCAAAGGTTGAACTGCATTTTCCAAACAGCCAGACATCATCTGTGCAAGAATGTCATTTTCTAAGAAAAAGGTTCTCTGTAGAACTTAACATACACACACTTAGAGACAGTTTAGGATCCAACCCAGAAATAATTAATGATGATGGAAAGCTTGCTATCCATTCTAACAGAAGCTGGATTGTTCTCTTAGGACTAGATCTTATCACACTGGTGGTAGATCTTGTATCAGGATTCAACCCTGTATCCTGACTACAAAAAAAAATAAATTCATTGTAATCAAGATTACAGCTCTTTTAAAGTTTTGGATCAGTTCCACATTTGTTGCAATTTAACACCTAGCATGCAGAGTACCCAAACATGAACTCCACTGATATGCAGTGAATTAAATTATGGAGAATCTTTACATAACAAATTCAGTCTATGTGAATACACAAAGCTGTACACACTGTTCAGTCTTGAAAGGAAAAAACAAAGCAACGTGAAGAGGCTTTAGTGTTGTCATAACCATTAATCAATTTGACTATCTCATATTTATTTTTCATCTGTAATATCTCAGCCAAACTATTTGAAGTTTTTTCCATCATCTTATTTCATTATTTTTTTCCATCATCTTATTTCTCATAAATGTGGAAAATTATCGGTAAAGTAAATCATTTCATCAGCTTCTACACAGATTTAAGTAGTTACCAGAGAAAGAATACTATTCCATTTCCATTTTTAAGGTAAAATCTTAGTGTTTTTTTCCAATACACAGTTCATTCAGTTGAGACAGCTTCTAGTTAATGTTTTGTGGACGTAGTCCTGATTGCTGCCAGTAACTTGAAGACTCTCCTTGTGTTTGCAGAATCTGTAGGAACTGTCCATAGAAACTGTCAGTTTCAAATGTTAGAAGATTTCCAATTACTTGTAGAAATTAGTACTAAGTATGCAGTGTGGACTTTCAGGAGCAACTCATTTCAACTGATCTTTGTTTAACCTTGTTATGTGATGTTTCAGAGAACTCTACGTATCCAAGAGCAGGCATTCACTCATCACTCTCTCCCCCTCATTAAGATTCAGATGTAGGCACATATTAGCTGATAAATGACTGATGAGAACACATGTTGCCATATGCTAAACGAGAATACAGTTGTCCCTAATTCCAGCACCAGTGTTACACTCTGACACCAGTATTGCCATTCTGCTACATGGTAGCAGATGTTCAGAGCTTTAGAGGTTGGCTTCCCAGTGAGGGAGAAAGCAATGACATAGAAGCTGAATAAACTCTTAACTGTTACTTACTAAATTTAGACATACACAGAGATTCTGAACTTAAGTCATAGAACATGCAGGGCAAACAATGCCTCAGGTAAGGCAGGGTCTGGAGCACAGGTCTGCTGGGGAGCAGCTGAGGGAACTGGGGGGGTTTAGTCTGGAGAAGAGGAGCCTGAGGGGAGACCTCCTGGCCCTCTGCAGCTCCCTGACAGGAGGGTGCAGAGAGGGGGGATGAGTCTCTTGAGCCAAGGAACCAGCATCAGGCCCAGAGGGAATGGCCTCAAGCTGCCCAGGGCAGGGTCAGGCTGGCTCTGAGGAAGGATTTCTGTGCAGAAGGGGCTGTTGGGCGTTGGAATGGGCTGCCCAGGGCAGGGGGGGAGTCCCCATCTCTGGACGGGTTGAAGAGTCGGGCTGACCCAGGGCTGAGGGATCTGGTGGAGTTGGGAACGGTCAGGGTGAGGGTCATGGTTGGGCTGGAGGAGCTTCAAGGGCTTTTCCAACCTAGAGGATTCTGTGATATGGACATATAAAATTTAAAGCAGGGGCTTTAATAGTTTCCAGGTCTGAGCATCTGACCTCATCTACAGAAGAAGAATGTGGATCTTTGCTTCTGCTCAAGGAGAATGACAGCTCTTAACATCTGACAATCAGTCATGGATTGTAGATGAATGAGTCTCAGTCTGAACAGACAAGTACACAAATTTTGGTGTTAGTGCTTCAATTTCCCTCTGTTGTAAGTACTATTTTATTTATTTGTTCTAAGAGCTCATAATGTATAAACAAGTTAAACATGCCTATAGCAGTACTTTGGTTCTACCAAGCCATGTGTCTCTTTTCTCATCTCTGAAAAGAAAACCTGTTCATAGGGGTGTTTTAGAACTAATTATTAGTTGATTGTGGCATACTCTCTCTGGATGTTGTACTAAATGCCAACATTTATTTTTTCAGCTAGCCACTGATCCTTTTGTTCACATTTGGAATTTAATGAAGAACTTGTGCACTGTATTACTTTGTTCCAATCTCATCTTACACATTTATAAGCTTTCCTTCTTGTGCCTTCCCCTTTTAGGGTGTTCACTTTTATTTTACTGTAAATAACAAAGAATTTATTAACCATTTTTACTGTCCATGTGTCACAGAATAATCATCGTCTCAGTCTTTTCACAATAATGATCTTACAAGGCTAAAGTTAATTTAAATGACTGAATGGCTGCTGAATCTCAAGTTAAAGCAATGTCCATCTTGCTGCTTAGAACATAGTGAGCAAATGACAGCATGCATTTTTAAGTAGTTTATTGCAATAAGGTTTTGTGCAAAATGGTTGCAGTCAAAGCTAAATTGTGAGCGTAGTGCTTTAGGTAGGTTTTTTTTGCTCTTGGTCAAGATCTAAATGCACAGGGAAAACCTGGAACCCAGTTTCTAGAACTGCAAGCAGAAAACAATATAAGTCCATGAAAAGCAGAGACAGTGGGGAGTTTTTATGCTATTTCAAGTCATTAAGTCATCTTATACAAACTATATGAGGAATCCATCACAACTTACACAGTAAATGATTTTATATATTAAATCTCAGATTTCCTCCAGGAGAGCACAAAACCCCTGGCTGTTTATGATTTATTTATGTTTTATTTAAAGAATAGTAATGAAATATGAAGTTTGATCTAAAAGGTAATAATAAAAAGAATCTTAGAATGATACCCACTCCAGCTAATTTCTCATGTGCAATTTTTAAATAGTTTGTATAAAACCAGTATGCCAATACTCCATACTATTTTTATAAAATATTTTCATATAAATGTTTCTGAATTTAGGGTTTTTTCTAAAGGTTTTGTTCTGAAAGCCATACCAATATTTTGATTATCATTTTACTCAAAGATAAAACCAACAGCAAAATACTGAAAATCCTCCTGAGAGAGAAATTTCGCTTTCTCAGCAGCTCTAGTTTTCATACATCTAATATGCATATACTTTCAAGATGTATAAGGCACACAGAATATCTTAAGTTTCTTACCTTTTTCTTCTTCAGCTTCTTATTTTTTCCTGACAAACAAACATTTTTTGACAAGCTTATGTATCCCAAGTATGACACCAAAATCATGAAAGCAAAACTGATCTAGAAAAATACTGAAAAGTATCATTTAATAAATATAGAAAAGTTATATGAGGCAAGTAGGACCTGAATCCAGGAGCAGGTGTGCACCAGTTGTGCATTTTAATTTACTTTGAAGGCTAAAAGAAATGACAGAAGAATTCACCTCCCTTGTGTAACCCGTGTGCTCGGTATTTCACCCTTTCTTCACAGAAATTAACCTTAACTCACTCAGGGAGTCCCAGTAAGTGAAGAATTACTCACTGGCATAGCAATGCAGCACTGGGCTGTAAATGGGAAGGAATTCATACCATGGTTTATTGGGAGACCTCTGAGACATCCTGTTTAAAAAACTGCAGCTGGTAAGAATGGAGAGAAAAACACAATCCTTCATTCTTAATTACTTTCCTATAATATTTTAGAAATAACACTTCTAAAAGTAATGTCAAAGGCTTTCTTAGCCTGTACACCACCCCAAAGCTAACACTGTGGGGAGACAGACTCTTCTGCCAGACTGACTGACCTATCTGGCTTAGAAACCATCCCACCGTTCAGCTGCAAAAAGCTTCAGCAACCTGCTCTTTAAAGAGATGCTTCTATCTCTTTATGAACTATTGTTTCAATGAATAATTTCTTAGACTGACAACTGGATTGTGGAGATTATATAGAATTTGTATACCAATCCTCTGCTGTTACACAACAGTGATATTCTTCTGTTTCATACTAGTCTGTCTGCTGCCTTAGTGGTTAGATATTTTGCTTTCATAGAAACAGTAAAGCAAAAATCTAAGCTCATGTTGTTTTATCCACAGTAGGAATTTTACCATAGGAGCTCAGGGTATTTTGGGAATACCAGAGCAAGCAAGGTCTGTAATATCCTCTTCTAAGATGACAATCTTCATGCTATGAAAAATGAAATCTGCTCTATTAATTATGCTCTTCTGAGCTCTGCATTCTGTAAGCCCGTATGCTCAAAGGTATTTTATTATCTCTGCAGCCAAGAAGGGTTCAGTATCAGGCACACAGCTTCCCACTGACAAAAGGTCTTCCAGTCGTTGCAAAGAGGCTTTCTACAAGTGAAGGCTGCAAAAAACTTTAGGTTGTTCCTACAGACAGTCACAGTGACTCTTCAGTTCTTTGATGGTTCACTTACCATGCCTTCATACCACATGCCTTCATAACGCAAAAATGCAGCTGGTGATGGTTACACATCCCAGAGTTACGGGTTTAGTTCTGCCCATGTGTGAGAGACTGAAATGTCACGAGTGTCTCAGAGCTTGCCTGTGTCTGTGCAGACCTCCAGGAGAAGCTGCTGCGGCCTGTGAATCGCTCTGGGGATGCTGCCCAGAGAAGCGGGGGGTGTTGAAGGACGCCCCCCCACTGCCTTGCGGTTGCATTGTCCGGACTCTTCAGACCAGCCCCAAGGGGCAGAGGTGTGCTGGGCTGGCCCCATCCTGGAGCCCTCTGTGTCCCGGCTGTGTCCCCAGACCCCTGCCTGCACTGCTGATGCACTGACAAGGGGCAAACCTCCCTGCCCTGAAGCCAGATGCCACAAAACCTGTGGGACCAGAGAAAAAAACCCTAAAGGCGAGCAGATATGCTGATCAGCGGATAGATGACCTTAAACAGGCGGCAGAACATTTTGCTGGGTGTGCATCCACCATCGAAGCCAGACCCGTGTGCACCCACTGCCCAAGAACTGGAGGCTGAGGACTGACGGAATGCCGCTGGATCCCTGGCGGTGACTGTTCTTGCAGCCCCGTCCCGCATCCTTGCTTTATTTCTGCCTTTTTCTTCCATTCTGTCCTATCGCTACTCCTCTTCAATTTTTTAATAATAAAAACCTGTTTTGGGAATACCGCATTTGGCCTCGTTTGTGTCTTAATCTCTCTCTTGGGATCGTATCGGAACCTCCCCCGACATTGGATCGGGACACCATGGATCCCATCAATGTCAGCGTGGTTGCATGGAGTGTAATTCTGAGTTTCAAATCATGTAGTTGTCTGCAGGTTCACTATGGTTATTTCAAAATCACAAGTTTTGAAACAGTAAGTTATAGTTGCTTCACTCTAACATAAAGATGTACTCTGAAACTTGATTTGCCCTCTGGAGAGCGATTCCAAGCTACAGCCAGATGGCTATGAGGCTCCTGCTAGGTCTGAGTCATGCTGGCCAATTTATAAGAATTGGAGACCATAATATTACACATTTCACAGTCTCTGGGGTTAAAATTTGGTATGAAAATCATAACTTGAGTCAGCTAGTGACAGCTTCTTTTTGTATCTTATTGCATTGTGGTTTTAAGAGCATTAGAATATATTGCACTCAGTTACTCAAAAGTGAGAAAATTTCAGTATGAACACTTTAAAAAACAAAGTGTTTGGAGTAACTATGGGTATTAATGTGTAGGAAATCTAAGCTGAATACATTTCGTAAACTGCTGTGGAAGAAGAGTTTTTTTGTTGGGGGTTTTTTTGGTTTTTGTTTTTTTGTTTTTTTCCTGCTGCTAGTAAGTGATGAACATGATTATTTTACTGAGAATAGGCGAGAAAATGGAGACTAAGCAAACAACTACCGTTCCAGAAATTCTACTTCATAAATTATGCTGATAAAGAAGAGGTAGCTTGGTGATTTTACAATGCTTGAGTTTCAAAGTGAATTGAAATAAGTAAAAGTGCTTTATATGCATTGCAGAGCACTTTCAGGAGGCTGTTTCTTGCCTTTCATGATACAGTATCTTTTAATGAAAGAGGTGTTTGGCTTTTTCACTAATGTGATGCATTTTATCTAGCAGATCTCATACTGCACAGGAATAGGAAGTTAGTAATTAAGCATCATGGTCATTTGAGTCACTTATCCTTTAAAAGCTTTTATATTTTATCTTCTTTTAAATTTTCCTTGGCTCTAACACCTCCCCAGAGGCCCAAGTTTATTATAAATCTCAAATGCACACACAAGAGATTCTTCCTAAACTCATCACACCTTGGATCCTTTCCACTGGAGAGCACAATGAGAAAAGCTGACCAGAAAACATGCAGTTGTGAATTCATGTCAGAAGATATGTCTTCTGCATGTAAACGTAGAAAATTCTCGTCTCCCTTATTTCTGAAAAATTACCATAAACATCCTACTTTTTAATTTAAATCTGAACTGTTTGCTGCTTTCCATGACAAAGCTACTACATAGACTAAGAACATGCTGTTAATGTCTTTGAGGCCATCACTTTACCAGCTGATGATAAAACACTCATCACTTTTTAAAGACAGATGTACATTCTCAGAAGTGGGCCTAAAAATGTGTGCCTAAAACCAAAGCAAACCTTTCAGAGAACTCTTTTGTTGATTATTCAGATATGAATGCTGCATTCCATTGCATTCATACACCCAAGCCTATGGTCATTATGTAACCAACAAATAGCATGTTTTGGCTTGTACATGCAGAATACTTATCCTTCCTAAATGTATGCGAAGCCCTTTATTTAATCTTCCTTTATTTGCCTGGTTTCTCCATACAGGAGTAAGCTTCAGCACACCACTTATTTCACAAATGAGATTTCATCTTTTGCTCCTGTATCATCAGAACATCTCTGCCTTGTGAAATACTGCCATACATATGCATTATATGCCAAAAATGTCTTCTTTTAGTAACACAACGTCTCTTTTGCAGAAAACCACTGGAGATAACAGTTTCATATTTTCCTAGTTGAAATCTAAGAATAGGAAAACATCAACAGTAATACAGAATTCCTTACTACAATAACAGTAATAAACTCTTCCTCTTAAGAATTTCAGATGCTGCTCTCTGTATTTTTAAAACTTTACAACACTGTGAATTACATCCTAGTGTATTTTTAACATCGAAGGAAAAGCTTCAGATCAAAAAAAGATGAGTTGCTGATGATTAATATTAAACGAAAATATATTTAAACTTAAAATTCTATTAATAAATTAACAAATAAATTATCTGCACATGAAATATTCCAGTGACAACCCCTGGTATAATTTTCATATGAATTTAAGAAAACTGAGATTTGACTTTCAGATTTCGTAACATTTTGTTATGTTTTAAAAAAATGTTTTCTTGTCAAAGTCACAGATTGAGGTTTCTTCACTGGATATATTTACCTTGAAGACTTCTAGTACTTTCATTGTTCCTGAAGCAAAACTAATCAGAACTTGGGAAGTCCAATGTCATTCTTCCTGGTACTTCTACCAACATTGAGCCTCACTAACTTTGTCTATTTCGAGAATTTCAAATTCCTGGCTTAAAGTCTGACTCAAAGACCTGTGAAAGTCCCCCCTAAGGGAAGGATATTTATTGATTCAGTCAAACGGTATCAAATGCTAAGAAATTAAGCACACTTTTTGTGTACATCTCACAAGCACAATGTGTCTTCTTTTGGATGTTTGTAAGAGAAAATACCATTTAAATGTAAAATTATAATGAAGTACTAAAGTTATGAGTTAATACTGTGCTGAATAAAGACTCATGAGACATGCATCTCACTTTCATTATAGTTCACCATGACTACTAATTTTATTTAAGACTCAACTTGATTAACTCAATTCCATTCTAATTATTTTATTTTTTTTTTACTTATGTTAGACAAAAAAAAAAAAAAAAAAGCTGAATACCCTCATGTATTGTGATCAGGTAAAGATCTTCCCTTTAAATATATGGAATTTGGTTAATATTCCGGTCATTTAAAATTAAAATGTGGTTATAACAGAGATGATAATGAAAACACAGCTAATAAATGCTACTGGTATTGTGACTGCTACCCACAGAGAGGCCTGAAGCCAAATGGACGAGGCATAAGTACCAATGCCAAGAATTAGTGTTTGGCAGAGATGGAGATTTGACTCATGGATACATTTCTAAGGGAAGAATAAAGACTAAATTGAACGTCACAGCCGTTGCTGCTGTAGCAACGCCCAATGGGTTGCCTCAGGAAATGTCAGTGGGGTTGATCCTTGCCTGAGATTTTGTGTGTGGGAAGAAGCTCAGGCTTCTTTCCTGGGACAGGATAGAAACGGGGGAGTATTGGCCTAAGGGTGTGTTTTGACTTCCAGCATCTGAGAGGACTTGTATAGGTGCTCCACGTAAGTGACTCAGAAGGCAGCAAGAGCTACTTTCTCTAAAGCTTTTGTGGACTGTATGTCAGGTTGATGAGATATAAATTGAGATGAGTTGGACCTCTACCATTACTAAACTGTCATTATTTCAGAGAATTTTTTTTAGCAGACAGGAAGAATGAAAGACAGAGATATGCATGGAGATATGAAATACAAAAGTATTTACATCAGAGAGAACTCTATCACAAATGATTATTCAGATTTATCCAAGTGGACACAGATAATCCCTCCGTGCCACTTCTCTTGATCATATGTGGAACATTTATTTACTTGTTTCAATTAAACATATTTTAGAAACTCATTCAATTCTAGTCAGAGCAATACAAGAAACAGCCATAACAGATTTTCTGAGGAAAGGATTTTACTCTAAAACATTTCTAGATTGTTCATGCCAGACAGTATTCTTAGCATAAGGGAACTGAGATAGACAACAATGGAGTAAGTTTTCCTTTTCTGTAGTGGTGAAGTAGCTTGTTCTGGCTAACAGAAGAAACACTGAAGTTGCTTGTTTTTGAGCAGTATCTTTACTAAGTTATATTGGAACAGATGTCTGTGATTCCAGTGACAGTAATGCCAGAATCTGACTCATTTTGTTTAACCCTTTAGATATACGTTTATTATATACATGTAAATGACTTTGACTTGATGAGGAAATAAATAACTCAAGTTGGTTTTAATGAGATCTAGATTATTAACTGCAATATACATTGTTCTTTTTAGTAGACTGAGCACAGCAGAGTAAATTTTAATTGTGATGCTTAGGGATTTTCATTAGCAGTGAAACCCCCTGTGTGCTGAAATGAGAGTATTCCCTAGAGAGTGCAGGAGCAAGCACGAGAGAATGTGTAATGAACTGAGCTCAACAAAATGAAGGTCAAAGCCAACATTCATGCAGAAAAGAGGTCACCTTAGGAAGCTGCGTGTTTAAATACGACATGGAATACATACACCTTGACAAGCAGCCGGAGGAAATTGCTACTTAATCCAGATATAATCACATGCAGGTGGATTTGCAAGCTAAAATACATCTTAAGGAACAGGAATTTTCTTATTTGCAAAACAAAATATGACTTTATTGGCCAGATTCTTGGCTCAGATGACTAGCAAGTACCAATTCATACCAATTTGAAACTGACACAATGAAATTTTGAAAAATGCAGAAGTTTAAATTATTTTGTCTCACCAATCAAATGGAACTCAGCAGAGCCATTGCTATAGAATTTACAGGAAGGAGAATTACAGCTTTATGTTGCAACAGAGCAAGAAACAAAAATATATGTAAAATTTAAGTTAAATTCATCTTGAGAATTAACTAAAAAAACAACAGAGGAAAAAAACCTCCCCAGATAAATATCAGCACGTGGACAAAAGTGGACAGAAACAAACTGGATGATGAAGACCAATCAGCACCACACGATTTACCCCTGGGAGGAATAAAATACAGTAAGTAGACTCCAAAAGCATGGGTGCTGACAGCTGTGAACAGGAGAAAGCAGGAAAATTATTAAAGAGAAATGACTGACAGAAGGCCTTGTGTTTACCATCTAGCAACAGCATGTCTTATATAGTTCAGCTACAAGTCCAGGAAGATAAAAGTTTAATAATTGCCTGAGCTCTTGTAAAGCAGCAAAGACACACTGAGCTCTCACAGGTATTTGATGTTTGACAGCACAGTTATTCTGTTTCTTGATTGCTAGACCCAAAGACTTGTGGCAAATTGAGTGAATTACAGTTGGTGGCTGGCCATAAGTGGCATACCTCAGGGTTCTGTACGGGGGCCAGTTCTTTTTACAAGGATATGGACAAGGGGATTGAATGCACCCTCAGTAAGTTTGCAGCCGACACCCAGTTGGGTGGGAGTGTTGATCTGCTTGAGGGTAGGGAGGCTCTGCAGAGAGACCTGGACAGGCCAAGGCCAACTGTATGAGGTTCAACAGGGCTCAGTTCTGGGTCCTGCACTTGGGTCACAACCACCCCATGCGACGCTGCAGGCTTGGGGAAGAGAGGCTGGAAAGCTGCCTGGTGGGAAAGGACCTGGAAGTGTTGGTCAACAGCCGGTTGGATGTGAGCCAGCAGTGTGCCTAGGTGGCCAAGGCGGCCAATGGCATCCTGGCTTGTGGCAGGAAGAGTGTGGCCAGCAGGGACAGGGAAGGGATCTCACCCCTGTACTTGGCACTCAAATACTGCATTCAGTTTGGGGCCCCTCACTACAAGAAAGACATTGATGTGCTGGAGGGTGTCCAAAGAAGGACAACAAAGCTGGTAAAGCATCCAGAGCCCAAGTCCTGTGAGGTGCAGCTGGGGGAACTGGGGTTGTTTAGCCTGGAGAAAAGGAAGCCCAGGGGAGACCTTATCACTCTCTACAGCTACCCCAGAGGAGGTTGTAGCAAGTGGGTGTTGGTCTCTTCTCCCAAGGAACAAGCGATAGGTCAAGAGCAAATGGCCTCAAATTGTGGCAGGGGAGGTTTAGACTGAACGTTACAAAAAATTTCTTCACTGAAAGGGTTGTCAAGCATTGGACCAGGCTGCCCAGGGAAGTGGTTGAGTCGCCATCCCTGGAGGTATTTAAAAAGACGTGCAGATGTGGCACTTAAGGACATGGTTTAGTGGTGGACTTGGCCATGTTAGGTTTGTGGTTGGACTCAATGATCTCTTCCAACCTAAATTGTTCTATGCTTTTATGATTCTGTCATTCTAATTTGGGATGTCCACAACAGAATGATCTATCTTAGCGTTATCCCCTTTGCCAGAACTCATCTGAAAGAATGGTTACTGATGACTATTTGAATTTTGCTTTTTTCAACAAGTAGTTCTTAAACAGAATCTTCTTCATAGCTACACACCCCAGAGAGGTTTTAACTTCCACACTCTGTGGACAGAGTAGCCTGATGAAAAGAACTGTGGCCTTTCAATCAGCTTTTAATAGCGTTGTCCTCCCTTTTTGTTTTATGTAATATAGAACTTGCACCTACTGATCAGAGCGATTTATTACAGTTGTCAGTCACACTAAAGATTATAGTTACTAGTTTACAGCATTGCAAGAAACAACATGGTTAAGCTTACAGTTTTAATTTTGGTGCCACTGTGGTATTTTCTGTGAGTTTTTTTTCAAAGTGTATGAATACAAAAAGGCAGAAACAAGTGTTGAAAGTAGAGATGGGATTTGAGAATTCAATTAAATGGAACATGATTATCCTCAGCTTTGCCTGCATGCACACATATATGCATCAAAAGTAACTCAACTAACACTGATAGTTACTCCGCCTTTAGGCTAGAGAAACCAGGTAGAACATGGTTCACTACTCACTCAGTATCTATGACTGAAGGGGACATGTCGTGCCTAACAATTACAACACGTGGCTTTGGAGTGGTGTGCCACCAAAATCCTTTGCAGAATGAGAAGAATGCTGAGATAGCACATAGTTTTTCCTCTATGCCAAGCATTACAGAATTCACTGCTATGTTAATAGACAGATGAATATTTTGCATATTTAAAATCATTTAGAAAACCAAGAATTTCCGTCTTTACTACCATGTCCATAAGTTCCTCCCAAAAGACTAAAAGTAAATGATCTTTTCACATAACCCTGAATGCGTTCTCTGTGTACACTAAGCAGATGTGCTTTGCCCCTCCTTTCAGCTGACCAGAAACAACAGGCTTGCAGTAAGACCCTGAACCTCAGTTAAGGTCTCCTGCTTCCCAGCTGAGATTATTAGCTTGGGCCGAGTGCCTCATTAACCCTGACAATATGGTTTCTAGTTGGTTCAGAGGTCACACAGCATCATGGAGGCACCTGCAAAAGGCTGGTGAAATTGCGCTACCTTGTATTTGAAACCAAACCAGCACAGAGATTTTAACATTACTTTAGGCGCTAGATGTATATAGGACTTTATACCTTTAAACTGCTTCAGTACTGCCAGATCCTACATTTTAAAAAGTGTTCAATAATCCTATGAGGATGCTTAAAAACAAGTCTGTTGAAATGCATGAGATAATAAATTTTTAAACAACCAACTGCTTGCCAAGTCTACTTATATGTTAACTAAAAGGCTTTCAGGGTTTACATTCTGCTCAGGAAAGTGGGAGAAAAGAACTGATTGGGCTAGAAACAAAATTTCTAATGAGAAATTATGCAAAATGGATGGAATTATGAACTGAATAGAGAAGAAAGGGAAGAAGGGGAAACGTTTGTGAGTAGATCTGAAGAAGATAGTGAGAAATGTACCAGAGGAATAGCTAAACAGTTTTCTTTTTGCTGATTGTTACAGAGAGAGACAGTAGAATATTCTAAGAGTTTATCACCTGCAGTGAAGTGCGCTTAGATGGGACAAAAAGAATGGTTTGTTGACCTTTAGCAACTGCCTTGTTAAATCTCATGCATACACCCTAGCATATTGCTTCAGAAAGCAGGTTTGTGCTGAATCAAGTGAACAAGGATCATGACATGATGGTAGCTGTAAGATGTGAGACCTCTGCATAAGCCAGATATAAAGTACTGGCAGGGGGAAAAAAAAAAGTCTCAGCCAGGAAGGCTTTGATGGAAGATATAATTGTGTAAAGCAGCTCTGGAAATGACTGGAAGACTTATTTATGTGGGCTCAATGAAATAGTTATTTAATTCATAAATTGGTTCCCATTTCTCCCACTTCCCTCTTTGTCTCTAGCATTTTTGTCTCTTTGCCAACAGGTTTAATCAATTAAAAAAAAATATATTTTTATAGTTCTATAAAGTTCATGGCACTTTACAGATATATCAACAAGCACTGACCATGATGCTTCCTTTCAAATGAGAAAATCCTAACTGGCCACTAGCAGGAAATAGTAGTGTCTGCGTCTAAAATTCAGAATCTTACATGAGACCTGGAAACAAGATGATGTGGAGAAAAGTCCAAGCCTTCTCTCTGAATGTCTGTTTAGATTTAGTATGGACTGCTGTTAATGGAGGGAACGTTTCTTTCAGAAGTACACAATGGAAAAATACCAGGCTTCAAAAAGCAGCAGCAAGGTTTGCAAACTCAGTATGGTTTGAGAGCTCAGGAAAACCTCAGTGGTTCTGAGACTTATCCAACCTGATGCATTCATTTCTCCAAAACAGTCAGAATTTTTTTTTTCAGCTTCATTATCTCTTGCAGCTGACAGTTTTTTGACACAGTTAATGGCCATGGTGGGTACTGAAAGCCATCAGCCACTAATAATCTTCAGTGTTAAACCGAAGCAGGGTGGCCTCTCTCTTCTTGGCACAAGGAAAATGGTCATTTTTGCACTGCAGCAATTAGCAGTAATTGACACTGTCATAATTATAGTGCCATACACACTCAATGGTAATTTACAGGTGCAAAAGCAAGGAAGTTTCTCAATGTACATTAATATCTAGGCTTTGAAAAATATAATTTTTATTACTAAAATAAATGTTTTCAGTCCAATATAAAATTCCAACCCTTTTCCCTTTCCCATGTTGAAAATCAAGAACTGAACTCTGTAAACAAGACTGTTCAAGTAAAGGAAACACATAATTAGATCTTAATTTTAGAGGAAGGAACTGATAGTTGTGTGATTACCCTTCAGCTGTGGGAACATCTTGCTCCAGTAAAGGTCCCATTGAATTACATAAGGCCACTTGTGGGGCAAGAAAATATTCAATACAAATCTTGGTGTAGTGTCTTAGACAGTAAACTAAATGATTTAATCAGCAGTCCTACAGAACATGCACTTGATCTGAAGTATCAAGACCATCATATTTTTTTCTGTTAAATGCTGCCAAGTCAGTGCTAGGAATACTGCCAAAATAAAACTGATACAGATTTAAAAAGCAAATTCTTTTATGCATGGTTATTTTATGTATTAAAACTTGAAGTTGCTGCATTTTAAAAATATAATGCTGTTGTTTTCTGTTTTCTAGATATTTCCCCATTTAGGAGTCTTCCACTTCTCATTTGAGAATGGGAAAAAACCTCAGTTGCTTTCAACATACATGTAACTGCATACGTGTTTGGGCCTCTGGGTCTCAGTCACCATGAAATGTTGCAGCATCCAGGTTACAGAGAACAACATAGCATGTTAAATTCCAAAGCATCAACTCCTTTCTTTAGAATTGTTAAAAGCCATAAAACAAGATGAATTAATTTTATGGTTCATTAAAACATTGTTTTTACAAAATCTGTATCTACAGACTAAAAGAAAATTATTATTTCCACCTTTTAAATTGAAAAACATTTCTAGGTCCATTTGAGCAGATTTAAAATAACAAATTTGAAAGGATAATAGACAAAAAAAACCCACCTAGAAGACTGAAATATGTCATGCAGCCTGAGGCAAGGCCAGAATGAATACAAAGAAACATCTCTATCGGTATGTCATACATACATTTTCCAAATAGCTAGCAGAAATTAAATCCCTGGCTATATTTTCCCCTGTTTCACTTGATCAAAATTGTCTCATGAATAAATTTGAAGACTGACACATCATAGTCATTCAAAGTGATTCTAAAAAGAAAAAGTAAGAATCTAGAATTTGAACACACAGAGCAATGAAGCTATGAAACTGTACTAAAAATAGTATAGCTGTGCTGATTTATGTTATTCGAGGTATGGCATTAATGTCCCCTGTGTGATAATTGGGTGTATGCAACTGTTCAAGTATTTATTTCTGTTCCATTTTTCTTCCCTTCAAGGAAAAGTTCAACAATTATAAGTCTTACCTGAAGACAGTTTCAAGGCAACAAATCTACTATCTCTAGCTTTAAAAATGCAGATTAGTCACCTTCCCTCATCTGCCTGCAAAAAAGCAGCCCTCCATCCACACTTTTCATTGCCTGAATCACCTGAAACACCCTGTTAATCAGATTAGAACACAAGTTAATTTCTAAGTAAATTTGCCTCGTGACATATCACAAGCCATCACGTCTCACAGAGCGGTGCCTCCGTTACGTGCAGTGACATGACTAGGTGATATGTCATGTTCGGAAAGGGCCATCTCTTTAATTGCCTGTCACTACAAAACACTCCTGTTTTAAATAACAACAAACCCGAGCAACTTTCTTTTCATGAGCGAAATTATTCAGTTCCATGTCGAGTCTTAGAAGAAAGGAAGGAGAACAGCCAGCAGGTAGAAAGGAAAGCTGTCCGAGCGGAGCAGAAATGGTCACACCTTCCATCATCAGCCAGCCACCGGTAATGTTATCATCCCTGAAAGCTTCTCCAGAAGGACAGTTAACAAATTCGGGCTTTCCGTATAGCTGCTGGTAAGAAAGATTTGCTTGTGAAGGACCTTGGTGCCCTTCTGCACATCTGCAACGCTCAGTGAGAATGAGTTTACCCAGGCAGAGCAATGGTCTCTCAAGTTAAACTGCTGAGGATTTTGGAGGAGAGTTAAACCCAGGAGATCTTGTAACCTCTGGGGTTCCTCAATAAGAGATCGCAGATGAGAGTATTAACACAGTAATGATTTAGTAAGGAATATAGATTAATAACTAACACCAATTTATCAATACAAAATCATTCAGAAAGAAAAGTGACTTATTCACAGATTCTAAAATGACAAGATTAACTTACTTAACGGTACCTTAATTTATACACATATGTACATGCGCATACACAAACCAGACATATACATACAGAAACAAAGCGGTTTGGATTCAGCAGAATGAACACAAAATGGACAGACACACAGAAACAAGGGGATGTACCCACACACCCCCCAATAAACAGGTGAAATAGAAGCTAGCTCAAAGAAAACTTCCCTCTCGAGTTTAGAGCAAATACTCCCAATTCCTCGGCATCCCTCAAGGGGCGATAATTGAGACTCAGGTGGTGGATTTCACCCTGGCCTTCTGTCTGGAGCAGACGACACCTTAAGGGTTTTGGTACCTGAGGGGCTCCCAGCTCAGGGGAGATGCTGGTCACAGGCCGCTGCGATCCAGGAGAACTCAGAGGGTCTCCCTGGTGGTTGCAGTTTATAGGGTCCAAGGTAACTGACTTTTATCAAATACCTTCTGGTGCCTTCCAGCAGTTGCAACTTGCAACCCTGTTATTGTTCCATCTGACCACATCCCAGGCAGAGGAGTGTCAGGCCATCAGGAGATGATGGGCCATTATAACCCTTTCTGAGCAATGGGGAGAGGCAGGAGCCAGGCTCCTCAAGGTTATCAGTCCTTATCTCCACAGACTGGTGTATGGCTCGGGGGGATGTGGACGGAATCGCACCTGGCACCAAGCAGCCCAACCCAAGGAGGGTCAGGGAGGGGTAAGAACGGCACCACCACAGTGTCTAAAGGAAGGGACTATTGGTGGGGTTATGCCTGATTCCTGTGGACACATGTCAGTGTGTCTCCCTTTGTCTTCTGTGCTACAGAACACATGCATTGCCCCTTTCTCCCAGCTCTGGGCTCTGTCAGGCTCCTGTTCATAATGAGCACAGCTGGGTCTGTTTTATACACACAGGTGTTTGGACACGGTTTGCCATGTTTTCATTTGTGGAAACAGAGAAGTAGTTGGCCTGAAACATGACTAGGCTAATCCTAAAATGGATGGTAAAATGAAATCAAAGGTAAAAATCAGATTCAGAGCATTTTTTTGTAAAATTTGCTAACACACCACCGCCATCCATAATTACAGACTACAGTGGGACTGTCCCCGTCTCCAGGCTACCTGCTATATTGTGTCACAGTCTCATCTTTAATTTAATTTTGTGTGTACATCATGAGAAATAAGACGTCTCCCCTTTCTGAAACCTCAAATTTCCATCTTTTCCAAATGTGTCACATGGAGCAAAAGAGGTGAACACGACTATCAGCCCAGAGACAAAAGGCAGGGAAACAGCTGTGTTCCTTCCTGCAGAGCTGTTTTATAGCATCAACAGGAGAAAAAAGCACGGAGGAGCAGGACACTAGTATTACAATATATTTGCAGTAGACGGCTTTTGCTCTCACCACCACATTTACAAACAGCAATAAAAATCATCGCCCATCTACAAGATAAGGAACCAGGCATTTACATACTGCTCCAACTGCATAGCTCTCATATAGCCTTTCAGCTTTGAAGACCATGGTTCACATTTGGCACAAGGTACAGTCTAAAATAATTTGATACCATCAACCTTATCTCACAGGCCTGTTTATTTCACATGTTGAAAGCATCAAACAGCTTGCTGCAATTGGCAACTGTAGCTAAAAAAAGAGGACAAAGCATTACATTATAGTGGCATTAAAAACATCCAAGTACAAAATCTTCTATGAAAGGGGCTGGCAGAGGAAGTGCAGGGGGTGGGCTGTTTGAAAAACAACAGCTGTACACCCAATATGTCTCAGTCTTGTCTGTAGCCTCTCTGAAACTTTAGCCAAAATATGTTCAAAGTTAACTATGAAACAAGTGCTACCCCTTTTTCTTTTCATTTAACTTTTTTGGCCTAACTCTATTTTTCAAGTGTTTTTTGAGCCTACTTAGTTAGTCACTAGCACACCTCCTAGGAACATTCTATTGGCCACATTTTAAAGTACATTTTAAAATCCAACTGGACATACCAAAACCAAATCCAAAGGCACTGACCCAGTTCTAGAAGTTTCTTATAATCTTGAAAATTTTCACATGAAAAATGCAAGAATTATAGGATCCTATACTGGACATATGTTACAGAGAACTCATACAAGAAGAAAACAATCTCTTTTCCTCACCCTGGAGAATGAGATGGATTTTTCTAACAGGTTCAGCCTCACTCAGCTTGCTATTACAGTCAGTCTTGTTGACTTTGATGGTATGAAGTTAAAACAAGAGTTCTGGAAAATCCCAGCTCACTTGTCATTTAAAGAGGAAGAATCTCTTGCCCATATATAAACTGAGGTCTCTGAAAACTAAACAAGCCTTTTCATTTTGTTTCTATTTTACAAGACTTAGAGTTTTTGGATGGCCATTAAGCTGGTAGTGATATCTGTCACAAACAGACTGACTCATTGGGGATTTAACATAAGCCAGGTTCATTTTATACCAATACTCAGCTTTGGTACTTCTGATAAGCTTTTATGACAATGGAACAATTACAAGACTTGAAAATAAATAATGCTTTAGTCAATCAGAGCTTATTTTAAAAAGGATTCATGGCAATTCAATGATTGAAAGTAATTTGGCTTTTTCTCTCCTTCAGTAACTAACTGTTCTGACATATTCCTTGTAGTTGAGCCAAAACATTTCATAGGTCAAGGAGACTAGATGAGATTTCTGGGGTCATTTCCATAGATGGAAAAGACATCAGGATACCTGATTTCAAAAATAGATGAAGGGAAAGATGGAAAAGAAACAACCAGTTATCAAAAATAATTTGGGGAGTATTTACAATCTTTTATATCACTGTACACATAAGTAACAGCTGAAGGAAGGCTGTAATTAGATTAGGGTATTTTTTAAATGATCCTGGTTTTGCATGAAAATCTGTATGGTGGGACATTTTTGCTACCAGTATAACTTGACATTTTGCCCTAGCAGTTGAGGATTTATACATCTTCTTTTGATAGTGTGCTTTTTCAGCAGATACAGGTATGAATATTTAATTCTGATGGCCTCTGATTTTATTACCTGCAAAATAATTAAATACTGATAAGATGTTAACCTCTACCAAGAGCCAGATACTCAGGAAGTATCGTGTTGTACTTGTTACTCTATTCATAAATGGAAAGACTAAACTCTGTGCTTTTTCAACATCTAAGGAAGCCTGTTCAGTTACTGCATTCTGTTTTCTAAAATTAGATCATGAAAGATGTTCCAGGCAGTACAGGGATGGTGTCTCTTACCAAAAACTATGCATTAGACTTTCAAGAAGTACAAAGGGATACAAAGGAAAATGGTAAGTCAACATATGAAAAATATTTGCATACCAGTGCTTTTTGAAAGCTTTATTTTAAAGATAATATTTCTGAAATACAACAGACTATAATATCATTAAAATCTCACAATACTTTGAGCTTAATATTCCCTTTAATGTAATTTCATTTTCTTTTGTGAACTATAGAATAGACATCAAAACCTACTACTTAGATCTGGAGAGCCAGAATCAGAAGTCTTGTCTGTTTCTGGTTTTGTCCCTGATTTGCTGTTTTAAGATAGACAAGTTGCTTCAGTTTACAGATCTCCCTGAAAAGATACAGATATATAAATTAAATTTCAAAAAGCTTGGGAGTCTTGCTTCACATTAATCTCAAGCCATTGTACCAGGGAGTTGATAAAATCATTGTTATTTGGGGGGGGTGTGTTGATAATGTCTCAATAAGGAAACATAAACCTTTTTATTTGTGTAACACTAGGAAACAGATATTTCTGTTATATTCAGTGATAAAGGTAAAGTTTTGGTGAACACATTTTAACTATCCCGAGGAATTCCAAACTGTTCCTTTCAACTGTCTGCTAGCTGTTATTTGTCACATGTCATTTGTGATCTAAGACAACTGACTTTTTTTTTTTTTTTTTTTTTTTTTTTTAATTCTGCTGTCCAAACAGATACCTGAAACATCCTAAGGAGGAAAATCGAGAACAGATATGAGTGTTAAGGCCTTTGTTCTAATTCAAATTCAGGTATTCATACAGTACTCAGATAGTCCTCAGAAACAGTGCACTGCATGAGCCGTCATGCTTGGCAAGCAAGCTATATCATGAGGGTTGAATGCAACAAATTTCAGGGGATTCACACCAGTATTGTTAACATTGTTTATTAGTATTTATCTGTTTACAGGTGTTTGGAGGTTCTTGTATGAGAAGGTATAGATAGACACGAAGTGCAGCACTTTTTCACGGATATCTAAATCTGTTCTTCGGATAAAAAAGGCAATGGCACATCTACAAAAACACTCAGCGAGGTGCTTTCTGGGTATTTGACATTCCTTTTTAATTTACACCTATCACAGAATACACATGCTTAATGACTCCCTGCATGATCCGTAAATCGAAGAGCTACAGTAACTTCCCGCATTTGGGCCAGGGGATAGGTAGAATTTCATAAACATACACTGTAAAACCCATTCCCAGAATACAGAACATGCTTCTCTGTCCTTCTCTATCTATTTTCTTCAGTTTTAACTGAACTTTAAACAATAACAGGGATCTTATAGATACTGTGCTAGAGCTCCAAGCCAAAGTCAAGAAACACTGCCAGCAAAAAATACTCAGATTCTGATTTTTTGCTCCTCTCCTTTCCCTGTCATTCTAATTATTATTTCATGCATTTATTGTGGTAACGGGAAAAAACAAAAAACCAAAAAAACCCGTTAATAATCCACTGGTATTATCAGAATTCTTTATCCAAAGTTAAGCACATCTAGATAATAGAACACCATGCAGACAAGCTGAGCTAGTACCACATCAGAACTTGAAGGTGTTTTTTCTTTACAACCCACCTAATGTAGCAGTATCATTTCTGGTTTCAGCCTGAGCTCGTTCTGAGTCTGTTTAAGTGTCTTTTCTCCTGTGATGTATAAGGCTAAGTACCAACAACACTGCTAAGCATTTATTAGGATTTACAAACCAGGCCCCTGGTTAGATATCCGGCTTCCATGACCTTCACTCTCCTTCTCAGGTATCTCTGTAAATCCAGCTGTACATTACCTACAAATGTGTATCTAGTTCAACTGCATGTGATCCTAAGTCAATCTGATAGAAAATGTTTTGACGGAGCAGTTTTGCATCCGCATCCTCTAACCTGCCAAAAGGAGTAAATTTCAGTCACAACAGAGCAGTAAAGTCAAAATACATCATTCATGTGCTGGTTTAACTTGCTGTAATACAGATTATAATATACAGTTTCTAACTTGTTCAGAATAAAATATTTTTGTAATATTTCTTTTTGCCATTTACTTATGTATTTTATGAGGCTTCTGCTTTTCCATTTTAAGAGGAACATAAAACATGTTAGAAGAGAGCAGAAGAAAGGCAGCTCTGTGGTCTCTAGCAGGGACCAGTGGGACATGCAGAAGTGAAGGGCACCTTTCTCAGGGACATCCCGTCCACCTCCTGAAACTGGCTGTATGTTTCCAGACTTCCAGACTGTGAGTTGGAAAATCAGCACTTTATACACTTCAGTCCTTTATCACTTAAACACTTTTGGAAATCTCACCTCTTACAACTCAACTTTTGAAAGTATCTCAAAAAAAAAAAAAATTACAGTGACCTTGCAGCCTTCAATTAGTCCCCAAAGAATTAAAAATTTTGCATTGAACTTTATATATTTTCTTGAACTGACACCTTTACATAGAACTGGGGAAAGTGGCTAATAATAATATTTTCTAGATGTCTCCTATGAAGCAATTTATTTTACGTAGATAAACCGTTTCACGTACACAATTCAATAGCACTGAAGCCAGACAAATAAAGTAATCTATTTTGTGTTATAAATTGATTGTACAGTAGATTTTGATAAATCATCCCTTTTACTAGAGCATGGAATTACTGAACACTGAAAATATTCAAGTTACTAAATAACATGCTCAAATATATCTTCTATGTTCGTGCTGTTGTGAATTTTATACCGACTTTGACCCCAGAATATTTGTTTTTTTCCATCTACCTACAAGTTGTCTATGCAGAATGACTTATTGTTAAAGCAAACTGTTTAAATGTAAGTTTATGACATTATGCATGATTTCTTTTATGCAACTGACCAAAAATACTCTAAGAATTTAGGATACAAATTTAACATAGTTAACAATTCACAGCTAATCAAATGCAAAAAAAAAAAGAAATTAAGTGCCATTTTAAAAGTAGAAGAATTATTCCTGAATGCTTGTGTCTTTCTATACTGATGATAACTATGAAACTCATTTTAGTTTAAGAGATGCAAAGAGATTCCTGTGATAATGAGCTTGCATTCATGAATGACATTATTTCCATTGGCAAATTAAATTTCTAAAGAGCTCAATTACCTCAAGGTAAAACATGCTACAGCAGAAGAAATCTGGGAAAGGTGGGGAAAGCCCTAACACTGTGGGGTGGTTGGTTAATACTGCTCTAAAAATAATCATTAACCTAAAATATGGTTTTTAAAGCATCAAAGCAATTAAGAAGGAATAAATGAAAATTAATGGAAATTGAAAATCATCCCACTGCTGCCGAAAATCTTATCCATATTCATCTGTGGGCATTACAAAGGTAAATGACATAGGGGAAAGATTTTCAAACACATAGCAGGACAAGTAAGTACCCAACTACCATTAGAAGTTTTTGACTGTTTCAAATAAATCCACTAGAAACAAAAGTCTTAATTTATGGTGAAATCAGAAACAAATTGTTTTCCTCATAGCATTATGAATTTCAGCGCTAAACCAAGGAGGAGAATGGTTCAGATAACCCTATCACTCAGGCAGCAGATAAAATATTGGGTTTTTTGCATTGAACAAGTGAGTGATGGTAATGAGAAAGGTATCAAAATGACAGTACAGAGACATTCATTGAGATAAACCTACCCGTAAGGAAGGCACCCACAATATCATGATGATGATTTTTCAGCAAATTCATGACATACAACTATTTGACAACCTTCATGAAGCAATTCCCTAGAGCAGCACTGAGCACTTAGCAGCACTACGTACTTTGTCTTAATCCAACAAAACACAGAAAATACATGGAACAATGATTTTAAGCACATTTTTAAAGACAGGAAGGTACTGTTTGATTTGCTAGATGGTGGACAATTGTTCCTGTGCAGATTCTACTAAAGATGATCATCAAATATTAATATAATTTCTATCTAACTTTTCTGCCTGATGGCAAACTGCCTGGAATATATAAAGGCATAAAACCAAAGTGTCGCAGGCATGCGCAACAGCTTTTCATTCAAGCTCAAAATATTGGTTTCCTCTAGTTTATCTAAATGGAAACAACAGAATTTAAAATAAAGTATCTTAATCCCTTACCCCCTCACACCACAGATCTTGGGAAAGGCTGCATTCCTGCAAGTGTGTAGAGTTGAATACATGTTTAAGAAACACGTAACTCTTTTGAGGTCTCTAGAATACAGAGAAGGAATTATACTGCAGTTTCACACAAACATGTTTTTCACGGTGATTCCATTACAAAGCTGCAGACCACTGTTGCATGGGAGGATAGACACAATCCTGGCTTAAGTTCCCTTCTGTATCTATGACGATGCGATTACATAAAACACAAAATCTGGGAGAATTCAGTGAGCTCTGCTGTTCCAATGCCAAAAAAAAAAAAAAAAAAAAAAAAAAAGGATAAAAATTTGAAATGTCTTCTTGTTTCACTACTTTTTAACTTCAGAAATGCAGTAAAACCTGTTCTCAGCTAACTGATAGTTCTAAGGTGATTTAATATCCTCAGATGAAAGTAACCATATAAAAAGTAAGTGACAATAGATTGGTATTTGTTATTTCCTGGCATACACACAACTTGTTCTCATTTATGTGGCAACAAACCAAAGAAATCTCAGCACAGTTTATAGGTGGAGAAGAAAGGAATCATTTCCTAAGTGCCATGTATACAGGGAAGGACGTGTTAAACTAAAATGATTGCAGCAGTTAAGACAGGGAGAAAGTAGAAGTGTTTGAACAGCAGTAACAACTCTTCACATGAAAATACTGCGTTGCATTTTCTCTGCATCAGAGCTGGCTCAAGTCTCCCAGTAAGATAGACAAAAACTCAGTTTAGATGCTCCGGGTGTGAAGGCCCAGTCATTCTGGCCACAGTGGGGAAAAGAAAAAAGATGGGGAGGTGCTGAAGCTGTCTCTGAGGGTCCAAGCTTGCTGTCCCTGTTCTCTTGCGGTTGGCAGGGTGGAGGGGGCAGCATCAGTGCTAGGGGCAGCCACCTTTGCCGAAATAGCCCTCATGCCTTGCAGTCCCCCTGGCACCCCTGCTGCCAGCTTGTTCAACTCAGACACAGCTCCTGGTGGCTTGTCCCGGGTGGCTGACCATTTAGCTTGTGCTTAAAGCCTGCCTTGATGCATCTTGTTGCACTTAACTAACATTCAACGAGCTTAAAACTGTCCAGCATAGTCCTCCTGTCACTGAAGTCAATGTCTGCTGCCTTAGTGGTGCAGGATGATGCGGTGGAGAATAAGGAAACACATACTTACGCCCATGACACTGAGTGGATGTTTCATCATTCGACTGAGGTTGGACAAATCTTTTATAACAGGCCGTGCATTCGATGGAGCCACATGGGCAGCAGACTTAGTGACAAGGCAGTGGGATCACTAGTGACCTGGCCATGCCGTTCTTCTCTCTCACCAGTGAAAATCAGAGCTGAAGGGGCACTATAGAACAATAGAGCAAATGAGCCCACACCTACTGCTGCTAGAATCTTTACTACCCCTGTTTCTGCTGTGTCATTCTAAGGATTTCAACTTGCCTATGCAAGCATACTATTGCTTTTTTTTAATATGGGCAATCTGCAATGCTGAAACTTTAGCCTAGATGAGCAGACATCTCATTAATCTTATTTTCCATTAAAGAAAATGAGATCATAAGCAAGAGTAGGGGCAGGTATCTGGAGTGCTTTTGAGGATTTATCACAAGACTCCCTGCGTTGAGAAACTATTTATATTTTAAGTTCTTCAGTGTATGCAGTGAAATTGCTATCAGAGGGCTTTTATTCAGATATTTTGGGAGACACAAATATGTAAGATTTTTTTCCTCCTCAGTCTCTCTATTTTCCCACAGTAACTTAAAAGTCTGCTGGTTGATTTTAACCAAATTTGATTAAAGATAGTTATTTCAGAGAATTTGACTCAAGATTCATGAATATCACTGACCAGGTGCAGGACAGATGCCACAGAAGAAAAGGGTCAGAAGAGACACCATATCATCAGATGCTGGAGAATCCAACCGATAGGTGCACATACCAGGAAAAACATCGGACTTCAAAATTTTATTGCCCAGAGAACCAAATATTCCAGAATCAATATCTATCTGTTACTTTATCATGAAGCAGCAATTAAACAAATCATCATCATCATCATCATCAACTTCAAACTAATAATTCAAAGTTGGTCAGCAGCCATTAATATAAGTGTCTATGGACTCAGGTAGCTGAAATATTCTACAGAAGAAAAATGCTCTACATCATATTCTTCAAGTGGATAATTACCAAGCAAGCAGCTCAGAGTGCTCAACACTAGTAAGGAATGGTTGGGACCAATTATCTGTTATAAATTAGTCATACTGGAAAACCGAAGAGAATTTAAGTTCCTCTTCATCTTACTGGAAGTATGGAAAGCAACTTCGCAAGATCTGTCCTACAAGAGTTAAAGCCTGGTTACACACATCAATTTATGACTGAAAAACGTAGAACTGATAACTTGATGCGGTCAACAAACTGTCTGTGAAAAAACAGTTTTTCACACTGCTTCTCTAGCTTTTATTAGAGTAAGAAAGTCCTCCAAGAGTATGCTTAATCTTCCAAGGTCTTTTCCTGAAGAAACAGCTTTGACTCTTCTTGCATCCCAAGAGCACACAGGAAACCTGGACTCAGACTATTATCACAGGACCTATGACAAAGAAAGAAAAAGGTTTTCTTCCATGTCTCCACACATCATCCTTTAGGTGCAGTTCACTTGACAGTGAAAACTGTCTCGAATGTTCACTCCAACTGTCATGACATAGATCCTTTGCTTAAAGTGATCCTTCAAGAGCTATAGAGGGATTAGTATTAGTGTATAGAGGGATTAGTATTGTAGTATGATCTCTTCAGAAAATTGCCTATGTAGGTGCATCTGTCTTTAGTGCAAAGCCATGCAGCACTCTACTAAAAAAAAAAAAAAAATTGAGTTTGTGATAATGCCAGACAGATGGAGAAAAGTGATCGCTACTACTGACTGCACATGAATCCAACACTTGCTCTCATTACACTTCCCTATATGCCATCCTGGTCTACTTATTAATTTGCTCATTTCTTATGCCCTGACCTCTTCTCTATAAGCTTTTTGAATTGGAAAATATCATTAAGTATAAATATATGTAATGCCACTGCACAAAAATATAGCATGATCTTGTAGGCCTGCAAGAACTTCCCCAAAATAAATTTTAATAATAAAGCCAGTGTGAAAGCACAGGTAAGAGAAAGAACTTGGAACTGATGCAGAGTGTGAAGATTTTGCAGTATTTCTTCATCCTTAATCTGCTTGGGTATTCAGAAGGCTAAAAAGATCTCCTTTACTATGTAAATTGCACACTACATAACAGGAAACCAGGTGACATTTAAGTCAATTAATTTATATCCAACGTACTATTTTGATAATGCTGATGACGTAATGAACTATTCCTTATGATTTAGAGGAATTAAAATAATGGAGATACTAATTTACATGCATAATTTTCAGTTAAGTAGACAGCCAATAGGTTCATCTTTTACATAATTGTTTCAGATTAGCACCCATCCCCAAAGATATTTTCTGATTTTATAGCCCCAGGCATACATATTGGACTCTCTAAGTGCAAATAAACTTAGAATTCACAAAATTCTTTCTTAGTGACTGTTTTGCTGAAGCTATTTTCTGTTATGTCAGATTCATTAACTTTTCAGTCAGAATATTATATGCTTAATATTGGTCTGTGTCTCAAGTCAACTATAACATGTTCAGTGGAAGCAGAATTAAGACACACTTTAGAGAAAAAATATTCTGTGGAATCGGTCTGTTCAGCTACAAAAATCAGATCCTGAACTGGTGAATAGGATTTTTGCAGACTGGGGCCAAGCTGCATGGGATGTGTGAGAATCTAGGTTGTGAATGCTGCTTTCAGTATTTTGCTTGAACAGAAAACACTTAGATTCAGACCTCTAGGGATGATCACCTTTTCTCTGTTGATACTGTTGGTGACCTGACAGACTGACTGATATAGTAAACCACTCTATTTTCAAAACATTGTAAAAATTAGAGTCTTTCAGGGGAATATCAAACATACACTACAATTTATAGGTCTTTTTAAACAATTACACCCATAGTCTTACTTCAACACACTTAAAACAGAAAAAGAAAAAAAAAAGAGGAAAAAGTTTAATTATTTCATTAAATAAGCAAAAATTATATGCCATCACACAAGTAAATACTAAGTGAAAATGCATTTTCATTAAAAAGAGCACATTGTTCCCAAGAAGCTATGAAACAGAAAATATTTTCCATTATGTTTTGAGTGATCATATTTATAATGAGAAAAACACCAAAACTACATGACACTCCCTTGCTAGCGTTCATTTTCTTTTTACTTAATAGAAATCATTATTTTTTTCTCCTCATTAGAAAAAACTCCTAGCATGAGATTGGTAAAGTTCAGGGTATACATTATAATATGGGTTGTTGTCATAGGAGAGTCTCTTCTGAGGGAAACAATATAATGCAGACTGGACCCACTTAGGGAAGTCTGTTGTCTCCATTGGCCCAGGTTAAAGATGTGAAGAGAAAACTTCCTAACCTGGTACAACCCTTAGATTATTATCCATTCCTGATTTTTTAGGTAGGCAGAGAGGAAGTTGCAGTAAGTCCAAAGGCAATCAAGACACACTTCAGGGCATTGTGACAACCGGTTAAGGAATCAGGAGCACAAGCAGTGCTCTTCTCTATCCTTCCAGTTACAGGGGATGATGAGGGAAGAAACAGGAAGAGGCCTGATCAATACCTGGCTTTGAGACTGGTGTCACTGGCAGAATTTTGGGTTATTTGATCATCAGTCAGTCTACATAACACCAGGCATGCTAGCGACAGATGGGGTACACTTGTCTCAAAGGAGGAAAAGGATCTTTGTGCAGGAGTTAGCAGGGCTCATTGAAAGAGCTTTAAACTAGATTTGAAGGAAAAGATAAAACCAGGCTAGAGATAAGCCTGGGGAAGGCATGCCAATATTTGAGAGGCAGTGTGCTAGTGAGGTCCTTCAGTCTGGCCACCTCAGTGGAGGTAGGGCATGGAGATCTACATGGCAGCAAAGACACAAAGCTTATCGATGTGTTAGAAACCATGGACATGCCTGAGAACAGTCACATAGGAATTAGGACTTCTCTCCCCAAAAAAGTTGCGGGATCAGTAGCCCAACTGAAGTGCATCGACACCAATGCACACAGCATGGGCAACAATCAGGAGGAGATGGAAACCATTGTGTATTGGGAAAACTATGACAGAGTTCCATCATGGAAACATGGTGGGGTGACTCGCACCACCAGAGTGCTGCAACGGATGGCTGTAAAACCTTCAGGAGGGATAGGCAGGGAGGGAGAGGCAGTGGGTAACCCCATATGTTAGGGAGAGTTTGGGCTGTCTAGAGCTTGATGATGGTGATGAAAGGGTTGAGTGTTTATGGGTAGGAAACAGGGGGAAGGCCAACAAGGCAGACATCATGGTGGGAGTCTGTTATAGATCACCCAACCAGGATGAACTCTCATGACCAACAGTCCTTGGAACTTCAACTTACCAGATGTCTGCTGGAAATACAACACAGCAGAGAGGAAACAGTCTTGGAGGTTCCTGGAGTGCGTGGAAGAGAACTGCCAGACACAGCTGGTGAGACAACTAGGGAAGGTGCCCCGCTGGACATGTTGTTTGCGAACAGAAAAGGACTTGTGGGTGATGTGATTCTTGGAGGCCGTCTTGGGCACAGCAATCACAAAATTACAGAGTTTTTTGATTCTCGGAGAAGAGGGTGGTTAGCAGAACTGCTACTTTGGACTTCAGAAGGGCAGACTTTGGCCTGTTTAGGGGCCTGGTTGATAGAGTAGGTTTCAAGAAACTAAAGATCTTTGAAGTTACATGTGACCATAAACCCAAATTCCAAAACAGAGTAATTTCATTCCAACAACTGGAAAGATGGATTTATGTATATGCCAATTGGAAATACAGATTGTTTGAGGTCAACAAAGGCAGCAGCTTCTATGCTCAGTTCCTTGGGAAACATATATCAGGGTTTATTTTTATATATTCAGTCTCTGAATCTGTGTTCTATTGTCCTGTGTGAACATCTAGGACCACACAAAACTTTATCAAAATCTAGGGTTAATGTTAATATATTCCATATTAAAAATTAAACACATGCAATATAGGACAACTACATCAAACCTGCAAGATTTTTCCAAAAGATTTTGTTTTAAGAAGGCCTGTTGAGCTAGAAGAGAAGAAGGAAGGAGAAAGAATCATCTGCATCCTGAAAAAATAGTCTTTGTTCCATTTCTGTTGACAGGAGACTGTTCCAATACCTTGCTGATTGCTAAACTATTAATAAAGGATAAACAGGGTTTAGCCTTGATACAGTTTTATCAGGTTCAGCTGGATTCATGTCCAGTTCCATGAGGTTCCAATGCCAAAGAGAAATCCACAACACTGGAAGGAAATTAACTTTTCATCAGAAACATTTTTGACAATCATCCCAATCTAGTAAAGCATTCAAACATGTGCTTAAAAATAGGCAGGTAAATATTGCTAGTCAAATCACAAGAACTACACATTGGATGAACCTGAAATCAATAGTACTGTAATTTCAATGAGAGATCTAATGTATTTTAGGTCTTTGTTATTATAGTTCTCTTCTAGATTACAGTTTATGTAGCTAGGCAGAATTTTCAGGTTACATAATTATTTTTTTCTGCTCTGGAAACAAAGAAAAAAACATACTGAGCTGATTCTTATAAATCTAAGGCCCAAAATATTCCTATTCTGCTGGAAGGCTAGGAAAAACAAAGAAAGATACTTGTATTTAAAATTTCATTCCCCTTATTTCTTTCCTTTCCTAAGCATGTGCTTCTAAAGACCTTCACTGCTATTGAAGGCAAAACCCGATCTGTTTTACAGATATTTAAAAGTATGAAATATGATTTCTTAACTGCATTATGATTTTGAAAAAAGAATAAGTCAATTCATTACTTTGTAATACAGCTGATCCATGGATTTTTACCCTTTTACCCTTTTCTTTTCTTTCACAGTATAGATTCTCTAAAAAAGGGTAAATCCCAAACTCTATAGATAGTTAGCTCCGAAGCACAGTTGTACCAACTTAAGAGTTTAATAATATGGTAAACAAAACCATTATTCTCTACTAAAGGCAGCATTCATATTGAGTAAAAAAAAAAAAAAACAAAAAAACAAAAAAACAAAAAACAAACAAAAAAAAAAGCCAAAAAAACAACAAAAAAAAATGGGCTAGGTGCAACATAACAGTAGACACCAGAAACTTACATGTCTATATCCAAGGGTTTAGGACTTAATTCTTTCAGAGTGAGGAAACTGTGACAGAAATTATCCATATATAATTTACTGCTTCTGTAAAGGTAGAGCTTTAAGAGTTCATCATACTCAGGAGCCAGTTTGATATGTCTGTATTATAAGGAAGAATTATGTCAGTGGGGAACAACTCAACTATTTCAGCATGGCATCATGTGCTCAAGATTTTCAGTGGTTACTCTCTTATGGAAATACTTTGATGCCAGGGAGGTTTTCTCATTTCCTTCGTTGGAAAAAGGATTGAACCATCAGTAAAATTAAAGTATTTAAGAGCTACTGACTGCAATTAGAACCAAGGGAGAAACAGCATATTCACTACTTCTTAAGAGATTTTAATCTGAAATTAAATTAATCTACTAATTATTGTCTTCTGCAGCAGTGAATTCCTAAGTGCCATAGCTGCACTCAAGAAACTTTGAAGGCAATAGATGTTTCATATAAGAGGGAATTAGGATTCACATGCCTAAGAGGCCAGATATATTGTTTTGGCTTCTATTTCCATAAAATTTACACCCTTCCACTTGTTTCATACTCTTCCTTTCTCGGATGGAAGTATTCTCTTCTTACAATTTTTGTTCCCCTCCGTAAGAGCAAGACTGAGCTAAAGCACAGAGGGTTCATCAGCAATCCACTAACCCCTCTCTGCTGTAAACCCTAAAATATCAGACTCCATGAATTGATTTTCCTTCACTCTCTGCTGCAGGCGTAACTGTTAATGAAGTTGCCAGGTCTGTTGAGATTCTAAAGATTTATTTGTTATACTGAACATAATGTCAAGACAGAGAGTTATTGGTTGCTTTACTCTGACAGTTTTATTCATGCAGTAGAATACTGGAATTTACAGAAGCTTAGCTCACTCAATACATCATTCCTGAAACTTAGTTAAAAGCTTAATGCAAACTTAGTTTAAAGGAGAACAATTGCCTTTAACATGCAAATATTTTATAAATAAATTACCTTAAAACATCTAAGTGAATTATTCTGTCATATAATCACTCTAAAGAAAGTTGTGGGCTCACTTCTTTGTACTAGCCCTTAATCAATCCAAACTACAGCAGTCAGTAGCAGAAATGTCCCTTTAAATGTCCTACCCTGTTCAGTTTATGTCCCTAACCCCTCTCTTATTTATATTTGAGTTCAGATGCATCAAGGCAAGTGTGAGACTCAAATCTGTATCTGGGACATAAAAATCAGATTTGACACAGAACACCAGGTTCTCACCTCCGGCAATAAATAAAACCTCTCAATATTGTTATTTGTACAATAGCTTGTACTAAGATCCACTTGGCAAGAGAGGGACAAAGCTGTGCAAGGTGCTGTCTCTCCAGATTTAACTGCAGCTCAACACCAACAACTCAGACTGCTTCAGTCATGGCTCCCCAACCCTGACAAGCAGGATTGCACATCCCAGCAACTGCCAGGCTTGGCTGTGAGCTACCACAAAGAGGGATTTATCATCACAATTTTAGCGAAGAAATTAAATATGGACTGCTTATTCAGAGCTCTTAGCCATCAACACACATACATACTTTCAACTCTGTTATCCATAGTCATTCAGAGTCATCTCACAAGTTCCAAGAACTGGAAACTTAGTTACTTCTAATTTATTTTTAGGAAACAAATAGTTGTCTTTAAATTCAGCTTTAAAAAAAAAATAATAATAAAAAATTAGAAAATCAGTATGACTACCTTTCAACTATATGACCTATGGCATAGTCTGGAAAAACAGTTCTTCACTCTGAAATAAGCAGGAGGACAATTACTGAGGAAGATGAGAGACTTTTTGGAAATTGAAAGCTCATCACAGAGAATGTTTCCAAATCAAAAGCAGCACAATTTAAAATTTTGAGAAAACACAAATAAAAGTTCAAAATGAATGTAAAACTCTGTTTCTGTGTTTCTGTGTTTTTACTTCTTGGAAGATCCCGTATAGAAAAAAAGAGTTGTTCACTTCTGCAGAGATCGATTTCTTTATGAAGAAAAGTCAGCAATAGGACTGAGTCTAGAAAGTGAAAAAAGGCCTTAAAGTGTTAAATTGTACTTTGGTGACTCTAAGACTAAAACTAAGCCCAAAAACTAAACCCAACAAATTTGCATTCTGGTAGGAATTAGGTAAGGAAAAACAAATTTGTTTTCTTGAATCTTTTAATAAAAAATAAATATATTTTAAAAAATCTGAATTTGCCAATCAGAAAGGTAACATCCTGAACATCTGAACCATTTGGGATTTATTGGATCTGAAATCCTTGAACTGAAGCAAGGATGCTTGCATCTTCCAGCAAAAACAGGCTTTTTTGGAGTAAATCCATGCTGCTACAAATCAAGTCCAGGTACTACAACCACCTGACCAGAACAGTCTCTGGGTGTTTGGTCTCCTCCTCTCACAAGTAACTCTAGTGATACCTACCAGGTACCAAACAAGATCTGTCTTAAAAACTGTTTAATTTCTTTTTCTCCTCAGCCCCCAAGACAATTAAGTACTCCTACTTAAAAATATTTGCCTGTGATTCTTGAAATAGAAACATTAGAGCAGAACCAACAAAACATTTGAGTTTAATAATACACATTTTCCAGAATATAAATGCACGAAAGTCAACATTTATGACCCCGCAGAGGGAAGATACATGTCATTGCTGTGGGGCAGGAAGGCTTTTATGAGTTTGGGATTGCTGTATTACTCGAGGAAGGAGAATTAAATTCCAATAAAATCCTTTACACCCTTCCACATGGCTGTGTTTTCTGTTTACATTTTCTTTTGTAGAAAATAACATTTTAAAGTGTTTTTAAAAGATCTATTATTTTTTGTCTTTCTCTTGTAAAGCAAAAAGCTCTTAGTTATAACAAGTCAAACACAGAAGGAAAATAATATGATAAGGAATATATTTAGGATGTAGAATGAGAAGACACTGAAAAAAAACATCATGCTGCTCTCTCACTGTTTTCTGTGTAAGTGCTACTTACCCAACCATTCCTTTGCTTAAAATAAGAGAGGACTTGATCCAGGCATAAGATATTGCTTCCACACATCTACCCCCACCTGATCTTACACTAGAACTGGTTCAGTAAGAATGTGGTGTCTTCCAGTTCCCAATAAGTGCGTTTTGCTCATTACTCTTTTGTTGTCATCGTCACTGAAGCTCAGCAATATTCTCTCAATCACAAATTATCAAATCATATTCATGCTTTCACTGTTTTGTGAAAAATGTTTAAAATCCCCGTTCAAATTCTTCACTCACAAAAAAAGTTTAAAACAACCCAAAACAAAAAGTCATTTTCAGACCATATTCCTCACCCCCAGTGTCCCGATTCAGTGTCGGGGGAGGTTCTGATATGACCCCAAGAGAGAGATTAAGACACAAACGAGGTCAAATGCGGTATTCCCAAACGGGTTTTTATTATTAGAAAGGTGAAGAGGGGTAGCGATAGGACAGAATGAAGGAAAAGGCAGAAATAAAGCAAGGATGCGGGATGGGGCTGCAAGAACAGTCACCATCGGCGTCCCATTGGTCCTCAGCCTCCAGTTCTTGGGCGGTGGGTGCACACGGGTCTGGCTTCGATGGTGGATGCACACCCAGCAAAATGTTCTGCTGCCTGTTTAAGGTCATCTATCCGCTGATCAGCATATCTGCTCGCCTTTAGGGTTTTTTTCTCTGGTCCCACAGGTTTTGTGGCATCTGGCTTCAGGGCAGGGAGGTTTGCCCCTTGTCAGTGCATCAGCAGTGCAGGCAGGGGTCTGGGGACACAGCCGGGACACAGAGGGCTCCAGGATGGGGCCAGCCCAGCACACCTCTGCCCCTTGGGGCTGGTCTGAAGAGTCCGGACAATGCAACCGCAAGGCAGTGGGGGGGCGTCCTTCAACACCCCCCGCTTCTCTGGGCAGCATCCCCAGAGCGATTCACAGGCCGCAGCAGCTTCTCCTGGAGGTCTGCACAGACACAGGCAAGCTTTGAGACACTCGTGACATTTCAGTCTCTCATACCCACCGTCCCAAGAAAAAACTTGCCCAAGAAAAGTAAAAACCAACAAACAACAAGTAATTCAGGTCCAGCCAACTTGAGAGCTTTTGGTTTTCCTTTCCCTTTCCCTGTTCTGTTGATGTTACTAAACTGAATATTGCAACTAAACCTGGCCAGAGGCAAATTACAGTGCACAGTTATCACATGATCCTACATGTTATCTCAGAGATGTTAAGTACAAACATATGACACACATCATTCTCTGTAAAAGCTCTTCACTCAGTCTCTTATGTCTGGATTTGTCATGTGACAGGCAAAGCTGAAGATAAGACAACAACAGATTTTATTTTTATTTTTTTTTAAATTTTAGGTGATGACACAAGTTTCTGTAGTGAGCTCTCCCCTCAGCTAAAGTCCATGCAATGACAGAGTTCTATGTGTGTAGAACTGGCTTCCAACCATAACATTACTGCAAGAACTCATGGAGTACCTCATATGGATCTTCTACAAAAGTGACCACTTTCATTAGACAATATAAGATAAACCAGAGGTCAGTAAAATACAGAAGATTTTCACAAGCCAAGGAGAAAACACACATTCTTGTTCAAGGTCATGGACCCAGTCTGAGCTGCTGTTAAATCAAAGCTACCCTTTTGAGATGCTTAAATTATCTGTGCCATGTGGATTGGGAGCAGTGACAGCTGATGAGAAAATTACTTCTGTGCTACCTCGGGGGAATTCCCACACCTATTAGACCTCAGTGGAAATGAGATAAGTTTGCTTTAAGCTCCTTCTGGGCTCTATGCCAGAGTTTGGCAGAGTGTATAAACGAAACAGAGCTCCCAGGCCAGCAGTCACTTAGGCTTGGATCTGCTGTTTGACAAGGAATGCCTAAGTGAGGCAAAGGAGGGGGGGAAAAAAAAAAAAAAAAAAGTGCCTTTCTTTGATTAAATGAATCAGAGAGTACACTGTCTTTCAAAAGAGGTAATTCTAAGAGACAAACATCTCCTTATTTTCAAACAAAAACTGGTGAGTAAGAGGATGGGATGGAGTGTGGCAAGCAAAGCTGAGTCAGTAAAGAACCCAACATTATCAATTTAGCAGCCACAGGTTACAAAATATTCTGTAAGATTATTATAGATCCTGATGTGTAATTTCTCAAATGCACATGACAGATTCATCATAAATAATAAACCAATGCATAAATGTAGCTCATGTCATGGGGAATAATGCCACATTCTTTTCACTTGCAGGTCATCATCTGTCATTTCAATTCCTAGCATTAGGGTCTTCAAAATCCCTCAACTCTGGCAGTCCACTTCTACATAAATAATGCTGCACTCCTGTAGCTAGTTAAGTTTTCCAGGCAATAGCTGAGTGTAACAGAATACGAGAATAATATAGCTCCTGAAGCTGTTCTGTCTCTCCCTACATTGCAGCAGAGATTCCTTTAAGAACCCCTCAAGGGAATCTGGATTCTCATGTCACTGCTAGCTGGCACAAACCACATTGCAGCTTGATAATCCTATAGCTAAATCCCTACTTGTTTTAAACCTCTGTGACTCAACACTGATGTGTGGGAATGCCAAGTATTCATACTGTCTTTTCTCTGAACATTCTGGCTACAGGGTAAAGCTGGTCCAGGTTAAGATTTTCCAGAATTAAGTTCTTAGACAAAGCAGTCTCCTAAAGTCTTATCAGGTTCTCCTGCTGCTGAATTTTTTGTCTTGACAAGAATGGCTTTCCTCCAGGAAAGAGAATTCACAAGGTATTCCTAAAGTCCCTTGAATGATCCTGCCCTTTCTTCATCTTCCCACATGCTGCTGGCTAAGTAGGCTTTCCATGGTGCCTTACCTAATTCTGTTCATAGCCCTTAACTTTCCTTGAACACAGATCTATAGGCTCTGCCATTAACTCCAGTAGGGTCCTAAAAAATGACTGTTGAAAAGTAAAAAAATCCTTTATGAATCTACTTTGCACACTCCTAGCAGGGCTTGGATTATATACTCCACAGGACTGTGATGGTCATAAAATAGCACAAACATTATTTTGCTTACGCTTTATAAGCTATCAGTAAAACTCTCGGCAACAGATCTCAAATTAAATATGTGCTTTTCTTGAGTGGCATCAGCCAGATAGTTCTGCCAAGACATCTCAAGCTGCCCAGCTAAAGCTTACTACATTATTTATTAGACCAATATTAAGTATTACCATCACCATCACCATCTTCAATGTATTTATAGGTTTGTTTTAGTTTCTTTTCATCTAGACAGAGCTAAGATAACTTCTTTCGGAATTTGCTGTTAAGCCTGGGTTTACTAAGGCTCTACAGAAACATTTCTTTTTCAGGTAAGAGCATTAAAGATTTATATGTGTTTTTTTCTTTTTGCCTTAAATTTATCTTTTATTAAAAAGCCACAAGAAGAAAGCAGTAAAAAACCCACCACAAAAGCTGTGCAGGTTCTTGGCTCAAGGAGTCTCAGCTGTTACCTGACTCTGGATTTTAAAATGACAAGCAACAACATACAAGTGAAAATAATGTGTCATTTCTCCTCTCTCCCACCTCTGGGTAAGTCAATTGCTATTAAAATTAATAATAATAATCAAGGTAATTTGTTTTTACTTGACAGCAGGAACTAAAAGGACATCAGCATTGCTGTCATCAGCAATCTTGGATTCCCCCCAGTGATGTTTCTGCCTGATTGAAATATTGCAGAGCTATAGACAGAGAGAGTCAAGCTCAGGCTGCAAGTGGACATTGCTCATACTTTCAGCAAGCTCCAATAGATATTTCATATTTGATCTTAAACTTAGGAAAGGGATAAAGGCTGAGGAAATTAAACCCACTTCCAGACACAGCAGCTGACATTCATCAAATGGTATGTAACACTACATGTTTTTCCTATTGACCATACATGAGCAACATCTTCCTGTTCAACATTTTTGTTTCTATAAAACACAGTGATAATACATTTAACTGATAATCCGCCAGGTCAAAAAAGTTCCTACATCCCTCCAACTCAAGGGAGTTAATTTCCACCTGTGAGACTTCTGTCATCAAATGTCAGGGCTGCAGATAGTATGAAGCAGAAAAGAGGTACTAAATAGTTCAGTTCTGTCATAGTGGTCCAATACTGTGTCTATACTCTGGCATCAATCATCTGCTGAGCCGTGACTCCTTCCTGTTTCCCCTCCTTTGAAGCATTCATTTCAAAGTTCTTAAGTGCAAGGCAGGATCAAGATGCAAATGAGTCAGATTTGATTTGAATCTGTATCTCCTACAGCTCAAGAGGTGCCTAGGCACTGTCCATCTTTTCCATCTTAGGTGAACTACTCTGTTGTTGTTATGTCTTCTACCTTTGACTCCCTCATTGTTGCTCCCTTCCTCTGGCTTTATCAATGTATCACATTACAGGATATGATCATAGAATAATTCAGGCTATACGGACCCTCATCTGGTCTTTCATCCAACCTCCAGCGCCAGCAAGGTCAGATCAGGTTACCCAGAGCTTTATCCGAGTCTGGTCATGAAAAACCTCAAAGAATGGAGATTTGCATAACCTGTTTCAGCAATACATTCACTGTCCTCATTGTGACAAAGTTTCTCATATCCAGTCAGCAACTCATGTAGCTGCAAGCATAATTCCTACTGCACCTTACCATCTAACTTTCTGAAGTAGGTTCCTAGTTCTGCATGACTAGTCATACACAGGCTCCTATAGACACCCTTTAGAAGTTCACGAAAGGTTTACACTCACATTTTCTACTGTTTAATGTTTATTACCTGACATATGAATTAAATATTCTTACCTATAAGATTTGGTTAGCTTTTTCACACAAGCTGAAGTTTCTTTTCATGGTTAAAGAAGGCAAATTTGATTCATGTTCTTGTGATTTAACACTCTGTCACTGGTTCATAAATCTTTGCATAAAGTGTTTAGAAAATATATATTTTCCACTTGAGAGAAAAAAAATACTGAGGTGGCTTTTCACTTACTTCCTTTCAGTATTATTCCCAGAATGTACCTAGGTTTTCAAATAGTACTATGCTGTTTGGAGGATGTGATTTTGAATATGTTTTGAAGTCCACTAAAAACCAAATAAAGTCTCCACACTATTGCAAGGTACACAGCTGAACCAGCCTGTCAGAAAGCCCAATGAAAATTCCCTGTATCCTTCCCTTCAATTCCAGGCCAAGCTGGAAGTGCATTAAGGTACTCTGAACTGTATCAGCTGCCATCTCCTTTGGCATTACCTGTACTAGGATCTTCAGGAAAAAAGATGTAAAGAACAATCTCTTCTGCCCCTGGTCACCTGTGATTACTCCAAGAGAATCCATAGCTGAAACTAGCAAAAGTGGAAGAGTCCACCCACAAGACCTGCAAGAGTGGCTAGGCATAAAAAAATGTGATTTGGTGTCAGGCATTACTTTAGTTGCTTATATATATATATATGACTGATGAAACAGAAAAAAATTAATCTCTGCAGAAAGCCTGCAGAACACATTAAAAATGTTATGTGGCTATCCATTTGCTTTGTTCATATTCCTTTTTGTTTGCATTTCTCAAATACTCTAGTGAAAAAGCTTTCCTAGCACAAATCTTTGCAAAGATTTAATATGGTATGCTCAAATTGCAAATAAGGAATGGTACACTCAAATATGTGGTTCACATTGCTTTTAGTTATAAGTCATTTGAAGAGAGGACAGGGAAGTTGCTACATGCCTTCTTTAAATGAATATTCATAACTGAGCATTTCTGAATGACTGAGAATTACTGAATTTAAAAGATAAATTGGAATGGCTACAAATAATTGAGTAATGTATAAACTGGAGAACAGTGGATTGAAGAGAATTAGACAAATGGATACGCTTCAAAATGGAAAGCACAGCTATATTTTTGAGACAGCTAAAACCCTGCTTCCTTTATTTTGCATGATGTTTAACAACTACCAACGAACAAATTATCTAGGCTGGCCACACTCAGCCCTATATCATTGAAATCTTTCTTTCACTTTCTTGCAAAGGGGCATATGTGTGTCCTGAAGGCTCTGTGTGTGAGAACCTCAGGTTTCCTTCTCCTCCAGGATACTAAACAGGACAAAGGACTTACACTTCCTTGTGGGAAGTGGTCATTTTCTGACCCTCAGTTTGATTGCATACCAGCCAAGAGCTAGAAATAAATCAGAGCCAGGCATACTGTGCTTTAACCCTGCCCATAGTCCCCAATTAATTAACCTAAAGTGAAAGTCCACAGAGCCTCTTGTCAGTCTAACTTGCATGAGAAATTCTTCCCTAGTCCCACAACTTGCAAACAAAGCAAAATACCAATAGTATTTCATAAGCAAAAGTTCAAGAGTGTATGCTGTTTCATGACTATAAAAAAATGATTACTGTTTACCATAAGAGATTTCCCCACAGAGGGTGTGCAGAGACCCATCACTCACAAAGCTTAGGCAAGCAAAAATCTGACGTCTTTATGCTTAAAGCCCGTGCTCAAGTACAGGAAAGAAGGTGACTATCACTGAAAGCATCTCCAAGCCAAATCTACAGCAAAGGAAGCGCAAGAACGGTTCCTGAGTGTCTGTGTGGGACCCATGGTGCTCAGCTGTCTTGTGCAGCTGTCCAGGAGCAGGGTGCACATCTGTAGGTCAGCTACTGGAAAGAGTCCAGGAGAGGGTAGAGTAAAAGGAGAGGGGTCAGAGGGCCCGAAACAGAGTTCTGATCTTAGGCACCCTTGACCTATAGGCTGTGTGGGAAAGGAACAACATCTGGAAGCCAAGATGCTATAGTGAACCTGCAGGGAATTGGGTGTGTGTGCACGTGCACATGTAAACAAAACTTGCTGCTTGATTCTTGCTGGTACATGCAAATTGCTTTCTTCATATATCCACTGAGTGCTATCAATATACAGTCTCAGTACATGAACTGTGGCTCATATCTAACATTTGTGGGGGATTTTTCCCTTGAGCACTAGTGTTGGATTTTTCATGTTGCTCTGTGTGTTCCTAAAGGGCCAAATTTTGAAATACTCTAACCAGGAAACACATCTGCTGTAATCTGTTACAGACAGGCATTTACAGCTGAGAGACTGTTCTGACCTCAGAAGAGTGATTGAGAGATAGAGAAATGAATTGTGACTTTAAATGTAACCTGAATCAAAATCAAGCAAGGGAGAATGTTTCTTTTGGGGGCAAATCTCATTTCACTAGAGACTTGAGGCTTAATAGGGTCTGGAACCTCTGCTTGCCCCACAGAAAGGAATATGTCCAACGGAGCAGAGTTGTGCTTACTGAACATGGGCACCCCGAGTAGGAGCCTAAGAGCCTGCATTGATTTCCTACAAGAAGACACTGCAGTGTTCCTTCGTGTTAAATTTAATTCTGTTTGATACTGTTTATCTGGCTGAGACACATTGACATGGAACATTCTTCAATATAAGAAGATTTAGACTCCTATTTGTGGCCACTGTCAGAGAGGATTCCTGTATCATTTGGCTAAGATCAGGCAGGGACAGAAGGCAGCCTGTGAGAATTGCCTACCATTAATAATGTGGTGTATTTCCAGGTGTTGTCACTGAATGTCACTCTGACTTATTCCCTGAAGAAGCCTCACTATCTAACTGACACAAGCACAGGTGAGATTCATAATAATGTGCTCAGGAGTCTTAAGAAGGCTTTCCCACTCAGCTTCCCAGTCCTGCATCTGCTTCCACAGAGACAGGCCTTCTGATAGACCGCAGAAGTGTCACACAGAATGGGTTGCATCTTTCATAATTTTAACGTAACTTTTTCCTTGCTTGCTGAGCCAGTTCAACTATCCCCACCCACTACTATTTCAGAGAGCTGTTTTATGACTAACTCCTCTTAAAGAGTATGTTGTAATAGAGATCAGATGGTAAGAGACTTGAAACGTAAGAACCACAAACCTTGGCAAGAAGATAATGGAACCCTAAACATTTCTGTGCTTAAATTCAGTACAGAGTACAGGGATGAAAGGCAGAAAGTGCCCATCATTCCCCCCTCTCCCCGCTGTTCTCTTTCCCCAATGCACTTGTGTTTGCTTCTGTTCTATAAAATCACACTTGACAATATTCATCCTAGTGAAGTTTTTCTTCTGGATAGAAAAAGGTGTGATAATTATGAATCCTGTTCCAGCTTGGCAGTTTACATATCTTGAACATCTATTCACACAAACTTTACATCCTTCAATATAATGATGTGCATCCTACTTTTATTTCTGTATCTTGGTAAGTGTTATCAAATACCCAAAATGTCTTCTGTCCACCTTTTAACAGTACTTACAAGCACTCATGTGTCCTGTAAGAAGAGAGTAACGACACTTTTATTACAAGCCAAAATACTTTAAAGAGAAAAAAATAGTTTGCATTTGAACATGATCTCAGAAAGAAATAAACTATATACATCCTATGTTATTTTAATGAGTAAAAGACGTTTGGGCTCTTAGATCTTTCAGAATACAGGAGATTTATCAGGTAGCTGTCAAACAACCCTAATTCTGTAATCAACAGGTGAACAGTGGAACTGTCATGAAGCTTAATTGACTTCTTGGACTAAGACACTCACCTGTAGGGAAGTTAAAGATGAAAGCCCAGAGCAAGGCCTGAATTTCTTTTTATGAGTCTAAAATGAAATGTCTAGTGATATGACAGTAGGCATCGTTCATTTCATAAACAAACTACTAATATCATATCAGTATGTACATGCCAGACCAAATCCCAGCAGAAGTCCTCAGTGGAACTGTGGAATCTAATCAAAATTCCCACAAATGAAGCTCACTCAGCATTTTCTTAATTCACACCAAGTCCTCAGAACACTCTGAAATTTAAATGCTTTATTCACAGGCTGCACTGCCGTTCTCTAATTACCAAGTGTTCATGAAATGTGCTGCTCTGCAATAGGACACGGCCTACAATGGCTCATAATATGAGTAAGAAGCTAACAGACACATTTAATAGCACAAATTAACTTGATGGTAATGAGGAAGCCTCTCTGTCAGTGCTATCACAAATTAAATTATCTGCTACCTCACTAGTGATGAGCAATAAATAAGAAAGCTACACAATTGTTTACAAATAAAACAGCACAAGATCATCTTAAAGATGTCTGTCTTGGAATCTCTTTGGCATAGCAGCATTCATTCCCTTAACTCTGATATCATTTGTTTGTAGGTAAACTGGATCTTCAGCATTATCTTAATTAAGCTTTTAAAATTTAATTTCCTTTTTCAAAGGAGAGTATCTTGGGCACTACACAGCTTGTTTTCATTAACAATGCAGCAGCTTCAACAGAGTACTTTCAAGATGGACAGAAAGCAACAACAAAAAGAGCTCTATCAGCCCATGGCCCTGTGGGGGGAGGGACGGGGCACTGTGCAACACAACTCTCTCTCTGAACAGTCACCCTAAAACACAGCAGATTTCCCAAAGGAAGTCAGTCACTGAGTGATTAAGCTGCAGACTATGTTTTAAGGCCACATAGTTTATTTAAATTAAACTTTGAGTTTGTAGGCAAATGTTAAAGACTGCAAATACCTGTATCAAGCCCTTTTTAGTTTTGTATTGGGGTTTTTTTGACATTTTAACTGGAATTAGACCCTGGCTTTTGACTTTGAAAACAATTCAAGAGACTAGAAGACTATTTTCCCGAAATTAGTCAAAACAGAGCAGTGTTATCAACTATTGTAGATCATTCAAAGAGATTTCAAGACCACTCTTGGCAGTTCAGTAATTAATCATATTAACTGCAGATGTAATACCTTTAGTTGGCACTTGCTAGAAATGGAAATTCAAAAAGATCCAAGAGAAAGAATGAACCAAATAAGTACAATGAATTTTAAATAATTTTATAAAGTGGAATGAATCTTTGGTGTGAACCAGGGCTAGGAAATACAGAAATAGTCTTTTTTTCCCCCCCATACCTTCCATGTGATTCTGGACGTACCACTTCAGTGCAGAAGGTATAGTATCTCATGAGTCATAACTGGGAGATAAAGATGAACTGGTGGAACTGAGCTTAAAATTTCACAGCTCACACAATACAACACTGATGTACTTTGAACAGATAAGGTTTGTGTCTAACACATGCTGTTGTTTTAGTTCATGTTAGTTAACATGCTATGGTAAGCAAGTATGTAAGTGCAAAACAGCTAATCCAGCAATATTCTGTCAAGTAGATAATATAAAAATACTGCTAGTGATCTGCCAATCCTCTGTTAATACAAGTGATGTTAGAAAAGAAATACAAAGTGTTGCAGGTCTGAGCAGTTTCAGTCAACAAGGTAACCCCAACTATGATAACAGATTGAAGAGTAGTAGTACATTCTCCTCAGTTAGGGTTTTCAAGATTTCCTGGGAAAATAATGTTTTAGCAGTCCTAGTCACCTGGAGAGTAAAAATAAATACATATTAATGTATCCAGTCAGAACAAGCATGCTAACCTTTTTTACAAGGTGAAAACTCAATAAATGCAGAAACCAACTCACACATAGATCACAAAGCTATCTAAGATAAAAAGAGAAAGGTAATGACCTTAGTAGACATCAATAACTTCACTCAGTGGTGCTGGACAAAGCTGTTTGGCTGTAATTTAGGGAAGATTAGTGTTCTCTTAGTGTGCTAGAGTTTAAATAATACACTTCTTCTAAATACTTCTCTTTTCCTGTTTAGTGTGAAGATTCCTGCAATAGTCCTGATTTTATGGAGTCATATTTCTTTCTCTGTGAACACCAACATCTTAAATACTGGAGTAGATTTGAGAAAGTTCTTTCCTGTTTCATAAGTACAATGAAACAATTCACAGATTGCTTCTGCTGAAAAGAAAAGCTATTCTGCAATACCTACTTTGTAAAGTAATGAAACTAGACGAACACTGGAAGAATGTCACAAAATATATTTGGATGAATCATGTCTGGCAAAGTTTGAAAGTCTTGAATAAAAATGTTTTACAGATAGATTACTCAAATAGCAACATTTAAATTAAAGTTAAAATATATTCAAATACCCTATATTAAAATGGAAAGAATTATCATTTTCCAATCATGGAATAAATTAAAATATTGCATTCTCTAGTAAAGTTATCTAAATAATTATGAAGATCATACACAAAAAGCAAGACAGAAAGGGAAACTATTAATTTATCCAAAGTATTTGGTATTTGTAAAGTATCCCAAATACCACAAGTAGAAAAAAATAAATTCCAAATATCCAGACAATACTGAAAGTCATTCTAAATCCAGTAACAATTACTTGGCACTTTTGGGGCATATACTATGACATTTATAGCATAACACACAGTAAAACACTCAGTGATGAACCTAGAACAGTAAGTTTATAAGGAAAGCAATCTGTCAATTGATAATTTAATTTACTTTACGACATAGTTTGCTGCAAGTCATCATTCTTTGTTTGTGTTTATTAAAGCAGAAAACAGTTCCAAACTATTTATCCATGCTCTTAATTAAAAGAGATTTCCATATTCTGTGATCCTATTTCAATCACGTCAAACTCCTTTGACTGTTTTGTACAACTACAGAACTGTAATTGATCCTTATTTCTACCGATTTGGTTTCAAACATATTCCTAGATATGATATGGACAACTGAATCAGAAGTACTAAAGATGCTGGTCTTCTCTGAATGATGGAACTAATTAAAGACTTGCCAATGCTGACAGTTAATTGTTAGAATACTTGAATGAATTTTAGGTTTTTCATTATCTTGTAGAAAATGACCTTCATAGACTGTATTATGTTATCTGCAACATTTGACTGGGAAGATGATTATTCTAACCTGGTCATTTAAGAAATAGTTTAATAACCCAGGCAGCACTTGAAATAAAGAACTAGAAGAGACATGGCAATGGGACAAAGGGCTTAAAAGTGAACATGAAAGTACTTCTTCAGAAGTACTCTTTGTAATGAAATGAGTACCTCGAGTAGGAGACGTCAAGGGTATAGCCATCACGTGAACTATTTCGTTTTATTCTAGAAGAGAAAGTTGGAGGAAAAGTACTTAATGAAATAATCATGAGCAAGTATAAATGGAATATCAAAAAGCTACACTAGAAAACAAGGCTGAGATTCAATTCATTCAGAAGCTATTAGCATAAATCTCTTTCTTTCAAATGTGATTAAAAGAAAACTTTTCAGCTGTGGTCTGTAGTGAAGCTGCCCTGTAACACCAATTCTAAGAATTTAAGATACAGATTCTAAAACCGCCCAGTAATTAAGAGGAACTAGGAAGAAATCTTTCAACATTCTACTTAGAAAAAAATTGTCATGGAAGAAAGTCTTACCACCTGATTTCCTAAACCTTTTCCTTTACTGAATTTCAGGTTCAATATTAATGCACATTCTGTTTCAGTTTTTTGGTTTGTTTGTTTTTCCTGCAGTAGATTTAGCCAAGAAAAGAATAACTTCTCTGGTTGAGTGAGTGAACAAATTGTTGAGACTAATTTTTTCCTTTAATTAGAATAAGAAAGCTAGGAGCATAAATGGCCTGTGGCAGAAGATGAAACTGTGTGAGGACAGTGGAAGCAATGCTGTTCAACACCAAATCTTCATGTATCTAAAGTTCAGCCTGATCATGCGGGAAATGTTACTACTGTTCCTTTTGGTACTACTTTAAGCAAACGACTGAGGTCTCCCTGGTGTGTTGACAGGTCCTGGTCAGAGAAGCAGCTGATAATCTGTAAAACTGAATCAAAGGCTCAGAGGGCTGGGAGTAATTCACCCTCCTAGCCATACAGCAAGACGTTATTTGCCATTCCATAGTATTCCAGGATACTGAGGAAGATAGGTACAACTCAGGCTTTCTTGTTAACAGACACACAAAGCACATGGCTATCATGCCTAACATCTTCAATCTGCTGCTTCCCTGTCAATTCTAACCTACAATTATAATTTTTACTTTCTAACGTAACACTCTCATGGGTTGTGTTGTCCAATACAGACTCCATTCCTAGACTCATATGGGCAGTAAATATATCAAGGTTACATCTTGTCCTGCACAGCAAGGCAAGCAAAAGGAATTGTAAATCCATAAATCCATTCATATTCTAGTTCCCTGTATTTAGATTATAGATACAGATTTATTGTCCTCTCATCCAGAGGTATGGTGTCAGTTTGGCAGCTTTTAATTTTAAGCATAATCTAATTTCACTTACATAATTTAACATAGCAAGGTAAACGTATGCTGATTATCGTGTGCCTACTTACAGAAGCAAAGACAGGCCACAGAATACAAATATGATTTCTTCCATAGCTGCCCACCTCCTCCTCTCCCCATCTACACACAAGGAATTTGCAGCCATTATTGTTAATTTCCCTCCAAAATTATCTGATAAGGCAAAATGTCCATGACCTTGGTGACTCACTGTTACTCAAACACAGGCTAGTAAGATGAGTTCATGCCAGTACTATTTATTTCCAAACAGTTATAATATGCCAAAAACCATTAACAGCCACAAGCTTACACAGGCACTGAGTCTGTAACTTCCTTTTAACATTTCTTAGGCAAACCAGCAAAGTAGGAAACCCTGCTGTTACACTGAAGAACAGTTAAGTATAGCCAAGAACAAAGCAATTGTGCTTTCAAGACTGTGCACAGTCCCCTCGTGCGCACTGATTGCTACAGCCTGTCATCTCCTGTTGGCATGAGAGATTCTGCAAGGAAAATCAGCAAGCCAGCTATAATACACAGCTTTTATTCTAATCGATTATGGCATTGTATTTAAACTGGAATGGACACTGACAATGAGAACACATGCACATTTGTTAATGTCCACACATCTCATTTTCAATTTAACGTGCTTCAAAATCTCAGGAAACTACTCATTCATGACGGTTGACTATCAGGTCAGATTTTCTAACTTGAATAGTACTGGTCAAACTAATTTTAAGAGACTTTTTCATGTTTTTTAAAAAAGTTTTAATTCCAAACCATTTTTGAATCACAGACTTGACACTTGTAACAAACTATTGTCATCTAATCTATTACCACAAGGAAGACTTCAATATTTTACAATATTGTCAGATTATTTTATTGCAACATACACAATAGATAGGAAGTTTAGCCTTAAACAGCAGATGACTGCCTTCCCTAAGAGATTCCTTATGGCCTTCAGACTTTTGTTTTCATAACTCAAATACAGGCTGAACTCAAGATTAATCCTTGATTCTTTTCCAGGTAACAAATCAGAAAGCTATACTCCCCTTGAGTTTACAGTAGCCAACTGAAGGATTTCTCACCAAGTCAATTAGCGGTATAAATTCCACCCAGATGAATGTATTTAGGTGCATGGTGAGTTTGTTAACATTATGCCACTCTGTTTTATTTTCAAGCTTCCCACTAATCTGTTGCTAATAGATACAGGTGTCAGAATTACTGCCTACAAAGGCTTTCCCTATAATGAAAATAATTTTTCCTGCTATCATTTATCACTCATGCTTCTAAGGTGCCTCTTATGCTAACATGTGGAAGACATTACAAACATTTTGTACCTCTACAGAGAGAAGTGCCAGTGCTTCTGGTTGTCTGCTTATTCCCATCTGTGTACTTGCAGCCAGCCAGGTCGAGTTGACTCACTTCAGAGCCCTGTTGTGTAGGTAATATCTTGTGACACAGTAGAGGATCCTAAATTTTGCAAAGCTGTAGTTCAGCTGTAGGTCTCATGGCCTCCTCCAGAGGAAATTCTCTTTCTTCCATGCTAACTTGCCAGCACTATGTTTAAATGAAGAAATTACACCCAGTGTGAGAGGCCTTAGTGCAAAGTCCTGCCTGGAGGGACCTGATATCTGAAGGCATTATGCTACAAGGAGACTGATGAAGATACCAGCCTTGAACTGTATGGCTTTGACTGCCAGCAGACAAGTGCACAACTGAAGCACTCCGGGAGCCTCCTCTCTCTGAAGGCAGCGCAGATCTTTCAGAGTCCACTTATGCAAGGCTGCTTTTCTTTGTCACAAAATGAAGTTTCCAAAACTTCCCTATCTAAGGCACTCTCCCAGGATAGCACCTTACTGTTTTCTCTCCTCAAAGAACAATCTAATACTAACTCATTAAGACTGGACACTTAATGTGGCCTTGTGACTCACTATAACCCACTTTAATTAATTCATTATTTTCACATCCTTGATGGTTTTGGTACAAGCAGACAGTATTCTCTGGATACATTCCTTTCCTCAAGTCTTGCCACACATGTCTGTTAGCTATTACTTCTTTGTATTACTAAATTAGTCTAAACAACACCTTGAGGCTAATCTTGATTAGCATGTTAATTAGGAGATTCCTAGCAGGCACTTTGGGTGACAGCTTACTCCCAAACACCAACAATAAAACGTGTTCAGATTGAGACATCAGGTTGAATTATAAAGACGGACACACTGGAAATGCATGTCAAACAAATCAATCTCCTCTCTATTCCCAGTCCCTTTTCCCACCTTCTGCAGTGCAAGCTCTTAAAAAGCAAATTCTTGCACAAAACCAGCCAGGCACCGGCTTCTCAAGCAGCCTCCTGTGACTCTGTTGGTCTTTCTCTTCCTTTACTGTACACACAAAACTGATTGCTACGGAGAGCAAGACTAGCCCACCGCTCTGAGCATCATCTTGAGGTGAGACCTGATCCAGCCTGCAGCCCACAGGCTATGGGAATATTTCCAATGATTGCTGCAGGCTTTGAGTAATGCCCAAAAGGTCAGATTATGAAACACAGTCTGCTCTTCTGCTATACGAGACAATATCCTTTCTGTATTTCCCAGCTGTGTAAAGTCTGTGACATCCACCTTTCCCCATACCTCATCGCGCCACACCAGTGTCATACCTGACACTAAAAGATAACAGGAATGAATAGGTACAAAGCACTAACATCCCAGCATTGGTTTAAATGAGCAAGGCGATCAGATATGACCTCTCACACACAAACATTTCTCTTCTGTCCTTTCCCCTTCTTCCTCCAAAACAAATAGAAGGCCAAAAATTAATCCAGGTCCATACCGGTTTAAGTATTCTTTATTTAGTTTTTAAAAAAAATTCACCTTTACTATTTCTCACATTGCTGTCATGAAGCTAAGGTTCCTTCAGCACACATACACTACACAAGCAACAGTGATGAAACACAGCTGCAATAAGAACTAGTCTCCAGCCGAGTGAAGAATGCTAATTTTTTATTGTACATGGGTTAGTGAGGAAGGAAAAATGCCCATCATCGGTCTCGGCTGAATTATTGTTCTTTTCAATAAGATTTTTTTTAATATGGATGAAATCTCAGTGTCCCAGTTCTCTCACATAATTTCCCACTGAGCAGTGCTTTAATTTGGTATTAGTCTCAGTATTTTCAATGGGGTTACACAAAGTACAAGGACTTTTGCAGATAACTACACACTACGATTAGGCAAAGTCTGAGTGATACTATCCCAGGTGTCTACCCTAATCCATGGGGGAAAGTTTCTACCCTGGAAACAATACCGTGTTTGTCAATAGTCTATTACCAAAATATTTAATTAAACTAGGGCTAGAATTTGTTTGCATAACATACTGGACTGTGAGCTGTGGCATCTAAAAGGAGAAACAACATCCATCCTACCATTTCCACTCCAAGGATGGTAATCCCCAATAGGTGGCAACTCTGCAAACAGGCAAAATCTAAGTTTACCCACCAGATCTCCAGGACATGACTCACCACCACTTTGCAAGTGGAGATTAATCTCATTTATCCTAAACCACCTTGTGTATGCACAGCTCCTGCAAAACTCTGGCCTCTCTTTATCTCCATCCCCCTCCACCAGAGACAGCTTGGGTGACCAGCTTTGACTAGACAGATAACATTTAGGAGGGTAATGTTAAGGAAGATCCTACCCTTGATGTGCCCGAATGTAGCTGGTTTTATTAGAGAAGGGATAAAATCAGTGAAAACTGAGGTCTTCTCTCACTGTTCAGAACATTATTTTTCCTGCCTGCCTTTTGATCACTTTTCCTTTCACTAACCTCATTGTGGGTTAGGTCAGCTTCAACACAAAATTAACTGTGTCAACTTTAACTCACCATTGTACAAACAGAAGCACATTCAGGCCTAGAAATCTCTTGCAGTAAAATGCTGCCACAAAAGGGTATTATTTGGTGGTGTCTAGCTCAGTCAATAATTTATTCTAGTGGCAATAATTTATTTGATACAAAGATAGAGGGACATATACAGACGCAGAAGATTTGTGTTCAGACAAGTGAGGTTATTAAATAGCAGGAAAAGAAATGCTAATTTTCAGTCTGAAGGTTTGAGATGGAGATTGAGGGAGCTACTGGTTCCGTCACCAATTCAAGTCCCCTGGTAAATAAAAGCATTGGGCAAAACCATTCCTAAAATTTGGACTCTTCTTGTTTATGTTACTTGTGGTTGGAGAAGGCTGAAAAGGTCACATTCTGAAGGCTTATTCATACAAATAATAATAATAAAAAGAAAATAGAAATAGAAATAGAAAAAAAGAAAATAGAAATAGAAAAATAGAAGTTGTCAATTAAGAGACACAATAAGGCAACAAAGGAGGGAGGGAGGGAGGGAGGGAGGGAGGGAGGGAGGGAGGGAGGGAGGGAGGGAGGGAGGGAAGTGAACAGATATTTCAGACTAGCCAAGACCAAGTAGAGAGGAAAGAAAGAATATGGAGCGGTGAAAAAAAAGCTTCCATAATAGCTGCTTTGCTATTAAAAGCTATTAAGAAAAGTAAGGGTGAAAAGATGGAAAAGTTGGTCCTGAAGTCCACAGCAGAGTTCTCAGCATCACAGGAAGATGTTACCACAAACCAAAAGCAGGTCATTCAAATACATCAGAGGACAAACTGAATTTAAGAATTTGTAGTACTACTGATCATTACGTGTAGGTGTGATATCCCTTAAACAAGGGATGAAATAAGGCATTTATCTGGAAAGACATAAAGTTTATGGAAAGTTTGGGAAAAAAAACACGAAAAAAAATGCAACAGTTCTATTTCTTTCAGATTAAGAGAAAGAGGAAGGAAACTGAATTATAAATAAATCTACATTAGTTATTTTTCTCCTTGAAAGTAATATTTAATTACTTTTTTAAGAGTGAAAAATGTATTCATAATTTATTTATGAAATAAACTACTGCTGGGCAGGTTTATGTAATAAATACCCGTATGTTCTTTATTTTAGAACAATGACAAATATATGCAATATTTGAGATAGAGCTGTTCTGCATATTAAGGTATTTGCATTTACTGTTTGTCTGTACACATTTGTAAGGTAAGAAAAAATAAAACAGTGGAAATACAAAACATCAATATTATTGACTTTTTGGCACTAAGCTATTTACATACTGCTTCTGAGCCCTACCCCATATTAAAAACATAGAGCTTTAATGCAAATGCAGAAAAAAAGTATGTTTTGTAGAGGTAAAAACTGGAAAATGAATGTGGCGTTCCTACATATTCATTGAAAAGTAGCTCCAGGGGATATAGATATACATAGAATATAGGCATTGGACGTGTATACTGGTATAAATTTGAAATAAAATCACATAATTTGAAATCCTAATTAATTTCAGAATGCATCTGGAATAATTGAAGTGTAGCAGTAATATAATCTTCAGCGTCGAAGATTCTTTCAGTTCTTGTTCAAAGTATTTCACAAAAAATCATTTTTCCTCTCCAGATTTTCCTTATTTTTCCTTAGGGGAAAAAAATAAAACAAACAACAACAGAAGAACTTTCTCCTCTACCATCAAAGCCTTAAAGTTTCTTAATGTTTTCTTGATCTCAGATTTCTTTACAAAACGTGGGCAATGGGAAGAGTACTTTATTCAGTTTCCTAATTTCTTGCCTTTCATAAGCTTGATGGGAAACTATGAGAAAAAGGCAGGTGGAATAATGGCTTTCTTGAAGTCAAGGGAAAAGAGTGGAATTTAAAATTCACCCAGACTGTGCATTCATTTATACGTTGCAATTTTTAACAAAGTGGTTTTTTCAAGTTGTGCTTCACATGCTCTTTGTAAGAGCAGCCTATTAGTGTCAGACTCTAATAACATCAAATTAGGTGATGTGAGCATTCAGCCCCTGAAGCCAAGTATCTTTGCATTACAGCAAAAATGCGTGTGTAGAATCAATTGTGCAGTCCTAGTGCATGTTGGCAATAACGGTTTTATCTGTCCTCTTGTACTGTCTTGCTAAGGAGAGAAAGGCGAGAAGATAAAGTCCTTGGTATGTATGACCCAGAATCACAAAGCATTTAAGGGACTACATCCCTGTCAATGAGATGTAGGCTGTCAGTGTATTTGTGAGTGGAAAACAGCATAAGTAAGGAGACTGTCTGGCTATGGGTTTGATTTCCCAGAAAACATACAGCATATATTGGTTTCAGAAGCTACTTGGGTCTAATCCAGAACCCACAGAAACAAGTAGAAAATCTCCTACTGGCTTTGGTAAAGCATATCATTGCCTCCAGCCCGATTTCCTGTTGAGAGTGTAGTGGATTATCTAGTAGTTTAGGATTCCTGAAGATTTCACCTTGTTTCAGGATTTGATTTACAAGCATAGAAACAGGTGGATGAGAACACTGCTGTCACTCACTCAGGGTGGGGATTATTATTCCATACACTTTAAGAATCTTAAAACCAGTCTCCTTTCACCAACGAATAAATACCAATGTTCCACAAATTTTATACTTAAAAGATGTAAGTGAAAGAGTTATGTCAAGACTTTACATATACAATCGTATAGATCCAGAGCATGTTTAGACAGTCTCCTCATTTGCTTTTAATTAGTAGAGGGAAAATCCCTGATTCCTTGACAGCATTAGATTATGCATAAAGGCAGTCACAACATGTATTTATCAAATTATATTTTAATTTACAGCCAGTAACTTGCAGCTATTTGAATATACCCCTAATTAGTACACAATGTCAAATAACTGTCTTTCAGCATGAGTGATGCTGTTATTGCAATGAAATATCTCACTGAAAGTGTTGAGGCTGATTTAGAAAATAGACTTACTTAAAAGTTTAAGAAGATAATTGTTTTAATTGAACAGTGACCAGTGCATAGACAGCCTTGCTGAAATTCTGTTATGAAGAATATTCTTTAATTATCACTGTAACCATTTGTGGTCTTATATAATGAAATACCGGTAATGTCCTTGGCATTGTTCTGCAGATAATTTAAGAATTACCCTTCATGATGGTGCAGACCAACTACAAAAGCCTACTGGAGTTCTCTTCCTTGTTGGCATATGTTCTTTGTTCTGTTCTCTGTAATTACTATGCCTCTAGTATACACTTGAATACACTACAGACAAGAATAGAGAACATAAAATATTTAATACTAAATCTTCAAGGTGAGTACACACACATGGATATACATAAATCCCCTACTTCTTATTAAAAACCTGTACCTACATTGTTATTTTAGACTGAACAACCTATAGAAGAACCTTTCCTTATATCTTAGGAATACTACAGGGACCATAAGCCAAAAAACCCATGAAACAAACAAACATTAAAGTTACTTTCTGATTTCAACCTTACCTAGAGCAGATGGACCACAATATCATACTTCCCATGGGGGGGTCTCTTGCCTGTCATTGAAAGGCAGCACAATATTCTAGAAATCTTCAGATAGCATTTGTCTCTCAGGGTATTTTAAGCTACTAACATTGATTAAGAAGCCCCCAAGTATTTATAATCTATGCCAAGGTTGACACAAAACCAGCTGCCCGTTCAGAGCCAAAAATGGTGGTTTTGAGGCCCTGGTGTTTGCTCTGCCCAGCAGATACTGAACGAACAGCTATTAATTACAGCACATATTTATGCCAGCGTTCTTCCCAGTTGGAATAAAACTCAGTGTATTTCTCTTTGCACAGAACATAACAGTTTTTAATAGACTAGAGGGAAAGGTACTAGAGGAAAGAAAATGTAATTCACTTATCGTCCTCCTTCTCCTGTACTTCTAGTTAAAAAAACATTCTCTGGGAAAAAAAAAAACCTGTGAAGTCCATGTATCCCAACAGGCTCACAATGGATGCCTTCAGCCTTACTAGCAGAGGTACAAAGAAGCTGTTCCATTACAATACCTATAAAAATTACAGGACTTTGAAATGCCTTTTTTTATATTCCACTCTTTAGTTTTGCTTCCAGTCTACCCCTTTCCCCTTTGAGATTTAACATGTATATTTAAACTCAAGCCGGAATAGTGAAAAAATTAGTATCATTTGAAGAACTCAAATACCACGATTTTGTGGCAGAGTTCATTTTTGGGTTTGTGTTTGGGTTTTTTTCCCTGCTTTTTCCAATCACATTTTCCTGTTCATTTGAACAAGCTACCCCTATATGAACACGCATCAAACATCACCAAACACCAAAAATTCGAATGTTTTTTTCCTCTGTATCGTTCTGGCTTTTATATGAATGCATGTTTAATCTGATTTTAGCCATAAAACTCCTTGTATTTCAGTGTTTTCAAACTTCTCTCTCTATAACCAAAGCCATGTTATGCTTGCAGTAGCAGGAAAACAGACTCTTACTCTCAGCCAAAGTTCAAATCCCCTATCTCCAGTTGTCACTCAAGCGGTTGCACTCTAAAACTCATGATTCCTGTCATTCAAGCAATCTGGGGGGCAGAACATGCTCGATGCTGCTCTCTTGACCCTTATAAAGCCAGCAGCAGTGTTTCTCAGCACAACAGATTAACCTGCTACTCATGCTCCTTCCTGCCTCCAGCTGCATCTGACTTCTTGTCTCCACTATAAAATAAGAAAATCTGTAGTCACTGCAAAACCATGTCAGTCAGCTGCTAGATTTTACTCCCTCCTCCCGCAGAAAGCAAGGTGGTATGGGTCTGGGTTCATTTTTACCTGAATTACTGAAGTCAAAAGGGACAAGTTAGATATCCAACTTCATTCCCACTTAGGCATTCATTGCAATAAGCTCAGCTTCCAAGTCAATGACCTTGGCACTCCTGGGCAATGAAATGAAGTTCACTGTCTATGCCAAGAGTGCAGTGAGAATCACTCCCACACTGTGGAGTATGGGTCCATCTGGGTAGTAAATTGGGATGCTCTTCTCAAGTTATCAGCAATATTGTAATGAAAATGTCAATAAATCTATTTTATAAGTTACAGCTACCTTAAGTAGCAGGGAAGTGGTGATAGAGAAAAAAGCTAATTAAGCAAGTATCAGAGACATCTTTTACTGCCTCCCACATTAATGCTTCATTAAGGAACTGGAACTGCTCTTAGATTGGAATGACAAGAACACTCACATGTTCAGGAGAGCATAAATGGTAATACGAAGTGCAGGACAATACAAAACTCAAGTTTTAATGATAATAAGCCTTAAACATAATCTAAAATTTGTATTTTATTTTCAAAATATAAATACGAAGAAGGGAAAACCCATATTTTCTTCATCAAAACAAGCTATAGCCTTATACATCGAGGATTTTTTTTTCGCCAGAGCATCCAGAGGCAGATCAAATGGAGTAAGACACGTGTGAATAACAGTTTGGCTTCCTTATGATTTTCACACAAAGAAGCTGACATGATGACTATACACATGCTTGACATCGTTCCAATGTTTGTCATTTTCTTCTGTAACATATCTTTGAGAAACAGCAGCCAAAGTAGCAGTGTTTTCATAAAAGGTGACTTGGTTATCACGGTACCATGAGAACTTTCCATAAAAAGTAAATTTGAGTAAAGACATGGTTGGGTTGTACCAGCCCAGGAGTCTTACCCCATGAAACTGTTCTCCTTCACATTTGTCAGACTCAAGACACGTGCATGACATTTGTTCACGTTCCACATTTATAATTTTTCATGGCAAGGTGGCTGATTTGAGTATAGAGGGTAACATATCTGGCTAAGATAGACTACATAGATCTCCAGTAGGACAGCTTTAACCTATCATCAAATTCTGTGCTTTCTTACACAGAGAATAAGGAAAATACTTTCAGGCCTGAAACACACTTGATGTGAAGCCACAAGCACATTCAAATCAAAACTGGCTTCTATGGGTTTTGTAGAGACATACAGATAAACCCTAGCCTGCATGGAAATATTTATTGCAAACTCCTGATCAAAACCGAATCCACAGGAATATTTCATTTTTGCTAATTCTTTACTATGAAAAAAAGCATTAACCTATCAACTATTACCTATATACTTTTATTAGATTCTGAAAGTCGGGAAATTCTCATATAAGACACCAAAAGACGACAGAAAAGATCTACATGTTCCGTAGAGAGCAGGTAACAAATGTTATGAAGAGTAAAGCTTTGATGCCCTGGCATTTTTCATATTCATTAAAAATAATTCAGACGTGTGCCTGCTATACCCCACAGCAAGGCAACATAACAGTATGCATGATCTTCTAGTAGCAAGATTAGCATGCAAACCGCAAGACTGACACAACATCTTAGAACAAAAATTAAAATCCAGATCAACCCCTGTTAATATAGGATAGACAAATGTTAAGCTGTCCAGCCATTTTTCCACATGTAGTTCCCATTTCCTTCCTCATAGAAAGGAATGGTTTCCAATGCAGTATCTTTAACAGTGTATTTTTACACATTTGGTAAACATATATGATTGTTAGGATCTCTGCAGCAAAGAAGGGAATTTGAACTGAATTGTATTGAATGACAGGTCTCTACCCATGCACACTTCCTATGTTCAGGGATATTTAATGCAGAAAGGGGGGCTGCCAAATCCAGAACCTCTGTAATCAGTGTTTGGGACCTTCTGCAGTGCAAGGATGAGCTCTATCTGCAGAGGCAGCTGCCATTCCGTCCTGCCTGTGTTCCAGAGGAGGGGATGTCATCAGGACAGGTCTTCTCATTGATACATTCCAGGCCAGAGGGCATGGCCTGAAAACTTTTACTAAATGCAAATGGAAAGCTCAGAAGCTTGGATCATGCTAGCATGGATGCCAATAAAAATGTAAGCAAAACGAGCCCATTTCTTTTCTTCTTGTACATGTTCAGCTTCCACCTTTTATGCTTTTAATGTCTCAACTGACCATCAAGCTAACCATCATTATACAACACTCGCACACTGAGGAGGTTTGCCAGTGTAAAGGTTCTCGGTTCCACCCATTCAGGCTAGTTGCACATTTGGCAGAAAAGCCTGAGCAGATCATGCAGTGCATACTGTGCTGGTGATGAGGCTACAGGCTCCTCAACAAAGCAAATAGAAAGTTCATATATGTGTGTACTTTCCATTATTTAACACAATAGGCAGTATTTCTGTTGTTTTTCATCCAAATTATAGCTGAGTGAAATGAACTGGACTCATTTATGTTCCTGTTTCACTGTGCTACCCTGGACAATGCACAAAAATTGGGCATGCATGTTCACACATGGAGAGGCAGGATTGAAACGTCTTTCAAGCACTAGTAGGGGGTTACTTTTTACACACAGATCGCAGGCATTAATAGGTAGAGAGTCCTACAACTAAGCCTTTCCTAATGATAAAATTGGCATTACTGCATTCCATTTATATGAAGAGAACACAGATGAAATCAGCATGTTCAGGATGGCTTTCCTTTGCCTATAATATTAAGGGCATTTGAGGAATAAGAAACTGTTTTCCGAATTAATAATGTCCACTCCCTATGGCATTACGTGACAGCGAAACAGGTTCTTAAAACTTACTGGCTGTGAAGGATTCACTTAAACCACTCTGGAGCCAAAAATAACAAAGAGCAAATCACTTCCCAGCCAACACGCTATAGTATCATTGCTTGAGGAACTGAAATCAGCAGGAACACCGCAAGGACAGGAAGGGTTAGCAGCCTCATCCCTCCAAGCCCAGCTCTCCTACAGGCAGGGAGACGGATATCACTTTTGTTCTGCTCTCTGTGAAATCAAATTAGTGTTCCCTGGAGCTGAACTTGCTAGAAAAGGGAGAACTACTCACTAAATGACATACAGGGGCTGAATCACTTGCTGATGCCAGGTGGTGCAGAAGCTTGGCCAAAGAAAGCGCTGAATCTCTGCTCTACTATTTCATTTGGACATAAACTAAACAAACTTCCAAAATAACAAAAGCTCTGACCTGACAGCTCAGAGGGAAAAAGATAAAACCATTCCCTCTGCTCACGTCCTCACTGGGCAAACCTCTGGGACTGCTCTTAGATCAAGCAGCTTCCAGTGCCACTTCTGGAGATAACAGCTTTGTGTGATACCACAGGATCGCTATAAAAAAATCTTTCCTTCCTACCCTCAGGGGCCTGGCAGCATGTCTGCTTCTGACTCTCCTCAACAGTATCCTAGTTTGCCCTTCTGCTACAGGGTGCGTGCTGAGTGAATCAGTCGCACACAAGCTGTGCTTATGCACCAGAGTATTTCCTATGGTGGATACATGTTTGGGGAACACATCATCTTGAAGATACAGCCTGAACCAGAGTGCCGGATAAGCCCAGGTGAGGCACACATAAAATCCTGCCTCTGCTGTCTTCAGCCTTAAAAACCAACCAACCAACCAAATGAACAAACACAAAACCCCTCAGCGCTAGAAACAAACAGAACGGATGGTGTCTGCCAGATCTGCTTATATCAGTACTAATGGCCATTCAGGACACTGAGATTTTTGGTGCTCTCTATTCTGTCTGGGTTCTTCTCTTGCCAGCACAGTAAGTTTAATTGGCACACTATTGCATGCCAGGAGCCATACTGCTAATCCACAAGAACAAGGCAAAGACAGCGGAGTGAAGTTTTAACACTACAAGCAGCAGCTACTATGCATTAGATGATTTACAGCCAGTGTTGCCTGAATGAAGTCTCATTTCTCATAGATCTGCGGCACAGTGCTATTGCAGCAGAGCAAGCCATCCTACTGGATATAGTCACATATGATCAGAGCAACGCATGACTTAGTATAGACGTACACAAGGTCTTATATACCAGACAGATCTTTAACACTGGGCAATAACGTTACCCAGTTGTCTCTTATCACTGTTGTGAAATTCATCTGTAAAGACAGAGGCCCCTGTGGTAGTGGGAATCATGCCACACAGATGCTGCTCTATGCTGTTTCAATCCTTTTGTTGGTCTTTAATGTGCCTTTGTTCCTCCACATGCTGCAGAAGAGAAATGAACAGCTGGTGATTGTCTCCAAGTTTATATCTAGCTTTTATTTAAAAATTTCACAGAGTCTCCAATCTTCCCAGCAGACTGAAACACGGAATGAAAAGCCTTACTTAAAATACACATTCCTCCTTTCCTTCTGTACCTGGCATTCTGAGTGCAGGTTGCTGGATTCCCTCTCTCCAACTTTATTCCCCAGCGTCCTTGCTTTCTTGCTAGATGCATTTCGAAAGCATCCAACTGGACCACTAACAGATGGCCTGCTGTGACTTCAGGCACCTGTTGAGCCAGGTGTTGCCATATTGAAGCTATTACAGATAATTTAATCTATGCTACGATGCTTTTTGAGATGCTAATGATCACTCTGATTTAAAGTACAGCAGCATGAAGTTTTTAAAAGCCATATGCTATCACTGTTCTATAGATAAGGCCAGCCATTCAGATTGGCGTAGATAGGCATACCTCAAAGGAAACCAATAGAGCAACATGGTTTACATTAGTATGACCCATAGTCTGCAAGTAGATCTTTTACGGTGCAATTTATTCCTGATGAACAGAATAATTATTAACCTGTGGAAGTTACCTCTTAGCTCCTGAAGTTTCATTCGACTACAAGAGGGAGACCCCAGCTATTAGAAAGCTCCTTATAAAATGTGCTATGAGCAGTTTCTAATGCTGAATACACTAGAAGACATCACAACACATTGCACAGACATCTGATAGACCACTGTCACTAAAAATACACTAAATACACACATCTTTATTTGGTGTGTCTTGTATCATAAAACAAACATTCCAGTGAAGTGAAAGAAATCCTAGCTTTTCCCAATGTGTGGATTGAGACTAGCACTCACATACAATGCCATTAGTAACCTCTAATAAGCGAGTTCCAGCATTTAGCAGATGACCTGGGAGGAAAGGTGATTGAGGTAGAGATCCTGCTGCCTTTTCCTCCAGTCCTGCCCTGTCCATTTCCCTGGAAATTTCCTGGAATCTACCAGCCCCAAGATTCTGCAACATCACAGGGTTGCCGAAGAGATTATCCAATCTGGGTTTAGACCTTAGCAAATACAGCCGGTGCTCCACCATCAAACGTACTGAGAAAGAAACAGGAGATTCTCTATAATTTTCTTTGCCGTTGAGACACAGGCATGTTTGCCTATCAACTGAAGTATACGCCACGAGGTTTGACAGTTGCATGAGATTTACATGCGAAGCTGTCTTAGGAACACAATGATGTGTTGCACTGCGTACTGTGCTGCATGGTTTTCAGCTCCCTGAGCATCATGCCCAGCATTTAGATTCCCGGCACCATTTGGGAAAGAATTTGGAAGCCAATAGAAATGCCTGGGGCCAGCAGCATGGACAGCAGGTGGGTTTAGCTAGCAGCCAGTGCTTCTAACTATACCATATTTGCCCAACAGCATTCAATGGCTCTGTGTCAATGCATCAGACTGGTTCATTACAAAGGCAAAGGGGAGACACTGATCTAGCTGAGAAAACAAGGTATTTCACTTGGTACTTAGTAGCCCCTGTTCTTGATGTTATTAAATATAGAAAATTTTGACTAGTATGTGATGGTGTGGAAGGCCAGAAGCGGAAAAGAAAAATAATCCTCTAAATACATCATGAATATAAGAATTTATTAAATTACTCAAACAAAACATTCAGATTCCAGAAGGTCAATGGGATTCACATCTGCTTGTTTTGCTTCTGCTGTGGGATTTTTGTTCATCACTCCTGTCCCCCTCCCACGTGTGTGGAATATGATGGAGCAGCTTTTCCTGAGCAAGGACCCTTCAGCCAGCTCTGGTTTTGCAGCCACCGGTGTATTACCAGGGTGGCCAGGCTGTCATTACTGCCACAGATCAGGACTGACAGGGGCAGGGTCCACACCACCTCTCCATCACTTCTGCGCTATGGCGACACAAACTGAAAACCTCTGTTCTCTCTCCTGTGCCTCTGTCTCTACCTCTCACTCTGATCCTGCTTGTTTTCAGCTGAACCTTCTTTTTAACTGAAGGTTTAGCCCTGGCACATTCTGCCACTTCCCATGGCAGACAATACCCTGAATCTACAGCATCTAACAACCTCCTGCCACCATGTTCCACTCATCCCCATTATGAGAATCCTGATCAGCCCCTTTAGGCCAGCCTTTGGCCCATTTAACAATACTGAAATCACATCAACCAAGCAGAGTCTGCACTGAAAATTTGGCCCTTTAAAAATATTAATTTGGTTAGAGAAAGGCAATCTTACAGAAAAATATTCCCAATTGTTAATTTTTGCTATAGCTGTGTTATGTTAGCTCATTGAAATTTAATTGCTAAAGGGTTATAAGAGCCTAGAAACAGACCTAGCATCTGTCTTTTTTTAATGTCTCAATTATCACCACAGTAATTTAATGGCACCGTGTTAGAGAATCACCATTGACATGCTAATGAATGGCACCATGTTCACTTACATTAGCTCTATTTTTAAGAGGTTATAGGTTGAAGACAGACATTTTATGCTTCACATATCACAAAGGCAAGCCGTATCACATTTATCTCGTTTTGCTTTTACAGCTGAAATTACGTATCTTAAAAATGTTCACTGAACAGTGAACTGCAAGTGGGTTAAACTGTGGTCAATTACAATTATGTACTTGCTTCTTTAGATCAAGATAAATAACACAAATCCTTTCAACCCATTTATTACTTAATTTGTCTGTCAGCATTTTACTGTTGAAATTCTCTTCAGTTTGTTCTGGGAGTTTTTCCACAAACAAATATGTTCCTTTACTATTAGCTTTTTAATTGAATGGCCTTACTTTATTATAAATGTTTTATACTATTATTCTCATTTTGCTGAACCAAGCTTACCTATATTTTTCTTTCATTTAATCTGAAGAAACTCTGTTATTAGCTAAAAATTCCCAAATCTATTACATCTAGATGATCACAGCGATTTCCAGAATAAGAGATGCAATGAGGTACACTGAGCTATTTATCTGCAAGCTTTTCAACACATAGCATATGAATTTCTACAGACAAGTAATAAGGGATTGACTTTACAAACACAATGGAACAACCTTCGGAGATCAGCTAAGTGCTACTGTTATCATCAGAACTGATATTGCATGGAAAGCTGCACCTTGACAATAATGTGAAACGATTTCTCACTTCAGCAAAATTAGCACAAGACTGGAGAATAATCCTACAATATTTAACGTATATTTAAGAACCTTTTACAATAAATTTTATTCTGTCATCATGCACATTTTCCACAGTTCCACTGCTATAGAGGTGACGCTGCAAACAATTAATTTAGGTGTAGGAATTGTCTACGATGTTTCAGAAGGTCTCTCAGCTCTCCTGGCTTTCCATCAGTCCCTCTCATGTTGCCAGATACTCAGAAGAGTATGGTTGAAGTTATATAATGAAAAATTAAGTTTTCTAAGTGTATTGTTGGCAACACAATTATTATAGAGAGTGTTTCGTTACAACACATCTCACAGAATAACGTCTCCCCCGTTTAACCTACATAGAGGGAGGATGTAATTGCATCTCGGAGTCCTGAGCCTCCAGCCAGTGGTCGTTGCACCCCCTGGTGTCCGCATCTCCCATAGCAACAGCTAAAAATCCAAACCAGCATCTCGGCAGCTTTCTCTGATCTCCCCGCTTCTGGGTTAAAAAAATTAAAAAATAAATAATAATAATAAAAAAAAAAAATCCTCAAAGCCTCTAAATCCATGCACAGTTTCCAGGTTCTCTCCCATGTGATGTTTACTTCGTTCGTGTTGGGTTTGTTACCTCTACCCCGGGGGAGAAAAAAGACAATCCAAACCTGGGCTTTCCCGCAGGGGCAAGTCTAAGGGGTCGGGGCCAGCCAGCCAAATGCTGCTCTGAATTTCTGTCTCCCATCATCTCTCACAGAGAAATATGACAGTATGTGGCTCTAATCTTCTCCTGCCTGAGCTGTTTCTCTGGCCTAGCGCCAGGCTGTCCCTTTGTGGCTGGGCTGCAGTCCTTTAGGAGAGCTGCCACTAATTAGCTCTGTATTCACGGGGAGGGATGCGATGAAGGGGAAGGGGAAGGGGAAAAGTGGTCATTCCATTAACTCTTTCTTATCTGCAACCACAGGAGCTTATAAATTGCTTCACAGATACAATTATCAATTATCAAGGAGGCTAAATTCCATCAGGCATTTTGTGACATCTATTTCAGTGGAAATCCTACAGATGCATAGTTTATCCTCCCATTTGCAGAAGAGCCTATACTCTGCCTGAACTTTGTCATTCTGACAAACTAATTGAAGAAGAACTTCACAGGGGAATTGTGGCCACCTCCTCTCCTCTCCTCTCCTCTCCTCTCCTCTCCTCTCCTCTCCTCTCCTCTCCTCTCCTCTCCTCTCCTCTCCTCTCCTCTCCTCTCCTCTCCTCTCCTCTCCTCTCCTCTCCTCTCCTCTCCTCTCCTCTCCTCTCCTCTCCTCTCCCGCTTTTTTTTTTTTTTTTTTAGTCAAAGGACATAATTTGCAGAATAAGCTACAACAGAAAAATTAAGGGAAGGCTGCCTAGATGAGCTTAGTGCATGGTCTAGTGAATGAGCTTGTAATACACTCACTGGCTATAACCGTGGTTTATATTTGCTGATGTTACTCTTTATTAACCCATTGCAACTGTGAGGAGCTTGATACCAATCATTAGAGGGATTGCAGCCATTCTCACACAATTTAAACCTGAAAGGGTACTACACGGTCCTTAAAAGAAAAACTAATTATCGCAGGAGTCCAATCTATCTGTAGATATCTGTAACAGGAGACTTTGAGAGGACAGCACAGAGAACAGTAATGAATTAGACCACCGACCCATGTAATGTTGATCTAAAAAATGATGGATGATACAGCTGATTGCAACTTCTTTAAGTCTTCCCACTCATGTTTTGCAGGGTTAGATTTACATCGGTATCCATGAATATTCATTATATTAATCTTCACAGTGAGCTGGTTAAAGGTCCTCATACTGATTAATTGATGTTAACATTGAGTTCCAACTAGGTAAAGAACTTTTCACCTCTAGGTGACTGATTGGGATTTTATGTAGGTCAAGAGGAGCTGAAAATCAACAAGAACATTTCTAGTTTGGATCAATAATCTCATGAGCTAGAAGTAAATCACTGCTGGATAGCTGAACAATGCCTGGTTAAATGAAGTTCAGGGCCTCCTCTTGTTCCAGAGACATGTGGTATAGACATGGCTAGTTAGGATATTTCTAAGCAAAATTTTGGCCAGAATACAGGTAATATTTTTTCCAGTAATTTTTTTTTTTAAAGTATCTATAATTTTGGGGAAGCAATGTAACAAATGGGAAATATAAGCAGAATTATCCCAGAAACTGATTTTCTTTCATAGAAGGTAGCTGATACCTTTCTACAGGATTTCTATGATGCATAGATTACTTCAGCTAAGCACTAGAACCGAGTTTTTCACAGAATTCAAGTTCACTTAAGGGAGGGAGGGAGGAAGGGAGGAAGGGAGGGAGGGAGGAAGGGAGGGAGGGAGGGAGGAAGGAAGGAAGGAAGGAAGGAAGGAAGGAAGGAAGGAAGGAAGGAAGGAAGGAAGGAAGGAAGGAAGGAAGGAAGGAAGGAAGGAAGGAAGGAAGGAAGGAAGGAAGGATAAAAACTAGACACTCCCAGAGCATTCTCAAAAGCAACCTTGATACAACAGTGCACCAGAGGTGCACCACAGGTGCACAGTAAGTTACAAACCCAAGAACTGAGGCATGTAGAAGTTTCTTGAGCCACACCACATATAACAATGTCAAGAAAATATTTTCAATCTGAAATGAATTTTTAAAATATATGATTCTATAAAAGAAACACAAGTGTGCTTTATTAAATTACATATAATTTAAAAATTTTCTAACCATACATTTCTAGGATAGATTTTATATTTCATCTTCTATGTCAAGAAAGTTAATTCTCATGTACAACCCCACACAGCTATAAATCTCCTTTTAGTTTTTGTAGCAAGCCATTAATGTTTCTAGATCAGAAAACCTTGATGAATTATATATTCAAAGCGGTTGCTTGTGGTTTTGTGTCTTATAACCAGGCACCACCAAAACACTCTCCAGAATATTTGTCATGATTTTGAGAAAGGAGAAGGACTCAGAAGACTTGGAAATAAATAAACAAGCAAAACCAGCAGCAAAGTATCTATATTTATTGGTGGCAAAAAGAAATGTCGTTTTTAGCTCTCTAAAGATGTTACATATTTAAAAGAAAGAAAGAAATAAATTATTTTAACTTTACATTAAGGCACAGTAGGGTCATCTTTGGAATACCATGTGTTTTCTACTGTTTTAGATTTGAATATTTCTCTTCAGTGGAATTGTACCAGTGTACCCCAAAGACCTTGTGCCTCTGCCTTCCACACTTTTCAAAGATGACAAGTGCTTATCACTCCTTTCAATTTAGGGGTGAGTACATATAGGATTAAAGAGAGACTTAAAGTCTTGCACTTCCATATGCAAAACACACACATTCTATTTTCAACTTCAAATCTAGCAAAGCCTGTCATATAGTTTCATGGCCAGAGCTCATTATCATTATCACTATCATTTGCATAATCAGCTCAACCAAAAGAAGGTCTTCTCCACGAGCATGTTCATCTCCAGCATAAGTAGTTAGAAGTCCCAGGTTATCTCAATCCATCTGAGTGCTGCAGTCCTGAACATCAATGATCAGAAGCCCGAATTCAACTTGACAATCACCCCTTTCCTATTTCCTTCTTTTGGGAGGATATGTAATGTTGTAGTAACATGCATTAGTAGGATTCATTCTGCAGCTTCTCGTCTATTCAAGAAGGATTTATTCAAATTGTGCATTATGACTCTATATGAATCCAAACTGCACATGTCTATGTTCTATAGTTAAATGAAAGTCCAAATCAAACTCAAGAATTTTTTCTTCCAAAGGGAAAAAAGTACCACAGTGTGGCAATGACAACCACAGCAACCGTGTCCCAGCAGCAGACCTGGAGGCAGGGAGGACTGCTTATGCTGGACTGAATGCTTAGGACTGTGTTCATTTTTCCTTTGCAACAGAATGTGCTAGCAGTTCCCTCAGCTCCACAACCTGCTGCTGAGCAAAATCCTCTCCAGTTCTTGCAGTTAAAGAATAGCCTCCTGCAAAACAGTTCTAGGTATCGAACTTCACCATTGCAGAACTCCTTGCCGTTGACTCCCAGTTTGCAGCTCTGGCTCTCAGGATGTTAATTCTACAACTCCCCTCGCTGGAGAAGATTAATGCATATTTACTTTTATAGTATCTCTGAGAGTCATCTAGTGCCAAAGGGTGAATTTTCCTCACTGCGCAAGTTTTTTAATTAAAGCAAGCCGTGTAACATTCAAGCATTTAAAACCAAACTAAACCCAAAGCATTAAACCAGAGCAATTGCCACCACTAGCAGGTTGGCGGGGGACTGTAGCCCATGGTGCCCACAAACCACAGTGCCCTGTGAGCCAGTACCAAGCTGAGCTCTCCAAGTACAAACAGCCTCATGAATCCTGGGGAGCATTTCCAGGGACTGCTCTGATTGAAGCCAAATGCAGATAACTGGAGGTTCAGAGATGGAAGCCTGCTGGACCAGACAATACAGGAGAGCTTTCTACACCCACGAATATCCAAGCAGAGGCAACAAAATTTTAGACCTTCAAACACAAAAGGTTTCAAAAAGCCACAAGGATTTGTGTCTTTTTTCTGCACAACAAGGGCTTCTATTGATTTCACTGATAGATTTTTATAAAGAATTAAGATACCTGCTTGTATAAGCAGGTATCACAAAACAAACACATACTTCTTATTGCTGCTTTCTTGCCTTGTTGAAATGAATTTTGTTACTTAAAAGGGAATTTAGACCATGTAAAAAGCAGAATACAAATCGAGGTAATGAAGAGCGCTACAAAGAAGAAATAATTATGTATGATATATACTCTCATATTTTGAACAGAAGTTCTGGGAACTTGAAAAAATGTGATTAAATCCACCTAATTTAGTCCAATAATTTAGGCAGAAACAGATTTAATTCTAACAATAGGTATGTAATTTTCTGCTCTTGTTTTGTATGGGGTTGAATATATTTAAAGATTAGCGGGTTGCAAATTTAAACACAAATTAAAATGTATCTGTTATAACGCCACCACAAAAAGAATTGTGGGTAGTTTACACAGTGTGCTTTTGGGCAGAGATTTGAACTCTTATGAAGACAGCTCTCAGACTGCCTTGAAGAATACTATAATCAATCTGTACTGTTTGTCCAGTGGGCTTTGGAAGAGAAAGTAAAGCCTGAAGGATGCCAATATTTATATCTGAGAAATTCAATTTTGTTTGACAGTGACACTAATCACAAAGAAAGAACAAAACAAAACACACCAGTATATGTCAGTGGTTAATTTTTCTTTTCCCCTCTGTTGCAACTGGTCTATTAAATTTAATGAAGTTCTCCCTAAGCTTTTCAAAACAGTGAGCTTTGAAGAAGGAAAGAGAGGAAACAGCAATGCATAAGGAAGGATTTTCCTAAATGAGCTAGTGGGAAATATGTAAAAAAAAAATTCCAGCACAGACAAGTTCATGCACAGTAACAGTTGTATAGAAAAGCCTACATTGTTCTAATCAGATGGTGTTCCTCCTGCAGTCCATCTGGTAGAAAACTATATTTAGGTCCCTTGGGATAATTCTACCACAGGTTCTTTTCTGTGAGACAGTTTATTAATTTTTTCTTAATGTGTTTATTCAATGAGTCACGTGGTAGCCCCTGCTGGTAGATTTGTGAATGTCACTGTGTCCTTGTCAGTAAAGGCCTCTACATTATAGCCATACTAAGAAGTCAATCATCCTGCTTCACCACGTCATCAGTTATTCCACGTAAGACTGGAATTATCGGCATTTTGCTCCTATATTTGACACTTTCACGTTCCACATGAAAACTCTGTAACGGTCAGACTCCTGCAGTGTGACCACAATAATTCACTCTTCCTGTGAAAAGGGGAATTTTCCTTGAGAAAAAAATCTCCACAATAATTTCTTACAGATAAATAAGCAGTGTCTTTTTCTTTTCTATCCTTTCATTTAATGGCGATCTGCGTTCATGAACTATTTGACCCACAAGTATTCTGTGTTTAATAAGGACGACTTGAGAAAAACATACACCTTTTCTAACAGACAAAATTTAAGAGCAAAACATAACAGGAATAGAGAATTCAGTGATCCAAATCCCCCAAATAAGCAAGTGTGGCTCAGACCTTCCAATGTTCATATTTGCTGAAAATGTAAAAGCAATCAGTGGAGTTAAACAGGGTTGAACTCACCTCAGTGACGTCTCCTAGATCAGTTAAGTCTATGGGGCATTGTTTTGTGACAGCAGGTTTAGTTTACACCAATCCCACGGGTAACTACTAATATAAAGAATATTGCCCTATAAGTTCTGTTTCGTTACATCTATCTTTTCACCCACATACAGTAATACAGTGAAGCCATGTATGACACCGGTTGTCATTAGCACATTTAATTCATGCTGGCAGATCATGTCAGAACCGTCTGCAGAATAAGTGGCACACTCAGTTCACACAAATGAGGTACCATCTCTCTATCAAGGCTGGGTGCAAATGCAGGTGCTTGTGTTTACTTTATTTCTTGAAAACTTTACTAAAATACCTATATTTCTGTGACTGAATCCAGTGAATAGAAGTGTTGAACATAAAGTGATTATAAGAACCCAGCTGAACCTGCCTGATGCAAATTAATTGGAATACCAGCAGATTCAAGATAGAAATACTGACCTAAATCTATGCAACTGGTCATTATCTACAGATCAAAATGAAACTGCTTTATATTTCACCAGAGTGTGGTGGAAAGAGGCAAAATTGCTGTGGGTTATTATGCTTAACTCATTCTGCAGCATGAACTAGCAAATTCAATTCCCAGTATTCAAAATATACTTGTTTGGCTTACGTAAATTGCCCTGGAAGGCTAGTATCCTGGATAGATGTATTTTAGGAGAAAACAGCTGATATTATGTTGTGTGAAGACAGGCTTATTCTGTGAAAAACATTTTGAATATTCTTAAAATACAAGCATTGCTTTCTCCTTAAAAATTATATACAGTGACTTTGAGAAGTTTTATGAAGCAGTGCAAGTTCTAATGATTTCTGCTGTAATTTGTAATTACAAATTTTTTCATTTCTAAACTACAGTAAAAATAGCAGAAGTGTAAAATTTGTCTTGTCTTTATAATGGAGTATTTCGCTAGAAGTTAGAATCTTGACAGAAGCACATTTAAAGGTTGTAATATGGATATATTGTAATATGTAGTATGGATATATATGGTTGTAATATGGATAGCAAGACAGAAGAGAGAGGTTATTCTTAAAGTTTTCCCTGACCCAGGTACACTTTGCAAATAATAAAAGCTATTATGATTTAATCTTGGACCAGCTGATACTTTTACAGAAACACAGACACATTTTTGGGCACGTGAATTATTGCCAGGTCAGAAATAGAAAGAGCTATCCAAACTTATGAAGGGTTTATATGTCAAAAAATGGCCAGCCTTTTTCAGCCACATTACATGCTAATTTTTACCTTTATTTGCACCCCATTTATAGACTTAGATCATCATAAAGAGCTTTTCTGTTATAATAATTAATTTTTATATAGATCTGGCATCTCAGACATCTTACGGATAAGCAGCAGACTACTTGAAGTATTTACATGGGGCCTCAGGATTATCTCCCTCTTTTTTTATTATTATTTTTATTTTGGAAGGGGGCCGACAGAGGAAATAAGCATTTCCAATACATTGCATTTAGAAAAAGATCATTCCAAAGGTAAAGCGAGCATTGCTGGTCCAGTACTGTCTTCCTCAGTTTGTCAAGAGACAAACAATGCAGATGAATGGATGCAGACAATCACACGTTAGTTTTGCCAGTGCTCAATCTGGTGGATCACAACCCAGCTTCAGTCTGGAAACCATGCAGCCACATCAGTGTGGCTCTCTGCCCGCTGAATTCAGCACGGCTTATTAATTCAGGCACAGCACCATACTGTGTAGCACCGTACCATGCACGGCGGTTGGTGGGCTCCCAAATCAGTGTTAACAAGCAACATAAATACATGGCTCTCTATAACCACCTCTGTGGTCACACCTGGAACATAACAGTGTAACTGAGAATAGCAGCACTAGGTCACAACACAGTTTAATTTATCTCAGTACCTTGCCTCCAACAGTGCCTAACTGAGATTGCAAGGAAAGAGGACAAGAATGGGGCAAGAATATATAACATTTCCTTTGTAAACTCTCACACCTGCAAGGACACGAACTCTTCTCTAACGCCTACTAATCCACCCACTAGTGACATTTCAAATGACTGATTTATTATTGCCTGGGTGGGATGCAACAGTAGATACAAACTGGTGTCAGTACGAAACACTGAATGTTCTTAAGCAGTTGTAAATATATTAAGGTACTAAATGTACTAAAGGCAAGTATCATTTTTTTTTCTGACAAAAAGACAAAGCTTGAAATGATTACACCGAAAACACACTTCCTGGCTGTATATTGGCTGCAGAGTTTTTCATGCAGGACTTCATCTGTGGGGAGGAAAAAGTATTCATACTATGTTCTGGCATCCTGGTCTTCATTCAGACAGTATGCACTCCTTATAAACAGCAGCACATGTCTAAGAAATTCAAAGCATTTAGTCACTCAACTCTGAGAAAGGCTTTCTCTCTTAGCTTCATCTCTAATTAAACTAAATAATTCCACATTATAGACAGAAAAAATCTTTAAGCTGTGACCTATACATAGTGAAAAAAAAAATCAATGTTAAGTTGATACTAAGTTGAAGTAAAAAATTTAAAAAAGAAATTACATTTTTATATGTTTGCCATCAGAACAAAAACCCCAAATCCTGGAAATGAAGAAAAAAAGAGTCTGTAGCTCAAGTCATGTGTTTGCCATATTTGCAATATACAACATACTTAACTGTTTTTCTAAGCCCTTCAAAATGAAAAGTTGGCATGTGCAAACTAATTTACATGGGGCACATGATCTCTTGCTTAAGTTCACCATGTATACTGGAGACATCTTTGAACTGAATCCAAGTTTGCCCCATTACCCAGTTCAGTGCTCTTTCCACAAAGTTACACTGTCCACTGCCCATTACATTTTTAACAGAGAATATTGCATCAGTTCCTGGATATTCGTCAATGTGCTTGTCCACTAAAAAGCGTGTTTCACAAAGGCTAGGTATCATGCACAGCTCAGAGTAGCTACTTTTGACTTCCACTTTACTGCAACTGGGATACACTGGCTCAGCTCCACACAAACCTATTGCAATGCTGCTTAAACTGAATAAGGATTGCTTTGTGAATAACAGCAAGGTCAGTCTCATATCTCTCCAATTAGTGATAATTTCTGCATACTAATTGCGTGAATGTCAGTAAAGAATCATTAAGCCTCCTCTGGTAGAGAGTTGGTAGAAGTAATTCAGATGAAAACTGAATCTGTGCCTTTTTAAAATCAGTTAAAATTTCACAGAGTCACAGAATTGTCTAGGTTGGAAAAGGCCTTGAACATCATCCAGTCCAACCATCAACCCAACATTAACAGTTCCCAACTCCACCAGATCCCTCAGTGCTGGGTCAGCCCGACTCTTCAACCCCTCCAGGGATCCCGGGGACTCCCCCCCTGCCCTGGGCAGCCCATTCCAACGCCCAACAGCCCCTTCTGCACAGAAATCCTTCCTCAGAGCCAGCCTGACCCTGCCCTGGGCAGCTTGAGGCCATTCCCTCGGGGCCTGGCGCTGGCTCCTTGGCTCCAGAGACTCATCCCCCCTCTCTGCACCCTCCTGGCAGGGAGTTGCAGAGGGCCAGGAGGTCTCCCCTCAGGCTCCTCTTCTCCAGACTAAACCCCCCCAGTTCCCTCAGCCGCTCCCCAGCAGACCTGTGCTCCAGACCCTGCCTTACCTGAGGCATTGTTTGCCCTGCATGTTCTACGACTAAGTTCAGAATCTCTGTGTATGTCTAAATTTAGTAAGTAACAGTTAAGAGTTTATTCAGCTTCTATGTCATTGCTCATACTGGTTATCTTTCACCTTAATCTGATTTGTGTGCAATGGAACAGAAACAAGGATCACAACCAGATGTATACATCAGCAGACACTGTAAGCATCGAACACTTTGAGGTGTCTCTTTCCATAGCATGGAGCTGATACACCCTGATGAATGCATCTGCCTTGTCCTGTCTTCATGCAAACCCACCAGGTGCCCCGTATGGAAAGGGAAGAGCAGCCAAGAAAGTGGTGATTTCACTCATCTGTGAAGGTCCATGGTCTGGCAGAAATAGAGCCAAGGTCCCTGCCCATTCATTCCCCAGTTCTTGCACTATTACCCTATGCCTCTGTGCTCAAGAAAACAAACTCAGATGAATTCCTTGCCCCATCACATGTATGCACAGTAACAGAAGTTCTCTATGAGAGGTAACAGCTGTTCTTTCTCGCTTGCTCCGCAATAATGTTTTTCAGATAGCCCCAATAAACAATGTTCTTTACTGTTTTTCATGCCGAAGCTCTCACTCCACAAACATTAGTTGTATTGATGGGAACTGACATAACCATTCAAGTCAAACTACAACGGCAAATCTTTCAGTGCTTCTGTGTTCAGCAATTGGTAAGCATAAATCTAGAGCTTTTGGTGCAAATCTCTTTTAGCCATCTGTTCTGTAAGGGCAGACTCAAATTTATGGAGACATTGAAAGTGCATATTGTGAAAACAAGAAAGTATAAGCATGACCTCACCATTTCACAAATGTTCACAAATCTTTCTCGCTTTTGAATCTTGTACTTCATACTTTTTTTGGGCTAAGATAAAAACTGTTGACTACATATCTGCTTCTCTGTGGTTGCTTTCTTGATCTGGTTGTCTATCAAACTTCAAAACTGAAAATAAATTGCATGTGCTTATCTTGTTGACATTTAGACTACATCAGAGAAAACTTTATGTGATAGCAAGTTTACCAATCCTACAAGACACTGTATCTGTCTGCAGGCTTAGCAGAAATAGCCTGAAGTAACAAAGACAACCAGCAGTCACAGCAGCACTGGACAATTACTCCACAGTGAATACTTCATTCAATGCACCTTTTTCAGTTAATATTTTCTGCTTCTATTTTTACCTAGGAAACATTTTCCCTCCAAATATCTGGCAGTTGTCCTTTTGTATAATATGTGAGTATCAACTTCCTTGGCTGCCTGGCAGCATTTCTTCCAGCATACATTTGTGAAGGTTTGGACCCAAAATGGGGTCACACGCATTCCTTTTTACAAGCAACCTCTTTTTACTCAACTATACCTGCTATGCACATTTGTTTGAAAAAATTCTTGGCTAAAGGTTTATTCCAGATTTCACATACTTCTGATCCTGTGTGCAATGCATCTTCTATGCACTACCTATCTTTTCTGCTTTTGATCATAAAAGCTCAAAGTTAAAGAATAAATAGAAAGAAAAAAAATTCTGCGCACTTCTTTTAATATTCAGGAAAAAAAAGCTTTGACTCTTCATACACAAAATATCATGGAGAACCAGGTGGTAAAATGATCCTGTTTAGCTGCATTAATCCCAGTGAAGTCAAAGAAGGTAGTTTCTACACTAGGAACAAATAAAGTTTTTGCACTCTTTCCTCACCTCTTTTGCACCCACTGTACAGCCATGTAAGCTGTGAGAGTATTCAAAGCATCATATAAACTACATTCTTCCCCAAGACTTTGGTGAAGAGAGGTCAGGGTCTGAGGCAGGTACTTGTGGTACTTTCTGCATGTCAGATAGAGGAGCAGTTCCCTTCTTTTGCACCACAGGGAGAGTCCTGGCTCTGGCTTTTATTTTGGTACCTTCAGAAGCTACATGTGATCTCTTGGTGTCACAGTGCCACTTAAGTACCGAGATTTTAAAGCTATTTCATTTTCTAAAAGAAAAGACATGAAGATATCTACTCTGCTCAGATTCTGCTCATTGAGAAAACAATGTCTCTTTCAACATGGATCTTTCAACAAAGTAGAAAAAACCCAAACAAAAATTCTCAATGTAATTAATTAGAAAACAGAAATATAGCTTTGTCAAATAATCTACATTTTCTTGCTTCCAGGAATCCTGTTAAATGGACTTGTTTTATTGATGTGATTTGTGGTGATGGAACAGATTTCAGCAATGTGAAACGGCTGTTATGTGGGAAGTATAATCTCATCTCTAGAAAAGAACAGGCTCCCTATCTTCAAAGCTATCTATTCAACAACTTTTCATGGCTTGGCCTTCATTCTGTAATAATACTAGCAGCCGTGTTTTCGTCTTCCTAACATAATAATTAAAAAATCCCTTATTCTTTTATAAAATGTCATGAACTTTTAATTTTAATTACCAAAATCACCCTGGAGCACCAAATGACAGTTACAATTCAATTAAACCAATGCATGCATCAAAATGGCAGACCTGTGTTTCTTTCTTCACTGAAAAATCACATGGGGTGTGTGCGTGTGGCGGAGAAAGAGAGAGTGCATACGTATATACAAACACACACATGAAGGCAGATACACATGCACAGCATATTGAAGTTTGAAGGGATGGCTCCATTTTACCTAGAAAGAGATCAATATTCTAAAAATCACTTTTCATATATTTATGCACAGCCATACATCACAAATAGAAATAAATCATTTATTAATTGTGAAATACATGTAAGTTTTGAGGTTACAAGACTGGCAAGCATATATCCTACATCCAAAGCAGTTTTGTCTAAGATTTCCTGAGATGTAGCTATATGAAAATTACCTTTTGTATTCTGCCCCTCAGCACGATAGCTTAGATTTCAGCAGAGGACAACTGGAGGACATCAAAGTAGAAATTATTCTATTATGCCAGCTGCTAAAAAACAAATGGAAACACTGAATTACAGTATACAGTACTAAAAAGGACATTTTAGTAGCACGGACATGTCTAATAAAATTTTGTGAATGTCAAATCTTTAGCCACAAGGACACCAAAGACATAAAGGAATTAAACAGATGTTTTACATGCTGAGCAGTGAAACACAGCAGTGCTATATTCTTATCTGCTCCTCAAATTAAATACTTTTCCTAGCTGCTCCTTTTATTCTGCCAGCTCCCATTTTCAAATTGTTGTAAACATATGAGTTAACTTGCACATATATGACTTATTAGGCTAGCTAATGGAACTTGGTATCCCAATAGCCCTTTTGGCAATGTGTGATTGGCAGAAGATGAAGAGCACTGGGGTCAACTCCCACTGAAGTTAGCGAGAATAGTTATGTACATACCTGTGAAAGTCTGGGGTAAATGACTTCCAAACTTCTCATAAGTTCCTCCACAAACAGTTGTGGTCTTACTCTGGAATGCCTCATCTGAGGCAAATGTTTCATTGGGTTTTGCAGTGTTGACTCCCTTGCTTTGAGTAGACAGGCTGGATTTATTTGTTCAGGCAGAAGTTTAACAGCTTCCTTCTCTTGCCTCCACCCACACTACTGCAACATGATCTAGCAATGTTTTTCAGTTGTGTTGCATTTTCTTTCACAGATTTCCAACAGTTCTCCACTGCTTTTAACCTCAGCATAAAAAGCCCAAGGTACTTCTGTGTCAGAATCTCGGCAGCATAAATGGGTGTACAAGATGCAAGACGTGAAGACAGTACAGAGACTCTCCTTTACAAGCTACTGCTAAAGCACCCGTGACTATAAAGCCTCACTCCACAGAACTGCAACGTTCATGTGAACTAGTGTAATTATTGTCTCTCATCATGTGGAGTCTAGAATGGATCAGGGAGGCTGAGGAGGAGTCAGAGAGCTGGATCCAAGTGCAGTCTGCAGTGAACCCACTGCCCACGGCCGCACAGCCCCAAACTCCCCCACCGGCACACACAGAAAGGAGGGGGGCAATAATGCAGAAGGATGGAAGCTTGCAACAGCAAGGCCCTGCAGGAGGAAGGGACTTCCCCTGAAGCCTGAGGTGCCCTTGCAGAACCGCTTCACCACTTTGCAGACTGAAGAGGAAAGACCCATCACATCAGGAGAGACGCTGGAGCTGAGCAAGGCGGCCCGCTCTGCTCCCCGTGTACCAACCAGCGCAACCAGGAAAAGGTGATGGGTGATAGTGGTGGGCGGCTCTTCTGAGAGGGACAGAGGCACCCACCTGACACACGCTCTAGAGAGGTGTGCTGCTTAAACGGGCTCGTATCAGGGATGTCACCGAGAGGCTGCCAAGCCTTGTACTCCATTGACTGTTATCTGATGCTATGGTTTCACATGGGCACCAGTGATACAGGCAGCGGGAGTCTGAGGAGTATCAAGATTACAGAGACCTGGAAACAGTGGTAAGGGACCCTGGACCACAGGTAGTTTTTTCATCAATCCTGCTGGTTAAAGGGAAGGAGTTTGAAAATGCCAGTCAAATCTGGAAAATCAACAATTGGATATGGGACTTGTGTGACAGCCAAGGGTTTGGCTGCTGAGACCATGGGACTCTGAAAAACCTAGCCTACTGGGGCATGATGGGGTCCATCTGTCAGAGAAGGGGAAGAGCATCTTCAGCCACAGACTTGCCAAGCTGGTGAACAGGGCTTTATACTAAAGTTCCTGGGGGAGGGGAAACCTCAATCCATCCCACTGCTACCAGCTTGATGCCAGTGCCAACAAGAGATGCCCAAGACCTGGAGAGGTGTCACAGCAGAAGAGCACCTGAAGAGCAGCACAAAGGAATTCCAGCCAGAAAGTCAGCTTCACTTAAATGCCTCTATGCAAACGAATGTAGCAGGGGGAATAAACAAGAGGAGCTAGAGATGTGCGCATGCCTGCAGGGCTACAATCTTATTTGCGTCATGGAGATGTGGTGAGACAGCTTCTATGACTGGAGGGTTGGAATGGAACCATACAGGCTCTTTAGGAATGTTACGAAGGGGAGATGAGGAGAGGGGAGGTCACCCTATATCGATGACCATCTGGAGTGCAGGGGGCTATGCCTGGGTATGGATGAGAGCCAACTGAGAGCTGATGGGTCAGGGTTAAGGGGAGGGCAGGGACAGGTGATGTTATAGTGGGGGTCTGCTACAGGCCACCCAACCAGGAAGACCAAGTGCATATGGCCCTCTAGACAAATAAGAGCAGCCTCACATTCACAAGCCCTGGTTCTCATGGGGGACTTCAACCACCCTGATATTTGTTAGAGAGACAACACAGCAGGGCATAAGCAATCCAGGAGGTTCCTAGTGTGTGTTGATGATAACGTCCTTCTCCAAGTGACAGAGGAGACAACAAGGAGGTGCTACGCTGGACCTTGTTCTCACCAAGAAGGAGGGGCTGGTGGGGAATGTTAAACTCGAGGGCAGCCTTGGCTGCTGTGACCATGAAATGGTGGAGTTCAAGATCCTTAGGACGGTGAAGGGGCTGCACAGCAAGCTCACTACCCTGGACTTCAGGAGAGCAAACTTCGGCCTCTTCAGGGATCTGACTGGCAGAGTAGCATAATGATAAAGCCCTGGAGGAAAGAAGGGCCCAGGAAAGGTGGTTGGTATTCAAGGATCACCTCCTCCAAGCACAGGAGCGATGCGTCCCAACAAAGAGGAAGTCGGGCACAAACCCCAGGAGGGCTGCATGGATGAACAAGGAGCTCCTGTGCAAACTCAGACACACAAAGGAAGCCTACAGAGGGTGGAAGCAAGGACAGGCAGCCTGGGAGGAATACAGAGAAACTGTTTGAGCAGCCAGGGATCAGGTTAGGAAGACCAAAGCCCTGATAGAATTAGAACTGGCCAGGGATGTCAAGGGGAACAAGAAAAGCTTCTATGGGTACATTGGTGATAGAAGGAAGGCTAGGGAAAATATGGGCCCTCTCTGGAAGGAGACATGGAGAAGGCTGAGGTACTCAATGACTTTTTTGCTTCAATCTTCACCAGCCACTCTACCCAAGATACAGAAGGCAAAGGCAGAGACTGGGAGAATGAAGAACCACCCACTGTAGGAGAAGATCAAGTTCAAGACCATCTCAGGAACTTGAAAGTGCACAAGTTCATGAGACCTGATGAGATGCATCTGTGGGTCCTGAGGAACTGCTGGCTGAAGTGGCTCAGCCACTATCCATCATATTTGAGAAGTCATGGCAGTCTGGTGAAGCTCCCACTGACTGGAAAAGGGGTAACATAAACACTTTTTAAAATGGAAAAAAGGAAGACTCAGGGAACTACAGGCCACCTCTGTGCCCAGCAAGATCATGGAGCAGATCCTCCTGGAAACTCTGCTAGCATACATGGAAAACAAGGTGATTTTTGACAACCAATGTGGTTCACTAAGGGCAAATCATGCCTGATGAATTTAGTGGCCTTCTACAATGGGATTACAGCATTGTATAAGGGAAGAGCAACTGATGTCATCTACCTCAACTTGTGCAAAGCTTTTGACACTGTCCCACACAACATCCTTGTCTCTAAACTGGAGAGACATGCACCTGACAGATGGACCACTCGGTGGATAAGGAATTGGCTGGACGGTCACACTGAAGGAATTGTAGTCAATGGATTGATGTCCAAGTGGAGAGCAGTGACAAGCAGCATCCTCAGGGGTGAGTGTTGGGACTGGCGCTGTTTAACATCTTTGTCAGTGACATGACAGTGGTTTTGAGTGCAGCCTCAGCAAGTTCACTGACAACACCAACCTGTGTGGTGCAGTCAACACACTAGAGGGAAGGGATGTGCCATCCAGAGGGACATGGACAAGCTGGAGAGGTGGGATGTGCAAACCTCAATGAGTTCAACAAGGCCAAGTGCAAGGTCCTGCACATGGGTCTGGCCAATCCCAAGCACAAATCCAGGCTGGGTGAGGAGTGGATTGAGAGCAGCCCCAAGGAGAATAACTTGAAAGTAGCCGTGAATGGAACACTGACTATGAGCCAGCAATGTGCGCTCACAACCCCGAATGCCAACTGTGTGCTGGGCTGCATCCAGAGCAGTGTGGGCAGCAGGTACAGGGAGGGGATTCTTCCCCTCTGCTCTGGTCTCATGAGACCCCCCTGCAGTGCTGTGTCCAGCTCTGGGGTTCCCAATATAAGGACATGGACCTGCTCAAGCAGGTCCAGAGGAGGCCACGAAGATGCTCGGGGGGCTGGAGCACCCCCCTGTGAGGACAGGCTGAGAGAGTTGGGGGGTTCAGCTGGAGAAGAGAAGGCTCCGGGGAGAGCTTAGAGTGGCCTCACAGGACTGAAAGGGGCTACAGGAAAGGGGGGAGGGACTGTTCATCAGGGGGTGTAGGGATAGGATGAAGGGTAATGGTTTTAAACTGAAAGAGGGGAGATTTAGATCAGAAGATAAGGAAGAAATTCTTCCCTGTGAGGGTGGTGAGGCCCTGGCACAGGTTTCCCAGAGCAGCTGTGGCTGCCCCCTCCCTGGCAGGGCCCAAGGCCAGGTTGGACGGGGCTTTGGGCAACCTGGGCTGGTGGAGGGTGTCCCTGCCCGTGGCAGGGGGGTAGAACTGGATGATCTTTAAGGTCCCTTTCAACCCAAACCATTCTAGGATTCTATACTAACTTAGCACACAGTTGCACCAGTGTCTCTCTGAATCCTTCTATATTAACAATATAAAAAAAAACATCCTTTTGATTAATTTCATGGTATCTGATGCAAAGATTGAAAGGGAATATTAAGCAAGACTTCAAAATTCCTGTGTTTTAATGAATCACAAATTGAGATAAAGCAGCCTTCTTTCAGATTTCTGCAGAAGTTTGACTATTGGGACATCCTGTCCAATTAGTCAGAAATGTGTAAGTGAAGCCTAACAGAATTAAACCTTATTGAAGGGGAAATATACGTGGTAAAATATCTCTAATTGACAATTAGGTGATTACACTGGCTGACAGGAAACAGAACTCTTGAAAATAATTCTGACACACACTCCAAAGTGATAAAATAGTTATAAATACAAAACACCATGGAGTATAGACATGTCAAAATGCTTTTTATTTAACAGCACGGCTAACCACAAAGAATGTCTGCACAGTACACTTCAGGCACATATCAGCAAACACTATCCATGTTTCAAAAAGCCCATAGTTCCATTAACCCAACTCTGGGAGTGTACATGCTACATCTCAGCAGGAATGGAATGGCCTGAAGTTAAGGACCTGCATGTAAAAGTCCAAACATGTATCAGGGGAATTATTATTTAGGCAAAGAAACATCTGACTTGTTACACATCCATTTTACTCCTGGATTCTCAAAAGGAGCTTCCTGATCTGATTTAGTTTTCATAAACATCTGAGGGACCCTTAATCTTTTAATCAAATGAGACTTCTGTGATCATGATATTCTGAAGCTCCACCACATAGCAAAGCAATTCCTAGTGCCTTGGTTTCACTGCACATAGATTACAGGCTTGTAGGATTCATGTGTCTTTTCTAATGAAGTCAGCAATGCAGTCCAGTTATAAATCTCTAGTCTTTGCTAAGCTTTTGTTGAGACAACAGTTACTAAAGACTCATCCTCTGAGATTAAGATACTCTTAGCATGCTTTTACCCATGTCACAAAACAAATCATGCATGAGAGGGACAGCTGGATGCTTGCTACCCATGAATGGTCAGCTAACTCTTATGGCTTCTAGAAGGGATAGATACAGAGTAAGAGCAGAGCTTTGTTGTATAATTTCCAGCATACATGTTGTGAAAATCAACTGGTAGAAACGCCAGGGGGCTAGCACGGATGGGTCATCTTAGCATCTTGCAATCATTAAGACTGGGATTATGTACATAGCAATCTGACATCTTTGCTAGGAAAATTCCTTTACTAATTGTTGCAGGCCAGATCTAGTAACGGATTCAAGTCACCTGAGCTAGTCACAGCTTTACATCTGTTGTAGGTGCTTAGACTAAGGTGCAGTAAATTCTGATAGGCACTGAGGTATCTTATGCGAAGAGTTAAGCTCCTCAAACAACATCCAAAATCCAAAAGTTGGAAGCTGCTGAAATCTAGCAAATAAAGAAAGGCTCTTGACAGAAGTGACTGCAGAGAAGGTAAGACATAGGATAAGAAAGCCTTAACTCAGAGCTACAAGAAATCATACCTTCTCCTTGGAAACTCTGCCTGTCCTGCCCTATGGGCAGGACCATACATTTTTCTTTGAAAATATGAAGCAAACCTAACTAAATATAGTTCTGTCCTGAGAAGCCATGGTTTTAAAGCCTTCTGGCAGAAAAGGAAAACAAATTCAAATCTCCCATTTCCTGAACAAATCCTCTAGTCACTACACTGGTATATGGAAGGAGGGTAGCAGTTCTTCCTTAGGGTGCAAATTAAAGGATGAGCAGTTGGAGATGAAGTCTGTAATTCTTTACTAGGATGCACTCTGAGAACCTCCACCAGGAAACCTCGATGGGGCTTTAAGCAGGGCACTGGCTGAGTTTCTCATCAGTCATCCACAAGAAATGTGAAGCAGTTCTCTGCATGACTGTAGACATATTAAGAATTTAATGGGAAGTTGTTTTAGGTATATGCAGAGTCATTATGCCATAGTGTACAGGATTACGTCCTTGAAATTAAAGACATTGATTCTGCCAGAGTCTCTTTGTGGATCTGGCTTAGCTTCTGAGTCTTTCATGGAACAGGAAACATGTTACCATACTTTTGGCTTGGTCAAAGCACTGAAGTGGAACTTACATTTTAACTAACATTTTTATTCACAAAACTATGATAAGATGTGATAAAACTGAATTTAAAAGTATATAATTAATACTATTGGGTTAAATGTAACAATGAAAACAATTGGCATATTATTTACCATATTATTTACCATGACTGATTATAAAGTTAATTATTTTCCACAATCCGTATCAGTGTTTCTGTTGCTCGTAAGTCATTGTCAGGCAGACTAATATGACATCTTTGCTGTTTTGTTTCACTCATAGTAATTAACCTCTTAACATCTGTAGCGGTTTCCTCTTGTGTGTTAATACACATCTAAAATGTCCAAAAGGCATTATTTCCCCAAAGTACTATGTGACTTCAACTTGATCACTGGACAACTCTTTAATATCCAGCTTTACATTTTACTTAGCATTTCTGATTGCTACTGCAAGAGAGCAAAAGTAGTAAGCAACCCTACCTGGGAGAATTACAAAAAGCAACACTGCATACCTGTGAGAGACAACTTGTAAAAACAGGTCCTGAAAGAAAAATGGGCCTGCAAGAAACAAGGACTGAGAAAAACAGCCTGAGAAAGAAATAAAGAGTAGCAGGGGGGCCCTCTGAGCTAAGGAATGTCTCAAACACTCTGAAGTAATGAAACTATTGTCACAGGGTGGCTAGTGTGGAGGTCAAAGCTGATCAGGCTGCCCCAGTGGGTATGTGGGTCGACCGAGGGGATGGACCCAAGGACAGTGGGTATAAATTGAGGGGAGGAAAGAGGGCGGGGGGACTGGAGAGTGCAGTGAAGTGCAGACGGACGGCTGCCTCCTGCAACCCTTGCTGGTGGGATCAACGCAGGAACCCACACCAGTGATCTTTATTCCCTCCTTCTCCCTCCTTTCCTCTTCCCCTTTTCCTTCACTACCGTTAAGCAATGCAAAGCAAACTGTATTGCTTGCCACAACTCATTATATACTTGGCCAGTTATCATATATCCCATTATTACATTGTGGGAAGTTAATAAATGTTTGGACTTTAAGTCTTGTCTCACCGTTGTCCGCTCTGTTGGGGATTTATGAATCTGAGTCACTTGTCTCCCTCATCTGAGAGGGATGTGACAGTAGCCCACTTATGGATATTTGCAAAGGTGTTAAAAAAAATAAAGCTTTGAAAATCACCCAGGGAAAATCTGGCCCAGCAAACCCTCTGAAAACCTTGACCTTTGATGTTCTTCAGGAATTGCTATAAAGTTATTTCAGTTCTATCTTACATTCTATACTGTAAAAAGGGGATAGTCTATTCATCAGATTAAATATTTCTCAAAAAAGAGTTTAATCCAAAACCCACGTCAAGGCTAAAGGAAGATTTTTTAATTATTTCACTAGTCTTTGGATCAAGTTCACTTACTTTCAGGAGGATTTTAAAATTGAAGTGGATTATTTCTATTTGCCCAGGGCTTAGATTACATGAAGATGAAGCATGGCATGATAACTGATTACTAGAGCAGTCTAGGAGTGAAATATGAAGTGTTAGCTGGATTAGTTGATGAGTTCTTTATTGCTTCTTTATTATGTGAAGGAAAAAGATTTCTCCGTAAAATTATATCCAGTTAGATTTTACAAATGATAATAGTGACAAAACTTTTCAGTGATCTAGGATGCCTTAAGCATTTCCTGATTAGTCTGGGAATATTTATGTTAAATAAAATAATCTAGTAATAAAAGAAATCAGCCTTCATTCCCCTCAGACTCTCTACTTCCTACTAGCTTTGCTCCTGTGAAGCTCTACCAATCCTCAGAGTCAGACAAGTAAGGGTCTGCTGATTCTTCTAAAAGCTCAAGCACTTTCCGGTTCCAAAGTTCGAGACCAGGACTCATGGAGTTACTATTATAGATTAGATTTTGCTTTACAAAGCAAAACAGTTTTTAAACATTGGAACTGCCATTTAGTATTCTTCTCAGAGGTTTCACTGAACAGAATCTTTCAATGTATCACAGCATCATACCCTCTCCTCAGGATGATGCAATTTGAGGTCTTTCCTAGACCAGTCAATCCTGGTGCACAATGACACAAGAGGTGAAGAAATCCACCAGAAAACAGGATCTAAATCACTCTGCATTCCTGTCTAAGAATCAGTGTAGATGAATAATTATAAGGACACACACAATAAGTAATGGGCATATAAAGCCAACATTCACAAGTGTCATTGCCTTGCTGATGCTCTCCCAAAGTATAAGCCGTAACCCTGTAAGGAAACTCACATACAAACACACAACTTTAGACTTTAATCAAGTGTCAGTCCCACTGGCACTGAGGGCAAAGTTTGCGTAAATTAGCACAGACCAGTAATGGACATGATATGCATTACTAAATGTAAGCAATTGAACAAGTGGCAGGTTATATTAAACAGAATTTTATGCACAAAACAAACTCTCAGAAGGTACCTAAATTGAAGAAATTGGCAGTATAGAAAGAGTGAATTTTGACTGAAGATCTACAAGGGCTTGAATATCAGGAGCTGCACAACTTTCCCTTCCATTCTGCACAAATTTGTCAATGGATTAACTTCCAGGGGAGTGAGCATGGCAAACAGTCATCAGAGACTACACAGTGCTACAGATATTAAGTAACTTATAAATTCAAAGCCACAGGGGACTACTATGGTTATTATCTGGCTTCCTAATTTAACAGACCATTTAATTTCCCCTAGCCACACCTGCACGGAAGAAAATGCAGTATAAAGTTGAAGCTGGAGACCTTATAATCTAAGACCAAAGACTCTCATATTGAGATTTTTAAACCAAGAAATGTGAAGGTTCCACAATTTTCAGCATGCTTTCATTTTTCATGCAGGAACAGATAAACTTTAAATTTGAGAGGAATATCTGTAAACCTACCCCTGGAGCAACAATTAAGAACAACCTTATGTTCCATTACATCGTAAAGGACAGATATCAGAATTTAATTCCACAGCAAAATATGATGCATGGTTATAGCAAGAATTATTGGAAGCAGTTTTAGATGAATCTAGATGTTTTAGGATTAATGAACTTATTTTGCATTATTTGTAATTGCTTTGAAAACGTGTCCCAAGGTTATTTTCTCTCCTCATTCTTGTTTCTCCTCCTCAAAGAGAATTTTAGGTGTTTTTAAGGCAAAAATAGGAGCTCCTGACAGATCTGTCATCCTCTTATGCCCTCACAGGAACACATCAATATATCCTTCAATATGTCACTAACCATAAATCTGAGTAGTTGAAGATCAAGATGCCATGACAGAATGCATTGAACAGGGCAGTTCTGGGGTATGGGTGTGTGCACACACGTATACACAAATATATATGGGTATAGGTATATACATATATAGAGCTAAGGGGCCAAGATAGTTCTAGACACAAAACATTCCCTGAGAAGGGATAAATTTGAGTATGACTTTTCATTTGACCTTTCAAAAGACATGATTAAACTCTATCTCCTAGCAGTGTAATTGATTTTCCCCAAAGGACCATTTATCAGAGAATAAACTGGGTTTGGACCTTGAAGTGTATATTGTGTGGCTTTTACATATCAATTGGTATTTTAAAAGAAGCCCTTCATTCCACAAGCACTTTGAGAATACTGGGAAAAAAATAAAAATAAAAAACTCAGGCAGAGTCCCTGGCCTTTTGTCAATACATCATTCCAGCAAAGGTTGTCAGTCGAAAGATTAACTTTTGAGAAGAGCTAGATTCAACTAACAAGCAGAATTAGATACAAGTTGTCTTGGCAAAGAAGGGGCCCAAGATGATCTTGTTTAAATCAGTGCACAAGGAGATGACAGTTCATGTAAAGTCTGGGCTTTGGCAACAAAAGTACAAATCCTCTTCCCCCTCTGTCAGAGCAGGTGGAAGATACTTCACAATCCTACAAAGCTCAATCACACATGGAAACCTTTTCTTTCCCTCCAACACGCAGTACCATGACATAAAGGCATACACAGCCATATTCCAGTTAAAAGTCCTTAATACCACATAGATCAAATATTTGATTTTAACTGGTGTCTGGGGATTACCATGCACACCATCCTGGCCATGGAGACACTTACACTGGAGCTAAGAATAGGTGTAACTCCCCAAAACTGCCGTGAGATTCCTTGTGTTTATTAGAATTGTAGACATCTTGTTTAGGGACAGGCAAGATGTTCATAGACTCCAACCTTGACCCAGACTTCCTTAACTCTGAATGTTTTAATTCATTTATTTTAACACTGTTTTTAAACAGAGTACTTAGAGGGAATCACATAATTTTCACAAGCAGTCCAATGCTAGAATGTACAGAATCAGGCACAGGAGTCACTAGAGCTACAAACAAGGCTTAGTACTCTAGACACATTAAGAATCACTTCATTGTTGCAAATACAAAGGAATTTAAGTTAACTGGAAAGTAATTACCTGAGCAGTGCAGCAGAGGTAAAGTGATATCTAGACTTAACATTAATGTTAATTGAATTATACATCTGCTGTGGGAAAAAAATTACTCCCTTAAACTCAAATTACGTTCTCCCAAATATGGTTATACATAACACATTTGTGTATTCTCAGACAATCATAAAGCAAATATTATTTCATCAGAAGACAGTTACCAGGAGGGTTTACTGTAATGAAATACAAGAACAAACAGATAAACAAAAGACAAGGGGGATAAATGTTAATCCTCTGTAGTGACCTTTTCTTGATTCCAAGACTAACAAGAGGACTTGGGAAGTGAGCCAACACATTTGAGCACATCCTTAGCCCTGAGCTTATGAGTTGTCTCACTGTTATCATGCTTAAGACTTTTGACAGAGCCAGGCATTATACAAGCTGTAGATTATCCTTTGGAGATAAGTGATATCAACGTGTCAGTTTGATAAGCCATTCATTTAAGAAGCTTTCAGGGCAATAATAAATACACTTTTGGCATCTGATCCTCTTTTTTTGGAGGGGGCTACTTAAGTCCATTGACTTTTGGGGAATACAAGAACCAGAGCTTCACATCATGCTGGGACTCCAAAGCAGCACTGATGGCTGCCTGCAAGGAACTACTCACACGTTTTTTTCAATCCTCTCAGATTCAGTGTCACACATACAGTAGAACAAAATCAGAGCATAGAGGGAAAGATACAGACGGATTTGCAGAGATGTGTAACAACAGTTTAGGAAACATTACATGGTTAAATACAACTTAAGTTTTCTCCAGGAGATCTTACAGCAATGTCAGCTTTGGTACTCTCATTAACAGAAGGAAAAGCCACGTTAACGGAGTACAAGTGACCTGCTGATGGCTACCCTGCAGACTTGAGGCAAAGCCTGGAGCAGGGCCTGTGTAAGACCGTAAAACTACAGTGAATCTCTGACAAATGCACTGAAGGGGGAAGGTTATACACAGAGGAGAATATCTGAAAAGACTCTGCTTATGGAACAGCATTAGTTTGAGGCAGATTAGTTCTAAAACCACATAGCAACTGAGATGAAAAACACACTTTAAAACTTGCCTTGCTTTCCAAATGAATGATGGGTATAATTTACTGTTTAAATGCACATGGGAAGGGATTATTTTGTTTGGTACACTGGCCTGCTACTGTATGCATTTAACTTGTAGGAGCCCTTAGGCACTGTTCAGAGATCTAACAGTCACCAACTGGCAATAGGGACAACTACACTTGAGCTGATTCTCAAGCACAAATGCTTGTGCCAATTAAGCTAATTGAGGTTAACTTCTTCTAACTCAATATGCAAAATGCTCTATTTTACCTGGCTTCAGCCAGGGCATGTTATGACAACAGCTAGTCCAGTAACTGCCCAGTATCCTAGGAAAGTTGGCACTAAAATCAAGATAAATTAATTGGGTGGAAGATAGGATGACAAAATTATTTGATCCCTAGAGATATACAAATAAATTTGAAAGAATGTTAAAAAGTAATGATTTGAAAGGAATGTGTTTAAGGAGCCCCTTGTTCCAATAAATTCAAACTTTAACTCTGTTCCTCCATCTGGCACAGTAATTTACAGGGTGATTTGAGAATTAATGTGCAGATCTTAGAGTGTTTAGAAAAGTCAACATTTCAACATAAGGGTTTTTCAACTAACTATAGCAGAACTGGATCTCTACTATAATTAAATGTCCCCGATCAAAGAAAAACATAACACCATCTTCAAAGTCAGAATGATAAGAGTCTATTAGTAATGTGCACCATACCTTTCTAGTCTGGATGAGAAGAGCAGTTTTGCCTAGGTACTCTGCGGCCTCTTACATAAAACAATCTGACATCAACAATTTTTCCAAAGACATGCTCTTCAAACCATGACTTCACAGACGTCATTTCACTGTTCTCACTATGCACACCCATCAAAACAGAATATAATTGCCAGGAAAATGAAAAATTACGATAGAAGTATGACAAAGGCACTGGCAAGATAAAACACTGAATCTCATATTTGCAGTGAAGTAAGGAATCCAGAAGAAATACAAGATAATCCGTAAGAATTCTATACTGAGACCAGATTATGAATGAATTGAGGTTGTTCGTTCTAAGAAGTGTGCTAAATTCAGTGAGTACAAGTGTGCAAGATTGTACTACTTCTTAAAGAAAAAAACTTAGCCAAATTGCACATTGGATTGGAGAGAGTAGTACCTAAAAAGAGGACCACATATTCAGTTGGTTCCAGTTAGTAAAGCCCTGACAGCATCAGTGCAGCTGCACTGATTTATACCAGCTGAGCATCAGTTGAGCATATCATCTAAAACAGCACACTGAATATTTGCAGAGAGCCACTAGCATTTCAGTAAGGCTGATGACATGTTTTCCACACCTCAAAGCAGGCAACCTGAAAGTATAAGCACTAAAGACCTTGAAAGTACAAGGCACAGGATGAAGCCAAAGGTCTCCAGCATCTCAATACAAATGGTCAGTTACTAAAGGAATGTGACCTTGAGTATTGGCTAAAACAGGTTTTAGGGCATAATAAAGAGAAAAAAGAAGCGGTATCCAGCATATGTAAAATGATTCATACAGTAAAAACTAGAAGGCGATAACAAGAAGGTATAAATGTGGCTCACAACCTTCAGAAAAACAGAGGTGAAGTAATCTAGCATAGTCCCCCATGGTTAAGGACATCACAACTGATCAGGACTGCTTCTTATCTGCAGAAGGTCCTGGAATAACTTTGGTAGAGAAAGTGCTGCTTTTTGATTTTCCAATCACCATCTTTTCCTACTTCAACTTTTCATACGTAATGTATTCTATTTACTAAGTAATTGGGTAGAGTAAATTAGAATTTTAGAGAGCAGTGTATATAGATACATGTGTTTTCTGCTCCAACCTTATCACATGACAATGTGATTAATAACATCACACCAAGTCAGAGTAAACCTTATAAATATTTAATCTTTGTCCTTATAAATGCATTAATGAAGTAGCAGTAATAGGTGTAAGAATGCTGCAACAGTCCACCTTTCTGCTATTATTATTTTAGGTTTTGTAAACTATTTTATGCAACACATGATTTTATAGTACATATTGTAAAGAAAGTGAATAATGCTAGATAAAATCTGGGAAAATTTAGAGCAACTACCAGCAAACACATTCTCTTGTAGGATTCCTCTGCACCAGAGGGCGAGTCTAAACTCAATGATCTGTGAAGCTCAGTATGTGCAGACAATCTTTTATACAGTTAGAATTCTAGTTTAAAGTTCCCTTTTCCAATCCTCCACAGGCTTTTATTTCCACTCTCAGTTAGCTGCTGTTTGATATGTGAGCAAGGATGCTTAACTAGTGGGCTAAGGTGACAACAGATCGCCCCCAATAAGAGAACCCTGGACCACAGTGAGACAAATGTGGTTCAGTAATTTATGTATAAAGATGTACAGCCAACATCTTCAACAGTATTTTGACTTTTAGCTCCTTTTAGCTAAATTAGTTTCAAAGACAGTTGTGCTTCTAAACACCTTTGTGAACCTGGGCCTTTCACTGGGGGCTACAGTTGTCTCCACCAAGATCCCTTAGCTGGTCAGCAATGGAGGGAGCAAGTGGAGACTCCCCAGATCAGTGAGCAGTAAGTGAACTAACCTGTAAAACCCAACCTTCTGTTCTTCCTCCTTCATCCCAAAGACCAGCTAATAGAAAAACCTTCTTTCATTTTGTTTCTAAACACTCAGCACATGAGAAAACTTCCTACCTTTTCAAACTTAAAAACTTGTTACCTTTTTTTAGCCTGTTATCCGGCATATGTGATACTTCAGTGAAATTGAGTTAATCTTATACAGGCTAATGGGACACAGCAAGCCTGTTGATTAGAACATCAACATATTGAGGACAGGAATACAAGCATGAGCATCCCCAAAAGTTCTTTGGTGTTTTTTCTAGACATTAGCAGGTTGTACAAATTAGACGTTCACTGCAGTATTTTGGCACCTGATTTTTAAAAAAAAATATTCTTGTTCCGCATCAGATACTATTTGAGGAGGAACACACAGGGGAAAAAACCTGCACACTTTAATATTAAGAAGTAGCAGGGAACGTTCAGCTGTTCATACTGCTTGTTTGGTTTCACACTTTTGTACTCGCTTCCCTCCAAAGAGAGAGATTTTTCTGCGCTAGAGGATTTGATACCTTGTTCTGCACTGCTGCACTCTGGATAGGGAGGAATGCTTTAAAACTATTGACTAATGTCCATAGACAGCTGGGGAGCCATCCTTCCCTTTACAGAATCTTTGAGTACAGATCCCATTTGGGGAAGATGTGTAGCACAACCCTCAAGGCTGCCAGTGTGCATAACCCTCCTGTGACGTATAATCAAAGCACCAGTGTCCCTCAGCAAATATTATACACTGCCTTAGTATTCCAGGCTCTGAAATTCAGCTTTAACTTTGACATCCACTCTCCCATGAGCTAGCTTGATACAGCACTTGAGTCATACAGAGACAGACAAAACGACCTTGTGAATAAGAATATACTATGCAGACTTCCTAGTTAGAAAAATGCCACTGCCATTTACCTTCCAACCCAAACATTACTCCATGATTTCCTATACGGCTGAACCTGCACTCAGAGCCCTTGCCCAGGCAGCAGACTGATCTGCACAGTTAGGGGGACTTACCCAAGTGCAGCAGGAAAGGGAACTGCCTTCAGGTGCTAGTGGTTTCTTTGGCATCATAAAGCAGCAGACAAGGACATTATCCCTCTGACCTTGAGAATTTTGTTCCTCACCTTATCCTACCTTAATTCTGTTCACCATAAAATGCCTATCCTCACTATTGAGCTGAATCACAAAATAACTGCGTTACGTATAGTGACTCTATTGTCATTCTACAAAATATTGCAAAAGTATCCTAGAAAGCATATTACTTTCTAAGATGCGAAAAGCAGGGAGGCAGGTGGTATTCAAAGCATTAGACACAACAGACAGTGCATTTTTAGAGGATCAAGTCTATTCTTCATGTTGTCACATGGGAGAAGGTCAAGTACATACAACCACCTGATCAGTGAAATAATCCTCCAAAAGTACCTTGCCTGCAGAGACTTATTCTGAAACAGAAATTAAGAGAAAAAGAAGTAAGCAAAAACCTCCAGAGCCCTAACTTTTTCAGAGATTAATTCTATAAATACAACATAAGTCAAAAACAACCAGAAAAGTAAAATATTTCAGCTACTCTGAACATATTCTATTTATGGATTTCAGATATTATTCATATCACTAGGGTAGCAGTGTGGATTTGTTTTATCTGATTACATTAGACCAATATTGTTTAAATATTCAAAACACTATATAAGCCTGCATGTGTCTGCTGCCTGGGTAAGTTTGGTACAGCAGAATGACTGCTGAAGTTGACAGTTATGTCTGGAAACACAACACAGTTATGTCTGGAAACATGGTCTGCCTTTCATATCCTTGAGGAATACTGTGTAAAGCATACCTGATGCAAGTCAAGAAGATGAGGCATCATTCTGTACATGTGAATTTTGTTCTTGCAAGATCCTTTCTGCATGTCCAAGTTATTTTAGTGAAAAATTCTGCTTACTGAACTTCTGTGCCACTGCAGCAGCACACATGATGGAACTACCTTTCCGGGCAGCTCCCAGTAGGAGTAGCCCCAACAATCTTACAATACCAAGACTTGGCAGAGAAAAAAATTAGCTTCTAATCACGTGGTAGGCAGACCCAAATCTACTGCGCAAGTATCAGTTAAATCAAAAAGGACACATTTCTCATTGTCCGATACAAAAATTCCTACAGAATTGCTGTCAGAGACCCATCATTTTCTATTACATTGCTAAACCACCAAGATAAAAAGCACTTGAAAAACTGTGAAGGATGCAACATTCATCTGATAAATTTCTTACAGTTCTTATAAGGCTTTTTTTCCTCAGAACACAAATCAAATAAAAGGGGCACTGGAGATAGAAAAGAACATTCACTTGGTTTTCTGATTTCCCAAGAACAGTAATTGGCAAGAAAAGTGGCTGCATCACCCTCTTTGAAACAGAACAATGAAAGGCCTGATCCAAATTCACTGAGTTTCTTCAGGGCTTAGAGAAGTCCTAAGGAGTATGGAGAAGAGAAAGCAAACAGATTCTGGATATCTGTGCAGTTCTTTTCAGCAAATCCTCATTTTTTAATGAGACTCAATTATAAATACAGCAGAATATATGGCAATATCTATTTAAAGTTACATGTTGCAAGGTATAAGCAAGTTGATTCAAACTGAATGGTTTACATTAACAAACAACTAGCACCAGCTGAGGATTAAGTTCAAAAAACATGACGTAGAGTCAATTAAGAAATCAAATTGGAAATTACCATCATTTTATGAACCGTATTTAAGCCTTCTCAAGTATGCAAGCAGCAATCCAATTTCCAATTTTTTGGAGCTCTGTATTCCAGGAATACTACGCAGGCGATGCACCCCATCGCATATGAAATCCACTTCAGATAGGAGACTCTGCCATCATCACAAACCAAACCACTCCCAACTCAGGCAGGCATGACCTTTTAAAAGGGTACTTGCACGTCACCTCACTATTAAGTACTTCTATCCATAATCTGCCCACCATTCTGCAATCTAAAAATATTGCCTAAGGCATTTGTTTCCTTTTCTAGTTTCATAATTGCAGTCAGTTTCTGCGGCAGATTCTGGCATTCTGTTGTTGGCTAGCTGAACTCATTCTGTCATGAAAGGTCAGAAAGCAAACTGCTTCAGAATGTCAATAGGTGTTTAAAGTATTCCAACTCTGCCTGAATTTCTCATGTGCTAAACCATCAAGTGTTGATTTAGAGGTCATTAACTTTAAGGTAGGCAACTTGAGCCCATAAAGGGAAAATTTTCTCTTTACTTACCTTCTTCAATGAAAATTTGAGTCCAGGTCACATTGACCATTAGCAGCTATTCAGAGTAAGATGAAGGCTACTGCTCTTCTTTAATCTCCCTTAACAGTTCCATGATGTGTATTTAATGACACTGATATTTAATGTATTTATGTTTCAGAAATCTGGCTTGTTTAATAAATGAGGATGTCACACTACAGGTCTATTTAATCTGACTTTCCCCTGGTTTTCCCCAGTGGTGCAAAGGAACTCTATTACAAGTCAAAATAAATCACGTCTAATGCTATATAACATTTTTAATCTGTATATTTCAAAGACACTTTGCAAATATAGTTCAGGATCATTATTTCTAGTAAGAAAGAAGAAACTTGTCAGAAGCTGGCCAGTTTGCTAGTGCTGAAGCCAGGAACATAACGCAGGGCCAGTGCATGGGGTCAAACAGACTCAGTTGCTCAAGAATAGAGTAATACATGCAAAAAAAGTGATGAATTACATGAACTGCAACATGGTAGAATACCAGTGAATTTGTGAGCAAATCACAAGACAAGCAACTATTCATGATTCTCAGAGCTATAACCACATGAAATTTTGAAAAAAAAAATTAGTTTCAAAAAATCATTATCTTCCTTATTTGTTATAACAAATATTAAGAGGAAAAGTAATGTTAAATTTAGACCACAATTGAAACTTAATATTTATTAAACTTAACCCTGCGTTCCCCAGACTGAAATGATTTGCTGACCAAGATTTAGGCTTTTTGTTTGCATTTTACATTAGGTTGGCCTTTTCCTTTAAAGAGAGAACCATGAGAAACAATGTTATTTTTCTCATAATTTTAGACTGGTTATGGTGTTGTCTTTTACATTTCTTTGAAGTTTAATAATCTTTGATGGAATTGAGTTTTGAGAGCTCATTTTAGATCCACTCTATTCATCAGAATAGCTGGGGGAAAAAAGTTTATACCACGTAGCAGATCACCTATAAAACCCATACATTCAAAAATTTAGTTTGAAAAAAGAAATCCACCAAAAAAATCCCACTGAGAATATCATGAGAGAGTGAGGGAGCTGAATACATATTATTTTAAAGCTTTTGAGCATATTTTCTCTAAAAATAGTGAGCTCTACATTGTTTCTCTTTTTTTCCAGTATGAATGAATAACAAAATGAAACATTTGCTTCCTGTTCTTAATCACTTAGTGAATGTTTGTTTTTAAACACTAGCTTCAAAAAGGGCTGAATAAGACCAACTTTTGCAGAAACAACCAAGCACCAAAATGTCATGATCAAATAGGAAATTTCAGCTCAAGAGGACTTCTTGTTTGCAAAGTGAGGAGCAACTGAAAATGGAGTTTGCTGTGAATCTGCATTTCTAGTATAACTTTCTATTTGATAAGATAAATGACAGATCTCTCAATGTACACTACAGTAGTTTAATTGAAAACAGACAAAAAAAGCTATCTAGTCTCTGAAAAACAAACCGGAGGCTGAATAATGAAGTAATCTCTGAACACTGCTTCAGTTTGCCATGCAGTGTCTGTTGCTTTTATCCAGCAGCATGCAATTTAAACATTTTTGCTTATTTCCTGTTTCTTTTCTTTGCAGGAACAGATAGACAGAACTGACTATTAGCCTCCTTCTCTATTAGTATGCCATATACACACTGTACTCCAGCTGTCATGTTAAAAATGCATAAGGCTAAATTAAAAAATGCTGCAAAGGGTTTTGGTGGTAATCAGATAACTCTCTATGTAAAATATGACTTTAAATGATAATATTTTCCACACATTTCCTATCAGTAATATAGTTGAAGGATAAAAGAATACTACATTTTGATAATTCTCCTTTATGGACATTCTGTGCCATGCTATAAATGAACCATATTTCTCCACAGCCTTTAAAAGTGCAAGTACTGAGTCATAGCTTCAGCTGGTACAAACAGTAGTGAATCCAGCAATTTTCACCAGCTTGAGTGTCATGATCAAATGAGAACAGCTTTTCTCTTTGTAAGGAAAACAAACCCTTGAAAAATAGTTATCAGTACTCAATACATGCAGGGAACTGAACTATGATGTTCAGCCAAAATCAGACCAATTACCAAGGAGAAACACTGAAGTAAAATCCCCAGTATGATTTGGGAGATCACGATGCCAGGATGGATTGTTGCTTTGGTCACAAGGAGGGAAGAGCAGAAGGACATGGAAGCTGGCAAGTTTAAAGTGTACATGGTACTTGATATGGGCATGAACTCCAGGAAATTCTCAGTCCAAAAGTGAGTGGGGTCTCTGGAAGTTAGCTGACCTCAGAGAGATGCATCTCGCAGCTGAGGTGGTATAACAAGGCTCCTTCAGGCAAATGCAGTTTAACTGGTTTAGTAACAACCCTGCCCACCCTTCTGTCTGCAGCAAGGTACAATGAAAGAAGTATGTCACGGTGGTTGGACTCCTTTTTCCATATCTCCCCAATGTCCCACTGAGGGCACATGTGATTGCCTCACTTCCTGCGTGTGGCCTTGTCTGAAATATCCCAACACTGCTCCTCAGCATCCCTAGGATGTTTAGTGGGAAGGTGCTAACAGCAGTGATGAGCTTATTCCTTTCAAGTAAGGTAACACTGGAAGTTGCATCCTTCTTCCACAGTAATGCAAGTTTTCAAAGAGGGACTATGTCACACTGCTGGAAAAGCAGGGAAGAACAGCAACAAGGATCAGACTCTGTGCAGTCAGACCCACTACTGTGCACAGTGATGGGTCCATCTCTTTGAACTCCCTATAGCTTGGTTCCAACGACTGTGTAGGGCTTTTTTGTTTAGTAATCTGCAGACACAGAATGCCATTTTATTCCTGTTATTGGATCCCCAAAGTCCAACAGAACTTGGGACAGCAGATCTCATAAAATAGTACTCTGAGGTATTTATAGAACCCTTCCTTTGTAGATAAGGAGACTATAACCTAATCAATCATCCCAGGCTTTCTTTGGCTTTGTTTTTACATGTGGGAAAGAAACCCATTAGAACTAGTGTTCAGCTGAACAGATCTATTTTTTAAAGTGAAAAATTATTATTCTAGACCATCTCTATATCTGCACAGAGGTTAATAATTGTTAAGTCTGAAAATAATGGGCACATCTAGATAATAATTTTAATTAAAAAAAGTTCTTGGACTACTGCATACTAAAGTCTAACAATTCTTGCCTCCAACTACAGGAAGTAAATTTCTAAATATATTATTATTCAATTTATTATACGAAAAAGATAAGTATTGTGGATCAACCAGCTGTCAGAAATGGATTAAAATCAAGCAATTCCTGTGCTTTGCATTATGAAACATTACTATGTAATTTTAAAAAGACACATTAAATTAATTTTATATTGAGTAATAGGGTTGCTTCATTATGCATTTTATAATAACAGACATTAAAATATCTATCTTGTCCACAAGCTGTAGGTTCAGACTCAAGAAGAAAGTCCACATCATTCTAAGAATCACACGTATACAACACAAACTAGACCGTAGGTGTTTTAAATATGTGAGTTCAATAAAACAGTGTTGGGATTCATCATTTCAGAGACAGAAATGCACCAGTAACTCAAAACTTCTCTCGATTACTCAAGCTATTCACACTGGGAAACTCCGTCTAGACACATTTCACCACTGCAGGAAAAACTGTTAACAAACTTTCCCTGACAATTAAAATGAGTAGCATTTCAACAACAAAAGAGCTATTTTCTATTGTCATGCAATATCTAACCTAGGGTACAACACTGGTGTAATACAATGAACCGAACTGTGCACTGTCAAGAAAAATCCATAAAATATCTCTACTGCACATAATACTGTGGGAATTCTGTTACTGCTATCCAGTGCTTTCAATACCACTATAAATAGGATGAGCCCTAAACATATACAATTTAAAACGAGCGATACATTGACCCTTCTGCCTGCCCACTCTCCTCAGATAACAGACAATATAGTTACATGAGATTCCTCAGTATCTGTTCTTCCTTTTTGTATTGAACCCTACGACCAAGAATGAAAATTTAAACCCTTTTAACTCAAATGTATTGAACCTAAGTTCCACACCTCTCGAGTTGAGCCTTCAGTGCCAGTGCAGATTGAATTCTTGCTGTATGGAACAGATTGCTGACATACCTGAGGAATGCAGCTAGTGTACTGTGGAATTGCACAGCATATGCGGACAACATATATATACACTCAATGGCCATTTGGCAAAAGCATCCAGACTTCTCAAAAATCACTGTCTCAGCACTGAAAGTAATAGATTACTTCTCTATTGCTAAATCATTTAACACAGTGGGTTAATGAATCTGGAATGAAATAGAAGATCAGCAATTTATATTAAACAGAAAGCATTTAAATTTGCCTTGAAAGCAAGAGACAGAGGTATGTAGGACAGAAAATGAGTACTTCACAGCAATTTTAACTCAAGTGATTGATCTGAACAAACACAGCTCCAACATTCAGACCTGAAAAATTGAAATTGGTTAGACAGTCATTTATTTTATCTAGTATTTAAACTAACCTTGCTAAGTGTTGGACAAATAATTATGTATGACAAACTTGCTTCTAAATTATGTTAGAAATAAGTATGTCATTTCCTTGATTTGATTGACTTTGGCAGCTTTTTTCAGGGGAAAGACCAATTCAGGGAAGTCTCATGAGCAAAGGAACACAGCTGCTCCTTGCAGTAGGAATTCAGATGGAATAGGAATCAATCCTACTGCTGTCCTGATCCAATGTCAGGGGAGGTTTCGATATGGTCCCAAGAGCAAGATTAAGACATAAACAAGGTAAATGCCTGTTTTGCCAATTATTAGGCCTAGCATAAAGGACACAGCCAGCATAAAGATGAACCAATAACCAAATTGTATTTGACACAAAAGGGTCAATACATGGGTGAGCACTGGGGGTACAAACAAGTCAGATTATACATAATCGACATCAATCCCACTGACCCCAACACCACCACACAACCAACAATGGGTGGAATAAATGAAATGCAGTCTCCCATAGGAGGAACAGGAGACAACCGAGTCAACAAGCCAAACACATAAGACCAAGGAAGCCACACACTGAATCTCCACACAGCCCACATTTACAACAGCCAGAGCTGACTGGAGCCCAGTCCCAGGGAGGCGGGAGGTCCTTCCCCAACAGGGAACTCTGCACAGGGCATCCTCCTCACACACAGACACTGCCCCTCCTGCAAGGGGTCCCAGCTGTTATCCCTCAGTGGGACACCTGACCTTGGGTTACTGAATGGGGGACACCCGGGGCTCCTTTACCCCATGGCTCTGTCTGCCAGGCCGCCGCACCCTGGGGGGAAGCCTAAAGGTAAAGTCACCCCCCCTTTGGGAAGGGCTGTGGGAATCACCCACATGTCAGCCTTAACTTGGGGCTTGGGGCTGAAACCCCAGCATTTCAATGCTGTATTCCCAAAACAGGCTTTTATTAAAAAAAGTGAAGAGGGGTAGCAATAGGACAGAATGGAAGGAAAAGTCAGAAATAAAGCAAGGATGTGGGACGGGGCTGCAAGAACAGTCACCGCCAGGGATCCAGCGGCGTCCCGTTGGTCCTCAGCCTCCAGTTCTTGGGCGGTGGGTGCACACGGGTCTGGCTTCGATGGTGGATGCACACCCAGCAAAATGTTCTGCTGCCTGTTTAAGGTCATCTATCCGCTGATCAGCATATCTGCTCGCCTTTAGGGTTTTTTTCTCTGGTCTCACAGGTTTTGTGGCATCTGGCTTCAGGGCAGGGAGGTTTGCCCCTTGTCAGTGCATCAGCAGTGCAGGCAGGGGTCTGGGGACACAGCCGGGACACAGAGGGCTCCAGGATGGGGCCAGCCCAGCACACCTCTGCCCCTTGGGGCTGGTCTGAAGAGTCCGGACAATGCAACCGCAAGGCAGTGGGGGGGCGTCCTTCAACACCCCCCGCTTCTCTGGGCAGCATCCCCAGAGCGATTCACAGGCCGCAGCAGCTTCTCCTGGAGGTCTGCACAGACACAGGCAAGCTCTGAGACACTCGTGTGATGGTTCAGTCTCTCACACTAGCAAACCTTTTCCTTTCACATCAGCAACTGACATGCCAATTTTTTGGTCTTGAGGGACCCTATGATTTGTTCCCCTACAGTCTGGTGGTTATTTCTTGTTTTGTTTTGTTTGTTTTTTTTTTTCATTTCTATTCACAAGAAAATGAAATCAATTGTTGTAGTAATATCCTTCTCCTTTCTTTTCACTGGGTGCACTCCTATGATACTTTCTGCAACATGTCCTAGAATCATCCAGTTATTACAGTTCTAACGTTTTACTTTCTTATCAGCTATGTAATACAACACGCAGCATAGCACAGCCTTACACATCTCAGACAGTACATTAGCTCTTGGTGGTAACTGAAGCAGTCAAGTCCAGGTAAATTTGCCCTGCTACTTAGCCGTTCCTAAACTGCATGCAGTCCATCAGCTCTTCTTTCACATGAAAATGAAGCAAGCTCAGGCCTTTCAGATCCATCAGTGTTTCTTGCTTTCTTTCATTGTGAAGAAGGAAAAGAGTGATCATTTTAGGAACAATGTTCCCTTTTCCTCCTCACTCAGGAATCTACATTTGGCAAGATGACAAGAAAGGGCTGGCAGCTGCTGTGTACTCAGTGGTTAGGCAAGGCACCTACATCCTCACAAAACGGAAGGAGTTCCTAGAACCTCAAACTGCCTTTCCTTACAGAGCGTAAGGAGGAATTACCTCAAACTAAAGTATCAGCAGAAAGAAAAACCTTCAGAATGAATCAGTAAAATGAACAGTAACAAAGTGCTTTTACTGATTCCACAGTTCTGTTTTCTAAACTCTCCTGAATTCATGGAAGTTTGCTACACATGGGTTTAGTTCCCTTTCTACATCCAGGAACTCTTCTAATACAAACGTCTGACATTTTTCCCGTCTCCTAACATTCTCTCTGATGCTCTGTAATTTGTTTCATTCTCTGAAACTGCTTGTCATTTTCAGCCTTCAATTAATCATATAAGTAGTAGCAGCAACAATTTTATTCGTTTTGCTTGAAAAGACAAATCATGGAATATAATGATGCTGATTTATCTTTTTTAATTAAAAATAAGAAGCTTGGGAAACAGTGCCTAGCCATAGTAGTGCAGTATTGAAAAATGTAAGTAATTTAATTTTTCCTACTGTTTGTTCTGCTGCTGCTACACAAGTTTTTTTTTCCAGGCATCAGCTCTCATAGCTGAATTCTAATTCCAGTGGTATAATTAGAAGCTACAGAAATGCAACCAAATTACTTCATCTGTAGGAAAAGATAAGTAATGTGATTACATTGTATGTATGTATGATTATTAAGCAAATAGTTGTATGGTGTAAGACCAAGAACCAGAAAATTACTCAAAGTATCTCATTACACAGTATAATTTCTCCAGATGCCCAATTCAAAGTCCATAAAACGTCCATTTTCTAAGTCTTGGAATATGTTTCATATACAGATTGTTATTAATTAAATAAACAAGTTTAGCTGTGCTGCATCTTCACTGGCTTTTCAATTTTAGATGCAAGCTTATTAAAATACTCCCTTCACTTCTATTTTTAAAACTTGTTCTTTGTTGAATGAAAATTCACTTTGCAGATTTTAATTTCGTCTTGTTTCTTTGCAATATGTCAGAAGATTGCAAGTAAATCAGTAGTTCTAGTGCTTTTTTTAAAACTTGGAAAACACACAGAAATAAAATCTTTGCACTTCAATATAACTTGATGAAGTAGAACTTCTAAAAGGTCTGGCTGACAGAGTTTTATGCAACAACTCCATAAAAAATTATATATGGATAACATAAGTAATAGGAAATAGAGGAAAATCATTACATAGGCTGCAAAGAAACAAATTAAAATCTATTCCTCATAGCTTACAATGGAAACCATGACAGAGAAATAAATACTTCGTTGCAATTCACAAACCTCTCCAGTTACAGGGAATTTTATATTTATTAAATCCTCTACAAATCAACAAATACTGTATTCAATTATTTAAGAAAAACAATTGTTTTATAGGAAGTAGAGGGTCCACTGAAAAAAATTGAACATATAAAAGACAAATTAAAATGAAACATGAATTTCTACTGTACTCTTCATTTTTTAACAACAAAAAAGTGTTAACACTTCTACAAAGAAATTTCAAGCCAATAACTTTCTTTTCCCAAGGCAGCATTAACTATGTCACATTATTTTTAGCAATTTCTTCATACGAGGTTTTTTTTTTCCGGGATGGAAGATAACCAAAAATAACATAAGCAGAGCTTCATCCTAGTATCTAACTCATGACCTCCAGCCCAAAACCATACACTACAACATATTCAGGTTTAAGCACAAGCAGTTGCATTTAGCTTGATAACTTCCTGTATAAGAACCTAATGCCAAAGTCAGGGAATATTTCTGGCTCTTTCAGCTAGTGTCATAGAATGACTTCAAATCAGAGCAATGCATACATTTTTTGGAACAAGTACTAGATCCCTGGTTTCAGTAAATCACATCTTAATCCACTAAGTAAATAGGTTAAAAACCATAAAGATAATCTCTGTCACAATAAGACCACAGTACGAGACAAACTATTTCCAAACAGGAGGCTGGGTGATAAACAAATGTATGTAGCTCTCATATAGACATATCAGTTTCCCAATATTATGAATAGTAGCCTCAACTATTATTATCTGACATTCTCCTTAATCACTGGCTAGTTATGAGCATTTTGCACCAACATTTTTTTGGAAAAAATGTTCAAAAGAGGGGTCTCCTATGGACATCACATACTTTGTATTGGGGAACTGCACAGAGAATAGGAGGGTAATTAGTAAACAGTAAAGGATATTTTTAATATTAGCATCATCAAACATCAGACATGGAACAAAGTGTTTGGTTTTGAGGTTCTACTTTATGGGATTCATCGTAATGACAAAAATATAAGACAATGTAAAATATTCTTTGAGTACCTCAGTTTCTCAAAGCCAAAAAGATGTGAAACTGAACAGTCATGTACACATCAATAATCATAGTATCCATGAGATACTGTTGAGCATATCTAATGTTAAAGATAATGTGCTTTAAATTCACTGGTAGTGAATTCCGTTCACTTATTGTAAATAATGTATCTTGTTAATTCATAACTTGAGCAAAGATTTCTTTGGTAAACTTGTGAATTTGACAGTTCTGACATAAAGGTAACTCAAACAAAATACAGAAAGAAAACCAAGCAACTAGAACACATAAATAAATATGTTGGGGGAAGAATTTTCACCAGTTTCTAGCATGCTTGAGTTACAGTTTTGGTGCTCAGCATGTGATATTGAAATATGAGATTTAACATTTCATTGAGATAAAAGGGAAATTCACAGTTCCTAGAATTACCTCCATTATAAAACACCACCACCCTACTTATTTCTGAATATAATCTCTTCTTAAGGTTTGCTACCAACATGATATGTATTTATGCCTTCCTGTAGATAGATAATACTCAGCTGACAAAAGGGTGAAGTATTACAGAGAGTTTCCTCATAAACAGCTATAAGTCTGGTAAATGGGTCTTATGAGTGTTGTGGACAGCCCAATAACTCTAATAATTTTCTTATTACCAGCTGTTCCTTGCGTTCATACTAGCTCAATCACTAACATACATTTTCAGTCTTCAGAAGTGACAAAGAAGAGGACAGACTATATTGACAACTGCCAAACAAACATGATAATAAATTACTATATTAGCTAAAATAAGAGCACTGCTGTTATGGATATGAGACATTTTGTTACTTTAAATAACAAGATATGTACCATTCTGAGAGCACTCTGAGCATCTAGAACATCAGTGAGGGTAGACAGGAAGTTGCAGTGTTCTGACATTTTAATTTATAATCATATTTCATGGACTGACATTAGAATTTGGTTATACTCATTGAGAATCTTATTTGAAAACAGTCCTATTTTCAAGGAAAAGCATGATAATCTACAAGACAGAAGTGAAAAATATGAGATGTGGGAGTTGAATTGATCTTGGATGAACCTTGGGATATCAGATATTCCAGTTGCCTTTGCCTATTAAATGTTAAGCCTAAAGTTGATTTAAGCCAAAAAAATACAGGCAGTGAGTATACAGACAGCATTCCAATACAGACAGTGGAAATAAGAAAAGCTTAACACCATCTTTTAGAGACCTGCTGGCAATTTATTAGTACTAGATAAAGAGTCAGTAGATGAGGCATTGCTTCATACAGGCAGGAATTTTAGATGGGGCATATTGGAAGCACAGTTAAGAGGAAAATCATGGCCTGGAAACTATCCCCAGTACAATGAAAGAGGACACTAAACTTGGTTCTCTCCGTTGCTATTAGCAGCGTGGAATCCTCTGTGATCTTTTCCTCACCCACAGTAGTCTGTGTGTCACCTGAATGACAGAAAATATTTCTCTGATGAGGCCCCATCCATAATCTGGTGATGCCAGATGTTTTGCTGATTAAGGATACCAATTAAACTCAGACACCAGAAAAGAGAAGAAGTATTTTACTGGTGATAACCAATGTAACAGTGTAATACAGAAAACATGCAGTAAGAAAAAGCAGAACAGTGCACTTAAAGCAAGAAACAGGAGAATACAGGGTATCGCATCAAATCATTACTACACAAGAGAAGGAAGAGAGATTAAGAAAAATACATCCCTACTTGCATATGTTACCACCCCCCAGCCCCGCAGGCGCTGGGCAGCCCCGGTCACAGCGAGGGTTTGGAGCCTGTCCCGGGCAGTGGGAAATCCTACGCGGTGCCTCCACCCGTAGGTGAGCCTTCCAAAGTCGCTGCAAACGGGCCCAGCCTTATCTACCAGAGATCGACAGGCCAGAACAGCTGGCACCTTTGTTTTGAGCAGAAAATTTCTGGTTTCATTCTCCCGTTGGATTCCACCCAAAGCCTGGCCAGGGCTCGGGGGGGGAAACCAAGGGAGTTTCTAACAAGGCCAGATACTTGGGTTCTCAGCCTTGAACAAGGCTGAACAAGGCAAGTTGGATGCATTCTCTCCTCACTACTGATTATATTGTGTCTAAGCCACATCTTTCACTAGCGAGTTTACAGACTTTGTTAATTGTTACATAACAAGTTAGCAGCTTCGGCTTGGGGCTTGTTGTTCAGGCTGCAGTACTTCAATGCTTGAGCACTTTTTACATCAGCATAAGTGCATTGTTATAACTTAGTACAATACCTACTAGCACAATGGCTTTCACTTATAAAACATGCAGGATTCATCTATAGGTCAACTCTGGCTTGGGCTGGTTGTCCAAGCCTTAGCACTTCACTAGTAGAAAATTCTCCGTTAACTTCAGCGGGCTTCAGATCCAGCTCTATCTGTCGAAAGGTTTATTCTGAACTGAGAGTTCCAAAATACACTGAGACTCATTGTGAATATTCTTTATTTTGCCAAGGCTTCAGATTTTCTATAATGGGCCTAAGCAGGCCTTGAAGTCAACAGGCCAAATCCCCTTCTAATTTGGAATAATAAGAAAAAAAGCATGAACAGCCACAGCTGGTTTGCACCTCTCATCCCATTCAGAGTAACAATTTAAACTGTTGAGGTGTTTTTTTCTCTTCCTCATGTCATGCTGCTACTTAGAGCACATGCATAATGTTTTATTTTCATTAATGCTTATTATTCATGTATATAACATGTGGTAGACTGTTATAAATTCAATGTTAATGTAAACATCCACTCACCTTCATTTGTATACTGATATATCAGGCCAAGAGCTAAAATTGTTACCCTATGAGTTGCTTTTACATTATGCACCCCTCCAAGGAGAAAGAGACAAGGGAAACGAGCCTGTTAAATTGGCACTGGACAGCTACAAACTTCTCTAAACCACTGAAACTATACAAGATATCTGTATCAAAGCAACTGAGATTAAAGTTACAAGAGTTAAAACATTTCTTGCATGGCTTAGGAGTACAAATGACTATTAAAAGCATAAATAATAACCTCAAGGAGAGTGCAGTAGAAAGTATCCCAGTATGTAGGAACAAGAGAGTGAAGACACTTGTACAGGCATGAATGGTTACCCTCACTAGACTCATTCAACTTGTCAAAAAATGACATAATTCTCAGACGCAATTACAGGCCACTTATAGAAGAGTCACCCTCAGGAAGGAGCATCTGAGAAAGGCACATAAATAATAATAGTTTTTGCTGTTAAGGCACATACAAAAATGGCCAAACAAGCAACACCAGTCTTGGATTATGAGGCATTTTTTAAAATATGTCCTTTAATTTGAGAGAAGCTGGGAATCATTAGAGAAAATGTGCTGTGTTCTACCATACACCAAAGAATTATCATCTTCCTCTGAATGTAATTTCAACGCCTGATTTCAGCCAAACTATCTAAAAATTAAACAGAACTTTAGAACATAGAAAAATATTCACCTAGACTAGTCATAGAGAGATGATAATAATACCATTTCTCACATCAAACACAAAAGCCATCCACAACTATCTGGCATGCTGGAAAGCAAGAAGGGTTTCCACTACACAGTGTAGTCTGTGAAAACAACAAGTTGAAAATTAAATTACTGACAGACGCATGCACACTGGCTAACTTACATGATCAGTGTAACCCTACAGCTCCCATGGAGGCACCACCCTTCTCTCAGGAGAGCAGTTGCAGCACACAGACATACAGGGCTCTCTAGCAGTTCTAGACTGCACAACGCAACGCTGCCTCAGAGGTCCTCATGCAACCTCAGAGGCAGCTGAATACCTACATGACACGGTGAAGAGTCACTAACACACTCCAGAAGCATTATATCCACATGGATTGTAACACTGTGTTGAACTCTAAGATCAAAAAGTCTTGATATCAAAGAGCTATGTGAATGAGGTTTGTTTCTCCTAGCTACCCGACCAAGTGGCTGGAAGGTCTGACAGAAAAAATCAGCTCAGAAGCTCAATCCTATTTTTCCCTCCTTCTCCAGTACTGTGCCTTTGATTGGCAATCTCAGTTAGAAGTGGTGCCACACAGTTTCACTTATTATTGTTCTGCCTAATTCTTGTTAAGTCTGAGGCAAGTTAAGATTGAAGAGAATTTGGTGAATCAAAAGAACCTGTGGGCTGTCATGGTATCTGCTGACCTCTTGTCACTGTGGCATGTGGACTAACAAAATGGAACAGGTCAGGCAGGATAGAGAGTAAACTAATGGTAATGAAAGCTGAAATAAGCATTTGATGCTTCACAGAGTATAACATTTAGAACACTATTTTAACTGAACTAATTGTTTCACTCTTGAGAAGCTAAAATGGAGCATCAGAGGTCTCTAACGGCAATGCTATGGAGGTTGGTGAAAATGTTGGTGGAATGTCTTGAGGACTTCTAAACTAATTGGATTAGTGCTTATATAATTAATAGGATTACTCTGACTGTGCACATTAACAGGATTTTGCCTTATCAATTCCAAGCTTAAACATTATGAAACTGCATGTGTCTGTATACCTCCCCCAAGAACTGCATGAATCATGACAGTACCCAGACGCATAATCGTGAAGAGGTTTCTCTGAAAGCTCCCTTCTGAATATATTTATCTGGTGTTTTGCAACATCCTCTGAATAAAAATATACACCCAAACACATAAAAATTTTCTGTCTTATGTACACCCTTACCCATTTTTTCCAACCACATACATACATCATTGAAACAGGCCACACTGAACACATAGTACCAGGTTCCCTCCAAGGTCATATTTAAGATTACTCTTTTTTTATGCCCTTCAACCAATTTCCAATCCATTAAGCTTCTCTACTTTTCTCTTTTCTGCAACTATTTAACTTGGACATTAACCTTTGTGGCTGGCCACAATCTCTTAAACACATTTCTTTGCAATATGCTTTCCTAGGTTGTCAGAAACATTTTTCATAGAGAAATATAGGGGGGAAAATAATAAGCCTTAGTATGGCATCTTTGCTGCCATTTTTAGCTTTTAATCTCCCATGAAGCTCTTGTATGAAATCTCTGATAAAAATAAAACAAAATCTTTTGGGCAAAGTACATTATTAAATCAATAGATATAAATCCACATCAGGGCATCATTTTCTTTACAGCATCTATTTAGATGGCAATTTTTATGGATCAAGCAGACCAATACCAACATCCTTGACGTGGTACAGTAACTCTGCCTCTATTTCCTCAGTAGAACCATCACTGAAGTCTTTTGAATGATGTCTGCTTTAGGAGCCTATGCCCTCTGCCAATGCATCAATGTGAGAAAGCAAATCCCTCAGTATCAGGCTGCTCTTTTGCCTCCAGAATCTGTGCTCCTCATCCACTCCTGTCCTGCACAGAATCTTCCAGAGATTCTTTCAGAGCCTCTTTTAGAAACACTTCCTATGGACCAAACAAGTCTGCTCTCCTTTACAGTCATACCACACCCAAGCAGCAATTTCTGATTAAGTTTTCATTATAAAGGTGCATGATTTACTATGGGAGTTTGAAACTTGAGAATGAATTAACCCACAGATTGTGCAAAACCTGTAAAAGTTAAGAAAAGATGAACATCACCCAAATCCTTTGAAACAGCAGATGCTCTTTTTTAAAAAAAAAAAAAAAACAAAACCAAAGCCAATTAATTAAATACCCTGTTACACTTTTTTGATTGTTACTGTGGAGGAGAAAACAATTGTTCCAAAATGTTAAAGGCAGGTTGATTCAACTCTGTGGTTTTTTCCTTTCGTTTTTTTTTTCTTTTTTGTTTATTTGAAGCACATGATTTATTCACCCATTGTTAATTCTGTACTTTCTTCCTATTGTCTAAATCACTAATAACAGATATTCAGCCAATATCACCTTAATTAATGTCATGACTATTACTAATAATTCAGATTTTTCATGTAGAATTGTTTTCTGCTAAAAGTTTCATACATTGTCTATTCCTCTGCATAGAAAAAAAAAAAAAAAAAAAAAAATCCTTGGTCTCATAAGCTATGTTATACCGAGAACACTATCAACCAAACACTGAAAATTCCAGGCTATGTAAATTGCTCTGTCTCCAGCATACTGAAGGGTTTCAGCCTGTTTATCTTATTCTACAGTCTTGCACTTTTCATTGACTGCAAACTTGGCATCCACATTTTCAGTAAGTTTGGAACCCTACCACTGGTGGTCACATACAATTCCATGAATGAGTTTGAAGCTTCTGTCTCCTCCAAATTCAATATATAAAAAAATCTGAATGTGTTAACACTTACAAGAAGGTAATTCTCACTTTCAGTGATGAAAGCAGTTGTGCAGATGTTGAATTGCAAGCAAATGAGTAGTTTTACTGTAACCACTGAGACTGTTTATGTGAACTTAATTCACTTTTTTTCCCAGTTAAACTGACTTTGTTAAAAAATTCAGTTTAGAATTCCAATTAGAATCATACTACTGGTGACATATATTGTTAGATATTTAATCAAGTTGAGCATGAATATTAGCTAAGAGTCTGAAACACAGAAGTGTCAATCTAGTCCTACAAAGCTCAAACTGATGACAGAAAATATTTCAGATTGATTTAAAACATCTTCCCTTATAACTACTGTTTAAAAAGCTTCACTGGACTCCTGGGAAAAATAGAAAAAAGTTAATAAGTCCATACTCATCATTTCAGATCAACCTCAAGCAGCCTAAAATCTGAAGTGCCAGGGAAATCAGCCATCTCATCTTATTCCTGTAGAATATGTGTTGCTAATTGTATAGAAGAGCAATTAATGCAGTGAGGAAATCTCTTTGCTTTTTTTACTTCTGTCAATAATACCATCAATTCTTCCAGTTTTTCAAGAATATTTGTGAGATAACGCATACAGACAAATCATTCAGCAACTCAACTGGGCTTCTGCTAAGAATATGCTTTCTTCTTTAACCTGATCCTTATACTTTTTACATTGGTCTTTAGTGGCTGAATAATTTTAATCATGGAGACTCAAGCATGGTCATGAAGTTAACTCATGTAGGTTTTTCCACCTCAACTAATTACTATCAAAGTGTTTCCAAATTTCTTGCCCCTTCTTTTTTCTCTTCTTGTGCTCTTTTACCGAAATTTCCCAAATATTTACATCTCAACTCTGCATACTCTTTCAGAAACAATTCTTTTCCAATTTGCAAGGTTCATGCAGCCACTGTTTCTGGTAGAAGGGAGGAGCAAAAATGATTTCTTAAAGGCTGCTTGACCTCAGCAATAAGACTACCATAGAAATTAATGTCAGCTTGCTGGCAGAGCTGAGTGACACAGGACAATATTTGCTATGCTTTGGTTGTGGCCTTAAAAGCAAAAAGAATGTGATCCAATCATTCAAATCACATAAACAGCAGCTGAAGTTTGTCTGAGATTTTCTTATTTGGCATAATTAGGCTCCAAATCTCATAATTTATGCCATAGTTAAGATCCACAATGCACTGCTATGAACATTTGATGTGAAATTAATGAATGGACAAAAATCCCAATCCCAAGATCTCAGCACAGCAACTTCCTGGAATTATTCTTTATTAAGCACCAATGAAGCATAAATCTCAAGTTTTTTCTGTGCTTTTAATTTTCCTTGGGTTTCTCCATAGTATAATTTAAGACTTGAGTAAACAGCATGCAGAGAGGTTTAGAGGCTGCTGCTCAGGCTAGCAAAGGTTGAGCAGTGCCCAAATTCAATTCAGCAGGGAATGAATAATTCAGCAGGGGGTCTGTATAAATGCCGTGCACTGGGCAGATATTCTTTTTCATTGCAGAGTATCTGGACAGGTCACAAGAATTACTATTTGGAAAAACACACTCCCCCACAGAAAGGAATAAAGAGAAAGGGAAATACTTTATTTCAGTCCAGGAAGATGAGGTGACTACATAAGCATTCAAAAAATATAAAAAAAAAAAAAAAAATCAACTTTAGGGAAAAATTTTATAATTTGTTCCTTGCAAACCATGCTTCCAGGTAGCTGCTGCTTTGTTTTATCGAGATGCTGACACAGCCTGGGGAGCTGGAAATTTATTGCAAGTGGACAATTGGTGACTGGAAAACCGGAGCTCAGGGCTCCAGCTTGCTCCTCCACCTCCTGGACAGTTCATAGTGACTAGGTAGTGGGTATAATCACATGCCAGACAGCAAGCTCTCCAGTCAGAAAGTAAAGGCTCAATGAGACTCACTTACACTGAATTTGCCCTGCTAAGTGTAGATGGGGCCACCCAGCTCGAGCATCTTGGCTCTGTGAATACGAACCAGCGGTTGAGCACAGTTACCAAAGGCAATATAGCAACAGCCTCCAAGGGAGAACAGGCTGCCAGGAACCAGAGCCGAGGAGTCTGATTGTGAGATTTGTAAGAAAATAGGTTTCATTTCAAACAGTGTGTCCCATAACAATCCTCCCAATTCAGCACACTCTTCAGGAGAAACCCACTGAGACAAAGTCATCAGCTCCAGCTCTTAACGTGCTGTATTTAGAAGTGTGACAGTCTTCTTCCGTCCTAGGAACAGCGCTCCCAGATGAGCAGGTTTACAGCACGCAGACATTGCAAAGAAGCAGGCCCCTGAATTGCACTTCCTACAACTTAAAGACTGGCAAATATTGCCCTGTGAAATCCATAAAGGACCTGGGCTGGAAAGTAACCTGCACCACTCACTGGCAGGGCAAAGCCTTTTTTAGAGGCTGCTACTGTTTTCCAGTCAGGTTACATTCTGCCAAGAGTGAAAAAAGGCACAAGGTAAAATAGTTTGCAAGTGTGATGCACTTTAAGTTAAAGTGCCAACAGGAAGAGGCTCTCACTGTTCCTATCTGTATAATCAACTTGTTATGTCAAATCTCGTAATTTTACAGTCAGGTTAAAACAAATTTTTTCAGGCAACACCATACAAAAAGAGCATATCATTCAAAGGATGCATTCAAAGACAGGCTTGAAGAACATACTCTCATTTACAAGAGAAGGCAGAGTCCTGCACGTGGCTTCCCGGTATTTGCCTCTTAGATTTTTAATTTTCTCAATGTGCATTTCAATCTGTCTCTTTAGTACTATTGTGGCCACAGATAAAACCTACACTGCTTGTGTGTGCTTGTTTGTTTGTTGGTTTTTGGTTTGGTTTTTTTTTAATGGCAGCCAAATGTCTTATTTGTACTTGAAAGTTTTCCCTTTTGAGGTACATTTTATTATATCTCTGTAAATAAAGCCACTTTAAAATTCATTTATTGTTCTTCTCCTGTGCTTCTGATTGAAAAATATGACTTGACAATTGAGTTTTCCAGTTTATTTTTAAGTAGATCCAAAGGAAATTGGTGTTATTTCATGCATTTTGTCTACTGAGATATTAAATTGACTTGAGCAGAAATACATTAAAAAGTAACAAAGGAAAAATACAGGAAAAGAGAAAAAATGGTGTAATAAGTGCCACAGATATATATCGACTATTATTAATCTTTGTTGTTAATCACAAGATTCAGAAGCAAAAAAAACCCACCTTATTTTTATTTGTATCAGTTATTTAGCACTTGTTTGCAGCAAAGGCATGACAAAGTAACGTGGATTTTGTGCATCTCTTATGGTTTAGGTGATTAAATACTGGGAAGGCACTAAGCACAAATGGATTATAGAAATACATATTTGATCTTGTGTTAAAGTAGAAGTTCTAAAAATCGGTGATTTGTAAGTTTTCATAATAGTCTGCTTTCATTCTTCATAGATAAAGGTAACAACGTTTAGTAGTACCAGTAAAGTCTTTGGAAAAAACTGTCCCAACAGTCATACCCCAACTCATTACCTCTTGTTCCCTATCCTGGCAGAATTTAGTGATCTCATTAATTTTGAAAAAGCAAGTTCCTGTGTTCTTTTTGTCAAAGTATCTGTTGGAGCACTGAACCATTCAAAAGCACAAAACATTTTAGAGTGTTACCAATAATAGATTTGATTAACAAGAGAAAACAATATATGAAATTCAACAGAGAAATTACCGCTTTCAAACTAGATGTTTTAAAAAGTTCCTTGGGCACTCTCTAAGACAGTGTACAGTTTAAACTTCTCAGTTACTGACATTTAAATAGATCCCAGCATACATCTTACAAGTACCACAGGTCATTGCCATAGCCACAATTTCTGTTTTAAATAATCATATTAAATCCTACTGCTTAGATTAACTAGTTTGGTTAGCTTGTACTATCTGCAGGTATAAGAGATTCATAGATCCATGACGCTAATTATGCTGAAAAATAGGTGTGAAAATATTGCCACTGAATCATTAGATGACTCTCTTCAATTGACAGCAACTTATTTTAAGGAAAACATACTGAAAGTAAACTGTCCTGGACTGAAGATCTTGTCTCTTAGGAACATCACCCAGTGATAAACCCTACACTTGAGATGAAAAGAAATTTTATACATTATTATGTTTTAAAAATTTTTCTATATTCGGGGGGAGTTACTTTTTAAAATTTAAATTAATCCACTTTTCACTTTTTCTCTGTCATACAGCAGGGTTCCTGATTCTAGATCTGTGCAGTAATGAATGGTGTTTATGTTACTGGGAACCATTTTGAAGTGTTTTGATGTTGCAAATTGACATGACAATGACAGAGCAGTAACACTGTGGAAGTAAATAAATGCAATAAAAATATAAAAGGCATAAAGATATACATTATAACACCTTCATTCCTCATATACTGAGGAAATCCAGACACTTCTACATGACAATGTGGCATATTTGAAAAATGAATAAAAACTTTTTTGAAATGAGATTTCTACAAAATAATGGATAGCCTACAACATATAGGCTTAGTTTTTCTCCTTTAGATTCTACAAAACAGTGTATTCTTGGCATACTGCCATCACTTAAAATCAAATACATGATGTGTAGACTTAACACTTTCTAAAAGCATTTCTAAAAGAGCACAAATGAAAAGATTCCACGTCTTCTGTGTTTTACAAGTGAAAAGACTTCACAGTACAGTGGAGCAGGGTTAAAAGCAACACAAGGACACTGCTGGAGGTATAAGCAATAATAATATGTGCAGTATAACCATCATGTAGAGAAATTGTTCACATACAGCAGAAACAACAGCTGCCAGAAAAATCCTGTAATATTCCTAGCTACTTTTCTTAACCAGCTCTCACCTGATTTTGATCATATTCAAACACCTATCCTTGGCATGGAGTAGCAGATGATCATTTGAAACCAACGTATAAAATATGTTTGCCATAATAAAACACTAATTAGTCTTCTTTAGTTTTTAATTGTAGATTTGCCCCTCAGGCCTCCAGGATCACATGGTACTCTAAACTTCATAATAGTTTTTAACACACAAGCTCATATTATTTTTACTTTTGATTAAATTCAACTGCATTTTATTTCACTTCTCAGAATATAACATTTTTTAAAATGCTACTTACTTTCCTAGCTGGTCATTCATACTTTAATGATGAACAACTGTCAGGCATGATACATTTTTGATAGCTTTTATTATTTTAATCTTTTCTTCATTAATTAAAATGCCTTTCAAAATCACAATTGCTGTATTTTAATTCAGCTTGCAGAAAATATTGATGCAAATTTTGATTCATGCTGAAGATACTTTCTGTGACTACTTGCAAATGCAAAAAGAAAGAAAGCTCTTCAAAGAGAAAAATAATTGCACACACAGATTGTCTTCTGCCTCTCCAAAAATCTCTGCATAAGCTATCTCAAGAGTCATGTCTCTTCTCATTTCCCTTTGTCCCCTAACCTGGAAGAATACAGGGACCTCACTTATATATAAAATGCAACTTTCTGCGGCATCTATGAACCAAGTATCTTTTGGAGCACTGAAGGCCAGTTATCAGCCACATCAGCTAAATTCAATGTCATGTAATCAATTTGTAATGTATTACAATACAAAATGACATAACAGAGGATAAGACCCCAACTGCTCGGTGGCAGGTATGATTTTGGATCCTTGTATGGAAGATTTTTCTCTTCATGGGTACACTTTGTCATAGGCTGATAAGCCACCTAGATTTCAAATTCAGTAGATATCACCATGACTGAAGATGAAAAATAGTCAACATTCCTTCTCCAAATCTCAAGACTCAAACCATGGTAAACATAAAATCTTTCCTGTCCCAGAATCTTCATGATGAAGGCCAACCTTCAAGCACTTGGAATTCAGCTGATGTGGTGCAATACAAACTTAGCATAAGGTACCGAGGTTGTGTTGCATTCAGAGTGTTAATACTTCAGAATGACCCCAGGAATGCAATAGAAGAGAATGTGAGATAAAGAACATTACTGTGATGCAGGAGTGGCTCTGGAAAAGGAAATCATAACACACTCTAAGCTTCAACAAGCTGTAACTGTTGAGAGGCCATAACAATCACTTCCAGCTAGACCACAGTGCAACAGTATAGGCCTCAAAGGGGAATGAGATGGCTGGTGGTGTTATATCTCCACCTACTATGAGTGAAATCAATATCCCAGCTGAGGCTAAGAAAACCACAGGTTTCAATTCCTATAACCCGCAAACTCAAAAGATGTGATTAAATCTTTTCATTTACAGCTATTTTCTGTGGCAGTTGCACCATTTGTCCTTGCAATGGTTATAAGATTTTGAGCAGCACACTGGTCACTAGGAAATCCAGGTATATTTCAGATAAAAGTGTGGTATTTTATGAGCTCCAAGATGTAAGTCCTTGGCATTTTTACTTAGAGATCCAAATTTTTCTTCAATTGTCTTTTGACCTAGATATTCTGCGAACTATATAAGAACACCTGAGTTTACAAGTGCAGAAATGTAGCTTGAGGATTTGTGGTATATTTACCTCATCACAGGATAATGCTGCCAAGTGAGTCAGTAGATTCAATACTATCTAAGGAGAACAACCAATCCAAGCAGTGTGTTTCACCAAGTAAAAACTAGCATTCATTAACAAAAATAGAATGTGTGTTTAGTCTGGCCAAAATTATCTCCGTGCACACCTACACCAGTTAAGTTCCTTTTCTTTATCCTGACAATCAACTCAGTTATGTCTACCAAATGATGTAGTAAACCAAAAAGATCTGGCTCCACACTCACTTCTCACGGCTGTTGGACATTCACTAATCTTTAAGAGTATGTCTATTATGAAATTCAAGGGCATAATGAAAGTTTATGCAGACATACTGGTGCTGGCTTTAAATAAACTATCTTTGCTGCAGACAAGAGTGTTGCTATGGTAGCATTAGAGTCAATGCAGGCCACAAAACCTACCTAAATTCAGGGATCTAGTGTCCGCTAAACTCCTTGTTGCCATGGCTTCACTGTTATATTAGCTAATTTAGCAAGATACAATCCCACTGTATGCATTGCAATCTCGTTCTTAAATTGCTCTATAAGCCTATTCTGAGATTGTGAGGACAAATTCTAGGTAACCGTTCTGCCTGCTATTCCCCAATCTTCCTAAATAAGATGCTGATTTGGAAAAAAAGATTGAAGTGGCAAGATCTCCCCAAACAAACAAATGTAATTCATACAACTAGCACACTTACATATTTAGCCTATTTCTTAATAGAAGCACTGTCTGACCATAAGTAGAAAAAGCTACTGATGTTTACTTACCTCCACTACATTTCATCTAGGTTCACACAGGCACCATGACAATTGGTATTACCTTGTCTCCTGGCCGGTGCCTAAACTCAGATGATTTCACTGAAACAAGTATCAAGATTCAGTGTCTAGGAAAAGGGAAGTTTTCTTTGCTTTAAATATAACCAAATAACTCTATAGTGAAGTCAAGAACAAGATATGCCACATTTCACAGGATCTAAGAAGGAAATAAAACTCAACTCTGAAAACTATTTTTTGGTTTGTTTGATATTAGTTAGAAAACCTCAAACTCAACATGCCACCTAATATATGGAATTTGCCATCAAGTTCAGTATATTATCAAAACAACCAGACTGATACAAAGCAGACAAGATCTGTAGTTTTTCAGACTGTAGACTACAGTAAAAGAGGGAAAATCAGAAGAATGTCGATATTCTTCCCTACCAGAAGATGATGATACTATTCTCCAGGTAAATTCAGATGTATTACAAGATACAAGAGCATCAAATTGAGTTAACTTTCCCGCAGTTTTTACTTCCCAAGTGTTCGCAGCACTACTGTCACTATTAGTATGAGTCACTCCTTCGTGCACTGAGTGACTGTTTTTTCAATGAGACAGGAATAGTATTTTCTTTGATACCTTCTAGCGAAGTTTAGGATGCAACACACTGTGCTTATACAGCCATGTATCTGTTTAGGGAGTTAAACAATGGCTCTGCTGCTAGAAGAGTCTTCATGAATAATGAAGGTCTCAGTCTTTCTGATTGATGAGATTTGAGTTTGAGATTAAATTACTTTCCTTAATTACCTGAAATTACTCCACTAAAAATAGCTTGTAACCAAAACTTTTATCCTTTTTTCTACTTTTTCCTTCTTCTCCCTAAAGGATCATAATTCTAAATCTGAGGAAAATAACCTCTAATCTAAATGGTTACAAAATATTGTTTGTTTGAAAAGAAAGTGTAATTGTTTTAAAACATTTCCTTTTTATGAATATCAAGATAACCAACTTGAAAATATGTATGTTCCTAGCATTGTCTGTGATGTAGAGAATAAAAACTCCTTATAAATTTTCTCTTCTTGCTGAAGTTCAGTGAAAAATTCTGCATGACAAATCACTGCAGAATTGCCACTTCCATTTCTAAGTCAAAATGCAGTGTAGGAGGAAAGTCAGGTTAATCCTTTTAGAAGACAACCTGGTCAGTATTTGCTGTTCATGTCATAAACGCACTCGATTCCATTAATTATGCTTCCTCTCTTGTTTAAACATCATGACTGTAACTTTGCTAAACATAGTATGCTTAACAAAGCATGAAATGTCTTTGTAGGCACCATGAAGGTCGTTTCCCCACTTGTACAGTTCACTGTGCACTTAGATATAATATAACTAACACACAATAGCTGCTGAAGTCATAGTCTTTGAAAAGGAAAACCTCATATTTGACCCAGACTCCCTCTTTGCATTTGGATAAATTATACCTTTTCTTTTTACAGTCTATCTTTCTGATGCCTCTCATTTGCTATGTTGATTAGTGTTCAAAAATAAAGGATATAAAGGTGAGTTTACTTCGTTTGAGGTAGAAAAATTTAGAGGCTGGTTCAAGAGAAGCTGAGAATAAGGATATCCGTATCTTAATTCTTATTCTGCTCCTGCTTGTAAAGTGTTTCATGTGTTTCTCTAAGTTCCCACATTTAATTCTCTCCACTTTCAAAGCTACATCCAAGATACTGACTTCCTTGACAAAGCCTTAGGCTATCTAATAATAAAAATTTTATTAAAACAAGGTTTCGTTATTATGAATTTCCTAGAATGACAACTAAGAGCTTCCTATTTCTTACACAAATAAATATATATTGGAGTTAATATGAGTACTACTAATCTAAGTGGATGGAACACACAGACACTGAACATAGCTAATAAAGAACTCTCTCTGAATGTATCCACTTCTGAAGCAGAAAGGCTTATTCTGAGGGCAGCAGGAAACCTGGACAAAAGAGATGCGGTGGCAGAGCAAATACAAAGGCAAACTGGAACTCAGCAACAACATTTGACTCTATAAATGTATCCGCTGTTAAAAAACAAAGTTCCCTGAATTATTTTCGAAGTCAGTTTCGAGATTATAATACATAGGAACACTGGATAAAATTAAATTAATGTAAGTCTATATGCAGGCTCAGAACTAGAAAGACATATTATTCCTTTTTTTCTATTTCAGAACCGATATTGCTAAGCAAGTTGAGTCAGAATTTTAGCTATTTACTTGAATTTGACTAAGTTACAATAATAGACACATAAAGAAATACAGGTCTCCTCCTGTCTCATGCCATGTGAATAGGTACCAGTGTACAAAAAAATACATGCTTGCTTCTGAGACAACCTTACTTTTGGTTATCCTTACCTTAAAGACTAAAAGGAAGTAGGTGATAATAGTCCTTTTGTCCTTTTGTAAAATTAGAAGGAAGCCCCCATTTGTTAATTCTTCTCTTAAAAAGATCTGTTAAGTCTCCCAGACAAATCTAGTGAAAGCTGGCCCAGCAAACTTTTCCTCATTTCCATCTGTTGGAAGATTTTCTTCCCACAGAAGGGTAGTTTGAAGGTCTTATAAAGTCCAACTTTTCAAGCAAGTGCCTGATGAGAAAGCCCAGTGTACAGAAAAGAAGGAAAAAAATCCTACTGCTGTACTAACCTCTATGTCTCTGCTCCTGAGTCACCACTTTGGTAAAGGGTGTTTCATGGTGTGGCTACCTGGTAGGTACAGTGCGCTGCTGTGCTCAGCAGGGATGAGGACAGGTTTGACACACACCCTGCCCTTTAGGGCTCCGGGGATCCTTCTCACTTATCCCCCCAGTACAGAACCAGTCCTTTTGCTGGGAATGGAAAATAACAGGAATACAGCCATCCCTGTCCTATTCTCTGAAGTCAGTCAATTGTAATCCTAGCAGTGGCCAAGGGATCTCATTAAAATGAGATCTCTGCAGCTATTTTACTATCTTTTTCTCACGCAGATCTGGTACCCAAAACCTGTATACGGAGCAATGAGGTGTAAAAATGTAAATATTATGTGATATAAATAAATTATAACAAGATAGTGGTCAACATTTATCCCATCCTCACCTTGCATAAAGATTGTGATTGTGCCACTTTTCAGGGAACACCACCTACCTAAACCATGTGGAAAATAGGATGAAGTTTATTAAATGAAACTGAAAATCTTTCTGACAGTGACATGTGAGAGGCCCTACAGTTCAGTGTGACTTTTCAAGTTTGCACTTATTATTTAGCTACGTATTCTCTGTACAGAGGATAAGTCTTTCCTCTTTAGAAGTGACAAGGATAGAGGAGGAAGTCTATAAATCAATGAGGTACAAGATTTATCTCAATCCAGTCATGTATGGATTAAATAGGACTACTAGAACAAAGATTGTCTCATTTTCAAGGTCTTTTCTTATAGTAAATCTAAGCAAACACAAATTAGATTTCCCCAAAGTAAAGCTGCAAACAGAGATATGCTTTTTCACTCTCTTCTTCCTTTGTTTCTTCAAAGCATACCTGGATTTTATTATTTAACAGAGTATTCAAGATAGCCCAATAAAAAGTTAATGTAATTATTTTGCTGGTTTTATCTTCTTTTGTGGTAAAGTTTCTGATGCATATTGTATTATATGTATTCCTAAAGTTCTTTTAAGGAGTTCCATGACACAAGAGACTGATATCTCCATTACAGTTTACTGGCTCTGCTATAGGTAATCTGGCAAAACAAAATCGTATAAAGCAGCCTTAGCTGGCCTGCCTAACTTCCTGCTACTGGACAGAATTAATCCTTGCTGAAAAAAGTTCTTCTCAGTCAGATTCAGTGAGTACTCTAAATACTGGACTCAGATAACATAGAAAAAAATGTGTAAATGAAGGAAACTCTTTTTACAAAGATATAAAATACAGCAGCAGAGTCTTATCATCTAGCCTTATTCCTCATGATAGCCCATTCTTTCACTTCCTTGCCAAATTAGCAGGATCTATTTATACTAGTTTAAGAACATGTGATATACCTGGCCATGACTGTCTTTCCCTAAATACACCATCGTATTTCCTCATCTGGAGATGTATTGTTCTCCGGTTTTGGGACCCAGAACAAAGCCTACTTAAGATAAATGGAAAGACTTCCACAGATGTCAATATGCTTTGTATCAGGTCATTGGTAAAGCCACCTGTTTGGGAAATGGAAAAAGAAATGTGTCCTTTTTTCTATATTTGTATCTGTTGTTAAGCATTATGTAAGGACTTGCACCAACACTGTCACGAAAATGGAGAAGACAGACATGAAAAATTATACTTTGGTAACAATGATATCTTCTTCTGTCCCAAGAGCTAAGGCATGTTGTAGATCATGTTTAAATATAATTGAAGAAAGAACTGCTAATGGTGATGGAGGTTGATGTTCATTCACATTAACTACCAGAAAGAGAGAGAGAGAAAAAAAAGTGAATTTTAGTTTTGAAGGGAGGGAATAAATATAGTGAGGGATTCAGAATTACAAAGCACATTGTGCCCAATACAAAGGTGCAGAGGAGTCTAAACCTGGACTGTAAATTCAGACGAGCAGGTAGCAAATCTGGGTTTATAAAGAGCTTAACAACAAGATCTCTGTGTGTGAAGAGACTCCTAGGGGCTCTCATGATACAATCATCTGTAGTGATGGAAAAGGAAAGCCATAGCCACAGCCACCACACACCCTTCTACACATACTAGAAGATTATGTTAGGCAAACATAATTTAGATTTACACCCAGCAGAAGTGAAGTTTCTCTGTTCTCTGTACGGACTCATTACAGATCCTGTATTGCTGGCATGGCCAACTCAGGAACCAAAGAGTGTCTCACAGTGTCACACTGCAATCCCATGCCCATTACTGATTGGCATCATTCTGTTCCTCTCTACCAGCCAGGTAGGAGAGTTTAAAAACACATAACTAAGTCTCACAGGTGAGGCTTTAAGAATAACATGTTGGGGTGCTGTAGGATCAAGGAAACTTACCACTCCTTCCCGAAAGATAAAAACAAACTAAGTTGAGAATCGTGGACTTTAAAAAAGAGAATTCCTAGAGAATTCCTAAAGAGCAGTGAGATGTATATAGGCACACCATAGTGAGCATTTGGGGAGTTAAAAACCTATCTGAATTGGATATTGTACACCAGTTCAGTGATGGTTTCCTCCTTTGCACTTTCATGGGATAATACCTAAGGATTAAAGCTACCTTGCAGAAAGATCTCAATTCCAGTTGCTTTTACCTTTTTTTTTTTTTTTTTTTAAAATGACTATTCGAATTCTTCATAAGATGGCATGTAGCCTGCTAAATAATATCTCACATTTTGCCAGAAAACACAATACTCATCACCATTACCTTTCACCTGCATAAGTGTTTCTTCTCTAGTATGCAGCCGCCTTCTAAGACTAGTACACAGGCCAAAAGCCATCCTCTATAAAGAAGTCCATAGGTTCAAGCCTGTTTAAACCAATGCAAGAGAGTTAATTATGATAAATGCTACAATTCATTACCTCAAAAACCACCGTGGAAGAACTGATGCTTTACATTCTCATTACGTTTGCTCAAAGGAAGTAGTAGTTTTCACCAAACCCACATTATTTAAGCTATCTAAAGGTTATCTTGATCTTTTTTTAAAAAAAAAAAAAAAAATCAACAGCAAATTCAATCAAACAACAACAGCAAAACCTAGTATAAATCATAAAAGTAAAAAGATTCAATCAAAAATATGGCTGGATTTTCAGCAGTGACACCTCTGACTTTACTTCCTCCCTCCAGGGCAGGTTCTCAGGTGGTATAAAATATCTTCAACAGCTGCCAGACAGCAATAACAACCATTAGGCAAATGAAGAGCTTTTTTGAGAGTATCAGCCCTTATGAAAGACCATTCATCTCCCTGCTATCTATTTCTCCATCATTCATTCCTATGGCAGTTGTCATACCACCCTGCTCAGCTGCAACATCATCTTTCCATTTTATTGTATATGCCTTGCAAATGTCTTTCCTGCCAACACATCTGACTTATGTTAACTGTAAAATAAAGACTGGCTGTAGTGGTTTCTGGACTCAATCATATTATCATATTAGAAACCTGATGTTTCCTTATAACAAGATGCATTTCTAAAGAACTGAAGGAAACTTTTTATGTATAGCAATGCAATGGCCTGTTTGTTTTTGTGATTTCACATATGTAACTACTGTAGGTTAGCCCTGTGTTAGCAAGTAGTAACTGGATGATGACTCCCTAAATAGGAAAAAAAAAAATTGGCTTTATAGTCTCCAGGAAATCGGAACTTTTATATTTAGACTTGGTGACAGTTTCATCTGTAGCATGAATGATACAACGCCTGGCTATGTGGGTGTGTATGTTGTGGGGTTCCTACTCAAACCCTGGTACTAGTGGGAGACACTTGGAGATGACGAAGATATGTCTTACTCATTTTGCTCAGACTTTCATGTTGCATATTACACACTATGAAGTGCACATTTTCAAATGATCATCTATTACGAAGACAAAAATGGGTCAAGATTTAGCTTTTTCACTGCTTTCTCTCAGTAATATATTACTATTAACTACAGGCTCTATCAACATTTAATCCCAGTGGTAGCAAATTTTCCTCCAGAATGGGAGGTTATTCATTAATTGTATCTAATAATTAATACAGACATCATTAGGAAGAAAATAATGTTGGCTGTTCACTTCCACAAGAGATTGTATACAGGATAGCTTAGACATTGTCTCCTGTGGCAGTGTGCTCCCCAACCGTGACCCTCTGTTGTCCCCCCCTTCCCCCCCCCCCCCCCCCCCCCCCATCTGACCTGTATTTGCTGTAATTCTGCTCAAGTGATAACCCAGTGGTGTCTGGGTCATTGTCCCGATCCAATGTCGGGGGAGGTTCTGATACGATCCCAAGAGCGAGATTAAGACACAAGCGAGGTCAAATGCAGTGTACTCAAAATAAGTTTTTATTATTAGAAAGGTGAAGAGGGGTAGCGATAGGACAGAATGGAAGGAAAAGTCGGAAATAAAGCAAGGATGCGGGACAGGGCTGCAAGAACAGTCACCGCCAGGGATCCATCGGCGTCCCGTCGGTCCTCAGCCTCCAGTTCTTGGGCGGTGGGTGCACACGGGTCTGGCTTCGATGGTGGATGCACACCCAGCAAAATGTTCTGCTGCCTGTTTAAGGTCATCTATCCGCTGATCAGCATATCTGCTCGCCTTTAGGGTTTTTTGTTTTTGTTTTGATTTGGGGGTTTTGTGTGTGTTTGTGGGTTTTTTTGGTTGGTTTGGTCTCTGGTCCAACAGGTTTTGTTGCTTCAGGGCAGGGAGGTTTGCCCCTTGTCAGTGCATCAGCAGTGCAGGCAGGGGTCTGGGGACACAGCCGGGACACAGAGGGCTCCAGGATGGGGCCAGCCCAGCACACCTCTGCCCCTTGGGGCTGGTCTGAAGAGTCCGGACAATGCAACCGCAAGGCAGTGGGGGGGCGTCCTTCAACACCCCCCGCTTCTCTGGGCAGCATCCCCAGAGCGATTCACAGGCCGCAGCAGCTTCTCCTGGAGGTCTGCACAGACACAGGCAAGCTCTGAGACACTCGTGTGACGGTTCAGTCTCTCACAGTCGTCATGGTTGCATTTGACTCAAATTGGGAGGAAACAGATAACAAAACAGTAGCCAAGGGCTAATTTGAGTAATGTGCTCAGTGCTGGTCAGTGTCCTACTGCAGCCAAATTTGGAAAAAAATATCTGTAGTTGGTATGTAAATATGACCATGGGTCAGTTATCTCACTCCACAGGGGTCAGCCCAGGGCCCGTTTTACTCTCAGCACGGCAGCGGCTGCACACCAGGATCTCCCCTTGAGTAGGGATGCCTCTCCTGATCACTCCTCGAGGTTGAGAAAGTCCTTGCTGCAAAGAGATTCTCAGTAAGTGATTAACAGCATGATAAACTTTGAAATCCTAATTGATACAAAGGATTGTTTGTGTACATATAATCCTTTAGATAAACCACTGGTCAAGTCTGGGACTAGGAGTGGATCCAGCTGCACCAAGACTCCTCTCTGAGAAGGAGCTCGGAAAGCAAGGCTGTCCTTTCTGAACATCATGACTCAACAGGAGGGTCTCCCTGACAGTTTTGTCTGACCCTGTTCTCTGTGCAGTAAATATCAAGTGAACCTTGTCATCAAATCTTGTTAAACCACTGTCGCATTTACCGTCAAATTTTGTTAAATTGCTGGTTTATATCAAGAAACGTTACCCCTCTCTTACAAGTGAAGTGCATCATCTGTGACATCTCCCTAAAGACATGTTTATAGCATATGGTGAAGAATATTTCACCAATACTGCACAAATTCTGAAATACCCGTGCACAATTGACCAGATATCCTTCCCAAAAATATAGAACAGCGTGTTATGACCACTTCTATATTGTCACAGTGTTGGCATTTGCCAGAACACTCTAAATACTTTGCTAGTATTCAAAATTCAGATAGCCAACTACAGAATGGTTCCCTTCCACTAAACAATTTTGAATCAGTAATGCACATCTGAGCATTAACTAAACATTTCATAATTTATTTACTGACAAAGGAAACTTCCCTGTTATGCATTACTCTGGGAGGAGAAGAGTAGCAGAAATATGCTTTAGCAGTGAAAACTCATCATGATCATTCTGCCTTAAGCAAAGGTTTAACATTTGCCTTCAAACTACGGTTGGGGTGTTTTCTTGGCTGAAAAATGGAAGCAGAAATTGTAAAGACTCTTCATGTGATATGAAGTGAAACCCCTCTCTCTTAAAAAGAAAAATGTTATTGCACATTTAAACACTGGTATTTGGTTTGAAATAATTGTTTCCTTTGAGGACTTTTAACTGAATATTTTGGTTTTTGCTGCGCCTGTAACACAGACATAATCTGTTTCTCATCTTAAAATGGAGATGTAGCAAGTTTCTCTTTAAAGAATTCATCTAGGTAATTCTCATTTAAGTTTCTGGGTAACAAAACCAGGTTAACCAAAGCAATATTAACCTTGGGCTAACATTTAATTATAACGGACCACACATTTTATGTCTGTGTGGCTCTCCATTTATCTTTCTGGAAAAATAAAATATATACTGTGCAAGCAGTGTACAGAACGTATGGTTTGATGATTGATACTCCGCAGCATGAAGTTACTGTGTGATGTATACCGTCCTCTGCTGAAGAGAGGAGCACTTCCATCAGAGAGCAGCAGCTCATAACTTTCTCGTTTGATTTTGTGGAAACACTTCACTTTTAGTACCTGCATGCAGGACTGTCAAAATGTTTTGGTAACAGTATGAGGTATGTTTCCAAACCTTGAAAAAGTAAAAATTAACTTCTTTGTCTGGAACTTGATGAAAACTCTTGTTCCTCCTCTCAGATTTTCAGGTTATTAGCTGCTCCTGCTACCTGTGCTGATGTAGCCCAGACATACTGGATTGATCAAGATCCTGAACATGAAGACAAATGAGAATGAAAATGAACTCATTGCAAAACAGCTGTTGTAGGTCAAAACCACTTCAGTTATAATCCTGACTCACTTAAATTGAGCAGTATATCTCCATCAACTTTCTCTTCAAGATTCTAACAGTATGTTTCGTTTCATGCATGAACTGTTGTTGATGTGTGATATTTTAGGGAAGCAAGCATGGCAAGATACAGCAAGTCACATTTGACTTGTATATGTGTCCTTTTATAGTTTCTCCTACGCTCCACCAATAAAATTTCTCATCATGATTTAAAATGAAAAATTACAGAGCTCGTATGGCCACAGATTTCTCAAGGTGCATTACTGAAGAATGATTAGTATGCAACTATCTTTACAGAAATTCAAATATAGGTTGTATCTGCTGCCTCCTGTAAGAAAACTATTTGTCTATAATAGAATCTGGTGACAGGGCATTTGCTTTTCAGATATCATATCTCAACAAAAAGTTTTTTAGATATTCTACACCATTACCAAGCAATATCTCAAACTTCGGTACATCAGCAACACAAGAAGATGTTCTTTTTATTTATAGGTATGTGGTTGTGTACTTGAATTCCAGACATGATCACTCTCACTGTAAAGGAAGTACACTATGTTTTATTAAGGACTTCTGGAGAACATAATTCTCACAGTACGCAAAAGTATAAATATTCTTGCAAGTGATATATAATTTATTCTAAGTAAACACCAGCATATTGGTCAAGGTAGATAAGATTTTTTACAATGTAGCCTTATGAAAAGGAAAATGTTAGATTTGGGTCCAAATATGGACTTTTTCATGACTGACATTTGTAGCACTATTGGGATCAATGAACCTTCTGTGAAAACCTGAAGCAAAATTTTTACTGCAGGACAGGGAACTTTTTTTTGGAAATTCAGGTTTCTTCATGTAACCAGTCTGAATTATGTTAGTACCTGGAGAGCTCAACTGAAACCAGCCCTCATTGTAACAGGTGCTATATCTATACGTAGCAAGAGATGCACAACTCCATTATCTTACTATCAAAATTGTCCAAGTGCTAAACAGAGATAAAGAGATAAATGGCAGTCAAGGTTATGTGTTATTCCAGGCTCAGATGCTGACTTGACACCGGATTAACATCTCTTCCTATACTGTGCTCCACCCTCTGGCAGCTAAATCCATTTGAAGAAAAATTGCATCACAAAGAAAATTTATGCAAGTCTATGTTCTTCCAGGAAAGTCTTTTAACTTCAAGGGTGCAGAAACCCCCCCCCACATTACTCTAGAGGCAAACTCAACAATATATGGTCTTCAAAGCATAAAACAGAAAATAAACAGAATGTTTCCAGCTCTCAAGATATATGTAAAAGTATATATACGAAACACAGCAATAAAAAATATCTGAATACTGTAAGAAAATTACCTAATTGTTAATTCTCCATTCCTCTCAGATCCAGTAAAGCAGTCTCTTCAAGAAAGAGGCAAACAATAGTGCCTATCATTTTCAGTGAAAGTTAGGAGTCTTTACATTTGCAAAAAGATTCTTGGACAAAGTTTGTTTCCAGTTCTAATTTAAATCCAGAATAATTTAACTTGGTATCTACAGAGCTGTTCAAATTTACACAGACGTCACTAAGAAGAATTTGGTTCTGTGTTCCACGTACACAGATTTATACAGTATAGATGACTACAAGCATTTCAAGGACACTCTGGTATATTATTCTGTATGGCAATTCCATCTAATTTAAAATAAAATAATTAAATATGCTCTGGCATGTTGCTGCAAAACTGATCACTACTTTCTTGTGAATAGCCATGCATTTATATATAAAGATGAATGTTCCTTTCTAGAAATGGATCATTTCCAGATTAATGGGTAAATTACTGTTCCTTGGAAATTAATACAACTTGGTCTACTTCTGCAGCAACTTAAATATTCACAAATGAAATTGAAATGCTTTCATCTTTTCTCTGCCCATTGCCTTCCCGCTCTGCTGAGGGAAGAAAAAAGAAAAAAAGAAATGTAATGAATAAATTGTGTTGTCACTTCTGGAGGAAAAGTAACTTATAAAGTTATGTGGTGTTGTAAACCCCAATGTTACAGCTGTGCTAAAAAATACATGAATCAAACCACCCCTTATGAGATGCCATGTTTTTAGCAAACAGTATCAAGCAGGTTACTTATTTTCTTTGACCCTCTAAAGATGAATTCCTTCAATTTTCTTCCAGGAAGCATATGGGCTAGGACCTTTAAAGAACAAGCTGACATTTTCACATAATCACAGAGTGGGACTGGGACAAAAACCTAGCTATAGCATCTTGAGAGCCGAATCTGACCTTAAGTTAGTTGTGTGCCATTTCATCAATCATGGCCACTATTCAAACATAGTTTACCTCCACTTCCTCCCTCTCACTCCTTCGAAATATGTTTTGATAACTTGACATGAAAAGTGTTCCCAAAGTTGATCCCAAAATTTTCTGGGACATTAGCAATACTGAGTAAGAATGCAGATCTTACCTAGACGTGCTTCCAAGTCTTAAGCACTAATATTTTATACAGTTCACCATAAGACTGTCTATTTAGACAGTAAAATCTGTTTTTCATAAGCTAGTAAAAAGCAATACTTTCTTAAAATATCTTTTTTTCTCTTATTACTTAGGTTTGCTATGAAGTATCATAGAAACTCAGCACAGTACAGCGTGGTATTTGCAAACATCTACAGGTTTAACAGAAAAAAATGACAGTTAAAGGGAATCTGTGAACCTTGCTGCGTCTCTCTGATATGTGAGTTTTATTAAATAAAAATTTCTGGATCATTAAGCAATTAACTTATTCTTCCTGTACTAAGTGAGAAAATGACTAATGATTTATCTAGTTTCTGTAGCTAGAAGGGAGAGGAGAGAAAGGCTATTTTTAACAGCTAAGGAAAACTGACAGTTGGGAATCAATATGGAAATAACAAAATGTTCAATGGACCCTGGTGGCTCACCAGGATAGCATGACAAAACTTCCCTGCTTTCTAAAGCCAGCTATATGCAAGCGTTGCATCTGAATGGTAACAAGACATGACATATTTAACTCTTTAGTCTCAGTGGTCAATACTCACATGGATACAGATGGAATGGAAAATAACTAAAATCTTAAGGAGATCTTGAATTAACACTTGTGAACCTAAGTGACCCTAAAGCAGCTGATTCTATTAAATAATAAAGCACTGAATCAATTTCTGTGATTCTTTTACCAAGAGACACTGGCATGCTTTGCAAAGGTATATGCAATTACTTCTCAAGTGACAAGCACAAACATGCGATTCTCAAACCCCTTCTCAGAAATTGCAGCGTCAGGTATCACCTCACCAAATATCCAGCACAGCAAGGAAGTGCAAGCACTCTGTGTATGGTGTCAATCTTGGGAAAATACTACAAGAAAAATAAATGGTATATTGGCACACTCCACCAATTCCCTCTCACAGAATTGCAGCCTCTGATCTTCTGTAATTTGTAGGCTTCCTGCCAAACCCATGATTTAGGGGACTGAAAATACACCTGTGCTTCACTCTGACCCCATAATGCCACATGATGATTACCAGTGAATACATAGCTTCATCACAAACAAAGAGAAAAGAAAAAATCACATGTGGCAGACTTATTCCACCAAAGAAACATGATTAAACTGATATTACTGTTTGAGATAGTAATAAAAATTATTCACCACATAACCAAGGTTTCATTCATCAACAAAAAAGGCAATTCTTTCACTGTACAGTATTTACATAATTTTGCAGATTTCTGAAACGTATTATCATAGAATCATAGAATAGTTTGGGTTGAAAAGGACTTTTAAAGGTCATCTAGTCCAACCTCCCTGCCATAGGCAGGGAAATCTTCTACTAAATTAGGCTGTGCAGAGCCAGGCCCTACTTGGCCTTAAACATTTCCAGGGATAGGGCTGGGGTTGTTCAGCCTGGAAAAGCAAAGGCTCTGGGGAGATCTTATAGCAGCCTTCCAGTAGTTAGAGGGGGTTACAGGAAAGATGGGGAAGGACATTTTACAAGGACATGTAGTAATAGGATGAGGGGTAATGGCTTTAAACTGAGAAAGTGTAGGATTCAGACTATGTGTAAGGAAGAAATTCTTCCCTGTGAGGGTGGTGAGGCCCTGGCACAGGTTGCCCAGAGAAGCTGTGGCTGCCCCCTCCCTGGAAGGGTTCAAGGACGAGTTGGACGGGGCTTTGGGCAACCTGGGCTAGTGGAAGATTTCCATATCCCTCAGGACTGCGAACTCCACCAGTGCATGATCACTGCAGCCCAGGGTGCCTCCAATCTTGATGTCACTGATTAGCTGACTTGCGTTGGTGACCATCAGGTCCAGTATTGCATTTCCTCTGGTAGAGCTATTACCTTACTTCAGAAGTTCTCCTCAGTGCACTCCTGGAGTCTCCTGGATTGCCTACAGCTCGCCCTGCTACTTTTCCAGATGTCGGGGTGGATGAAGCCCCCCAGCAGGACAAGAGCCTGCAAGTATAAAGCCTCCTGTAGCAGGAGTATGAAGGCTTCGTCAATAGGCTCCCTTTGATTGGGTGGCCTGTAGTCGACGCCAACCACAATGTTCCCTTTGTTGCCTTGGTCTCTAATTCTTATCCATAAGCTCCTGACTAGTCTTCAGAGACAGCTCTTCACAATCGGTCCATTTCTTGACACAGAAGGCAACCCCTCACCCCTCCTTCCTTGCCTGTCCCTTCTGAACAGCCTCGTAGCCATCGATAGCCACACCCCAGTCATGGGATTCATCCCACCACGTTTCAGTAACGGCAACTAGGCCACAGCTGTCTAGCAGCAGGGTGGCTTCCAACTCCTCCTGTTTGTTGCCCATGCTGCATGCACTGGTGTAGAGGTACTACAGCTGGGCTTTAGGCCACGTCACATTCTTAAAGGAACACACCTGAATCCCTCTGAGGTATTTCACTACTGTTTCCGTAGCTCCTATTAGCTCAGGAGCCCCTGGCTCATCTCCGTAAGACTTCCAGTGTGCTCCAGTGTGCCCAGCACATCTCAGAGCCACAGGCTGAGGGCCCTCGCTGGCACCCCGTCCCTCTAACCTTGCTGTGTCATTGCACAGGTTGTCACAGACAAGTCTGATACTATCCCCTTCCCCCCCTTTAAGCCTAGTTTAAAGCTGTCAATAAGCCCCGCCTAGCAAAGACCCTCTTGCCCCTTTGAGACAGGAGAATCCCATCCAACGTCAGCAGGCCTGGTGCCATGTAAGCCATCTCATTATCAAAAACGCCAAAACTGTGGTGATGACACCAGCCATGGAGTATTAATAGACTGGGTCCATCTCCTTCTTCCAGTATCACTGTCCACAACAGGAAAGATGGAGGAAAAAATAACCTATGCTCTAGATTCCCTTACCAGCTGTCTCAAGGCCCTGAAGCCTCTTTTGATTGTCCTTGGACTACACACTGTGGCTTCATTACCACTCACGTGGAAGAACAATAATGTGTAATAGTCTGAAGGCTATACTCGGCTAGGAAGTTTCCTGGTGATGTCCTTAACCTGGGCCCCAGGGAGACAGCCAATATTATATAGAACATATTATATAGGATTAGATTTGTGGGTTTTTTTCAGGAAAAAACTGATATAAATTAGGAACTCTTAATCCTTGCATAAATTATCCAATTCAAACCTGTGATTTCAACACCTTTGCTATTATCCCGTAGTTCACTAAAATCTGCATTTGAACAACCCCCTTTCCCAGCTTCAGAATGCCCATTACCACAAACACTGGGAAATATCCTTTGTGGAAAACAAAGAAACTGGTTTTGACTTGGATACATGAAGTTCACAGCTATAAATATGACCAAATTTGTTTAGATTTATTACAAAAAAGAAGCACTTCACCTTACTTTTGTCAGTGTAAGTCAGGTTCTGAAATAAAGTAGGTAAAATATATTTTTGGTTCAATTATACAATTTTGATTTAAAATTACTACAAGTTTCTCCAAAGCAAACTGGGTTCAAGTTGCATGGTTGGATTTACTAGAAGAGAACTGGGATAGAGTACCCCCTAGGCATCTGTACACTTGTACAGTCCTTCCCAAACTTCTCTGAGTTTTTATAAGTCTGGGATATGCAGGACCAGACTTGGGTCTTGTTTTCACAAGGAAACTGCATGACATGAATTTGAAGCCTAAAAATTAACCTTGGGTGAGTTGGTGATGCAAGAACGTTTATTTTGGCAAAACCCACCTCTCTTACTTAGTGTAACCAGTAACAGTGATTCCAAAACTAGAGGACTGACATGAGAAATTGATCAGGAATAGGTATTTCATAATTTTGCACTGTCTTTGCAATCTGGACTTCCACTGATGACTCAACGTGCCGTGAAAGTGATGTCAGAAACTTCAGCATAGCTCTTCCAAAGCAGAGGATTCCTGTGTAAGGAACCAGTCCAGAACCATCATGGCAAAACAGCTATTTCAAGATCTTTCCTTGGATATTTTCTTAGGTTTCTGTACTTTTCCCCAAAGACCAGACTGCTCTCCAGTGCTTGCCAGAATGCATGGGATTACAGAGGCTTGAACATTTGATAAATCAACTGAGAAACAAGATTAGTTCATTTCATAAAAAGACAGTGGCCAGATAACTACATGGTATGACAGAAGTGTTTGGTCTTAATAATAGAATGTTCATATAAGGTGTGATTCTCCTTTGCATGGAGAATTTGTTTAAATTTTAATAAATTGCTGATATAGAGAAGGTGGTTAGTAGAAATTTTATTTTAAGGGAATAAAAAAGATTTTTTAAAATATAGCTGAAATTAGTTCCCTGCATTAAATAGTTTATACAGCACAAGGACTTACTGTATTATTACCAGTCTACTTCCATCTACATTAGGATATTTGCAGCGAATTTATTATGTGCTTACATATTTACTACACTGCACTATTAACAATTTACTGTAGACAAAGACTAATGTCACCTTCCAATGCTTTGATAGTAGGAAGGTGATCTGAATATAATTTTTACCATCTCCAAGAGAAGAAAAATTTGTAACAACATTAGATTGAGATCAGCCAAATCAAACCAAAAAAAGAAAATTCATAAAAAGGGTGATCTGTTAGGTCTGAAGAATTTGCACTAGGCACACAAGAAAAAAACCCACATTTAATACGGTGGTTTAACATCAGATCAGTAATCTTAATTTTTAACATCAGATCAGTAATCTTAAATCAGAAAATTAAAATTCAGTCTTTGAAATAAAAAAACCCAATCATTCTTTTTTTATTTTAGAGTATATAAAAAATATTTTTTTAATTTCAATGTTGGAAAGGCTAATAGGTTTTGAGTGATCAATTAATGTCGCATTTGTTTAGAAAGATTAAGAACTACAAATGTCTTTTACCAACCTATGAGCTATAGAATGCAAACCATTCCAAATAAAATGGCAAAATTCATCACCTAAATTAAAAACCAATAGTCAGGTCTTAGTTTGAAGATGCTTTTATTACTCTCCTCTCCCATTTTCTATATTATTCTGCAATTGCTTTGTCATCTGAGCTTTCAATGTAGATAGATACTATTTAAATTAATAGAGCTCACATTATTCCTATACTTTAATTTTTCATAATATAGAGAAATTATGGAGAACGCATACAAATTAAAAACTGCCAGCAAAGGTGCACTACTTTGCTTTTATAGAAGTCCTTTAGAGTGCACTATAACTAATGAGGTATTGCTCTGAAATATAATGCAGATTACCATTTAGTAGATTGATTTTGCTGCAGTTTCCTACTAACTGCAAAGTGCCTACTAATCAAAGCAAGGCAGAGCTCAGTCTTGCCCTAGAGCACTTGCAGCACAGTTCACCTGTTCTGAGAACCAATACAACTCAGTGTGTTTTTCTGTAACTCCAATTAAAGAAAAACATTTGAAAAGCCCCTGAGTTACTGCTGAGTAAGTGAATGAATGAAGGCTGGGATCCGGTGCTGCTTTTTTTGGATCAACAATTGCAAAATCTACAGGTTATACAACTGATTTTGAACTTTCAGGTTAGAAGGAAGGACTGAACTTTTGGTAGAGTTTGTGGAACCGTATTTGCTTTTATTTTTGCTTTTGGTGATCTGTATACACCAGTAGAACTTTTCAATGTAAAATGCAATGCCTATTGTATCTCTATTTAATGCACAAGAATTGAAAAGGGAAAAAAGAAATAGAATTCCCCCAAAGAATTTTATTTCCTCTATTCCCTGACTAAAAGTTGGTGAACTTCTTAATTATTGTGCAGAAAAATCAACTGATACGAAGGCTTTAGTGAGCTGCCCTGCAACAATACTTCCCAGAAGAGAAAAAGTAATCCATGGGAAAAGAAGACATTCTTTTTATAAACAAAGATATTCAAATATGCCCGAAACACTGAATTTGGGTCAGAGCAACCAATTCCTGTGAAGGCAAAACCGTCTCTGATTGTCTTGCTTACTAATTTTAGAAAAAGGGTATTAATCGATAAGAAACACAATGCATCTGTTTCAGTTCCTAATTTTTGTGAACTTCCTCCACTGACTCTATTACATACGTTTGAGAAAAGTCCTGCTGCTTCTGAGTTTTGCTTGCAACTCCAAATCTGGTTTTAGGCAGTCTTCCTCAGAGAAGGAAAGATCTATACAACCATTCTTGGTGCATCTGACTGTCTCTGCTTACCATCTCCTCTGTCCATCCCCAACCTCCGAAATGACTTTCAAATCTGTTCACTAATTTAGATCCAATTGAAAGAGGGTAAAGGTCTCAGAGATGTTGCATTACAGAAAGTTCCAGAAAATCCCTGGTCTACAATTTTAGGAGACACTGTGTTTATGAAAGACAGAAAGAAGGCCTTTGTGGTAAATATATTACTGATGTAGGACAGGACTGGAAAATTTTTATGTAGAAATCTTTAAATAGAGATTTCCTTTAAAGAAAAGCTCTCCTTAAATGCACATTATGATGTGCTATGGGAAAATATAAAGAAGGAAGCATTGTCCTTTATTCTTCTCTCTTCCAGCATAAAGCAATGTTAACATCACAGCCAAAGCTCCTCAGAAGAGACAAACATTTCCTCACCTTGTAACTGGTAACATGGTACAGTGCTTCCCAAAGCCTTGACCAAAAGTGAATCTAGCTGAGACATCTTTATTTAGGTCATCTATCCAGGCTCTGTGCAAACCTACCCTGTGCAATGAGAGATGTGCTGAACCTTTGACATTTCCACAGATATACATCAGTGTCTTAGAGATTTGTGTGAACATTCCTATTCCACTAGAGTAAACACATCATTCTATTGATTTTAACTTATCTAAACGAAGATTGAAACCACTAACTTCATAATGTCTAGTTTAATGTTTGGCTAGGTGATCTTATGAACCACACTTACAGTCCCAGCAATGAAGCTAATCCTCTAAAATGCACAAAACTATCAAGAGATAAAATGGAACTTAATAGCACTTTCAATTCAAATATACCCTGTCCCAGAAAACTTCTTGAAGTGCAGATTTCAGAAAAAGCAGAAAATTGAAATACATCAGAAACTACTCAAGAGAATGATGGGTTTTTTTGACTAATCCCTTGAATTCTCTTGTTTAAAAAAAAAAAAATCACAAAAGAAGTAAACTGTAGGGAATCATGAATGACTTAAATAGCAAAGCTCACAAAGGCAAAACCAATACATTTCACACAACAAAATAGGATATAGATTTCACTAGTTTTACAAATCAGCTATAATACAAGTTGCAATTATTTTGTTTTTTCTTTTTTACGGGTTGAGAATTTTTAAGTCATGGAGTGATCTGACAGAAGGATAATCAATACTTTCCAAAGTTCAGCACTTGAAAGAAATACCCAGTGAGAGAAAAGGCTAATATGGTTAAAAACTTTCCCACCTAGTGCTGTTCCCAGTGGAATGCATGCAAAATAGCAGAAACAAACAATTCATCTTAATAAACTTTGGGTGAGAAGGATGGTTGATGGTTTTTAAGTAACTTGGATTTCAATTAAGGCTTTCAGGCAAATCTCCTGTGAGGGTGTTCTGTGATGCCTGAGGCACAAGGTCACTATGAAACGTTCTACCATTTCCTTCCAGAACTCCATCCAGTTTGATTCAACTTACATTTTGGCACCTACCATGATGTTTAAAATAGAGCACAGTTCTCCTTCAGTCCTTATTTAGTCAGGAGAGAAAAACAATCATCTCTAAATGGCAATTCAATTTTTTTATTCAGTCACTTTCTGTAGTGTTATTTCTGTTTCTTTTCCAAAAGACGGATCAGTACTTTTGCCTGATATTATGAGCACTTTGTATACACACACACCTTGATCTCACATAGATGAAAATGACCGAAAGGCATTTGTAACATACTACTTAATAAATTTTAGACAATCATTAGGAATTCTGTCCCCTTTTAAATCATATTGACAAAGATGAACTTAAACATTAGGAAGCTCAGAGCTACTGCAGATACGCCAGGAGCAGTAACTGAATTTCTTTGGAAGGAAATACAAAGACTTTTCTCTCTGTTTAAGACATACAGTCCCATTTCATTGCATTACTTATTTACTTTAAGAGGCTAAGGGACTAGACTTAAATATTGCTTTAAAAATCTTTAGCTATGCTCTCAGCTACATAATTACCAGCTTTCAACACACTGAAGAGAGTGATAATGGCTAACACGTATGATTCATGAGCCGAAGTGCCATCACACCCATAAGGGTGTTCATTTACAAGAAAGTTTTCAGTAGCAGTCAGAAATGATCAGACCTGCACATGATGATTGGGAAGGACATGATCCAGCTCCCACTGAAATCACTGTGAATGCTTCCATTTGCTTTAGCAAGTTTTGAAACAGACCACTCTGCTGGAGTAATGATAACTCTAAAAACACTCAACTGACAGTGACTACTGTAATTGCTGGAGAGCCTGCCAAAGATATTTCTTGATAAGGTTTGGGTAATCTTGTGAATTAACTCAGGCTCTCGTGAACTGACTCCTTAACTGGACTCTAAAGAAAATGAGAAGAAAAGTTTGAATACTTATCATCTCCAGCACGTTAATCACCAGTACTTCACGTGCAAGAACAGTATGTCAAATGAATGGTTTCTATCTATAGGGAATCTGTCTTGGAAAGTAAGTGGTGATAGGGTTGCCACTCTTTTTATAGTGTATTGCTTACAGAGGCAAAAAACCTCAGCAGGGATATGTTGCATACAACTTCTTTATCAGTGCAACAGAGATCTTTCATAAACTAAGGTACAATTAATCCTACCAGCATTTTAGAGGAATCATACCATCTACAACAGAGATGGAGTGATTCCAATGGTCTTGCCCAATTACAGTTCTGCTTAGGTGATACAGATGTGCAAATTAGGTAGTCCTCCATCTACTGGAGACTCTGGTATGCAAAAATGTCACTTCAGGATTTGGCAGGTTCTCCTTGGCTTGCAATTTCGCTTGTTTTGCTCTTCCATATTTCACAGGAGAGGAGATTCCTTAACTTGGCAGCCAGGAACACAGGAATGAGAGCACAATAATTCTGTAATTACTTCAGAAACAGAATAGGGAGGTTTGCTGCCCTTGTGTGTCTTCATCTAGTCAGAAAGCTTAGCGTACAGAAATAACATCCTCTGTTTATAAGCCAAAATAGAGTACAAAGCAGTAAAACAACAGAATGGAACTGGAGAGGTAACTTCAGGTCTTAGAGAAACTAATAACAGCATCTGTGTTATCCATATTATAATGCAAGGAAATTCTCTGTTATTCAGAATGAAATGTCAGCCAAGAACCCAAAATTAAAAAGTAAATGCCAAGTATGGTAAATGGAGAATCAGCTTATATATGGAAATCATCCCCTCAGAAATGGGAATTTATACCAGATGAATCTAAGACGTTTGTAGAGATGGATGCAATAAAATGACAACAAGAAGCCCCAGTGAAATCTCCTATTAATTTTGTCATTTAAGGACTCAGAGCTCTTGTTTTTGTACATGTGATTTTTTTGGGAAGACATAAGATTTAAATATACACTGAAACCCAGAGGACATACAATGGTATCTAGCTCATCTCAACACTGAAATGCTGTTGTATTACTAGTGTTGTGTTAGTAGAGTTTAAAAAAAAAAAAAAAAAAAAAAAAAAAAAAACAGAAGAAGAAGAAGGAAAAGTGATGTATTAAATAGAAAAGAGAGAATCATAATTTGGTTCCCGATCTTAATTTTTATTATATAGCAACATGATTATAACAAGCCTAAAAAGGGAAAAAAAAATTCAAATTATTAAATTGTATTTAACTGAAGAAAACACGCATAAAAGTAGTAAGAAAATACTAACAAGGAAAGAGTATTTGCTAGTCCAGTATATTGTTTCTAATAGAAACAATGCCATCAGCTTCAAAAGGAATTAGAAAGCAAAGGCATTAGTATGGAAAAGAAACATGAATAAGAAAAGCTTCTTTTTAGCTTCAGAAGTTGACTTATGCCTTGGAGTAAGAGGAGTCTGACTTCCTACTCTTTCTGAAATTGTTTAATCCTTTGTAAAATAACTGTGAATATATGCTAAATACAGAAATTTTTAATCTATTCTGCACATTTACCCAAAATTACTTTGTTCACAAAATCATAGAAATAGAAGACTGACAGAAACTTCCCAAGATTCAGCTACATTCACTCCTTTCACCGAGGAGAAATCAAGTATAACTAAGCCATTCTCAAACAGTGTTTAACTTGTCTTTAAGATTTCCACAAAGTCCCTAATGGTCTGTTCCAAAGGTTCTCCACCCATATGAATAGAAAGTTTTTCCTATTAACTAAAAAAGAAAATGTTTGCTACAAATTAAGCTTCTTGCTTCTTGCTCTTCTTATGTTATGAACTATGTTTGCCTAATTATCTTATAAACATTTTTATTCTTTCCCTCAAAAGCATCAGATACAAACTTAAAAGACTATAAAAATCAAATTACTCACAACCAGTTCTACCATGACACTGTTTGACCCATTTTGACCACATAGTGGTTTATTTTAGCTCTCTCGAATAAGGACTATTTTTAATTGGCTATTAAATTATTGTGATTGGTCTAGATTTTGTATATGCTTGCTATGTACTAGTCAACAGTTTCACTGCCTCATTTGGTTAACTTTGTACACCAAGTAAAGAAGATAACAACAATTCTAAGCAAAATTGGACTGAAATCAGCAGAAGGATACTTCTACATCTGAATATCCTGAAAAATTAAGTCATAAAAATTCAGCAGTAGTTGGTTACTTTGAAGCAAAGTATTATTTTATTTTGCCATGAAATGCACCTAAGAAATCTGTTCTACTGCAATATTCTTTCTTTATGTTCAAGAAGTTACCAAAAAACATTATTCCATTGCTCTGGAAATTTCAAAGTGATGTCATTCATTTTTGATTATGTTATATCAAATATTGATTTAAGTAATTAGTACAGGCATACAGGAGTCTGACTGGTTAGCAGTTGATATTGCTTTGGAGTGAATACCTCACTACTTTAGCTTAGGAAACCCAGAAAACAATTAACAAATGAGTTAGAGAATGGTAATCTCTATTTTGATGCTATGACTGGACACATAATTAATTTTCCCATCTCAAAAAAAATTATATATTTAATAGAAATTTATAGGATTTTTTTACTATGGTCTAGAAAACATTGTTGATAAAATACATGAAAGCAACCTCTGCCTTAATTCCGGAAAGCAAGCCATATATACTTCATTTACTCAAAATTCTCTGTGAACATATGATAGCAATTAGGGACGAAGCAGTAGGAAGAAAACAAGTGTGATAAATTTGACAAAGAGCAACATTTCGTTTGAAAAAAATAAACAAGGATAACAACATTGAGTCTTCTCGTAATTTAGACAAATGTATGGCAAGTTAGAAATAACTGTTCTTCAGTTACTATGATGATTTTCTAATCAAAATGTAACTGGATTATTTTCAAATTTAGAATATGGCTATCCCTACTGTGAGAGGAGAACCCTGCATTATAAAAAGAAAAATGTTACACCTCCTATACTGGAAAAGCCCAAGAACCTCCTCCCTCTTAATTACTGCATGTATCGTTTCTGCTTTCATATTGCCTTAATTGATCACTAATTCACTGTCTACTTTGCATCTCAGTGAAGAGTGGTTTTCTTGATTGTAGATGGGCATGTTGTAGGGTTGTTTTTTTTCCAGAAACTCCAAAATTCTAATTTCACCACAGTTTCACAAGTTTTCTTCCCCTCTGATGTTCCTGTCATCTATTAGCTAATTTATTGCATTTTATACAAACATACACAACTTTACCTCCTTGCACATAGAGGTAAAGTCATGCACAAGAATGCTCACATGAATTTACTTGTCAGAAGACATTTTTTAACCTGACTCTGAAGATCTTCATAATACCTACAGAGAAAAAGCAGAACAGCAGTGAACACGTATTTACCAGGTTCAGCAGTGTGCCAAGTCTTAAAAAACAGAGAAGACGTTGCACAGATCAAACGTCTGTGAGTCTCTATGCAGCTAATCTCTACACTTAGATACATTTTGTGGTCCTCTCCTTCAAATATTAAGCTGAAAGGTGTCTTTAAAAGAACCAGCAGAACTTCTTCCAGATTTGTTGAGCATTTTTTATTCCCAGTCTTTCAGAAACCTTTTCAAAGCCAGTGAATATCTGCAGTTGAAGAAACAGTTTATTTGTTGAGCACTGTTGATGATGGACACCATCACGTATACCTTTTCATTATACTGTTTATTCCATACAAAACCAGCCTATACCTTACTTGTCTTAGTGTCAGCAACTGTTCAAGCTTACATTGCATCCTTAGAATGAGGCTTTTACCTGTACTTGATTCTCCAGTTGTATTCATTTAATAGTCCCTCATGGGTATATCCTTTAAAATTCTTGTCTGCTGCAGGATGTATTTGGCATGGCAAGCAGATTGCACCCTGCTGTGCTGTGTAAAATATTATATCCCAGTGATGCTTTTCAGTAGAATCTCTTCAGTACAGCAACTAGAAGAGGACCAAAAGCAAAAGGGATAAAATAATTTTAATCCCATATTTCAAAGCAGTCTTTCTCTTTCTTTTTATATAACCTACTTTATTTTTAATAATGCAGCACAGAAATACAATGCAAACTTGAAATTAGATGAAGAGACAGGCAAAACATAATTGCTAATGAAAACCGGGTTAAGCATTAGTGTGACACACTAACAAATCTGGTTTAGAACTATAAAAGTACCTTCATGATATCACTGGTTTCTTAGAATGCCTCATGAGATATACACAGAAACTTGATGGACGGATTGCTGAGCACATCCAGAACTCACTATGCAGCAAGGGGTTTAGACTGAGGTTCCTGGACAGAACTGTGTTATAATTATGCTGTAATTAAAAACCATGTTGCTGTTTAAGTGTTGCCTAAAATCTCAGCAGGATACAGATTCACAAGAATTCCATTAACTATTTGAAGGACCCTTCCAATAGGATTTCAAGGCTCAAACAGTTTCACTAGACGTTATTTAATTTATAATCCTGGCTAGAGACATTAACCTAATTATTCCCCATTACTGCACAATATCAGAGCCAGTCACTTTGCCAAAGACCTATTTAACTAGAGAAGATAAACTTCTGGGAAAGAAACAAAGATGACAGAAAGAACTTTCTGGAGGTCACAAGGCACGGTCAAACACTGGAACAAGCTTCCGAGAGAGGTGGTTGATGCCTCAAGCTTGTCAGTGCTTAAGAGAATTTTGGAAAATGCCCTTAATAACCAGCCCTGAATTGGTCAAGCAGTTGGACTAGATAGATAGATGATCATTGTAGGTCCCTTCATAACACATTTTGGAAGAAAAGTGACATAGCATCGAGAAAAGAAATCAGTCTTGCCTTAATTTACATCATATATTCTAAAGCGTACAAATTCATATATTCTACAACGTACAAATTCTCTATACACACCATTTTCCCTTTGCTTCCCTTTTCAGAGCTCTTCTGTGCTCTACGGGAATTCAGTACCCTTGATTGAAATTGAATAAGTATATTCTGGAGGAGAAAAATAATCTGCCATATTTGTGAACCAACAAATGCACAATTCAGCTACATCTTTTACAAGAGCACAGAAGAATAGCAATATGGGAGATCAGCAAAGATGCTGCTAAGAACTGACAGAATAATCATCTATTTACTCATAGCCACTGACAGATCTGACTGGTACAATTTCTTGCCGCTCTTATCTTTATTGCAAGACCAGAGATCAGAGGAAAACACTCTCCCCCAAATCACCACAACTCATGGACACACCCCTCTCTATGAATGCTGTGTGAAGCAACAATAGACAGAGACACTAAGAGAACAAGCAGAAAGAAAAAAAACCACAACCCAACACAAACCTAAAATCCACTGTTCCTACAAAACTAGGTCCTTACTGGTTATAACAAAATCTCCCTTTTTGGCTGCCCAGGTGATATAGATTTATGATACAGACTATATTTACAGAACTCAAAAGATAAAAACCATTTGTAAAGAAATCATTACCAAATACAAGTTTCCAAAGTAGCCTACTGAATGGCTTTAAAATGTCATTATTATCCACCTCATTTTCCAGTTGAATCTCCATCTTCCAGGCTTCTGCAACATTTAGACCTCCACCTCCAAGTCACTGATGCTAGGGCACATTCTTTTGGTCAGTTGGAAGTCAGTATATTTTCCTTTTGCTTACACACACCAGCATACACGCACACACACAGAGAGATAGCATGATTATATAAGCTGTATTTATGTGGGATGTTCAGCTGGGCTTGGGAGAGTTTCCCAGCTGACCGTACATATTCCAGATAAAGAGATATTCTTTCTGTTGATAAGACTGAAGATTTTTTTCTTTCTAATAATTAAATGGCATGGAAGGAGAAAAAAAAAAAAAAAAAAAAAAAAAAGAATAATTCTATCTTCTATGTCCTGATAAAAGGAGAGAAGTAGATAGAAGCAAAATAGCTAGGTATTCTTTCATGAAGACCTTGGACTCAAAGGAAACGCTGACTTCCTCTTTGTAAGAGAATAGCAGTCACTGCCGCATGACAGAATCCAAACACCCTCTGTCAGACACTCTTATAAGGAGATTCAATCCTTTATGCATGGATATTTTAAGCTTGGTACTGTGCTGGCATTGCTGGAACATGTACTTTTTGCTCAGCAACACCTTCTGGGAACTCTCCTTCCAGCAGTCTCTGCACCTTTCTCTGAGGTCTTCCTGTTTCAGCCTCTCTTTCACCATAATCCTACCAAAGGTTTAAGTTTTCTACTTTGACACTGCAAGAAGATAAATATGGTTCAACATGATGGATACTGTGCTATATGGAACTTTGATTTGTCCTCATGTGGCAGTTTGTACATGAAATGAGGGTAGAGTCAAAATCATTGCACAGGGCTTGTGAGTAAATATTTTTTTCTTACAAAATAAAATCCATAAGAATACCCCCTGCTACAGGACGTAACTTCACGTCATCTATTTTTCTGCATACTTGCTTCATACTCTCCCTATGTGCTTCTAGGAAACATGTCTTGTTAGACCTGCCTCCTCAATTTTTTCCTTTCTTTGGGGAAAGAAGAAAAAGATTGCTTTTTTTTCTCTACTGTTCTCTCAGTTCAGGCAAGTAATCAACTGTCCTAAGATTAGAGAGTAGGGCATGAATGCATTCTAATGGTGCAAATCATCTTGAGTTGACAAGAAGAGCTAATCTGGCAGTCTTTTATGAACATATACAGACAGCAATTATCATAATACCAAAGATTATTCAAAAGCTACACAGACAAATTATAGAAATATCACAGTCAGTTTCCCATATTAAAAAAAAAGTATATTTCTGCTTTCATCTCCTAGTGTATGCTATTAAGATATTGAAATCAAGAGAATTACTTTTTATTTTACAGCTAAATTGTAAGTAGAGGTCATGAAACATCCTCCAAATTCACTAGCAGTAGGAAATGTTCAGGTCATGTAAGCAATTTTTATTTAGTGTCTAAAAATAAAATTTAAAATATATTAAAGAGTACTATCACATTACATTTTCGGTCCAACTCATAATAAAAACTAAATCATTAAGAAAAAAGATAAAAATATGGTTTTGAAAAGGTACCTGTTGGGCAGTAATTCCCACAAGTAGGACAGTGAGATCTGCTTTGTGGTTACCAAACTGTATCAATTTCAGTGAGTTCATAAGAGAGACTGTACCTGAAGTAAAAACATTTTGAACATTCTTTTCAGTACTGGTGACCCTAATGCATTTATTAGAAAACCCCTAAAAATAGCCTGGCTTCCCAGGATTGAAACCATCAGGCTAACTAGCTGGCAAACAGCTCCATGCAAAACCTTTACATTTAATGGATGAAAAACTGATGTGTATTAATTAGACAAATGCCAACTAAATAAACAACGTTCATAGTTTATCCTAGCCATTTCAAGGTAGCAGGAATATATAAGGTATCTTTCAGTGCAGTGATGGGGACTTCAGAAATGTGTTCTGTACAGTAAGAAGTAATCCACCAAGTTACTTGTCAAAAGTACTACAGACAACTTAATATATATTTATTTTTTAATAGATATCTGGTGCATTTAACATTTGCTTTGTGTACAGTCAGCATGAGTACCATTCTCAGCACATGTTCTCCAGAAAACTCAGCTTAATAATATTCTGCAAATCTACATAAGGAAAACTATCTGGAATAGCTGTAGCAATCAGACACAGCAGCAGCGAGGAATGCACACAGAAAGAAAAAAAAAATAATAAAGGAGGAAACCGAGTCAAAAAATATTTTTTGAGCAGTTAAAAGAAAACACATTAATTAAAAGAGGTTTAATAATATAAAATTTTGTAAAATGTTATTTAATATGTTTATGTCACTTTGACCCAAATATAAGGTTTTCTTTTTCCTTTTGATGTTGAATAGAGTAACAATTGCAGATAACAATTCTTTTAAGTCATTAAATATATTTAACAAAACCGAATTTAATGAAAATGCAGTATGTAAAAACAATAAGACATTCCTGATGAGTTTACTGCAGTATTGATATCACATACTGACACCAATGCTGCTTTTGTAGTTGATTTTGCAACTGTCTTTAGCAATTCCTCCATTCCCTAATTGACAAACACCTTCAGGTCTGAAGAACATTTATGTATACTTTCCGGTAGCTGTAATTCTGTTATCTGTTACTTCCACACACAGATGGTGGCACAGAGTAAATTGCAGATATCAGCAATTGTGGGAATTGAAGGGCTGATCTTATGCAAGACACTATACAGTGAGATGTGCCAATTTATAATCCATTCTTAGCAAAACCCTCCTCTATTGCCCCTTTTCGTCTTTGCCAAAGGAGATGCACGGCAGATGAAAGCATTGCTTAATGTGCAGCTTAAAGCAAAAATGACTTTGTAATGGAGTTTGTTCCCTCACCTGCTGATTTTGCTGGGGACAGAAAGCCTACTAATACCACCAGAGGAAAGCAAATGAGAGTCTGACATCAATTATGGAGTCAATATATGTAAGCAGCAACAGAGAGTATGTGTCTTTGTAACTGCACCTTATCCACAGGTTCACCAACCACATGCAACATTTATCAAGCTGCCATACATTCTGACTGCTTCTTAAGTATGGCTGTAAGCATCCCTGGTAGATGGGAATCTATATAAACTGACCTGAAATGACACCAGCCATTTTCCATGAATATGCAGCTGAATTAACTTTTCCTCAAACTTGCCCTGAGGTTCTTTTACATTACACTTACTGCAGGTGCAATCAGAGAGCAAAAAGAGAACAGAAAAAAAAAAAAAAAAATTTCCTTTAACCTCTTTTTACTTCTTTTTCCAAATTCACAAGTGCTTTCCTATTTCTATTCTCTTCTCCTGGTTGCCTATCCTTGGCACCTGTGATACCCATATGCTCACATACTCTTTTCTATTTGCAGTCTTCCCGTCCTTATCCCTTCATGAACATCACCTGTTTCACAACTGTGCCTAGACCTCTGCCTTTGTGAGGAATACAGTGAGAGAGTTCCTGACTCTTCAAGGTGATCATTGCAGAGAAAGGAGGTCATTACCCTAATATAAACTACCTGATTGAGTAGGACAAAGTGGTTGTCCCCAGCCAAACAACAGCCCACCAGCAAAGTCAGAAATAAAAGCCAGACTTCTGAAGGCCAGAGCTTTATCTAGTTGCAATCTAGGTGATGTTTAGATCATGTCGTTTTGTTTTGTTTGTTTTTTTCTCTACCATATGAATCTACAATTAGAGAACACTTAAGTATTTTAGGCAATTAAATAGGAACCTTCTTTTTAATAGCAGTCAGTAGACAGGCAGGTGTGATACTCAAACATAATTTTAATGTCTGGAGTACAATAAGCAAGTCAGACTCAATCTGCCATAATCAGTAACTTTATTGCTACCTAAAGGCTTTTGGGATCTTAATATGGAGCAGATGTTGAGGACTTCCTAGTAGTTATGAGAACTAATTCCATCCTCCCACCCAGATATGCTTTATATGATCTGTTTTATTGCATTTGTTCTCACTTGATCTATTTATCCACACTTTTGCAAATTTGCCATGTTCACAACCTTTTAAAGTAAACACTATACAGATAATATTTAATCTATATTTTACCTATATCGATAAACAGGATTATTCATGTGCCTGAAGTAGAAGAATGGAAGAATCAGATGTTTATCCTAATCCCGTTTAACAAATGGATAAAATTAAAGTGCTTACGGAAAAGATACGTTTGCTCACATTGAACTTCCCCACTACAGTATAGAGACTCACCACCTAGGAAAGGAAAGGCACATGGGAACAAAACTCACAACCAAGTAAAGAAGTGTGGAGATGGCTCAAGGGAGAATGAGGGGTTATTAAAGTGATGAGTGTGTCTTAAAGAGACAAATGAAAACATCAAGAAATGGTGAAAGCAGAGGTGTGACAAATGACAGCCAGCCAGCATCAGCCCAATTAACACAGAAAATTCAAAATCTGCCCAGCAAGCTCCAATTGAGAGCTAATTGGTGGGCACAATCCTCAGCAAGAATAACACCAATTTTCAGCAAAAAATAAGAGTTACTGTCACATCTCTTTAGTATCAAAACATCATTGTGTAGACAGCCTGCCAAACTCCAACCAACTGCACTTGTTACAAGAAGAAAACTGGATTGTGGACAAGATCATAGGATTGTAATGAACTTGGAAACACAGCTACATCTACTTCAGACATTTGTAATTAAAAGCATCAAAAATAGAAAAATCTGATGTCCTTTTACAGAAATCTGTTGAAGGAAGTAGCTAATTTTTATTTTTGTCAGAGTATCTTACTTGGAATGAAAGTTATTAACATTTTAGAGGAAAACAATGCATAGGAAATAGATCCTGAGCTTTGCTACAATGTCGCTATATGTTATCTCATTAAAAGAAATTTTTCTGGTGATTTTAATGTGTGTTGTTCTTAGATTACAAAATCAGATGAAGCAGCACATCCTTTCTTAGAGGCCTGAGACTCATGTTATAGGATGTCAGCAGATCGAGGCACACCCTGATTCCTTAATGACAACAGTGAATGAACTGACAGCAGTTTTAACAAGAGCCTAACACAGAATTCCCTTCACCCTCATCTGCCACAAATGACAACAAATGCATAGACTTCTAGAAGAGAACATGAATTGAGGCATCTGTTTATTTCCATTTAAGGCATATGCACATTCATTGATCTTTAAACTATTTTAGAAGCAAGAAGATAACTTTTTGAAAGGTATGTAAATACTTTTAGTTAATACAGACCAAAGCCCTGAGGGATTAGATTAGTTAAATAAATAAATGTGTCCAGACATATGAAAGACTAACATATCAATCCAAATCTCATTTGATTTACATACTGTCTAGTTACTCCTTTTAGTATTATGCAACATAAGTCACAAAACAGAATGCAAGTTTTAATGAGCCTTTATTTTTATAAGTGAAAACATTATTTGGCTCACAATTCTTCCAACAAACTTTTATCTGCAGACGATGAGCAGTGAAAGGCTAATATATTAATCTTTTGTGAGCTTTCAATACTAAATACTTAAAACATATAATCTTAAATTGATTGCTTCTATCATATTTGGAAAACATGTCTATATATTCTAGACTAAGGAAGAGAACTGCAGCTTTACAATTTCTGTCTGAGCCAGAATGTAATAAAACTGTTATCTTTACTATATGCAAAGACTCATTAATTTGTTGTCACTGTGAACAATTATTTTATATAAAAGCCAGTAAAATTTCATGCCAGGCAACTGCTCACCATCCAACTGCACTTTCAGTGTTTGCAATGAGACATTACAATCAGCTCACCTCTGATAGGTATCAGTATCAGTGAATAGTAGTGTAATCTAACAGCAAGATGATATTCATTACAGATTGAGTATCTGTGAAGTAATACTTGAAAAAAAAACCCCTATAGTAAAAATGGTACTCACCTATACAGATGACTAATGCCACCTCTAATTTTCTGCTATGAAACTGTGAGACACACCAGCTTACAAGATATATCTAAAACACCCCCCCATCAGTTTTGTTCACATTGCAAAATTTCTCTTACACAGGCACTGTTTCAGAGTTTGTATGAAAAACGCATCTTGCTTCTGGAAGTTCCAAACTAATAATTTACTCTAGTGCTCAATATCAGAACTAATTTTTTTAAAAATTGTTTTCCAGTGGTCTGCCTGAAACTCTTTTCCATACCGATCTCCTAAATGGACAATTATAAGTCTACTTCAGTTATTTGATCTCAAGTCTCTCTTGACTCTGAAAGGCCTTTGTTGCTAACCCCCTACCAGTATTGTAATCATCCCTTTCTGTGAAACAATCCAAAGTTATACTGGGGCATTTTCCATTTTACTGTCTCTGCAGCCAAACAACAAAGTACACCATTCCACCAAATTCAGCATGATTTGTTTTTAACTTAGCACAAACATTTGATAAAGCTGTTTATGAACATCAAGACCTCCAACAAAAAACCTGGCAAATGTGCAAGAGCTACCTGAGATCTAAAAGTAGCACTGTTTGGGCAGCAGTCTTGACCTCCTGCTACATGGCAACAAGAGTACTGTATTCCCGTTGGAGTGCTCCAGTTGACTGATGTGCAGCTCTACATGATCATACTTATCACACCGCTATCAGCTCTCACCTGTGCTCTGGCTGCCATTGCTGAATGATACGGATCTGCTGTGATTCTCTATTAACTGTTTCATCTCTACCTCACGGTCAAAAGCTCTCCTGAACTCTGAAGTGTATTAGATATCTTTAGTTTCCTCTGAACTACTTTGCTGCTTTGACATAAAATGACTGAACCCTATGGGCTATCCACTTTCTTGTTTTCCTGTCATTCAGCAGCCAAATCCATCATGCCATTTCTAGATGCTTCTCAGTTCCACACTGGAATGAAGGGCAATATTACCAGATAAAGTTGGTTTTTTAAACAACCAAAGCATCGGAAGTGGCCAGACACGTGATTCAGATATGAAGGACTGCTCTATATATGAATTTTATGGAGTCAAAGCACACTGGACTTATGGCAAATGTTTTAGTTTGGCAAAATCTGTAAATGATAGTAATAGTATAGTAACAGTTATCTGATCATGTCTGAAATCAAAAGCAGCCACTTCAGCAAACTTTTATACTATCATTATATGGGGAGTGATTTCTTACCCTTTACGCTGCTCGAAGACATAAAAATTCATTAAGGTTCGTCAATTCATCAATTAGTCATGTAGGGCAGAAAATCCAAAATTATAACATAACCTTAACTCTGCTATAAGGCCAAAGCCTGCTAAATTCCCAACACAGTCATCAACAGATGGTAGGTAATGAAACAAAAGTAAGATCAATAGTTGGGAAAAAAATCACAAAGTTCTTAATAGTTTATGATAGCATATTGAAATTGTTTAAAATTATTTTTTTCTCTTTTTTAAACTGCAACCTATGTTACATATGCATATAATATTTTATCAAGGATTATATTATGGAGTCAGTTAATTATCTACCTACTTCATATGAAGTATTCATTCAGTTAAATTAATTTACAGATTAGAAAACCCCCAAAATCTACAAACACAGAAAGAGGGATTTTTTCTTATGTTGGTCATTTAAAATAGGTGAATCTTTGTTTTCTCCTCTTTTGGCCATAAAGGAAACGCTGGAAAAGGTGTTGCCATGTTGAATTTAAACCCTCTGAAAGGGGAACTCAGACTCAATTTATTACATAGTGCTTTTACTTTACTGTGCAGGTGGACTCAATAAATTAGAATGCTCATTAAATTGAATGGAACTTGTGGCATCATCTAGATTCAGGCTTTCAGCCAAATCCTACCCTTCTGTTAAAGTTCCCATGGAGTTTTAGCTGCAGGGGATGTATGCATGGTTCAAACAGGGCACAGATGGGCTTGACATACTCTTGATGCTTGTTCTTTATCTCTCTGATACATGTATCTAAGTGTAGTTTCATGGAGTGTTTATCAGATTGGCTCTTTTCAACTGCTTTTTCACCAAATAAATTGTTTTTTTTCTGTTTATTGCATGACATGAGTCTTCAATGGGGATTATAAGAAGGTGTACTGGGTCTGGCTGAGCTGGAATTGTTTTTCCCCTGCAGCAGCCCTCACGGTGCTGTGGTTCATGCTGGAGCTGCAGGGTGTTGGCAGCACCCTGGTGTTGTGGCTGCTGCTGAGCAGGGCTTACACAGCACCAAGGCTCTTTCGGATATTTCCCCCAGTGGGACGGGGTGGGCAAGATCTTGGGAGGGGACACAGCCAGGACAGCTGACCCGAACCGACCAAAGGGATATTCCAGACCCTGTGACGTCTGCTCAGTATAAAGCTGGGAGAAAGGAGGAAGGGGGTGGGGTCACCCTTGGTCCTCCGAGGCAACCACTCCGCGTATCGGAGCCCTGCTCCTGAGAAGGCCCGACATCGCCTCTCCATGGGAAGTAGAGAATGAATCTGTTTGCTTTTTTTTTGCTTCCACGCACAGATCTTTGCTTTGCTTTGCTTATATTAAAGCTGCTATTGTTTTACCCACAAGGGTTGCTTATTTTCTCTCCCCTCTTTGCCCTGTTGAGAAAACACAGGGAAGGGGGGGAAAGTGATAGAGCAACTTGGTGGGTACCTGGCATTTAGCCAAGGTCAAACCACCACAGAAGCGAACTTGGATAACTATTTCTTTATAAAGACCCAGTCCCACTGTGATGGTGCTGTATAGCTCATTCTGGGCCTCAGACAGATGGTCTTCATTCTATGCCCAGAAGCTGAATTGGTAGCGTGCTTCCTCTATCCATTTGGCTAAGTGCAAGAACCGAAGTTTGCAGGGGAAACTCAATGACTTTACCACTTAATTATCTGTTTTGTCAACAGCATGCACTATTGAAATCTAAGAAAAGAAAATCTTTGTGGGCCAAACAACTTTTCATATCAGACACAAATGCTCACCCATCTGAGGTGTACAGAGCTGTGACAGGATAGGGAAGATACAAAGGTGTATGAAAGAACAGGTACATCCAGGTCCCACTTTCTTGCAACTTTCTGAATTCAAGGGCTTTTCTTCTGCAGTCTTTGCAAGTGATAGCAATCCCCTTTCCTGGGGCTGACCTGTACTACCCAGGCTTAGGCTGGCTGCAAGCATGCAGACTCCCAGCACAAACCCAGGCTTTCACACCACTGTCAGCAGTCCACCTAAGGATAGCAAGAAACATCTTAGAGATTCTTGTGCTGCTTTTTAAAAGGATAACATATAGGTAATTTAATCATTTCAGACCACTATCCAAAAACATCTCACTGCATATACAAAGAATTGTCAACATTGCTGTAGCTCAGTTTGTCATAATGCTGGCTGAACAAGTTGCTTAGTTAAATCACTTAAAGAAAATATCTGTAACAACCAACCGTTTCTTTAAATGATTCCAGATCATTACTTTCTACTTCTGCTCCCAGTTACAGATGCTATTACTTTCTGCAATGTTATATTTATTCCTTCACATCTTCCTCCACTTTCACATCTTGTCCTTCCAGTAATTGCATAAGAGAATCTGTGGAACCAGCGATTCATCCCGCTAGCTTTGGTATCACTTTCAAATTTACTCTTATAGCATAAAAAAATATTGACATTTTAGTGATGCAGCTTCTTTAAATTGTCCAACAACTTTTCCCTGAATGTTGTGCTCTTCTGTGCACTTGTGTCTCTCTTTATGTAGGGCAAGGCATTAGAGAACACTTTAAAGCATTTGTCTGTTTGGTTCTAACTAGTCAGTCCTGCTCTTCTCTAAAAGCAAAAATAGAGAGAGCTTTCATGCAAGTTACTGGAAGAGAACTATCTCATTTTAGGAAGCCACAGATCTAAGTGCAGGCAAACTAAATTTATCTCCCAGAAAGGGCATATCCCCAAGTTCTTTCACGACTTTGACAGGAAAGCCAAGTTTTTTAAAAGCTCATTACTTCCCTGTATGTTTTGGCTCAATTATCTGATGACTAAATTGATTTTGTAACAGAACCAAGGTACTACATGTTTCTTTTGCCTCTGAATATATTTTTTCCTGTTTGGACAGTCAATACATGTAGGAGCATGCTGTGATCACAAATTATATTTAATTCCACTGCTACAACTATTAGGGTTAATGGTTTCCAATTATTAACCTTGTGATTGTATCAGCTTCAGAAGAACTATGCTGGAAAAGCTTTGCTCTGAAAAATCAACATATAAACCGCTGTGAGATCCAAGTCAAACACTGTTAGTATAGACCTACATGTTTATTTCACTGCCTACTCATATTAACAAAGACAAGATTTTAGAAAAACAAAACCCACTCAACTTGAAAAGGAAGCTGTTTGTTTGTTTGTTTTCTTTTCTAAAAGTCTCCAAGATCTCCATGTCTTAGTGAATTGAATTTTCAAAATCCAGACTCAATTTTCACATTAACACAGGTCTTTCCAAAGATTTAGTTGCACTCTGGATCCATATCCTAAACCAACATATTAAGGTACTTACATATAGAATAATATTTTCTTTTCAACATAGTAGAAACTACAATAATAGAGACTATGCAGTTAATAATGTAATTCTAATACATGCTACCATACATTGAATCTTCTACTGTAATCTTGAAATTAATGGCTCAATTATACAATATGCCAGGTACTGTTTTGCTTTTTTTTTTTCCCTTCTTTTTTTTTTTTTTTTTTTTTAAATTTTCTTCTTTTTTTTTAATTTAACTTCCACTGTATTTTGATGTATTGGAATTTCACAAGTTTTTTAAAACAATCTTTCATGAATGATTATACTCTAGTTATTGCCACTATTTTGACAGCAAAAAGTTGATCTTTATCACTGGTAATATAAACCCTTTAGTGTATAAAATAACGATTTTTAAATGCTACTCGTTTCTTTTAATGTTATCAGCAAGAAACAATTTCAGTTAATATTTTCCATTTATAAAAATATTCATACAATTTTTTTTATGGCATTAAATGTCATTTCCCTTACAGTAGTTTTATGTTGATTTTGATTTCCATATGCATAAATGCATTGCAATAAGAAAAGTCAGCTCTCAGTGCTTCTACATTTTCATTTCAACTTTTTAATGAATAGTTCAATAAATATTTAAATGTCTGCCATATTATTTACATTTACAGTAAACTTACCAAGCCTATTTGAAGACGAGCCTTATATTCAAAATTTATTCATCTGTATAGGAGATCTCTTTATATAGGATGATTACAGTTATGGCTGTACCCACTTACAGTAGAATTGTTCCCCAAGCAGTTTGATACAAACCCACTTACACAAATACTAAGGTGGTTCATGATGTTTTGCATTCTGCATAAATAATTGAAAGTGAACTTCAGTCTTTGTGAGAAACTATTTTGTCACAGGTGAAAATAGTTCAATAATAATGTAATCCATTCTTTGATCAAATATTACAGTGAGATACCTCCTTTGCAAAGATACAAGAATACCGGTAACTTGCATGGAATTACATTCATGTTATCAAAATGGTCATAACAGAGGAAGGTTTACGAGGATGCAAACTACTGGCCAGCTTTTTAGAAAATACAGATGAGTAATATTGAGTTGCTACTGTCTATAGATAAAGAATGTCTACCTGTGCTGGAAAAAAAAAAAAACAAACCAAAAAAAAAAAGTAAGGTTTTCCTCTGCTCTGAAAAAAGCCATTACTTGTTGTCCATGAAAGGCAAGATCTCCCATTTAGTGCTTAAAAAACCAAATTTGCAGTTATTTTGTATTTATATGAACATTCATATCTCATAGATGCTGACAGATTTTTTTCTCAAATAACATGGCATACAAGATTCAACATTCATAGTTTTCTGAGAACACAACATTTTATTCTAAATCACATAAACAATTGTTATCTTTTCTTAGCTGGAGCTGCTACTGAAATTTTATTTCCAGGAAATATCCCAATCTGATATGTGGAGTGCAGCTAAAACCTACAGTGTGTCATCTGAAAACAGAAAGCTTACCCGTGAGAATCATCACACTACCAAGAAAAGATTCATACTTGTGCACCACATTCTATTACCAAAAAAAAAAAAAAATTGATGTCAGCTGACAAATTAACTCTAAGTTTTGGTATTGTTTTTGTTTGTGTTCCACTATTCATATTTATTAACAGTAACATTTTTTTCACTCTAAGTCACATCAGCTTACATTAAGGGTTTCTGCAAGAACATAGGCCATACACTTTGTTATACTGACATTTATTATCAGTTTTATTTGCAGTTTTATGCATGTTGTTTCAAATGCTTGGTGTATTTTTATTTTTTTTCCCAATGCAGCATGTTTATGTGATGGCACACTTGCCAAAACAATTTCTATTCTAAAAATGGGAATTTGTTCTATTTGATTTATGCCAGTCAGATGTGACTGATGGAGGCTCTAATGACAGGTAATATTTCATATGATGTGGTGCATCTCTTATAAACACAGCACACGTTTCCTACACATGACTTACAGTCAAAAGTGCCAAATAAAATTTGCTAGACTTGTCACTGAAGAATGAAATAAAAGTCTTCAGTGATGGCAGCTCAAATATTCTATTTAGGTAGTAAGCACTACTTATTTGGGAGCTATTAGCCACATTTCCTTGTGATATCAAGCAGAAATCAAGAAACTTTGAATCCGTTAGCTTCACACTAACATACACAAAGAATAAATTAGAAAGCTTCATGAGCAAAGCCTTATGGGAGGTATATGGCTAAGCTTCTTCGAGCACTGAGGCTGCCGTGTTCCCATTTTCACCCATCAGTAGCTATTCCCCATGCCCAGCAGTAGTTAAGAACTGGCAACAACTAGTACTGTATTTATAAATGCTTCACATTTCTTCATTATGCAGTTAACGAGCTGAGTGAGAGCTGGAAGTCTTGAGAATATGTGCCTGAATACTTGATATGACCCTCAGAAAAGGTTGTCCAACATTGTATAACCATACTGTACTTGAAAAAGAGAGGGGTTTTGCCCTGAGCAGACTGGTTTTGTTCCAGCAACTCCATGAGTTCGTTTAAACAAAGCTCTACTTAAAAAGGAGAAAGCATCAAACATTAAATATGTAGAAAAAGAATAAAGGCGTGACAGCATTCACTGATGATACTAAAGTATTTAGACTAGTAAACATGAAGGCTGATTGAAAAAAATGCAAAAGAACCTGTGGCAGTGTGCTCCCTTCCCCCCTGCCCCCCCAGCCTGACGGGTTTTTTCTGTAACCCTGCCCAAGTGACAGCCCCCAGGGGCAGTAGCAATGGATGTGTCTGGTCCTGTGGATTCAGGGCACACAGGTAACACCACAATAGCCAAGGGATCATTTGAGCAACGAGCCCGCCCAACCACAGTGCTGGTCAGTGTTGACTCCAGCCAGATTTGGAAGAAAGTGACGTCTGTAATCGGTATGTAAATCTGACCATGGGTCACTCATCTCACTCCATAGGGGTCAGCCCAGGGCCCGCTGAGCTCTCAGCACGGCAGCGGCTGCACACCAGGATCTCCCCTTGAGGAGGGATTCCTCTCCAGGCCAGTCTGACTCTAGTTTTGTCCGACTCTGTCCTCAATGCACTAAATATCATGTGAACCTTGCCATCAAATCTTGTTTGTTAAACTGCTGTGGCATTCACTACCAAACTTTGTTAAATCGCCATTTTATATCAATAAATATATCGCCACTCCTCTCTTACAAGTGAAGTGCATCACTCCATCTGTGACAGGACCTCAAAGTAGTGAGTGTGCTAGTTTGAAAACAAACTAGTGGGAGACACCAAGTCAGAATAACAATTTAATAAGGAACAAAAAAATTATAAAGGCAGATAGCACTGGGTTAAACTAACAGTCAGGATACAACCTGACACCCTGTTAATCAGGGTGGTGGTAGCAGTCTGGTAGAATGGTGGCTGCAGCCCCCCCCCGAAGCAGTGATCCTGTAGGAAAAAAAAAAAATCTGCTCTTCCTCAGAAAAGTCCAGTGGTGGCTAAGTAGCTCCTGTCCTCTGGAAATCCAGTGGAAAAGAGAGGCCTCTGGTATTCAGAATCTCAGGTTATATCCCGTATGGAATGCTGGTTTTCTCCCTCTGGGTGGAGCATCTCACAATGGGATAACGAGTCATGCTGCATGGCATTGATGGGCCGTTAGCAGAAAGATAGTCTGGAGGTGGGGGGGAGGCAAGGAAACGCTGCCCCGCCTGATTTCGACAGCTCATGAGGGTGGTAATAGAATACACGGCAACCCAGGACAGTGAGGAATCAGGAGTTAAAATAACAGCTGAACCTAAATGCTCATCAAATTAAAGAATGCACTGAAGAGCAAGAGAGGCCTAACTGCATATAGACAGCGATAAACTCAGGAAAGAGGAAAGAGTTGTAACTCCAAAAATATCAGTAGTGCTCAAAAACCAACGAATCCAATACTTCAGGAAAGAAACAGAAAACCAAGCAGAATCCCTATGATGGTTCTGTGTGGACCTGCAGTATGCCTGTGGTCAAAGCTATCGAAAGGGAGAACACACTAGGACTTCCAAGCACGAAAAAGAAATGACTGCATTGGTGTATGATAGACATCTTCATAAGTAACAATGTGAAATAGCCCAATGAAAATTTCAGATGGTAGGTTCAAAATAAAGAAATGGTGGAACTTAATCACATTTACTTCCGTTAAATGTAAGAATTAATTGCCTCAAGATTGGTGCAGATACCAACAGTTTATCTATATTCAAAATGTGACTAGACAAACTCAGAAGAAATACTTCCCCTTGGGTTTATTAAACTCAAACATGACACATCTGGTTGAGAAAATTAATTTAACAAAGTTTTCATCAGACTCCCATTAGCCTAGAGGAAAAGCAGAGAAGGTAATGATACCTTGGGATATGAGTAAAAAAAATATGCAAAATAATATAAACTATAATCTTAATGGGAATACAGTCCTAACAAAACATTTTTAAAAAGACACTGTAACACCAGAAGACATTTTAAGATAACCAATAACTGTGAAATGTATGAAAATATATTAAAGACGCTGTAAAAGAGACATGTTCAGACTCTGTATCTGTTTTTAAGATGATCAACTCCATCAAGAAAGTTGATTTTTTTTCTGAAAAAAGCTTTCAGTAGTATTTAGTTAGTGAGACAAGATATTCACTACCTTAATTTGTTGTGCTTTGAAAATTATAACGGCAGCAACGGTGTAATGAAGCATAGATTTTACTCTTTAATTTCCTAAAATGAGTAAACAATAGTTACAGCTGAATGTCAGGAATTTAAGAGAAAGCTGTTTGAAGAACAGATCATTTTATCAGTTCCTACTCATTTAAGCCATTAGGCTCCTTAGAAATAGCTATCAGTTGTGTTCATCAGTCCATGAAGGTTATCAGAACACTCGCTCAGTTGAACACTTCACAATAGTCAGTGAAAACCAAACATCACCTTCTTAAAGCCTTATCCTATTAAAGGCAGAATTCAAGGCATGAATAGTTGGTACCTAAATAGTCTTGGGCTGGTATTTTGTCCTTTTTAAGCATGCCACATTTGTTCTGTACAACGGATAACACAAATATCTGACACATCTAAGTGCCAAATTGCCATCTGCCAGCTACAATTCCCCTCACCTTTTAAATATTAAAGTGAGAAAAAAAAAAATGTTTCTCCTTTATGCTTACAGTAAGGCAATGGGTGACAATCCATGTGTATTATGGTGAACATAACTGTCTTGTCAGTATTTACTAACTGTATTATGTACTATTCTAGATCCAGATACTACTGGCATATTACAGTAGACTATAAACCTGCAATTATCTGAGCATATTGAAGTCCCCTGTGACAACTTGGCTTGCTTGTGATATAAAGACATATTATTTAACCTTAAAGGCTACTTTAGTTACTTAAAAACCACTTCTTTTTTTTTTTTTTTAATTCTGATAGACTTCATGTCTACAACAATGTTTTTAGAGGTGTTCAGAAAGGAAGATGGGCAGCATGACCACTGTTCTGTCATGTAAATAGGAGCACAGATCTCAAAAGAAAATGGACCAGAAGCTAGAGAAAATGGGTTGTTCTCCCACATTGATCTTTGATTTACTTCAAGATTTCATTAGGAAAAGAAATTCTATGTCTAAAACCCTCTGTTAGGAGGAATACAAATCTTTTTGCTGTTCGTTAAAAAACACTTTGTCAATAATTAGCACTGAAATAAGACAAAAACCTAGACATCTTTTTTAATAGAAAGTAGCATCCCCGACCTAAGCAGGAACAGATGTGTTGCATAATATATGTATTCCCCTGCATTATTTATCTTGGACTGAAAACAGCAGCATTTTTGCATCTAAACCTAGAGGTTTTTACTTTATCCACCAAAAACCCCTCTGGTCTGTTAAGTTCAAGCAGCCTCAATTTTTTTGACTGTCTCATTCACTGTCCAAGAAATCACATCTCTGGATCAGGTGACAGCACAGAGTGCTTCATTTATTTCTTGTCATGTATCCAAATTGCTACTTCATTAGCAGCCAGGATATTCCTGATGACATACTCCATACAGTATGTTTCTGTGCTCCAGATGACACGGTTTACCCATGTCTAAATTTTTATGGTCTGTTTTTTTGGTGATGGCTCCAAGTTGACCTCACCTTGATATGCAGACATATCCACGTAGCTCTCCTCAACTGCCACTTTTGTGGTCAGAAATCACTGAGATTTCAATATCTTGCTTATACAATGACTTGTACCTTGGGCTTAAGAAGCTACCACATCACTGTAGTTATACACTTTGAATAGCTCATCTAGTGAAGTTTGTAATTCCTCATTTTCTCCTCTGCAGATTGTCTCTTTGTAGTTATACATTCGTAGGTTCCACAGAAAAACTTACAGTTCCTAGATTGTCTGGGAAATGGTTGACATTCCCTTGTCTTTTACATTTTCTCAGAGACACTGAGAAGGGTGACTCTCAGAGGCAGGACGCTGTATTAAGTTGATCTTTGGTGTGATCCAGCACAGTCGTTCTCATACTGCATAGTCAGTTTTCAGTTTTATGGAACCTTTCTGCATGGTCTGTGTTCATAATTTTTAGTCTTTAAATTAACAATCAAACATAAACACCACCACCCACCTCCATATTCTCAAGGAAACTATTTTGCAAGGATAATATTGCAACCACCACCACTTAGGAGAAAAAAATGGGGGAGGCAGGAATACAGGTTTTGTTTTTCTTAAGACCACATTGTAGTTGAAATATTCCAGAATATCCCTGTGTTTTTTACTGATAACATTGTGTTCCCCCTTTCTTACTGCTTTGTCTTGAAATCTCCTTTAAAACCTTGGATCCTTTTGGGTCTCCCAGTGCTCTGTGAACAGGGTTTCTGTACCTGCTACGGGCAGTGAAACTAGCCAGGTAATCCATGCAAGGTACTTCAATTTGGTTTTCATATCTGAGGCTATGGCAGGGCTGTTAAAGTCAGTGGGTGATGCTGTTTGCTTGTGTAATGTATAGAAGTGGATGATTAATCAGTGCTATGACACGAGTGCTGATGAACACTCATTAGTAAAATCAGCAAACACTACACGGAGCACAACAGACTATCCAAAGAACACCGAGAGGCTACAGGACTGTCACTCAATTGTCCTGCATGCAGTATTTTACACTTGCTAGTAAAGAGCTACATTTTAAATCACCAACTCTTTATTGGAGTACAATATTCCCATTCTCCCATTTTGTATACATAAACGTGTGGGTATTGTAGACAGAGAATCAATGAGAACTCTTACATTGATTTCCCTAATGGGTAGAGTAAGGCGGTGAAATTACCCAGTGGTACAGGTGATCTTTTTAAAAATAATATGGTTACATACCCTGATGCTCTGCAGCAAGTCCAAATACATACACTTATTGAAATTAAAGTAATTCATCAAATTAAGCTAAATGACAGTGATACGTCAAAGAAAAAAAAAAAAATCTTTACATCTTCCCGGAAAAAGCACTAAAGCAAACCAGAAACTCCTAAAGATAAAACACTGATCAATATAATTTGTGGCAGGCTGACTGACTTCCTAGTCTAGATTTCCATACATATTAAAAAGGAAATTTTTGTGGCTTGCATGTATACAAACTGTAATTATAGGCAAGAGGCTGTCATCATACCTTTTAGAGAAAAGAATGTTCTTATACAAGTACCTTTTGAAGTGAAAAAATGTGTTTAAGATTATTTCCAACAAGCCACACATATGACAACCCATTCCATAGTTAAATGAAGTTCAATTTCAAATATTCTAGCCAATGGCAAACCATGATTTAAGAGCAGAAAAGCTACCACCCAGCTTGAGTAACATGAAGATCTACATCCTTAATTGTTTTGTTAAATCCACTAAATACATGATGACAACTGCTTTAAGAACCTTTTTAACAATATGCTTCTGTGGTGGGGTGTTAATCACCTCTTGAAAAAGGCCAGACAGGTCATGGACCAGCCTAACCATCTGGTATAAGCCAACAAATATTGTTTATCCTTCATATTAAGATTATATTCTTGACTCTTCAGAAACCTGTCTTTGAGCAATCTTCTAACCCTCCTCCTTGACAGCAGATAGACAGTGACATGAAAAATTTTATCCAAGACACACAAGTCCTATCAATGCTCAATGCATTTCTTTGTGGTGAATTTTATTCTTCTTTAGGATAAAAATCTGGTAACAAAAGTCTTCTTTTCTGTGCATATGTGCACACAAAATATGTGCAGACATTATCTTGGCCAGCTTGGATATCTGTGCATCCACAGTACTGTTAGTCCACAGAATAGATAGTTGATAAGTATGACAGGAATGATGTATGTTAATGTTGTAAGGATGTAGTTATGACAGATAGCCATAATCACTAGCTGACAATAGACTCTCATCAGATCATGTAGTGTAAATAATGTCCACTGAAATGCATCTATTTTTAATTAAAAGGAAGGCAATTATTCATTATAGATTTTGGGAAGGTAATTTCATATGTAGATGACATATTTAATGAAAGATTACTTTCTTCTGCCTAGTTGAAACAATGCTATCAACATACAAGAAAGCTATGCTAGCTAAACCTAAGAGAAAATCTGTGCTTTGCATTTAAGAGAGTGAAGTAAATAAATCCCTTTTACTGGAAATCTAATCTCATTAAGAGTTATTAAACTGTTTGCGTTTGGAAACTAAATAAATAATTTATACATATCCATATAGCTCATAGTATAGATGCATCAGTGTACAAATGAGACAATAAAATAAGTGGCACAAAGGACTAAAAAATCTTCTTCACATGCATCTGTTATCCACTTTGGCATCTTTAACTGTTCATAAATGTATACTGTTGGGAACTTCTTTATCAGCACAAGCTTAATGTAGATACCTGAGAAACATCTGTGCTCATGAATCATAGAATCATTTCAATTGGAAAAGACCCTTAAGATCGTTGAGTCCAACTGTACACTTAACACAGCCAAGCTCACCACTAAACTATGTCCCCAAGCACCACATTTACACGTCCTTTAAATACCTCCAGGGATGGTGATTCAACCACTTTCCTGGGAAACCCATTCCGGTGCTTGATCATCCTTTTGGTGCAGAAATTTTTCCTGATATCCAGCCTATACTTCTCCTGGCACAACTTGAGGCCATTCCCTCTTGTCCTATCACTTGTTATTTGGGAGAAGAAACCAACACCTACCTTGCTACAACCTCTTTTCAGGTATGAAAATCTTGTCTTCTCTGTTAAGTCTTCTATAAAAAATCTTCTATGAGATGTTTACAGTGCAGAACACACACAAAAAGCTTGTTTTTTTTAACAGCTTGACTTTCATAAATTAGAAATGTAATCACGTACCTAATTTGAATCCAGGTGTATGGTAACATTGCAAGTATTCAACATCTAAACAGCAATCTCTGGTTTTCTCTCCCAGATAAAGCCTCAGTACCTACTAAGCTACTCCAGTCATACCTGCTTCCCATCCAAAGAAAATTCAGTATTTCTCAATCACCTATTAGAATTTTGATGATTACCTAGGATTTGCCAAAAATTTGAAGATGAACCTTGTTACTACAGTCTCTGTATTATTTCTGTAAGGAAAGGTGAACTTAGTACATAGTTCTCAACGAGAAGTCTTACTTCCTTTGTGATTTGACTAGAAAACTTGAGTCAACCATTCCCCCCTGCCTTTTTAAATTCAATTATTGGAAATAACAGATTAGCCAGAAGAAAAATGTTTGTGTGTGATTTAAGGAAATAATGCTGGCAATGCACATAATATAAAAGGTTCTGTAACATCGGGTCTCTCCTTTCAGTCTTAAGTGTAATGTATTGGTTTCAGGACTGCCTATAGCACTGGTAGGTTATTTTAAAAAGAATTTTAAATGTTGTATGTTGCACATAAGAAGCAAACCTAAGCTGTAGTCTTTGCCTCTGAAACTTTGTCTGTATTGCTAGATAGTAAAGCAAGACAAATAAGGTACTTCAACAAACCATCTTTTATTTGTCAAATCTAAAATACCTAACGGGCTGTTCATTGTGTTGCAGACCAAGATTCAACAGCTGATAATAAAGAAGAAAAAAATTGGAATTACCTTAGAACCTGATAGATTTAGCATGATTTGGGGTTTCCTGGAATCTCTTCGGGCACTGTATCTTGGCTTGTAAGGAGCTGGTATTTTATTCACTGCCTCATCAGAAGTAAATATTCCTGTGCATGCTCTTCCACTTTTAAATATTTATACATATGTTTCTTCTTACAAACTTGGAATATTTCTGTCAATGACAGCAGTGAGACTACTGACATATGGTTAGAGAACAGATGCCTATTTTTTTAACTCAAGGTATTAGCTAGTCAACAAGTTTTAGTTATAAATGATTTACAAGGTTATTACTAACAGCAGATTACTCTACCACATCTTCCTAGGAATATATCCTGTACAGTGACATTCACATACCCTGTAAGCTCCAAAGGGATGCTATGCCATAACCCTCATGGTGTACATAATACAGAGGATTTATTGTCTCTCTGTGAATTCCCAGATGAATTGTAGGCCAGAGACATGTGAAGAGATCATCATCTTGTGCCTTTCATTTCCTTTAGAGCAGAAACTGTGAAAAAGTGTTCCTCTTTCACAATCTTATGTGTGACACTGGAAATGCAGAGGGTACTACATTTCCACTGACTTGCCAATCCATTAAAAGACTATCATCCATCATAATTCTATTTCATGCAATGGTTGTGGGGTTCAAAGAACCCCACAGAGAAGTTTGGTTTTTTATGTACTCCTCAAATCCCTGTGCTGTGCTTAGTGGAGAACAGAAAAGGCCCTATCCACCCTTGTATTGTGGCAGAGAAGATAATCAGATATACCTTCATACTGTCCTTTCCAGAGATAACGTTGAAGCTTTTAATAGCTACATTTTACAATCCATATTTCAAAAACACTCCCTCAAAAGCAAATGTTCAAGCATGACCTTTAATTCTCCTTATATCAGCAGCAAAGGACCTTTCCAGAAATATTTAGCCCAATGGCACTCATTTTGTATTAGCCCTTGCTCATTCAAGCTTCTTGAACACGTCTGGAGGGTCCTTAAACAAATTTTTTGACACTATTGATGAAACCTTTCCGACAGCTCATTAGGCGAATGGCAGAGAATTCATGAGCTTTTCCAAACATGCCTAGAGACTCGTGTTCATCAGAGTTCAGTGCTGGCTAACAGATTGCTGAAGCTCTAATTAAAATGTAAAGTAATTCTAAGCACACAACATTTGGTAAATCAAATGCACCAACTGATTAAAAAAAATTGTTTCAATTGTAATAATACTTTATCAAAAGAGTATATTATGTTTGCACTTAATGAAAATGAGGAACAATTTCATATCACAGCGTATCTAAAAGTCAAGTGGAAAAAGACCATTTTAAACAAGTGACAGCGTATGAGAGACTCCTTGTTGTGATGAAGAGATTATTAAGACACATTTTTAACACAAACTGCCACGATCTCTGGATGGAATTTCTAATGAAGCACACATTATACCTTTCTGATAATATTAATGTTGTTAAAAGTGTTTAAATGAAACCCCAAAGTTTGGTAATAATTACAATGCTTCATAGGGAAGTGATTTCCAAATCTCAAATTGAGGTCAAAGACCAACAACATTCCCATTAATAGAAAATCTTCTCTTGATATAATTTCAATATAACCTATAGCTGTACATTTTGTATCAAATACAAGCAGAGGGTGAAATTTCACTATATATTAACTTAGATTGGAACGGTTGTTTTGTAAATGTTTATTGCCCCAGAGATGTAGAAAGAAGCAAAGAGAATACCAACAAAGTGTTTTCAGCAAGGTTTATATAGTGTAGAATAGGGCAATGTTGTTATTATTATTGAGAGCAATAACAAACTCAGGCTCGCACAGTGCATACCATGCTGACTTGCATTCCCCAAATCACAGACTGTGAGACTAATATGGCAACAGTGAATAACAGTGCAGAACTCTATATAGGTACTTCTCTATGACAAATATCAAGAGCATTTACATTTAAAAGAAACCCTATACATAGAAAAAAACATAATGAAGAATAAAATGATGAGTAATAAACAAAATTATTGGAAGATTCTCTTTAGAAGCTCTGTAGAAATGCACAGAAAAGTATCTGCCTCACAGGCTACCTTTAAAATAGCATGAACCTAAAGTCTGTCTCATACACCGACTTAGCCATTGAGGAAATTTATGCATATGACTGATTTATTCTTGCAAAGTACAAGTACTATTAAGTAAGCAAATACATCACTGTGAACTCCAACTTTTGTTAGAAAAAGTACAAAAATATGCCACATATTTTCAAACACCCCAAACTTTGTTTCTAGTGTAAGAATAACTTTTAGTTTATAATCTTCCTTCACTGTTTCTGTCTTTTCTCCTCCTCCAACAACATAGGAGACTAACAAGATTGGTGCTGTCAAATAAGCAGCAGAATTTAGTCACTTTCTGCACCAGTGGCTCCCTCTCTTGAGAACTCAGTGAATTAGGGCCTCATCAGCTCACAAATATGAAGATACAGAGGGTGACCAGTGATGCATCACCTGAAGGTCTGCAGCAGCATTTATTAGCAGCTGATGAGGAGAACAGTTTTGCCTTATCACAGAAGTAACGAACTCTACAGGATTAGATTTCTGTTCGTCTCCTCTGCAAAGCTTCACAGCCAAACCCCTCTCATATGTATGTGTCAGTGAACACAATGTAAAGCACATTTTCCCTTCCAAAAGCTTGTGATACAGCAACTTTCAGATAGAGAGCTGCTCTTACATGGCACAAACACCAGCTGCTCAGCTTCCTTCAACTAACTAGAGAAATTCGTATTCTTAGTCTTACATCCAGTGAACAAGCTGACAAAGAAATTAAGTCTGATTTAAGGGCCTCACGTTCTCAGAACTGATGGCTTGAAACACATTGATCTGCAGACTTTTAAGCACATACTTAACTTTCAATGTGGCATTAAAATACATCAACTTCAATGGGACATAACCGAGACTGTAGCCAGGAAAACTGCCTTGCTGCTCTACATCTCTGAGTGAACACAGAGATCTGGTTCTGTAAGTGGCAAGTGTAATGTCCACCAGCATACACAACACAAACTGCATTCAAAACTATATTCTTTAGTGCTAACTCCCTTGTTAATCCACATGTGAAAATAAGATGAAGAAGAAGTTTCTGTTCTCAGGACAAAATTTGTAAATCGGAATTTCTGCATGGAGAAAAACAGGGTTGAAAGACATCCTGACTGTGAGTGACTGGTGGTCTGATCCAGTCCTAACAACTGTCCGTGTCTTTCACAGACAGGTAATACCCACTGTTTGTGTTATATTTAAAAACAAAATAACAAACCCTTCTCTTAAAAAGTAAACCAAAACTAAAACTCTTTTTTTATTTTTTCTGGTAGATAGTGTTAACATAGTCTCCTCTGTCTGCCCTCCCTCCTTTTTAAGATCTCCCATGAAAATGCAAACCCATGTATAACTGTGGATTCTGAAAATACGCTCCACTGGGTGTTTAACCATCCTACCTTTGCAGCCCTGAAACTGTGACTCATCAGCATATTCTTTCAGCGTTGAACTCAGTGATGTTCCTCAGCTCAGCAAATATTTTATTTTTCACCAGTGCCAGACAAAAGGTGAGCATGACAAGAAGTCGAAAAGATTTTCAGTATAAGTGGCTTTTTTTCTCTCGCCTCTTTCCTTGTATTTTTTCCATCTGTTACATAATCAGGAGACAAAGTCTTACAGCTCTGTAACTAAGCATTTCTGCATTTCCTTTTCTGAGGAGTGCTTTTCAGTGTCTCATACTGGTTTTACTGGCTTTGTATTTCAATTAATCTTTGTGAATGCTAGAAAAAATTGAAACTTGTTTTTGAGATGTTAGATTTCATTTCATTCCTGCATTGTCTTTTACTTCTTTAGGGCTTTCATATGGTCACATAGCATAGAGAGTGGCTAAGAGGGTAAAATTCCATTCAGGCAGATGACTGTGGAGGATGGCTGATAAACTGCATGACAATGAAATTGCTGTAACTTCCCTGCACATCTCCCTTTCTGCCACACTGATCTCAAAGGCTCCTCCTGCATTGCTCTCATGTAACCCATAGCTTTCTTTTCTGACATATTTTACTTGGATTCTTCTTTTGGTGAATCACAGGGATGGAAGGGCAGTAAGGACTCAGATTCAGATTCGTTTCACCTACCAGCCTAGAAAATTCTCCATTACAATGAAAAGGTTTGTTAGGAGCTCAGGTGAGTAAGACAACAGGGAAACAGAATTTCAGTGCATACTACCAATAAAAGAGTATTCAGTTCTGGGAGAAACTAGAGGGATTTGAGGGAAAGGTTGGATAATATACATGGAGGGATCATGTACATCTACATTTCATGACTGCTGTCAGGGCACTGACTGAGGACTTAGATATCCTCATGCATTCCATATATTCGGGACCACAGGCCTTCCTGGAATTACTTCATACCAGATCCAGAAGCAGCACAGTGGCTTGGGATCTCTGATTCTGTGCCTTTACAAGCATAAAGGCCTGAAAAAGAGAAAAGTTATACTTAGTAATTTGGAACTTTAAAGGAAGTTATAGTTTGAAATTATAAGAGGTTAATTCTCTAACTTGTGTTTGCCGTTCAGTGCTTCAGCGTTATCTCGCAAACTGAAATCAGTTAGGGCAGGATTACGGCATTCATTCGCTCTTTTTATGTTTTTAAGAAAAAAAAAAAAAAAAAAAAAAGGCGTGAACTTTGTCTTAGAAACCTTGCAAGAGATCCTTTTCAGATTCTTGGTGCCCTGCCTTCATCACTCACAACAGGACATAGAAAATGGCTGAAACATGGTATACTACTAGATAATTCCTTGCTGGTACAGATTATCAGTTGACTCCTGCTCTCTAGAGCAGTCCCTAGGTGTGTCTAACCTTCGTTTAGGGTGAGAGCTAGGGCAGGGAATCTAGTAAACTACATGTAATAAATTACATGACCCTTAGGACTGCAAATGCTCTCATTCCTTTTCCTCCCTTCCTTTATTTTTAAAAAGTTCACAGGAGCATTTATTCCAGCCTCTGAACATAATCACTGAGTATCATAAAGAACAAGATTCCCACAAGGCCTCATAAAAGTTATTCTCAGTGTTACAGCTCTACTTCAAAGGGGAAAAAGAGCCATTTTACAATAACCTTGCTGTCATAGAGTGCTTACAGCCAGGGTGTTCACTGGCAATAATCCATAATAAAAGAAACCCTTTGGGACTATCTGTCCAATTGCCATGTGTAAAACAAAGCAGAAAAAAAAAAAAGTGTTGGATGCTTAGATGTTCATTAAGTTACTGATACCCACGGTGTCAAAAATAAAGGAAGGAATAAAAGGATAGGCTAATTAGATAGCAGTATCTGAAGTGCTGCTCTTTGTGAGTTTTATTTTGCTTTGCATCACATCTTTTAGTTCCAATTCATTCTTTTTTTTTTTTTTTTTTTTTTTTTTTTTTAATTTTAGCTCTAGCTATCATTACTTCCAGTGCACTCTGAATAGCTTTGCATTAATACAGGTTCTTTGAACTCCATGTGGACTAGAATTTGGCACGTGCAAATGCTGGGGGGGGGGGGGGGGGGGAGGGGGATCTTAAACACTGAAATGATGGGGCCTGAATTAAACCCTACAGCTTTAATTCTCTCAAACTTAATGGCTGCTGTACTCCTGAAGAGAAACATCATGTTATTTTACTTAGATTTTGTGCTTTTTAAAGCAGGTACATATCTAAACACCTGGGTGGTTAAGATATGAATCTTCTAAAGCCAAATCCTCAGAGGATACAAAGGAAAAATCCATAAAGCAATATTTTTTTTTTTTCATATCAGCCAGCAGCTTCATCTTAGCTTCACCTCACTCTGACACTGCCTTTTTCTCTTAAAATCAGGTACTTTTATTAATTTACATAATAGGAAGGCTCTATCCTGTTAGAAGATATCTGTTCTGCTTCCTGTGAACCTTTATGGCCTGCCCTCTTATACCTTCTCTGGGAGAACATCCATAGTGAAAAACTACTGTTATATCTGGCTAAACCATATTCTGTTAATCATCAGTTGTGAAACTTTATTTTACAAACTTCTTCCAGTGTCAAATACATTTTGGGTGCACAGTCAGAAACCTCTGTGCTCTAGGAACTTCTCAGCTAGTCCATAGAGAATCAACCTGATGCCAGCATAAACTAGCATCAAATCTAACTTCAGTCTTTTCTTCCTCACACACCCTGAAATCTTGAGAGCAAGCCTAGGGTATGCAATTCAGCAAGGATTATGTACCATGAATATTTTAGGAAAGATCTATTAATAAAAAAGGATGGTAGTGCTGGTGAGATTGGAAGAAATATGAGTATAAATGGAGCCTTTAGAAAGGTTTTAAATGCATGTATCTTCAACTCTTCACACATTTATATTTCTTATATGGAGATTCTGTTTCATCACTTAATTGTGAAAAGGCCACCAGATCAGAGAGTATACAGTACAGTACTTAAATGAAAGACGGAGATTATTTTCCATTTAGAAGACTTCCACTGTGATTCTACAATTGCGACATTTCAAATTAAGAGCCTCAGTGCATTCAGTCAGTTTACGTGAGTTTTTTCCCAGTTTCAGTCAAGTTAAGAAGATATTTTTTGTTCTTGTTCTCTTCTTAGTTTTATTTAAGATTAATAACCTGCATTGGTAATATTTATCTCACAGCACTTTTATAAAGGAAAAAAAATTTACATTTATAAAATGTAAACGTCACAAAGGGAAAACTTTTGATCAAAGTCATACACCACGAATTAGTTTCATGAGTAGTATTAACCAAAATAGTGTTCTCCTGTTTCAAGAACTCCTCTTCCTCTTTCATCTACAGTCTCTCTCATCATCTCTTTTCTTTTTAGTTGTGAGTTTCTTAATAGAATAAAGATCCTTAGCACTATATTAAATATGTACTTTCTAAGGATTAGTAAGAAATTCTTAATACCCTCCTTCTCTTCCTCCTCCTTGTACATTGGAAGTAGAATGCTTTCTACTTGTTTCACCTTTATTGGCAACTAAAATCTTTAAAGTGAAATTATGGTTTCAGTGAAACCAATGTGGCAAGGATTTTCTTTCTTCTGATTACTCAGAGTTGGACTACAAATGCTGCATATTAACCATAGCACCTGAAGTGTGCTATACCCATATCACTTTGGCTAGAGCCTCTCCTACAGATAATATGTGTAAGTGCAGCTGAATAATCTTAATTTTTGTAGACACATGCATATGTCAAGGAGTCTACTTCTAATTACAAGCTAAATATACTACTATGTAATTTCACTGACTGCAGAAAAGTTATCTGTAATTTACACACATATGCTTCCTCAGTCATCACAGCAGTTATTACTCAAATACAATTGCAAGAAGAAAACTTTTCAGTTAAGATCTTCCATCATCTCTTAATTTAAAAGATGTGCAAGATCCCATGCACCAATGACCATCATCAAATGCTGTAAGGTCAGAAATTTGCTGGAGATGTTTTTTCCTTGACATTTTCTAGACTCTGTAGTTAATCTTCATTTAGAGTTGATTTAAAAATCTTCACCAGACACCTGATAATTATAGTACAAAGTAAAAAAAAAAACAAAAAAAAACCCCAAAAGAAAATTCACTGGTATTTCCTACATTTATTTTTTGGGCTCTTCCTGAAGTGGGACTGAGTTAATACCTATTTCAAACAGGAGAGGAATCTAGCTTCCTTGGAATGTTTTGAAAAATATTTTGAACCTTTCAAGAAAAGCAAAGGCACAGGAGATTCACTACTCCTTAAATCAAAAGGAGGATGATTGAATTTTCATTCACCTCTAGGGGAACAGAATCTAGCTCAGGATGCATAAAGAAGGAAGATGCAACAACTCAAAAGCTGCTTGCTATTAGCACCTGGACCATTGAATCAAATGGAACACTTCAGAGCCATAAAGAGAAATCACACCAATAGAAGAGAGTGTTTCCTAACCTAATCAAGAAAGAAACAGAAGAAAACATATTGGGATGAAAGAAATACACAATGTGTCTTAAGGAACTTTTTGAAATGACTGACATGTCTTCATAAAAAAAGGCATTTGCTCTCACAGAAGGAGCAATGCAATGATAATGGGTGTCATTTCAAAGCAAAATCTATAGGTCCTGCCTAAATTAATGACAAAAGGGATAAAGTTTAGACTGGGGTGTATGAGATTTTTCTGTTCTCTCAGCCCTATAAGGGAACTGGTCACTTCTTGAACAGCTCTGGTAAGAACCACTGAAGTACTTCTAGTCAACAGTTTGAAAAAACATTTGTAACAGAGAGGTCCGTGCCTATTCATATAAGATTTTCTTAGATATTTGTCTGAAATAACCATGCACCTTCTTGTTTTATTGTCCGTGGGCCTATCTACTTATTACTACTGAGACACTACTAAAATTTAAAAGTGACGATACTTTCACAAATTTTCATTCTTTGTTCAAATTCAAAATCTTTTTCTATCTCATTCTTTCTTACTAGAAACAGCTGAAAAAACCTTGCCTAAATAGAAAATAACCATGTGAGCTGATAATTTCCAGAAATGCAGAGATTCCTCAAGCACCGTGCAATTTAATCTTCAGAAATAGAAATAAACATTATTTCCATAGTACAAGAGGATGTAGTAGAATGCATGTTTCCATGTGTGTTATGTTTCAGAAAAGAAACTAATTGCATTGACAAATATGCCTTTCATTCTTTTTAATAATCATATTATGAGCACGCAAGTGGCTTCACAGTTTGGATGACGATGTAATAATTCAGCCATGGCAGTGCTGATGACACTTGGCTTTTTGGCCTCCTGCTTAAACCACGTTAGCTATAAATTATTATTTTATAATTCATGCCCTGCTGCTTATGAAAGAGATGATTAGAGAATAATAACTTCAAGGGTTTTATTCAACCAGTTAAGTATTTTCAGCAGCCTTTAGATTAATGCTTGGATTAAAAAGTGAAAAAAGGTGATAATATGTACTTGAAAATTTTGGGTAACAGCTACCATTGCCTTCTTAGAGATCAGAGAACCATAGAGTAGGGAGAAATAGAATAAGACAGGATTTATGAGACCGCCACACCAAAAAAAATCATCACCATCTAGAACAGACATTTCTGAGCACATGAATAAACATCAACTAAAAGATGATATTTAACAGTCTGTTTTGACTTGCTATAGAAAGATTTTTCTAGTGCTTGGAAAAGTAAGACTGTCAGAAAACTGTTAACTTCGCAGCATGTCTGTCCATATCCAGTAATAAAACAAAGAAATCAAACTTTTTGCAAAAACATTTACATTAGAGTAGCCTTGTAAACTACCTTGGCTGGCTTGGCTTTTTGAAGGTAACTCAAATCATTGCTGATGTAATCTAAAAAGCATAACTGATTTGTCCCTTAAAGGCCTGATAAGTTTTCATAGGGTTATATATGCGTACTGTCTCTAAATGGTAAATTTTAGACAAAAATTCTAAGAGCACAGGACATAAAATAGAAGCAAAGACTAGAGACTGGCAATTACAATAATAAGCTAGCAATATTCTCCTAACAGAGGCTAGAGATTTTGTCACAGCCTGATAAATAGTCATTGAAGCAACTACTGTGAGCACTAGATCAATTCTTAGTGAGCATTTTTAAGAAAAGTAAAAAATGAGAATTTCAAGAGGTGTTATTATTGGCTGTATAACATAACATTTAATTATGTCTGTTTGAAGATATTTTTTTTTTCTCTTGAACATTCTAGAGAGATGAGAAATCATAAGCACACTCTAAACTGTAATTCACTGTTTTTAATATGGAAGATCACTGTCAATGACCCAAAACACACTTTTTCCATATCTTCCCACAGAGTTACAAATGAGCAACTACAAGCAACTTCTTTGCTGTATGATACCTGAATACTGTATACAGAACATTTAAAAATAACTCTTATGTTTTAAAGACAAACACATTTTTTTTTAAATTGCCAAAGACAACCTAACGCTAGCGATGCACACATTTACCATTGCCTATATTAGGCCTTGTCTGGACTGGAATACTAGCAAAGTATTAAGGTGATATGCCTAGGTTTTAAACACATGAGAAGAAGATGCAAAATATGGCACTGGCTGTCCTCTGCTATAATTTCCATTTCAGCTGCAACATACACAAAGTCAGTGTGGAAAACCATCTCTTAAGTCATGGGAAAAAGAGGAGAGGAGAGGAGAGGAGAGGAGAGGAGAGGAGAGGAGAGGAGAGGAGAGGAGAGGAGAGGAGAGGAGAGGAGAGGAGAGGAGAGGAGAGGAGAGGAGAGGAGAGGAGAGGAGAGGAGAGGAGAGGAGAGGAGAGGAGAGGAGAGGAGAGGGAGCAAAAGCAAAGCAAAGCAAAAAAAGCCATCATCAAATGATGACAAAATATAAGATGAAAGATTACAATCTATACAGATAGACAAGGAACAAGAAATTACCCCTGTCCCCACTTTATATAGATATGCCCAAGAAACTAATATTCTGAAGCTCCTATTTGGGTGTGAGGATGACTTGAAATCACCCTTCTCCAAGTTTCTATAAAACACTGTCCTTTTCAGTTAAGAGGCACCAGACACTGATGACCAGATGAGTCTGCTCTTCTTGGCCTCTTACTTTGGGAATTAAGCACAAGAGGCTAGCAGATTGCCTTCAAACTTGTATACTTCAGTGAATTTTTCTGTTTAGAAGACATAATCCTGCTCAGGGAATTTCTGCTTTTCATAGCATGCCATTGTTCTTTTCTCTTTCAGCAGGAGTTAAAAATGTTTAGCATGACTTCAAGATACCTGCAGAATCTTTCTTCCTTAAATATACTACCAAATCATTGCAGCTATCAGAAGAGACAAAAAACAGTGAAATAAAAATAACTCCATTGTCCTGCATATATACATTGAAAATTAAAACCACAAAAGATAAATGTTCTCAAGATAGAGTTCACAAGCAGTATATTTATTGTCATTTGTGTATCTGCCTGGGAAATCCATTGCTACAGTCTGCAAGTGACAGTGGTAATAATAAACCTGAGAATTTGCAAAGATGAAAAATTAAAATAAAGAGAGAAAAAAAAGGCAGAATTGCAATTTCAAGTTGAGCAGAAATTATTTGTCCAGTATCAGACTGAAGTCTGCTTGATATCTAGCCATATTAACATGATTTAGCAATGCAGCTGAACACTTTGGGGTAGGCTCACAAACAAGGCACCATCTTTTAGATTCAGAGGGTCTGGATTCATGAACCTCCTTCTCCAAATCTGAAGTAGAATGGAACCAAAGCAAAATGAAATTATTCTGTATAAAAGTAATTTGTGGTGTTTAGGTGTTGAGGAAGAACTCCAAAACTGAACTAATAATTTATTTACTAAAATCAGAATTTAACATCAATGGTTAAACAAAGATCAGAATAATATATTCGTACAGAGAGAAGAACCCTGCCTCTGTGTCTGAGACTGATTTGAAAACAAAACAAAAAACCCCAAAGCAAACCCACAAACTATGATGCTAGAAAATAATAAAAGGCCAGATTTCTTCTCTTAAAAGTCAGGTATTTTTTCTTAGAGAGAAACAATCTTTAACAAAAAAATTGTTTCAAGCTAGGTTAAAGAATTTAGGTAGAAGATATATCTATATAGACGATATTTAATACTATAATTAATCACAGAATTGTCTAGGTTGGAAAAGACCTTGAAGATCATCCAGTCCAACATCAACCCAACATTATCAGTTCCAAACTGCACCAGATCCCTCAGCACTAATTCGACCCTACTCTTAAACCCCTCCAGGGGTGGGGACTCCACCACCTCCCTGGGCAGCCCATGCCAACGCCTACAACCTGTTCTGTAAAGAAATGCTTCCTAATATCTAGTCTACACTTTCTAGTCATGGTAATGTTTTATGTCTCAGATGATGTTACGCCAAATAAGTTCCGGTTATTCCAGCATCACTTGTTCCTCTGTAGGATGCTGTGGTTTCATCAATCATGCTGAAGATCAGCAATTATTTTCAAAATTTTTCCTGTGCAGTAAAATTGTTTTTACTCTATCGTGGTATTCTTTTATGCTTAAATCTTTTTCTGTTTTCATACTCGGAGCCTTTGCCTTCATTCTCACAGGTTTTGCCAGTCTTTGTTCACAACTGCAAAGTAGCCTAATCATTTCCCCAGTTACAGCAATGACACTGAGAGATTATTCATGTCGCAGTGTATTGAGTTTATTTACACATAATTGCACCACACAAAGCTTTCCATTATACTACAGCAGTGATCTCAATGGAATCACACACAGTTGATAATGATGCTGTCCAGAGGGTTTCCCCCCTATTTCACAGCACAAAATTCATTTTTGCAGCATACTGCAACCATTCATGGCAATATCAAGGTTTCTGCCTTACACACAAGTAGTGTCTTGATTACTCTTCTCATCAAAGCATGACAGAAAATTTTGTCTATGTAACCTATCACTGTAAGATGCTAGCAACTGACCCACAAAAGATCATGCTGGAAATACAGCATTTTACTTTGCTTTAAAATTACAAGTATCAGATGACCCCCAGGAAATTACTTGCGTTATAACACAAGGATATTTTAGAGTCCTACACTCACAGCTAGATCATGGACTTCACTAAGGGTCTCTTTCCTCTTTTTGTTCTACTCATTCAATTCACATAACAGTATGATGAGAACTGATTCACAAAACTGCTTCTGGAAAATTGGAAGCCTCAACTGAATGTCATGTCAGAAGAGCGGCACTTCCACGTCAGAAGAGATTAAGTGCTACTCTGGCTGTAGAAAGGTGTGCTAGTAGTGTAGAAAAATACAGACAGCAAGGGTTTTGGATTTGAACAGGCAATAGAAGAGTCCCAGCTCCTGAGTCTGCAGAACAAGGTCATTGTGGCACAGCACCTACCACGGTAATAGAAAACATGTACAAATTTAATTTCAATTCATTTTGACTACAGATATGATCAGAGGTGATCTCCCCCACCACACACACTCTCTTGTGGCCTGTTTGGACTCAGGAACACAGAACAAGTTCAATAACAAATTTAATCTAAGAGTAAACAGCTGAAGAACAGAAAGGAAAAACATAAGCTTTAGTAGGCTAAGATGACTAAAGCAGAAATCTGTGACCCAACAGCAAGCTACAACTCTCCTATCTTGAGGATTAATGAAGGAAGGTGAAAGGTTTCAGAGCTGCAGTCTTACAGAAGGGCCACAGATTTGTCTTTAGGGTTCATGCATTTTGCAAGCTAGGATGCGTGTGTCTATATTTGAGGCAAAGGAAGGTACTTGAGAGATATCAAGAACAAATTAACTTTGTGTGGGTACACACAGTTTATACACTTGCCCTCCTCCCACCACCTTTTGGGATGTAGTTTACATAGTAAAATCCATTCAAGGAAAGCTGGAGTCTACCTGTTAGGAAGATTGCACCAAGAATCACTCCCATCTAGGAGTCAGTTCAACTGCCTGCTCTAGGACGACCCTTCTGACTTCCTGCAGAGGGTAGGGTTCCTTTGGCATAGTCACTGAACATATGACTGGTTTTATACTTTCTGTCTGAAGAGAAGCCCACCAAGAGGAACACTTAATTTACCCAACTCCCAAATCTCACCCCTCCATGCATAGATTTTTGTCCTTTTCTAAAATACCAAATACATCTGTGAGCCTCATTTCTTCATTATCTAACAATGTACCCGATCACCAAAAGATCAAAAGTGACCTAAAAATATTAAATAGAATTTTAAAAGTATGTTGAAAGGGAAAGTAACCCTCATTGAATTATTCTCTTTTGCACTACATCACAATTCTCACCTCCAACCTTTCTCTGGTATTTGTCTTTTTTTATATAAATGTATACATTGCCAAAGAAGTCAAAATTCACCATTGCAGCTTGACTGAAGTTATAGAAGAGTTTTTGCAGCATTAAATTTGTGCCATTATTCCAAAGGCCATTGACCCAGGAATTCTCTGCTCCCATTTTTTCTGCTTGTCTACCTTCCAGAGTGCAGATTAAGCCAAGCTCTCTATCTTCTGTGACCGAAGTGCAATAAAAAGCAACAACTGAATTTGAAATATTTATTAGAAGTGTAGAGAATGAGAAAAGCAACCAAGGGAAAAGAAGCAGCAAAAGAGCATTGGACAAATTTACTTTAACTGCCAATTAATGTTCAAAACTAACCTCAGCAACAAGCACAAACATGACAGTCATGAAAAAGAATAAGGCTGCACTGTTAATAAATACTTGATATCAAGTGCAGCAGTGAGAAAGTAGTTTTTTTCCCAGGATTTCCTATATCGAAAACTATCGAATAGTTTTCCTTCACTTCTCCTGAACAGATATTAAACATCCCAGGCAAAGGTTCAAAGCTCAAAGGACCCATCAATTTGGAATTCCCAGCCAGTGCACCAAGAGCAAGGCCTGTCTTGGGCAGCCTGTGTCTGTCAGTACGGGAACAAAATGAAGAAAGCAGTATATACAAGCTGCTGAGATTACTGATATGAGGATCTAATTACAGCCTGAAGTTTACAACTCATCACTGTTCTGCTGCATCCCCTTGGCCCCTTGTGCCCCTTCAACACCTTCACTTTTAGATAGGAAATTCTTTGAGTATTTTACAAACACAATAAAAAGCACCTAGCCCAACAGGACCTATGGGACCCAAGGTAGAAAAATCTATAAAAACAACAGAAACATCAACCCTTTTGTGAGACTGTTTCTACCATGACTGTGTTGAACTGTTCTGAAATGACTCGTGCATCCTGTGGTTTGCACATACCACACTCCCCTCCGAAGCAGAAGAGGAAGGAGCCAGTGCTTCCACTGGCAAATTTTCACAGAGTTTACTGTATATCTGAGTTTTAATTGTCTTACCTTGTCCTAGATAACCTGATTAATGATATGCCTTTTTCCCCATCAGCAACATGTGTTTGGACACTGAGTACAATTATGACTTTATCTAATGACCCATAAATAGTCTTTTAAAATATATTAACTTCTGCCTATGGGTTTCTGTTACCTAACGCAAACTAGTCATATTATTTTTCCTGTGACGTCCTTCCAAGATTATAGTGCACTTCAACAATATATCACCAACTATTTTTAATAACTGAATTAGCTAACAGTGATATTCATACATTAAATACAACTTTTTTTAAAGTTTCAAGTACCATTCTGTTGAAATGTCTACTATTTGAAAAGTACTTACAAAGCAAAATGAGCTAACCAGTAGTTATTTGTGCTTCATTTCAAAAGGAAGAGTATACTTGAAATATTAAAATCAGTATTTTAGAAAAGTACCAAGTGATTTGGGATCTTTGTATTCACTTTTAAAAATTCATGTTACCCCAGTTCTTTTTCACCTAAAGAGCAAGACTTTCAGAAACCTTAGAGACTTGTCACTCTTCAAAATCAATATTAGAAAACTCTTGTCTTAGGGCTCCTAAGCCAATTGTGAAAATGTGGCAGGATTGAAAAGAATACATATTGTTTATTCAAGAGCTTGAATTTGTGAGTGGATATAGAGTTGCAATGAAAGACAAAGAGGTTAATGACATTTGATCCGTGTCTGTGAGTTTGTTGCTCGGCAAAGAGAGAATTTCCTGCCTAAGGAGCTGAGGTGGGGTCCTCCCCTCAAACCTTAAAGCAGTAGCCACCAAAGGCGGTTGTGATGGCTCTACCTGATTTCAGGCAGACTCTGGAATATCACCACACTAATAAAGGGCCTAAAACTCAACAGCTTCAGGGCTAGTTGAGCATGTGCCAATCAAAATGTGGCTGGTATGCAAATACGATGTGAGAGACAAGAAACCAGGCCTGTGAGAAACTAAGACAAACAACCTGGGAAAGCAAAAGTTGAGGCGGATTGAAGAAATGCCTCAAACACTCGCAAGACAAAACTCGAACACCTGAGCAAAGTAATGTAAAAGATGGCAGTACAAACATACATAATTCTTCAGACAAAAACTGCAGAGACACTCTGGGACTAGGAGTGGATCCAGCCGCACCCAGACTCCTCTCTGAGAAGGAGTCTTCTAAGGGTGTCCTTTCTGAACGTCGTGACTCAACAGGAGGGTCTCCCTGGCAGTTTTGTCCGACTCTGTCCTCAATGCACTAAGTATCAAGTGAACCTTGCCATCAAATCTTGTTTATTAAGCCACTGTCTCGTGCACCATTCAAGTCTGTTAAATTGCTATTTGATGTCAGTAAACATATCGCCACTTCTCTCTCACAAGTGAATTCCATCATTCCATCCCTGACAAAATGGCACAGTTGGCAGGATGACTAGTAGTATCACTGATTACTGACAGAGGCATGGAGCGAATGAGAGGCCCAGCTTCCCAGGAGAATGGGCTCCTGACAATTGGCATAACTGAGAAGCCACTGAAGAGCACCTAAAAGTAACTAGGGCCCACACAAAGGATGGAGAAGATAAAGGAGTTTTCTCACAGGGGCCACCCACCGCTGTAGCCCCCTCCCCTGCTGCCAAACACCCCCTCCACACGCACACACACAGACCCAACACACCAAGCAATGCCGGGACTCCCCGAGGACAGAGGTTGTCTCCGAACACGGGCACCGGGGAGCAAGGCCAGCGGATGCCTCGGCTGGTCGGGAGCTGGAGCGCCGGAGGCACGGGCAGAGACCGAGGGCACGGGCTCTGCCCGGCCTGGGGGGAGCACAGGGGCTCTCCAGCTCTGCCTGCCGGCACGGGCCTTCCCTTCCCCTGTCTTTCTCCCGACATGGACCAGGCACAGTCAAGCGCTGCGTAAAAACTCTCCACTTTTATTGATCTCAGAAAAACTCCATGGCCGCCGAGCTCCGTGTCCTCAGGGCAGCTGAGTGCCCGAGGTGCACACACATGCATGCAGCCATGCCTCAGAGGCTGCTCCGTCTGGACGCCACGCTGGCTCAGGGCCCGCTGCCATCTCCGGGGGACTGCCTGGCACTGGCAGTGGGATGCTACTCCTCTTGCTCTCCTGCCGTGCAGGTAGAGCAGCAGAAAGCCCTGCGCAGAGCCTTGAGCGCCCTCCTGAGGAGGGAGGGCCGTCGTCGTCGCACGAGGCCATGTGGGAGGACATCCATGCCTGCGTATGAGGAAAAGCTGCAGCTGTGGGGTAGGGCAGGCAACAGGCAAGCTCCCGCCTGCCCCCCGACACCCAGGGCTTCCCCCAGGCAGGGCTGGCTGGGGCACGGCCAGTCCCTCTGCTCACAGTGCTGCTGGCCAGAGTCCTGAGCCAAGGGAGAAGCCGCTGCATCTCTTTTGTTTTGCGCTGCCGGGGCAAGGTGGGGTGTGCCAGCCTCTGCCGGAGGGTTTTGAGGCGATGGGGAAGGCACTTCCCCTGCCACATTCGCAGCGTGTGCCAGGGTCTGCTGTTCCGCCTGCTGCTGCCGACCCGTTCCCTGCACCGCAGCCTCAACCTTGGCCAGGACCTCGCTCAGGAGGCACTGGATTGTGTCCTGCACAGCTGCGTCACAGGCAGCGGGGCTGTGCGGGGCAGGCGCCTGGCTCTCTGCCTCTGCTGCTGTGGCCCGCTCGCTGAGGACCAGAGAAGATGCTGCCTCTGCTTGTGCAGATGATGGAGCGGGTGCTGCTGGCAGCAGAGACAGCCTGTGGCTGGGGGCCGCTGCATCCTTGGGGAGAGGTATCCAACTTGGCCAACGAGGTCTCTCCTCCTGTGGCATCCTTTTGAGGGTGCTGGCAGCTCCTGCTGGCTGAGCAGTGGGTGCGTGCCTGGGTGCCGCTGCATCCTTGGGGAGAGGTATCCAGCTTGGCCAACGAGGTCTCTCCTCCTGTGTCAGCCTGGTGTGGGGCAGTGTCCTGCACGCCCGGCTCTCCGTTTGCATGTGTAACTGAGCAGAGAGGCCGAGTGACTGCAGCCCTTGCCCCTGCACCCCCGCATCCCAGCTACAATATCTCCTCTGTTTGGGCTGCCCTGCCAGCCCCTGGGCAGTGCTCAGCCCCGCTAGCGGCTGCTGAGTGCCTCCCAGAGCCACTTGGGGAGAGCACTGAATGCCCAGTGGACCTCTGGGAGACTCCCAGGAGCCCCGCATAGCGGCTGCCACCGTGCCAACCAGGCCGGCCCTCTCATCGAGGCAGCTCCATGCTTTCCTATTCCACCAGTGGCTTCTCCTGCCTGTCTCGTCCCGGATCTGCCGCCTCTTCTTCTCTTTCAGCAGCTGCTTGGGGGCCTGGGAGTGTCCCTTCTTTTCACCACCCATGGGCATATCTGGCGTCTTCTGCCACAAACCTGCCATGGGTTTCACCAGGAGTTTTGCTGCCTCCTGCGGAAGCGTCTGCTCTCCTGACTGTGGGCACCGCAGGGCTCTCGCTCCTTAAATACCCCCCAGTCACGGCAGGGGGCCCATGTCACAATGGTCTCCAGGGACCGCATCACAATGCCCTGGCTGTGGCCATGGAAACGGCCACGCCCGTGGGCCTGCACCTTGTCCCATGTCCTTGTTCCCACACCGGGCCCATGATGACGTCACAATGGTCTGCAGCGACGATGAGGCCTCCGCATCACAAAGCCCTGGCGGTGGCCCTGGAGACGCCCAAGCCCGTGGGCCTGGGCCTTGTGCCAAGGCCTTGTACGCACACGAGGCCCCCAGAAGCAAAAGCCCTGGTGGTGGCCATGGATACGCCCACAACCGTGGGCCTGGGCCTTGTCCCCAGCCGTTGCTCCCACACAGGGCCCGTGTCACAATGGTCTCCAGGGATGATGAGGCCCCTACACCACAAATCCTGGCGGTGGCCATGGAGGCGCTCACGCCTGTGGGCCTGGGCCTTGTCCTCAGGGAACGGCCCACACAGGGCCCGCTGCTGAGCCAGTCTGGGACTAGGAGTGGATCCAGCCGCACCCAGACTCCTCTCTGAGAAGGAGTCTTCTAAGGGTGTCCTTTCTGAACGTCGTGACTCAACAGGAGGGTCTCCCTGGCAGTTTTGTCCGACTCTGTCCTCAATGCACTAAGTATCAAGTGAACCTTGCCATCAAATCTTGTTTATTAAGCCACTGTCTCGTGCACCATTCAAGTCTGTTAAATTGCTATTTGATGTCAGTAAACATATCGCCACTTCTCTCTCACAAGTGAATTCCATCATTCCATCCCTGACAAAATGGCACAGTTGGCAGGATGACTAGTAGTATCACTGATTACTGACAGAGGCATGGAGCGAATGAGAGGCCCAGCTTCCCAGGAGAATGGGCTCCTGACAATTGGCATAACTGAGAAGCCACTGAAGAGCACCTAAAAGTAACTAGGGCCCACACAAAGGATGGAGAAGATAAAGGAGTTTTCTCACAGGGGCCACCCACCGCTGTAGCCCCCTCCCCTGCTGCCAAACACCCCCTCCACACGCACACACACAGACCCAACACACCAAGCAATGCCGGGACTCCCCGAGGACAGAGGTTGTCTCCGAACACGGGCACCGGGGAGCAAGGCCAGCGGATGCCTCGGCTGGTCGGGAGCTGGAGCGCCGGAGGCACGGGCAGAGACCGAGGGCACGGGCTCTGCCCGGCCTGGGGGGAGCACAGGGGCTCTCCAGCTCTGCCTGCCGGCACGGGCCTTCCCTTCCCCTGTCTTTCTCCCGACATGGATCAGGCACAGTCAAGCGCTGCGTAAAAACTCTCCACTTTTATTGATCTCAGAAAAACTCCATGGCCGCCGAGCTCCGTGTCCTCAGGGCAGCTGAGTGCCCGAGGTGCACACACATGCATGCAGCCATGCCTCAGAGGCTGCTCCGTCTGGACGCCATGCTGGCTCAGGGCCCGCTGCCATCTCCGGGGGACTGCCTGGCACTGGCAGTGGGATGCTACTCCTCTTGCTGTCCTGCCATGCAGGTAGAGCAGCAGAAAGCCCTGCGCAGAGCCTTGAGCGCCCTCCTGAAGAGGGAGGGCCGTTGCTGTGGAACGAAGCCATGTGGGAGGACATCCATGCCTGCGTATGAGGAAAAGCTGCAGCTGTGGGGTAGGGCAGGCAACAGGCAAGCTCCCGCTTGCCCCCCGACACCCAGGGCTTCCCCCAGGCAGGGCTGGCTGGGGCACGGCCAGTCCCTCTGCTCACAGTGCTGCTGGCCAGAGTCCTGAGCCAAGGGAGAAGCCGCTGCATCTCTTTTGTTTTGCGCTGCCGGGGCAAGGTGGGGTGTGCCAGCCTCTGCCGGAGGGTTTTGAGGCGATGGGGAAGGCACTTCCCCTGCCACATTCGCAGCGTGTGCCAGGGTCTGCTGTTCCGCCTGCTGCTGCCGACCCGTTCCCTGCACCGCAGCCTCAACCTTGGCCAGGACCTCGCTCAGGAGGCACTGGATTGTGTCCTGCACAGCTGCGTCACAGGCAGCGGGGCTGTGCGGGGCAGGCGCCTGGCTCTCTGCCTCTGCTGCTGTGGCCCGCTCGCTGAGGACCAGAGAAGATGGTGCCTCCGCTTGTGCAGATGATGGAGCGGGTGCTGCTGGCAGCAGAGACAGCCTGTGGCAGGTGCTGGCAGCTCCTGCTGGCTGAGCAGTGGGTGCGTGCCTGGGTGCCGCTGCATCCTTGGGGAGACGTATCCAGCTTGGCCAACGAGGTCTCTCCTCCTGTGTCAGCCTGGTGTGGGGCAGTGTCCTGCACACCCGGCTGTCTGTTTGCAAGTGTAACTGAGGAGAGAGGCCGAGTGACTGCAGCCCTTGCCCCAGCACCCCCGCGTCCCAGCTAGAATATCTCCTCCGTTTGGGCTGCCCTGCCAGCCCCTGGGCAGTGCTCAGCCCCGCAGGCGGCTGCTGAGTGACTCCCAGAGCCGCTCGGGGAGAGCACTGGACGCCCAATGGGCCTCTGGGAGACTCCCAGGCATCCCATATAGGGACTGCCACTGTGTCAACCAGTCTGGCCCTCGCATCGAGGCAGCTTTATGTTGTCCTGTTCCACCAGTGGCCTCTCCTTCCTGCCCTGTCCCTCATCTGCTGCCTCTTTTCTCCCTGGGCAACACCTCTGGGGTCTTGGAGCGGCGTTCATCTCCTCCCCCATGGGCATCTCTGGCGTCCTCTCCCACAGACCTGCCATGGGTTGCGCCCACGGGAGATGCTGCCTCCTGAGGAACCATCTGCTCTCCTGGGAGTGCGTCCCCAGGGCTCTCACTACAACCCCATGTCCCAACTGGAATATCTCCTCCGTTTGGGCTGCCCTGCCAGCCCCTGAGCAGTGCTCAGCCCCGCAGGCGGCTGCTGATCCACTCCCAGAGTCGCTTGGGGAGAGCGATGGACACCCCATGGCCCTCTGGGAGACTCCCAGGTGCCCCGCATAGCGGCTGCCACCGTGCCAACCAGGCCGGCCCTCTCATCCAGGCAGCTCCATGCTGTCCTATTCCACCAGTGGCCTCTCCTTCCCGCACCATCCCTCATCTGCTGCCTCTTGTTCTCTCTCGGCAGCTGTTTGTAGGGCTGTGAGTGGCCCTTCTTCTCACCACCCATGGGCATCTCTGGCGTCTTCTGCCACAGACATGCTACTGGTTGCGCCCAGGGGAGATGCTGCCTCCCGAGGAAGCCCCTGCTCTCCTGAGAGTGGGCACCCCAGGGCTCTTGCTCCTTAAATAACGCCACGGTCACGGCACGGGACCATGTCACAATGGTCTACAGCGACGATGAGGCCTCCGCATCACAAAGCCCTGGCGGTGGCCCTGGAGACGCCCAAGCCCGTGGGCCTGGGCCTTGTGCCAAGGCCTTGTACGCACACGAGGCCCCCAGAAGCAAAAGCCCTGGTGGTGACCATGGATACGCCCACAACCGTGGGCCTGGGCCTTGTCCCCAGCCGTTGCTCCCACACAGGGCCCGTGTCACAATGGTCTCCAGGGATGATGAGGCCCCTACACCACAAATCCTGGCGGTGGCCATGGAGGCGCTCACGCCTGTGGGCCTGGGCCTTGTCCTCAGGGAACGGCCCACACAGGGCCCGCTGCTGAGCCAGTCTGGGACTAGGAGTGGATCCAGCCGCACCCAGACTCCTCTCTGAGAAGGAGTCTTCTAAGGGTGTCCTTTCTGAACGTCGTGACTCAACAGGAGGGTCTCCCTGACAGTTTTGTCCGACTCTGTCCTCAATGCACTAAGTATCAAGTGAACCTTGCCATCAAATCTTGTTTATTAAGCCACTGTCTCGTGCACCATTCAAGTCTGTTAAATTGCTATTTGATGTCAGTAAACATATCGCCACTTCTCTCTCACAAGTGAATTCCATCATTCCATCCCTGACAAAATGGCACAGTTGGCAGGATGACTAGTAGTATCACTGATTACTGACAGAGGCATGGAGCGAATGAGAGGCCCAGCTTCCCAGGAGAATGGGCTCCTGACAATTGGCATAACTGAGAAGCCACTGAAGAGCACCTAAAAGTAACTAGGGCCCACACAAAGGATGGAGAAGATAAAGGAGTTTTCTCACAGGGGCCACCCACCGCTGTAGCCCCCTCCCCTGCTGCCAAACACCCCCTCCACACGCACACACACAGACCCAACACACCAAGCAATGCCGGGACTCCCCGAGGACAGAGGTTGTCTCCGAACACGGGCACCGGGGAGCAAGGCCAGCGGATGCCTCGGCTGGTCGGGAGCTGGAGCGCCGGAGGCACGGGCAGAGACCGAGGGCACGGGCTCTGCCCGGCTGGGGGGAGCACAGGGGCTCTCCAGCTCTGCCTGCCGGCACGGGCCTTCCCTTCCCGTCTTTCTCCCGACATGGACCAGGCACAGTCAAGCGCTGCGTAAAAACTCTCCACTTTTATTGATCTCAGAAAAACTCCATGGCCGCCGAGCTCCGTGTCCTCAGGGCAGCTGAGTGCCCGAGGTGCACACACATGCATGCAGCCATGCCTCAGAGGCTGCTCCGTCTGGACGCCACGCTGGCTCAGGGCCCGCTGCCATCTCCGGGGGACTGCCTGGCACTGGCAGTGGGATGCTACTCCTCTTGCTCTCCTGCCGTGCAGGTAGAGCAGCAGAAAGCCCTGCGCAGAGCCTTGAGCGCCCTCCTGAGGAGGGAGGGCCGTCGTCGTCGCACGAGGCCATGTGGGAGGACATCCATGCCTGCGTATGAGGAAAAGCTGCAGCTGTGGGGTAGGGCAGGCAACAGGCAAGCTCCCGCCTGCCCCCCGACACCCAGGGCTTCCCCCAGGCAGGGCTGGCTGGGGCACGGCCAGTCCCTCTGCTCACAGTGCTGCTGGCCAGAGTCCTGAGCCAAGGGAGAAGCCGCTGCATCTCTTTTGTTTTGCGCTGCCGGGGCAAGGTGGGGTGTGCCAGCCTCTGCCGGAGGGTTTTGAGGCGATGGGGAAGGCACTTCCCCTGCCACATTCGCAGCGTGTGCCAGGGTCTGCTGTTCCGCCTGCTGCTGCCGACCCGTTCCCTGCACCGCAGCCTCAACCTTGGCCAGGACCTCGCTCAGGAGGCACTGGATTGTGTCCTGCACAGCTGCGTCACAGGCAGCGGGGCTGTGCGGGGCAGGCGCCTGGCTCTCTGCCTCTGCTGCTGTGGCCCGCTCGCTGAGGACCAGAGAAGATGCTGCCTCTGCTTGTGCAGATGATGGAGCGGGTGCTGCTGGCAGCAGAGACAGCCTGTGGCTGGGGGCCGCTGCATCCTTGGGGAGAGGTATCCAACTTGGCCAACGAGGTCTCTCCTCCTGTGGCATCCTTTTGAGGGTGCTGGCAGCTCCTGCTGGCTGAGCAGTGGGTGCGTGCCTGGGTGCCGCTGCATCCTTGGGGAGAGGTATCCAGCTTGGCCAACGAGGTCTCTCCTCCTGTGTCAGCCTGGTGTGGGGCAGTGTCCTGCACGCCTGGCTCTCCGTTTGCATGTGTAACTGAGCAGAGAGGCCGAGTGACTGCAGCCCTTGCCCCTGCACCCCCGCATCCCAGCTACAATATCTCCTCTGTTTGGGCTGCCCTGCCAGCCCCTGGGCAGTGCTCAGCCCCGCTAGCGGCTGCTGAGTGCCTCCCAGAGCCACTTGGGGAGAGCACTGAATGCCCAGTGGACCTCTGGGAGACTCCCAGGAGCCCCGCATAGCGGCTGCCACCGTGCCAACCAGGCCGGCCCTCTCATCGAGGCAGCTCCATGCTTTCCTATTCCACCAGTGGCTTCTCCTGCCTGTCTCGTCCCGGATCTGCCGCCTCTTCTTCTCTTTCAGCAGCTGCTTGGGGGCCTGGGAGTGTCCCTTCTTTTCACCACCCATGGGCATATCTGGCGTCTTCTGCCACAAACCTGCCATGGGTTTCACCAGGAGTTTTGCTGCCTCCTGCGGAAGCGTCTGCTCTCCTGACTGTGGGCACCGCAGGGCTCTCGCTCCTTAAATACCCCCCAGTCACGGCAGGGGGCCCATGTCACAATGGTCTCCAGGGACCGCATCACAATGCCCTGGCTGTGGCCATGGAAACGGCCACGCCCGTGGGCCTGCACCTTGTCCCATGTCCTTGTTCCCACACCGGGCCCATGATGACGTCACAATGGTCTGCAGCGACGATGAGGCCTCCGCATCACAAAGCCCTGGCGGTGGCCCTGGAGACGCCCAAGCCCGTGGGCCTGGGCCTTGTGCCAAGGCCTTGTACGCACACGAGGCCCCCAGAAGCAAAAGCCCTGGTGGTGGCCATGGATACGCCCACAACCGTGGGCCTGGGCCTTGTCCCCAGCCGTTGCTCCCACACAGGGCCCGTGTCACAATGGTCTCCAGGGATGATGAGGCCCCTACACCACAAATCCTGGCGGTGGCCATGGAGGCGCTCACGCCTGTGGGCCTGGGCCTTGTCCTCAGGGAACGGCCCACACAGGGCCCGCTGCTGAGCCAGTCTGGGACTAGGAGTGGATCCAGCCGCACCCAGACTCCTCTCTGAGAAGGAGTCTTCTAAGGGTGTCCTTTCTGAACGTCGTGACTCAACAGGAGGGTCTCCCTGGCAGTTTTGTCCGACTCTGTCCTCAATGCACTAAGTATCAAGTGAACCTTGCCATCAAATCTTGTTTATTAAGCCACTGTCTCGTGCACCATTCAAGTCTGTTAAATTGCTATTTGATGTCAGTAAACATATCGCCACTTCTCTCTCACAAGTGAATTCCATCATTCCATCCCTGACAAAATGGCACAGTTGGCAGGATGACTAGTAGTATCACTGATTACTGACAGAGGCATGGAGCGAATGAGAGGCCCAGCTTCCCAGGAGAATGGGCTCCTGACAATTGGCATAACTGAGAAGCCACTGAAGAGCACCTAAAAGTAACTAGGGCCCACACAAAGGATGGAGAAGATAAAGGAGTTTTCTCACAGGGGCCACCCACCGCTGTAGCCCCCTCCCCTGCTGCCAAACACCCCCTCCACACGCACACACACAGACCCAACACACCAAGCAATGCCGGGACTCCCCGAGGACAGAGGTTGTCTCCGAACACGGGCACCGGGGAGCAAGGCCAGCGGATGCCTCGGCTGGTCGGGAGCTGGAGCGCCGGAGGCACGGGCAGAGACCGAGGGCACGGGCTCTGCCCGGCCTGGGGGGAGCACAGGGGCTCTCCAGCTCTGCCTGCCGGCACGGGCCTTCCCTTCCCCTGTCTTTCTCCCGACATGGACCAGGCACAGTCAAGCGCTGCGTAAAAACTCTCCACTTTTATTGATCTCAGAAAAACTCCATGGCCGCCGAGCTCCGTGTCCTCAGGGCAGCTGAGTGCCCGAGGTGCACACACATGCATGCAGCCATGCCTCAGAGGCTGCTCCGTCTGGACGCCACGCTGGCTCAGGGCCCGCTGCCATCTCCGGGGGACTGCCTGGCACTGGCAGTGGGATGCTACTCCTCTTGCTCTCCTGCCGTGCAGGTAGAGCAGCAGAAAGCCCTGCGCAGAGCCTTGAGCGCCCTCCTGAGGAGGGAGGGCCGTCGTCGTCGCACGAGGCCATGTGGGAGGACATCCATGCCTGCGTATGAGGAAAAGCTGCAGCTGTGGGGTAGGGCAGGCAACAGGCAAGCTCCCGCCTGCCCCCCGACACCCAGGGCTTCCCCCAGGCAGGGCTGGCTGGGGCACGGCCAGTCCCTCTGCTCACAGTGCTGCTGGCCAGAGTCCTGAGCCAAGGGAGAAGCCGCTGCATCTCTTTTGTTTTGCGCTGCCGGGGCAAGGTGGGGTGTGCCAGCCTCTGCCGGAGGGTTTTGAGGCGATGGGGAAGGCACTTCCCCTGCCACATTCGCAGCGTGTGCCAGGGTCTGCTGTTCCGCCTGCTGCTGCCGACCCGTTCCCTGCACCGCAGCCTCAACCTTGGCCAGGACCTCGCTCAGGAGGCACTGGATTGTGTCCTGCACAGCTGCGTCACAGGCAGCGGGGCTGTGCGGGGCAGGCGCCTGGCTCTCTGCCTCTGCTGCTGTGGCCCGCTCGCTGAGGACCAGAGAAGATGGTGCCTCCGCTTGTGCAGATGATGGAGCGGGTGCTGCTGGCAGCAGAGACAGCCTGTGGCAGGTGCTGGCAGCTCCTGCTGGCTGAGCAGTGGGTGCGTGCCTGGGTGCCGCTGCATCCTTGGGGAGACGTATCCAGCTTGGCCAACGAGGTCTCTCCTCCTGTGTCAGCCTGGTGTGGGGCAGTGTCCTGCACACCCGGCTGTCTGTTTGCAAGTGTAACTGAGGAGAGAGGCCGAGTGACTGCAGCCCTTGCCCCAGCACCCCCGCGTCCCAGCTAGAATATCTCCTCCGTTTGGGCTGCCCTGCCAGCCCCTGGGCAGTGCTCAGCCCCGCAGGCGGCTGCTGAGTGACTCCCAGAGCCGCTCGGGGAGAGCACTGGACGCCCAATGGGCCTCTGGGAGACTCCCAGGCATCCCATATAGGGACTGCCACTGTGTCAACCAGTCTGGCCCTCGCATCGAGGCAGCTTTATGTTGTCCTGTTCCACCAGTGGCCTCTCCTTCCTGCCCTGTCCCTCATCTGCTGCCTCTTTTCTCCCTGGGCAACACCTCTGGGGTCTTGGAGCGGCGTTCATCTCCTCCCCCATGGGCATCTCTGGCGTCCTCTCCCACAGACCTGCCATGGGTTGCGCCCACGGGAGATGCTGCCTCCTGAGGAACCATCTGCTCTCCTGGGAGTGCGTCCCCAGGGCTCTCACTACAACCCCATGTCCCAACTGGAATATCTCCTCCGTTTGGGCTGCCCTGCCAGCCCCTGAGCAGTGCTCAGCCCCGCAGGCGGCTGCTGATCCACTCCCAGAGTCGCTTGGGGAGAGCGATGGACACCCCATGGCCCTCTGGGAGACTCCCAGGTGCCCCGCATAGCGGCTGCCACCGTGCCAACCAGGCCGGCCCTCTCATCCAGGCAGCTCCATGCTGTCCTATTCCACCAGTGGCCTCTCCTTCCCGCACCATCCCTCATCTGCTGCCTCTTGTTCTCTCTCGGCAGCTGTTTGTAGGGCTGTGAGTGGCCCTTCTTCTCACCACCCATGGGCATCTCTGGCGTCTTCTGCCACAGACATGCTACTGGTTGCGCCCAGGGGAGATGCTGCCTCCCGAGGAAGCCCCTGCTCTCCTGAGAGTGGGCACCCCAGGGCTCTTGCTCCTTAAATAACGCCACGGTCACGGCACGGGACCATGTCACAATGGTCTACAGCGACGATGAGGCCTCCGCATCACAAAGCCCTGGCGGTGGCCCTGGAGACGCCCAAGCCCGTGGGCCTGGGCCTTGTGCCAAGGCCTTGTACGCACACGAGGCCCCCAGAAGCAAAAGCCCTGGTGGTGGCCATGGATACGCCCACAACCGTGGGCCTGGGCCTTGTCCCCAGCCGTTGCTCCCACACAGGGCCCGTGTCACAATGGTCTCCAGGGATGATGAGGCCCCTACACCACAAATCCTGGCGGTGGCCATGGAGGCGCTCACGCCTGTGGGCCTGGGCCTTGTCCTCAGGGAACGGCCCACACAGGGCCCGCTGCTGAGCCAGTCTGGGACTAGGAGTGGATCCAGCCGCACCCAGACTCCTCTCTGAGAAGGAGTCTTCTAAGGGTGTCCTTTCTGAACGTCGTGACTCAACAGGAGGGTCTCCCTGGCAGTTTTGTCCGACTCTGTCCTCAATGCACTAAGTATCAAGTGAACCTTGCCATCAAATCTTGTTTATTAAGCCACTGTCTCGTGCACCATTCAAGTCTGTTAAATTGCTATTTGATGTCAGTAAACATATCGCCACTTCTCTCTCACAAGTGAATTCCATCATTCCATCCCTGACAAAATGGCACAGTTGGCAGGATGACTAGTAGTATCACTGATTACTGACAGAGGCATGGAGCGAATGAGAGGCCCAGCTTCCCAGGAGAATGGGCTCCTGACAATTGGCATAACTGAGAAGCCACTGAAGAGCACCTAAAAGTAACTAGGGCCCACACAAAGGATGGAGAAGATAAAGGAGTTTTCTCACAGGGGCCACCCACCGCTGTAGCCCCCTCCCCTGCTGCCAAACACCCCCTCCACACGCACACACACAGACCCAACACACCAAGCAATGCCGGGACTCCCCGAGGACAGAGGTTGTCTCCGAACACGGGCACCGGGGAGCAAGGCCAGCGGATGCCTCGGCTGGTCGGGAGCTGGAGCGCCGGAGGCACGGGCAGAGACCGAGGGCACGGGCTCTGCCCGGCCTGGGGGGAGCACAGGGGCTCTCCAGCTCTGCCTGCCGGCACGGGCCTTCCCTTCCCCTGTCTTTCTCCCGACATGGACCAGGCACAGTCAAGCGCTGCGTAAAAACTCTCCACTTTTATTGATCTCAGAAAAACTCCATGGCCGCCGAGCTCCGTGTCCTCAGGGCAGCTGAGTGCCCGAGGTGCACACACATGCATGCAGCCATGCCTCAGAGGCTGCTCCGTCTGGACGCCACGCTGGCTCAGGGCCCGCTGCCATCTCCGGGGGACTGCCTGGCACTGGCAGTGGGATGCTACTCCTCTTGCTCTCCTGCCATGCAGGTAGAGCAGCAGAAAGCCCTGCGCAGAGCCTTGAGCGCCCTCCTGAGGAGGGAGGGCCGTCGTCGTCGCACGAGGCCATGTGGGAGGACATCCATGCCTGCGTATGAGGAAAAGCTGCAGCTGTGGGGTAGGGCAGGCAACAGGCAAGCTCCCGCTTGCCCCCCGACACCCAGGGCTTCCCCCAGGCAGGGCTGGCTGGGGCACGGCCAGTCCCTCTGCTCACAGTGCTGCTGGCCAGAGTCCTGAGCCAAGGGAGAAGCCGCTGCATCTCTTTTGTTTTGCGCTGCCGGGGCAAGGTGGGGTGTGCCAGCCTCTGCCGGAGGGTTTTGAGGCGATGGGGAAGGCACTTCCCCTGCCACATTCGCAGCGTGTGCCAGGGTCTGCTGTTCCGCCTGCTGCTGCCGACCCGTTCCCTGCACCGCAGCCTCAACCTTGGCCAGGACCTCGCTCAGGAGGCACTGGATTGTGTCCTGCACAGCTGCGTCACAGGCAGCGGGGCTGTGCGGGGCAGGCGCCTGGCTCTCTGCCTCTGCTGCTGTGGCCCGCTCGCTGAGGACCAGAGAAGATGCTGCCTCTGCTTGTGCAGATGATGGAGCGGGTGCTGCTGGCAGCAGAGACAGCCTGTGGCTGGGGGCCGCTGCATCCTTGGGGAGAGGTATCCAACTTGGCCAACGAGGTCTCTCCTCCTGTGGCATCCTTTTGAGGGTGCTGGCAGCTCCTGCTGGCTGAGCAGTGGGTGCGTGCCTGGGTGCCGCTGCATCCTTGGGGAGAGGTATCCAGCTTGGCCAACGAGGTCTCTCCTCCTGTGTCAGCCTGGTGTGGGGCAGTGTCCTGCACGCCTGGCTCTCCGTTTGCATGTGTAACTGAGCAGAGAGGCCGAGTGACTGCAGCCCTTGCCCCTGCACCCCCGCATCCCAGCTACAATATCTCCTCTGTTTGGGCTGCCCTGCCAGCCCCTGGGCAGTGCTCAGCCCCGCTAGCGGCTGCTGAGTGCCTCCCAGAGCCGCTTGGGGAGAGCACTGAATGCCCAGTGGACCTCTGGGAGACTCCCAGGAGCCCCGCATAGCGGCTGCCACCGTGCCAACCAGGCCGGCCCTCTCATCGAGGCAGCTCCATGCTTTCCTATTCCACCAGTGGCTTCTCCTGCCTGTCTCGTCCCGGATCTGCCGCCTCTTCTTCTCTTTCAGCAGCTGCTTGGGGGCCCGGGAGTGTCCCTTCTTTTCACCACCCATGGGCATATCTGGCGTCTTCTGCCACAAACCTGCCATGGGTTTCACCAGGAGTTTTGCTGCCTCCTGCGGAAGCGTCTGCTCTCCTGACTGTGGGCACCGCAGGGCTCTCGCTCCTTAAATACCCCCCAGTCACGGCAGGGGGCCCATGTCACAATGGTCTCCAGGGACCGCATCACAATGCCCTGGCTGTGGCCATGGAAACGGCCACGCCCGTGGGCCTGCACCTTGTCCCATGTCCTTGTTCCCACACCGGGCCCATGATGACGTCACAATGGTCTGCAGCGACGATGAGGCCTCCGCATCACAAAGCCCTGGCGGTGGCCCTGGAGACGCCCAAGCCCGTGGGCCTGGGCCTTGTGCCAAGGCCTTGTACGCACACGAGGCCCCCAGAAGCAAAAGCCCTGGTGGTGGCCATGGATACGCCCACAACCGTGGGCCTGGGCCTTGTCCCCAGCCGTTGCTCCCACACAGGGCCCGTGTCACAATGGTCTCCAGGGATGATGAGGCCCCTACACCACAAATCCTGGCGGTGGCCATGGAGGCGCTCACGCCTGTGGGCCTGGGCCTTGTCCTCAGGGAACGGCCCACACAGGGCCCGCTGCTGAGCCAGTCTGGGACTAGGAGTGGATCCAGCCGCACCCAGACTCCTCTCTGAGAAGGAGTCTTCTAAGGGTGTCCTTTCTGAACGTCGTGACTCAACAGGAGGGTCTCCCTGGCAGTTTTGTCCGACTCTGTCCTCAATGCACTAAGTATCAAGTGAACCTTGCCATCAAATCTTGTTTATTAAGCCACTGTCTCGTGCACCATTCAAGTCTGTTAAATTGCTATTTGATGTCAGTAAACATATCGCCACTTCTCTCTCACAAGTGAATTCCATCATTCCATCCCTGACAAAATGGCACAGTTGGCAGGATGACTAGTAGTATCACTGATTACTGACAGAGGCATGGAGCGAATGAGAGGCCCAGCTTCCCAGGAGAATGGGCTCCTGACAATTGGCATAACTGAGAAGCCACTGAAGAGCACCTAAAAGTAACTAGGGCCCACACAAAGGATGGAGAAGATAAAGGAGTTTTCTCACAGGGGCCACCCACCGCTGTAGCCCCCTCCCCTGCTGCCAAACACCCCCTCCACACGCACACACACAGACCCAACACACCAAGCAATGCCGGGACTCCCCGAGGACAGAGGTTGTCTCCGAACACGGGCACCGGGGAGCAAGGCCAGCGGATGCCTCGGCTGGTCGGGAGCTGGAGCGCCGGAGGCACGGGCAGAGACCGAGGGCACGGGCTCTGCCCGGCCTGGGGGGAGCACAGGGGCTCTCCAGCTCTGCCTGCCGGCACGGGCCTTCCCTTCCCCTGTCTTTCTCCCGACATGGACCAGGCACAGTCAAGCGCTGCGTAAAAACTCTCCACTTTTATTGATCTCAGAAAAACTCCATGGCCGCCGAGCTCCGTGTCCTCAGGGCAGCTGAGTGCCCGAGGTGCACACACATGCATGCAGCCATGCCTCAGAGGCTGCTCCGTCTGGACGCCACGCTGGCTCAGGGCCCGCTGCCATCTCCGGGGGACTGCCTGGCACTGGCAGTGGGATGCTACTCCTCTTGCTCTCCTGCCGTGCAGGTAGAGCAGCAGAAAGCCCTGCGCAGAGCCTTGAGCGCCCTCCTGAGGAGGGAGGGCCGTCGTCGTCGCACGAGGCCATGTGGGAGGACATCCATGCCTGCGTATGAGGAAAAGCTGCAGCTGTGGGGTAGGGCAGGCAACAGGCAAGCTCCCGCCTGCCCCCCGACACCCAGGGCTTCCCCCAGGCAGGGCTGGCTGGGGCACGGCCAGTCCCTCTGCTCACAGTGCTGCTGGCCAGAGTCCTGAGCCAAGGGAGAAGCCGCTGCATCTCTTTTGTTTTGCGCTGCCGGGGCAAGGTGGGGTGTGCCAGCCTCTGCCGGAGGGTTTTGAGGCGATGGGGAAGGCACTTCCCCTGCCACATTCGCAGCGTGTGCCAGGGTCTGCTGTTCCGCCTGCTGCTGCCGACCCGTTCCCTGCACCGCAGCCTCAACCTTGGCCAGGACCTCGCTCAGGAGGCACTGGATTGTGTCCTGCACAGCTGCGTCACAGGCAGCGGGGCTGTGCGGGGCAGGCGCCTGGCTCTCTGCCTCTGCTGCTGTGGCCCGCTCGCTGAGGACCAGAGAAGATGGTGCCTCCGCTTGTGCAGATGATGGAGCGGGTGCTGCTGGCAGCAGAGACAGCCTGTGGCAGGTGCTGGCAGCTCCTGCTGGCTGAGCAGTGGGTGCGTGCCTGGGTGCCGCTGCATCCTTGGGGAGACGTATCCAGCTTGGCCAACGAGGTCTCTCCTCCTGTGTCAGCCTGGTGTGGGGCAGTGTCCTGCACACCCGGCTGTCTGTTTGCAAGTGTAACTGAGGAGAGAGGCCGAGTGACTGCAGCCCTTGCCCCAGCACCCCCGCGTCCCAGCTAGAATATCTCCTCCGTTTGGGCTGCCCTGCCAGCCCCTGGGCAGTGCTCAGCCCCGCAGGCGGCTGCTGAGTGACTCCCAGAGCCGCTCGGGGAGAGCACTGGACGCCCAATGGGCCTCTGGGAGACTCCCAGGCATCCCATATAGGGACTGCCACTGTGTCAACCAGTCTGGCCCTCGCATCGAGGCAGCTTTATGTTGTCCTGTTCCACCAGTGGCCTCTCCTTCCTGCCCTGTCCCTCATCTGCTGCCTCTTTTCTCCCTGGGCAACACCTCTGGGGTCTTGGAGCGGCGTTCATCTCCTCCCCCATGGGCATCTCTGGCGTCCTCTCCCACAGACCTGCCATGGGTTGCGCCCACGGGAGATGCTGCCTCCTGAGGAACCATCTGCTCTCCTGGGAGTGCGTCCCCAGGGCTCTCACTACAACCCCATGTCCCAACTGGAATATCTCCTCCGTTTGGGCTGCCCTGCCAGCCCCTGAGCAGTGCTCAGCCCCGCAGGCGGCTGCTGATCCACTCCCAGAGTCGCTTGGGGAGAGCGATGGACACCCCATGGCCCTCTGGGAGACTCCCAGGTGCCCCGCATAGCGGCTGCCACCGTGCCAACCAGGCCGGCCCTCTCATCCAGGCAGCTCCATGCTGTCCTATTCCACCAGTGGCCTCTCCTTCCCGCACCATCCCTCATCTGCTGCCTCTTGTTCTCTCTCGGCAGCTGTTTGTAGGGCTGTGAGTGGCCCTTCTTCTCACCACCCATGGGCATCTCTGGCGTCTTCTGCCACAGACATGCTACTGGTTGCGCCCAGGGGAGATGCTGCCTCCCGAGGAAGCCCCTGCTCTCCTGAGAGTGGGCACCCCAGGGCTCTTGCTCCTTAAATAACGCCACGGTCACGGCACTGGACCATGTCACAATGGTCTACAGCGACGATGAGGCCTCCGCATCACAAAGCCCTGGCGGTGGCCCTGGAGACGCCCAAGCCCGTGGGCCTGGGCCTTGTGCCAAGGCCTTGTACGCACACGAGGCCCCCAGAAGCAAAAGCCCTGGTGGTGGCCATGGATACGCCCACAACCGTGGGCCTGGGCCTTGTCCCCAGCCGTTGCTCCCACACAGGGCCCGTGTCACAATGGTCTCCAGGGATGATGAGGCCCCTACACCACAAATCCTGGCGGTGGCCATGGAGGCGCTCACGCCTGTGGGCCTGGGCCTTGTCCTCAGGGAACGGCCCACACAGGGCCCGCTGCTGAGCCAGTCTGGGACTAGGAGTGGATCCAGCCGCACCCAGACTCCTCTCTGAGAAGGAGTCTTCTAAGGGTGTCCTTTCTGAACGTCGTGACTCAACAGGAGGGTCTCCCTGGCAGTTTTGTCCGACTCTGTCCTCAATGCACTAAGTATCAAGTGAACCTTGCCATCAAATCTTGTTTATTAAGCCACTGTCTCGTGCACCATTCAAGTCTGTTAAATTGCTATTTGATGTCAGTAAACATATCGCCACTTCTCTCTCACAAGTGAATTCCATCATTCCATCCCTGACAAAATGGCACAGTTGGCAGGATGACTAGTAGTATCACTGATTACTGACAGAGGCATGGAGCGAATGAGAGGCCCAGCTTCCCAGGAGAATGGGCTCCTGACAATTGGCATAACTGAGAAGCCACTGAAGAGCACCTAAAAGTAACTAGGGCCCACACAAAGGATGGAGAAGATAAAGGAGTTTTCTCACAGGGGCCACCCACCGCTGTAGCCCCCTCCCCTGCTGCCAAACACCCCCTCCACACGCACACACACAGACCCAACACACCAAGCAATGCCGGGACTCCCCGAGGACAGAGGTTGTCTCCGAACACGGGCACCGGGGAGCAAGGCCAGCGGATGCCTCGGCTGGTCGGGAGCTGGAGCGCCGGAGGCACGGGCAGAGACCGAGGGCACGGGCTCTGCCCGGCCTGGGGGGAGCACAGGGGCTCTCCAGCTCTGCCTGCCGGCACGGGCCTTCCCTTCCCCTGTCTTTCTCCCGACATGGACCAGGCACAGTCAAGCGCTGCGTAAAAACTCTCCACTTTTATTGATCTCAGAAAAACTCCATGGCCGCCGAGCTCCGTGTCCTCAGGGCAGCTGAGTGCCCGAGGTGCACACACATGCATGCAGCCATGCCTCAGAGGCTGCTCCGTCTGGACGCCACGCTGGCTCAGGGCCCGCTGCCATCTCCGGGGGACTGCCTGGCACTGGCAGTGGGATGCTACTCCTCTTGCTCTCCTGCCATGCAGGTAGAGCAGCAGAAAGCCCTGCGCAGAGCCTTGAGCGCCCTCCTGAGGAGGGAGGGCCGTCGTCGTCGCACGAGGCCATGTGGGAGGACATCCATGCCTGCGTATGAGGAAAAGCTGCAGCTGTGGGGTAGGGCAGGCAACAGGCAAGCTCCCGCTTGCCCCCCGACACCCAGGGCTTCCCCCAGGCAGGGCTGGCTGGGGCACGGCCAGTCCCTCTGCTCACAGTGCTGCTGGCCAGAGTCCTGAGCCAAGGGAGAAGCCGCTGCATCTCTTTTGTTTTGCGCTGCCGGGGCAAGGTGGGGTGTGCCAGCCTCTGCCGGAGGGTTTTGAGGCGATGGGGAAGGCACTTCCCCTGCCACATTCGCAGCGTGTGCCAGGGTCTGCTGTTCCGCCTGCTGCTGCCGACCCGTTCCCTGCACCGCAGCCTCAACCTTGGCCAGGACCTCGCTCAGGAGGCACTGGATTGTGTCCTGCACAGCTGCGTCACAGGCAGCGGGGCTGTGCGGGGCAGGCGCCTGGCTCTCTGCCTCTGCTGCTGTGGCCCGCTCGCTGAGGACCAGAGAAGATGCTGCCTCTGCTTGTGCAGATGATGGAGCGGGTGCTGCTGGCAGCAGAGACAGCCTGTGGCTGGGGGCCGCTGCATCCTTGGGGAGAGGTATCCAACTTGGCCAACGAGGTCTCTCCTCCTGTGGCATCCTTTTGAGGGTGCTGGCAGCTCCTGCTGGCTGAGCAATGTGTGCGTGCCTGGGTGCCGCTGCATCCTTGGGGAGAGGTATCCAGCTTGGCCAACGAGGTCTCTCCTCCTGTGTCAGCCTGGTGTGGGGCAGTGTCCTGCACGCCTGGCTCTCCGTTTGCATGTGTAACTGAGCAGAGAGGCCGAGTGACTGCAGCCCTTGCCCCTGCACCCCCGCATCCCAGCTACAATATCTCCTCTGTTTGGGCTGCCCTGCCAGCCCCTGGGCAGTGCTCAGCCCCGCTAGCGGCTGCTGAGTGCCTCCCAGAGCCGCTTGGGGAGAGCACTGAATGCCCAGTGGACCTCTGGGAGACTCCCAGGAGCCCCGCATAGCGGCTGCCACCGTGCCAACCAGGCCGGCCCTCTCATCGAGGCAGCTCCATGCTTTCCTATTCCACCAGTGGCTTCTCCTGCCTGTCTCGTCCCGGATCTGCCGCCTCTTCTTCTCTTTCAGCAGCTGCTTGGGGGCCTGGGAGTGTCCCTTCTTTTCACCACCCATGGGCATATCTGGCGTCTTCTGCCACAAACCTGCCATGGGTTTCACCAGGAGTTTTGCTGCCTCCTGCGGAAGCGTCTGCTCTCCTGACTGTGGGCACCGCAGGGCTCTCGCTCCTTAAATACCCCCCAGTCACGGCAGGGGGCCCATGTCACAATGGTCTCCAGGGACCGCATCACAATGCCCTGGCTGTGGCCATGGAAACGGCCACGCCCGTGGGCCTGCACCTTGTCCCATGTCCTTGTTCCCACACCGGGCCCATGATGACGTCACAATGGTCTGCAGCGACGATGAGGCCTCCGCATCACAAAGCCCTGGCGGTGGCCCTGGAGACGCCCAAGCCCGTGGGCCTGGGCCTTGTGCCAAGGCCTTGTACGCACACGAGGCCCCCAGAAGCAAAAGCCCTGGTGGTGGCCATGGATACGCCCACAACCGTGGGCCTGGGCCTTGTCCCCAGCCGTTGCTCCCACACAGGGCCCGTGTCACAATGGTCTCCAGGGATGATGAGGCCCCTACACCACAAATCCTGGCGGTGGCCATGGAGGCGCTCACGCCTGTGGGCCTGGGCCTTGTCCTCAGGGAACGGCCCACACAGGGCCCGCTGCTGAGCCAGTCTGGGACTAGGAGTGGATCCAGCCACACCCAGACTCCTCTCTGAGAAGGAGTCTTCTAAGGGTGTCCTTTCTGAACGTCGTGACTCAACAGGAGGGTCTCCCTGGCAGTTTTGTCCGACTCTGTCCTCAATGCACTAAGTATCAAGTGAACCTTGCCATCAAATCTTGTTTATTAAGCCACTGTCTCGTGCACCATTCAAGTCTGTTAAATTGCTATTTGATGTCAGTAAACATATCGCCACTTCTCTCTCACAAGTGAATTCCATCATTCCATCCCTGACAAAATGGCACAGTTGGCAGGATGACTAGTAGTATCACTGATTACTGACAGAGGCATGGAGCGAATGAGAGGCCCAGCTTCCCAGGAGAATGGGCTCCTGACAATTGGCATAACTGAGAAGCCACTGAAGAGCACCTAAAAGTAACTAGGGCCCACACAAAGGATGGAGAAGATAAAGGAGTTTTCTCACAGGGGCCACCCACCGCTGTAGCCCCCTCCCCTGCTGCCAAACACCCCCTCCACACGCACACACACAGACCCAACACACCAAGCAATGCCGGGACTCCCCGAGGACAGAGGTTGTCTCCGAACACGGGCACCGGGGAGCAAGGCCAGCGGATGCCTCGGCTGGTCGGGAGCTGGAGCGCCGGAGGCACGGGCAGAGACCGAGGGCACGGGCTCTGCCCGGCCTGGGGGGAGCACAGGGGCTCTCCAGCTCTGCCTGCCGGCACGGGCCTTCCCTTCCCCTGTCTTTCTCCCGACATGGATCAGGCACAGTCAAGCGCTGCGTAAAAACTCTCCACTTTTATTGATCTCAGAAAAACTCCATGGCCGCCGAGCTCCGTGTCCTCAGGGCAGCTGAGTGCCCGAGGTGCACACACATGCATGCAGCCATGCCTCAGAGGCTGCTCCGTCTGGACGCCATGCTGGCTCAGGGCCCGCTGCCATCTCCGGGGGACTGCCTGGCACTGGCAGTGGGATGCTACTCCTCTTGCTGTCCTGCCATGCAGGTAGAGCAGCAGAAAGCCCTGCGCAGAGCCTTGAGCGCCCTCCTGAAGAGGGAGGGCCGTTGCTGTGGAACGAAGCCATGTGGGAGGACATCCATGCCTGCGTATGAGGAAAAGCTGCAGCTGTGGGGTAGGGCAGGCAACAGGCAAGCTCCCGCCTGCCCCCCGACACCCAGGGCTTCCCCCAGGCAGGGCTGGCTGGGGCACGGCCAGTCCCTCTGCTCACAGTGCTGCTGGCCAGAGTCCTGAGCCAAGGGAGAAGCCGCTGCATCTCTTTTGTTTTGCGCTGCCGGGGCAAGGTGGGGTGTGCCAGCCTCTGCCGGAGGGTTTTGAGGCGATGGGGAAGGCACTTCCCCTGCCACATTCGCAGCGTGTGCCAGGGTCTGCTGTTCCGCCTGCTGCTGCCGACCCGTTCCCTGCACCGCAGCCTCAACCTTGGCCAGGACCTCGCTCAGGAGGCACTGGATTGTGTCCTGCACAGCTGCGTCACAGGCAGCGGGGCTGTGCGGGGCAGGCGCCTGGCTCTCTGCCTCTGCTGCTGTGGCCCGCTCGCTGAGGACCAGAGAAGATGGTGCCTCCGCTTGTGCAGATGATGGAGCGGGTGCTGCTGGCAGCAGAGACAGCCTGTGGCAGGTGCTGGCAGCTCCTGCTGGCTGAGCAGTGGGTGCGTGCCTGGGTGCCGCTGCATCCTTGGGGAGACGTATCCAGCTTGGCCAACGAGGTCTCTCCTCCTGTGTCAGCCTGGTGTGGGGCAGTGTCCTGCACACCCGGCTGTCTGTTTGCAAGTGTAACTGAGGAGAGAGGCCGAGTGACTGCAGCCCTTGCCCCAGCACCCCCGCGTCCCAGCTAGAATATCTCCTCCGTTTGGGCTGCCCTGCCAGCCCCTGGGCAGTGCTCAGCCCCGCAGGCGGCTGCTGAGTGACTCCCAGAGCCGCTCGGGGAGAGCACTGGACGCCCAATGGGCCTCTGGGAGACTCCCAGGCATCCCATATAGGGACTGCCACTGTGTCAACCAGTCTGGCCCTCGCATCGAGGCAGCTTTGTGTTGTCCTGTTCCACCAGTGGCCTCTCCTTCCTGCCCTGTCCCTCATCTGCTGCCTCTTTTCTCCCTGGGCAACACCTCTGGGGTCTTGGAGCGGCGTTCATCTCCTCCCCCATGGGCATCTCTGGCGTCCTCTCCCACAGACCTGCCATGGGTTGCGCCCACGGGAGATGCTGCCTCCTGAGGAACCATCTGCTCTCCTGGGAGTGCGTCCCCAGGGCTCTCACTACAACCCCATGTCCCAACTGGAATATCTCCTCCGTTTGGGCTGCCCTGCCAGCCCCTGAGCAGTGCTCAGCCCCGCAGGCGGCTGCTGATCCACTCCCAGAGTCGCTTGGGGAGAGCGATGGACACCCCATGGCCCTCTGGGAGACTCCCAGGTGCCCCGCATAGCGGCTGCCACCGTGCCAACCAGGCCGGCCCTCTCATCCAGGCAGCTCCATGCTGTCCTATTCCACCAGTGGCCTCTCCTTCCCGCACCATCCCTCATCTGCTGCCTCTTGTTCTCTCTCGGCAGCTGTTTGTAGGGCTGTGAGTGGCCCTTCTTCTCACCACCCATGGGCATCTCTGGCGTCTTCTGCCACAGACATGCTACTGGTTGCGCCCAGGGGAGATGCTGCCTCCCGAGGAAGCCCCTGCTCTCCTGAGAGTGGGCACCCCAGGGCTCTTGCTCCTTAAATAACGCCACGGTCACGGCACGGGACCATGTCACAATGGTCTACAGCGACGATGAGGCCTCCGCATCACAAAGCCCTGGCGGTGGCCCTGGAGACGCCCAAGCCCGTGGGCCTGGGCCTTGTGCCAAGGCCTTGTACGCACACGAGGCCCCCAGAAGCAAAAGCCCTGGTGGTGGCCATGGATACGCCCACAACCGTGGGCCTGGGCCTTGTCCCCAGCCGTTGCTCCCACACAGGGCCCGTGTCACAATGGTCTCCAGGGATGATGAGGCCCCTACACCACAAATCCTGGCGGTGGCCATGGAGGCGCTCACGCCTGTGGGCCTGGGCCTTGTCCTCAGGGAACGGCCCACACAGGGCCCGCTGCTGAGCCAGTCTGGGACTAGGAGTGGATCCAGCCGCACCCAGACTCCTCTCTGAGAAGGAGTCTTCTAAGGGTGTCCTTTCTGAACGTCGTGACTCAACAGGAGGGTCTCCCTGGCAGTTTTGTCCGACTCTGTCCTCAATGCACTAAGTATCAAGTGAACCTTGCCATCAAATCTTGTTTATTAAGCCACTGTCTCGTGCACCATTCAAGTCTGTTAAATTGCTATTTGATGTCAGTAAACATATCGCCACTTCTCTCTCACAAGTGAATTCCATCATTCCATCCCTGACAAAATGGCACAGTTGGCAGGATGACTAGTAGTATCACTGATTACTGACAGAGGCATGGAGCGAATGAGAGGCCCAGCTTCCCAGGAGAATGGGCTCCTGACAATTGGCATAACTGAGAAGCCACTGAAGAGCACCTAAAAGTAACTAGGGCCCACACAAAGGATGGAGAAGATAAAGGAGTTTTCTCACAGGGGCCACCCACCGCTGTAGCCCCCTCCCCTGCTGCCAAACACCCCCTCCACACGCACACACACAGACCCAACACACCAAGCAATGCCGGGACTCCCCGAGGACAGAGGTTGTCTCCGAACACGGGCACCGGGGAGCAAGGCCAGCGGATGCCTCGGCTGGTCGGGAGCTGGAGTGCCGGAGGCACGGGCAGAGACCGAGGGCACGGGCTCTGCCCGGCCTGGGGGGAGCACAGGGGCTCTCCAGCTCTGCCTGCCGGCACGGGCCTTCCCTTCCCCTGTCTTTCTCCCGACATGGACCAGGCACAGTCAAGCGCTGCGTAAAAACTCTCCACTTTTATTGATCTCAGAAAAACTCCATGGCCGCCGAGCTCCGTGTCCTCAGGGCAGCTGAGTGCCCGAGGTGCACACACATGCATGCAGCCATGCCTCAGAGGCTGCTCCGTCTGGACGCCACGCTGGCTCAGGGCCCGCTGCCATCTCCGGGGGACTGCCTGGCACTGGCAGTGGGATGCTACTCCTCTTGCTCTCCTGCCGTGCAGGTAGAGCAGCAGAAAGCCCTGCGCAGAGCCTTGAGCGCCCTCCTGAGGAGGGAGGGCCGTCGTCGTCGCACGAGGCCATGTGGGAGGACATCCATGCCTGCGTATGAGGAAAAGCTGCAGCTGTGGGGTAGGGCAGGCAACAGGCAAGCTCCCGCCTGCCCCCCGACACCCAGGGCTTCCCCCAGGCAGGGCTGGCTGGGGCACGGCCAGTCCCTCTGCTCACAGTGCTGCTGGCCAGAGTCCTGAGCCAAGGGAGAAGCCGCTGCATCTCTTTTGTTTTGCGCTGCCGGGGCAAGGTGGGGTGTGCCAGCCTCTGCCGGAGGGTTTTGAGGCGATGGGGAAGGCACTTCCCCTGCCACATTCGCAGCGTGTGCCAGGGTCTGCTGTTCCGCCTGCTGCTGCCGACCCGTTCCCTGCACCGCAGCCTCAACCTTGGCCAGGACCTCGCTCAGGAGGCACTGGATTGTGTCCTGCACAGCTGCGTCACAGGCAGCGGGGCTGTGCGGGGCAGGCGCCTGGCTCTCTGCCTCTGCTGCTGTGGCCCGCTCGCTGAGGACCAGAGAAGATGCTGCCTCTGCTTGTGCAGATGATGGAGCGGGTGCTGCTGGCAGCAGAGACAGCCTGTGGCTGGGGGCCGCTGCATCCTTGGGGAGAGGTATCCAACTTGGCCAACGAGGTCTCTCCTCCTGTGGCATCCTTTTGAGGGTGCTGGCAGCTCCTGCTGGCTGAGCAGTGGGTGCGTGCCTGGGTGCCGCTGCATCCTTGGGGAGAGGTATCCAGCTTGGCCAACGAGGTCTCTCCTCCTGTGTCAGCCTGGTGTGGGGCAGTGTCCTGCACGCCCGGCTCTCCGTTTGCATGTGTAACTGAGCAGAGAGGCCGAGTGACTGCAGCCCTTGCCCCTGCACCCCCGCATCCCAGCTACAATATCTCCTCTGTTTGGGCTGCCCTGCCAGCCCCTGGGCAGTGCTCAGCCCCGCTAGCGGCTGCTGAGTGCCTCCCAGAGCCGCTTGGGGAGAGCACTGAATGCCCAGTGGACCTCTGGGAGACTCCCAGGAGCCCCGCATAGCGGCTGCCACCGTGCCAACCAGGCCGGCCCTCTCATCGAGGCAGCTCCATGCTTTCCTATTCCACCAGTGGCTTCTCCTGCCTGTCTCGTCCCGGATCTGCCGCCTCTTCTTCTCTTTCAGCAGCTGCTTGGGGGCCTGGGAGTGTCCCTTCTTTTCACCACCCATGGGCATATCTGGCGTCTTCTGCCACAAACCTGCCATGGGTTTCACCAGGAGTTTTGCTGCCTCCTGCGGAAGCGTCTGCTCTCCTGACTGTGGGCACCGCAGGGCTCTCGCTCCTTAAATACCCCCCAGTCACGGCAGGGGGCCCATGTCACAATGGTCTCCAGGGACCGCATCACAATGCCCTGGCTGTGGCCATGGAAACGGCCACGCCCGTGGGCCTGCACCTTGTCCCATGTCCTTGTTCCCACACCGGGCCCATGATGACGTCACAATGGTCTGCAGCGACGATGAGGCCTCCGCATCACAAAGCCCTGGCGGTGGCCCTGGAGACGCCCAAGCCCGTGGGCCTGGGCCTTGTGCCAAGGCCTTGTACGCACACGAGGCCCCCAGAAGCAAAAGCCCTGGTGGTGGCCATGGATACGCCCACAACCGTGGGCCTGGGCCTTGTCCCCAGCCGTTGCTCCCACACAGGGCCCGTGTCACAATGGTCTCCAGGGATGATGAGGCCCCTACACCACAAATCCTGGCGGTGGCCATGGAGGCGCTCACGCCTGTGGGCCTGGGCCTTGTCCTCAGGGAACGGCCCACACAGGGCCCGCTGCTGAGCCAGTCTGGGACTAGGAGTGGATCCAGCCGCACCCAGACTCCTCTCTGAGAAGGAGTCTTCTAAGGGTGTCCTTTCTGAACGTCGTGACTCAACAGGAGGGTCTCCCTGGCAGTTTTGTCCGACTCTGTCCTCAATGCACTAAGTATCAAGTGAACCTTGCCATCAAATCTTGTTTATTAAGCCACTGTCTCGTGCACCATTCAAGTCTGTTAAATTGCTATTTGATGTCAGTAAACATATCGCCACTTCTCTCTCACAAGTGAATTCCATCATTCCATCCCTGACAAAATGGCACAGTTGGCAGGATGACTAGTAGTATCACTGATTACTGACAGAGGCATGGAGCGAATGAGAGGCCCAGCTTCCCAGGAGAATGGGCTCCTGACAATTGGCATAACTGAGAAGCCACTGAAGAGCACCTAAAAGTAACTAGGGCCCACACAAAGGATGGAGAAGATAAAGGAGTTTTCTCACAGGGGCCACCCACCGCTGTAGCCCCCTCCCCTGCTGCCAAACACCCCCTCCACACGCACACACACAGACCCAACACACCAAGCAATGCCGGGACTCCCCGAGGACAGAGGTTGTCTCCGAACACGGGCACCGGGGAGCAAGGCCAGCGGATGCCTCGGCTGGTCGGGAGCTGGAGCGCCGGAGGCACGGGCAGAGACCGAGGGCACGGGCTCTGCCCGGCCTGGGGGGAGCACAGGGGCTCTCCAGCTCTGCCTGCCGGCACGGGCCTTCCCTTCCCCTGTCTTTCTCCCGACATGGACCAGGCACAGTCAAGCGCTGCGTAAAAACTCTCCACTTTTATTGATCTCAGAAAAACTCCATGGCCGCCGAGCTCCGTGTCCTCAGGGCAGCTGAGTGCCCGAGGTGCACACACATGCATGCAGCCATGCCTCAGAGGCTGCTCCGTCTGGACGCCACGCTGGCTCAGGGCCCGCTGCCATCTCCGGGGGACTGCCTGGCACTGGCAGTGGGATGCTACTCCTCTTGCTCTCCTGCCGTGCAGGTAGAGCAGCAGAAAGCCCTGCGCAGAGCCTTGAGCGCCCTCCTGAGGAGGGAGGGCCGTCGTCGTCGCACGAGGCCATGTGGGAGGACATCCATGCCTGCGTATGAGGAAAAGCTGCAGCTGTGGGGTAGGGCAGGCAACAGGCAAGCTCCCGCCTGCCCCCCGACACCCAGGGCTTCCCCCAGGCAGGGCTGGCTGGGGCACGGCCAGTCCCTCTGCTCACAGTGCTGCTGGCCAGAGTCCTGAGCCAAGGGAGAAGCCGCTGCATCTCTTTTGTTTTGCGCTGCCGGGGCAAGGTGGGGTGTGCCAGCCTCTGCCGGAGGGTTTTGAGGCGATGGGGAAGGCACTTCCCCTGCCACATTCGCAGCGTGTGCCAGGGTCTGCTGTTCCGCCTGCTGCTGCCGACCCGTTCCCTGCACCGCAGCCTCAACCTTGGCCAGGACCTCGCTCAGGAGGCACTGGATTGTGTCCTGCACAGCTGCGTCACAGGCAGCGGGGCTGTGCGGGGCAGGCGCCTGGCTCTCTGCCTCTGCTGCTGTGGCCCGCTCGCTGAGGACCAGAGAAGATGCTGCCTCTGCTTGTGCAGATGATGGAGCGGGTGCTGCTGGCAGCAGAGACAGCCTGTGGCAGGTGCTGGCAGCTCCTGCTGGCTGAGCAGTGGGTGCGTGCCTGGGTGCCGCTGCATCCTTGGGGAGACGTATCCAGCTTGGCCAACGAGGTCTCTCCTCCTGTGTCAGCCTGGTGTGGGGCAGTGTCCTGCACACCCGGCTGTCTGTTTGCAAGTGTAACTGAGGAGAGAGGCCGAGTGACTGCAGCCCTTGCCCCAGCACCCCCGCGTCCCAGCTAGAATATCTCCTCCGTTTGGGCTGCCCTGCCAGCCCCTGGGCAGTGCTCAGCCCCGCAGGCGGCTGCTGAGTGACTCCCAGAGCCGCTCGGGGAGAGCACTGGACGCCCAATGGGCCTCTGGGAGACTCCCAGGCATCCCATATAGGGACTGCCACTGTGTCAACCAGTCTGGCCCTCGCATCGAGGCAGCTTTATGTTGTCCTGTTCCACCAGTGGCCTCTCCTTCCTGCCCTGTCCCTCATCTGCTGCCTCTTTTCTCCCTGGGCAACACCTCTGGGGTCTTGGAGCGGCGTTCATCTCCTCCCCCATGGGCATCTCTGGCGTCCTCTCCCACAGACCTGCCATGGGTTGCGCCCACGGGTGATGCTGCCTCCTGAGGAACCATCTGCTCTCCTGGGAGTGCGTCCCCAGGGCTCTCACTACAACCCCATGTCCCAACTGGAATATCTCCTCCGTTTGGGCTGCCCTGCCAGCCCCTGAGCAGTGCTCAGCCCCGCAGGCGGCTGCTGATCCACTCCCAGAGTCGCTTGGGGAGAGCGATGGACACCCCATGGCCCTCTGGGAGACTCCCAGGTGCCCCGCATAGCGGCTGCCACCGTGCCAACCAGGCCGGCCCTCTCATCCAGGCAGCTCCATGCTGTCCTATTCCACCAGTGGCCTCTCCTTCCCGCACCATCCCTCATCTGCTGCCTCTTGTTCTCTCTCGGCAGCTGTTTGTAGGGCTGTGAGTGGCCCTTCTTCTCACCACCCATAGGCATCTCTGGCGTCTTCTGCCACAGACATGCTACTGGTTGCGCCCAGGGGAGATGCTGCCTCCCGAGGAAGCCCCTGCTCTCCTGAGAGTGGGCACCCCAGGGCTCTTGCTCCTTAAATAACCCCACGGTCACGGCACGGGACCATGTCACAATGGTCTACAGCGACGATGAGGCCTCCGCATCACAAAGCCCTGGCGGTGGCCCTGGAGACGCCCAAGCCCGTGGGCCTGGGCCTTGTGCCAAGGCCTTGTACGCACACGAGGCCCCCAGAAGCAAAAGCCCTGGTGGTGGCCATGGATACGCCCACAACCGTGGGCCTGGGCCTTGTCCCCAGCCGTTGCTCCCACACAGGGCCCGTGTCACAATGGTCTCCAGGGATGATGAGGCCCCTACACCACAAATCCTGGCGGTGGCCATGGAGGCGCTCACGCCTGTGGGCCTGGGCCTTGTCCTCAGGGAACGGCCCACACAGGGCCCGCTGCTGAGCCAGTCTGGGACTAGGAGTGGATCCAGCCGCACCCAGACTCCTCTCTGAGAAGGAGTCTTCTAAGGGTGTCCTTTCTGAACGTCGTGACTCAACAGGAGGGTCTCCCTGACAGTTTTGTCCGACTCTGTCCTCAATGCACTAAGTATCAAGTGAACCTTGCCATCAAATCTTGTTTATTAAGCCACTGTCTCGTGCACCATTCAAGTCTGTTAAATTGCTATTTGATGTCAGTAAACATATCGCCACTTCTCTCTCACAAGTGAATTCCATCATTCCATCCCTGACAAAATGGCACAGTTGGCAGGATGACTAGTAGTATCACTGATTACTGACAGAGGCATGGAGCGAATGAGAGGCCCAGCTTCCCAGGAGAATGGGCTCCTGACAATTGGCATAACTGAGAAGCCACTGAAGAGCACCTAAAAGTAACTAGGGCCCACACAAAGGATGGAGAAGATAAAGGAGTTTTCTCACAGGGGCCACCCACCGCTGTAGCCCCCTCCCCTGCTGCCAAACACCCCCTCCACACGCACACACACAGACCCAACACACCAAGCAATGCCGGGACTCCCCGAGGACAGAGGTTGTCTCCGAACACGGGCACCGGGGAGCAAGGCCAGCGGATGCCTCGGCTGGTCGGGAGCTGGAGCGCCGGAGGCACGGGCAGAGACCGAGGGCACGGGCTCTGCCCGGCCTGGGGGGAGCACAGGGGCTCTCCAGCTCTGCCTGCCGGCACGGGCCTTCCCTTCCCCTGTCTTTCTCCCGACATGGACCAGGCACAGTCAAGCGCTGCGTAAAAACTCTCCACTTTTATTGATCTCAGAAAAACTCCATGGCCGCCGAGCTCCGTGTCCTCAGGGCAGCTGAGTGCCCGAGGTGCACACACATGCATGCAGCCATGCCTCAGAGGCTGCTCCGTCTGGACGCCACGCTGGCTCAGGGCCCGCTGCCATCTCCGGGGGACTGCCTGGCACTGGCAGTGGGATGCTACTCCTCTTGCTCTCCTGCCGTGCAGGTAGAGCAGCAGAAAGCCCTGCGCAGAGCCTTGAGCGCCCTCCTGAGGAGGGAGGGCCGTCGTCGTCGCACGAGGCCATGTGGGAGGACATCCATGCCTGCGTATGAGGAAAAGCTGCAGCTGTGGGGTAGGGCAGGCAACAGGCAAGCTCCCGCCTGCCCCCCGACACCCAGGGCTTCCCCCAGGCAGGGCTGGCTGGGGCACGGCCAGTCCCTCTGCTCACAGTGCTGCTGGCCAGAGTCCTGAGCCAAGGGAGAAGCCGCTGCATCTCTTTTGTTTTGCGCTGCCGGGGCAAGGTGGGGTGTGCCAGCCTCTGCCGGAGGGTTTTGAGGCGATGGGGAAGGCACTTCCCCTGCCACATTCGCAGCGTGTGCCAGGGTCTGCTGTTCCCCCAGCTGCTGCCGACCCGTTCCCTGCACCGCAGCCTCAACCTTGGCCAGGACCTCGCTCAGGAGGCACTGGATTGTGTCCTGCACAGCTGCGTCACAGGCAGCGGGGCTGTGCGGGGCAGGCGCCTGGCTCTCTGCCTCTGCTGCTGTGGCCCGCTCGCTGAGGACCAGAGAAGATGCTGCCTCTGCTTGTGCAGATGATGGAGCGGGTGCTGCTGGCAGCAGAGACAGCCTGTGGCTGGGGGCCGCTGCATCCTTGGGGAGAGGTATCCAACTTGGCCAACGAGGTCTCTCCTCCTGTGGCATCCTTTTGAGGGTGCTGGCAGCTCCTGCTGGCTGAGCAGTGGGTGCGTGCCTGGGTGCCGCTGCATCCTTGGGGAGAGGTATCCAGCTTGGCCAACGAGGTCTCTCCTCCTGTGTCAGCCTGGTGTGGGGCAGTGTCCTGCACGCCCGGCTCTCCGTTTGCATGTGTAACTGAGCAGAGAGGCCGAGTGACTGCAGCCCTTGCCCCTGCACCCCCGCATCCCAGCTACAATATCTCCTCTGTTTGGGCTGCCCTGCCAGCCCCTGGGCAGTGCTCAGCCCCGCTAGCGGCTGCTGAGTGCCTCCCAGAGCCGCTTGGGGAGAGCACTGAATGCCCAGTGGACCTCTGGGAGACTCCCAGGAGCCCCGCATAGCGGCTGCCACCGTGCCAACCAGGCCGGCCCTCTCATCGAGGCAGCTCCATGCTTTCCTATTCCACCAGTGGCTTCTCCTGCCTGTCTCGTCCCGGATCTGCCGCCTCTTCTTCTCTTTCAGCAGCTGCTTGGGGGCCTGGGAGTGTCCCTTCTTTTCACCACCCATGGGCATATCTGGCGTCTTCTGCCACAAACCTGCCATGGGTTTCACCAGGAGTTTTGCTGCCTCCTGCGGAAGCGTCTGCTCTCCTGACTGTGGGCACCGCAGGGCTCTCGCTCCTTAAATACCCCCCAGTCACGGCAGGGGGCCCATGTCACAATGGTCTCCAGGGACCGCATCACAATGCCCTGGCTGTGGCCATGGAAACGGCCACGCCCGTGGGCCTGCACCTTGTCCCATGTCCTTGTTCCCACACCGGGCCCATGATGACGTCACAATGGTCTGCAGCGACGATGAGGCCTCCGCATCACAAAGCCCTGGCGGTGGCCCTGGAGACGCCCAAGCCCGTGGGCCTGGGCCTTGTGCCAAGGCCTTGTACGCACACGAGGCCCCCAGAAGCAAAAGCCCTGGTGGTGGCCATGGATACGCCCACAACCGTGGGCCTGGGCCTTGTCCCCAGCCGTTGCTCCCACACAGGGCCCGTGTCACAATGGTCTCCAGGGATGATGAGGCCCCTACACCACAAATCCTGGCGGTGGCCATGGAGGCGCTCACGCCTGTGGGCCTGGGCCTTGTCCTCAGGGAACGGCCCACACAGGGCCCGCTGCTGAGCCAGTCTGGGACTAGGAGTGGATCCAGCCGCACCCAGACTCCTCTCTGAGAAGGAGTCTTCTAAGGGTGTCCTTTCTGAACGTCGTGACTCAACAGGAGGGTCTCCCTGGCAGTTTTGTCCGACTCTGTCCTCAATGCACTAAGTATCAAGTGAACCTTGCCATCAAATCTTGTTTATTAAGCCACTGTCTCGTGCACCATTCAAGTCTGTTAAATTGCTATTTGATGTCAGTAAACATATCGCCACTTCTCTCTCACAAGTGAATTCCATCATTCCATCCCTGACAAAATGGCACAGTTGGCAGGATGACTAGTAGTATCACTGATTACTGACAGAGGCATGGAGCGAATGAGAGGCCCAGCTTCCCAGGAGAATGGGCTCCTGACAATTGGCATAACTGAGAAGCCACTGAAGAGCACCTAAAAGTAACTAGGGCCCACACAAAGGATGGAGAAGATAAAGGAGTTTTCTCACAGGGGCCACCCACCGCTGTAGCCCCCTCCCCTGCTGCCAAACACCCCCTCCACACGCACACACACAGACCCAACACACCAAGCAATGCCGGGACTCCCCGAGGACAGAGGTTGTCTCCGAACACGGGCACCGGGGAGCAAGGCCAGCGGATGCCTCGGCTGGTCGGGAGCTGGAGCGCCGGAGGCACGGGCAGAGACCGAGGGCACGGGCTCTGCCCGGCCTGGGGGGAGCACAGGGGCTCTCCAGCTCTGCCTGCCGGCACGGGCCTTCCCTTCCCCTGTCTTTCTCCCGACATGGACCAGGCACAGTCAAGCGCTGCGTAAAAACTCTCCACTTTTATTGATCTCAGAAAAACTCCATGGCCGCCGAGCTCCGTGTCCTCAGGGCAGCTGAGTGCCCGAGGTGCACACACATGCATGCAGCCATGCCTCAGAGGCTGCTCCGTCTGGACGCCACGCTGGCTCAGGGCCCGCTGCCATCTCCGGGGGACTGCCTGGCACTGGCAGTGGGATGCTACTCCTCTTGCTCTCCTGCCATGCAGGTAGAGCAGCAGAAAGCCCTGCGCAGAGCCTTGAGCGCCCTCCTGAGGAGGGAGGGCCGTCGTCGTCGCACGAGGCCATGTGGGAGGACATCCATGCCTGCGTATGAGGAAAAGCTGCAGCTGTGGGGTAGGGCAGGCAACAGGCAAGCTCCCGCTTGCCCCCCGACACCCAGGGCTTCCCCCAGGCAGGGCTGGCTGGGGCACGGCCAGTCCCTCTGCTCACAGTGCTGCTGGCCAGAGTCCTGAGCCAAGGGAGAAGCCGCTGCATCTCTTTTGTTTTGCGCTGCCGGGGCAAGGTGGGGTGTGCCAGCCTCTGCCGGAGGGTTTTGAGGCGATGGGGAAGGCACTTCCCCTGCCACATTCGCAGCGTGTGCCAGGGTCTGCTGTTCCGCCTGCTGCTGCCGACCCGTTCCCTGCACCGCAGCCTCAACCTTGGCCAGGACCTCGCTCAGGAGGCACTGGATTGTGTCCTGCACAGCTGCGTCACAGGCAGCGGGGCTGTGCGGGGCAGGCGCCTGGCTCTCTGCCTCTGCTGCTGTGGCCCGCTCGCTGAGGACCAGAGAAGATGCTGCCTCTGCTTGTGCAGATGATGGAGCGGGTGCTGCTGGCAGCAGAGACAGCCTGTGGCAGGTGCTGGCAGCTCCTGCTGGCTGAGCAGTGGGTGCGTGCCTGGGTGCCGCTGCATCCTTGGGGAGAGGTATCCAGCTTGGCCAACGAGGTCTCTCCTCCTGTGTCAGCCTGGTGTGGGGCAGTGTCCTGCACGCCCGGCTCTCCGTTTGCATGTGTAACTGAGCAGAGAGGCCGAGTGACTGCAGCCCTTGCCCCTGCACCCCCGCATCCCAGCTACAATATCTCCTCTGTTTTGGCTGCCCTGCCAGCCCCTGGGCAGTGCTCAGCCCCGCTAGCGGCTGCTGAGTGCCTCCCAGAGCCGCTTGGGGAGAGCACTGAATGCCCAGTGGACCTCTGGGAGACTCCCAGGAGCCCCGCATAGCGGCTGCCACCGTGCCAACCAGGCCGGCCCTCTCATCGAGGCAGCTCCATGCTTTCCTATTCCACCAGTGGCTTCTCCTGCCTGTCTCGTCCCGGATCTGCCGCCTCTTCTTCTCTTTCAGCAGCTGCTTGGGGGCCTGGGAGTGTCCCTTCTTTTCACCACCCATGGGCATATCTGGCGTCTTCTGCCACAAACCTGCCATGGGTTTCACCAGGAGTTTTGCTGCCTCCTGCGGAAGCGTCTGCTCTCCTGACTGTGGGCACCGCAGGGCTCTCGCTCCTTAAATACCCCCCAGTCACGGCAGGGGGCCCATGTCACAATGGTCTCCAGGGACCGCATCACAATGCCCTGGCTGTGGCCATGGAAACGGCCACGCCCGTGGGCCTGCACCTTGTCCCATGTCCTTGTTCCCACACCGGGCCCATGATGACGTCACAATGGTCTGCAGCGACGATGAGGCCTCCGCATCACAAAGCCCTGGCGGTGGCCCTGGAGACGCCCAAGCCCGTGGGCCTGGGCCTTGTGCCAAGGCCTTGTACGCACACGAGGCCCCCAGAAGCAAAAGCCCTGGTGGTGGCCATGGATACGCCCACAACCGTGGGCCTGGGCCTTGTCCCCAGCCGTTGCTCCCACACAGGGCCCGTGTCACAATGGTCTCCAGGGATGATGAGGCCCCTACACCACAAATCCTGGCGGTGGCCATGGAGGCGCTCACGCCTGTGGGCCTGGGCCTTGTCCTCAGGGAACGGCCCACACAGGGCCCGCTGCTGAGCCAGTCTGGGACTAGGAGTGGATCCAGCCGCACCCAGACTCCTCTCTGAGAAGGAGTCTTCTAAGGGTGTCCTTTCTGAACGTCGTGACTCAACAGGAGGGTCTCCCTGGCAGTTTTGTCCGACTCTGTCCTCAATGCACTAAGTATCAAGTGAACCTTGCCATCAAATCTTGTTTATTAAGCCACTGTCTCGTGCACCATTCAAGTCTGTTAAATTGCTATTTGATGTCAGTAAACATATCGCCACTTCTCTCTCACAAGTGAATTCCATCATTCCATCCCTGACAAAATGGCACAGTTGGCAGGATGACTAGTAGTATCACTGATTACTGACAGAGGCATGGAGCGAATGAGAGGCCCAGCTTCCCAGGAGAATGGGCTCCTGACAATTGGCATAACTGAGAAGCCACTGAAGAGCACCTAAAAGTAACTAGGGCCCACACAAAGGATGGAGAAGATAAAGGAGTTTTCTCACAGGGGCCACCCACCGCTGTAGCCCCCTCCCCTGCTGCCAAACACCCCCTCCACACGCACACACACAGACCCAACACACCAAGCAATGCCGGGACTCCCCGAGGACAGAGGTTGTCTCCGAACACGGGCACCGGGGAGCAAGGCCAGCGGATGCCTCGGCTGGTCGGGAGCTGGAGCGCCGGAGGCACGGGCAGAGACCGAGGGCACGGGCTCTGCCCGGCCTGGGGGGAGCACAGGGGCTCTCCAGCTCTGCCTGCCGGCACGGGCCTTCCCTTCCCCTGTCTTTCTCCCGACATGGACCAGGCACAGTCAAGCGCTGCGTAAAAACTCTCCACTTTTATTGATCTCAGAAAAACTCCATGGCCGCCGAGCTCCGTGTCCTCAGGGCAGCTGAGTGCCCGAGGTGCACACACATGCATGCAGCCATGCCTCAGAGGCTGCTCCGTCTGGACGCCACACTGGCTCAGGGCCCGCTGCCATCTCCGGGGGACTGCCTGGCACTGGCAGTGGGATGCTACTCCTCTTGCTCTCCTGCCGTGCAGGTAGAGCAGCAGAAAGCCCTGCGCAGAGCCTTGAGCGCCCTCCTGAGGAGGGAGGGCCGTCGTCGTCGCACGAGGCCATGTGGGAGGACATCCATGCCTGCGTATGAGGAAAAGCTGCAGCTGTGGGGTAGGGCAGGCAACAGGCAAGCTCCCGCCTGCCCCCCGACACCCAGGGCTTCCCCCAGGCAGGGCTGGCTGGGGCACGGCCAGTCCCTCTGCTCACAGTGCTGCTGGCCAGAGTCCTGAGCCAAGGGAGAAGCCGCTGCATCTCTTTTGTTTTGCGCTGCCGGGGCAAGGTGGGGTGTGCCAGCCTCTGCCGGAGGGTTTTGAGGCGATGGGGAAGGCACTTCCCCTGCCACATTCGCAGCGTGTGCCAGGGTCTGCTGTTCCGCCTGCTGCTGCCGACCCGTTCCCTGCACCGCAGCCTCAACCTTGGCCAGGACCTCGCTCAGGAGGCACTGGATTGTGTCCTGCACAGCTGCGTCACAGGCAGCGGGGCTGTGCGGGGCAGGCGCCTGGCTCTCTGCCTCTGCTGCTGTGGCCCGCTCGCTGAGGACCAGAGAAGATGCTGCCTCTGCTTGTGCAGATGATGGAGCGGGTGCTGCTGGCAGCAGAGACAGCCTGTGGCAGGTGCTGGCAGCTCCTGCTGGCTGAGCAGTGGGTGCGTGCCTGGGTGCCGCTGCATCCTTGGGGAGACGTATCCAGCTTGGCCAACGAGGTCTCTCCTCCTGTGTCAGCCTGGTGTGGGGCAGTGTCCTGCACACCCGGCTGTCTGTTTGCAAGTGTAACTGAGGAGAGAGGCCGAGTGACTGCAGCCCTTGCCCCAGCACCCCCGCGTCCCAGCTAGAATATCTCCTCCGTTTGGGCTGCCCTGCCAGCCCCTGGGCAGTGCTCAGCCCCGCAGGCGGCTGCTGAGTGACTCCCAGAGCCGCTCGGGGAGAGCACTGGACGCCCAATGGGCCTCTGGGAGACTCCCAGGCATCCCATATAGGGACTGCCACTGTGTCAACCAGTCTGGCCCTCGCATCGAGGCAGCTTTATGTTGTCCTGTTCCACCAGTGGCCTCTCCTTCCTGCCCTGTCCCTCATCTGCTGCCTCTTTTCTCCCTGGGCAACACCTCTGGGGTCTTGGAGCGGCGTTCATCTCCTCCCCCATGGGCATCTCTGGCGTCCTCTCCCACAGACCTGCCATGGGTTGCGCCCACGGGTGATGCTGCCTCCTGAGGAACCATCTGCTCTCCTGGGAGTGCGTCCCCAGGGCTCTCACTACAACCCCATGTCCCAACTGGAATATCTCCTCCGTTTGGGCTGCCCTGCCAGCCCCTGAGCAGTGCTCAGCCCCGCAGGCGGCTGCTGATCCACTCCCAGAGTCGCTTGGGGAGAGCGATGGACACCCCATGGCCCTCTGGGAGACTCCCAGGTGCCCCGCATAGCGGCTGCCACCGTGCCAACCAGGCCGGCCCTCTCATCCAGGCAGCTCCATGCTGTCCTATTCCACCAGTGGCCTCTCCTTCCCGCACCATCCCTCATCTGCTGCCTCTTGTTCTCTCTCGGCAGCTGTTTGTAGGGCTGTGAGTGGCCCTTCTTCTCACCACCCATAGGCATCTCTGGCGTCTTCTGCCACAGACATGCTACTGGTTGCGCCCAGGGGAGATGCTGCCTCCCGAGGAAGCCCCTGCTCTCCTGAGAGTGGGCACCCCAGGGCTCTTGCTCCTTAAATAACCCCACGGTCACGGCACGGGACCATGTCACAATGGTCTACAGCGACGATGAGGCCTCCGCATCACAAAGCCCTGGCGGTGGCCCTGGAGACGCCCAAGCCCGTGGGCCTGGGCCTTGTGCCAAGGCCTTGTACGCACACGAGGCCCCCAGAAGCAAAAGCCCTGGTGGTGGCCATGGATACGCCCACAACCGTGGGCCTGGGCCTTGTCCCCAGCCGTTGCTCCCACACAGGGCCCGTGTCACAATGGTCTCCAGGGATGATGAGGCCCCTACACCACAAATCCTGGCGGTGGCCATGGAGGCGCTCACGCCTGTGGGCCTGGGCCTTGTCCTCAGGGAACGGCCCACACAGGGCCCGCTGCTGAGCCAGTCTGGGACTAGGAGTGGATCCAGCCGCACCCAGACTCCTCTCTGAGAAGGAGTCTTCTAAGGGTGTCCTTTCTGAACGTCGTGACTCAACAGGAGGGTCTCCCTGGCAGTTTTGTCCGACTCTGTCCTCAATGCACTAAGTATCAAGTGAACCTTGCCATCAAATCTTGTTTATTAAGCCACTGTCTCGTGCACCATTCAAGTCTGTTAAATTGCTATTTGATGTCAGTAAACATATCGCCACTTCTCTCTCACAAGTGAATTCCATCATTCCATCCCTGACAAAATGGCACAGTTGGCAGGATGACTAGTAGTATCACTGATTACTGACAGAGGCATGGAGCGAATGAGAGGCCCAGCTTCCCAGGAGAATGGGCTCCTGACAATTGGCATAACTGAGAAGCCACTGAAGAGCACCTAAAAGTAACTAGGGCCCACACAAAGGATGGAGAAGATAAAGGAGTTTTCTCACAGGGGCCACCCACCGCTGTAGCCCCCTCCCCTGCTGCCAAACACCCCCTCCACACGCACACACACAGACCCAACACACCAAGCAATGCCGGGACTCCCCGAGGACAGAGGTTGTCTCCGAACACGGGCACCGGGGAGCAAGGCCAGCGGATGCCTCGGCTGGTCGGGAGCTGGAGCGCCGGAGGCACGGGCAGAGACCGAGGGCACGGGCTCTGCCCGGCCTGGGGGGAGCACAGGGGCTCTCCAGCTCTGCCTGCCGGCACGGGCCTTCCCTTCCCCTGTCTTTCTCCCGACATGGACCAGGCACAGTCAAGCGCTGCGTAAAAACTCTCCACTTTTATTGATCTCAGAAAAACTCCATGGCCGCCGAGCTCCGTGTCCTCAGGGCAGCTGAGTGCCCGAGGTGCACACACATGCATGCAGCCATGCCTCAGAGGCTGCTCCGTCTGGACGCCACGCTGGCTCAGGGCCCGCTGCCATCTCCGGGGGACTGCCTGGCACTGGCAGTGGGATGCTACTCCTCTTGCTCTCCTGCCGTGCAGGTAGAGCAGCAGAAAGCCCTGCGCAGAGCCTTGAGCGCCCTCCTGAGGAGGGAGGGCCGTCGTCGTCGCACGAGGCCATGTGGGAGGACATCCATGCCTGCGTATGAGGAAAAGCTGCAGCTGTGGGGTAGGGCAGGCAACAGGCAAGCTCCCGCCTGCCCCCCGACACCCAGGGCTTCCCCCAGGCAGGGCTGGCTGGGGCACGGCCAGTCCCTCTGCTCACAGTGCTGCTGGCCAGAGTCCTGAGCCAAGGGAGAAGCCGCTGCATCTCTTTTGTTTTGCGCTGCCGGGGCAAGGTGGGGTGTGCCAGCCTCTGCCGGAGGGTTTTGAGGCGATGGGGAAGGCACTTCCCCTGCCACATTCGCAGCGTGTGCCAGGGTCTGCTGTTCCGCCTGCTGCTGCCGACCCGTTCCCTGCACCGCAGCCTCAACCTTGGCCAGGACCTCGCTCAGGAGGCACTGGATTGTGTCCTGCACAGCTGCGTCACAGGCAGCGGGGCTGTGCGGGGCAGGCGCCTGGCTCTCTGCCTCTGCTGCTGTGGCCCGCTCGCTGAGGACCAGAGAAGATGCTGCCTCTGCTTGTGCAGATGATGGAGCGGGTGCTGCTGGCAGCAGAGACAGCCTGTGGCTGGGGGCCGCTGCATCCTTGGGGAGAGGTATCCAACTTGGCCAACGAGGTCTCTCCTCCTGTGGCATCCTTTTGAGGGTGCTGGCAGCTCCTGCTGGCTGAGCAGTGGGTGCGTGCCTGGGTGCCGCTGCATCCTTGGGGAGAGGTATCCAGCTTGGCCAACGAGGTCTCTCCTCCTGTGTCAGCCTGGTGTGGGGCAGTGTCCTGCACGCCCGGCTCTCCGTTTGCATGTGTAACTGAGCAGAGAGGCCGAGTGACTGCAGCCCTTGCCCCTGCACCCCCGCATCCCAGCTACAATATCTCCTCTGTTTGGGCTGCCCTGCCAGCCCCTGGGCAGTGCTCAGCCCCGCTAGCGGCTGCTGAGTGCCTCCCAGAGCCGCTTGGGGAGAGCACTGAATGCCCAGTGGACCTCTGGGAGACTCCCAGGAGCCCCGCATAGCGGCTGCCACCGTGCCAACCAGGCCGGCCCTCTCATCGAGGCAGCTCCATGCTTTCCTATTCCACCAGTGGCTTCTCCTGCCTGTCTCGTCCCGGATCTGCCGCCTCTTCTTCTCTTTCAGCAGCTGCTTGGGGGCCTGGGAGTGTCCCTTCTTTTCACCACCCATGGGCATATCTGGCGTCTTCTGCCACAAACCTGCCATGGGTTTCACCAGGAGTTTTGCTGCCTCCTGCGGAAGCGTCTGCTCTCCTGACTGTGGGCACCGCAGGGCTCTCGCTCCTTAAATACCCCCCAGTCACGGCAGGGGGCCCATGTCACAATGGTCTCCAGGGACCGCATCACAATGCCCTGGCTGTGGCCATGGAAACGGCCACGCCCGTGGGCCTGCACCTTGTCCCATGTCCTTGTTCCCACACCGGGCCCATGATGACGTCACAATGGTCTGCAGCGACGATGAGGCCTCCGCATCACAAAGCCCTGGCGGTGGCCCTGGAGACGCCCAAGCCCGTGGGCCTGGGCCTTGTGCCAAGGCCTTGTACGCACACGAGGCCCCCAGAAGCAAAAGCCCTGGTGGTGGCCATGGATACGCCCACAACCGTGGGCCTGGGCCTTGTCCCCAGCCGTTGCTCCCACACAGGGCCCGTGTCACAATGGTCTCCAGGGATGATGAGGCCCCTACACCACAAATCCTGGCGGTGGCCATGGAGGCGCTCACGCCTGTGGGCCTGGGCCTTGTCCTCAGGGAACGGCCCACACAGGGCCCGCTGCTGAGCCAGTCTGGGACTAGGAGTGGATCCAGCCGCACCCAGACTCCTCTCTGAGAAGGAGTCTTCTAAGGGTGTCCTTTCTGAACGTCGTGACTCAACAGGAGGGTCTCCCTGGCAGTTTTGTCCGACTCTGTCCTCAATGCACTAAGTATCAAGTGAACCTTGCCATCAAATCTTGTTTATTAAGCCACTGTCTCGTGCACCATTCAAGTCTGTTAAATTGCTATTTGATGTCAGTAAACATATCGCCACTTCTCTCTCACAAGTGAATTCCATCATTCCATCCCTGACAAAATGGCACAGTTGGCAGGATGACTAGTAGTATCACTGATTACTGACAGAGGCATGGAGCGAATGAGAGGCCCAGCTTCCCAGGAGAATGGGCTCCTGACAATTGGCATAACTGAGAAGCCACTGAAGAGCACCTAAAAGTAACTAGGGCCCACACAAAGGATGGAGAAGATAAAGGAGTTTTCTCACAGGGGCCACCCACCGCTGTAGCCCCCTCCCCTGCTGCCAAACACCCCCTCCACACGCACACACACAGACCCAACACACCAAGCAATGCCGGGACTCCCCGAGGACAGAGGTTGTCTCCGAACACGGGCACCGGGGAGCAAGGCCAGCGGATGCCTCGGCTGGTCGGGAGCTGGAGCGCCGGAGGCACGGGCAGAGACCGAGGGCACGGGCTCTGCCCGGCCTGGGGGGAGCACAGGGGCTCTCCAGCTCTGCCTGCCGGCACGGGCCTTCCCTTCCCCTGTCTTTCTCCCGACATGGACCAGGCACAGTCAAGCGCTGCGTAAAAACTCTCCACTTTTATTGATCTCAGAAAAACTCCATGGCCGCCGAGCTCCGTGTCCTCAGGGCAGCTGAGTGCCCGAGGTGCACACACATGCATGCAGCCATGCCTCAGAGGCTGCTCCGTCTGGACGCCACGCTGGCTCAGGGCCCGCTGCCATCTCCGGGGGACTGCCTGGCACTGGCAGTGGGATGCTACTCCTCTTGCTCTCCTGCCATGCAGGTAGAGCAGCAGAAAGCCCTGCGCAGAGCCTTGAGCGCCCTCCTGAGGAGGGAGGGCCGTCGTCGTCGCACGAGGCCATGTGGGAGGACATCCATGCCTGCGTATGAGGAAAAGCTGCAGCTGTGGGGTAGGGCAGGCAACAGGCAAGCTCCCGCTTGCCCCCCGACACCCAGGGCTTCCCCCAGGCAGGGCTGGCTGGGGCACGGCCAGTCCCTCTGCTCACAGTGCTGCTGGCCAGAGTCCTGAGCCAAGGGAGAAGCCGCTGCATCTCTTTTGTTTTGCGCTGCCGGGGCAAGGTGGGGTGTGCCAGCCTCTGCCGGAGGGTTTTGAGGCGATGGGGAAGGCACTTCCCCTGCCACATTCGCAGCGTGTGCCAGGGTCTGCTGTTCCGCCTGCTGCTGCCGACCCGTTCCCTGCACCGCAGCCTCAACCTTGGCCAGGACCTCGCTCAGGAGGCACTGGATTGTGTCCTGCACAGCTGCGTCACAGGCAGCGGGGCTGTGCGGGGCAGGCGCCTGGCTCTCTGCCTCTGCTGCTGTGGCCCGCTCGCTGAGGACCAGAGAAGATGCTGCCTCTGCTTGTGCAGATGATGGAGCGGGTGCTGCTGGCAGCAGAGACAGCCTGTGGCAGGTGCTGGCAGCTCCTGCTGGCTGAGCAGTGGGTGCGTGCCTGGGTGCCGCTGCATCCTTGGGGAGAGGTATCCAGCTTGGCCAACGAGGTCTCTCCTCCTGTGTCAGCCTGGTGTGGGGCAGTGTCCTGCACGCCCGGCTCTCCGTTTGCATGTGTAACTGAGCAGAGAGGCCGAGTGACTGCAGCCCTTGCCCCTGCACCCCCGCATCCCAGCTACAATATCTCCTCTGTTTTGGCTGCCCTGCCAGCCCCTGGGCAGTGCTCAGCCCCGCTAGCGGCTGCTGAGTGCCTCCCAGAGCCGCTTGGGGAGAGCACTGAATGCCCAGTGGACCTCTGGGAGACTCCCAGGAGCCCCGCATAGCGGCTGCCACCGTGCCAACCAGGCCGGCCCTTTCATCCAGGCAGCTCCATGCTTTCCTATTCCACCAGTGGCTTCTCCTGCCTGTCTCGTCCCGGATCTGCCGCCTCTTCTTCTCTTTCAGCAGCTGCTTGGGGGCCTGGGAGTGTCCCTTCTTTTCACCACCCATGGGCATATCTGGCGTCTTCTGCCACAAACCTGCCATGGGTTTCACCAGGAGTTTTGCTGCCTCCTGCGGAAGCGTCTGCTCTCCTGACTGTGGGCACCGCAGGGCTCTCGCTCCTTAAATACCCCCCAGTCACGGCAGGGGGCCCATGTCACAATGGTCTCCAGGGACCGCATCACAATGCCCTGGCTGTGGCCATGGAAACGGCCACGCCCGTGGGCCTGCACCTTGTCCCATGTCCTTGTTCCCACACCGGGCCCATGATGACGTCACAATGGTCTGCAGCGACGATGAGGCCTCCGCATCACAAAGCCCTGGCGGTGGCCCTGGAGACGCCCAAGCCCGTGGGCCTGGGCCTTGTGCCAAGGCCTTGTACGCACACGAGGCCCCCAGAAGCAAAAGCCCTGGTGGTGGCCATGGATACGCCCACAACCGTGGGCCTGGGCCTTGTCCCCAGCCGTTGCTCCCACACAGGGCCCGTGTCACAATGGTCTCCAGGGATGATGAGGCCCCTACACCACAAATCCTGGCGGTGGCCATGGAGGCGCTCACGCCTGTGGGCCTGGGCCTTGTCCTCAGGGAACGGCCCACACAGGGCCCGCTGCTGAGCCAGTCTGGGACTAGGAGTGGATCCAGCCGCACCCAGACTCCTCTCTGAGAAGGAGTCTTCTAAGGGTGTCCTTTCTGAACGTCGTGACTCAACAGGAGGGTCTCCCTGGCAGTTTTGTCCGACTCTGTCCTCAATGCACTAAGTATCAAGTGAACCTTGCCATCAAATCTTGTTTATTAAGCCACTGTCTCGTGCACCATTCAAGTCTGTTAAATTGCTATTTGATGTCAGTAAACATATCGCCACTTCTCTCTCACAAGTGAATTCCATCATTCCATCCCTGACAAAATGGCACAGTTGGCAGGATGACTAGTAGTATCACTGATTACTGACAGAGGCATGGAGCGAATGAGAGGCCCAGCTTCCCAGGAGAATGGGCTCCTGACAATTGGCATAACTGAGAAGCCACTGAAGAGCACCTAAAAGTAACTAGGGCCCACACAAAGGATGGAGAAGATAAAGGAGTTTTCTCACAGGGGCCACCCACCGCTGTAGCCCCCTCCCCTGCTGCCAAACACCCCCTCCACACGCACACACACAGACCCAACACACCAAGCAATGCCGGGACTCCCCGAGGACAGAGGTTGTCTCCGAACACGGGCACCGGGGAGCAAGGCCAGCGGATGCCTCGGCTGGTCGGGAGCTGGAGCGCCGGAGGCACGGGCAGAGACCGAGGACACGGGCTCTGCCCGGCCTGGGGGGAGCACAGGGGCTCTCCAGCTCTGCCTGCCGGCACGGGCCTTCCCTTCCCCTGTCTTTCTCCCGACATGGATCAGGCACAGTCAAGCGCTGCGTAAAAACTCTCCACTTTTATTGATCTCAGAAAAACTCCATGGCCGCCGAGCTCCGTGTCCTCAGGGCAGCTGAGTGCCCGAGGTGCACACACATGCATGCAGCCATGCCTCAGAGGCTGCTCCGTCTGGACGCCACGCTGGCTCAGGGCCCGCTGCCATCTCCGGGGGACTGCCTGGCACTGGCAGTGGGATGCTACTCCTCTTGCTGTCCTGCCATGCAGATAGAGCAGCAGAAAGCCCTGCGCAGAGCCTTGAGCGCCCTCCTGAAGAGGGAGGGCCGTTGCTGTGGAACGAAGCCATGTGGGAGGACATCCATGCCTGCGTATGAGGAAAAGCTGCAGCTGTGGGGTAGGGCAGGCAACAGGCAAGCTCCCGCTTGCCCCCCGACACCCAGGGCTTCCCCCAGGCAGGGCTGGCTGGGGCACGGCCAGTCCCTCTGCTCACAGTGCTGCTGGCCAGAGTCCTGAGCCAAGGGAGAAGCCGCTGCATCTCTTTTGTTTTGCGCTGCCGGGGCAAGGTGGGGTGTGCCAGCCTCTGCCGGAGGGTTTTGAGGCGATGGGGAAGGCACTTCCCCTGCCACATTCGCAGCGTGTGCCAGGGTCTGCTGTTCCGCCTGCTGCTGCCGACCCGTTCCCTGCACCGCAGCCTCAACCTTGGCCAGGACCTCGCTCAGGAGGCACTGGATTGTGTCCTGCACAGCTGCGTCACAGGCAGCGGGGCTGTGCGGGGCAGGCGCCTGGCTCTCTGCCTCTGCTGCTGTGGCCCGCTCGCTGAGGACCAGAGAAGATGGTGCCTCCGCTTGTGCAGATGATGGAGCGGGTGCTGCTGGCAGCAGAGACAGCCTGTGGCAGGTGCTGGCAGCTCCTGCTGGCTGAGCAGTGGGTGCGTGCCTGGGTGCCGCTGCATCCTTGGGGAGACGTATCCAGCTTGGCCAACGAGGTCTCTCCTCCTGTGTCAGCCTGGTGTGGGGCAGTGTCCTGCACACCCGGCTGTCTGTTTGCAAGTGTAACTGAGGAGAGAGGCCGAGTGACTGCAGCCCTTGCCCCAGCACCCCCGCGTCCCAGCTAGAATATCTCCTCCGTTTGGGCTGCCCTGCCAGCCCCTGGGCAGTGCTCAGCCCCGCAGGCGGCTGCTGAGTGACTCCCAGAGCCGCTCGGGGAGAGCACTGGACGCCCAATGGGCCTCTGGGAGACTCCCAGGCATCCCATATAGGGACTGCCACTGTGTCAACCAGTCTGGCCCTCGCATCGAGGCAGCTTTATGTTGTCCTGTTCCACCAGTGGCCTCTCCTTCCTGCCCTGTCCCTCATCTGCTGCCTCTTTTCTCCCTGGGCAACACCTCTGGGGTCTTGGAGCGGCGTTCATCTCCTCCCCCATGGGCATCTCTGGCGTCCTCTCCCACAGACCTGCCATGGGTTGCGCCCACGGGAGATGCTGCCTCCTGAGGAACCATCTGCTCTCCTGGGAGTGCGTCCCCAGGGCTCTCACTACAACCCCATGTCCCAACTGGAATATCTCCTCCGTTTGGGCTGCCCTGCCAGCCCCTGAGCAGTGCTCAGCCCCGCAGGCGGCTGCTGATCCACTCCCAGAGTCGCTTGGGGAGAGCGATGGACACCCCATGGCCCTCTGGGAGACTCCCAGGTGCCCCGCATAGCGGCTGCCACCGTGCCAACCAGGCCGGCCCTCTCATCCAGGCAGCTCCATGCTGTCCTATTCCATCAGTGGCCTCTCCTTCCCGCACCATCCCTCATCTGCTGCCTCTTGTTCTCTCTCGGCAGCTGTTTGTAGGGCTGTGAGTGGCCCTTCTTCTCACCACCCATGGGCATCTCTGGCGTCTTCTGCCACAGACATGCTACTGGTTGCGCCCAGGGGAGATGCTGCCTCCCGAGGAAGCCCCTGCTCTCCTGAGAGTGGGCACCCCAGGGCTCTTGCTCCTTAAATAACGCCACGGTCACGGCACGGGACCATGTCACAATGGTCTACAGCGACGATGAGGCCTCCGCATCACAAAGCCCTGGCGGTGGCCCTGGAGACGCCCAAGCCCGTGGGCCTGGGCCTTGTGCCAAGGCCTTGTACGCACACGAGGCCCCCAGAAGCAAAAGCCCTGGTGGTGGCCATGGATACGCCCACAACCGTGGGCCTGGGCCTTGTCCCCAGCCGTTGCTCCCACACAGGGCCCGTGTCACAATGGTCTCCAGGGATGATGAGGCCCCTACACCACAAATCCTGGCGGTGGCCATGGAGGCGCTCACGCCTGTGGGCCTGGGCCTTGTCCTCAGGGAACGGCCCACACAGGGCCCGCTGCTGAGCCAGTCTGGGACTAGGAGTGGATCCAGCCGCACCCAGACTCCTCTCTGAGAAGGAGTCTTCTAAGGGTGTCCTTTCTGAACGTCGTGACTCAACAGGAGGGTCTCCCTGGCAGTTTTGTCCGACTCTGTCCTCAATGCACTAAGTATCAAGTGAACCTTGCCATCAAATCTTGTTTATTAAGCCACTGTCTCGTGCACCATTCAAGTCTGTTAAATTGCTATTTGATGTCAGTAAACATATCGCCACTTCTCTCTCACAAGTGAATTCCATCATTCCATCCCTGACAAAATGGCACAGTTGGCAGGATGACTAGTAGTATCACTGATTACTGACAGAGGCATGGAGCGAATGAGAGGCCCAGCTTCCCAGGAGAATGGGCTCCTGACAATTGGCATAACTGAGAAGCCACTGAAGAGCACCTAAAAGTAACTAGGGCCCACACAAAGGATGGAGAAGATAAAGGAGTTTTCTCACAGGGGCCACCCACCGCTGTAGCCCCCTCCCCTGCTGCCAAACACCCCCTCCACACGCACACACACAGACCCAACACACCAAGCAATGCCGGGACTCCCCGAGGACAGAGGTTGTCTCCGAACACGGGCACCGGGGAGCAAGGCCAGCGGATGCCTCGGCTGGTCGGGAGCTGGAGCGCCGGAGGCACGGGCAGAGACCGAGGGCACGGGCTCTGCCCGGCCTGGGGGGAGCACAGGGGCTCTCCAGCTCTGCCTGCCGGCACGGGCCTTCCCTTCCCCTGTCTTTCTCCCGACATGGATCAGGCACAGTCAAGCGCTGCGTAAAAACTCTCCACTTTTATTGATCTCAGAAAAACTCCATGGCCGCCGAGCTCCGTGTCCTCAGGGCAGCTGAGTGCCCGAGGTGCACACACATGCATGCAGCCATGCCTCAGAGGCTGCTCCGTCTGGACGCCACGCTGGCTCAGGGCCCGCTGCCATCTCCGGGGGACTGCCTGGCACTGGCAGTGGGATGCTACTCCTCTTGCTCTCCTGCCGTGCAGGTAGAGCAGCAGAAAGCCCTGCGCAGAGCCTTGAGCGCCCTCCTGAAGAGGGAGGGCCGTTGCTGTGGAACGAAGCCATGTGGGAGGACATCCATGCCTGCGTATGAGGAAAAGCTGCAGCTGTGGGGTAGGGCAGGCAACAGGCAAGCTCCCGCCTGCCCCCCGACACCCAGGGCTTCCCCCAGGCAGGGCTGGCTGGGGCACGGCCAGTCCCTCTGCTCACAGTGCTGCTGGCCAGAGTCCTGAGCCAAGGGAGAAGCCGCTGCATCTCTTTTGTTTTGCGCTGCCGGGGCAAGGTGGGGTGTGCCAGCCTCTGCCGGAGGGTTTTGAGGCGATGGGGAAGGCACTTCCCCTGCCACATTCGCAGCGTGTGCCAGGGTCTGCTGTTCCGCCTGCTGCTGCCGACCCGTTCCCTGCACCGCAGCCTCAACCTTGGCCAGGACCTCGCTCAGGAGGCACTGGATTGTGTCCTGCACAGCTGCGTCACAGGCAGCGGGGCTGTGCGGGGCAGGCGCCTGGCTCTCTGCCTCTGCTGCTGTGGCCCGCTCGCTGAGGACCAGAGAAGATGCTGCCTCTGCTTGTGCAGATGATGGAGCGGGTGCTGCTGGCAGCAGAGACAGCCTGTGGCTGGGGGCCGCTGCATCCTTGGGGAGAGGTATCCAACTTGGCCAACGAGGTCTCTCCTCCTGTGGCATCCTTTTGAGGGTGCTGGCAGCTCCTGCTGGCTGAGCAGTGGGTGCGTGCCTGGGTGCCGCTGCATCCTTGGGGAGAGGTATCCAGCTTGGCCAACGAGGTCTCTCCTCCTGTGTCAGCCTGGTGTGGGGCAGTGTCCTGCACGCCCGGCTCTCCGTTTGCATGTGTAACTGAGCAGAGAGGCCGAGTGACTGCAGCCCTTGCCCCTGCACCCCCGCATCCCAGCTACAATATCTCCTCTGTTTGGGCTGCCCTGCCAGCCCCTGGGCAGTGCTCAGCCCCGCTAGCGGCTGCTGAGTGCCTCCCAGAGCCACTTGGGGAGAGCACTGAATGCCCAGTGGACCTCTGGGAGACTCCCAGGAGCCCCGCATAGCGGCTGCCACCGTGCCAACCAGGCCGGCCCTCTCATCGAGGCAGCTCCATGCTTTCCTATTCCACCAGTGGCTTCTCCTGCCTGTCTCGTCCCGGATCTGCCGCCTCTTCTTCTCTTTCAGCAGCTGCTTGGGGGCCTGGGAGTGTCCCTTCTTTTCACCACCCATGGGCATATCTGGCGTCTTCTGCCACAAACCTGCCATGGGTTTCACCAGGAGTTTTGCTGCCTCCTGCGGAAGCGTCTGCTCTCCTGACTGTGGGCACCGCAGGGCTCTCGCTCCTTAAATACCCCCCAGTCACGGCAGGGGGCCCATGTCACAATGGTCTCCAGGGACCGCATCACAATGCCCTGGCTGTGGCCATGGAAACGGCCACGCCCGTGGGCCTGCACCTTGTCCCATGTCCTTGTTCCCACACCGGGCCCATGATGACGTCACAATGGTCTGCAGCGACGATGAGGCCTCCGCATCACAAAGCCCTGGCGGTGGCCCTGGAGACGCCCAAGCCCGTGGGCCTGGGCCTTGTGCCAAGGCCTTGTACGCACACGAGGCCCCCAGAAGCAAAAGCCCTGGTGGTGGCCATGGATACGCCCACAACCGTGGGCCTGGGCCTTGTCCCCAGCCGTTGCTCCCACACAGGGCCCGTGTCACAATGGTCTCCAGGGATGATGAGGCCCCTACACCACAAATCCTGGCGGTGGCCATGGAGGCGCTCACGCCTGTGGGCCTGGGCCTTGTCCTCAGGGAACGGCCCACACAGGGCCCGCTGCTGAGCCAGTCTGGGACTAGGAGTGGATCCAGCCGCACCCAGACTCCTCTCTGAGAAGGAGTCTTCTAAGGGTGTCCTTTCTGAACGTCGTGACTCAACAGGAGGGTCTCCCTGGCAGTTTTGTCCGACTCTGTCCTCAATGCACTAAGTATCAAGTGAACCTTGCCATCAAATCTTGTTTATTAAGCCACTGTCTCGTGCACCATTCAAGTCTGTTAAATTGCTATTTGATGTCAGTAAACATATCGCCACTTCTCTCTCACAAGTGAATTCCATCATTCCATCCCTGACAAAATGGCACAGTTGGCAGGATGACTAGTAGTATCACTGATTACTGACAGAGGCATGGAGCGAATGAGAGGCCCAGCTTCCCAGGAGAATGGGCTCCTGACAATTGGCATAACTGAGAAGCCACTGAAGAGCACCTAAAAGTAACTAGGGCCCACACAAAGGATGGAGAAGATAAAGGAGTTTTCTCACAGGGGCCACCCACCGCTGTAGCCCCCTCCCCTGCTGCCAAACACCCCCTCCACACGCACACACACAGACCCAACACACCAAGCAATGCCGGGACTCCCCGAGGACAGAGGTTGTCTCCGAACACGGGCACCGGGGAGCAAGGCCAGCGGATGCCTCGGCTGGTCGGGAGCTGGAGCGCCGGAGGCACGGGCAGAGACCGAGGGCACGGGCTCTGCCCGGCCTGGGGGGAGCACAGGGGCTCTCCAGCTCTGCCTGCCGGCACGGGCCTTCCCTTCCCCTGTCTTTCTCCCGACATGGACCAGGCACAGTCAAGCGCTGCGTAAAAACTCTCCACTTTTATTGATCTCAGAAAAACTCCATGGCCGCCGAGCTCCGTGTCCTCAGGGCAGCTGAGTGCCCGAGGTGCACACACATGCATGCAGCCATGCCTCAGAGGCTGCTCCGTCTGGACGCCACGCTGGCTCAGGGCCCGCTGCCATCTCCGGGGGACTGCCTGGCACTGGCAGTGGGATGCTACTCCTCTTGCTCTCCTGCCGTGCAGGTAGAGCAGCAGAAAGCCCTGCGCAGAGCCTTGAGCGCCCTCCTGAGGAGGGAGGGCCGTCGTCGTCGCACGAGGCCATGTGGGAGGACATCCATGCCTGCGTATGAGGAAAAGCTGCAGCTGTGGGGTAGGGCAGGCAACAGGCAAGCTCCCGCCTGCCCCCCGACACCCAGGGCTTCCCCCAGGCAGGGCTGGCTGGGGCACGGCCAGTCCCTCTGCTCACAGTGCTGCTGGCCAGAGTCCTGAGCCAAGGGAGAAGCCGCTGCATCTCTTTTGTTTTGCGCTGCCGGGGCAAGGTGGGGTGTGCCAGCCTCTGCCGGAGGGTTTTGAGGCGATGGGGAAGGCACTTCCCCTGCCACATTCGCAGCGTGTGCCAGGGTCTGCTGTTCCGCCTGCTGCTGCCGACCCGTTCCCTGCACCGCAGCCTCAACCTTGGCCAGGACCTCGCTCAGGAGGCACTGGATTGTGTCCTGCACAGCTGCGTCACAGGCAGCGGGGCTGTGCGGGGCAGGCGCCTGGCTCTCTGCCTCTGCTGCTGTGGCCCGCTCGCTGAGGACCAGAGAAGATGCTGCCTCTGCTTGTGCAGATGATGGAGCGGGTGCTGCTGGCAGCAGAGACAGCCTGTGGCAGGTGCTGGCAGCTCCTGCTGGCTGAGCAGTGGGTGCGTGCCTGGGTGCCGCTGCATCCTTGGGGAGAGGTATCCAGCTTGGCCAACGAGGTCTCTCCTCCTGTGTCAGCCTGGTGTGGGGCAGTGTCCTGCACGCCCGGCTCTCCGTTTGCATGTGTAACTGAGCAGAGAGGCCGAGTGACTGCAGCCCTTGCCCCTGCACCCCCGCATCCCAGCTACAATATCTCCTCTGTTTGGGCTGCCCTGCCAGCCCCTGGGCAGTGCTCAGCCCCGCTAGCGGCTGCTGAGTGCCTCCCAGAGCCGCTTGGGGAGAGCACTGAATGCCCAGTGGACCTCTGGGACACTCCCAGGAGCCCCGCATAGCGGCTGCCACCGTGCCAACCAGGCCGGCCCTCTCATCGAGGCAGCTCCATGCTTTCCTATTCCACCAGTGGCTTCTCCTGCCTGTCTCGTCCCGGATCTGCCGCCTCTTCTTCTCTTTCAGCAGCTGCTTGGGGGCCTGGGAGTGTCCCTTCTTTTCACCACCCATGGGCATATCTGGCGTCTTCTGCCACAAACCTGCCATGGGTTTCACCAGGAGTTTTGCTGCCTCCTGCGGAAGCGTCTGCTCTCCTGACTGTGGGCACCGCAGGGCTCTCGCTCCTTAAATACCCCCCAGTCACGGCAGGGGGCCCATGTCACAATGGTCTCCAGGGACCGCATCACAATGCCCTGGCTGTGGCCATGGAAACGGCCACGCCCGTGGGCCTGCACCTTGTCCCATGTCCTTGTTCCCACACCGGGCCCATGATGACGTCACAATGGTCTGCAGCGACGATGAGGCCTCCGCATCACAAAGCCCTGGCGGTGGCCCTGGAGACGCCCAAGCCCGTGGGCCTGGGCCTTGTGTCAAGGCCTTGTACGCACACGAGGCCCCCAGAAGCAAAAGCCCTGGTGGTGGCCATGGATACGCCCACAACCGTGGGCCTGGGCCTTGTCCCCAGCCGTTGCTCCCACACAGGGCCCGTGTCACAATGGTCTCCAGGGATGATGAGGCCCCTACACCACAAATCCTGGCGGTGGCCATGGAGGCGCTCACGCCTGTGGGCCTGGGCCTTGTCCTCAGGGAACGGCCCACACAGGGCCCGCTGCTGAGCCAGTCTGGGACTAGGAGTGGATCCAGCCGCACCCAGACTCCTCTCTGAGAAGGAGTCTTCTAAGGGTGTCCTTTCTGAACGTCGTGACTCAACAGGAGGGTCTCCCTGGCAGTTTTGTCCGACTCTGTCCTCAATGCACTAAGTATCAAGTGAACCTTGCCATCAAATCTTGTTTATTAAGCCACTGTCTCGTGCACCATTCAAGTCTGTTAAATTGCTATTTGATGTCAGTAAACATATCGCCACTTCTCTCTCACAAGTGAATTCCATCATTCCATCCCTGACAAAATGGCACAGTTGGCAGGATGACTAGTAGTATCACTGATTACTGACAGAGGCATGGAGCGAATGAGAGGCCCAGCTTCCCAGGAGAATGGGCTCCTGACAATTGGCATAACTGAGAAGCCACTGAAGAGCACCTAAAAGTAACTAGGGCCCACACAAAGGATGGAGAAGATAAAGGAGTTTTCTCACAGGGGCCACCCACCGCTGTAGCCCCCTCCCCTGCTGCCAAACACCCCCTCCACACGCACACACACAGACCCAACACACCAAGCAATGCCGGGACTCCCCGAGGACAGAGGTTGTCTCCGAACACGGGCACCGGGGAGCAAGGCCAGCGGATGCCTCGGCTGGTCGGGAGCTGGAGCGCCGGAGGCACGGGCAGAGACCGAGGGCACGGGCTCTGCCCGGCCTGGGGGGAGCACAGGGGCTCTCCAGCTCTGCCTGCCGGCACGGGCCTTCCCTTCCCCTGTCTTTCTCCCGACATGGACCAGGCACAGTCAAGCGCTGCGTAAAAACTCTCCACTTTTATTGATCTCAGAAAAACTCCATGGCCGCCGAGCTCCGTGTCCTCAGGGCAGCTGAGTGCCCGAGGTGCACACACATGCATGCAGCCATGCCTCAGAGGCTGCTCCGTCTGGACGCCACGCTGGCTCAGGGCCCGCTGCCATCTCCGGGGGACTGCCTGGCACTGGCAGTGGGATGCTACTCCTCTTGCTCTCCTGCCGTGCAGGTAGAGCAGCAGAAAGCCCTGCGCAGAGCCTTGAGCGCCCTCCTGAGGAGGGAGGGCCGTCGTCGTCGCACGAGGCTATGTGGGAGGACATCCATGCCTGCGTATGAGGAAAAGCTGCAGCTGTGGGGTAGGGCAGGCAACAGGCAAGCTCCCGCCTGCCCCCCGACACCCAGGGCTTCCCCCAGGCAGGGCTGGCTGGGGCACGGCCAGTCCCTCTGCTCACAGTGCTGCTGGCCAGAGTCCTGAGCCAAGGGAGAAGCCGCTGCATCTCTTTTGTTTTGCGCTGCCGGGGCAAGGTGGGGTGTGCCAGCCTCTGCCGGAGGGTTTTGAGGCGATGGGGAAGGCACTTCCCCTGCCACATTCGCAGCGTGTGCCAGGGTCTGCTGTTCCGCCTGCTGCTGCCGACCCGTTCCCTGCACCGCAGCCTCAACCTTGGCCAGGACCTCGCTCAGGAGGCACTGGATTGTGTCCTGCACAGCTGCGTCACAGGCAGCGGGGCTGTGCGGGGCAGGCGCCTGGCTCTCTGCCTCTGCTGCTGTGGCCCGCTCGCTGAGGACCAGAGAAGATGATGGAGCGGGTGCTGCTGGCAGCAGAAACAGCCTGTGGCTGGGGGCCGCTGCATCCTTGGGGAGAGGTATCCAACTTGGCCAACGAGGTCTCTCCTCCTGTGGCATCCTTTTGAGGGTGCTGGCAGCTCCTGCTGGCTGAGCAGTGGGTGCGTGCCTGGGTGCCGCTGCATCCTTGGGGAGAGGTATCCAGCTTGGCCAACGAGGTCTCTCCTCCTGTGTCAGCCTGGTGTGGGGCAGTGTCCTGCACGCCCGGCTCTCCGTTTGCATGTGTAACTGAGCAGAGAGGCCGAGTGACTGCAGCCCTTGCCCCTGCACCCCCGCATCCCAGCTACAATATCTCCTCTGTTTGGGCTGCCCTGCCAGCCCCTGGGCAGTGCTCAGCCCCGCTAGCGGCTGCTGAGTGCCTCCCAGAGCCGCTTGGGGAGAGCACTGAATGCCCAGTGGACCTCTGGGACACTCCCAGGAGCCCCGCATAGCGGCTGCCACCGTGCCAACCAGGCCGGCCCTCTCATCGAGGCAGCTCCATGCTTTCCTATTCCACCAGTGGCTTCTCCTGCCTGTCTCGTCCCGGATCTGCCGCCTCTTCTTCTCTTTCAGCAGCTGCTTGGGGGCCTGGGAGTGTCCCTTCTTTTCACCACCCATGGGCATATCTGGCGTCTTCTGCCACAAACCTGCCATGGGTTTCACCAGGAGTTTTGCTGCCTCCTGCGGAAGCGTCTGCTCTCCTGACTGTGGGCACCGCAGGGCTCTCGCTCCTTAAATACCCCCCAGTCACGGCAGGGGGCCCATGTCACAATGGTCTCCAGGGACCGCATCACAATGCCCTGGCTGTGGCCATGGAAACGGCCACGCCCGTGGGCCTGCACCTTGTCCCATGTCCTTGTTCCCACACCGGGCCCATGATGACGTCACAATGGTCTGCAGCGACGATGAGGCCTCCGCATCACAAAGCCCTGGCGGTGGCCCTGGAGACGCCCAAGCCCGTGGGCCTGGGCCTTGTGTCAAGGCCTTGTACGCACACGAGGCCCCCAGAAGCAAAAGCCCTGGTGGTGGCCATGGATACGCCCACAACCGTGGGCCTGGGCCTTGTCCCCAGCCGTTGCTCCCACACAGGGCCCGTGTCACAATGGTCTCCAGGGATGATGAGGCCCCTACACCACAAATCCTGGCGGTGGCCATGGAGGCGCTCACGCCTGTGGGCCTGGGCCTTGTCCTCAGGGAACGGCCCACACAGGGCCCGCTGCTGAGCCAGTCTGGGACTAGGAGTGGATCCAGCCGCACCCAGACTCCTCTCTGAGAAGGAGTCTTCTAAGGGTGTCCTTTCTGAACGTCGTGACTCAACAGGAGGGTCTCCCTGGCAGTTTTGTCCGACTCTGTCCTCAATGCACTAAGTATCAAGTGAACCTTGCCATCAAATCTTGTTTATTAAGCCACTGTCTCGTGCACCATTCAAGTCTGTTAAATTGCTATTTGATGTCAGTAAACATATCGCCACTTCTCTCTCACAAGTGAATTCCATCATTCCATCCCTGACAAAATGGCACAGTTGGCAGGATGACTAGTAGTATCACTGATTACTGACAGAGGCATGGAGCGAATGAGAGGCCCAGCTTCCCAGGAGAATGGGCTCCTGACAATTGGCATAACTGAGAAGCCACTGAAGAGCACCTAAAAGTAACTAGGGCCCGCACAAAGGATGGAGAAGATAAAGGAGTTTTCTCACAGGGGCCACCCACCGCTGTAGCCCCCTCCCCTGCTGCCAAACACCCCCTCCACACGCACACACACAGACCCAACACACCAAGCAATGCCGGGACTCCCCGAGGACAGAGGTTGTCTCCGAACACGGGCACCGGGGAGCAAGGCCAGCGGATGCCTCGGCTGGTCGGGAGCTGGAGCGCCGGAGGCACGGGCAGAGACCGAGGGCACGGGCTCTGCCCGGCCTGGGGGGAGCACAGGGGCTCTCCAGCTCTGCCTGCCGGCACGGGCCTTCCCTTCCCCTGTCTTTCTCCCGACATGGACCAGGCACAGTCAAGCGCTGCGTAAAAACTCTCCACTTTTATTGATCTCAGAAAAACTCCATGGCCGCCGAGCTCCGTGTCCTCAGGGCAGCTGAGTGCCCGAGGTGCACACACATGCATGCAGCCATGCCTCAGAGGCTGCTCCGTCTGGACGCCACGCTGGCTCAGGGCCCGCTGCCATCTCCGGGGGACTGCCTGGCACTGGCAGTGGGATGCTACTCCTCTTGCTCTCCTGCCGTGCAGGTAGAGCAGCAGAAAGCCCTGCGCAGAGCCTTGAGCGCCCTCCTGAGGAGGGAGGGCCGTCGTCGTCGCACGAGGCCATGTGGGAGGACATCCATGCCTGCGTATGAGGAAAAGCTGCAGCTGTGGGGTAGGGCAGGCAACAGGCAAGCTCCCGCCTGCCCCCCGACACCCAGGGCTTCCCCCAGGCAGGGCTGGCTGGGGCACGGCCAGTCCCTCTGCTCACAGTGCTGCTGGCCAGAGTCCTGAGCCAAGGGAGAAGCCGCTGCATCTCTTTTGTTTTGCGCTGCCGGGGCAAGGTGGGGTGTGCCAGCCTCTGCCGGAGGGTTTTGAGGCGATGGGGAAGGCACTTCCCCTGCCACATTCGCAGCGTGTGCCAGGGTCTGCTGTTCCCCCAGCTGCTGCCGACCCGTTCCCTGCACCGCAGCCTCAACCTTGGCCAGGACCTCGCTCAGGAGGCACTGGATTGTGTCCTGCACAGCTGCGTCACAGGCAGCGGGGCTGTGCGGGGCAGGCGCCTGGCTCTCTGCCTCTGCTGCTGTGGCCCGCTCGCTGAGGACCAGAGAAGATGCTGCCTCTGCTTGTGCAGATGATGGAGCGGGTGCTGCTGGCAGCAGAGACAGCCTGTGGCTGGGGGCCGCTGCATCCTTGGGGAGAGGTATCCAACTTGGCCAACGAGGTCTCTCCTCCTGTGGCATCCTTTTGAGGGTGCTGGCAGCTCCTGCTGGCTGAGCAGTGGGTGCGTGCCTGGGTGCCGCTGCATCCTTGGGGAGAGGTATCCAGCTTGGCCAACGAGGTCTCTCCTCCTGTGTCAGCCTGGTGTGGGGCAGTGTCCTGCACGCCCGGCTCTCCGTTTGCATGTGTAACTGAGCAGAGAGGCCGAGTGACTGCAGCCCTTGCCCCTGCACCCCCGCATCCCAGCTACAATATCTCCTCTGTTTGGGCTGCCCTGCCAGCCCCTGGGCAGTGCTCAGCCCCGCTAGCGGCTGCTGAGTGCCTCCCAGAGCCACTTGGGGAGAGCACTGAATGCCCAGTGGACCTCTGGGAGACTCCCAGGAGCCCCGCATAGCGGCTGCCACCGTGCCAACCAGGCCGGCCCTCTCATCGAGGCAGCTCCATGCTTTCCTATTCCACCAGTGGCTTCTCCTGCCTGTCTCGTCCCGGATCTGCCGCCTCTTCTTCTCTTTCAGCAGCTGCTTGGGGGCCTGGGAGTGTCCCTTCTTTTCACCACCCATGGGCATATCTGGCGTCTTCTGCCACAAACCTGCCATGGGTTTCACCAGGAGTTTTGCTGCCTCCTGCGGAAGCGTCTGCTCTCCTGACTGTGGGCACCGCAGGGCTCTCGCTCCTTAAATACCCCCCAGTCACGGCAGGGGGCCCATGTCACAATGGTCTCCAGGGACCGCATCACAATGCCCTGGCTGTGGCCATGGAAACGGCCACGCCCGTGGGCCTGCACCTTGTCCCATGTCCTTGTTCCCACACCGGGCCCATGATGACGTCACAATGGTCTGCAGCGACGATGAGGCCTCCGCATCACAAAGCCCTGGCGGTGGCCCTGGAGACGCCCAAGCCCGTGGGCCTGGGCCTTGTGCCAAGGCCTTGTACGCACACGAGGCCCCCAGAAGCAAAAGCCCTGGTGGTGGCCATGGATACGCCCACAACCGTGGGCCTGGGCCTTGTCCCCAGCCGTTGCTCCCACACAGGGCCCGTGTCACAATGGTCTCCAGGGATGATGAGGCCCCTACACCACAAATCCTGGCGGTGGCCATGGAGGCGCTCACGCCTGTGGGCCTGGGCCTTGTCCTCAGGGAACGGCCCACACAGGGCCCGCTGCTGAGCCAGTCTGGGACTAGGAGTGGATCCAGCCGCACCCAGACTCCTCTCTGAGAAGGAGTCTTCTAAGGGTGTCCTTTCTGAACGTCGTGACTCAACAGGAGGGTCTCCCTGGCAGTTTTGTCCGACTCTGTCCTCAATGCACTAAGTATCAAGTGAACCTTGCCATCAAATCTTGTTTATTAAGCCACTGTCTCGTGCACCATTCAAGTCTGTTAAATTGCTATTTGATGTCAGTAAACATATCGCCACTTCTCTCTCACAAGTGAATTCCATCATTCCATCCCTGACAAAATGGCACAGTTGGCAGGATGACTAGTAGTATCACTGATTACTGACAGAGGCATGGAGCGAATGAGAGGCCCAGCTTCCCAGGAGAATGGGCTCCTGACAATTGGCATAACTGAGAAGCCACTGAAGAGCACCTAAAAGTAACTAGGGCCCACACAAAGGATGGAGAAGATAAAGGAGTTTTCTCACAGGGGCCACCCACCGCTGTAGCCCCCTCCCCTGCTGCCAAACACCCCCTCCACACGCACACACACAGACCCAACACACCAAGCAATGCCGGGACTCCCCGAGGACAGAGGTTGTCTCCGAACACGGGCACCGGGGAGCAAGGCCAGCGGATGCCTCGGCTGGTCGGGAGCTGGAGCGCCGGAGGCACGGGCAGAGACCGAGGGCACGGGCTCTGCCCGGCCTGGGGGGAGCACAGGGGCTCTCCAGCTCTGCCTGCCGGCACGGGCCTTCCCTTCCCCTGTCTTTCTCCCGACATGGACCAGGCACAGTCAAGCGCTGCGTAAAAACTCTCCACTTTTATTGATCTCAGAAAAACTCCATGGCCGCCGAGCTCCGTGTCCTCAGGGCAGCTGAGTGCCCGAGGTGCACACACATGCATGCAGCCATGCCTCAGAGGCTGCTCCGTCTGGACGCCACGCTGGCTCAGGGCCCGCTGCCATCTCCGGGGGACTGCCTGGCACTGGCAGTGGGATGCTACTCCTCTTGCTCTCCTGCCGTGCAGGTAGAGCAGCAGAAAGCCCTGCGCAGAGCCTTGAGCGCCCTCCTGAGGAGGGAGGGCCGTCGTCGTCGCACGAGGCCATGTGGGAGGACATCCATGCCTGCGTATGAGGAAAAGCTGCAGCTGTGGGGTAGGGCAGGCAACAGGCAAGCTCCCGCCTGCCCCCCGACACCCAGGGCTTCCCCCAGGCAGGGCTGGCTGGGGCACGGCCAGTCCCTCTGCTCACAGTGCTGCTGGCCAGAGTCCTGAGCCAAGGGAGAAGCCGCTGCATCTCTTTTGTTTTGCGCTGCCGGGGCAAGGTGGGGTGTGCCAGCCTCTGCCGGAGGGTTTTGAGGCGATGGGGAAGGCACTTCCCCTGCCACATTCGCAGCGTGTGCCAGGGTCTGCTGTTCCGCCTGCTGCTGCCGACCCGTTCCCTGCACCGCAGCCTCAACCTTGGCCAGGACCTCGCTCAGGAGGCACTGGATTGTGTCCTGCACAGCTGCGTCACAGGCAGCGGGGCTGTGCGGGGCAGGCGCCTGGCTCTCTGCCTCTGCTGCTGTGGCCCGCTCGCTGAGGACCAGAGAAGATGATGGAGCGGGTGCTGCTGGCAGCAGAGACAGCCTGTGGCTGGGGGCCGCTGCATCCTTGGGGAGAGGTATCCAACTTGGCCAACGAGGTCTCTCCTCCTGTGGCATCCTTTTGAGGGTGCTGGCAGCTCCTGCTGGCTGAGCAGTGGGTGCGTGCCTGGGTGCCGCTGCATCCTTGGGGAGAGGTATCCAGCTTGGCCAACGAGGTCTCTCCTCCTGTGTCAGCCTGGTGTGGGGCAGTGTCCTGCACGCCCGGCTCTCCGTTTGCATGTGTAACTGAGCAGAGAGGCCGAGTGACTGCAGCCCTTGCCCCTGCACCCCCGCATCCCAGCTACAATATCTCCTCTGTTTGGGCTGCCCTGCCAGCCCCTGGGCAGTGCTCAGCCCCGCTAGCGGCTGCTGAGTGCCTCCCAGAGCCGCTTGGGGAGAGCACTGAATGCCCAGTGGACCTCTGGGAGACTCCCAGGAGCCCCGCATAGCGGCTGCCACCGTGCCAACCAGGCCGGCCCTCTCATCGAGGCAGCTCCATGCTTTCCTATTCCACCAGTGGCTTCTCCTGCCTGTCTCGTCCCGGATCTGCCGCCTCTTCTTCTCTTTCAGCAGCTGCTTGGGGGCCTGGGAGTGTCCCTTCTTTTCACCACCCATGGGCATATCTGGCGTCTTCTGCCACAAACCTGCCATGGGTTTCACCAGGAGTTTTGCTGCCTCCTGCGGAAGCGTCTGCTCTCCTGACTGTGGGCACCGCAGGGCTCTCGCTCCTTAAATACCCCCCAGTCACGGCAGGGGGCCCATGTCACAATGGTCTCCAGGGACCGCATCACAATGCCCTGGCTGTGGCCATGGAAACGGCCACGCCCGTGGGCCTGCACCTTGTCCCATGTCCTTGTTCCCACACCGGGCCCATGATGACGTCACAATGGTCTGCAGCGACGATGAGGCCTCCGCATCACAAAGCCCTGGCGGTGGCCCTGGAGACGCCCAAGCCCGTGGGCCTGGGCCTTGTGCCAAGGCCTTGTACGCACACGAGGCCCCCAGAAGCAAAAGCCCTGGTGGTGGCCATGGATACGCCCACAACCGTGGGCCTGGGCCTTGTCCCCAGCCGTTGCTCCCACACAGGGCCCGTGTCACAATGGTCTCCAGGGATGATGAGGCCCCTACACCACAAATCCTGGCGGTGGCCATGGAGGCGCTCACGCCTGTGGGCCTGGGCCTTGTCCTCAGGGAACGGCCCACACAGGGCCCGCTGCTGAGCCAGTCTGGGACTAGGAGTGGATCCAGCCGCACCCAGACTCCTCTCTGAGAAGGAGTCTTCTAAGGGTGTCCTTTCTGAACGTCGTGACTCAACAGGAGGGTCTCCCTGGCAGTTTTGTCCGACTCTGTCCTCAATGCACTAAGTATCAAGTGAACCTTGCCATCAAATCTTGTTTATTAAGCCACTGTCTCGTGCACCATTCAAGTCTGTTAAATTGCTATTTGATGTCAGTAAACATATCGCCACTTCTCTCTCACAAGTGAATTCCATCATTCCATCCCTGACAAAATGGCACAGTTGGCAGGATGACTAGTAGTATCACTGATTACTGACAGAGGCATGGAGCGAATGAGAGGCCCAGCTTCCCAGGAGAATGGGCTCCTGACAATTGGCATAACTGAGAAGCCACTGAAGAGCACCTAAAAGTAACTAGGGCCCACACAAAGGATGGAGAAGATAAAGGAGTTTTCTCACAGGGGCCACCCACCGCTGTAGCCCCCTCCCCTGCTGCCAAACACCCCCTCCACACGCACACACACAGACCCAACACACCAAGCAATGCCGGGACTCCCCGAGGACAGAGGTTGTCTCCGAACACGGGCACCGGGGAGCAAGGCCAGCGGATGCCTCGGCTGGTCGGGAGCTGGAGCGCCGGAGGCACGGGCAGAGACCGAGGGCACGGGCTCTGCCCGGCCTGGGGGGAGCACAGGGGCTCTCCAGCTCTGCCTGCCGGCACGGGCCTTCCCTTCCCCTGTCTTTCTCCCGACATGGACCAGGCACAGTCAAGCGCTGCGTAAAAACTCTCCACTTTTATTGATCTCAGAAAAACTCCATGGCCGCCGAGCTCCGTGTCCTCAGGGCAGCTGAGTGCCCGAGGTGCACACACATGCATGCAGCCATGCCTCAGAGGCTGCTCCGTCTGGACGCCACGCTGGCTCAGGGCCCGCTGCCATCTCCGGGGGACTGCCTGGCACTGGCAGTGGGATGCTACTCCTCTTGCTCTCCTGCCGTGCAGGTAGAGCAGCAGAAAGCCCTGCGCAGAGCCTTGAGCGCCCTCCTGAGGAGGGAGGGCCGTCGTCGTCGCACGAGGCCATGTGGGAGGACATCCATGCCTGCGTATGAGGAAAAGCTGCAGCTGTGGGGTAGGGCAGGCAACAGGCAAGCTCCCGCCTGCCCCCCGACACCCAGGGCTTCCCCCAGGCAGGGCTGGCTGGGGCACGGCCAGTCCCTCTGCTCACAGTGCTGCTGGCCAGAGTCCTGAGCCAAGGGAGAAGCCGCTGCATCTCTTTTGTTTTGCGCTGCCGGGGCAAGGTGGGGTGTGCCAGCCTCTGCCGGAGGGTTTTGAGGCGATGGGGAAGGCACTTCCCCTGCCACATTCGCAGCGTGTGCCAGGGTCTGCTGTTCCGCCTGCTGCTGCCGACCCGTTCCCTGCACCGCAGCCTCAACCTTGGCCAGGACCTCGCTCAGGAGGCACTGGATTGTGTCCTGCACAGCTGCGTCACAGGCAGCGGGGCTGTGCGGGGCAGGCGCCTGGCTCTCTGCCTCTGCTGCTGTGGCCCGCTCGCTGAGGACCAGAGAAGATGCTGCCTCTGCTTGTGCAGATGATGGAGCGGGTGCTGCTGGCAGCAGAGACAGCCTGTGGCAGGTGCTGGCAGCTCCTGCTGGCTGAGCAGTGGGTGCGTGCCTGGGTGCCGCTGCATCCTTGGGGAGACGTATCCAGCTTGGCCAACGAGGTCTCTCCTCCTGTGTCAGCCTGGTGTGGGGCAGTGTCCTGCACACCCGGCTGTCTGTTTGCAAGTGTAACTGAGGAGAGAGGCCGAGTGACTGCAGCCCTTGCCCCAGCACCCCCGCGTCCCAGCTAGAATATCTCCTCCGTTTGGGCTGCCCTGCCAGCCCCTGGGCAGTGCTCAGCCCCGCAGGCGGCTGCTGAGTGACTCCCAGAGCCGCTCGGGGAGAGCACTGGACGCCCAATGGGCCTCTGGGAGACTCCCAGGCATCCCATATAGGGACTGCCACTGTGTCAACCAGTCTGGCCCTCGCATCGAGGCAGCTTTATGTTGTCCTGTTCCACCAGTGGCCTCTCCTTCCTGCCCTGTCCCTCATCTGCTGCCTCTTTTCTCCCTGGGCAACACGTCTGGGGTCTTGGAGCGGCGTTCATCTCCTCCCCCATGGGCATCTCTGGCGTCCTCTCCCACAGACCTGCCATGGGTTGCGCCCACGGGAGATGCTGCCTCCTGAGGAACCATCTGCTCTCCTGGGAGTGCGTCCCCAGGGCTCTCACTACAACCCCATGTCCCAACTGGAATATCTCCTCCGTTTGGGCTGCCCTGCCAGCCCCTGAGCAGTGCTCAGCCCCGCAGGCGGCTGCTGATCCACTCCCAGAGTCGCTTGGGGAGAGCGCTGGACCCCCCATGGACCTCTGGGAGACTCCCAGGTGCCCCGGCATAGCGGCTGCCACCGTGCCAACCAGGCCGGCCCTCTCATCCAGGCAGCTCCATGCTGTCCTATTCCACCAGTGGCCTCTCCTTCCCGCACCATCCCTCATCTGCTGCCTCTTGTTCTCTCTCGGCAGCTGTTTGTAGGGCTGTGAGTGGCCCTTCTTCTCACCACCCATGGGCATCTCTGGCGTCTTCTGCCACAGACATGCTACTGGTTGCGCCCAGGGGAGATGCTGCCTCCCGAGGAAGCCCCTGCTCTCCTGAGAGTGGGCACCCCAGGGCTCTTGCTCCTTAAATAACGCCACGGTCACGGCACGGGACCATGTCACAATGGTCTACAGCGACGATGAGGCCTCCGCATCACAAAGCCCTGGCGGTGGCCCTGGAGACGCCCAAGCCCGTGGGCCTGGGCCTTGTGCCAAGGCCTTGTACGCACACGAGGCCCCCAGAAGCAAAAGCCCTGGTGGTGGCCATGGATACGCCCACAACCGTGGGCCTGGGCCTTGTCCCCAGCCGTTGCTCCCACACAGGGCCCGTGTCACAATGGTCTCCAGGGATGATGAGGCCCCTACACCACAAATCCTGGCGGTGGCCATGGAGGCGCTCACGCCTGTGGGCCTGGGCCTTGTCCTCAGGGAACGGCCCACACAGGGCCCGCTGCTGAGCCAGTCTGGGACTAGGAGTGGATCCAGCCGCACCCAGACTCCTCTCTGAGAAGGAGTCTTCTAAGGGTGTCCTTTCTGAACGTCGTGACTCAACAGGAGGGTCTCCCTGGCAGTTTTGTCCGACTCTGTCCTCAATGCACTAAGTATCAAGTGAACCTTGCCATCAAATCTTGTTTATTAAGCCACTGTCTCGTGCACCATTCAAGTCTGTTAAATTGCTATTTGATGTCAGTAAACATATCGCCACTTCTCTCTCACAAGTGAATTCCATCATTCCATCCCTGACAAAATGGCACAGTTGGCAGGATGACTAGTAGTATCACTGATTACTGACAGAGGCATGGAGCGAATGAGAGGCCCAGCTTCCCAGGAGAATGGGCTCCTGACAATTGGCATAACTGAGAAGCCACTGAAGAGCACCTAAAAGTAACTAGGGCCCACACAAAGGATGGAGAAGATAAAGGAGTTTTCTCACAGGGGCCACCCACCGCTGTAGCCCCCTCCCCTGCTGCCAAACACCCCCTCCACACGCACACACACAGACCCAACACACCAAGCAATGCCGGGACTCCCCGAGGACAGAGGTTGTCTCCGAACACGGGCACCGGGGAGCAAGGCCAGCGGATGCCTCGGCTGGTCGGGAGCTGGAGCGCCGGAGGCACGGGCAGAGACCGAGGGCACGGGCTCTGCCCGGCCTGGGGGGAGCACAGGGGCTCTCCAGCTCTGCCTGCCGGCACGGGCCTTCCCTTCCCCTGTCTTTCTCCCGACATGGACCAGGCACAGTCAAGCGCTGCGTAAAAACTCTCCACTTTTATTGATCTCAGAAAAACTCCATGGCCGCCGAGCTCCGTGTCCTCAGGGCAGCTGAGTGCCCGAGGTGCACACACATGCATGCAGCCATGCCTCAGAGGCTGCTCCGTCTGGACGCCACGCTGGCTCAGGGCCCGCTGCCATCTCCGGGGGACTGCCTGGCACTGGCAGTGGGATGCTACTCCTCTTGCTGTCCTGCCATGCAGATAGAGCAGCAGAAAGCCCTGCGCAGAGCCTTGAGCGCCCTCCTGAAGAGGGAGGGCCGTTGCTGTGGAACGAAGCCATGTGGGAGGACATCCATGCCTGCGTATGAGGAAAAGCTGCAGCTGTGGGGTAGGGCAGGCAACAGGCAAGCTCCCGCTTGCCCCCCGACACCCAGGGCTTCCCCCAGGCAGGGCTGGCTGGGGCACGGCCAGTCCCTCTGCTCACAGTGCTGCTGGCCAGAGTCCTGAGCCAAGGGAGAAGCCGCTGCATCTCTTTTGTTTTGCGCTGCCGGGGCAAGGTGGGGTGTGCCAGCCTCTGCCGGAGGGTTTTGAGGCGATGGGGAAGGCACTTCCCCTGCCACATTCGCAGCGTGTGCCAGGGTCTGCTGTTCCGCCTGCTGCTGCCGACCCGTTCCCTGCACCGCAGCCTCAACCTTGGCCAGGACCTCGCTCAGGAGGCACTGGATTGTGTCCTGCACAGCTGCGTCACAGGCAGCGGGGCTGTGCGGGGCAGGCGCCTGGCTCTCTGCCTCTGCTGCTGTGGCCCGCTCGCTGAGGACCAGAGAAGATGGTGCCTCCGCTTGTGCAGATGATGGAGCGGGTGCTGCTGGCAGCAGAGACAGCCTGTGGCAGGTGCTGGCAGCTCCTGCTGGCTGAGCAGTGGGTGCGTGCCTGGGTGCCGCTGCATCCTTGGGGAGACGTATCCAGCTTGGCCAACGAGGTCTCTCCTCCTGTGTCAGCCTGGTGTGGGGCAGTGTCCTGCACACCCGGCTGTCTGTTTGCAAGTGTAACTGAGGAGAGAGGCCGAGTGACTGCAGCCCTTGCCCCAGCACCCCCGCGTCCCAGCTAGAATATCTCCTCCGTTTGGGCTGCCCTGCCAGCCCCTGGGCAGTGCTCAGCCCCGCAGGCGGCTGCTGAGTGACTCCCAGAGCCGCTCGGGGAGAGCACTGGACGCCCAATGGGCCTCTGGGAGACTCCCAGGCATCCCATATAGGGACTGCCACTGTGTCAACCAGTCTGGCCCTCGCATCGAGGCAGCTTTATGTTGTCCTGTTCCACCAGTGGCCTCTCCTTCCTGCCCTGTCCCTCATCTGCTGCCTCTTTTCTCCCTGGGCAACACCTCTGGGGTCTTGGAGCGGCGTTCATCTCCTCCCCCATGGGCATCTCTGGCGTCCTCTCCCACAGACCTGCCATGGGTTGCGCCCACGGGAGATGCTGCCTCCTGAGGAACCATCTGCTCTCCTGGGAGTGCGTCCCCAGGGCTCTCACTACAACCCCATGTCCCAACTGGAATATCTCCTCCGTTTGGGCTGCCCTGCCAGCCCCTGAGCAGTGCTCAGCCCCGCAGGCGGCTGCTGATCCACTCCCAGAGTCGCTTGGGGAGAGCGATGGACACCCCATGGCCCTCTGGGAGACTCCCAGGTGCCCCGCATAGCGGCTGCCACCGTGCCAACCAGGCCGGCCCTCTCATCCAGGCAGCTCCATGCTGTCCTATTCCACCAGTGGCCTCTCCTTCCCGCACCATCCCTCATCTGCTGCCTCTTGTTCTCTCTCGGCAGCTGTTTGTAGGGCTGTGAGTGGCCCTTCTTCTCACCACCCATGGGCATCTCTGGCGTCTTCTGCCACAGACATGCTACTGGTTGCGCCCAGGGGAGATGCTGCCTCCCGAGGAAGCCCCTGCTCTCCTGAGAGTGGGCACCCCAGGGCTCTTGCTCCTTAAATAACGCCACGGTCACGGCACGGGACCATGTCACAATGGTCTACAGCGACGATGAGGCCTCCGCATCACAAAGCCCTGGCGGTGGCCCTGGAGACGCCCAAGCCCGTGGGCCTGGGCCTTGTGCCAAGGCCTTGTACGCACACGAGGCCCCCAGAAGCAAAAGCCCTGGTGGTGGCCATGGATACGCCCACAACCGTGGGCCTGGGCCTTGTCCCCAGCCGTTGCTCCCACACAGGGCCCGTGTCACAATGGTCTCCAGGGATGATGAGGCCCCTACACCACAAATCCTGGCGGTGGCCATGGAGGCGCTCACGCCTGTGGGCCTGGGCCTTGTCCTCAGGGAACGGCCCACACAGGGCCCGCTGCTGAGCCAGTCTGGGACTAGGAGTGGATCCAGCCGCACCCAGACTCCTCTCTGAGAAGGAGTCTTCTAAGGGTGTCCTTTCTGAACGTCGTGACTCAACAGGAGGGTCTCCCTGGCAGTTTTGTCCGACTCTGTCCTCAATGCACTAAGTATCAAGTGAACCTTGCCATCAAATCTTGTTTATTAAGCCACTGTCTCGTGCACCATTCAAGTCTGTTAAATTGCTATTTGATGTCAGTAAACATATCGCCACTTCTCTCTCACAAGTGAATTCCATCATTCCATCCCTGACAAAATGGCACAGTTGGCAGGATGACTAGTAGTATCACTGATTACTGACAGAGGCATGGAGCGAATGAGAGGCCCAGCTTCCCAGGAGAATGGGCTCCTGACAATTGGCATAACTGAGAAGCCACTGAAGAGCACCTAAAAGTAACTAGGGCCCACACAAAGGATGGAGAAGATAAAGGAGTTTTCTCACAGGGGCCACCCACCGCTGTAGCCCCCTCCCCTGCTGCCAAACACCCCCTCCACACGCACACACACAGACCCAACACACCAAGCAATGCCGGGACTCCACGAGGACAGAGGTTGTCTCCGAACACGGGCACCGGGGAGCAAGGCCAGCGGATGCCTCGGCTGGTCGGGAGCTGGAGCGCCGGAGGCACGGGCAGAGACCGAGGGCACGGGCTCTGCCCGGCCTGGGGGGAGCACAGGGGCTCTCCAGCTCTGCCTGCCGGCACGGGCCTTCCCTTCCCGTCTTTCTCCCGACATGGACCAGGCACAGTCAAGCGCTGCGTAAAAACTCTCCACTTTTATTGATCTCAGAAAAACTCCATGGCCGCCGAGCTCCGTGTCCTCAGGGCAGCTGAGTGCCCGAGGTGCACACACATGCATGCAGCCATGCCTCAGAGGCTGCTCCGTCTGGACGCCACGCTGGCTCAGGGCCCGCTGCCATCTCCGGGGGACTGCCTGGCACTGGCAGTGGGATGCTACTCCTCTTGCTCTCCTGCCGTGCAGGTAGAGCAGCAGAAAGCCCTGCGCAGAGCCTTGAGCGCCCTCCTGAGGAGGGAGGGCCGTCGTCGTCGCACGAGGCCATGTGGGAGGACATCCATGCCTGCGTATGAGGAAAAGCTGCAGCTGTGGGGTAGGGCAGGCAACAGGCAAGCTCCCGCCTGCCCCCCGACACCCAGGGCTTCCCCCAGGCAGGGCTGGCTGGGGCACGGCCAGTCCCTCTGCTCACAGTGCTGCTGGCCAGAGTCCTGAGCCAAGGGAGAAGCCGCTGCATCTCTTTTGTTTTGCGCTGCCGGGGCAAGGTGGGGTGTGCCAGCCTCTGCCGGAGGGTTTTGAGGCGATGGGGAAGGCACTTCCCCTGCCACATTCGCAGCGTGTGCCAGGGTCTGCTGTTCCGCCTGCTGCTGCCGACCCGTTCCCTGCACCGCAGCCTCAACCTTGGCCAGGACCTCGCTCAGGAGGCACTGGATTGTGTCCTGCACAGCTGCGTCACAGGCAGCGGGGCTGTGCGGGGCAGGCGCCTGGCTCTCTGCCTCTGCTGCTGTGGCCCGCTCGCTGAGGACCAGAGAAGATGATGGAGCGGGTGCTGCTGGCAGCAGAGACAGCCTGTGGCTGGGGGCCGCTGCATCCTTGGGGAGAGGTATCCAACTTGGCCAACGAGGTCTCTCCTCCTGTGGCATCCTTTTGAGGGTGCTGGCAGCTCCTGCTGGCTGAGCAGTGGGTGCGTGCCTGGGTGCCGCTGCATCCTTGGGGAGAGGTATCCAGCTTGGCCAACGAGGTCTCTCCTCCTGTGTCAGCCTGGTGTGGGGCAGTGTCCTGCACGCCCGGCTCTCCGTTTGCATGTGTAACTGAGCAGAGAGGCCGAGTGACTGCAGCCCTTGCCCCTGCACCCCCGCATCCCAGCTACAATATCTCCTCTGTTTGGGCTGCCCTGCCAGCCCCTGGGCAGTGCTCAGCCCCGCTAGCGGCTGCTGAGTGCCTCCCAGAGCCGCTTGGGGAGAGCACTGAATGCCCAGTGGACCTCTGGGAGACTCCCAGGAGCCCCGCATAGCGGCTGCCACCGTGCCAACCAGGCCGGCCCTCTCATCGAGGCAGCTCCATGCTTTCCTATTCCACCAGTGGCTTCTCCTGCCTGTCTCGTCCCGGATCTGCCGCCTCTTCTTCTCTTTCAGCAGCTGCTTGGGGGCCTGGGAGTGTCCCTTCTTTTCACCACCCATGGGCATATCTGGCGTCTTCTGCCACAAACCTGCCATGGGTTTCACCAGGAGTTTTGCTGCCTCCTGCGGAAGCGTCTGCTCTCCTGACTGTGGGCACCGCAGGGCTCTCGCTCCTTAAATACCCCCCAGTCACGGCAGGGGGCCCATGTCACAATGGTCTCCAGGGACCGCATCACAATGCCCTGGCTGTGGCCATGGAAACGGCCACGCCCGTGGGCCTGCACCTTGTCCCATGTCCTTGTTCCCACACCGGGCCCATGATGACGTCACAATGGTCTGCAGCGACGATGAGGCCTCCGCATCACAAAGCCCTGGCGGTGGCCCTGGAGACGCCCAAGCCCGTGGGCCTGGGCCTTGTGCCAAGGCCTTGTACGCACACGAGGCCCCCAGAAGCAAAAGCCCTGGTGGTGGCCATGGATACGCCCACAACCGTGGGCCTGGGCCTTGTCCCCAGCCGTTGCTCCCACACAGGGCCCGTGTCACAATGGTCTCCAGGGATGATGAGGCCCCTACACCACAAATCCTGGCGGTGGCCATGGAGGCGCTCACGCCTGTGGGCCTGGGCCTTGTCCTCAGGGAACGGCCCACACAGGGCCCGCTGCTGAGCCAGTCTGGGACTAGGAGTGGATCCAGCCGCACCCAGACTCCTCTCTGAGAAGGAGTCTTCTAAGGGTGTCCTTTCTGAACGTCGTGACTCAACAGGAGGGTCTCCCTGGCAGTTTTGTCCGACTCTGTCCTCAATGCACTAAGTATCAAGTGAACCTTGCCATCAAATCTTGTTTATTAAGCCACTGTCTCGTGCACCATTCAAGTCTGTTAAATTGCTATTTGATGTCAGTAAACATATCGCCACTTCTCTCTCACAAGTGAATTCCATCATTCCATCCCTGACAAAATGGCACAGTTGGCAGGATGACTAGTAGTATCACTGATTACTGACAGAGGCATGGAGCGAATGAGAGGCCCAGCTTCCCAGGAGAATGGGCTCCTGACAATTGGCATAACTGAGAAGCCACTGAAGAGCACCTAAAAGTAACTAGGGCCCACACAAAGGATGGAGAAGATAAAGGAGTTTTCTCACAGGGGCCACCCACCGCTGTAGCCCCCTCCCCTGCTGCCAAACACCCCCTCCACACGCACACACACAGACCCAACACACCAAGCAATGCCGGGACTCCCCGAGGACAGAGGTTGTCTCCGAACACGGGCACCGGGGAGCAAGGCCAGCGGATGCCTCGGCTGGTCGGGAGCTGGAGCGCCGGAGGCACGGGCAGAGACCGAGGGCACGGGCTCTGCCCGGCCTGGGGGGAGCACAGGGGCTCTCCAGCTCTGCCTGCCGGCACGGGCCTTCCCTTCCCCTGTCTTTCTCCCGACATGGACCAGGCACAGTCAAGCGCTGCGTAAAAACTCTCCACTTTTATTGATCTCAGAAAAACTCCATGGCCGCCGAGCTCCGTGTCCTCAGGGCAGCTGAGTGCCCGAGGTGCACACACATGCATGCAGCCATGCCTCAGAGGCTGCTCCGTCTGGACGCCACGCTGGCTCAGGGCCCGCTGCCATCTCCGGGGGACTGCCTGGCACTGGCAGTGGGATGCTACTCCTCTTGCTCTCCTGCCGTGCAGGTAGAGCAGCAGAAAGCCCTGCGCAGAGCCTTGAGCGCCCTCCTGAGGAGGGAGGGCCGTCGTCGTCGCACGAGGCCATGTGGGAGGACATCCATGCCTGCGTATGAGGAAAAGCTGCAGCTGTGGGGTAGGGCAGGCAACAGGCAAGCTCCCGCCTGCCCCCCGACACCCAGGGCTTCCCCCAGGCAGGGCTGGCTGGGGCACGGCCAGTCCCTCTGCTCACAGTGCTGCTGGCCAGAGTCCTGAGCCAAGGGAGAAGCCGCTGCATCTCTTTTGTTTTGCGCTGCCGGGGCAAGGTGGGGTGTGCCAGCCTCTGCCGGAGGGTTTTGAGGCGATGGGGAAGGCACTTCCCCTGCCACATTCGCAGCGTGTGCCAGGGTCTGCTGTTCCGCCTGCTGCTGCCGACCCGTTCCCTGCACCGCAGCCTCAACCTTGGCCAGGACCTCGCTCAGGAGGCACTGGATTGTGTCCTGCACAGCTGCGTCACAGGCAGCGGGGCTGTGCGGGGCAGGCGCCTGGCTCTCTGCCTCTGCTGCTGTGGCCCGCTCGCTGAGGACCAGAGAAGATGATGGAGCGGGTGCTGCTGGCAGCAGAAACAGCCTGTGGCTGGGGGCCGCTGCATCCTTGGGGAGAGGTATCCAACTTGGCCAACGAGGTCTCTCCTCCTGTGGCATCCTTTTGAGGGTGCTGGCAGCTCCTGCTGGCTGAGCAGTGGGTGCGTGCCTGGGTGCCGCTGCATCCTTGGGGAGAGGTATCCAGCTTGGCCAACGAGGTCTCTCCTCCTGTGTCAGCCTGGTGTGGGGCAGTGTCCTGCACGCCCGGCTCTCCGTTTGCATGTGTAACTGAGCAGAGAGGCCGAGTGACTGCAGCCCTTGCCCCTGCACCCCCGCATCCCAGCTACAATATCTCCTCTGTTTGGGCTGCCCTGCCAGCCCCTGGGCAGTGCTCAGCCCCGCTAGCGGCTGCTGAGTGCCTCCCAGAGCCGCTTGGGGAGAGCACTGAATGCCCAGTGGACCTCTGGGAGACTCCCAGGAGCCCCGCATAGCGGCTGCCACCGTGCCAACCAGGCCGGCCCTCTCATCGAGGCAGCTCCATGCTTTCCTATTCCACCAGTGGCTTCTCCTGCCTGTCTCGTCCCGGATCTGCCGCCTCTTCTTCTCTTTCAGCAGCTGCTTGGGGGCCTGGGAGTGTCCCTTCTTTTCACCACCCATGGGCATATCTGGCGTCTTCTGCCACAAACCTGCCATGGGTTTCACCAGGAGTTTTGCTGCCTCCTGCGGAAGCGTCTGCTCTCCTGACTGTGGGCACCGCAGGGCTCTCGCTCCTTAAATACCCCCCAGTCACGGCAGGGGGCCCATGTCACAATGGTCTCCAGGGACCGCATCACAATGCCCTGGCTGTGGCCATGGAAACGGCCACGCCCGTGGGCCTGCACCTTGTCCCATGTCCTTGTTCCCACACCGGGCCCATGATGACGTCACAATGGTCTGCAGCGACGATGAGGCCTCCGCATCACAAAGCCCTGGCGGTGGCCCTGGAGACGCCCAAGCCCGTGGGCCTGGGCCTTGTGCCAAGGCCTTGTACGCACACGAGGCCCCCAGAAGCAAAAGCCCTGGTGGTGGCCATGGATACGCCCACAACCGTGGGCCTGGGCCTTGTCCCCAGCCGTTGCTCCCACACAGGGCCCGTGTCACAATGGTCTCCAGGGATGATGAGGCCCCTACACCACAAATCCTGGCGGTGGCCATGGAGGCGCTCACGCCTGTGGGCCTGGGCCTTGTCCTCAGGGAACGGCCCACACAGGGCCCGCTGCTGAGCCAGTCTGGGACTAGGAGTGGATCCAGCCGCACCCAGACTCCTCTCTGAGAAGGAGTCTTCTAAGGGTGTCCTTTCTGAACGTCGTGACTCAACAGGAGGGTCTCCCTGGCAGTTTTGTCCGACTCTGTCCTCAATGCACTAAGTATCAAGTGAACCTTGCCATCAAATCTTGTTTATTAAGCCACTGTCTCGTGCACCATTCAAGTCTGTTAAATTGCTATTTGATGTCAGTAAACATATCGCCACTTCTCTCTCACAAGTGAATTCCATCATTCCATCCCTGACAAAATGGCACAGTTGGCAGGATGACTAGTAGTATCACTGATTACTGACAGAGGCATGGAGCGAATGAGAGGCCCAGCTTCCCAGGAGAATGGGCTCCTGACAATTGGCATAACTGAGAAGCCACTGAAGAGCACCTAAAAGTAACTAGGGCCCACACAAAGGATGGAGAAGATAAAGGAGTTTTCTCACAGGGGCCACCCACCGCTGTAGCCCCCTCCCCTGCTGCCAAACACCCCCTCCACACGCACACACACAGACCCAACACACCAAGCAATGCCGGGACTCCCCGAGGACAGAGGTTGTCTCCGAACACGGGCACCGGGGAGCAAGGCCAGCGGATGCCTCGGCTGGTCGGGAGCTGGAGCGCCGGAGGCACGGGCAGAGACCGAGGGCACGGGCTCTGCCCGGCCTGGGGGGAGCACAGGGGCTCTCCAGCTCTGCCTGCCGGCACGGGCCTTCCCTTCCCCTGTCTTTCTCCCGACATGGACCAGGCACAGTCAAGCGCTGCGTAAAAACTCTCCACTTTTATTGATCTCAGAAAAACTCCATGGCCGCCGAGCTCCGTGTCCTCAGGGCAGCTGAGTGCCCGAGGTGCACACACATGCATGCAGCCATGCCTCAGAGGCTGCTCCGTCTGGACGCCACGCTGGCTCAGGGCCCGCTGCCATCTCCGGGGGACTGCCTGGCACTGGCAGTGGGATGCTACTCCTCTTGCTCTCCTGCCGTGCAGGTAGAGCAGCAGAAAGCCCTGCGCAGAGCCTTGAGCGCCCTCCTGAGGAGGGAGGGCCGTCGTCGTCGCACGAGGCCATGTGGGAGGACATCCATGCCTGCGTATGAGGAAAAGCTGCAGCTGTGGGGTAGGGCAGGCAACAGGCAAGCTCCCGCCTGCCCCCCGACACCCAGGGCTTCCCCCAGGCAGGGCTGGCTGGGGCACGGCCAGTCCCTCTGCTCACAGTGCTGCTGGCCAGAGTCCTGAGCCAAGGGAGAAGCCGCTGCATCTCTTTTGTTTTGCGCTGCCGGGGCAAGGTGGGGTGTGCCAGCCTCTGCCGGAGGGTTTTGAGGCGATGGGGAAGGCACTTCCCCTGCCACATTCGCAGCGTGTGCCAGGGTCTGCTGTTCCGCCTGCTGCTGCCGACCCGTTCCCTGCACCGCAGCCTCAACCTTGGCCAGGACCTCGCTCAGGAGGCACTGGATTGTGTCCTGCACAGCTGCGTCACAGGCAGCGGGGCTGTGCGGGGCAGGCGCCTGGCTCTCTGCCTCTGCTGCTGTGGCCCGCTCGCTGAGGACCAGAGAAGATGCTGCCTCTGCTTGTGCAGATGATGGAGCGGGTGCTGCTGGCAGCAGAGACAGCCTGTGGCAGGTGCTGGCAGCTCCTGCTGGCTGAGCAGTGGGTGCGTGCCTGGGTGCCGCTGCATCCTTGGGGAGACGTATCCAGCTTGGCCAACGAGGTCTCTCCTCCTGTGTCAGCCTGGTGTGGGGCAGTGTCCTGCACACCCGGCTGTCTGTTTGCAAGTGTAACTGAGGAGAGAGGCCGAGTGACTGCAGCCCTTGCCCCAGCACCCCCGCGTCCCAGCTAGAATATCTCCTCCGTTTGGGCTGCCCTGCCAGCCCCTGGGCAGTGCTCAGCCCCGCAGGCGGCTGCTGAGTGACTCCCAGAGCCGCTCGGGGAGAGCACTGGACGCCCAATGGGCCTCTGGGAGACTCCCAGGCATCCCATATAGGGACTGCCACTGTGTCAACCAGTCTGGCCCTCGCATCGAGGCAGCTTTATGTTGTCCTGTTCCACCAGTGGCCTCTCCTTCCTGCCCTGTCCCTCATCTGCTGCCTCTTTTCTCCCTGGGCAACACCTCTGGGGTCTTGGAGCGGCGTTCATCTCCTCCCCCATGGGCATCTCTGGCGTCCTCTCCCACAGACCTGCCATGGGTTGCGCCCACGGGTGATGCTGCCTCCTGAGGAACCATCTGCTCTCCTGGGAGTGCGTCCCCAGGGCTCTCACTACAACCCCATGTCCCAACTGGAATATCTCCTCCGTTTGGGCTGCCCTGCCAGCCCCTGAGCAGTGCTCAGCCCCGCAGGCGGCTGCTGATCCACTCCCAGAGTCGCTTGGGGAGAGCGATGGACACCCCATGGCCCTCTGGGAGACTCCCAGGTGCCCCGCATAGCGGCTGCCACCGTGCCAACCAGGCCGGCCCTCTCATCCAGGCAGCTCCATGCTGTCCTATTCCACCAGTGGCCTCTCCTTCCCGCACCATCCCTCATCTGCTGCCTCTTGTTCTCTCTCGGCAGCTGTTTGTAGGGCTGTGAGTGGCCCTTCTTCTCACCACCCATAGGCATCTCTGGCGTCTTCTGCCACAGACATGCTACTGGTTGCGCCCAGGGGAGATGCTGCCTCCCGAGGAAGCCCCTGCTCTCCTGAGAGTGGGCACCCCAGGGCTCTTGCTCCTTAAATAACGCCACGGTCACGGCACGGGACCATGTCACAATGGTCTACAGCGACGATGAGGCCTCCGCATCACAAAGCCCTGGCGGTGGCCCTGGAGACGCCCAAGCCCGTGGGCCTGGGCCTTGTGCCAAGGCCTTGTACGCACACGAGGCCCCCAGAAGCAAAAGCCCTGGTGGTGGCCATGGATACGCCCACAACCGTGGGCCTGGGCCTTGTCCCCAGCCGTTGCTCCCACACAGGGCCCGTGTCACAATGGTCTCCAGGGATGATGAGGCCCCTACACCACAAATCCTGGCGGTGGCCATGGAGGCGCTCACGCCTGTGGGCCTGGGCCTTGTCCTCAGGGAACGGCCCACACAGGGCCCGCTGCTGAGCCAGTCTGGGACTAGGAGTGGATCCAGCCGCACCCAGACTCCTCTCTGAGAAGGAGTCTTCTAAGGGTGTCCTTTCTGAACGTCGTGACTCAACAGGAGGGTCTCCCTGACAGTTTTGTCCGACTCTGTCCTCAATGCACTAAGTATCAAGTGAACCTTGCCATCAAATCTTGTTTATTAAGCCACTGTCTCGTGCACCATTCAAGTCTGTTAAATTGCTATTTGATGTCAGTAAACATATCGCCACTTCTCTCTCACAAGTGAATTCCATCATTCCATCCCTGACAAAATGGCACAGTTGGCAGGATGACTAGTAGTATCACTGATTACTGACAGAGGCATGGAGCGAATGAGAGGCCCAGCTTCCCAGGAGAATGGGCTCCTGACAATTGGCATAACTGAGAAGCCACTGAAGAGCACCTAAAAGTAACTAGGGCCCACACAAAGGATGGAGAAGATAAAGGAGTTTTCTCACAGGGGCCACCCACCGCTGTAGCCCCCTCCCCTGCTGCCAAACACCCCCTCCACACGCACACACACAGACCCAACACACCAAGCAATGCCGGGACTCCCCGAGGACAGAGGTTGTCTCCGAACACGGGCACCGGGGAGCAAGGCCAGCGGATGCCTCGGCTGGTCGGGAGCTGGAGCGCCGGAGGCACGGGCAGAGACCGAGGGCACGGGCTCTGCCCGGCCTGGGGGGAGCACAGGGGCTCTCCAGCTCTGCCTGCCGGCACGGGCCTTCCCTTCCCCTGTCTTTCTCCCGACATGGACCAGGCACAGTCAAGCGCTGCGTAAAAACTCTCCACTTTTATTGATCTCAGAAAAACTCCATGGCCGCCGAGCTCCGTGTCCTCAGGGCAGCTGAGTGCCCGAGGTGCACACACATGCATGCAGCCATGCCTCAGAGGCTGCTCCGTCTGGACGCCACGCTGGCTCAGGGCCCGCTGCCATCTCCGGGGGACTGCCTGGCACTGGCAGTGGGATGCTACTCCTCTTGCTCTCCTGCCGTGCAGGTAGAGCAGCAGAAAGCCCTGCGCAGAGCCTTGAGCGCCCTCCTGAGGAGGGAGGGCCGTCGTCGTCGCACGAGGCCATGTGGGAGGACATCCATGCCTGCGTATGAGGAAAAGCTGCAGCTGTGGGGTAGGGCAGGCAACAGGCAAGCTCCCGCCTGCCCCCCGACACCCAGGGCTTCCCCCAGGCAGGGCTGGCTGGGGCACGGCCAGTCCCTCTGCTCACAGTGCTGCTGGCCAGAGTCCTGAGCCAAGGGAGAAGCCGCTGCATCTCTTTTGTTTTGCGCTGCCGGGGCAAGGTGGGGTGTGCCAGCCTCTGCCGGAGGGTTTTGAGGCGATGGGGAAGGCACTTCCCCTGCCACATTCGCAGCGTGTGCCAGGGTCTGCTGTTCCCCCAGCTGCTGCCGACCCGTTCCCTGCACCGCAGCCTCAACCTTGGCCAGGACCTCGCTCAGGAGGCACTGGATTGTGTCCTGCACAGCTGCGTCACAGGCAGCGGGGCTGTGCGGGGCAGGCGCCTGGCTCTCTGCCTCTGCTGCTGTGGCCCGCTCGCTGAGGACCAGAGAAGATGCTGCCTCTGCTTGTGCAGATGATGGAGCGGGTGCTGCTGGCAGCAGAGACAGCCTGTGGCTGGGGGCCGCTGCATCCTTGGGGAGAGGTATCCAACTTGGCCAACGAGGTCTCTCCTCCTGTGGCATCCTTTTGAGGGTGCTGGCAGCTCCTGCTGGCTGAGCAGTGGGTGCGTGCCTGGGTGCCGCTGCATCCTTGGGGAGAGGTATCCAGCTTGGCCAACGAGGTCTCTCCTCCTGTGTCAGCCTGGTGTGGGGCAGTGTCCTGCACACCCGGCTGTCTGTTTGCAAGTGTAACTGAGGAGAGAGGCCGAGTGACTGCAGCCCTTGCCCCAGCACCCCCGCGTCCCAGCTAGAATATCTCCTCCGTTTGGGCTGCCCTGCCAGCCCCTGGGCAGTGCTCAGCCCCGCAGGCGGCTGCTGAGTGACTCCCAGAGCCGCTCGGGGAGAGCACTGGACGCCCAATGGGCCTCTGGGAGACTCCCAGGCATCCCATATAGGGACTGCCACTGTGTCAACCAGTCTGGCCCTCGCATCGAGGCAGCTTTATGTTGTCCTGTTCCACCAGTGGCCTCTCCTTCCTGCCCTGTCCCTCATCTGCTGCCTCTTTTCTCCCTGGGCAACACCTCTGGGGTCTTGGAGCGGCGTTCATCTCCTCCCCCATGGGCATCTCTGGCGTCCTCTCCCACAGACCTGCCATGGGTTGCGCCCACGGGTGATGCTGCCTCCTGAGGAACCATCTGCTCTCCTGGGAGTGCGTCCCCAGGGCTCTCACTACAACCCCATGTCCCAACTGGAATATCTCCTCCGTTTGGGCTGCCCTGCCAGCCCCTGAGCAGTGCTCAGCCCCGCAGGCGGCTGCTGATCCACTCCCAGAGTCGCTTGGGGAGAGCGATGGACACCCCATGGCCCTCTGGGAGACTCCCAGGTGCCCCGCATAGCGGCTGCCACCGTGCCAACCAGGCCGGCCCTCTCATCCAGGCAGCTCCATGCTGTCCTATTCCACCAGTGGCCTCTCCTTCCCGCACCATCCCTCATCTGCTGCCTCTTGTTCTCTCTCGGCAGCTGTTTGTAGGGCTGTGAGTGGCCCTTCTTCTCACCACCCATAGGCATCTCTGGCGTCTTCTGCCACAGACATGCTACTGGTTGCGCCCAGGGGAGATGCTGCCTCCCGAGGAAGCCCCTGCTCTCCTGAGAGTGGGCACCCCAGGGCTCTTGCTCCTTAAATAACGCCACGGTCACGGCACGGGACCATGTCACAATGGTCTACAGCGACGATGAGGCCTCCGCATCACAAAGCCCTGGCGGTGGCCCTGGAGACGCCCAAGCCCGTGGGCCTGGGCCTTGTGCCAAGGCCTTGTACGCACACGAGGCCCCCAGAAGCAAAAGCCCTGGTGGTGGCCATGGATACGCCCACAACCGTGGGCCTGGGCCTTGTCCCCAGCCGTTGCTCCCACACAGGGCCCGTGTCACAATGGTCTCCAGGGATGATGAGGCCCCTACACCACAAATCCTGGCGGTGGCCATGGAGGCGCTCACGCCTGTGGGCCTGGGCCTTGTCCTCAGGGAACGGCCCACACAGGGCCCGCTGCTGAGCCAGTCTGGGACTAGGAGTGGATCCAGCCGCACCCAGACTCCTCTCTGAGAAGGAGTCTTCTAAGGGTGTCCTTTCTGAACGTCGTGACTCAACAGGAGGGTCTCCCTGACAGTTTTGTCCGACTCTGTCCTCAATGCACTAAGTATCAAGTGAACCTTGCCATCAAATCTTGTTTATTAAGCCACTGTCTCGTGCACCATTCAAGTCTGTTAAATTGCTATTTGATGTCAGTAAACATATCGCCACTTCTCTCTCACAAGTGAATTCCATCATTCCATCCCTGACAAAATGGCACAGTTGGCAGGATGACTAGTAGTATCACTGATTACTGACAGAGGCATGGAGCGAATGAGAGGCCCAGCTTCCCAGGAGAATGGGCTCCTGACAATTGGCATAACTGAGAAGCCACTGAAGAGCACCTAAAAGTAACTAGGGCCCACACAAAGGATGGAGAAGATAAAGGAGTTTTCTCACAGGGGCCACCCACCGCTGTAGCCCCCTCCCCTGCTGCCAAACACCCCCTCCACACGCACACACACAGACCCAACACACCAAGCAATGCCGGGACTCCCCGAGGACAGAGGTTGTCTCCGAACACGGGCACCGGGGAGCAAGGCCAGCGGATGCCTCGGCTGGTCGGGAGCTGGAGCGCCGGAGGCACGGGCAGAGACCGAGGGCACGGGCTCTGCCCGGCCTGGGGGGAGCACAGGGGCTCTCCAGCTCTGCCTGCCGGCACGGGCCTTCCCTTCCCCTGTCTTTCTCCCGACATGGACCAGGCACAGTCAAGCGCTGCGTAAAAACTCTCCACTTTTATTGATCTCAGAAAAACTCCATGGCCGCCGAGCTCCGTGTCCTCAGGGCAGCTGAGTGCCCGAGGTGCACACACATGCATGCAGCCATGCCTCAGAGGCTGCTCCGTCTGGACGCCACGCTGGCTCAGGGCCCGCTGCCATCTCCGGGGGACTGCCTGGCACTGGCAGTGGGATGCTACTCCTCTTGCTCTCCTGCCGTGCAGGTAGAGCAGCAGAAAGCCCTGCGCAGAGCCTTGAGCGCCCTCCTGAGGAGGGAGGGCCGTCGTCGTCGCACGAGGCCATGTGGGAGGACATCCATGCCTGCGTATGAGGAAAAGCTGCAGCTGTGGGGTAGGGCAGGCAACAGGCAAGCTCCCGCCTGCCCCCCGACACCCAGGGCTTCCCCCAGGCAGGGCTGGCTGGGGCACGGCCAGTCCCTCTGCTCACAGTGCTGCTGGCCAGAGTCCTGAGCCAAGGGAGAAGCCGCTGCATCTCTTTTGTTTTGCGCTGCCGGGGCAAGGTGGGGTGTGCCAGCCTCTGCCGGAGGGTTTTGAGGCGATGGGGAAGGCACTTCCCCTGCCACATTCGCAGCGTGTGCCAGGGTCTGCTGTTCCCCCAGCTGCTGCCGACCCGTTCCCTGCACCGCAGCCTCAACCTTGGCCAGGACCTCGCTCAGGAGGCACTGGATTGTGTCCTGCACAGCTGCGTCACAGGCAGCGGGGCTGTGCGGGGCAGGCGCCTGGCTCTCTGCCTCTGCTGCTGTGGCCCGCTCGCTGAGGACCAGAGAAGATGCTGCCTCTGCTTGTGCAGATGATGGAGCGGGTGCTGCTGGCAGCAGAGACAGCCTGTGGCTGGGGGCCGCTGCATCCTTGGGGAGAGGTATCCAACTTGGCCAACGAGGTCTCTCCTCCTGTGGCATCCTTTTGAGGGTGCTGGCAGCTCCTGCTGGCTGAGCAGTGGGTGCGTGCCTGGGTGCCGCTGCATCCTTGGGGAGAGGTATCCAGCTTGGCCAACGAGGTCTCTCCTCCTGTGTCAGCCTGGTGTGGGGCAGTGTCCTGCACGCCCGGCTCTCCGTTTGCATGTGTAACTGAGCAGAGAGGCCGAGTGACTGCAGCCCTTGCCCCTGCACCCCCGCATCCCAGCTACAATATCTCCTCTGTTTGGGCTGCCCTGCCAGCCCCTGGGCAGTGCTCAGCCCCGCTAGCGGCTGCTGAGTGCCTCCCAGAGCCGCTTGGGGAGAGCACTGAATGCCCAGTGGACCTCTGGGAGACTCCCAGGAGCCCCGCATAGCGGCTGCCACCGTGCCAACCAGGCCGGCCCTCTCATCGAGGCAGCTCCATGCTTTCCTATTCCACCAGTGGCTTCTCCTGCCTGTCTCGTCCCGGATCTGCCGCCTCTTCTTCTCTTTCAGCAGCTGCTTGGGGGCCTGGGAGTGTCCCTTCTTTTCACCACCCATGGGCATATCTGGCGTCTTCTGCCACAAACCTGCCATGGGTTTCACCAGGAGTTTTGCTGCCTCCTGCGGAAGCGTCTGCTCTCCTGACTGTGGGCACCGCAGGGCTCTCGCTCCTTAAATACCCCCCAGTCACGGCAGGGGGCCCATGTCACAATGGTCTCCAGGGACCGCATCACAATGCCCTGGCTGTGGCCATGGAAACGGCCACGCCCGTGGGCCTGCACCTTGTCCCATGTCCTTGTTCCCACACCGGGCCCATGATGACGTCACAATGGTCTGCAGCGACGATGAGGCCTCCGCATCACAAAGCCCTGGCGGTGGCCCTGGAGACGCCCAAGCCCGTGGGCCTGGGCCTTGTGCCAAGGCCTTGTACGCACACGAGGCCCCCAGAAGCAAAAGCCCTGGTGGTGGCCATGGATACGCCCACAACCGTGGGCCTGGGCCTTGTCCCCAGCCGTTGCTCCCACACAGGGCCCGTGTCACAATGGTCTCCAGGGATGATGAGGCCCCTACACCACAAATCCTGGCGGTGGCCATGGAGGCGCTCACGCCTGTGGGCCTGGGCCTTGTCCTCAGGGAACGGCCCACACAGGGCCCGCTGCTGAGCCAGTCTGGGACTAGGAGTGGATCCAGCCGCACCCAGACTCCTCTCTGAGAAGGAGTCTTCTAAGGGTGTCCTTTCTGAACGTCGTGACTCAACAGGAGGGTCTCCCTGGCAGTTTTGTCCGACTCTGTCCTCAATGCACTAAGTATCAAGTGAACCTTGCCATCAAATCTTGTTTATTAAGCCACTGTCTCGTGCACCATTCAAGTCTGTTAAATTGCTATTTGATGTCAGTAAACATATCGCCACTTCTCTCTCACAAGTGAATTCCATCATTCCATCCCTGACAAAATGGCACAGTTGGCAGGATGACTAGTAGTATCACTGATTACTGACAGAGGCATGGAGCGAATGAGAGGCCCAGCTTCCCAGGAGAATGGGCTCCTGACAATTGGCATAACTGAGAAGCCACTGAAGAGCACCTAAAAGTAACTAGGGCCCACACAAAGGATGGAGAAGATAAAGGAGTTTTCTCACAGGGGCCACCCACCGCTGTAGCCCCCTCCCCTGCTGCCAAACACCCCCTCCACACGCACACACACAGACCCAACACACCAAGCAATGCCGGGACTCCCCGAGGACAGAGGTTGTCTCCGAACACGGGCACCGGGGAGCAAGGCCAGCGGATGCCTCGGCTGGTCGGGAGCTGGAGCGCCGGAGGCACGGGCAGAGACCGAGGGCACGGGCTCTGCCCGGCCTGGGGGGAGCACAGGGGCTCTCCAGCTCTGCCTGCCGGCACGGGCCTTCCCTTCCCCTGTCTTTCTCCCGACATGGACCAGGCACAGTCAAGCGCTGCGTAAAAACTCTCCACTTTTATTGATCTCAGAAAAACTCCATGGCCGCCGAGCTCCGTGTCCTCAGGGCAGCTGAGTGCCCGAGGTGCACACACATGCATGCAGCCATGCCTCAGAGGCTGCTCCGTCTGGACGCCACGCTGGCTCAGGGCCCGCTGCCATCTCCGGGGGACTGCCTGGCACTGGCAGTGGGATGCTACTCCTCTTGCTCTCCTGCCATGCAGGTAGAGCAGCAGAAAGCCCTGCGCAGAGCCTTGAGCGCCCTCCTGAGGAGGGAGGGCCGTCGTCGTCGCACGAGGCCATGTGGGAGGACATCCATGCCTGCGTATGAGGAAAAGCTGCAGCTGTGGGGTAGGGCAGGCAACAGGCAAGCTCCCGCTTGCCCCCCGACACCCAGGGCTTCCCCCAGGCAGGGCTGGCTGGGGCACGGCCAGTCCCTCTGCTCACAGTGCTGCTGGCCAGAGTCCTGAGCCAAGGGAGAAGCCGCTGCATCTCTTTTGTTTTGCGCTGCCGGGGCAAGGTGGGGTGTGCCAGCCTCTGCCGGAGGGTTTTGAGGCGATGGGGAAGGCACTTCCCCTGCCACATTCGCAGCGTGTGCCAGGGTCTGCTGTTCCGCCTGCTGCTGCCGACCCGTTCCCTGCACCGCAGCCTCAACCTTGGCCAGGACCTCGCTCAGGAGGCACTGGATTGTGTCCTGCACAGCTGCGTCACAGGCAGCGGGGCTGTGCGGGGCAGGCGCCTGGCTCTCTGCCTCTGCTGCTGTGGCCCGCTCGCTGAGGACCAGAGAAGATGCTGCCTCTGCTTGTGCAGATGATGGAGCGGGTGCTGCTGGCAGCAGAGACAGCCTGTGGCAGGTGCTGGCAGCTCCTGCTGGCTGAGCAGTGGGTGCGTGCCTGGGTGCCGCTGCATCCTTGGGGAGACGTATCCAGCTTGGCCAACGAGGTCTCTCCTCCTGTGTCAGCCTGGTGTGGGGCAGTGTCCTGCACGCCCGGCTCTCCGTTTGCATGTGTAACTGAGCAGAGAGGCCGAGTGACTGCAGCCCTTGCCCCTGCACCCCCGCATCCCAGCTACAATATCTCCTCTGTTTTGGCTGCCCTGCCAGCCCCTGGGCAGTGCTCAGCCCCGCTAGCGGCTGCTGAGTGCCTCCCAGAGCCGCTTGGGGAGAGCACTGAATGCCCAGTGGACCTCTGGGAGACTCCCAGGAGCCCCGCATAGCGGCTGCCACCGTGCCAACCAGGCCGGCCCTTTCATCCAGGCAGCTCCATGCTTTCCTATTCCACCAGTGGCTTCTCCTGCCTGTCTCGTCCCGGATCTGCCGCCTCTTCTTCTCTTTCAGCAGCTGCTTGGGGGCCTGGGAGTGTCCCTTCTTTTCACCACCCATGGGCATATCTGGCGTCTTCTGCCACAAACCTGCCATGGGTTTCACCAGGAGTTTTGCTGCCTCCTGCGGAAGCGTCTGCTCTCCTGACTGTGGGCACCGCAGGGCTCTCGCTCCTTAAATACCCCCCAGTCACGGCAGGGGGCCCATGTCACAATGGTCTCCAGGGACCGCATCACAATGCCCTGGCTGTGGCCATGGAAACGGCCACGCCCGTGGGCCTGCACCTTGTCCCATGTCCTTGTTCCCACACCGGGCCCATGATGACGTCACAATGGTCTGCAGCGACGATGAGGCCTCCGCATCACAAAGCCCTGGCGGTGGCCCTGGAGACGCCCAAGCCCGTGGGCCTGGGCCTTGTGCCAAGGCCTTGTACGCACACGAGGCCCCCAGAAGCAAAAGCCCTGGTGGTGGCCATGGATACGCCCACAACCGTGGGCCTGGGCCTTGTCCCCAGCCGTTGCTCCCACACAGGGCCCGTGTCACAATGGTCTCCAGGGATGATGAGGCCCCTACACCACAAATCCTGGCGGTGGCCATGGAGGCGCTCACGCCTGTGGGCCTGGGCCTTGTCCTCAGGGAACGGCCCACACAGGGCCCGCTGCTGAGCCAGTCTGGGACTAGGAGTGGATCCAGCCGCACCCAGACTCCTCTCTGAGAAGGAGTCTTCTAAGGGTGTCCTTTCTGAACGTCGTGACTCAACAGGAGGGTCTCCCTGGCAGTTTTGTCCGACTCTGTCCTCAATGCACTAAGTATCAAGTGAACCTTGCCATCAAATCTTGTTTATTAAGCCACTGTCTCGTGCACCATTCAAGTCTGTTAAATTGCTATTTGATGTCAGTAAACATATCGCCACTTCTCTCTCACAAGTGAATTCCATCATTCCATCCCTGACAAAATGGCACAGTTGGCAGGATGACTAGTAGTATCACTGATTACTGACAGAGGCATGGAGCGAATGAGAGGCCCAGCTTCCCAGGAGAATGGGCTCCTGACAATTGGCATAACTGAGAAGCCACTGAAGAGCACCTAAAAGTAACTAGGGCCCACACAAAGGATGGAGAAGATAAAGGAGTTTTCTCACAGGGGCCACCCACCGCTGTAGCCCCCTCCCCTGCTGCCAAACACCCCCTCCACACGCACACACACAGACCCAACACACCAAGCAATGCCGGGACTCCCCGAGGACAGAGGTTGTCTCCGAACACGGGCACCGGGGAGCAAGGCCAGCGGATGCCTCGGCTGGTCGGGAGCTGGAGCGCCGGAGGCACGGGCAGAGACCGAGGACACGGGCTCTGCCCGGCCTGGGGGGAGCACAGGGGCTCTCCAGCTCTGCCTGCCGGCACGGGCCTTCCCTTCCCCTGTCTTTCTCCCGACATGGATCAGGCACAGTCAAGCGCTGCGTAAAAACTCTCCACTTTTATTGATCTCAGAAAAACTCCATGGCCGCCGAGCTCCGTGTCCTCAGGGCAGCTGAGTGCCCGAGGTGCACACACATGCATGCAGCCATGCCTCAGAGGCTGCTCCGTCTGGACGCCACGCTGGCTCAGGGCCCGCTGCCATCTCCGGGGGACTGCCTGGCACTGGCAGTGGGATGCTACTCCTCTTGCTGTCCTGCCATGCAGATAGAGCAGCAGAAAGCCCTGCGCAGAGCCTTGAGCGCCCTCCTGAAGAGGGAGGGCCGTTGCTGTGGAACGAAGCCATGTGGGAGGACATCCATGCCTGCGTATGAGGAAAAGCTGCAGCTGTGGGGTAGGGCAGGCAACAGGCAAGCTCCCGCTTGCCCCCCGACACCCAGGGCTTCCCCCAGGCAGGGCTGGCTGGGGCACGGCCAGTCCCTCTGCTCACAGTGCTGCTGGCCAGAGTCCTGAGCCAAGGGAGAAGCCGCTGCATCTCTTTTGTTTTGCGCTGCCGGGGCAAGGTGGGGTGTGCCAGCCTCTGCCGGAGGGTTTTGAGGCGATGGGGAAGGCACTTCCCCTGCCACATTCGCAGCGTGTGCCAGGGTCTGCTGTTCCGCCTGCTGCTGCCGACCCGTTCCCTGCACCGCAGCCTCAACCTTGGCCAGGACCTCGCTCAGGAGGCACTGGATTGTGTCCTGCACAGCTGCGTCACAGGCAGCGGGGCTGTGCGGGGCAGGCGCCTGGCTCTCTGCCTCTGCTGCTGTGGCCCGCTCGCTGAGGACCAGAGAAGATGGTGCCTCCGCTTGTGCAGATGATGGAGCGGGTGCTGCTGGCAGCAGAGACAGCCTGTGGCAGGTGCTGGCAGCTCCTGCTGGCTGAGCAGTGGGTGCGTGCCTGGGTGCCGCTGCATCCTTGGGGAGACGTATCCAGCTTGGCCAACGAGGTCTCTCCTCCTGTGTCAGCCTGGTGTGGGGCAGTGTCCTGCACACCCGGCTGTCTGTTTGCAAGTGTAACTGAGGAGAGAGGCCGAGTGACTGCAGCCCTTGCCCCAGCACCCCCGCGTCCCAGCTAGAATATCTCCTCCGTTTGGGCTGCCCTGCCAGCCCCTGGGCAGTGCTCAGCCCCGCAGGCGGCTGCTGAGTGACTCCCAGAGCCGCTCGGGGAGAGCACTGGACGCCCAATGGGCCTCTGGGAGACTCCCAGGCATCCCATATAGGGACTGCCACTGTGTCAACCAGTCTGGCCCTCGCATCGAGGCAGCTTTGTGTTGTCCTGTTCCACCAGTGGCCTCTCCTTCCTGCCCTGTCCCTCATCTGCTGCCTCTTTTCTCCCTGGGCAACACCTCTGGGGTCTTGGAGCGGCGTTCATCTCCTCCCCCATGGGCATCTCTGGCGTCCTCTCCCACAGACCTGCCATGGGTTGCGCCCACGGGAGATGCTGCCTCCTGAGGAACCATCTGCTCTCCTGGGAGTGCGTCCCCAGGGCTCTCACTACAACCCCATGTCCCAACTGGAATATCTCCTCCGTTTGGGCTGCCCTGCCAGCCCCTGAGCAGTGCTCAGCCCCGCAGGCGGCTGCTGATCCACTCCCAGAGTCGCTTGGGGAGAGCGATGGACACCCCATGGCCCTCTGGGAGACTCCCAGGTGCCCCGCATAGCGGCTGCCACCGTGCCAACCAGGCCGGCCCTCTCATCCAGGCAGCTCCATGCTGTCCTATTCCATCAGTGGCCTCTCCTTCCCGCACCATCCCTCATCTGCTGCCTCTTGTTCTCTCTCGGCAGCTGTTTGTAGGGCTGTGAGTGGCCCTTCTTCTCACCACCCATGGGCATCTCTGGCGTCTTCTGCCACAGACATGCTACTGGTTGCGCCCAGGGGAGATGCTGCCTCCCGAGGAAGCCCCTGCTCTCCTGAGAGTGGGCACCCCAGGGCTCTTGCTCCTTAAATAACGCCACGGTCACGGCACGGGACCATGTCACAATGGTCTACAGCGACGATGAGGCCTCCGCATCACAAAGCCCTGGCGGTGGCCCTGGAGACGCCCAAGCCCGTGGGCCTGGGCCTTGTGCCAAGGCCTTGTACGCACACGAGGCCCCCAGAAGCAAAAGCCCTGGTGGTGGCCATGGATACGCCCACAACCGTGGGCCTGGGCCTTGTCCCCAGCCGTTGCTCCCACACAGGGCCCGTGTCACAATGGTCTCCAGGGATGATGAGGCCCCTACACCACAAATCCTGGCGGTGGCCATGGAGGCGCTCACGCCTGTGGGCCTGGGCCTTGTCCTCAGGGAACGGCCCACACAGGGCCCGCTGCTGAGCCAGTCTGGGACTAGGAGTGGATCCAGCCGCACCCAGACTCCTCTCTGAGAAGGAGTCTTCTAAGGGTGTCCTTTCTGAACGTCGTGACTCAACAGGAGGGTCTCCCTGGCAGTTTTGTCCGACTCTGTCCTCAATGCACTAAGTATCAAGTGAACCTTGCCATCAAATCTTGTTTATTAAGCCACTGTCTCGTGCACCATTCAAGTCTGTTAAATTGCTATTTGATGTCAGTAAACATATCGCCACTTCTCTCTCACAAGTGAATTCCATCACTCCATCCCTGACAAAATGGCACAGTTGGCAGGATGACTAGTAGTATCACTGATTACTGACAGAGGCATGGAGCGAATGAGAGGCCCAGCTTCCCAGGAGAATGGGCTCCTGACAATTGGCATAACTGAGAAGCCACTGAAGAGCACCTAAAAGTAACTAGGGCCCACACAAAGGATGGAGAAGATAAAGGAGTTTTCTCACAGGGGCCACCCACCGCTGTAGCCCCCTCCCCTGCTGCCAAACACCCCCTCCACACGCACACACACAGACCCAACACACCAAGCAATGCCGGGACTCCCCGAGGACAGAGGTTGTCTCCGAACACGGGCACCGGGGAGCAAGGCCAGCGGATGCCTCGGCTGGTCGGGAGCTGGAGCGCCGGAGGCACGGGCAGAGACCGAGGGCACGGGCTCTGCCCGGCCTGGGGGGAGCACAGGGGCTCTCCAGCTCTGCCTGCCGGCACGGGCCTTCCCTTCCCCTGTCTTTCTCCCGACATGGATCAGGCACAGTCAAGCGCTGCGTAAAAACTCTCCACTTTTATTGATCTCAGAAAAACTCCATGGCCGCCGAGCTCCGTGTCCTCAGGGCAGCTGAGTGCCCGAGGTGCACACACATGCATGCAGCCATGCCTCAGAGGCTGCTCCGTCTGGACGCCACGCTGGCTCAGGGCCCGCTGCCATCTCCGGGGGACTGCCTGGCACTGGCAGTGGGATGCTACTCCTCTTGCTCTCCTGCCGTGCAGGTAGAGCAGCAGAAAGCCCTGCGCAGAGCCTTGAGCGCCCTCCTGAAGAGGGAGGGCCGTTGCTGTGGAACGAAGCCATGTGGGAGGACATCCATGCCTGCGTATGAGGAAAAGCTGCAGCTGTGGGGTAGGGCAGGCAACAGGCAAGCTCCCGCCTGCCCCCCGACACCCAGGGCTTCCCCCAGGCAGGGCTGGCTGGGGCACGGCCAGTCCCTCTGCTCACAGTGCTGCTGGCCAGAGTCCTGAGCCAAGGGAGAAGCCGCTGCATCTCTTTTGTTTTGCGCTGCCGGGGCAAGGTGGGGTGTGCCAGCCTCTGCCGGAGGGTTTTGAGGCGATGGGGAAGGCACTTCCCCTGCCACATTCGCAGCGTGTGCCAGGGTCTGCTGTTCCGCCTGCTGCTGCCGACCCGTTCCCTGCACCGCAGCCTCAACCTTGGCCAGGACCTCGCTCAGGAGGCACTGGATTGTGTCCTGCACAGCTGCGTCACAGGCAGCGGGGCTGTGCGGGGCAGGCGCCTGGCTCTCTGCCTCTGCTGCTGTGGCCCGCTCGCTGAGGACCAGAGAAGATGCTGCCTCTGCTTGTGCAGATGATGGAGCGGGTGCTGCTGGCAGCAGAGACAGCCTGTGGCTGGGGGCCGCTGCATCCTTGGGGAGAGGTATCCAACTTGGCCAACGAGGTCTCTCCTCCTGTGGCATCCTTTTGAGGGTGCTGGCAGCTCCTGCTGGCTGAGCAGTGGGTGCGTGCCTGGGTGCCGCTGCATCCTTGGGGAGAGGTATCCAGCTTGGCCAACGAGGTCTCTCCTCCTGTGTCAGCCTGGTGTGGGGCAGTGTCCTGCACGCCCGGCTCTCCGTTTGCATGTGTAACTGAGCAGAGAGGCCGAGTGACTGCAGCCCTTGCCCCTGCACCCCCGCATCCCAGCTACAATATCTCCTCTGTTTGGGCTGCCCTGCCAGCCCCTGGGCAGTGCTCAGCCCCGCTAGCGGCTGCTGAGTGCCTCCCAGAGCCACTTGGGGAGAGCACTGAATGCCCAGTGGACCTCTGGGAGACTCCCAGGAGCCCCGCATAGCGGCTGCCACCGTGCCAACCAGGCCGGCCCTCTCATCGAGGCAGCTCCATGCTTTCCTATTCCACCAGTGGCTTCTCCTGCCTGTCTCGTCCCGGATCTGCCGCCTCTTCTTCTCTTTCAGCAGCTGCTTGGGGGCCTGGGAGTGTCCCTTCTTTTCACCACCCATGGGCATATCTGGCGTCTTCTGCCACAAACCTGCCATGGGTTTCACCAGGAGTTTTGCTGCCTCCTGCGGAAGCGTCTGCTCTCCTGACTGTGGGCACCGCAGGGCTCTCGCTCCTTAAATACCCCCCAGTCACGGCAGGGGGCCCATGTCACAATGGTCTCCAGGGACCGCATCACAATGCCCTGGCTGTGGCCATGGAAACGGCCACGCCCGTGGGCCTGCACCTTGTCCCATGTCCTTGTTCCCACACCGGGCCCATGATGACGTCACAATGGTCTGCAGCGACGATGAGGCCTCCGCATCACAAAGCCCTGGCGGTGGCCCTGGAGACGCCCAAGCCCGTGGGCCTGGGCCTTGTGTCAAGGCCTTGTACGCACACGAGGCCCCCAGAAGCAAAAGCCCTGGTGGTGGCCATGGATACGCCCACAACCGTGGGCCTGGGCCTTGTCCCCAGCCGTTGCTCCCACACAGGGCCCGTGTCACAATGGTCTCCAGGGATGATGAGGCCCCTACACCACAAATCCTGGCGGTGGCCATGGAGGCGCTCACGCCTGTGGGCCTGGGCCTTGTCCTCAGGGAACGGCCCACACAGGGCCCGCTGCTGAGCCAGTCTGGGACTAGGAGTGGATCCAGCCGCACCCAGACTCCTCTCTGAGAAGGAGTCTTCTAAGGGTGTCCTTTCTGAACGTCGTGACTCAACAGGAGGGTCTCCCTGGCAGTTTTGTCCGACTCTGTCCTCAATGCACTAAGTATCAAGTGAACCTTGCCATCAAATCTTGTTTATTAAGCCACTGTCTCGTGCACCATTCAAGTCTGTTAAATTGCTATTTGATGTCAGTAAACATATCGCCACTTCTCTCTCACAAGTGAATTCCATCATTCCATCCCTGACAAAATGGCACAGTTGGCAGGATGACTAGTAGTATCACTGATTACTGACAGAGGCATGGAGCGAATGAGAGGCCCAGCTTCCCAGGAGAATGGGCTCCTGACAATTGGCATAACTGAGAAGCCACTGAAGAGCACCTAAAAGTAACTAGGGCCCACACAAAGGATGGAGAAGATAAAGGAGTTTTCTCACAGGGGCCACCCACCGCTGTAGCCCCCTCCCCTGCTGCCAAACACCCCCTCCACACGCACACACACAGACCCAACACACCAAGCAATGCCGGGACTCCCCGAGGACAGAGGTTGTCTCCGAACACGGGCACCGGGGAGCAAGGCCAGCGGATGCCTCGGCTGGTCGGGAGCTGGAGCGCCGGAGGCACGGGCAGAGACCGAGGGCACGGGCTCTGCCCGGCCTGGGGGGAGCACAGGGGCTCTCCAGCTCTGCCTGCCGGCACGGGCCTTCCCTTCCCCTGTCTTTCTCCCGACATGGACCAGGCACAGTCAAGCGCTGCGTAAAAACTCTCCACTTTTATTGATCTCAGAAAAACTCCATGGCCGCCGAGCTCCGTGTCCTCAGGGCAGCTGAGTGCCCGAGGTGCACACACATGCATGCAGCCATGCCTCAGAGGCTGCTCCGTCTGGACGCCACGCTGGCTCAGGGCCCGCTGCCATCTCCGGGGGACTGCCTGGCACTGGCAGTGGGATGCTACTCCTCTTGCTCTCCTGCCGTGCAGGTAGAGCAGCAGAAAGCCCTGCGCAGAGCCTTGAGCGCCCTCCTGAGGAGGGAGGGCCGTCGTCGTCGCACGAGGCCATGTGGGAGGACATCCATGCCTGCGTATGAGGAAAAGCTGCAGCTGTGGGGTAGGGCAGGCAACAGGCAAGCTCCCGCCTGCCCCCCGACACCCAGGGCTTCCCCCAGGCAGGGCTGGCTGGGGCACGGCCAGTCCCTCTGCTCACAGTGCTGCTGGCCAGAGTCCTGAGCCAAGGGAGAAGCCGCTGCATCTCTTTTGTTTTGCGCTGCCGGGGCAAGGTGGGGTGTGCCAGCCTCTGCCGGAGGGTTTTGAGGCGATGGGGAAGGCACTTCCCCTGCCACATTCGCAGCGTGTGCCAGGGTCTGCTGTTCCGCCTGCTGCTGCCGACCCGTTCCCTGCACCGCAGCCTCAACCTTGGCCAGGACCTCGCTCAGGAGGCACTGGATTGTGTCCTGCACAGCTGCGTCACAGGCAGCGGGGCTGTGCGGGGCAGGCGCCTGGCTCTCTGCCTCTGCTGCTGTGGCCCGCTCGCTGAGGACCAGAGAAGATGATGGAGCGGGTGCTGCTGGCAGCAGAAACAGCCTGTGGCTGGGGGCCGCTGCATCCTTGGGGAGAGGTATCCAACTTGGCCAACGAGGTCTCTCCTCCTGTGGCATCCTTTTGAGGGTGCTGGCAGCTCCTGCTGGCTGAGCAGTGGGTGCGTGCCTGGGTGCCGCTGCATCCTTGGGGAGAGGTATCCAGCTTGGCCAACGAGGTCTCTCCTCCTGTGTCAGCCTGGTGTGGGGCAGTGTCCTGCACGCCCGGCTCTCCGTTTGCATGTGTAACTGAGCAGAGAGGCCGAGTGACTGCAGCCCTTGCCCCTGCACCCCCGCATCCCAGCTACAATATCTCCTCTGTTTGGGCTGCCCTGCCAGCCCCTGGGCAGTGCTCAGCCCCGCTAGCGGCTGCTGAGTGCCTCCCAGAGCCGCTTGGGGAGAGCACTGAATGCCCAGTGGACCTCTGGGAGACTCCCAGGAGCCCCGCATAGCGGCTGCCACCGTGCCAACCAGGCCGGCCCTCTCATCGAGGCAGCTCCATGCTTTCCTATTCCACCAGTGGCTTCTCCTGCCTGTCTCGTCCCGGATCTGCCGCCTCTTCTTCTCTTTCAGCAGCTGCTTGGGGGCCTGGGAGTGTCCCTTCTTTTCACCACCCATGGGCATATCTGGCGTCTTCTGCCACAAACCTGCCATGGGTTTCACCAGGAGTTTTGCTGCCTCCTGCGGAAGCGTCTGCTCTCCTGACTGTGGGCACCGCAGGGCTCTCGCTCCTTAAATACCCCCCAGTCACGGCAGGGGGCCCATGTCACAATGGTCTCCAGGGACCGCATCACAATGCCCTGGCTGTGGCCATGGAAACGGCCACGCCCGTGGGCCTGCACCTTGTCCCATGTCCTTGTTCCCACACCGGGCCCATGATGACGTCACAATGGTCTGCAGCGACGATGAGGCCTCCGCATCACAAAGCCCTGGCGGTGGCCCTGGAGACGCCCAAGCCCGTGGGCCTGGGCCTTGTGTCAAGGCCTTGTACGCACACGAGGCCCCCAGAAGCAAAAGCCCTGGTGGTGGCCATGGATACGCCCACAACCGTGGGCCTGGGCCTTGTCCCCAGCCGTTGCTCCCACACAGGGCCCGTGTCACAATGGTCTCCAGGGATGATGAGGCCCCTACACCACAAATCCTGGCGGTGGCCATGGAGGCGCTCACGCCTGTGGGCCTGGGCCTTGTCCTCAGGGAACGGCCCACACAGGGCCCGCTGCTGAGCCAGTCTGGGACTAGGAGTGGATCCAGCCGCACCCAGACTCCTCTCTGAGAAGGAGTCTTCTAAGGGTGTCCTTTCTGAACGTCGTGACTCAACAGGAGGGTCTCCCTGGCAGTTTTGTCCGACTCTGTCCTCAATGCACTAAGTATCAAGTGAACCTTGCCATCAAATCTTGTTTATTAAGCCACTGTCTCGTGCACCATTCAAGTCTGTTAAATTGCTATTTGATGTCAGTAAACATATCGCCACTTCTCTCTCACAAGTGAATTCCATCATTCCATCCCTGACAAAATGGCACAGTTGGCAGGATGACTAGTAGTATCACTGATTACTGACAGAGGCATGGAGCGAATGAGAGGCCCAGCTTCCCAGGAGAATGGGCTCCTGACAATTGGCATAACTGAGAAGCCACTGAAGAGCACCTAAAAGTAACTAGGGCCCACACAAAGGATGGAGAAGATAAAGGAGTTTTCTCACAGGGGCCACCCACCGCTGTAGCCCCCTCCCCTGCTGCCAAACACCCCCTCCACACGCACACACACAGACCCAACACACCAAGCAATGCCGGGACTCCCCGAGGACAGAGGTTGTCTCCGAACACGGGCACCGGGGAGCAAGGCCAGCGGATGCCTCGGCTGGTCGGGAGCTGGAGCGCCGGAGGCACGGGCAGAGACCGAGGGCACGGGCTCTGCCCGGCCTGGGGGGAGCACAGGGGCTCTCCAGCTCTGCCTGCCGGCACGGGCCTTCCCTTCCCCTGTCTTTCTCCCGACATGGACCAGGCACAGTCAAGCGCTGCGTAAAAACTCTCCACTTTTATTGATCTCAGAAAAACTCCATGGCCGCCGAGCTCCGTGTCCTCAGGGCAGCTGAGTGCCCGAGGTGCACACACATGCATGCAGCCATGCCTCAGAGGCTGCTCCGTCTGGACGCCACGCTGGCTCAGGGCCCGCTGCCATCTCCGGGGGACTGCCTGGCACTGGCAGTGGGATGCTACTCCTCTTGCTCTCCTGCCGTGCAGGTAGAGCAGCAGAAAGCCCTGCGCAGAGCCTTGAGCGCCCTCCTGAGGAGGGAGGGCCGTCGTCGTCGCACGAGGCCATGTGGGAGGACATCCATGCCTGCGTATGAGGAAAAGCTGCAGCTGTGGGGTAGGGCAGGCAACAGGCAAGCTCCCGCCTGCCCCCCGACACCCAGGGCTTCCCCCAGGCAGGGCTGGCTGGGGCACGGCCAGTCCCTCTGCTCACAGTGCTGCTGGCCAGAGTCCTGAGCCAAGGGAGAAGCCGCTGCATCTCTTTTGTTTTGCGCTGCCGGGGCAAGGTGGGGTGTGCCAGCCTCTGCCGGAGGGTTTTGAGGCGATGGGGAAGGCACTTCCCCTGCCACATTCGCAGCGTGTGCCAGGGTCTGCTGTTCCGCCTGCTGCTGCCGACCCGTTCCCTGCACCGCAGCCTCAACCTTGGCCAGGACCTCGCTCAGGAGGCACTGGATTGTGTCCTGCACAGCTGCGTCACAGGCAGCGGGGCTGTGCGGGGCAGGCGCCTGGCTCTCTGCCTCTGCTGCTGTGGCCCGCTCGCTGAGGACCAGAGAAGATGATGGAGCGGGTGCTGCTGGCAGCAGAGACAGCCTGTGGCTGGGGGCCGCTGCATCCTTGGGGAGAGGTATCCAACTTGGCCAACGAGGTCTCTCCTCCTGTGGCATCCTTTTGAGGGTGCTGGCAGCTCCTGCTGGCTGAGCAGTGGGTGCGTGCCTGGGTGCCGCTGCATCCTTGGGGAGAGGTATCCAGCTTGGCCAACGAGGTCTCTCCTCCTGTGTCAGCCTGGTGTGGGGCAGTGTCCTGCACGCCCGGCTCTCCGTTTGCATGTGTAACTGAGCAGAGAGGCCGAGTGACTGCAGCCCTTGCCCCTGCACCCCCGCATCCCAGCTACAATATCTCCTCTGTTTGGGCTGCCCTGCCAGCCCCTGGGCAGTGCTCAGCCCCGCTAGCGGCTGCTGAGTGCCTCCCAGAGCCGCTTGGGGAGAGCACTGAATGCCCAGTGGACCTCTGGGAGACTCCCAGGAGCCCCGCATAGCGGCTGCCACCGTGCCAACCAGGCCGGCCCTCTCATCGAGGCAGCTCCATGCTTTCCTATTCCACCAGTGGCTTCTCCTGCCTGTCTCGTCCCGGATCTGCCGCCTCTTCTTCTCTTTCAGCAGCTGCTTGGGGGCCTGGGAGTGTCCCTTCTTTTCACCACCCATGGGCATATCTGGCGTCTTCTGCCACAAACCTGCCATGGGTTTCACCAGGAGTTTTGCTGCCTCCTGCGGAAGCGTCTGCTCTCCTGACTGTGGGCACCGCAGGGCTCTCGCTCCTTAAATACCCCCCAGTCACGGCAGGGGGCCCATGTCACAATGGTCTCCAGGGACCGCATCACAATGCCCTGGCTGTGGCCATGGAAACGGCCACGCCCGTGGGCCTGCACCTTGTCCCATGTCCTTGTTCCCACACCGGGCCCATGATGACGTCACAATGGTCTGCAGCGACGATGAGGCCTCCGCATCACAAAGCCCTGGCGGTGGCCCTGGAGACGCCCAAGCCCGTGGGCCTGGGCCTTGTGTCAAGGCCTTGTACGCACACGAGGCCCCCAGAAGCAAAAGCCCTGGTGGTGGCCATGGATACGCCCACAACCGTGGGCCTGGGCCTTGTCCCCAGCCGTTGCTCCCACACAGGGCCCGTGTCACAATGGTCTCCAGGGATGATGAGGCCCCTACACCACAAATCCTGGCGGTGGCCATGGAGGCGCTCACACCTGTGGGCCTGGGCCTTGTCCTCAGGGAACGGCCCACACAGGGCCCGCTGCTGAGCCAGTCTGGGACTAGGAGTGGATCCAGCCGCACCCAGACTCCTCTCTGAGAAGGAGTCTTCTAAGGGTGTCCTTTCTGAACGTCGTGACTCAACAGGAGGGTCTCCCTGGCAGTTTTGTCCGACTCTGTCCTCAATGCACTAAGTATCAAGTGAACCTTGCCATCAAATCTTGTTTATTAAGCCACTGTCTCGTGCACCATTCAAGTCTGTTAAATTGCTATTTGATGTCAGTAAACATATCGCCACTTCTCTCTCACAAGTGAATTCCATCATTCCATCCCTGACAAAATGGCACAGTTGGCAGGATGACTAGTAGTATCACTGATTACTGACAGAGGCATGGAGCGAATGAGAGGCCCAGCTTCCCAGGAGAATGGGCTCCTGACAATTGGCATAACTGAGAAGCCACTGAAGAGCACCTAAAAGTAACTAGGGCCCACACAAAGGATGGAGAAGATAAAGGAGTTTTCTCACAGGGGCCACCCACCGCTGTAGCCCCCTCCCCTGCTGCCAAACACCCCCTCCACACGCACACACACAGACCCAACACACCAAGCAATGCCGGGAGTCCCCGAGGACAGAGGTTGTCTCCGAACACGGGCACCGGGGAGCAAGGCCAGCGGATGCCTCGGCTGGTCGGGAGCTGGAGCGCCGGAGGCACGGGCAGAGACCGAGGGCACGGGCTCTGCCCGGCCTGGGGGGAGCACAGGGGCTCTCCAGCTCTGCCTGCCGGCACGGGCCTTCCCTTCCCCTGTCTTTCTCCCGACATGGACCAGGCACAGTCAAGCGCTGCGTAAAAACTCTCCACTTTTATTGATCTCAGAAAAACTCCATGGCCGCCGAGCTCCGTGTCCTCAGGGCAGCTGAGTGCCCGAGGTGCACACACATGCATGCAGCCATGCCTCAGAGGCTGCTCCGTCTGGACGCCATGCTGGCTCAGGGCCCGCTGCCATCTCCGGGGGACTGCCTGGCACTGGCAGTGGGATGCTACTCCTCTTGCTCTCCTGCCGTGCAGGTAGAGCAGCAGAAAGCCCTGCGCAGAGCCTTGAGCGCCCTCCTGAAGAGGGAGGGCCGTTGCTGTGGAACGAAGCCATGTGGGAGGACATCCATGCCTGCGTATGAGGAAAAGCTGCAGCTGTGGGGTAGGGCAGGCAACAGGCAAGCTCCCGCTTGCCCCCCGACACCCAGGGCTTCCCCCAGGCAGGGCTGGCTGGGGCACGGCCAGTCCCTCTGCTCACAGTGCTGCTGGCCAGAGTCCTGAGCCAAGGGAGAAGCCGCTGCATCTCTTTTGTTTTGCGCTGCCGGGGCAAGGTGGGGTGTGCCAGCCTCTGACGGAGGGTTTTGAGGCGATGGGGAAGGCACTTCCCCTGCCACATTCGCAGCGTGTGCCAGGGTCTGCTGTTCCGCCTGCTGCTGCCGACCCGTTCCCTGCACCGCAGCCTCAACCTTGGCCAGGACCTCGCTCAGGAGGCACTGGATTGTGTCCTGCACAGCTGCGTCACAGGCAGCGGGGCTGTGCGGGGCAGGCGCCTGGCTCTCTGCCTCTGCTGCTGTGGCCCGCTCGCTGAGGACCAGAGAAGATGGTGCCTCCGCTTGTGCAGATGATGGAGCGGGTGCTGCTGGCAGCAGAGACAGCCTGTGGCAGGTGCTGGCAGCTCCTGCTGGCTGAGCAGTGGGTGCGTGCCTGGGTGCCGCTGCATCCTTGGGGAGACGTATCCAGCTTGGCCAACGAGGTCTCTCCTCCTGTGTCAGCCTGGTGTGGGGCAGTGTCCTGCACACCCGGCTGTCTGTTTGCAAGTGTAACTGAGGAGAGAGGCCGAGTGACTGCAGCCCTTGCCCCAGCACCCCCGCGTCCCAGCTAGAATATCTCCTCCGTTTGGGCTGCCCTGCCAGCCCCTGGGCAGTGCTCAGCCCCGCAGGCGGCTGCTGAGTGACTCCCAGAGCCGCTCGGGGAGAGCACTGGACGCCCAATGGGCCTCTGGGAGACTCCCAGGCATCCCATATAGGGACTGCCACTGTGTCAACCAGTCTGGCCCTCGCATCGAGGCAGCTTTATGTTGTCCTGTTCCACCAGTGGCCTCTCCTTCCTGCCCTGTCCCTCATCTGCTGCCTCTTTTCTCCCTGGGCAACACCTCTGGGGTCTTGGAGCGGCGTTCATCTCCTCCCCCATGGGCATCTCTGGCGTCCTCTCCCACAGACCTGCCATGGGTTGCGCCCACGGGAGATGCTGCCTCCTGAGGAACCATCTGCTCTCCTGGGAGTGCGTCCCCAGGGCTCTCACTACAACCCCATGTCCCAACTGGAATATCTCCTCCGTTTGGGCTGCCCTGCCAGCCCCTGAGCAGTGCTCAGCCCCGCAGGCGGCTGCTGATCCACTCCCAGAGTCGCTTGGGGAGAGCGCTGGACCCCCCATGGACCTCTGGGAGACTCCCAGGTGCCCCGGCATAGCGGCTGCCACCGTGCCAACCAGGCCGGCCCTCTCATCCAGGCAGCTCCATGCTGTCCTATTCCACCAGTGGCCTCTCCTTCCCGCACCATCCCTCATCTGCTGCCTCTTGTTCTCTCTCGGCAGCTGTTTGTAGGGCTGTGAGTGGCCCTTCTTCTCACCACCCATGGGCATCTCTGGCGTCTTCTGCCACAGACATGCTACTGGTTGCGCCCAGGGGAGATGCTGCCTCCCGAGGAAGCCCCTGCTCTCCTGAGAGTGGGCACCCCAGGGCTCTTGCTCCTTAAATAACGCCACGGTCACGGCACGGGACCATGTCACAATGGTCTACAGCGACGATGAGGCCTCCGCATCACAAAGCCCTGGCGGTGGCCCTGGAGACGCCCAAGCCCGTGGGCCTGGGCCTTGTGCCAAGGCCTTGTACGCACACGAGGCCCCCAGAAGCAAAAGCCCTGGTGGTGGCCATGGATACGCCCACAACCGTGGGCCTGGGCCTTGTCCCCAGCCGTTGCTCCCACACAGGGCCCGTGTCACAATGGTCTCCAGGGATGATGAGGCCCCTACACCACAAATCCTGGCGGTGGCCATGGAGGCGCTCACGCCTGTGGGCCTGGGCCTTGTCCTCAGGGAACGGCCCACACAGGGCCCGCTGCTGAGCCAGTCTGGGACTAGGAGTGGATCCAGCCGCACCCAGACTCCTCTCTGAGAAGGAGTCTTCTAAGGGTGTCCTTTCTGAACGTCGTGACTCAACAGGAGGGTCTCCCTGACAGTTTTGTCCGACTCTGTCCTCAATGCACTAAGTATCAAGTGAACCTTGCCATCAAATCTTGTTTATTAAGCCACTGTCTCGTGCACCATTCAAGTCTGTTAAATTGCTATTTGATGTCAGTAAACATATCGCCACTTCTCTCTCACAAGTGAATTCCATCATTCCATCCCTGACAAAATGGCACAGTTGGCAGGATGACTAGTAGTATCACTGATTACTGACAGAGGCATGGAGCGAATGAGAGGCCCAGCTTCCCAGGAGAATGGGCTCCTGACAATTGGCATAACTGAGAAGCCACTGAAGAGCACCTAAAAGTAACTAGGGCCCACACAAAGGATGGAGAAGATAAAGGAGTTTTCTCACAGGGGCCACCCACCGCTGTAGCCCCCTCCCCTGCTGCCAAACACCCCCTCCACACGCACACACACAGACCCAACACACCAAGCAATGCCGGGACTCCCCGAGGACAGAGGTTGTCTCCGAACACGGGCACCGGGGAGCAAGGCCAGCGGATGCCTCGGCTGGTCGGGAGCTGGAGCGCCGGAGGCACGGGCAGAGACCGAGGGCACGGGCTCTGCCCGGCCTGGGGGGAGCACAGGGGCTCTCCAGCTCTGCCTGCCGGCACGGGCCTTCCCTTCCCCTGTCTTTCTCCCGACATGGACCAGGCACAGTCAAGCGCTGCGTAAAAACTCTCCACTTTTATTGATCTCAGAAAAACTCCATGGCCGCCGAGCTCCGTGTCCTCAGGGCAGCTGAGTGCCCGAGGTGCACACACATGCATGCAGCCATGCCTCAGAGGCTGCTCCGTCTGGACGCCACGCTGGCTCAGGGCCCGCTGCCATCTCCGGGGGACTGCCTGGCACTGGCAGTGGGATGCTACTCCTCTTGCTCTCCTGCCGTGCAGGTAGAGCAGCAGAAAGCCCTGCGCAGAGCCTTGAGCGCCCTCCTGAGGAGGGAGGGCCGTCGTCGTCGCACGAGGCCATGTGGGAGGACATCCATGCCTGCGTATGAGGAAAAGCTGCAGCTGTGGGGTAGGGCAGGCAACAGGCAAGCTCCCGCCTGCCCCCCGACACCCAGGGCTTCCCCCAGGCAGGGCTGGCTGGGGCACGGCCAGTCCCTCTGCTCACAGTGCTGCTGGCCAGAGTCCTGAGCCAAGGGAGAAGCCGCTGCATCTCTTTTGTTTTGCGCTGCCGGGGCAAGGTGGGGTGTGCCAGCCTCTGCCGGAGGGTTTTGAGGCGATGGGGAAGGCACTTCCCCTGCCACATTCGCAGCGTGTGCCAGGGTCTGCTGTTCCGCCTGCTGCTGCCGACCCGTTCCCTGCACCGCAGCCTCAACCTTGGCCAGGACCTCGCTCAGGAGGCACTGGATTGTGTCCTGCACAGCTGCGTCACAGGCAGCGGGGCTGTGCGGGGCAGGCGCCTGGCTCTCTGCCTCTGCTGCTGTGGCCCGCTCGCTGAGGACCAGAGAAGATGATGGAGCGGGTGCTGCTGGCAGCAGAAACAGCCTGTGGCTGGGGGCCGCTGCATCCTTGGGGAGAGGTATCCAACTTGGCCAACGAGGTCTCTCCTCCTGTGGCATCCTTTTGAGGGTGCTGGCAGCTCCTGCTGGCTGAGCAGTGGGTGCGTGCCTGGGTGCCGCTGCATCCTTGGGGAGAGGTATCCAGCTTGGCCAACGAGGTCTCTCCTCCTGTGTCAGCCTGGTGTGGGGCAGTGTCCTGCACGCCCGGCTCTCCGTTTGCATGTGTAACTGAGCAGAGAGGCCGAGTGACTGCAGCCCTTGCCCCTGCACCCCCGCATCCCAGCTACAATATCTCCTCTGTTTGGGCTGCCCTGCCAGCCCCTGGGCAGTGCTCAGCCCCGCTAGCGGCTGCTGAGTGCCTCCCAGAGCCGCTTGGGGAGAGCACTGAATGCCCAGTGGACCTCTGGGAGACTCCCAGGAGCCCCGCATAGCGGCTGCCACCGTGCCAACCAGGCCGGCCCTCTCATCGAGGCAGCTCCATGCTTTCCTATTCCACCAGTGGCTTCTCCTGCCTGTCTCGTCCCGGATCTGCCGCCTCTTCTTCTCTTTCAGCAGCTGCTTGGGGGCCTGGGAGTGTCCCTTCTTTTCACCACCCATGGGCATATCTGGCGTCTTCTGCCACAAACCTGCCATGGGTTTCACCAGGAGTTTTGCTGCCTCCTGCGGAAGCGTCTGCTCTCCTGACTGTGGGCACCGCAGGGCTCTCGCTCCTTAAATACCCCCCAGTCACGGCAGGGGGCCCATGTCACAATGGTCTCCAGGGACCGCATCACAATGCCCTGGCTGTGGCCATGGAAACGGCCACGCCCGTGGGCCTGCACCTTGTCCCATGTCCTTGTTCCCACACCGGGCCCATGATGACGTCACAATGGTCTGCAGCGACGATGAGGCCTCCGCATCACAAAGCCCTGGCGGTGGCCCTGGAGACGCCCAAGCCCGTGGGCCTGGGCCTTGTGTCAAGGCCTTGTACGCACACGAGGCCCCCAGAAGCAAAAGCCCTGGTGGTGGCCATGGATACGCCCACAACCGTGGGCCTGGGCCTTGTCCCCAGCCGTTGCTCCCACACAGGGCCCGTGTCACAATGGTCTCCAGGGATGATGAGGCCCCTACACCACAAATCCTGGCGGTGGCCATGGAGGCGCTCACGCCTGTGGGCCTGGGCCTTGTCCTCAGGGAACGGCCCACACAGGGCCCGCTGCTGAGCCAGTCTGGGACTAGGAGTGGATCCAGCCGCACCCAGACTCCTCTCTGAGAAGGAGTCTTCTAAGGGTGTCCTTTCTGAACGTCGTGACTCAACAGGAGGGTCTCCCTGGCAGTTTTGTCCGACTCTGTCCTCAATGCACTAAGTATCAAGTGAACCTTGCCATCAAATCTTGTTTATTAAGCCACTGTCTCGTGCACCATTCAAGTCTGTTAAATTGCTATTTGATGTCAGTAAACATATCGCCACTTCTCTCTCACAAGTGAATTCCATCATTCCATCCCTGACAAAATGGCACAGTTGGCAGGATGACTAGTAGTATCACTGATTACTGACAGAGGCATGGAGCGAATGAGAGGCCCAGCTTCCCAGGAGAATGGGCTCCTGACAATTGGCATAACTGAGAAGCCACTGAAGAGCACCTAAAAGTAACTAGGGCCCACACAAAGGATGGAGAAGATAAAGGAGTTTTCTCACAGGGGCCACCCACCGCTGTAGCCCCCTCCCCTGCTGCCAAACACCCCCTCCACACGCACACACACAGACCCAACACACCAAGCAATGCCGGGACTCCCCGAGGACAGAGGTTGTCTCCGAACACGGGCACCGGGGAGCAAGGCCAGCGGATGCCTCGGCTGGTCGGGAGCTGGAGCGCCGGAGGCACGGGCAGAGACCGAGGGCACGGGCTCTGCCCGGCCTGGGGGGAGCACAGGGGCTCTCCAGCTCTGCCTGCCGGCACGGGCCTTCCCTTCCCCTGTCTTTCTCCCGACATGGACCAGGCACAGTCAAGCGCTGCGTAAAAACTCTCCACTTTTATTGATCTCAGAAAAACTCCATGGCCGCCGAGCTCCGTGTCCTCAGGGCAGCTGAGTGCCCGAGGTGCACACACATGCATGCAGCCATGCCTCAGAGGCTGCTCCGTCTGGACGCCACGCTGGCTCAGGGCCCGCTGCCATCTCCGGGGGACTGCCTGGCACTGGCAGTGGGATGCTACTCCTCTTGCTCTCCTGCCGTGCAGGTAGAGCAGCAGAAAGCCCTGCGCAGAGCCTTGAGCGCCCTCCTGAGGAGGGAGGGCCGTCGTCGTCGCACGAGGCCATGTGGGAGGACATCCATGCCTGCGTATGAGGAAAAGCTGCAGCTGTGGGGTAGGGCAGGCAACAGGCAAGCTCCCGCCTGCCCCCCGACACCCAGGGCTTCCCCCAGGCAGGGCTGGCTGGGGCACGGCCAGTCCCTCTGCTCACAGTGCTGCTGGCCAGAGTCCTGAGCCAAGGGAGAAGCCGCTGCATCTCTTTTGTTTTGCGCTGCCGGGGCAAGGTGGGGTGTGCCAGCCTCTGCCGGAGGGTTTTGAGGCGATGGGGAAGGCACTTCCCCTGCCACATTCGCAGCGTGTGCCAGGGTCTGCTGTTCCGCCTGCTGCTGCCGACCCGTTCCCTGCACCGCAGCCTCAACCTTGGCCAGGACCTCGCTCAGGAGGCACTGGATTGTGTCCTGCACAGCTGCGTCACAGGCAGCGGGGCTGTGCGGGGCAGGCGCCTGGCTCTCTGCCTCTGCTGCTGTGGCCCGCTCGCTGAGGACCAGAGAAGATGATGGAGCGGGTGCTGCTGGCAGCAGAGACAGCCTGTGGCTGGGGGCCGCTGCATCCTTGGGGAGAGGTATCCAACTTGGCCAACGAGGTCTCTCCTCCTGTGGCATCCTTTTGAGGGTGCTGGCAGCTCCTGCTGGCTGAGCAGTGGGTGCGTGCCTGGGTGCCGCTGCATCCTTGGGGAGAGGTATCCAGCTTGGCCAACGAGGTCTCTCCTCCTGTGTCAGCCTGGTGTGGGGCAGTGTCCTGCACGCCCGGCTCTCCGTTTGCATGTGTAACTGAGCAGAGAGGCCGAGTGACTGCAGCCCTTGCCCCTGCACCCCCGCATCCCAGCTACAATATCTCCTCTGTTTGGGCTGCCCTGCCAGCCCCTGGGCAGTGCTCAGCCCCGCTAGCGGCTGCTGAGTGCCTCCCAGAGCCGCTTGGGGAGAGCACTGAATGCCCAGTGGACCTCTGGGAGACTCCCAGGAGCCCCGCATAGCGGCTGCCACCGTGCCAACCAGGCCGGCCCTCTCATCGAGGCAGCTCCATGCTTTCCTATTCCACCAGTGGCTTCTCCTGCCTGTCTCGTCCCGGATCTGCCGCCTCTTCTTCTCTTTCAGCAGCTGCTTGGGGGCCTGGGAGTGTCCCTTCTTTTCACCACCCATGGGCATATCTGGCGTCTTCTGCCACAAACCTGCCATGGGTTTCACCAGGAGTTTTGCTGCCTCCTGCGGAAGCGTCTGCTCTCCTGACTGTGGGCACCGCAGGGCTCTCGCTCCTTAAATACCCCCCAGTCACGGCAGGGGGCCCATGTCACAATGGTCTCCAGGGACCGCATCACAATGCCCTGGCTGTGGCCATGGAAACGGCCACGCCCGTGGGCCTGCACCTTGTCCCATGTCCTTGTTCCCACACCGGGCCCATGATGACGTCACAATGGTCTGCAGCGACGATGAGGCCTCCGCATCACAAAGCCCTGGCGGTGGCCCTGGAGACGCCCAAGCCCGTGGGCCTGGGCCTTGTGTCAAGGCCTTGTACGCACACGAGGCCCCCAGAAGCAAAAGCCCTGGTGGTGGCCATGGATACGCCCACAACCGTGGGCCTGGGCCTTGTCCCCAGCCGTTGCTCCCACACAGGGCCCGTGTCACAATGGTCTCCAGGGATGATGAGGCCCCTACACCACAAATCCTGGCGGTGGCCATGGAGGCGCTCACACCTGTGGGCCTGGGCCTTGTCCTCAGGGAACGGCCCACACAGGGCCCGCTGCTGAGCCAGTCTGGGACTAGGAGTGGATCCAGCCGCACCCAGACTCCTCTCTGAGAAGGAGTCTTCTAAGGGTGTCCTTTCTGAACGTCGTGACTCAACAGGAGGGTCTCCCTGACAGTTTTGTCCGACTCTGTCCTCAATGCACTAAGTATCAAGTGAACCTTGCCATCAAATCTTGTTTATTAAGCCACTGTCTCGTGCACCATTCAAGTCTGTTAAATTGCTATTTGATGTCAGTAAACATATCGCCACTTCTCTCTCACAAGTGAATTCCATCATTCCATCCCTGACAAAATGGCACAGTTGGCAGGATGACTAGTAGTATCACTGATTACTGACAGAGGCATGGAGCGAATGAGAGGCCCAGCTTCCCAGGAGAATGGGCTCCTGACAATTGGCATAACTGAGAAGCCACTGAAGAGCACCTAAAAGTAACTAGGGCCCACACAAAGGATGGAGAAGATAAAGGAGTTTTCTCACAGGGGCCACCCACCGCTGTAGCCCCCTCCCCTGCTGCCAAACACCCCCTCCACACGCACACACACAGACCCAACACACCAAGCAATGCCGGGAGTCCCCGAGGACAGAGGTTGTCTCCGAACACGGGCACCGGGGAGCAAGGCCAGCGGATGCCTCGGCTGGTCGGGAGCTGGAGCGCCGGAGGCACGGGCAGAGACCGAGGGCACGGGCTCTGCCCGGCCTGGGGGGAGCACAGGGGCTCTCCAGCTCTGCCTGCCGGCACGGGCCTTCCCTTCCCGTCTTTCTCCCGACATGGACCAGGCACAGTCAAGCGCTGCGTAAAAACTCTCCACTTTTATTGATCTCAGAAAAACTCCATGGCCGCCGAGCTCCGTGTCCTCAGGGCAGCTGAGTGCCCGAGGTGCACACACATGCATGCAGCCATGCCTCAGAGGCTGCTCCGTCTGGATGCCACGCTGGCTCAGGGCCCGCTGCCATCTCCGGGGGACTGCCTGGCACTGGCAGTGGGATGCTACTCCTCTTGCTCTCCTGCCGTGCAGGTAGAGCAGCAGAAAGCCCTGCGCAGAGCCTTGAGCGCCCTCCTGAGGAGGGAGGGCCGTCGTCGTCGCACGAGGCCATGTGGGAGGACATCCATGCCTGCGTATGAGGAAAAGCTGCAGCTGTGGGGTAGGGCAGGCAACAGGCAAGCTCCCGCCTGCCCCCCGACACCCAGGGCTTCCCCCAGGCAGGGCTGGCTGGGGCACGGCCAGTCCCTCTGCTCACAGTGCTGCTGGCCAGAGTCCTGAGCCAAGGGAGAAGCCGCTGCATCTCTTTTGTTTTGCGCTGCCGGGGCAAGGTGGGGTGTGCCAGCCTCTGCCGGAGGGTTTTGAGGCGATGGGGAAGGCACTTCCCCTGCCACATTCGCAGCGTGTGCCAGGGTCTGCTGTTCCGCCTGCTGCTGCCGACCCGTTCCCTGCACCGCAGCCTCAACCTTGGCCAGGACCTCGCTCAGGAGGCACTGGATTGTGTCCTGCACAGCTGCGTCACAGGCAGCGGGGCTGTGCGGGGCAGGCGCCTGGCTCTCTGCCTCTGCTGCTGTGGCCCGCTCGCTGAGGACCAGAGAAGATGATGGAGCGGGTGCTGCTGGCAGCAGAGACAGCCTGTGGCTGGGGGCCGCTGCATCCTTGGGGAGAGGTATCCAACTTGGCCAACGAGGTCTCTCCTCCTGTGGCATCCTTTTGAGGGTGCTGGCAGCTCCTGCTGGCTGAGCAGTGGGTGCGTGCCTGGGTGCCGCTGCATCCTTGGGGAGAGGTATCCAGCTTGGCCAACGAGGTCTCTCCTCCTGTGTCAGCCTGGTGTGGGGCAGTGTCCTGCACGCCCGGCTCTCCGTTTGCATGTGTAACTGAGCAGAGAGGCCGAGTGACTGCAGCCCTTGCCCCTGCACCCCCGCATCCCAGCTACAATATCTCCTCTGTTTGGGCTGCCCTGCCAGCCCCTGGGCAGTGCTCAGCCCCGCTAGCGGCTGCTGAGTGCCTCCCAGAGCCGCTTGGGGAGAGCACTGAATGCCCAGTGGACCTCTGGGAGACTCCCAGGAGCCCCGCATAGCGGCTGCCACCGTGCCAACCAGGCCGGCCCTCTCATCGAGGCAGCTCCATGCTTTCCTATTCCACCAGTGGCTTCTCCTGCCTGTCTCGTCCCGGATCTGCCGCCTCTTCTTCTCTTTCAGCAGCTGCTTGGGGGCCTGGGAGTGTCCCTTCTTTTCACCACCCATGGGCATATCTGGCGTCTTCTGCCACAAACCTGCCATGGGTTTCACCAGGAGTTTTGCTGCCTCCTGCGGAAGCGTCTGCTCTCCTGACTGTGGGCACCGCAGGGCTCTCGCTCCTTAAATACCCCCCAGTCACGGCAGGGGGCCCATGTCACAATGGTCTCCAGGGACCGCATCACAATGCCCTGGCTGTGGCCATGGAAACGGCCACGCCCGTGGGCCTGCACCTTGTCCCATGTCCTTGTTCCCACACCGGGCCCATGATGACGTCACAATGGTCTGCAGCGACGATGAGGCCTCCGCATCACAAAGCCCTGGCGGTGGCCCTGGAGACGCCCAAGCCCGTGGGCCTGGGCCTTGTGTCAAGGCCTTGTACGCACACGAGGCCCCCAGAAGCAAAAGCCCTGGTGGTGGCCATGGATACGCCCACAACCGTGGGCCTGGGCCTTGTCCCCAGCCGTTGCTCCCACACAGGGCCCGTGTCACAATGGTCTCCAGGGATGATGAGGCCCCTACACCACAAATCCTGGCGGTGGCCATGGAGGCGCTCACACCTGTGGGCCTGGGCCTTGTCCTCAGGGAACGGCCCACACAGGGCCCGCTGCTGAGCCAGTCTGGGACTAGGAGTGGATCCAGCCGCACCCAGACTCCTCTCTGAGAAGGAGTCTTCTAAGGGTGTCCTTTCTGAACGTCGTGACTCAACAGGAGGGTCTCCCTGGCAGTTTTGTCCGACTCTGTCCTCAATGCACTAAGTATCAAGTGAACCTTGCCATCAAATCTTGTTTATTAAGCCACTGTCTCGTGCACCATTCAAGTCTGTTAAATTGCTATTTGATGTCAGTAAACATATCGCCACTTCTCTCTCACAAGTGAATTCCATCATTCCATCCCTGACAAAATGGCACAGTTGGCAGGATGACTAGTAGTATCACTGATTACTGACAGAGGCATGGAGCGAATGAGAGGCCCAGCTTCCCAGGAGAATGGGCTCCTGACAATTGGCATAACTGAGAAGCCACTGAAGAGCACCTAAAAGTAACTAGGGCCCACACAAAGGATGGAGAAGATAAAGGAGTTTTCTCACAGGGGCCACCCACCGCTGTAGCCCCCTCCCCTGCTGCCAAACACCCCCTCCACACGCACACACACAGACCCAACACACCAAGCAATGCCGGGACTCCCCGAGGACAGAGGTTGTCTCCGAACACGGGCACCGGGGAGCAAGGCCAGCGGATGCCTCGGCTGGTCGGGAGCTGGAGCGCCGGAGGCACGGGCAGAGACCGAGGGCACGGGCTCTGCCCGGCCTGGGGGGAGCACAGGGGCTCTCCAGCTCTGCCTGCCGGCACGGGCCTTCCCTTCCCGTCTTTCTCCCGACATGGACCAGGCACAGTCAAGCGCTGCGTAAAAACTCTCCACTTTTATTGATCTCAGAAAAACTCCATGGCCGCCGAGCTCCGTGTCCTCAGGGCAGCTGAGTGCCCGAGGTGCACACACATGCATGCAGCCATGCCTCAGAGGCTGCTCCGTCTGGACGCCACGCTGGCTCAGGGCCCGCTGCCATCTCCGGGGGACTGCCTGGCACTGGCAGTGGGATGCTACTCCTCTTGCTCTCCTGCCGTGCAGGTAGAGCAGCAGAAAGCCCTGCGCAGAGCCTTGAGCGCCCTCCTGAGGAGGGAGGGCCGTCGTCGTCGCACGAGGCCATGTGGGAGGACATCCATGCCTGCGTATGAGGAAAAGCTGCAGCTGTGGGGTAGGGCAGGCAACAGGCAAGCTCCCGCCTGCCCCCCGACACCCAGGGCTTCCCCCAGGCAGGGCTGGCTGGGGCACGGCCAGTCCCTCTGCTCACAGTGCTGCTGGCCAGAGTCCTGAGCCAAGGGAGAAGCCGCTGCATCTCTTTTGTTTTGCGCTGCCGGGGCAAGGTGGGGTGTGCCAGCCTCTGCCGGAGGGTTTTGAGGCGATGGGGAAGGCACTTCCCCTGCCACATTCGCAGCGTGTGCCAGGGTCTGCTGTTCCGCCTGCTGCTGCCGACCCGTTCCCTGCACCGCAGCCTCAACCTTGGCCAGGACCTCGCTCAGGAGGCACTGGATTGTGTCCTGCACAGCTGCGTCACAGGCAGCGGGGCTGTGCGGGGCAGGCGCCTGGCTCTCTGCCTCTGCTGCTGTGGCCCGCTCGCTGAGGACCAGAGAAGATGATGGAGCGGGTGCTGCTGGCAGCAGAGACAGCCTGTGGCTGGGGGCCGCTGCATCCTTGGGGAGAGGTATCCAACTTGGCCAACGAGGTCTCTCCTCCTGTGGCATCCTTTTGAGGGTGCTGGCAGCTCCTGCTGGCTGAGCAGTGGGTGCGTGCCTGGGTGCCGCTGCATCCTTGGGGAGAGGTATCCAGCTTGGCCAACGAGGTCTCTCCTCCTGTGTCAGCCTGGTGTGGGGCAGTGTCCTGCACGCCCGGCTCTCCGTTTGCATGTGTAACTGAGCAGAGAGGCCGAGTGACTGCAGCCCTTGCCCCTGCACCCCCGCATCCCAGCTACAATATCTCCTCTGTTTGGGCTGCCCTGCCAGCCCCTGGGCAGTGCTCAGCCCCGCTAGCGGCTGCTGAGTGCCTCCCAGAGCCGCTTGGGGAGAGCACTGAATGCCCAGTGGACCTCTGGGAGACTCCCAGGAGCCCCGCATAGCGGCTGCCACCGTGCCAACCAGGCCGGCCCTCTCATCGAGGCAGCTCCATGCTTTCCTATTCCACCAGTGGCTTCTCCTGCCTGTCTCGTCCCGGATCTGCCGCCTCTTCTTCTCTTTCAGCAGCTGCTTGGGGGCCTGGGAGTGTCCCTTCTTTTCACCACCCATGGGCATATCTGGCGTCTTCTGCCACAAACCTGCCATGGGTTTCACCAGGAGTTTTGCTGCCTCCTGCGGAAGCGTCTGCTCTCCTGACTGTGGGCACCGCAGGGCTCTCGCTACTTAAATACCCCCCAGTCACGGCAGGGGGCCCATGTCACAATGGTCTCCAGGGACCGCATCACAATGCCCTGGCTGTGGCCATGGAAACGGCCACGCCCGTGGGCCTGCACCTTGTCCCATGTCCTTGTTCCCACACCGGGCCCATGATGACGTCACAATGGTCTGCAGCGACGATGAGGCCTCCGCATCACAAAGCCCTGGCGGTGGCCCTGGAGACGCCCAAGCCCGTGGGCCTGGGCCTTGTGTCAAGGCCTTGTACGCACACGAGGCCCCCAGAAGCAAAAGCCCTGGTGGTGGCCATGGATACGCCCACAACCGTGGGCCTGGGCCTTGTCCCCAGCCGTTGCTCCCACACAGGGCCCGTGTCACAATGGTCTCCAGGGATGATGAGGCCCCTACACCACAAATCCTGGCGGTGGCCATGGAGGCGCTCACACCTGTGGGCCTGGGCCTTGTCCTCAGGGAACGGCCCACACAGGGCCCGCTGCTGAGCCAGTCTGGGACTAGGAGTGGATCCAGCCGCACCCAGACTCCTCTCTGAGAAGGAGTCTTCTAAGGGTGTCCTTTCTGAACGTCGTGACTCAACAGGAGGGTCTCCCTGGCAGTTTTGTCCGACTCTGTCCTCAATGCACTAAGTATCAAGTGAACCTTGCCATCAAATCTTGTTTATTAAGCCACTGTCTCGTGCACCATTCAAGTCTGTTAAATTGCTATTTGATGTCAGTAAACATATCGCCACTTCTCTCTCACAAGTGAATTCCATCATTCCATCCCTGACAAAATGGCACAGTTGGCAGGATGACTAGTAGTATCACTGATTACTGACAGAGGCATGGAGCGAATGAGAGGCCCAGCTTCCCAGGAGAATGGGCTCCTGACAATTGGCATAACTGAGAAGCCACTGAAGAGCACCTAAAAGTAACTAGGGCCCACACAAAGGATGGAGAAGATAAAGGAGTTTTCTCACAGGGGCCACCCACCGCTGTAGCCCCCTCCCCTGCTGCCAAACACCCCCTCCACACGCACACACACAGACCCAACACACCAAGCAATGCCGGGACTCCCCGAGGACAGAGGTTGTCTCCGAACACGGGCACCGGGGAGCAAGGCCAGCGGATGCCTCGGCTGGTCGGGAGCTGGAGCGCCGGAGGCACGGGCAGAGACCGAGGGCACGGGCTCTGCCCGGCCTGGGGGGAGCACAGGGGCTCTCCAGCTCTGCCTGCCGGCACGGGCCTTCCCTTCCCGTCTTTCTCCCGACATGGACCAGGCACAGTCAAGCGCTGCGTAAAAACTCTCCACTTTTATTGATCTCAGAAAAACTCCATGGCCGCCGAGCTCCGTGTCCTCAGGGCAGCTGAGTGCCCGAGGTGCACACACATGCATGCAGCCATGCCTCAGAGGCTGCTCCGTCTGGACGCCACGCTGGCTCAGGGCCCGCTGCCATCTCCGGGGGACTGCCTGGCACTGGCAGTGGGATGCTACTCCTCTTGCTCTCCTGCCGTGCAGGTAGAGCAGCAGAAAGCCCTGCGCAGAGCCTTGAGCGCCCTCCTGAGGAGGGAGGGCCGTCGTCGTCGCACGAGGCCATGTGGGAGGACATCCATGCCTGCGTATGAGGAAAAGCTGCAGCTGTGGGGTAGGGCAGGCAACAGGCAAGCTCCCGCCTGCCCCCCGACACCCAGGGCTTCCCCCAGGCAGGGCTGGCTGGGGCACGGCCAGTCCCTCTGCTCACAGTGCTGCTGGCCAGAGTCCTGAGCCAAGGGAGATGCCGCTGCATCTCTTTTGTTTTGCGCTGCCAGGGCAAGGTGGGGTGTGCCAGCCTCTGCCGGAGGGTTTTGAGGCGATGGGGAAGGCACTTCCCCTGCCACATTCGCAGCGTGTGCCAGGGTCTGCTGTTCCGCCTGCTGCTGCCGACCCGTTCCCTGCACCGCAGCCTCAACCTTGGCCAGGACCTCGCTCAGGAGGCACTGGATTGTGTCCTGCACAGCTGCGTCACAGGCAGCGGGGCTGTGCGGGGCAGGCGCCTGGCTCTCTGCCTCTGCTGCTGTGGCCCGCTCGCTGAGGACCAGAGAAGATGATGGAGCGGGTGCTGCTGGCAGCAGAGACAGCCTGTGGCTGGGGGCCGCTGCATCCTTGGGGAGAGGTATCCAACTTGGCCAACGAGGTCTCTCCTCCTGTGGCATCCTTTTGAGGGTGCTGGCAGCTCCTGCTGGCTGAGCAGTGGGTGCGTGCCTGGGTGCCGCTGCATCCTTGGGGAGAGGTATCCAGCTTGGCCAACGAGGTCTCTCCTCCTGTGTCAGCCTGGTGTGGGGCAGTGTCCTGCACGCCCGGCTCTCCGTTTGCATGTGTAACTGAGCAGAGAGGCCGAGTGACTGCAGCCCTTGCCCCTGCACCCCCGCATCCCAGCTACAATATCTCCTCTGTTTGGGCTGCCCTGCCAGCCCCTGGGCAGTGCTCAGCCCCGCTAGCGGCTGCTGAGTGCCTCCCAGAGCCGCTTGGGGAGAGCACTGAATGCCCAGTGGACCTCTGGGAGACTCCCAGGAGCCCCGCATAGCGGCTGCCACCGTGCCAACCAGGCCGGCCCTCTCATCGAGGCAGCTCCATGCTTTCCTATTCCACCAGTGGCTTCTCCTGCCTGTCTCGTCCCGGATCTGCCGCCTCTTCTTCTCTTTCAGCAGCTGCTTGGGGGCCTGGGAGTGTCCCTTCTTTTCACCACCCATGGGCATATCTGGCGTCTTCTGCCACAAACCTGCCATGGGTTTCACCAGGAGTTTTGCTGCCTCCTGCGGAAGCGTCTGCTCTCCTGACTGTGGGCACCGCAGGGCTCTCGCTCCTTAAATACCCCCCAGTCACGGCAGGGGGCCCATGTCACAATGGTCTCCAGGGACCGCATCACAATGCCCTGGCTGTGGCCATGGAAACGGCCACGCCCGTGGGCCTGCACCTTGTCCCATGTCCTTGTTCCCACACCGGGCCCATGATGACGTCACAATGGTCTGCAGCGACGATGAGGCCTCCGCATCACAAAGCCCTGGCGGTGGCCCTGGAGACGCCCAAGCCCGTGGGCCTGGGCCTTGTGTCAAGGCCTTGTACGCACACGAGGCCCCCAGAAGCAAAAGCCCTGGTGGTGGCCATGGATACGCCCACAACCGTGGGCCTGGGCCTTGTCCCCAGCCGTTGCTCCCACACAGGGCCCGTGTCACAATGGTCTCCAGGGATGATGAGGCCCCTACACCACAAATCCTGGCGGTGGCCATGGAGGCGCTCACACCTGTGGGCCTGGGCCTTGTCCTCAGGGAACGGCCCACACAGGGCCCGCTGCTGAGCCAGTCTGGGACTAGGAGTGGATCCAGCCGCACCCAGACTCCTCTCTGAGAAGGAGTCTTCTAAGGGTGTCCTTTCTGAACGTCGTGACTCAACAGGAGGGTCTCCCTGGCAGTTTTGTCCGACTCTGTCCTCAATGCACTAAGTATCAAGTGAACCTTGCCATCAAATCTTGTTTATTAAGCCACTGTCTCGTGCACCATTCAAGTCTGTTAAATTGCTATTTGATGTCAGTAAACATATCGCCACTTCTCTCTCACAAGTGAATTCCATCATTCCATCCCTGACAAAATGGCACAGTTGGCAGGATGACTAGTAGTATCACTGATTACTGACAGAGGCATGGAGCGAATGAGAGGCCCAGCTTCCCAGGAGAATGGGCTCCTGACAATTGGCATAACTGAGAAGCCACTGAAGAGCACCTAAAAGTAACTAGGGCCCACACAAAGGATGGAGAAGATAAAGGAGTTTTCTCACAGGGGCCACCCACCGCTGTAGCCCCCTCCCCTGCTGCCAAACACCCCCTCCACACGCACACACACAGACCCAACACACCAAGCAATGCCGGGAGTCCCCGAGGACAGAGGTTGTCTCCGAACACGGGCACCGGGGAGCAAGGCCAGCGGATGCCTCGGCTGGTCGGGAGCTGGAGCGCCGGAGGCACGGGCAGAGACCGAGGGCACGGGCTCTGCCCGGCCTGGGGGGAGCACAGGGGCTCTCCAGCTCTGCCTGCCGGCACGGGCCTTCCCTTCCCCTGTCTTTCTCCCGACATGGACCAGGCACAGTCAAGCGCTGCGTAAAAACTCTCCACTTTTATTGATCTCAGAAAAACTCCATGGCCGCCGAGCTCCGTGTCCTCAGGGCAGCTGAGTGCCCGAGGTGCACACACATGCATGCAGCCATGCCTCAGAGGCTGCTCCGTCTGGACGCCATGCTGGCTCAGGGCCCGCTGCCATCTCCGGGGGACTGCCTGGCACTGGCAGTGGGATGCTACTCCTCTTGCTCTCCTGCCGTGCAGGTAGAGCAGCAGAAAGCCCTGCGCAGAGCCTTGAGCGCCCTCCTGAAGAGGGAGGGCCGTTGCTGTGGAACGAAGCCATGTGGGAGGACATCCATGCCTGCGTATGAGGAAAAGCTGCAGCTGTGGGGTAGGGCAGGCAACAGGCAAGCTCCCGCTTGCCCCCCGACACCCAGGGCTTCCCCCAGGCAGGGCTGGCTGGGGCACGGCCAGTCCCTCTGCTCACAGTGCTGCTGGCCAGAGTCCTGAGCCAAGGGAGAAGCCGCTGCATCTCTTTTGTTTTGCGCTGCCGGGGCAAGGTGGGGTGTGCCAGCCTCTGCCGGAGGGTTTTGAGGCGATGGGGAAGGCACTTCCCCTGCCACATTCGCAGCGTGTGCCAGGGTCTGCTGTTCCGCCTGCTGCTGCCGACCCGTTCCCTGCACCGCAGCCTCAACCTTGGCCAGGACCTCGCTCAGGAGGCACTGGATTGTGTCCTGCACAGCTGCGTCACAGGCAGCGGGGCTGTGCGGGGCAGGCGCCTGGCTCTCTGCCTCTGCTGCTGTGGCCCGCTCGCTGAGGACCAGAGAAGATGGTGCCTCCGCTTGTGCAGATGATGGAGCGGGTGCTGCTGGCAGCAGAGACAGCCTGTGGCAGGTGCTGGCAGCTCCTGCTGGCTGAGCAGTGGGTGCGTGCCTGGGTGCCGCTGCATCCTTGGGGAGACGTATCCAGCTTGGCCAACGAGGTCTCTCCTCCTGTGTCAGCCTGGTGTGGGGCAGTGTCCTGCACACCCGGCTGTCTGTTTGCAAGTGTAACTGAGGAGAGAGGCCGAGTGACTGCAGCCCTTGCCCCAGCACCCCCGCGTCCCAGCTAGAATATCTCCTCCGTTTGGGCTGCCCTGCCAGCCCCTGGGCAGTGCTCAGCCCCGCAGGCGGCTGCTGAGTGACTCCCAGAGCCGCTCGGGGAGAGCACTGGACGCCCAATGGGCCTCTGGGAGACTCCCAGGCATCCCATATAGGGACTGCCACTGTGTCAACCAGTCTGGCCCTCGCATCGAGGCAGCTTTATGTTGTCCTGTTCCACCAGTGGCCTCTCCTTCCTGCCCTGTCCCTCATCTGCTGCCTCTTTTCTCCCTGGGCAACACCTCTGGGGTCTTGGAGCGGCGTTCATCTCCTCCCCCATGGGCATCTCTGGCGTCCTCTCCCACAGACCTGCCATGGGTTGCGCCCACGGGAGATGCTGCCTCCTGAGGAACCATCTGCTCTCCTGGGAGTGCGTCCCCAGGGCTCTCACTACAACCCCATGTCCCAACTGGAATATCTCCTCCGTTTGGGCTGCCCTGCCAGCCCCTGAGCAGTGCTCAGCCCCGCAGGCGGCTGCTGATCCACTCCCAGAGTCGCTTGGGGAGAGCGCTGGACCCCCCATGGACCTCTGGGAGACTCCCAGGTGCCCCGGCATAGCGGCTGCCACCGTGCCAACCAGGCCGGCCCTCTCATCCAGGCAGCTCCATGCTGTCCTATTCCACCAGTGGCCTCTCCTTCCCGCACCATCCCTCATCTGCTGCCTCTTGTTCTCTCTCGGCAGCTGTTTGTAGGGCTGTGAGTGGCCCTTCTTCTCACCACCCATGGGCATCTCTGGCGTCTTCTGCCACAGACATGCTACTGGTTGCGCCCAGGGGAGATGCTGCCTCCCGAGGAAGCCCCTGCTCTCCTGAGAGTGGGCACCCCAGGGCTCTTGCTCCTTAAATAACGCCACGGTCACGGCACGGGACCATGTCACAATGGTCTACAGCGACGATGAGGCCTCCGCATCACAAAGCCCTGGCGGTGGCCCTGGAGACGCCCAAGCCCGTGGGCCTGGGCCTTGTGCCAAGGCCTTGTACGCACACGAGGCCCCCAGAAGCAAAAGCCCTGGTGGTGGCCATGGATACGCCCACAACCGTGGGCCTGGGCCTTGTCCCCAGCCGTTGCTCCCACACAGGGCCCGTGTCACAATGGTCTCCAGGGATGATGAGGCCCCTACACCACAAATCCTGGCGGTGGCCATGGAGGCGCTCACGCCTGTGGGCCTGGGCCTTGTCCTCAGGGAACGGCCCACACAGGGCCCGCTGCTGAGCCAGTCTGGGACTAGGAGTGGATCCAGCCGCACCCAGACTCCTCTCTGAGAAGGAGTCTTCTAAGGGTGTCCTTTCTGAACGTCGTGACTCAACAGGAGGGTCTCCCTGGCAGTTTTGTCCGACTCTGTCCTCAATGCACTAAGTATCAAGTGAACCTTGCCATCAAATCTTGTTTATTAAGCCACTGTCTCGTGCACCATTCAAGTCTGTTAAATTGCTATTTGATGTCAGTAAACATATCGCCACTTCTCTCTCACAAGTGAATTCCATCATTCCATCCCTGACAAAATGGCACAGTTGGCAGGATGACTAGTAGTATCACTGATTACTGACAGAGGCATGGAGCGAATGAGAGGCCCAGCTTCCCAGGAGAATGGGCTCCTGACAATTGGCATAACTGAGAAGCCACTGAAGAGCACCTAAAAGTAACTAGGGCCCACACAAAGGATGGAGAAGATAAAGGAGTTTTCTCACAGGGGCCACCCACCGCTGTAGCCCCCTCCCCTGCTGCCAAACACCCCCTCCACACGCACACACACAGACCCAACACACCAAGCAATGCCGGGACTCCCCGAGGACAGAGGTTGTCTCCGAACACGGGCACCGGGGAGCAAGGCCAGCGGATGCCTCGGCTGGTCGGGAGCTGGAGCGCCGGAGGCACGGGCAGAGACCGAGGGCACGGGCTCTGCCCGGCCTGGGGGGAGCACAGGGGCTCTCCAGCTCTGCCTGCCGGCACGGGCCTTCCCTTCCCCTGTCTTTCTCCCGACATGGACCAGGCACAGTCAAGCGCTGCGTAAAAACTCTCCACTTTTATTGATCTCAGAAAAACTCCATGGCCGCCGAGCTCCGTGTCCTCAGGGCAGCTGAGTGCCCGAGGTGCACACACATGCATGCAGCCATGCCTCAGAGGCTGCTCCGTCTGGACGCCACGCTGGCTCAGGGCCCGCTGCCATCTCCGGGGGACTGCCTGGCACTGGCAGTGGGATGCTACTCCTCTTGCTGTCCTGCCATGCAGATAGAGCAGCAGAAAGCCCTGCGCAGAGCCTTGAGCGCCCTCCTGAAGAGGGAGGGCCGTTGCTGTGGAACGAAGCCATGTGGGAGGACATCCATGCCTGCGTATGAGGAAAAGCTGCAGCTGTGGGGTAGGGCAGGCAACAGGCAAGCTCCCGCTTGCCCCCCGACACCCAGGGCTTCCCCCAGGCAGGGCTGGCTGGGGCACGGCCAGTCCCTCTGCTCACAGTGCTGCTGGCCAGAGTCCTGAGCCAAGGGAGAAGCCGCTGCATCTCTTTTGTTTTGCGCTGCCGGGGCAAGGTGGGGTGTGCCAGCCTCTGCCGGAGGGTTTTGAGGCGATGGGGAAGGCACTTCCCCTGCCACATTCGCAGCGTGTGCCAGGGTCTGCTGTTCCGCCTGCTGCTGCCGACCCGTTCCCTGCACCGCAGCCTCAACCTTGGCCAGGACCTCGCTCAGGAGGCACTGGATTGTGTCCTGCACAGCTGCGTCACAGGCAGCGGGGCTGTGCGGGGCAGGCGCCTGGCTCTCTGCCTCTGCTGCTGTGGCCCGCTCGCTGAGGACCAGAGAAGATGGTGCCTCCGCTTGTGCAGATGATGGAGCGGGTGCTGCTGGCAGCAGAGACAGCCTGTGGCAGGTGCTGGCAGCTCCTGCTGGCTGAGCAGTGGGTGCGTGCCTGGGTGCCGCTGCATCCTTGGGGAGACGTATCCAGCTTGGCCAACGAGGTCTCTCCTCCTGTGTCAGCCTGGTGTGGGGCAGTGTCCTGCACACCCGGCTGTCTGTTTGCAAGTGTAACTGAGGAGAGAGGCCGAGTGACTGCAGCCCTTGCCCCAGCACCCCCGCGTCCCAGCTAGAATATCTCCTCCGTTTGGGCTGCCCTGCCAGCCCCTGGGCAGTGCTCAGCCCCGCAGGCGGCTGCTGAGTGACTCCCAGAGCCGCTCGGGGAGAGCACTGGACGCCCAATGGGCCTCTGGGAGACTCCCAGGCATCCCATATAGGGACTGCCACTGTGTCAACCAGTCTGGCCCTCGCATCGAGGCAGCTTTATGTTGTCCTGTTCCACCAGTGGCCTCTCCTTCCTGCCCTGTCCCTCATCTGCTGCCTCTTTTCTCCCTGGGCAACACCTCTGGGGTCTTGGAGCGGCGTTCATCTCCTCCCCCATGGGCATCTCTGGCGTCCTCTCCCACAGACCTGCCATGGGTTGCGCCCACGGGAGATGCTGCCTCCTGAGGAACCATCTGCTCTCCTGGGAGTGCGTCCCCAGGGCTCTCACTACAACCCCATGTCCCAACTGGAATATCTCCTCCGTTTGGGCTGCCCTGCCAGCCCCTGAGCAGTGCTCAGCCCCGCAGGCGGCTGCTGATCCACTCCCAGAGTCGCTTGGGGAGAGCGCTGGACCCCCCATGGACCTCTGGGAGACTCCCAGGTGCCCCGGCATAGCGGCTGCCACCGTGCCAACCAGGCCGGCCCTCTCATCCAGGCAGCTCCATGCTGTCCTATTCCACCAGTGGCCTCTCCTTCCCGCACCATCCCTCATCTGCTGCCTCTTGTTCTCTCTCGGCAGCTGTTTGTAGGGCTGTGAGTGGCCCTTCTTCTCACCACCCATGGGCATCTCTGGCGTCTTCTGCCACAGACATGCTACTGGTTGCGCCCAGGGGAGATGCTGCCTCCCGAGGAAGCCCCTGCTCTCCTGAGAGTGGGCACCCCAGGGCTCTTGCTCCTTAAATAACGCCACGGTCACGGCACGGGACCATGTCACAATGGTCTACAGCGACGATGAGGCCTCCGCATCACAAAGCCCTGGCGGTGGCCCTGGAGACGCCCAAGCCCGTGGGCCTGGGCCTTGTGCCAAGGCCTTGTACGCACACGAGGCCCCCAGAAGCAAAAGCCCTGGTGGTGGCCATGGATACGCCCACAACCGTGGGCCTGGGCCTTGTCCCCAGCCGTTGCTCCCACACAGGGCCCGTGTCACAATGGTCTCCAGGGATGATGAGGCCCCTACACCACAAATCCTGGCGGTGGCCATGGAGGCGCTCACGCCTGTGGGCCTGGGCCTTGTCCTCAGGGAACGGCCCACACAGGGCCCGCTGCTGAGCCAGTCTGGGACTAGGAGTGGATCCAGCCGCACCCAGACTCCTCTCTGAGAAGGAGTCTTCTAAGGGTGTCCTTTCTGAACGTCGTGACTCAACAGGAGGGTCTCCCTGGCAGTTTTGTCCGACTCTGTCCTCAATGCACTAAGTATCAAGTGAACCTTGCCATCAAATCTTGTTTATTAAGCCACTGTCTCGTGCACCATTCAAGTCTGTTAAATTGCTATTTGATGTCAGTAAACATATCGCCACTTCTCTCTCACAAGTGAATTCCATCATTCCATCCCTGACAAAATGGCACAGTTGGCAGGATGACTAGTAGTATCACTGATTACTGACAGAGGCATGGAGCGAATGAGAGGCCCAGCTTCCCAGGAGAATGGGCTCCTGACAATTGGCATAACTGAGAAGCCACTGAAGAGCACCTAAAAGTAACTAGGGCCCACACAAAGGATGGAGAAGATAAAGGAGTTTTCTCACAGGGGCCACCCACCGCTGTAGCCCCCTCCCCTGCTGCCAAACACCCCCTCCACACGCACACACACAGACCCAACACACCAAGCAATGCCGGGACTCCCCGAGGACAGAGGTTGTCTCCGAACACGGGCACCGGGGAGCAAGGCCAGCGGATGCCTCGGCTGGTCGGGAGCTGGAGCGCCGGAGGCACGGGCAGAGACCGAGGGCACGGGCTCTGCCCGGCCTGGGGGGAGCACAGGGGCTCTCCAGCTCTGCCTGCCGGCACGGGCCTTCCCTTCCCGTCTTTCTCCCGACATGGACCAGGCACAGTCAAGCGCTGCGTAAAAACTCTCCACTTTTATTGATCTCAGAAAAACTCCATGGCCGCCGAGCTCCGTGTCCTCAGGGCAGCTGAGTGCCCGAGGTGCACACACATGCATGCAGCCATGCCTCAGAGGCTGCTCCGTCTGGACGCCACGCTGGCTCAGGGCCCGCTGCCATCTCCGGGGGACTGCCTGGCACTGGCAGTGGGATGCTACTCCTCTTGCTCTCCTGCCGTGCAGGTAGAGCAGCAGAAAGCCCTGCGCAGAGCCTTGAGCGCCCTCCTGAGGAGGGAGGGCCGTCGTCGTCGCACGAGGCCATGTGGGAGGACATCCATGCCTGCGTATGAGGAAAAGCTGCAGCTGTGGGGTAGGGCAGGCAACAGGCAAGCTCCCGCCTGCCCCCCGACACCCAGGGCTTCCCCCAGGCAGGGCTGGCTGGGGCACGGCCAGTCCCTCTGCTCACAGTGCTGCTGGCCAGAGTCCTGAGCCAAGGGAGAAGCCGCTGCATCTCTTTTGTTTTGCGCTGCCGGGGCAAGGTGGGGTGTGCCAGCCTCTGCCGGAGGGTTTTGAGGCGATGGGGAAGGCACTTCCCCTGCCACATTCGCAGCGTGTGCCAGGGTCTGCTGTTCCGCCTGCTGCTGCCGACCCGTTCCCTGCACCGCAGCCTCAACCTTGGCCAGGACCTCGCTCAGGAGGCACTGGATTGTGTCCTGCACAGCTGCGTCACAGGCAGCGGGGCTGTGCGGGGCAGGCGCCTGGCTCTCTGCCTCTGCTGCTGTGGCCCGCTCGCTGAGGACCAGAGAAGATGCTGCCTCTGCTTGTGCAGATGATGGAGCGGGTGCTGCTGGCAGCAGAGACAGCCTGTGGCTGGGGGCCGCTGCATCCTTGGGGAGAGGTATCCAACTTGGCCAACGAGGTCTCTCCTCCTGTGGCATCCTTTTGAGGGTGCTGGCAGCTCCTGCTGGCTGAGCAGTGGGTGCGTGCCTGGGTGCCGCTGCATCCTTGGGGAGAGGTATCCAGCTTGGCCAACGAGGTCTCTCCTCCTGTGTCAGCCTGGTGTGGGGCAGTGTCCTGCACGCCCGGCTCTCCGTTTGCATGTGTAACTGAGCAGAGAGGCCGAGTGACTGCAGCCCTTGCCCCTGCACCCCCGCATCCCAGCTACAATATCTCCTCTGTTTGGGCTGCCCTGCCAGCCCCTGGGCAGTGCTCAGCCCCGCTAGCGGCTGCTGAGTGCCTCCCAGAGCCGCTTGGGGAGAGCACTGAATGCCCAGTGGACCTCTGGGACACTCCCAGGAGCCCCGCATAGCGGCTGCCACCGTGCCAACCAGGCCGGCCCTCTCATCCAGGCAGCTCCATGCTGTCCTATTCCACCAGTGGCTTCTCCTGCCTGTCTCGTCCCGGATCTGCCGCCTCTTCTTCTCTTTCAGCAGCTGCTTGGGGGCCTGGGAGTGTCCCTTCTTTTCACCACCCATGGGCATATCTGGCGTCTTCTGCCACAAACCTGCCATGGGTTTCACCAGGAGTTTTGCTGCCTCCTGCGGAAGCGTCTGCTCTCCTGACTGTGGGCACCGCAGGGCTCTCGCTCCTTAAATACCCCCCAGTCACGGCAGGGGGCCCATGTCACAATGGTCTCCAGGGACCGCATCACAATGCCCTGGCTGTGGCCATGGAAACGGCCACGCCCGTGGGCCTGCACCTTGTCCCATGTCCTTGTTCCCACACCGGGCCCATGATGACGTCACAATGGTCTGCAGCGACGATGAGGCCTCCGCATCACAAAGCCCTGGCGGTGGCCCTGGAGACGCCCAAGCCCGTGGGCCTGGGCCTTGTGCCAAGGCCTTGTACGCACACGAGGCCCCCAGAAGCAAAAGCCCTGGTGGTGGCCATGGATACGCCCACAACCGTGGGCCTGGGCCTTGTCCCCAGCCGTTGCTCCCACACAGGGCCCGTGTCACAATGGTCTCCAGGGATGATGAGGCCCCTACACCACAAATCCTGGCGGTGGCCATGGAGGCGCTCACGCCTGTGGGCCTGGGCCTTGTCCTCAGGGAACGGCCCACACAGGGCCCGCTGCTGAGCCAGTCTGGGACTAGGAGTGGATCCAGCCGCACCCAGACTCCTCTCTGAGAAGGAGTCTTCTAAGGGTGTCCTTTCTGAACGTCGTGACTCAACAGGAGGGTCTCCCTGGCAGTTTTGTCCGACTCTGTCCTCAATGCACTAAGTATCAAGTGAACCTTGCCATCAAATCTTGTTTATTAAGCCACTGTCTCGTGCACCATTCAAGTCTGTTAAATTGCTATTTGATGTCAGTAAACATATCGCCACTTCTCTCTCACAAGTGAATTCCATCACTCCATCCCTGACAAAATGGCACAGTTGGCAGGATGACTAGTAGTATCACTGATTACTGACAGAGGCATGGAGCGAATGAGAAGCCCAGCTTCCCAGGAGAATGGGCTCCTGACAAATGGCATAACTGAGAAGCCACTGAAGAGCACCTAAAAGTAACTAGGGCCCACACAAAGGATGGAGAAGATAAAGGAGTTTTCTCACAGGGGCCACCCACCGCTGTAGCCCCCTCCCCTGCTGCCAAACACCCCCTCCACACGCACACACACAGACCCAACACACCAAGCAATGCCGGGACTCCCCGAGGACAGAGGTTGTCTCCGAACACGGGCACCGGGGAGCAAGGCCAGCGGATGCCTCGGCTGGTCGGGAGCTGGAGCGCCGGAGGCACGGGCAGAGACCGAGGGCACGGGCTCTGCCCGGCCTGGGGGGAGCACAGGGGCTCTCCAGCTCTGCCTGCCGGCACGGGCCTTCCCTTCCCCTGTCTTTCTCCCGACATGGATCAGGCACAGTCAAGCGCTGCGTAAAAACTCTCCACTTTTATTGATCTCAGAAAAACTCCATGGCCGCCGAGCTCCGTGTCCTCAGGGCAGCTGAGTGCCCGAGGTGCACACACATGCATGCAGCCATGCCTCAGAGGCTGCTCCGTCTGGATGCCACGCTGGCTCAGGGCCCGCTGCCATCTCCGGGGGACTGCCTGGCACTGGCAGTGGGATGCTACTCCTCTTGCTCTCCTGCCGTGCAGGTAGAGCAGCAGAAAGCCCTGCGCAGAGCCTTGAGCGCCCTCCTGAGGAGGGAGGGCCGTCGTCGTCGCACGAGGCCATGTGGGAGGACATCCATGCCTGCGTATGAGGAAAAGCTGCAGCTGTGGGGTAGGGCAGGCAACAGGCAAGCTCCCGCCTGCCCCCCGACACCCAGGGCTTCCCCCAGGCAGGGCTGGCTGGGGCACGGCCAGTCCCTCTGCTCACAGTGCTGCTGGCCAGAGTCCTGAGCCAAGGGAGAAGCCGCTGCATCTCTTTTGTTTTGCGCTGCCGGGGCAAGGTGGGGTGTGCCAGCCTCTGCCGGAGGGTTTTGAGGCGATGGGGAAGGCACTTCCCCTGCCACATTCGCAGCGTGTGCCAGGGTCTGCTGTTCCGCCTGCTGCTGCCGACCCGTTCCCTGCACCGCAGCCTCAACCTTGGCCAGGACCTCGCTCAGGAGGCACTGGATTGTGTCCTGCACAGCTGCGTCACAGGCAGCGGGGCTGTGCGGGGCAGGCGCCTGGCTCTCTGCCTCTGCTGCTGTGGCCCGCTCGCTGAGGACCAGAGAAGATGGTGCCTCCGCTTGTGCAGATGATGGAGCGGGTGCTGCTGGCAGCAGAGACAGCCTGTGGCAGGTGCTGGCAGCTCCTGCTGGCTGAGCAGTGGGTGCGTGCCTGGGTGCCGCTGCATCCTTGGGGAGACGTATCCAGCTTGGCCAACGAGGTCTCTCCTCCTGTGTCAGCCTGGTGTGGGGCAGTGTCCTGCACACCCGGCTGTCTGTTTGCAAGTGTAACTGAGGAGAGAGGCCGAGTGACTGCAGCCCTTGCCCCTGCACCCCCGCGTCCCAGCTAGAATATCTCCTCCGTTTGGGCTGCCCTGCCAGCCCCTGGGCAGTGCTCAGCCCCGCAGGCGGCTGCTGAGTGACTCCCAGAGCCGCTCGGGGAGAGCACTGGACGCCCAATGGGCCTCTGGGAGACTCCCAGGCATCCCATATAGGGACTGCCACTGTGTCAACCAGTCTGGCCCTCGCATCGAGGCAGCTTTATGTTGTCCTGTTCCACCAGTGGCCTCTCCTTCCTGCCCTGTCCCTCATCTGCTGCCTCTTTTCTCCCTGGGCAACACCTCTGGGGTCTTGGAGCGGCGTTCATCTCCTCCCCCATGGGCATCTCTGGCGTCCTCTCCCACAGACCTGCCATGGGTTGCGCCCACGGGAGATGCTGCCTCCTGAGGAACCATCTGCTCTCCTGGGAGTGCGTCCCCAGGGCTCTCACTACAACCCCATGTCCCAACTGGAATATCTCCTCCGTTTGGGCTGCCCTGCCAGCCCCTGAGCAGTGCTCAGCCCCGCAGGCGGCTGCTGATCCACTCCCAGAGTCGCTTGGGGAGAGCGATGGACACCCCATGGCCCTCTGGGAGACTCCCAGGTGCCCCGCATAGCGGCTGCCACCGTGCCAACCAGGCCGGCCCTCTCATCCAGGCAGCTCCATGCTGTCCTATTCCACCAGTGGCCTCTCCTTCCCGCACCATCCCTCATCTGCTGCCTCTTGTTCTCTCTCGGCAGCTGTTTGTAGGGCTGTGAGTGGCCCTTCTTCTCACCACCCATGGGCATCTCTGGCGTCTTCTGCCACAGACATGCTACTGGTTGCGCCCAGGGGAGATGCTGCCTCCCGAGGAAGCCCCTGCTCTCCTGAGAGTGGGCACCCCAGGGCTCTTGCTCCTTAAATAACGCCACGGTCACGGCACGGGACCATGTCACAATGGTCTACAGCGACGATGAGGCCTCCGCATCACAAAGCCCTGGCGGTGGCCCTGGAGACGCCCAAGCCCGTGGGCCTGGGCCTTGTGCCAAGGCCTTGTACGCACACGAGGCCCCCAGAAGCAAAAGCCCTGGTGGTGGCCATGGATACGCCCACAACCGTGGGCCTGGGCCTTGTCCCCAGCCGTTGCTCCCACACAGGGCCCGTGTCACAATGGTCTCCAGGGATGATGAGGCCCCTACACCACAAATCCTGGCGGTGGCCATGGAGGCGCTCACGCCTGTGGGCCTGGGCCTTGTCCTCAGGGAACGGCCCACACAGGGCCCGCTGCTGAGCCAGTCTGGGACTAGGAGTGGATCCAGCCGCACCCAGACTCCTCTCTGAGAAGGAGTCTTCTAAGGGTGTCCTTTCTGAACGTCGTGACTCAACAGGAGGGTCTCCCTGACAGTTTTGTCCGACTCTGTCCTCAATGCACTAAGTATCAAGTGAACCTTGCCATCAAATCTTGTTTATTAAGCCACTGTCTCGTGCACCATTCAAGTCTGTTAAATTGCTATTTGATGTCAGTAAACATATCGCCACTTCTCTCTCACAAGTGAATTCCATCATTCCATCCCTGACAAAATGGCACAGTTGGCAGGATGACTAGTAGTATCACTGATTACTGACAGAGGCATGGAGCGAATGAGAGGCCCAGCTTCCCAGGAGAATGGGCTCCTGACAATTGGCATAACTGAGAAGCCACTGAAGAGCACCTAAAAGTAACTAGGGCCCACACAAAGGATGGAGAAGATAAAGGAGTTTTCTCACAGGGGCCACCCACCGCTGTAGCCCCCTCCCCTGCTGCCAAACACCCCCTCCACACGCACACACACAGACCCAACACACCAAGCAATGCCGGGACTCCCCGAGGACAGAGGTTGTCTCCGAACACGGGCACCGGGGAGCAAGGCCAGCGGATGCCTCGGCTGGTCGGGAGCTGGAGCGCCGGAGGCACGGGCAGAGACCGAGGGCACGGGCTCTGCCCGGCCTGGGGGGAGCACAGGGGCTCTCCAGCTCTGCCTGCCGGCACGGGCCTTCCCTTCCCCTGTCTTTCTCCCGACATGGACCAGGCACAGTCAAGCGCTGCGTAAAAACTCTCCACTTTTATTGATCTCAGAAAAACTCCATGGCCGCCGAGCTCCGTGTCCTCAGGGCAGCTGAGTGCCCGAGGTGCACACACATGCATGCAGCCATGCCTCAGAGGCTGCTCCGTCTGGACGCCACGCTGGCTCAGGGCCCGCTGCCATCTCCGGGGGACTGCCTGGCACTGGCAGTGGGATGCTACTCCTCTTGCTCTCCTGCCGTGCAGGTAGAGCAGCAGAAAGCCCTGCGCAGAGCCTTGAGCGCCCTCCTGAGGAGGGAGGGCCGTCGTCGTCGCACGAGGCCATGTGGGAGGACATCCATGCCTGCGTATGAGGAAAAGCTGCAGCTGTGGGGTAGGGCAGGCAACAGGCAAGCTCCCGCCTGCCCCCCGACACCCAGGGCTTCCCCCAGGCAGGGCTGGCTGGGGCACGGCCAGTCCCTCTGCTCACAGTGCTGCTGGCCAGAGTCCTGAGCCAAGGGAGAAGCCGCTGCATCTCTTTTGTTTTGCGCTGCCGGGGCAAGGTGGGGTGTGCCAGCCTCTGCCGGAGGGTTTTGAGGCGATGGGGAAGGCACTTCCCCTGCCACATTCGCAGCGTGTGCCAGGGTCTGCTGTTCCGCCTGCTGCTGCCGACCCGTTCCCTGCACCGCAGCCTCAACCTTGGCCAGGACCTCGCTCAGGAGGCACTGGATTGTGTCCTGCACAGCTGCGTCACAGGCAGCGGGGCTGTGCGGGGCAGGCGCCTGGCTCTCTGCCTCTGCTGCTGTGGCCCGCTCGCTGAGGACCAGAGAAGATGCTGCCTCTGCTTGTGCAGATGATGGAGCGGGTGCTGCTGGCAGCAGAGACAGCCTGTGGCTGGGGGCCGCTGCATCCTTGGGGAGAGGTATCCAACTTGGCCAACGAGGTCTCTCCTCCTGTGGCATCCTTTTGAGGGTGCTGGCAGCTCCTGCTGGCTGAGCAGTGGGTGCATGCCTGGGTGCCGCTGCATCCTTGGGGAGAGGTATCCAGCTTGGCCAACGAGGTCTCTCCTCCTGTGTCAGCCTGGTGTGGGGCAGTGTCCTGCACGCCCGGCTCTCCGTTTGCATGTGTAACTGAGCAGAGAGGCCGAGTGACTGCAGCCCTTGCCCCTGCACCCCCGCATCCCAGCTACAATATCTCCTCTGTTTGGGCTGCCCTGCCAGCCCTTGGGCAGTGCTCAGCCCCGCTAGCGGCTGCTGAGTGCCTCCCAGAGCCGCTTGGGGAGAGCACTGAATGCCCAGTGGACCTCTGGGACACTCCCAGGAGCCCCGCATAGCGGCTGCCACCGTGCCAACCAGGCCGGCCCTCTCATCGAGGCAGCTCCATGCTTTCCTATTCCACCAGTGGCTTCTCCTGCCTGTCTCGTCCCGGATCTGCCGCCTCTTCTTCTCTTTCAGCAGCTGCTTGGGGGCCTGGGAGTGTCCCTTCTTTTCACCACCCATGGGCATATCTGGCGTCTTCTGCCACAAACCTGCCATGGGTTTCACCAGGAGTTTTGCTGCCTCCTGCGGAAGCGTCTGCTCTCCTGACTGTGGGCACCGCAGGGCTCTCGCTCCTTAAATACCCCCCAGTCACGGCAGGGGGCCCATGTCACAATGGTCTCCAGGGACCGCATCACAATGCCCTGGCTGTGGCCATGGAAACGGCCACGCCCGTGGGCCTGCACCTTGTCCCATGTCCTTGTTCCCACACCGGGCCCATGATGACGTCACAATGGTCTGCAGCGACGATGAGGCCTCCGCATCACAAAGCCCTGGCGGTGGCCCTGGAGACGCCCAAGCCCGTGGGCCTGGGCCTTGTGTCAAGGCCTTGTACGCACACGAGGCCCCCAGAAGCAAAAGCCCTGGTGGTGGCCATGGATACGCCCACAACCGTGGGCCTGGGCCTTGTCCCCAGCCGTTGCTCCCACACAGGGCCCGTGTCACAATGGTCTCCAGGGATGATGAGGCCCCTACACCACAAATCCTGGCGGTGGCCATGGAGGCGCTCACGCCTGTGGGCCTGGGCCTTGTCCTCAGGGAACGGCCCACACAGGGCCCGCTGCTGAGCCAGTCTGGGACTAGGAGTGGATCCAGCCGCACCCAGACTCCTCTCTGAGAAGGAGTCTTCTAAGGGTGTCCTTTCTGAACGTCGTGACTCAACAGGAAGGTCTCCCTGGCAGTTTTGTCCGACTCTGTCCTCAATGCACTAAGTATCAAGTGAACCTTGCCATCAAATCTTGTTTATTAAGCCACTGTCTCGTGCACCATTCAAGTCTGTTAAATTGCTATTTGATGTCAGTAAACATATCGCCACTTCTCTCTCACAAGTGAATTCCATCATTCCATCCCTGACAAAATGGCACAGTTGGCAGGATGACTAGTAGTATCACTGATTACTGACAGAGGCATGGAGCGAATGAGAGGCCCAGCTTCCCAGGAGAATGGGCTCCTGACAATTGGCATAACTGAGAAGCCACTGAAGAGCACCTAAAAGTAACTAGGGCCCACACAAAGGATGGAGAAGATAAAGGAGTTTTCTCACAGGGGCCACCCACCGCTGTAGCCCCCTCCCCTGCTGCCAAACACCCCCTCCACATGCACACACACAGACCCAACACACCAAGCAATGCCGGGACTCCCCGAGGACAGAGGTTGTCTCCGAACACGGGCACCGGGGAGCAAGGCCAGCGGATGCCTCGGCTGGTCGGGAGCTGGAGCGCCGGAGGCACGGGCAGAGACCGAGGGCACGGGCTCTGCCCGGCCTGGGGGGAGCACAGGGGCTCTCCAGCTCTGCCTGCCGGCACGGGCCTTCCCTTCCCCTGTCTTTCTCCCGACATGGATCAGGCACAGTCAAGCGCTGCGTAAAAACTCTCCACTTTTATTGATCTCAGAAAAACTACATGGCCGCCGAGCTCCGTGTCCTCAGGGCAGCTGAGTGCCCGAGGTGCACACACATGCATGCAGCCATGCCTCAGAGGCTGCTCCGTCTGAACGCCATGCTGGCTCAGGGCCTGCTGCCATCTCCGGGGGACTGCCTGGCACTGGCAGTGGGATGCTACTCCTCTTGCTGTCCTGCCATGCAGATAGAGCAGCAGAAAGCCCTGCGCAGAGCCTTGAGCGCCCTCCTGAAGAGGGAGGGCCGTTGCTGTGGAACGAAGCCATGTGGGAGGACATCCATGCCTGCGTATGAGGAAAAGCTGCAGCTGTGGGGTAGGGCAGGCAACAGGCAAGCTCCCGCCTGCCCCCCGACACCCAGGGCTTCCCCCAGGCAGGGCTGGCTGGGGCACGGCCAGTCCCTCTGCTCACAGTGCTGCTGGCCAGAGTCCTGAGCCAAGGGAGAAGCCGCTGCATCTCTTTTGTTTTGCGCTGCCGGGGCAAGGTGGGGTGTGCCAGCCTCTGCCGGAGGGTTTTGAGGCGATGGGGAAGGCACTTCCCCTGCCACATTCGCAGCGTGTGCCAGGGTCTGCTGTTCCGCCTGCTGCTGCCGACCCGTTCCCTGCACCGCAGCCTCAACCTTGGCCAGGACCTCGCTCAGGAGGCACTGGATTGTGTCCTGCACAGCTGCGTCACAGGCAGCGGGGCTGTGCGGGGCAGGCGCCTGGCTCTCTGCCTCTGCTGCTGTGGCCCGCTCGCTGAGGACCAGAGAAGATGGTGCCTCCGCTTGTGCAGATGATGGAGCGGGTGCTGCTGGCAGCAGAGACAGCCTGTGGCAGGTGCTGGCAGCTCCTGCTGGCTGAGCAGTGGGTGCGTGCCTGGGTGCCGCTGCATCCTTGGGGAGACGTATCCAGCTTGGCCAACGAGGTCTCTCCTCCTGTGTCAGCCTGGTGTGGGGCAGTGTCCTGCACACCCGGCTGTCTGTTTGCAAGTGTAACTGAGGAGAGAGGCCGAGTGACTGCAGCCCTTGCCCCAGCACCCCCGCGTCCCAGCTAGAATATCTCCTCCGTTTGGGCTGCCCTGCCAGCCCCTGGGCAGTGCTCAGCCCCGCAGGCGGCTGCTGAGTGACTCCCAGAGCCGCTCGGGGAGAGCACTGGACGCCCAATGGGCCTCTGGGAGACTCCCAGGCATCCCATATAGGGACTGCCACTGTGTCAACCAGTCTGGCCCTCGCATCGAGGCAGCTTTATGTTGTCCTGTTCCACCAGTGGCCTCTCCTTCCTGCCCTGTCCCTCATCTGCTGCCTCTTTTCTCCCTGGGCAACACCTCTGGGGTCTTGGAGCGGCGTTCATCTCCTCCCCCATGGGCATCTCTGGCGTCCTCTCCCACAGACCTGCCATGGGTTGCGCCCACGGGAGATGCTGCCTCCTGAGGAACCATCTGCTCTCCTGGGAGTGCGTCCCCAGGGCTCTCACTACAACCCCATGTCCCAACTGGAATATCTCCTCCGTTTGGGCTGCCCTGCCAGCCCCTGAGCAGTGCTCAGCCCCGCAGGCGGCTGCTGATCCACTCCCAGAGTCGCTTGGGGAGAGCGATGGACACCCCATGGCCCTCTGGGAGACTCCCAGGTGCCCCGCATAGCGGCTGCCACCGTGCCAACCAGGCCGGCCCTCTCATCCAGGCAGCTCCATGCTGTCCTATTCCACCAGTGGCCTCTCCTTCCCGCACCATCCCTCATCTGCTGCCTCTTGTTCTCTCTCGGCAGCTGTTTGTAGGGCTGTGAGTGGCCCTTCTTCTCACCACCCATGGGCATCTCTGGCGTCTTCTGCCACAGACATGCTACTGGTTGCGCCCAGGGGAGATGCTGCCTCCCGAGGAAGCCCCTGCTCTCCTGAGAGTGGGCACCCCAGGGCTCTTGCTCCTTAAATAACGCCACGGTCACGGCACGGGACCATGTCACAATGGTCTACAGCGACGATGAGGCCTCCGCATCACAAAGCCCTGGCGGTGGCCCTGGAGACGCCCAAGCCCGTGGGCCTGGGCCTTGTGCCAAGGCCTTGTACGCACACGAGGCCCCCAGAAGCAAAAGCCCTGGTGGTGGCCATGGATACGCCCACAACCGTGGGCCTGGGCCTTGTCCCCAGCCGTTGCTCCCACACAGGGCCCGTGTCACAATGGTCTCCAGGGATGATGAGGCCCCTACACCACAAATCCTGGCGGTGGCCATGGAGGCGCTCACGCCTGTGGGCCTGGGCCTTGTCCTCAGGGAACGGCCCACACAGGGCCCGCTGCTGAGCCAGTCTGGGACTAGGAGTGGATCCAGCCGCACCCAGACTCCTCTCTGAGAAGGAGTCTTCTAAGGGTGTCCTTTCTGAACGTCGTGACTCAACAGGAGGGTCTCCCTGGCAGTTTTGTCCGACTCTGTCCTCAATGCACTAAGTATCAAGTGAACCTTGCCATCAAATCTTGTTTATTAAGCCACTGTCTCGTGCACCATTCAAGTCTGTTAAATTGCTATTTGATGTCAGTAAACATATCGCCACTTCTCTCTCACAAGTGAATTCCATCATTCCATCCCTGACAAAATGGCACAGTTGGCAGGATGACTAGTAGTATCACTGATTACTGACAGAGGCATGGAGCGAATGAGAGGCCCAGCTTCCCAGGAGAATGGGCTCCTGACAATTGGCATAACTGAGAAGCCACTGAAGAGCACCTAAAAGTAACTAGGGCCCACACAAAGGATGGAGAAGATAAAGGAGTTTTCTCACAGGGGCCACCCACCGCTGTAGCCCCCTCCCCTGCTGCCAAACACCCCCTCCACACGCACACACACAGACCCAACACACCAAGCAATGCCGGGACTCCACGAGGACAGAGGTTGTCTCCGAACACGGGCACCGGGGAGCAAGGCCAGCGGATGCCTCGGCTGGTCGGGAGCTGGAGCGCCGGAGGCACGGGCAGAGACCGAGGGCACGGGCTCTGCCCGGCCTGGGGGGAGCACAGGGGCTCTCCAGCTCTGCCTGCCGGCACGGGCCTTCCCTTCCCCTGTCTTTCTCCCGACATGGACCAGGCACAGTCAAGCGCTGCGTAAAAACTCTCCACTTTTATTGATCTCAGAAAAACTCCATGGCCGCCGAGCTCCGTGTCCTCAGGGCAGCTGAGTGCCCGAGGTGCACACACATGCATGCAGCCATGCCTCAGAGGCTGCTCCGTCTGGACGCCACGCTGGCTCAGGGCCCGCTGCCATCTCCGGGGGACTGCCTGGCACTGGCAGTGGGATGCTACTCCTCTTGCTCTCCTGCCGTGCAGGTAGAGCAGCAGAAAGCCCTGCGCAGAGCCTTGAGCGCCCTCCTGAGGAGGGAGGGCCGTCGTCGTCGCACGAGGCCATGTGGGAGGACATCCATGCCTGCGTATGAGGAAAAGCTGCAGCTGTGGGGTAGGGCAGGCAACAGGCAAGCTCCCGCCTGCCCCCCGACACCCAGGGCTTCCCCCAGGCAGGGCTGGCTGGGGCACGGCCAGTCCCTCTGCTCACAGTGCTGCTGGCCAGAGTCCTGAGCCAAGGGAGAAGCCGCTGCATCTCTTTTGTTTTGCGCTGCCGGGGCAAGGTGGGGTGTGCCAGCCTCTGCCGGAGGGTTTTGAGGCGATGGGGAAGGCACTTCCCCTGCCACATTCGCAGCGTGTGCCAGGGTCTGCTGTTCCGCCTGCTGCTGCCGACCCGTTCCCTGCACCGCAGCCTCAACCTTGGCCAGGACCTCGCTCAGGAGGCACTGGATTGTGTCCTGCACAGCTGCGTCACAGGCAGCGGGGCTGTGCGGGGCAGGCGCCTGGCTCTCTGCCTCTGCTGCTGTGGCCCGCTCGCTGAGGACCAGAGAAGATGGTGCCTCCGCTTGTGCAGATGATGGAGCGGGTGCTGCTGGCAGCAGAGACAGCCTGTGGCTGGGGGCCGCTGCATCCTTGGGGAGAGGTATCCAACTTGGCCAACGAGGTCTCTCCTCCTGTGGCATCCTTTTGAGGGTGCTGGCAGCTCCTGCTGGCTGAGCAGTGGGTGCGTGCCTGGGTGCCGCTGCATCCTTGGGGAGAGGTATCCAGCTTGGCCAACGAGGTCTCTCCTCCTGTGTCAGCCTGGTGTGGGGCAGTGTCCTGCACGCCCGGCTCTCCGTTTGCATGTGTAACTGAGCAGAGAGGCCGAGTGACTGCAGCCCTTGCCCCTGCACCCCCGCATCCCAGCTACAATATCTCCTCTGTTTGGGCTGCCCTGCCAGCCCCTGGGCAGTGCTCAGCCCCGCTAGCGGCTGCTGAGTGCCTCCCAGAGCCGCTTGGGGAGAGCACTGAATGCCCAGTGGACCTCTGGGACACTCCCAGGAGCCCCGCATAGCGGCTGCCACCGTGCCAACCAGGCCGGCCCTCTCATCCAGGCAGCTCCATGCTGTCCTATTCCACCAGTGGCTTCTCCTGCCTGTCTCGTCCCGGATCTGCCGCCTCTTCTTCTCTTTCAGCAGCTGCTTGGGGGCCTGGGAGTGTCCCTTCTTTTCACCACCCATGGGCATATCTGGCGTCTTCTGCCACAAACCTGCCATGGGTTTCACCAGGAGTTTTGCTGCCTCCTGCGGAAGCGTCTGCTCTCCTGACTGTGGGCACCGCAGGGCTCTCGCTCCTTAAATACCCCCCAGTCACGGCAGGGGGCCCATGTCACAATGGTCTCCAGGGACCGCATCACAATGCCCTGGCTGTGGCCATGGAAACGGCCACGCCCGTGGGCCTGCACCTTGTCCCATGTCCTTGTTCCCACACCGGGCCCATGATGACGTCACAATGGTCTGCAGCGACGATGAGGCCTCCGCATCACAAAGCCCTGGCGGTGGCCCTGGAGACGCCCAAGCCCGTGGGCCTGGGCCTTGTGCCAAGGCCTTGTACGCACACGAGGCCCCCAGAAGCAAAAGCCCTGGTGGTGGCCATGGATACGCCCACAACCGTGGGCCTGGGCCTTGTCCCCAGCCGTTGCTCCCACACAGGGCCCGTGTCACAATGGTCTCCAGGGATGATGAGGCCCCTACACCACAAATCCTGGCGGTGGCCATGGAGGCGCTCACGCCTGTGGGCCTGGGCCTTGTCCTCAGGGAACGGCCCACACAGGGCCCGCTGCTGAGCCAGTCTGGGACTAGGAGTGGATCCAGCCGCACCCAGACTCCTCTCTGAGAAGGAGTCTTCTAAGGGTGTCCTTTCTGAACGTCGTGACTCAACAGGAGGGTCTCCCTGGCAGTTTTGTCCGACTCTGTCCTCAATGCACTAAGTATCAAGTGAACCTTGCCATCAAATCTTGTTTATTAAGCCACTGTCTCGTGCACCATTCAAGTCTGTTAAATTGCTATTTGATGTCAGTAAACATATCGCCACTTCTCTCTCACAAGTGAATTCCATCATTCCATCCCTGACAAAATGGCACAGTTGGCAGGATGACTAGTAGTATCACTGATTACTGACAGAGGCATGGAGCGAATGAGAGGCCCAGCTTCCCAGGAGAATGGGCTCCTGACAATTGGCATAACTGAGAAGCCACTGAAGAGCACCTAAAAGTAACTAGGGCCCACACAAAGGATGGAGAAGATAAAGGAGTTTTCTCACAGGGGCCACCCACCGCTGTAGCCCCCTCCCCTGCTGCCAAACACCCCCTCCACACGCACACACACAGACCCAACACACCAAGCAATGCCGGGACTCCCCGAGGACAGAGGTTGTCTCCGAACACGGGCACCGGGGAGCAAGGCCAGCGGATGCCTCGGCTGGTCGGGAGCTGGAGCGCCGGAGGCACGGGCAGAGACCGAGGGCACGGGCTCTGCCCGGCCTGGGGGGAGCACAGGGGCTCTCCAGCTCTGCCTGCCGGCACGGGCCTTCCCTTCCCCTGTCTTTCTCCCGACATGGATCAGGCACAGTCAAGCGCTGCGTAAAAACTCTCCACTTTTATTGATCTCAGAAAAACTCCATGGCCGCCGAGCTCCGTGTCCTCAGGGCAGCTGAGTGCCCGAGGTGCACACACATGCATGCAGCCATGCCTCAGAGGCTGCTCCGTCTGGACGCCATGCTGGCTCAGGGCCTGCTGCCATCTCCGGGGGACTGCCTGGCACTGGCAGTGGGATGCTACTCCTCTTGCTGTCCTGCCATGCAGGTAGAGCAGCAGAAAGCCCTGCGCAGAGCCTTGAGCGCCCTCCTGAAGAGGGAGGGCCGTTGCTGTGGAACGAAGCCATGTGGGAGGACATCCATGCCTGCGTATGAGGAAAAGCTGCAGCTGTGGGGTAGGGCAGGCAACAGGCAAGCTCCCGCCTGCCCCCCGACACCCAGGGCTTCCCCCAGGCAGGGCTGGCTGGGGCACGGCCAGTCCCTCTGCTCACAGTGCTGCTGGCCAGAGTCCTGAGCCAAGGGAGAAGCCGCTGCATCTCTTTTGTTTTGCGCTGCCGGGGCAAGGTGGGGTGTGCCAGCCTCTGCCGGAGGGTTTTGAGGCGATGGGGAAGGCACTTCCCCTGCCACATTCGCAGCGTGTGCCAGGGTCTGCTGTTCCGCCTGCTGCTGCCGACCCGTTCCCTGCACCGCAGCCTCAACCTTGGCCAGGACCTCGCTCAGGAGGCACTGGATTGTGTCCTGCACAGCTGCGTCACAGGCAGCGGGGCTGTGCGGGGCAGGCGCCTGGCTCTCTGCCTCTGCTGCTGTGGCCCGCTCGCTGAGGACCAGAGAAGATGGTGCCTCCGCTTGTGCAGATGATGGAGCGGGTGCTGCTGGCAGCAGAGACAGCCTGTGGCAGGTGCTGGCAGCTCCTGCTGGCTGAGCAGTGGGTGCGTGCCTGGGTGCCGCTGCATCCTTGGGGAGACGTATCCAGCTTGGCCAACGAGGTCTCTCCTCCTGTGTCAGCCTGGTGTGGGGCAGTGTCCTGCACACCCGGCTGTCTGTTTGCAAGTGTAACTGAGGAGAGAGGCCGAGTGACTGCAGCCCTTGCCCCTGCACCCCCGCGTCCCAGCTAGAATATCTCCTCCGTTTGGGCTGCCCTGCCAGCCCCTGGGCAGTGCTCAGCCCCGCAGGCGGCTGCTGAGTGACTCCCAGAGCCGCTCGGGGAGAGCACTGGACGCCCAATGGGCCTCTGGGAGACTCCCAGGCATCCCATATAGGGACTGCCACTGTGTCAACCAGTCTGGCCCTCGCATCGAGGCAGCTTTATGTTGTCCTGTTCCACCAGTGGCCTCTCCTTCCTGCCCTGTCCCTCATCTGCTGCCTCTTTTCTCCCTGGGCAACACCTCTGGGGTCTTGGAGCGGCGTTCATCTCCTCCCCCATGGGCATCTCTGGCGTCCTCTCCCAGACCTGCCATGGGTTGCGCCCACGGGAGATGCTGCCTCCTGAGGAACCATCTGCTCTCCTGGGAGTGCGTCCCCAGGGCTCTCACTACAACCCCATGTCCCAACTGGAATATCTCCTCCGTTTGGGCTGCCCTGCCAGCCCCTGAGCAGTGCTCAGCCCCGCAGGCGGCTGCTGATCCACTCCCAGAGTCGCTTGGGGAGAGCGATGGACACCCCATGGCCCTCTGGGAGACTCCCAGGTGCCCCGCATAGCGGCTGCCACCGTGCCAACCAGGCCGGCCCTCTCATCGAGGCAGCTCCATGCTTTCCTATTCCACCAGTGGCTTCTACTGCCTGTCTCGTCCCGGATCTGCCGCCTCTTCTTCTCTTTCAGCAGCTGCTTGGGGGCCTGGGAGTGTCCCTTCTTTTCACCACCCATGGGCATATCTGGCGTCTTCTGCCACAAACCTGCCATGGGTTTCACCAGGAGTTTTGCTGCCTCCTGCGGAAGCGTCTGCTCTCCTGACTGTGGGCACCGCAGTGCTCTCGCTCCTTAAATACCCCCCAGTCACGGCAGGGGGCCCATGTCACAATGGTCTCCAGGGACCGCATCACAATGCCCTGGCTGTGGCCATGGAAACGGCCATGCCCGTGGGCCTGCACCTTGTCCCATGTCCTTGTTCCCACACCGGGCCCATGATGACGTCACAATGGTCTGCAGCGACGATGAGGCCTCCGCATCACAAAGCCCTGGCGGTGGCCCTGGAGACGCCCAAGCCCGTGGGCCTGGGCCTTGTGCCAAGGCCTTGTACGCACACGAGGCCCCCAGAAGCAAAAGCCCTGGTGGTGGCCATGGATACGCCCACAACCGTGGGCCTGGGCCTTGTCCCCAGCCGTTGCTCCCACACAGGGCCCGTGTCACAATGGTCTCCAGGGATGATGAGGCCCCTACACCACAAATCCTGGCGGTGGCCATGGAGGCGCTCACGCCTGTGGGCCTGGGCCTTGTCCTCAGGGAACGGCCCACACAGGGCCCGCTGCTGAGCCAGTCTGGGACTAGGAGTGGATCCAGCCGCACCCAGACTCCTCTCTGAGAAGGAGTCTTCTAAGGGTGTCCTTTCTGAACGTCGTGACTCAACAGGAGGGTCTCCCTGGCAGTTTTGTCCGACTCTGTCCTCAATGCACTAAGTATCAAGTGAACCTTGCCATCAAATCTTGTTTATTAAGCCACTGTCTCGTGCACCATTCAAGTCTGTTAAATTGCTATTTGATGTCAGTAAACATATCGCCACTTCTCTCTCACAAGTGAATTCCATCATTCCATCCCTGACAAAATGGCACAGTTGGCAGGATGACTAGTAGTATCACTGATTACTGACAGAGGCATGGAGCGAATGAGAGGCCCAGCTTCCCAGGAGAATGGGCTCCTGACAATTGGCATAACTGAGAAGCCACTGAAGAGCACCTAAAAGTAACTAGGGCCCACACAAAGGATGGAGAAGATAAAGGAGTTTTCTCACAGGGGCCACCCACCGCTGTAGCCCCCTCCCCTGCTGCCAAACACCCCCTCCACACGCACACACACAGACCCAACACACCAAGCAATGCCGGGACTCCCCGAGGACAGAGGTTGTCTCCGAACACGGGCACCGGGGAGCAAGGCCAGCGGATGCCTCGGCTGGTCGGGAGCTGGAGCGCCGGAGGCACGGGCAGAGACCGAGGGCACGGGCTCTGCCCGGCCTGGGGGGAGCACAGGGGCTCTCCAGCTCTGCCTGCCGGCACGGGCCTTCCCTTCCCCTGTCTTTCTCCCGACATGGATCAGGCACAGTCAAGCACTGCGTAAAAACTCTCCACTTTTATTGATCTCAGAAAAACTCCATGGCCGCCGAGCTCCGTGTCCTCAGGGCAGCTGAGTGCCCGAGGTGCACACACATGCATGCAGCCATGCCTCAGAGGCTGCTCCGTCTGGACGCCACGCTGTCTCAGGGCCCGCTGCCATCTCCGGGGGACTGCCTGGCACTGGCAGTGGGATGCTACTCCTCTTGCTCTCCTGCCGTGCAGGTAGAGCAGCAGAAAGCCCTGCGCAGAGCCTTGAGCGCCCTCCTGAGGAGGGAGGGCCGTCGTCGTCGCACGAGGCCATGTGGGAGGACAGCCATGCCTGTGTACGAGGAAAAGCTACAGCCGTGGGGTAGGGCAGGCAACAGGCAAGCTCCCGCCTGCCCCCCGACACCCAGGGCTTCCCCCAGGCAGGGCTGGCTGGGGCACGGCCAGTCCCTCTGCTCACAGTGCTGCTGGCCAGAGTCCTGAGCCAAGGGAGAAGCCGCTGCATCTCTTTCGTTTTGTGCTGCCGGGGCAAGGTGGGGTGTGCCAGCCTCTGCCGGAGGGTTTTGAGGCGATGGAGATGGCACTACCCCTGCCGTATTCGCAGTGTGTGCCAGGGTCTGCTGTTCCGCCTGCTGCTGCCGACCCGTTCCCTGCACCGCAGCCTCAACCTTGGCCAGGACCTCGCTGAGGAGGCACTGGATTGTGTCCTGCACAGCTGCGTCACAGGCAGCGGGGCTGTGCGGGGCAGGCGCCTGGCTCTCTGCCTCTGCTGCTGTGGCCCGCTCGCTGAGGACCAGAGAAGATGGTGCCTCCGCTTGTGCAGATGATGGAGCGGGTGCTGCTGGCAGCAGAGACAGCCTGTGGCAGGTGCTGGAGCTTCTGCTGGCTGAGCAGTGGGTGCGTGCCTGGGTGCCGCTGCATCCCTGGGGAGACGTATCCAGCTTGGCCAACGAGGTCTCTCCTCCTGTGTCAGCCTGGTGTGGGGCAGTGTCCTGCACACCCGGCTGTCTGTTTGCAAGTGTAACCGAGGAGAGAGTCCGAGTGACTGCAGCCCTTGCCCCTGCACCCCCGCATCCCAGCTAGAATATCTCCTCCGTTTGGGCTGCCCTGCCAGCATCTGGGCAGTGCTCAGCCCCGCCAGCGGCTGCTGAATCTATCCCTTTGCCGCTTCGGGAGAACACTAGACCCGCCATGGCCCTCTGGGACACTCCCAGGAACCCCACACATGGCACTCAGCTTGCTCTGGGGCCCGGGCATCCCTGTCCCCTCTACACCTCCCACCTGCCTGTCGCTAGCTCCCGGGTTTGGGAAGACGTTTGGCCCCGTCTCCCTCTGTCTCCTTACGTGTGTGCCGTGGCTCCCAAAGGCCTGTCAGCTCTCTGGGCAGGAGAGCTGTTGCTGCCTGTCCCCATGGAGGGACGAGGCCTGGCTCTGGCTGCCCTGCGGCGCTGCCTGTGGCCCAGCTGCGGGCAGGAGGAGGAGCAGGCATGGGATGGAGGCAGCTGTCCTGGCACAGCAGCTGCCACCGTGCCAACCAGGGCGGCAGCTCCCACCACCTGCCTCTCCTTCCCACCCCCCGTCCCTCTCCCTCACCTGCTGCCTCTTCCCGTCTCTTGGCAGCCCCTTGGGTGGCTGGGAGTGGCTAGTTGCCTCCTCTCCCATGGGCATCTTTGGCGTCCTCTTGCCTCAGATCTGCCACGGGTCTCACCCAGGGGAGATGCTGCCTCCTGAGGAAGCCCCTGCTCTCCACGAGGCCCCCGCATCACAAAGCCCTGGCGGTGGCCACGGAGACGCCCACAGCCGTGACCACCGAGCTCTCCCCTCAGCGAGGCCCTGGCCGGCCCGGGCCGACGCCTCCACCATGGCCCCGGTGCCAGGGGGCTCTGCAGCGCTCGGTCCTGTGTGCGTTCAGCAGCGTTCAGCAGCTCTGGGTGCCTCCGCCCTGGGCCTTGTCCGCCCGCATTGCTCCCACACCGGGCCCCCGGGCCTGGCGATGCTCCGGGCCCGCGCAGAGCAGCACAGGGGAGGCCCCCAGGCCCGCCGGGAGCCGCTGTGGGCCGCGGCGGGACCAGCCCTCTCGCCAGCCGGCTCTGGCGCGTCCCTCACAGGCTGCTCTTGTTCAGGGCCTTTCCTCCGGACGTGGAGCGGGCAGGGGTCACAGCCACAGCCCGCACAGTTTCCGCGCTCCCGCCTCCTGGGGCCGTGGGGGCGCCGGGGCCGGGGCGCCAGGGCCGGGCCGGGGCCCGGGACGCAGCTTCCGCCCGGCAAAGGCGGCCGATTCGCCGCCGCCGCTTCCGGGAGAGCCGCGCCGCTCCGCTGCCCCCGCCGGCGCCCGGGGCTCAGCGTCGCGTTCCGGCCGCCCCGGGGCACCCCCCGCCCGCCCTGCCGCCCTCCCGGCCCCGCCGCCGCTGCCTGCCGAGACCCCCGGCCAGCGCCGGCCCCGGCGGGGCAGGCGCCCGGTTGCGCGCCGTTACTGCCCCCAGCCGACACTCTCCCTCCGGCCCCAGCGGGCGGGTGCCGTGCAGCCGCCTTCAGCCGGGAAATGCGCTGCACCGACCCCGTTTCAGTCAAACGAAGCGTTTTGGGCCCAGAAAAGGGCCGATCCAGAGCCGGCGCACTCTCCGCAAGCCCGGACGCCGGTGACGGCCCGAAACGGCGGGGCAGAGGCGGGCGGGCGGCCCTGCCTGAAGGGCTGGGGGGTGCCGGCGCCTGCAGGGCCTGTGTGCGGGGCCTTGGGGCTGGAGAGCAGAGGGGTGCCGGGAGCTGGAGCGGCCCCGGGCCAGGCACCGCCCGGGCTCTGCCTGTGGGGAGCCAGGCAAGGCCCCGCACAAGAGCCTGTGCAGGGCCAGTGCGGGGGTCAGGACAGGAAAAGGAACGCGTGGCACTGACACCCCCGGGAAGTTTTGCCCTGCGGTTTGCTCGCTCTAAAGAGCATTTCACCCTGGCAGCGTGTTGGGATGTGGGTAAAGCTCACAGGAGGGATGTGCCAGCCGCACATCGGCTGGGCCGGCCTGTGATGCGACCAGCACAGCGACGGCCCTGCGAGGAAATCTGCCACAGGCTACGGCAGAGAAGTGCAGGAGCTCAGCGAGGGCAGGAGGGCGGAGAGGCCTCTGCCGAAAGCCTGGGCAGGGGCTGATGGGGAGAGGTGGCGCAGGAATGCAGCGCTGCTGCCTCCGTCCCCACGGCCAGTTTGGTCACAGACCTGTTCTCACCCAAATGTAACGTGGTTTTGCCATTCCGGTCCCGGACAGGGCGTGAAAGAACGAAGGAGAGAAAGAAGCAAGAGTGACCTTGCAGGGCTGGAGTAGCAGAGGGAAGATGTCCTGGCTGCTGTTTTTTTCTGGGGCTGGCATGACTGAGAAGCGGGTGCGAGGGGCTGGCTGCTCACAGCGGCAGCCCGGCTGCTCAGGCGCGTATCGAGCTGCCTGCAGCCAGCATTTCCCTCTCTGCATGCTGCCCGTCCTGCCGGGGAGCAGGAGGGCACTACGGTTTGGCCAGCCAGGACAGAAGGACGCCTTTAGCCTGGGAGAGAGAGGGGCTGTAAAAACACACTTATATGATGACTGCATACTTTTGTTTAAGGCCATACATTTGATGTTTCTGAGAACCAAGTTTGGAGTTCTCCATTTAGAGAGTCTACTGCAAGGCATAAGCCATCAGCTTGGTCACAGGCTGCTTTTACTTTTTAGGGTCTCTCCATAGCGTATACAGAACAGACGAAATAAAACAAAATGGATAGACCCCCTCTGAGCAGAAACCCCAAATATAAAAAAATATCATAAAAAATGCAAATAGAGTCTCATGTGCATCTAAAGCACGTGCTTTATTTATAACAGGGAGAAGGCACTACCGTTGCCGTTTTCCTTTGGAAGTCTCTGCTCCAGCGCATCAACCGCCCCACCCCGCCCTTGTTCTCCTTTCTTCCTGTGACCTCAGTGTCTGCAGAGGTGTCTCCCTCACAACTCCTCACAAACCCAACCCCTCCCCGCGGCTTCCCCTTCTTAAATACCTTATGACAGAGGCAAGGCCACCGTCACTAATTGGCTCGGCCTTGGCCAGAGGCAGGGGGTCCGACTTGAAGCTGAGGGAGCTTCGAGAAGCTTCTCACAGGGGACACCCACCGCTGTAGACTCCCCCCTGCTACCAAAAACTCTGCCACACACACAGACCCAACACACCAAGCAATGCCGGGACTCCCCGAGGACAGAGGTTGTCTCCGAACACGGGCACCGGGGAGCAAGGCCAGCGGATGCCTCGGCTGGTCGGGAGCTGGAGCGCCGGAGGCACGGGCAGAGACCGAGGGCACGGGCTCTGCCCGGCCTGGAGGGAGCACAGGGGCTCTCCAGCTCTGCCTGCCGGCACGGGCCTTCCCTTCCCCTGTCTTTCTCCTGAGACGGACCAGGCACAGACAAGCACTTGAGGAAAACTGTCATCTTTTATTGATCAAGAACAAGTCCATGGTCACCGAGTGGCGGCTGGCAGCACCGTGTCCTCAGGGCAGCTGAGTGCCCAAGGTGCTCGCACGTCCATGCAGCCGTGCCTCGCGGGCTGCTCCCTCTGGACGCCACGCTGGCTCAGGGCCCGCTGCCATCTCCGGAGTCCGCCTGGCACTGGCAGCAGGGAGCAATGTCTCTTGCTGTCCTGCCATGCAGGTAGAGCAGCAGAAAGCCCTGCGCAGAGCCTTGAGCGCCCTCCTGAGGAGGGAGGGCCGTTGCTGTGGAACGAAGCCATGTGGGAGGACAGCCATGCCTGCGTACGAGGAAAAGCTGCAGCTGTGGGGTAGGGCGGGCAACAGGCAAGCTCCCGCCTGCCCCCCGACACCCAGGGCTTCCCCCAGGCAGGGCTGGCTGGGGCACGGCCAGTCCCTCTGCTCACAGTGCTGCTGGCCAGAGTCCTGAGCCAAGGGAGGAGCCGCTGCATCTCCTTCGTTGTGCGCTGCCGGGGCAAGGTGGGGTGTGCCAGCCTCTGCCGGAGGGTTTTGAGGCGATGGAGATGGCACTACCCCTGCCGCATTCGCAGCGTGTGCCAGGGTCTGCTGTTCCCCCAGCTGCTGCCGACCCGTTCCCTGCACCGCAGCCTCAACCTTGGCCAGGACCTCGCTCAGGAGGCACTGGATTGTGTCCTGCACAGCTGCATCACAGGCAGCGGGGCTGTGCGGGGCAGGCGCCTGGCTCTCTGCCTCTGCTGCTGTGGCCCGCTCGCTGAGGACCAGAGAAGATGGTGCCTCCGCTTGTGCAGATGATGGAGCGGGTGCTGCTGGCAGCAGAGACAGCCTGTGGCAGGTGCTGGCAGCTCCTGCTGGCTGAGCAGTGGGTGCGTGCCTGGGTGCCGCTGCATCCTTGGGGAGACGTATCCAGCTTGGCCAACGAGGTCTCTCCTCCTGTGTCAGCCTGGTGTGGGGCAGTGTCCTGCACACCCGGCTGTCTGTTTGCAAGTGTAACCGAGGAGAGAGGCCGAGTGACTGCAGCCCTTGCCCCTGCACGCCCGCATCCAGGCTAGAATATCTCCTCCGTTTGGGCTGCCCTGCCAGCCCCTGGGCAGTGCTCAGCCCCGCAGGCGGCTGCTGAGTGACTCCCAGAGCCGCTTGGGGAGAGCGCTGAATGCCCAGTGGGCCTCTGGGAGACTCCCAGGTGCCCCGCATAGGGGCTGCCCCTGTGCCAACCAGGCCGGCCCTCTCATCGAGGCAGATCCATGCTTTTCTTTTTAACCACTGACCTCTATTTCTCGCCTTGTCCCTCACCTGCTGCCTCCTTTCTCTCTCTCGGTAATCCCTCTGGGGGCTTGGAGTGGCCGTTCATCTCCTCACCTCTCGGCATCTTTGGTGTCCTCTGTTACACAAGTGCCATGGGTTGCCCCCAGGGCAGATGCTGCCTCCCGAGGAAGCATCTGCTCCAGTGGCTGTTGGCTCCGCTGGCACTAGCTGCACCCCAACGTCGCAGCTGGAATATCTCCTCCGTTTGGGCTACCCTTGCCAGCCCCTAGGCAGTGCTCAGCCTTGCAAGGGGCTGCCACATCTCAGAGCTGGTTTGGGAGAGCGCTGGACCCCCTGCAGCCCTCTGGGAGACTCCCAGGATCCCCACACATGTCCTCAGCTTGCTCTTGGGCCCGGGCCTCCCTGTCCCCTCTACATTTCCCACCTGCCCATCACCAGCTCCCGGGTTTGGGAAGACGTTCGGTCCCGTCTCCCTCTGTCTCCTTACGTGTGTGCCGTGGCTCCCAAAGGCCTGTCAGCTCTCTGGGCAGGAGAGCTGTTGCTGCCTGTCCCCATGGAGGGACGAGGCCTGGCTCTGGCTGCCCTGCGGCGCTGCCTGTGGCCCAGCTGCGGGCAGGAGGAGGAGCAGGCATGGGATGGAGGCAGCTGTCCTGGCACAGCAGCTGCCACCGTGCCAACCAGGGCGGCCCTGGCACCGAGGCAGCTCCGTGCTGTCCTATCCCACCACCTGCCTCTCCTTCCCACCCCGTCCCTCACCTGCTGCCTTTTTTCATCTCTTGGAGGCCCTTGGAGGGCTGGGAGTGGCTGTTCTTCTTGTCACCCATGGGCATCTCTGGCGTCCTCTGTTACAGACCTGCCATGGGTTGCTCCCAGGGGACATGCTGCCTCCTGAGGAAGCGTATGCTCTCCTGGGAGTGGGCAGCCCAGGGCGCTTGCAGCACCCCTGTGTCCCAGCTGGAATAGCTCCTCTGTCTGGGCTGCCCTGCCAGTCCCTGGGCAGTGCTCAGCCCCGCTAGCGGCTGCTGAGTGACTCCCAGAGCCGCTTGGGGAGAGCACTGAATGCCCAGTGGGCCTCTGGGAGACTCCCAGGCATCCCGTATAGCGGCTGCCACCGTGCCAACCAGGCCGGCCCTCTCATCGCGGCAGCTCCATGCTTTCCTATTCCACCAGTGGCTTCTCCTGCCTGTCTCGTCCCGGATGTGCCGCCTCTTCTTCTCTTTCAGCAGCTGCTTGGGGGCCTGGGAGTGTCCCTTCTTCTCACCACCCATGGGCATCTCTGGCGTCTTCTGCCACAAACCTGCCATGGGTTGCACCAGGAGTTTTGCTGCCTCCTGCGGAAGCGTCTGCTCTCCTGACTGTGGGCACCGCAGGGCTCTCGCTCCTTAAACACCCCCCAGTCACGGCAGGGGGCCCATGTCACAATGGTCTCCAGGGACCGCATCACAATGCTCTGGCTGTGGCCATGGAAACGGCCACGCCCGTGGGCCTGCACCTTGTCCCATGTCCTTGTTCCCACACCGGGCCCCTGACGTCACAATGGTTTCCAGGGAAGATGAGGCCCCCACACCCCAAAGCCCTGGCGGTGGCCCTGGAGACGGCCACACCCGTGGGCCTGGGCCTTGTCCCCAGGCATTGCTCCCACACAGGGCCCCCCGCCCCAGGGATGATTTTAATTTGTTAAAGTACTATTATATATCTATAAGCAGATTGCTACTTCTCCCTTACGAGTGAATCGCATCACTCAATCCATGACAGGAGCTTGCGAAGAACACACAAGTAAGTTGATGGAGCTGATGGGAGTGACAGAGGAACATTTGAAACCCTCTTTCATGCAGATGAGCCTGTCCACTCAGAAACACACTATTCAATCACTTTGATTACACTAGCGCTTTAACCATGTAGTTTGGGCAATATCCCTTCCTTCGTGTTCTTCATGGATAGCTCTCCCAAGATGCTTATGCAGGAGACATGCGCTAGAAAAGCCACTGATTCTCAGAAGCCCCTCTTTTTTGCTTTCTGCCCGAATTGAAATAATTTTCTAGCTTTCAGGAAGGAACGGGGTTTTCCAGAACTGCATGAAACTTTGAAACTTTGCTCGGCGAGTGCAGTTGTCAGCTGTTTTGTTACTGCAATGTTCATTACATGGCAGCACTAATTCAACCCTACTCTTAAACCCCTCCAGGGTTGGGGACTCCACCACGTCCCTGGGCAGCCCATGCCGATGCCTACAACCCGTTCTGTAACATAACGCTTCCTTATATCCAGTGTAAACCTTCCTCGTGGTAACGTTTTGTGTCTCAGATGATGTTACGTCAAATAAGTTCCGGTTATTCCAGCATCACTTGTTACTCTATAGGATGCTGTGGTTTCATTAATCATGCTGAAACTGAACAGAAAACAGTATTTTAGAAAAGTACCAAGTGATTTGGGATCTTTGTATTCACTTTTAAAAATTCATGTTACCCCAGTTCTTTTTCACCTAAAGAGCAAGACTTTCAGAAACCTTAGAGACTTGTCACTCTTCAAAATCAATATTAGAAAACTCTTGTCTTAGGGCTCCTAAGCCACTTGTGAAAATGTGGCAGGATTGAAAAGAATACAGATTGTTTATTCAAGAGCTTGAATTTGTGAGTGGATATAGAGTTGCAATGAAAGACAAAGAGGTTAATGACATTTGATCCGTGTCTGTGAGTTTGTTGCTCGGCAAAGAGAGAATTTCCTGCCTAAGGAGCTGAGGTGGGGTCCTCCCCTCAAACCTTAAAGCAGTAGCCACCAAAGGCGGTTGTGATGGCTCTACCTGATTTCAGGCAGACTCTGGAATATCACCACACTAATAAAGGGCCTAAAACTCAACAGCTTCAGGGCTAGTTGAGCATGTGCCAATCAAAATGTGGCTGGTATGCAAACAGGACTGTAAGTCAATCATCTTACTCCATAAATAGTGGCCAGCCCGGGGCCCGCTGAGCTCTCAGCACGGCAGCGGCTGCACAACAGGATCTCCCCTTGAGTAGCGACACATCTCAAGGTTACTCCCTGGAGGTTGAGGGAATTCTGATTGCAGCAGGTACTCGGTAAGTGAATCAGGAATAAGCATGCTGAAACTCCGACATCTCTGGTGGTTTAGGCCCTGCCGGGACCCGAGACCACCTTGCTGTTGTCCTTCCCTCACCCTCAGACCGGACGGGGCAGGGAGTGAGATACAAACCCTGCGGTTGAGATAAGGAAAAATTTAATACAGCAGTGTAACAAATAATAAACCGAACAGCAACAATAGCAATTACAATAACAATAAACAGTAATGATGATGAACAGGACAGAGATACACCACAAGGATAGAGCAGCGAAGGGGAGTGACGACGAACAAAAGCCGTCCCTGCTCTTCCCGCGCTTGGGTGCCCGGACCTGACGTCAGCATGGTATTGAATAACCCGGCTGGAGCTCCCTCCCCACTGCTGCGGAAACTTAAGCCTATCCTAGTTGAACCAGGACATAATCCACCCCTTTATTCTATACCATCTGTGTCATGCCCAGCTGCCATTTAACAGTGAACAACAAAAAAAACCAATTAACAAAGGCAGAGTATAATTTGGGTATGTTCCTACCCAAAACCAAGTCCCCCTGTGGTACGCATCGGACCTCTCCATCCTCCAGCATCACCCACAGGTGCACGCAGGTCCTTGAGCAAAAGCAATCCCGTTGATGGGTTTGGCTTTGCCTGGCGCAGGACTAACCCAGACCATTTTTCCCAACACTTTCCTCATGCGTACCACAGGGACTTTATCCCTGTCTACAGGACATGGAAGTTTTGACTGAGCTGGGCCAGCCTGATTGGCAGATCCTCTTGTGTTGACTAGCCAGGTGGCCTTTGCCAGGTGCGTGTCCCAGTGTCTGAAGGTCCCACCTCCCAGTGCTTTCAATGTGGTTTTTAACAGTCCGCTGTAGCGCTCGATCTTCCCAGAGGCAGGTGCGTGGTAGGGGATATGGTAGACCCACTCGATGCCGTGTTCTTCTGCCCAGGCACTTATGAGGTTGTTCCGGAAGGGGGTCCCGTTGTCTGACTCAATTCTCTCTGGGGTGCCGTGTCGCCACAGGACTTGGGTTTCAGGACCCATGATGGTGTTCCGGGCGGTGGCGTGGGGCGCTGGGTAAGTTTCCAGCCATCCAGTGGTTCCTTCCACCATTGTGAGCACGTGGCGCTTGCCTTGGCGGGTCTGTGGCAGTGATGCCAGGCCTCTCCGTATTTATACTTCAGCCATCGCTCTCCATTTCTCTGGGGCTTCACCCGCTTGGCATGTTTGATTGCAGCACACGTCTCACATCCGTGGATGATCTCTGCGATGGTGTCAGTGGTGAGGTCCACCCCTCGATCTCGAGCCCACCTGTATGTCGCATCCCTACCTTGGTGGCCCGAGGTCTCATGCGCCCACCGGGCTATGAACAGTTCCCCTTTGCGCTGCCAGTCCAAGTCCACCTGAGCCACTCTAATCTTAGCAGCTTGGTCTGCCTGCTGGTTGTGTCGATGTTCATCAGTGGCCCGACTCTTGGGTACATGGGCATCCACATGGCGCACCTTCACAACGAGGTTTTCCACCCGGGCTGCAATGTCCTGCCATACTTCAGCGCCCCAGACGGTTTTACCCTTGCCTTGCCAGTAGCTCTGTTTCCATTGCTGCAACCACTTCCACAGGGCATTTGCCACCACCCACTGTCACGGTCCACTCGGTGGACTCGTGATGGTTCGTTTGCTACGATCTCGAAAGTGCAAAAATTAAGGTGATCAACACCAAAGGGGATAGCAGTAATAGCACAGTGAAACTTTATTGTATTGCTTGTGAAGCGGCACGCGATGGAGACGGGTGAAAGAAAGGAGAAAAGTAAAGTAAAGTTTTAGAGAGAGGAGAGAGAGAGGTTATAGCTACCACCGCTGATCTCACGACATCCCAACGGTCCCGGGTTTAGCTGATTCTGCGTCGTCGATCGTCGTGGTCCTTGGTGGGGAAGCTTCCAATTTCTGTGTCCCAGAAGTCATCCTTTTATGCTCAAGTAACACACCTTGCTCCACCTCTGCCTCAGGGGTCTCCGCCCTTCTCGAGCGAGGCCATTGCACATGCGCGGGGGGGAGTATCCGAGGCGTGGTCAGTCTTGGAGGCGGGCCGCCTTCCACCAGGAGGTGTGTTTTGGGATTATAATGAAGCAAAGTTTGTCTAAGGGTCACGATTCTTCATCGATGTTATGGCAACAGTTGCGATGCATCTTTTTTGACAGTGGCTATGCGGTTATCTCTAACAGTTCTGGCTAGGCCCAGGTACCGAACAATAGCACAGCACTCTTTGTACTGCACGGCTCAGGCACCGCAGAACAGCCCAGCACTGCCTGCACCACGCGGGTCAGTGCTCAGGAGAACAGCACCGCACTCGCTGTGCCACACAGTTCTGCATTCAGGAGCCTTGGCACCACATCCCACTCCAGGGATCGGCAAGGCCAAGCAGGCCCTTGTCGGGTACCTCACTGTCCATGTCCCTGATGACAATGCTGAGACAGTGCTGATCTTCTGACCGACTCTTACACCACCCCGTGGCTCAACATGGTCGTCAGGATGTCAGGACCGTTGGTGGTAGCCTAGTAAAGAAGAGGAAGAAGAAAAGGAAAAGAAACAGAGAGAGAGAGAGGGAGAGAAAATAGAAAGGAAACTACAGCGACCAAACTATTTGCAAAAGTTAAATTTACGCAACAATTACAATAAAAGCTGTTTATGTAAAAGAAGAATTAGTGGGGTTTTAAAACATCCATTGATTTTGGGATATCCACATTGAATGGGACGTCAAGCATATTGTGTGTGTGTTCAAGACAGACACCAAACGTGTTAACCGGTTCATCATTCTCCAGGTTATGACATACAATACTGCTGATAAAGCCAAACTGATCAAAACCAGTATCAAGAGAAGCACAATGGGGTGACACAACTTATTCAGGATGCCTGTAGCAGTAGGCGACCATCCGAAAAGTATGTCCCACCATCTTGTTCTGCATCCTTTTGCACTCTTTCCAAAACTCGATGTATTTCTTCCACATTGTGATGAACAGTTATTAAGGTTTTCTGTCCGTTTTCCCTAATTGTTTCCAAAATCTCAACCAAATCCTTGTGTTGAAGTAACTGCTTTACTCAAGTGAGGGTCATTCCAATGGGTGTAGGCAGCAATTCATGCATCAGCGTGTAATTAGATTGCAAAAGTTGGTGAGCTATGACTGGGGCCGAACAGGAAAAGTCACATCCAACAATCTTAGTAAAATTGCCAACACAGAAATTGGAATGATTTTTAGTCTCTACAAATACCTTATCCACGGATAAAAAATCACAAACAGTCCTCAAACATACACAGCCTTTGCCAATATATGTGAGTACTGTTTCAGGGTTTTCATTAGGACGCATCTCACAATGACAAATATTTTGTTCAGTATCTAAACAAATATCTTGTGCCTCAATTGCATCGCCTTCACAGATAAATCCGTGTTGTTCTCGTACGATGAAAGATTCCAGATTGACAGTTTGCCATTTTTCATTCACCTTTCGGGCCCATACTCTATGCTCAAAAGGATAGAGTATAGTTCCGTTGTGGTTCAACCCTAATGCAATGACAGGATAAATTTGGTATATGGTGGCATTATATACAGGAAGCACAAAGGTTGTAGCTGTGTTTGTGATGGGGTCATAGGTAAAGTTTACCAAGTTCCACCAGGAGTGGAGTTTCTTTTCAAAATCAGTGGCACTGTCCCAAACTATGTTCCGCATTGCAGTAGGGAGAGTGCCTTCTTCACCTTCTCTTATAATTGAGGCAGCTACCGACTGCATCCAAATTTGAGCCTGGATACAGCTGAGAGCCAGCGAGGTTATTCTGGATCACCCTGAGTGCGTCTGTCATCAATTTGTGATCCTTTACATTTACCTTTTCCCATTTTGGCAATATTTTTGACAACAGCCACTGGTTAGTCCCCAAAGCCAATAAAGAAGATCCCAAAGGCTGTTGTAAGTTAGTCAAATCACTAATTGAGGTAGCCAATTTGTTCATTATTACTTCCGAATCGATACTATTTAAAACTTCCAATCCTGTTCCCAAAACACCGGTTGGGTCTCTCCATGTTCTTCTCGTGGGAAGAGTTCGTTTTTGGGGCCAGGTTGCCCATCCTTCGTACGAAGTCTTTAGGAAAGGTGAGCAAGCTGGCTGAACGTCCGAAACATTGTTTTGCATCAGCAATTCAACTCGTTTGAGAGACCGCGCTGGGTTAGACAGCATTCGTTGTTGGCCCGTATTCCTGATTACATAGGGTCCAAGTCCAAAGATTTTGGGGCTAAGCACAACAGTTGGTTGGGTAGTAAGTATTACAACATCTACTTTGAGTTTTCCCCCATAGTTGGTGTTATTTTGACCACACATAACTGTCTGTGGGTTCAATGTGGGATTCAGAGATCAATCTGTATCCTATTGTGATGTTATCCCCTTGTACCACCATAAAAGAGGGGATAACTTCATCTTCGTCAGCTAGCGTGAAGAGGGTATCTACCCCATCGTGTGTGACTATTGCAACGAGCATCACCAGAGGCCTAGTTACAGCATTTCTTTTGAATTTAAATGTTAGGCCTGATAAGCCTCCTGCCAGTGGATTAGGTTGCTAATTGCACACCACATAGACTGGCTTGGCCAGAGTGAAGTTATACGAACAAGCCCCTTGCTCCTTAATACAGGATTTGGTGATTTTGACATTGTTGGTAATTGGGTCTCTCTGTTTGTTACGTCCCCATTCTACAGTAGAACAGAGTTTTGCAGTGATGTTGGAATTAGGGTCCAATAGATTTCCAAAGATGGTAATTGAGGAAGCTTTCTCATGAAGAGATCCTTCCGCTTTTCTGCATCCCACCTGGATCTTTTCTCCAATTGTTCCTGTCAGGACCCGGACCCAGTCTTTGCTGTCCCACTCCCATTCACGTGGGTGGTACACTTCAGTATCATGCAGTACTACAGTGGCTGTTTGGGAGACGATCTTTGGGGTACTGTCCGATACGGCTAGTGTGCTGGATAATAGCTTGGGACCACGGCCATTCTGTGTTCTTTTGGTTACAGGTTAGCGATAAGGTGCAGAAGAGTACTACCAATCCAATTAAGTGATTCATGATTCATGTTATTCTTGGTGTCCCTCGGAGTTCTTCTGCAGCAATAAAACATAACCTGCCTCTCTGAGGCAAAAATTAAAACCAGACAGAAAATTGGAATGAAGGAATTATCCAGCGAGTATTTATCCGATGCTCCTTCCCTAGGGCATTGGAGGCTAACCTCCCACTCATTTTGCTCCCAGGAAGGGAGCCATTCAGTACATGCCTTAAACACTGCACAGGAATCGGTGTAAATGTGGACAGGGGAAGTGGTTTGTGCTTCACGCTTGAAAACGCTCCATACTGCAATTAATTCTCGTACCTGGGCAATCCCTTCTCCCTCTGTTATTATCTGTTCATCAGCAGTAGTGTGGAGAGCTACTGCCCGGTATTTCCACACTTTTCCTTCTCGCTTTTGCAGTCACTAAACCAAGCATTCACTGACTGATCGTGGGAGAAAGGAGGGGCCACCCGAATAAGTGAGATAGGCTTGTCTTGGCTGCTGTCCAGGCTCTCTGTTTCTTGGATAGCTAAGTTTTTTTGAAGCTCCTTCAGTCACTGAGAAAAGGTTACAACAGTGTTCAGTCTGGGCATACCACTTTCGTACCGAGGCTCTCTGGGCCACCCCGTCAGGAGGGGGGGTCCCACAAGTGACTGCTTTTATAACTTTGAACAGGCCTCTTAGCATGATTGGCTGCTGACGTGTAATTTTCTCCACTTCTATGAGAGCCAGGCTAACCACAAACAAACCTTTCTCCCATGCAGTATATCTCTTCTCGGCATCCTTAAGGCAGTAAAGTAAACATCTCTTCTGGGCATCCACGGGAGTATAATCCTATGGGGCGGGTTGGACCCTCAGGACCACGTTGCCAAATGGGTACTGACAATCCGGTCGTGGCAAACCCCCACTGTACCTGAAAAGGGTCTGTAGGGTGGATAGGGCCAAGAGCCTGATGAGCTGTTGCTTCAAAAATTAACAATTGCATTGCTTCTTCCTGAGAAGCAGTCCATTGCCGTTTGACCCTTTTTCTCAGTAGATCATAAAGAGGTCTGGCAATGATGGAAAAGTCTGGGATGTGTTTTCTCCAGAATACCAAGAACCCTAAAGCACGCTGCAAATCCTTTTTTGACCCAGGCATTTTAATCTGATCCAGGGAAGTGAGTATGTCCGGTGGGATACGTGTCATTCCTCCTTTCCAACAAATTCCCAAAAACTTTACATCTTGTGAGGGTCTTTGGACCTTTTCTGGGGGAATCTGCAAACCCAAGTGTATTGGTTCTGGCTGAACTGGAATTGTTTTTCCCCTCTAGCAGCCCTCACGGTGCTGTGGTTTATGCTGGGAGCTGCAGGGTGTTGGCAGCACCCTGGTGTTGTGGCTGCTGCTGAGCAGGGCTTACACAGCACCAAGGCTCTTTCGGATATTTTCCCCAGTGGGACGGGGTGGGCAAGATCTTGGGAGGGGACACAGCCAGGACAGCTGACCCAAACCGACCAAAGGGATATTCCATACCATATGACGTCTGCTCAGTATAAAGCTGGGAGAAAGGAGGAAGGGGGTGGGGTCACCCTTGGTCCTCCGAGGCAACTACTACGCGTATTGGAGCCCTGCTCCTGAGAAGGCCCGACATCGCCTCTCCATGGGAAGTAGAGAATAAATCTGTTTGCTTTTGCTTCCGCGCGCAGACTTTTGCTTTGCTTTGCTTATATTAAAACTGCTTTTGTTTCACCCACAAGGGTTAGTTTATCTTCTTTCCCCTCTTTACCCTGTTGAGAAAACAAAGGGAAGGGGGGGGGGGGGGGGGGGGGAAGTGATAGAGCGACTTGGTGGATGCCTGGCATTTAGCCAGAGTCAAACCATCACAGTCTATTCTGGCGCCCAACGTGGGGCAAAACAACGGCAGTTTTATATTAAATGTGCTGTAGCTATAGTAGTTATTAAGCAACAAGCTCTTGTGCTGGTCACGGGCTTGTTTATTGCGCTGCTTATCTTTATTTTGTTAAGCTCGGGAACATGCTGCAAGGAATCGGGAACATCATGAGTGGTTTTATTTTGCAGGCTCCCGAGGTACTTAGTCATCCTTATGTTAGTTCACTGATACTCTTTATTAATGCTGTTCGCCTGTTGTGGGTTGTGTGGAGCTCGGTATGCTCTTGGTGTAAGAGAACGCAAATTTTGAGTGAATCGGTGCCAAAATGTGCTCTGAGGCGGCCTGTTCCTGGGTGGCAGGGAGAGTGGAAGGAGTTGGGCAGATTCCTAGGACGGTTATCACCTCCTGTAGCCTGGGATCTCACCCCTGAACAGGCAAGCAACCCCACAAAATTGACACATCACCTGATAGAGGGGTGTCTTGCCTATCCCAATGAGAATCAGCAACTTCTAGCACTTTACTGGGGCCTGGCCTGTGCTTATCGAGCTGCAGTTCAGCACTCTCAAAGGGCTGTGGTTGACATGGGAACTCAAACAATAACAACAACAGAGATTGCCCCAGTAGTAAAAAAGAAACAATGGACAAGGAGAACAACAGGCCCATACCCTCGATTAATAAGGGAGGAGAAAGAGGAGGAAGAAGCTGGTCCTTCAGCAAAGGTATCAGAAGAGGGAATAACAGAACTGAAACAGGAGGCAGAAACTACCCGGTCCCTGACGTCATCAGAACTGCGAGATCTGCGGAAAGACTACTGCCGCCAGCCGGGTGAGCGGATCGCTGCCTGGCTGCTGCGATGCTGGGATAATGGGGCAGATGCTCAACAGCTAGAAGGTAAGGAAGCCCAGCAGCTGGGTTCCCTTGCTAGAAATCGAGGAATTGAAAGGGGAATTGGAAAAGAGACAGCAATTTGCAGTCTGTGGAGACGGCTCCTTTCAAGTGTTAAAGCAAGGTATCCTTTTAAGGAAGATCTTATGGACCACACCCCAGGGAAGTGGGCTACTGCAGATGAAGGTGTCCAGTACCTGAGAGAATTAGCAGTGATGGAAGTCATCTATGGTGATCCAGATAATGATGAAGCCCCTAAAAATCCAGAGGATGTCCCATGCACACGGGCCATGTGGAGGAAGGTGATTAAAGGTGCGCCATCCTCGTATTCTGCCGGCTTGGCCGCAATGTACTACCCAGAAATGGATGCAGGAGAAGGACTAAGATGTACGCCAACTGTGGAGGCAGTCTCTTCCTGGCTTCAGAACTTTGAAGAGAGTCTTGGTACCTCCTCATCTCTACGGGCGAGTGCCCTGGATGTTAGGAGCTCCCCAAGAAATCATTTCTCTTCTGTCCCAGTCAGGGGGAAAGGAAAGCCAAGGCGCATGACACGTGGCGAACTCTGGTTCTTCCTGCGCGACCAGGGGGAGGACATGAGGAAGTGGGAAGGTCAACCCACCTTTAAGTTGGAAGCACGTGTACATGAATTGCGAGGAAAGACCCCTGCCAACAAGAAGACATCCAAGAAGGTTGTTAATGTAGCTGGTGTAAAACCACAAGGAAGTAACCAGCGATCTCCCAGATACAGAAAGACTGAGATCACCTCCCTTGATCCTGAAGAAGGAACCTCCGGCCTGGCACGGCAAGAGTCAGACAGTGAGTACTCCGACCAAGAACGGGAATAGAGGGCCCCTGCCTCCAGCCAGGAGGAGGAAAGGGATGATCGGGTGTATTGGACAGTGTGGATTCGATGGCCTGGCACATCAAATCCACAGAAGTACCAGGCTTTAATTGACACCGGGGCACAATGTACACTAATGCCGTCAAGTTATAGAGGGGCAGAACCTATCTGGATCTCAGGAGTGACAGGGGGCTGTCAAGAACTATCAGTATTGGAGGCCGAGGTTAGCTTGACTGGGGACAAGTGGGAAAAACATCCCATTGTAACTGGCCCAGAAGCCCCTTGCATCTTGGGCATTGACTGTCTCAAGAGGGGATACTTCAAAGACCCAAAAGGATACCGATGGGCTTTTGGTGTGGCCAGTGTGAATACAGAAAAGGTAAAACAGTTGTCTAATCTGCCTGGCCTCTCAGAAGATCCTTTTGTTGTGGGACTGTTGCAAGTTGAAGAACAACAGGTGCCAATTGCTATGAGGACCGTGCACCGACGGCAGTATCGTACAAACCGAGACTCTCTGGCTCCCATCCAAGAATTGATTCGTCAACTGGAGAACCAAGGTGTCATCAGTAAGACACATTCGCCTTTTAATAGCCCAATATGGCCAGTGCGAAAGTCTGACGGAGGGTGGAGGTTAACAGTAGACTATCGTGGCCTGAATGAAGTGACGCCACCACTGAGTGCTGCTGTACCAGATATGTTAGAGCTCCAGTATGAACTGGAGTCAAAGGCAGCCAAGTGGTACGCCACAATTGACCTTGCCAATGCATTCTTTTCAATTCCTTTGGCAGAAGAGTGCAGGCCACAGTTTGCTTTCACGTGGAGGGGTGTCCAGTATACCTGGAATCGACTGCCCCAGGGGTGGAAGCACAGCCCCACTATTTGTCATGGACTAATTCAAACTGCACTGGAAAAGGGTGATGCCCCTGAACATCTACAATACATTGATGACATCATTGTGTGGGGCAATGAGGCAGAAGAAGTGTTCAAGAAAGGACAAAGAGTAATTGAGATTCTTCTGAGAGCTGGGTTTGCCATAAAGAAAAGCAAGGTCAAGGGACCAGCACGAGAAATTCAGTTCTTGGGAATAAAATGGCAAGATGGACGCCGTCATGTGCCATTGGATGTTGTCAACAAGATAGCAACTATGTCTCCACCGACCAATAAGAAGGAAACACAAGCTTTCCTAGGACTTGTGGGATTTTGGAGGATGCATATTCCAGGTTACAGTCAGCTTGTGAGCCCTCTCTATCAAGTGACCCGAAAGAAGAACAATTTTCAGTGGGGTCCTGAGCAGCAACAAGCCTTTGAGCACATCAAACAAGAGATAGCTCGAGCGGTAGCTCTTGGGCCTGTTCGGACAGGACCAGCTGTGCAAAATATACTTTACACATCAACTGGGGAGCACGGACTCACATGGAGCCTCTGGCAGAAGATACCAGGTGAAACTTGAGGTCGACCATTAGGATTTTGGAGCCGGGGGTATCGAGGATCAGAAGCCCACTACGCTCCGACTGAAAAGGAGATACTGGCAGCATATGAGGGGATTCGAGCTGCTTCAGAAGTTGTTGGTACAGAAGCACAGCTCCTCTTGGCACCACGGCTGCCTGTATTACATTGGATGTTCAAAGGAAACATCCCTTCCACACACCATGCAACCAGTGCTACCTGGAGTAAATGGGTCGCGTTAATCACGCAACGGGCTCGACTGGGGAAACCCAACCCTCCAGGGATCCTGGAAGAGATCATGGACTGGCCAGAAGGTAGAGATTTTGGAGTGCGGCCTGAGGAGGTGGCTTGTGCCCAAGAGGCACCGCCATATAACGAGTTACCAGAAGATGAGAGGCGTTATGCTCTCTTTACTGATGGATCCTGTCGTGTGGTAGGAAGCCATCGGAAGTGGAAAGCTGCTGTGTGGAGTCCCACAAGACAAGTCGTTGAGGCCACTGAAGGAGAAGGAGAGTCAAGTCAGTTCGCAGAAGTAAAAGCGATCCAACTTGCCCTAAAGATTGCTGAACGGGAAAAGTGGCCAGTATTATATCTCTACACGGACTCCTGGATGGTGGCTAACGCCCTGTGGGGGTGGCTACAGGAGTGGAAGAAGACCAATTGGCAGCGCAGAGGTAAACCCATCTGGGCTGCTGCATTGTGGCAGGACATCGCTGCCCGAGTGGAAAACGTGGCTCTAAAGGTGCGTCATGTAGATGCTCATGTGCCCAAAAGGCGTGCCACTGAAGAACACCAAAACAATGAGCAAGCAGACAAAGCTGCCAAAATTGAAGTAGCTCGGCTGGACCTGGACTGGGAGCGTAAGGGTGAGCTGTTTGTAGCTCGATGGGCCCATGAAACATCAGGGCCTCTTGGCAGAGATGCAACGTACAGATGGGCTCGTGATCGAGGGGTGGACCTGACCATGGAGGCCATCTCACAGGTCACTCACGAATGTGAAACATGTGCTGCAATCAAGCGAGCCACACGAGTAAAGTCTCCCTGGAACAGAGGGCAATGGCTGAGTTTTCAATACGGTGAGGCCTGGCAGATTGACTATATTGGACCACTGCCACGAACACGCCAAGGCAAGCGCTACATACTCACCATGGTAGAAGCAACTACGGGTTGGCTAGAAACGTACCCTGTAAATCATGCCACTGCCCGAAATACCATCTTGGGTCTTGAAAGGCAAATTTTATGGCGACATGGTACTCCTGAAAGAATCGAGTCAGACAACGGGACCCATTTTCGAAATAATCTTATAAACTCCTGGGCAAAGAAACACGGCATTGAGTGGGTGTATCACATCCCTTATTACCCACAAGCGTCTGGAAAGATTGAAAGATATAATGGACTGTTGAAGACTATGTTGAGAGCATTGGACAATGGGGGATGGAAGCATTGGGATATAAATTTAGCAGAAGCCACTTGGCTAATTAATACCAGAGGATCTGTTAACCGTCCTGGGCCTGCCCAAACAAACCCCCTTCATACTGTGGGAGGAGATAAGGTCCCTGTAGTACACGCAGGGAGGTGGTTGGGGAAGGCAGTGTGGATTGCTCCTCCCTTGGGAAAAGGCAAGCCCACTCGTGGGATTGTCTTTGCTCAGGGACCTGGATGTACTTGGTGGGTAATGCGGGAGGATGGGACTACTCAGTGTGTGCCTCAAGGACATTTAACCTTGGGGGGAAAGTAATCTGTGGGATGAGTTGTATGTTGCAGGAAGTGATGGAGGAAGTAGGAACGATGAAGAGTGAACCAGACACGTGCAATGACGACCCAAACCTAGCCGGTGCTGGAGTCCAACGGTCAAGCATACTTCTGTCCTGAGCATCTATCTTGACAGATGGAAGCCAAGACACTGAACATCTGAAGAAGTGAAGAAAGCTTATGGAATAGAGAAATGAATATTATGTGGGACCTGGGCATAACGTAAATGGTATGGAATAAGGGGTGGAGACTGTATTGGGTCTGGCTGAACTGGAATTGTTTTTCCCCTACAGCAGCCCTCACGGTGCTGTGGTTTATGCTGGGAGCTGCAGGGTGTTGGCAGCACCCTGGTGTTGTGGCTGCTGCTGAGCAGGGCTTACACAGCACCAAGGCTCTTTCGGATATTTTCCCCAGTGGGACGGGGTGGGCAAGATCTTGGGAGGGGACACAGCCAGGACAGCTGACCCAAACCGACCAAAGGGATATTCCAGACCCTGTGACGTCTGCTCAGTATAAAGCTGGGAGAAAGGAGGAAGGGGGTGGGGTCACCCTTGGTCCTCCGAGGCAACTACTACGCGTATTGGAGCCCTGCTTCCTGAGAAGGCCCCACATCGCCTCTCCATGGGAAGTAGAGAATAAATCTGTTTGCTTTTGCTTCCGCGCGCGGACTTTTGCTTTGCTTTGCTTATATTAAAACTGCTTTTGTTTCACCCACAAGGGTTAGTTTATCTTCTTTCCCCTCTTTACCCTGTTGAGAAAACAAAGGGAAGGGGGGGGGGGGGGGGGGGGAAGTGATAGAGCGACTTGGTGGATACCTGGCATTTAGCCAGAGTCAAACCATCACACCATGTTCTCCAAATGAGAGATTATGTTCTGTTGGGTTGCCCCCACCTCCTTTTCTTTATCTTCCCCCACGAGAATATCATCAATACACTGATAGACAGCTACGCTTTCAGCTTTTGGTCATTTCTCCAGTTCTTGGGCCAAAGTGTGGTGAGCTATTGTAGGGGAGTCTTTGCTCTGAGGCAGCCGGGTAGAAGTACATTGTTGTCCCTCCCACGTAAAAGCAAAATGATCTCTGCCTTCTGGTCACAAAGGTAGCATGAAAAACATATCTTTAAAATCTACGCTTGCCATGATCAGATGAGCTTTCTCCTGAATTGTTATTACCAGTTCAGCCATGTTAGGGACTGCGGCAGTCGACATAGGACCTCATCCTCGTAGGGGTACCTCTCCCTTACACTGAGCAGGAGTCGCTTCCAAAGGCTGAGGGTTTGAGTCTGTCTCCCTATTGCCCTGTCAGTGCCAGCATCCCTGGCCAAAGATCCCAGCTGCTTGGCCTCTCTCCCCTCCAATTCCAGAACACCAGCTCCACTATCCAGCATCGGAGCAGCCAGGTGCAAATCTGCTCGCCTGGGAGGCGGCTGAAATCCTTCCGCATATCTCGCAATTCACTCAGGGATAGAGACTGGGTGATCACCTGTGGCCCTTCCTCCTGTTCCCGTGCTGGGCCTGCCTCATCCCCATCCCCCACTTTGCGAGCTGACCTTTTGGTGTATGTGGTTTGCTGTATCGGGGCGACTGACGCTGGCTCTGCCTGTCCCCCCGGCCCAGCTGCTGTACTAGTGGGGGCAATTGATACCGGCACTGGCTGTCTCTCTGGCTCAGCTGCTGTGCTGGTGGAGGCGACTGACACTGGCTCTGCCTGTCCCCCCGGCCCAGCTGCTGTACCAGTTGGTTCACTTCCAGATCCTGCAGCCCTTTCTCCCCCTTGAGGGCAGTGAGTAGTGTTAAAGAGGACACGGTAGGCATGGGCAAGTCCCCAGCACACCGCAGCGAGTTCTGCTTCCTGGGATTTGTTAGACTGGTAACACACCTGTTCTAAACACTCCAGCAGTTTATCAGGGCTCAGCATTTGTTCGGGAGTGAAATTGCAAAACGCTGGGGGTGACCACTGACCCAGGCACTTGCCCATCTTTTCCCACACATCTTGCCACTCATAATATCTGACCTCGGGGCAGGGTTCCGGGTGGTGCTATTGTTGGAGAAATACCGCATGGCCCAAAACAAGATCTGGCGGGCATTCAGAAAGCACTGTGCCGCAAACACACTGCCCTGCATGCTCCAAGGATAGCCAAAACTCTCAAAAACTGAGAGGATCTCTTCCCCTGGCTCATCCATAGAGGGGGTGAGACCCCTAACAAAAGCCCAGGCAGCAAACAGGTACCGGCTCACTGCCACAAGCAGTGACACGAGCACATTATAAGCAGTCTGTAGCCAGTATAGCAAACTAAGAGCCTTGACACATTTTCCACCAACAACGAACACCAGCACTGGGATCACCCAGTGGATATAAGGATTAATCCAGCCCCACCACACAAGCAAGTGGGCCAGCATTGCAAATGTTCCTTATCAAACAATGCAAATAACAATGCACCTAACAGATTGCTCTAACACACTACGGTTAGGGGTTGTCCTTATCTCAAACCTCACGTGCGCCACGTTGGCCGCCCAAAAAGGCTGTGGTGGTTTAGGCCCTGCCGGGACCCGAGACCACGTTGCCATTGTCCCTCCCCAACCCTCGGCCGTACGGGGCAGAGAGTGAATTAAAAACCCCGGGGTTGAGATAAGGAAAAATTTAATACAACAGTGTAACAAATAACAAACCGAGCAACAAAAATATAAAATTACATAACAAAAAATATTAAAAATAATGAACAGGACAAGAGATATACAGAGACATACAACAAGGATAGAGCAGACAAAGAACAAAAGCCGTCACTGCTCTTCCCGCGCTTGGGTGCCCGGAACTGACATCAGATGGTATTGAATAACCCAGCTGGAGCTCCCTCCCCACTGCTGGGGAAACTTAACCCATTCCTAGCTGAACCAGGACAAAATCTTAGCAAAGTAATGTAAAAGATGGGAGTGCAAACATACATAATTCTTTAGACATAAACTGCTGAGCCAGTTTGGGACTAGCAGTAAGTCCAGCCGCACCTAGACTCCTCTCTGAGCAGGAGTCTTCTAAGGGTGTCCTTTCTGAACCTCGTGACTCACAAAGCAATGCCGGGACTCCCCGAGGACAGAGGTTGTCTCCGAACACGGGCACCGGGGAGCAAGGCCAGCGGATGCCTCGGCTGGTCGGGAGCTGGAGCGCCGGAGGCACGGGCAGAGACAGAGGGCACGGGCTCTGCCCGGCCTGGGGGGAGCACAGGGGCTCTCCAGCTCTGCCTGCCGGCACGGGCCTTCCCTTCCCCTGTCTTTCTCCCGAGATGGACCAGGCTCAGACAAGTGCTGGGGGAAAACTCTCATCTTTTATTTTTCCCAGAAAAAGTCCATGGCCACCGAGGACCGTGTCCTCAGGGAAGCTGAGTGCCCGAGGTGCACACACATGCATGCAGCCATCCCTCGTGGGCTGCTCCCTCTGGACGCCACGCTGGCTCAGGGCCCGCTGCCATCTCCGGGGTCCACCTGGCACTGGCAGCGGGGTGCTACTCCTCTTGCTGTCTCGCCATGCAGGTAGAGCAGCAGAAAGCCCTGCGCATAGCCCTGCGCAGAGGGAGGGCCGTCGCCTTCGCACGAGGCCGTGTGGGAGGACAGCCATGCCTGCGTACGAGGAAAAGCTACAGCCGTGGGGTAGGGCAGGCAACAGGCAAGCTCCCGCCTGCCCCCCGACACCCAGGGCTTCCCCCAGGCAGGGCTGGCTGGGGCACGGCCAGTCCCTCTGCTCACAGTGCTGCTGGCCAGAGTCCTGAGCCAAGGGAGAAGCCGCTGCATCTCTTTCGTTTTGTGCTGCCGGGGCAAGGTGGGGTGTGCCAGCCTCTGCCGGAGGGTTTTGAGGCGATGGAGATGGCACTACCCCTGCCGCATTCGCAGTGTGTGCCAGGGTCTGCTGTTCCGCCTGCTGCTGCCAATCCAGTGCCTGCACCGCAGCCTCAAACTTGGCCAGGACCTCGCTCAGGAGGCACTGGATTGTGTCCTGCACAGCTGCGTCACAGGCAGCGGGGCTGTGCGGGGCAGGCGCCTGGCTCTCTGCCTCTGCTGCTGTGGCCCGCTCGCTGAGGACCAGAGAAGATGCTGCCTCCGCTTGTGCAGATGATGGAGCGGGTGCTGCTGGCAGCAGAGACAGCCTGTGGCAGGTGCTGGAGCTTCTGCTGGCTGAGCAGTAGGTGCGTGCCTGGGTGCCGCTGCATCCCTGGGGAGACGTATCCAGCTTGGCCAACGAGGTCTCTCCTCCTGTGTCAGCCTGGTGTGGGGCAGTGTCCTGCACACCCGGCTGTCTGTTTGCAAGTGTAACCGAGGAGAGAGTCCGAGTGACTGCAGCCCTTGCCCCTGCACCCCCGCATCCCAGCTAGAATATCTCCTCCGTTTGGGCTGCCCTGCCAGCATCTGGGCAGTGCTCAGCCCCGCCAGCGGCTGCTGAATCTATCCCTTTGCCGCTTCGGGAGAACACTAGACCCGCCATGGCCCTCTGGGACACTCCCAGGAACCCCACACATGGCACTCAGCTTGCTCTGGGGCCCGGGCATCCCTGTCCCCTCTACACCTCCCACCTGCCTGTCGCTAGCTCCCGGGTTTGGGAAGACGTTTGGCCCCGTCTCCCTCTGTCTCCTTACGTGTGTGCCGTGGCTCCCAAAGGCCTGTCAGCTCTCTGGGCAGGAGAGCTGTTGCTGCCTGTCCCCATGGAGGGACGAGGCCTGGCTCTGGCTGCCCTGCGGCGCTGCCTGTGGCCCAGCTGCGGGCAGGAGGAGGAGCAGGCATGGGATGGAGGCAGCTGTCCTGGCACAGCAGCTGCCACCGTGCCAACCAGGGCGGCAGCTCCCACCACCTGCCTCTCCTTCCCACCCCCCGTCCCTCTCCCTCACCTGCTGCCTCTTCCCGTCTCTTGGCAGCCCCTTGGGTGGCTGGGAGTGGCTAGTTGCCTCCTCTCCCATGGGCATCTTTGGCGTCCTCTTGCCTCAGATCTGCCACGGGTCTCACCCAGGGGAGATGCTGCCTCCTGAGGAAGCCCCTGCTCTCCACGAGGCCCCCGCATCACAAAGCCCTGGCGGTGGCCACGGAGACGCCCACAGCCGTGACCACCGAGCTCTCCCCTCAGCGAGGCCCTGGCCGGCCCGGGCCGACGCCTCCACCATGGCCCCGGTGCCAGGGGGCTCTGCAGCGCTCGGTCCTGTGTGCGTTCAGCAGCGTTCAGCAGCTCTGGGTGCCTCCGCCCTGGGCCTTGTCCGCCCGCATTGCTCCCACACCGGGCCCCCGGGCCTGGCGATGCTCCGGGCCCGCGCAGAGCAGCACAGGGGAGGCCCCCAGGCCCGCCGGGAGCCGCTGTGGGCCGCGGCGGGACCAGCCCTCTCGCCAGCCGGCTCTGGCGCGTCCCTCACAGGCTGCTCTTGTTCAGGGCCTTTCCTCCGGACGTGGAGCGGGCAGGGGTCACAGCCACAGCCCGCACAGTTTCCGCGCTCCCGCCTCCTGGGGCCGTGGGGGCGCCGGGGCCGGGGCGCCAGGGCCGGGCCGGGGCCCGGGACGCAGCTTCCGCCCGGCAAAGGCGGCCGATTCGCCGCCGCCGCTTCCGGGAGAGCCGCGCCGCTCCGCTGCCCCCGCCGGCGCCCGGGGCTCAGCGTCGCGTTCCGGCCGCCCCGGGGCACCCCCCGCCCGCCCTGCCGCCCTCCCGGCCCCGCCGCCGCTGCCTGCCGAGACCCCCGGCCAGCGCCGGCCCCGGCGGGGCAGGCGCCCGGTTGCGCGCCATTACTGCCCCCAGCCGACACTCTCCCTCCGGCCCCAGCGGGCGGGTGCCGTGCAGCCGCCTTCAGCCGGGAAATGCGCTGCACCGACCCCGTTTCAGTCAAACGAAGCGTTTTGGGCCCAGAAAAGGGCCGATCCAGAGCCGGCGCACTCTCCGCAAGCCCGGACGCCGGTGACGGCCCGAAACGGCGGGGCAGAGGCGGGCGGGCGGCCCTGCCTGAAGGGCTGGGGGGTGCCGGCGCCTGCAGGGCCTGTGTGCGGGGCCTTGGGGCTGGAGAGCAGAGGGGTGCCGGGAGCTGGAGCGGCCCCGGGCCAGGCACCGCCCGGGCTCTGCCTGTGGGGAGCCAGGCAAGGCCCCGCACAAGAGCCTGTGCAGGGCCAGTGCGGGGGTCAGGACAGGAAAAGGAACGCGTGGCACTGACACCCCCGGGAAGTTTTGCCCTGCGGTTTGCTCGCTCTAAAGAGCATTTCACCCTGGCAGCGTGTTGGGATGTGGGTAAAGCTCACGGGAGGGATGTGCCAGCCGCACATCGGCTGGGCCCGCCTGTGATGCGACCAGCACGGCGACGGCCCTGCGAGGAAATCTGCCACAGGCTACGGCAGAGAAGTGCAGGAGCTCAGCGAGGGCAGGAGGGCGGAGAGGCCTCTGCCGAAAGCCTGGGCAGGGGCTGATGGGGAGAGGTGGCGCAGGAATGCAGCGCTGCTGCCTCCGTCCCCACGGCCAGTTTGGTCACAGACCTGTTCTCACCCAAATGTAACGTGGTTTTGCCATTCCGGTCCCGGACAGGGCGTGAAAGAACGAAGGAGAGAAAGAAGCAAGAGTGACCTTGCAGGGCTGGAGTAGCAGAGGGAAGATGTCCTGGCTGCTGTTTTTTTCTGGGGCTGGCATGACTGAGAAGCGGGTGCGAGGGGCTGGCTGCTCACAGCGGCAGCCCGGCTGCTCAGGCGCGTATCGAGCTGCCTGCAGCCAGCATTTCCCTCTCTGCATGCTGCCCGTCCTGCCGGGGAGCAGGAGGGCACTACGGTTTGGCCAGCCAGGACAGAAGGACGCCTTTAGCCTGGGAGAGAGAGGGGCTGTGAAAACACACTTATATGATGACTGCATACTTTTGTTTAAGGCCATACATTTGATGTTTCTGAGAACCAAGTTTGGAGTTCTCCATTTAGAGAGTCTACTGCAAGGCATAAGCCATCAGCTTGGTCACAGGCTGCTTTTACTTTTTAGGGTCTCTCCATAGCGTATACAGAACAGACGAAATAAAACAAAATGGATAGACCCCCTCTGAGCAGAAACCCCAAATATAAAAAAATATCATAAAAAATGCAAATAGAGTCTCATGTGCATCTAAAGCACGTGCTTTATTTATAACAGGGAGAAGGCACTACCGTTGCCGTTTTCCTTTGGAAGTCTCTGCTCCAGCGCATCAACCGCCCCACCCCGCCCTTGTTCTCCTTTCTTCCTGTGACCTCAGTGTCTGCAGAGGTGTCTCCCTCACAACTCCTCACAAACCCAACCCCTCCCCGCGGCTTCCCCTTCTTAAATACCTTATGACAGAGGCAAGGCCACCGTCACTAATTGGCTCGGCCTTGGCCAGAGGCAGGGGGTCCGACTTGAAGCTGAGGGAGCTTCGAGAAGCTTCTCACAGGGGACACCCACCGCTGTAGACTCCCCCCTGCTACCAAAAACTCTGCCACGCACACAGACCCAACACACCAAGCAATGCCGGGACTCCCCGAGGACAGAGGTTGTCTCCGAACACGGGCACCGGGGAGCAAGGCCAGCGGATGCCTCGGCTGGTCGGGAGCTGGAGCGCCGGAGGCACGGGCAGAGACCGAGGGCACGGGCTCTGCCCGGCCTGGAGGGAGCACAGGGGCTCTCCAGCTCTGCCTGCCGGCACGGGCCTTCCCTTCCCCTGTCTTTCTCCTGAGACGGACCAGGCACAGACAAGCACTTGAGGAAAACTGTCATCTTTTATTGATCAAGAACAAGTCCATGGTCACCGAGTGGCGGCTGGCAGCACCGTGTCCTCAGGGCAGCTGAGTGCCCAAGGTGCTCGCACGTCCATGCAGCCGTCCCTCGGGGGCTGCTCCCTCTGGACGCCACGCTGGCTCAGGGCCCGCTGCCATCTCCGGAGTCCGCCTGGCACTGGCAGCAGGGAGCAATGTCTCTTGCTGTCCTGCCATGCAGGTAGAGCAGCAGAAAGCCCTGCGCAGAGCCTTGAGCACCCTCCTGAGGAGGGAGGGCCGTTGCTGTGGAACGAAGCCATGTGGGAGGACATCCATGCCTGCGTACGAGGAAAAGCTGCAGCTGTGGGGTAGGGCAGGCAACAGGCAAGCTCCCGCCTGCCCCCCGACACCCAGGGCTTCCCCCAGGCAGGGCTGGCTGGGGCACGGCCAGTCCCTCTGCTCACAGTGCTGCTGGCCAGAGTCCTGAGCCAAGGGAGGAGCCGATGCATCTCCTTCGTTGTGCGCTGCCGGGGCAAGGTGGGGTGTGCCAGGCTCTGCCGGAGGGTTTTGAGGCGATCTAGATGGCACTACCCCTGCCACATTCGCAGCGTGTGCCAGGGTCTGCTGTTCCCCCAGCTGCTGCCGACCCATTCCCTGCACCGCAGCCTCAACCTTGGCCAGGACCTCGCTCAGGAGGCACTGGATTGCGTCCTGCACAGCTGCGTCACAGGCAGCGGGGCTGTGCGGGGCAGGCGCCTGGCTCTCTGCCTCTGCTGCTGTGGCCCGCTCGCTGAGGACCAGAGAAGATGCTGCCTCCTCTTGTGCAGATGATGGAGCGGGTGCTGCTGGCAGCAGAGACAGCCTGTGGCAGGTGCTGGCCGCTCCTGCTGGCTGAGCAGTGGGTGCGTGCCTGGGTGCCGCTGCATCCTTGGGGAGACGTATCCAGCTTGGCCAACGAGGTCTCTCCTCCTGTGTCAGCCTGGTGTGGGGCAGTGTCCTGCACACCCGGCTGTCTGTTTGCAAGTGTAACCGAGGAGAGAGGCCGAGTGACTGCAGCCCTTGCCCCTGCACGCCCGCATCCAGGCTAGAATATCTCCTCCGTTTGGGCTGCCCTGCCAGCCCCTGGGCAGTGCTCAGCCCCGCAGGCGGCTGCTGAGTGACTCCCAGAGCCGCTTGGGGAGAGCGCTGAATGCCCAGTGGGCCTCTGGGAGACTCCCAGGTGCCCCGCATAGGGGCTGCCCCTGTGCCAACCAGGCCGGCCCTCTCATCGAGGCAGACCCATGCTTTTCTTTTTAACCACTGACCTCTATTTCTCGCCTTGTCCCTCACCTGCTGCCTCCTTTCTCTCTCTCGGTAATCCCTCTGGGGGCTTGGAGTGGCCGTTCATCTCCTCACCTGTCGGCATCTTTGGTGTCCTCTGTTACACAAGTGCCATGGGTTGCCCCCAGGGCAGATGCTGCCTCCCGAGGAAGCATCTGCTCCAGTGGCTGTTGGCTCCGCTGGCACTAGCTGCACCCCAACGTCGCAGCTGGAATATCTCCTCCGTTTGGGCTACCCTTGCCAGCCCCTAGGCAGTGCTCAGCCTTGCAAGGGGCTGCCACATCTCAGAGCTGGTTTGGGAGAGCGCTGGACCCCCTGCAGCCCTCTGGGAGACTCCCAGGATCCCCACACATGTCCTCAGCTTGCTCTTGGGCCCGGGCCTCCCTGTCCCCTCTACATTTCCCACCTGCCCATCACCAGCTCCCGGGTTTGGGAAGACGTTCGGTCCCGTCTCCCTCTGTCTCCTTACGTGTGTGCCGTGGCTCCCAAAGGCCTGTCAGCTCTCTGGGCAGGAGAGCTGTTGCTGCCTGTCCCCATGGAGGGACGAGGCCTGGCTCTGGCTGCCCTGCGGCGCTGCCTGTGGCCCAGCTGCGGGCAGGAGGAGGAGCAGGCATGGGATGGAGGCAGCTGTCCTGGCACAGCAGCTGCCACCGTGCCAACCAGGGCGGCCCTGGCACCGAGGCAGCTCCGTGCTGTCCTATCCCACCACCTGCCTCTCCTTCCCACCCCATCCCTCACCTGCTGCCTTTTTTCATCTCTTGGAGGCCCTTGGAGGGCTGGGAGTGGCTGTTCTTCTTGTCACCCATGGGCATCTCTGGCGTCCTCTGTTACAGACCTGCCATGGGTTGCTCCCAGGGGACATGCTGCCTCCTGAGGAAGCGTATGCTCTCCTGGGAGTGGGCAGCCCAGGGCGCTTGCAGCACCCCTGTGTCCCAGCTGGAATAGCTCCTCTGTCTGGGCTGCCCTGCCAGTCCCTGGGCGCTGCTCAGCACCGCAGGCGGATGCCGACGCACTCCAAGATCCGGTTGGGGAGAGCGCTGTACCCCCATGGCCCTCTGGGAGACTCCCAGGAACTCCACACAGAGGCCGCCCCTGTGCCAACCAGGCTGGCTCTTTCATCGAGGCAGCTTCATGTTGTCCTGTTCCACCAGTGGCCTCTCCTTCCTGCCCTGTCCCTCACCTGCTGAATCTTTTCTCCCTGGGCAACACCTCTGGGGTCTTGGAGCGGCGTTCATCTCCTCCCCCATGGGCATCTCTGGCGTCCTCTGCCACAGACCTGCCATGGGTTGCGCCCACGGGAGATGCTGCCTCCTGAGGAACCATCTGCTCTCCTGGGAGTGAGCACCCCAGGTCACTCACTACAACCCCATGTCCCAACTGGAATATCTCCTCCGTTTGGGCTGCCCTGCCAGCCCCTGAGCAGTGCTCAGCCCCACAGGCAGCTGCTGATCCACTCCCAGAGTCGCTTGGGGAGAGCGCTGGACCCCCCATGGCCCTCTGGGAGACTCCCAGGTGCCCCGCATAGCGGCTGCCACCGTGCCAACCAGGCCGGCCCTCTCATCCAGGCAGCTCCATGCTGTCCTATTCCACCAGTGGCCTCTCCTTCCCGCACCATCCCTCATCTGCTGCCTCTTGTTCTCTCTCGGCAGCTGTTTGTAGGGCTGTGAGTGGCCCTTCTTCTCACCACCCATGGGCATCTCTGGCGTCTTCTGCCACAGACATGCCATGGGTTGCGCCCAGGGGAGATGCTGCCTCCCGAGGAAGCCCCTGCTCTCCTGAGAGTGGGCACCCCAGGGCTCTTGCTCCTTAAATAACCCCACGGTCACGGCACGGGACCATGTCACAATGGTCTGCAGCGACGATGAGGCCTCTCCATCACAAAGCCCTGGCGGTGGCCCTGGAGACGCCCAAGCCCGTGGGCCTGGGCCTTGTGCCAAGGCCTTGTACGCACACGAGGCCCCCAGAAGCAAAAGCCCTGGTGGTGGCCATGGATACGCCCACAACCGTGGGCCTGGGCCTTGTCCCCAGCCGTTGCTCCCACACAGGGCCCGTGTCATAATGGTCTCCAGGGATGATGAGGCCCCTACACCACAAATCCTGGCGGTGGCCATGGAGGCGCTCACGCCTGTGGGCCTGGGCCTTGTCCTCAGGGAACGGCCCACACAGGGCCCGCTGCTGAGCCAGTCTGGGACTAGGAGTGGATCCAGCCGCACCCAGACTCCTCTCTGAGAAGGAGTCTTCTAAGGGTGTCCTTTCTGAACGTCGTGACTCAACAGGAGGGTCTCTCTGACAGTTTTGTCCGACTCTGTCCTCAATGCACTAAATATCAAATGAACCTTGCCATCAAATCTTGTTTATTAAGCCACTGTCTCGTGCACCATTCAAGTCTGTTAAATTGCTATTTGATGTCAGTAAACATATCGCCACTTCTCTCTCACAAGTGAATTCCATCACTCCATCCCTGACAAAATGGCACAGTTGGCAGGATGACTAGTAGTATCACTGATTACTGACAGAGGCATGGAGCGAATGAGAGGCCCAGCTTCCCAGGAGAATGGGCTCCTGACAAATGGCATAACTGAGAAGCCACTGAAGAGCACCTAAAAGTAACTAGGGCCCACACAAAGGATGGAGAAGATAAAGGAGTTTTCTCACAGGGGCCACCCACCGCTGTAGCCCCCTCCCCTGCTGCCAAACACCCCCTCCACACGCACACACACAGACCCAACACACCAAGCAATGCCGGGACTCCCCGAGGACAGAGGTTGTCTCCGAACACGGGCACCGGGGAGCAAGGCCAGCGGATGCCTCGGCTGGTCGGGAGCTGGAGCGCCGGAGGCACGGGCAGAGACCGAGGGCACAGGCTCTGCCCGGCCTGGGGGGAGCACAGGGGCTCTCCAGCTCTGCCTGCCGGCATGGGCCTTCCCTTCCCCTGTCTTTCTCCTGACACGGACCAGGCACAGACAAGCACTTGAGGAAAACTGTCATCTTTTATTGATCAAGAACAAGTCCATGGTCACCGAGTGGCGGCTGGCAGCACCGTGTCCTCAGGGCAGCTGAGTGCCCAAGGTGCTCGCACGTCCATGCAGCCGTCCCTCGGGGGCTGCTCCCTCTGGACGCCACGCTGGCTCAGGGCCCGCTGCCATCTCCGGAGTCCGCCTGGCACTGGCAGCAGGGAGCAATGTCTCTTGCTGTCCTGCCATGCAGGTAGAGCAGCAGAAAGCCCTGCGCAGAGCCTTGAGCACCCTCCTGAGGAGGGAGGGCCGTTGCTGTGGAACGAAGCCATGTGGGAGGACATCCATGCCTGCGTACGAGGAAAAGCTGCAGCTGTGGGGTAGGGCAGGCAACAGGCAAGCTCCCGCCTGCCCCCCGACACCCAGGGCTTCCCCCAGGCAGGGCTGGCTGGGGCACGGCCAGTCCCTCTGCTCACAGTGCTGCTGGCCAGAGTCCTGAGCCAAGGGAGGAGCCGCTGCATCTCCTTCGTTGTGCGCTGCCGGGGCAAGGTGGGGTGTGCCAGGCTCTGCCGGAGGGTTTTGAGGCGATCTAGATGGCACTACCCCTGCCACATTCGCAGCGTGTGCCAGGGTCTGCTGTTCCCCCAGCTGCTGCCGACCCATTCCCTGCACCGCAGCCTCAACCTTGGCCAGGACCTCGCTCAGGAGGCACTGGATTGCGTCCTGCACAGCTGCGTCACAGGCAGCGGGGCTGTGCGGGGCAGGCGCCTGGCTCTCTGCCTCTGCTGCTGTGGCCCGCTCGCTGAGGACCAGAGAAGATGCTGCCTCCTCTTGTGCAGATGATGGAGCGGGTGCTGCTGGCAGCAGAGACAGCCTGTGGCTGGGGGCCGCTGCATCCTTGGGGAGAGGTATCCAACTTGGCCAATGAGGTCTCTCCTCCTGTGTCAGCCTGATTTGGGGCAGTGTCCTGCACGCCCGGCTATCCGTTTGCATGTGTAACTGAGCAGAGAGGCCGAGTGACTGCAGCCCTTGCCCCTGCACCCCCGTGTCCCAGCTAGAATATCTCCTCCGTTTGGGCTGCCCTGCCAGCCCCTGGGTAGTGCTCAGCCCCGCAGGCGGCTGCTGAGTTACTCCCAGAGCCACTTGGGGAGAGCACTGAATGCCCAGTGGGCCTCTGGGAGACTCCCAGGAGCCCCGCATAGCGGCTGCCACCGTGTCGTTTTTCCCACACCGGGCCCTGACGTCACAATGGTTTCCAGGGAAGATGAGGCCCCCACACCCCAAAGCCCTGGCGGTGGCCCTGGAGATGGCCACACCCGTGGGCCTGGGCCTTGTCCCCAGGCATTGCTCCCACACAGGGCCCCCCGGCCCAGGGATGATTTTAATTTGTTAAAGTACTATTATGTATCTATAAGCAGATTGCTACTTCTCCCTTACGAGTGAATCGCATCACTCAATCCATGACAGGAGCTTGCGAAGAACACACAAGTAAGTTGATGGAGCTGATGGGAGTGACAGAGGAACATTTGAAACCCTATTTCACGCAGATGAGCCTGTCCACTCAGAAACACACTATTCAATCACTTTGATTACACTAGCGCTTTAACCATGTAGTTTGGGCAATATCCCTTCCTTCGTGTTCTTCACGGATAGCTCTCCCAAGATGCTTATGCAGGAGACATGCGCTAGAAAAGCCACTGATTCTCAGAAGCCCCTCTTTTTTGCTTTCTGCCCGAATTGAAATAATTTTCTAGCTTTCAGGAAGGAACGGGGTTTTCCAGAACTGCATGAAACTTTGAAACTTTGCTCGGCGAGTGCAGTTGTCAGCTGTTTTGTTACTGCAATGTTCATTACATGGCAGCACTAATTCAACCCTACTCTTAAACCCCTCCAGGGTTGGGGACTCCACCACGTCCCTGGGCAGCCCATGCCGATGCCTACAACCCGTTCTGTAACATAACGCTTCCTTATATCCAGTGTAAACCTTCCTCGTGGTAACGTTTTGTGTCTCAGATGATGTTACGTCAAATAAGTTCCGGTTATTCCAGCATCACTTGTTACTCTATAGGATGCTGTGGTTTCATTAATCATGCTGAAACTGAACAGAAAACAGTATTTTAGAAAAGTACCAAGTGATTTGGGATCTTTGTATTCACTTTTAAAAATTCATGTTACCCCAGTTCTTTTTCACCTAAAGAGCAAGACTTTCAGAAACCTTAGAGACTTGTCACTCTTCAAAATCAATATTAGAAAACTCTTGTCTTAGGGCTCCTAAGCCACTTGTGAAAATGTGGCAGGATTGAAAAGAATACAGATTGTTTATTCAAGAGCTTGAATTTGTGAGTGGATATAGAGTTGCAATGAAAGACAAAGAGGTTAATGACATTTGATCCGTGTCTGTGAGTTTGTTGCTCGGCAAAGAGAGAATTTCCTGCCTAAGGAGCTGAGGTGGGGTCCTCCCCTCAAACCTTAAAGCAGTAGCCACCAAAGGCGGTTGTGATGGCTCTACCTGATTTCAGGCAGACTCTGGAATATCACCACACTAATAAAGGGCCTAAAACTCAACAGCTTCAGGGCTAGTTGAGCATGTGCCAATCAAAATGTGGCTGGTATGCAAACAGGACTGTAAGTCAATCATCTTACTCCATAAATAGTGGCCAGCCCGGGGCCCGCTGAGCTCTCAGCACGGCAGCGGCTGCACAACAGGATCTCCCCTTGAGTAGCGACACATCTCAAGGTTACTCCCTGGAGGTTGAGGGAATTCTGATTGCAGCAGGTACTCGGTAAGTGAATCAGGAATAAGCATGCTGAAACTCCGACATCTGTGGTGGTTTAGGCCCTGCCGGGACCCGAGACCACCTTGCTGTTGTCCTTCCCTCACCCTCAGACCGGACGGGGCAGGGAGTGAGATACAAACCCTGCGGTTGAGATAAGGAAAAATTTAATACAACAGTGTAACAAATAATAAACCGAAGAGCAACAATAGCAATTACAATAACAATAAACAGTAATGATGATGAACAGGACAGAGATACACCACAAGGATAGAGCAGCGAAGGGGAGTGACGACGAACAAAAGCCGTCCCTGCTCTTCCCGCGCTTGGGTGCCCGGACCTGACGTCAGCATGGTATTGAATAACCCGGCTGGAGCTCCCTCCCCACTGCTGCGGAAACTTAAGCCTATCCTAGTTGAACCAGGACATAATCCACCCCTTTATTCTATACCATCTGTGTCATGCCCAGCTTCCATTTAACAGTGAACAACAAAAAAAAACAATTAACAAAGGCAGAGTATAATTTGGGTATGTTCCTACCCAAAACCAAGTCCCCCTGTGGTACGCATCGGACCTCTCCGTCCTCCAGCATCACCCACAGGTGCACGCAGGTCCTTGAGCAAAAGCAATCCCGTTGATGGGTTTGGCTTTGCCTGGCGCAGGACTAACCCAGACCATTTTTCCCAACACTTTCCTCATGCGTACCACAGGGACTTTATCCCTGTCTACAGGACATGGAAGTTTTGACTGAGCTGGGCCAGCCTGATTGGCAGATCCTCTTGTGTTGACTAGCCAGGTGGCCTTTGCCAGGTGCGTGTCCCAGTGTCTGAAGGTCCCACCTCCCAGTGCTTTCAATGTGGTTTTTAACAGTCCGCTGTAGCGCTCGATCTTCCCAGAGGCAGGTGCGTGGTAGGGGATATGGTAGACCCACTCGATGCCGTGTTCTTCTGCCCAGGCACTTATGAGGTTGTTCCGGAAGGGGGTCCCGTTGTCTGACTCAATTCTCTCTGGGGTGCCGTGTCGCCACAGGACTTGGGTTTCAGGACCCATGATGGTGTTCCGGGCGGTGGTGTGGGGCGCTGGGTAAGTTTCCAGCCATCCAGTGGTTCCTTCCACCATTGTGAGCACGTGGCGCTTGCCTTGGCGGGTCTGTGGCAGTGATGCCAGGCCTCTCCGTATTTATACTTCAGCCATCGCTCTCCATTTCTCTGGGGCTTCACCCGCTTGGCATGTTTGATTGCAGCACACGTCTCACATCCGTGGATGATCTCTGCGATGGTGTCAGTGGTGAGGTCCACCCCTCGATCTCGAGCCCACCTGTATGTCGCATCCCTACCTTGGTGGCCCGAGGTCTCATGCACCCACCGGGCTATGAACAGTTCCCCTTTGCGCTGCCAGTCCAAGTCCACCTGAGCCACTCTAATCTTAGCAGCTTGGTCTGCCTGCTGGTTGTGTCGATGTTCATCAGTGGCCCGACTCTTGGGTACATGGGCATCCACATGGCGCACCTTCGCAACGAGGTTCTCCACCCGGGCTGCAATGTCCTGCCATACTTCAGCGCCCCAGACGGTTTTACCCTTGCCTTGCCAGTAGCTCTGTTTCCATTGCTGCAACCACTTCCACAGGGCATTTGCCACCACCCACTGTCACGGTCCACTCGGTGGACTCGTGATGGTTCGTTTGCTACGATCTCGAAAGTGCAAAAATTAAGGTGATCAACACCAAAGGGGATAGCAGTAATAGCACAGTGAAACTTTATTGTATTGCTTGTGAAGCGGCACGCGATGGAGACGGGTGAAAGAAAGGAGAAAAGTAAAGTAAAGTTTTAGAGAGAGGAGAGAGAGAGGTTATAGCTACCACCGCTGATCTCACGACATCCCAGCGGTCCCGGGTTTAGCTGATTCTGCGTCGTCGATCGTCGTGGTCCTTGGTGGGGAAGCTTCCAATTTCTGTGTCCCAGAAGTCATCCTTTTATGCTCAAGTAACACACCTTGCTCCACCTCTGCCTCAGGGGTCTCCGCCCTTCTCGAGCGAGGCCATTGCACATGCGCGGGGGGGAGTATCCGAGGCGTGGTCAGTCTTGGAGGCGGGCCGCCTTCCACCAGGAGGTGTGTTTTGGGATTATAATGAAGCAAAGTTTGTCTAAGGGTCACGATTCTTCATCGATGTTATGGCAACAGTTGCGATGCATCTTTTTTGACAGTGGCTATGCGGTTATCTCTAACAGTTCTGGCTAGGCCCAGGTACCGAACAATAGCACAGCACTCTTTGTACTGCACGGCTCAGGCACCGCAGAACAGCCCAGCACTGCCTGCACCACGCGGGTCAGTGCTCAGGAGAACAGCACCGCACTCGCTGTGCCACACAGTTCTGCATTCAGGAGCCTTGGCACCACATCCCACTCCAGGGATCGGCAAGGCCAAGCAGGCCCTTGTCGGGTACCTCACTGTCCATGTCCCTGATGACAATGCTGAGACAGTGCTGATCTTCTGACCGACTCTTACACCACCCCGTGGCTCAACATGGTCGTCAGGATGTCAGGACCGTTGGTGGTAGCCTAGTAAAGAAGAGGAAGAAGAAAAGGAAAAGAAACAGAGAGAGAGAGAGGGAGAGAAAATAGAAAGGAAACTACAGCGACCAAACTATTTGCAAAAGTTAAATTTACGCAACAATTACAATAAAAGCTGTTTATGTAAAAGAAGAATTAGTGGGGTTTTAAAACATCCATTGATTTTGGGATATCCACATTGAATGGGACGTCAAGCATATTGTGTGTGTGTTCAAGACAGACACCAAACGTGTTAACCGGTTCATCATTCTCCAGGTTATGACATACAATACTGCTGATAAAGCCAAACTGATCAAAACCAGTATCAAGAGAAGCACAATGGGGTGACACAACTTATTCAGGATGCCTGTAGCAGTAGGCGACCATCCGAAAAGTATGTCCCACCATCTTGTTCTGCATCCTTTTGCACTCTTTCCAAAACTCGATGTATTTCTTCCACATTGTGATGAACAGTTATTAAGGTTTTCTGTCCGTTTTCCCTAATTGTTTCCAAAATCTCAACCAAATCCTTGTGTTGAAGTAACTGCTTTACTCAAGTGAGGGTCATTCCAATGGGTGTAGGCAGCAATTCATGCATCAGCGTGTAATTAGATTGCAAAAGTTGGTGAGCTATGACTGGGGCCGAACAGGAAAAGTCACATCCAACAATCTTAGTAAAATTGCCAACACAGAAATTGGAATGATTTTTAGTCTCTACAAATACCTTATCCACGGATAAAAAATCACAAACAGTCCTCAAACATACACAGCCTTTGCCAATATATGTGAGTACTGTTTCAGGGTTTTCATTAGGACGCATCTCACAATGACAAATATTTTGTTCAGTATCTAAACAAATATCTTGTGCCTCAATTGCATCGCCTTCACAGATAAATCCGTGTTGTTCTCGTACGATGAAAGATTCCAGATTGACAGTTTGCCATTTTTCATTCACCTTTCGGGCCCATACTCTATGCTCAAAAGGATAGAGTATAGTTCCGTTGTGGTTCAACCCTAATGCAATGACAGGATAAATTTGGTATATGGTGGCATTATATACAGGAAGCACAAAGGTTGTAGCTGTGTTTGTGATGGGGTCATAGGTAAAGTTTACCAAGTTCCACCAGGAGTGGAGTTTCTTTTCAAAATCAGTGGCACTGTCCCAAACTATGTTCCGCATTGCAGTAGGGAGAGTGCCTTCTTCACCTTCTCTTATAATTGAGGCAGCTACCGACTGCATCCAAATTTGAGCCTGGATACAGCTGAGAGCCAGCGAGGTTATTCTGGATCACCCTGAGTGCGTCTGTCATCAATTTGTGATCCTTTACATTTACCTTTTCCCATTTTGGCAATATTTTTGACAACAGCCACTGGTTAGTCCCCAAAGCCAATAAAGAAGATCCCAAAGGCTGTTGTAAGTTAGTCAAATCACTAATTGAGGTAGCCAATTTGTTCATTATTACTTCCGAATCGATACTATTTAAAACTTCCAATCCTGTTCCCAAAACACCGGTTGGGTCTCTCCATGTTCTTCTCGTGGGAAGAGTTCGTTTTTGCGGCCAGGTTGCCCATCCTTCGTACGAAGTCTTTAGGAAAGGTGAGCAAGCTGGCTGAACGTCCGAAACATTGTTTTGCATCAGCAATTCAACTCGTCTGAGAGACCGCGCTGGGTTAGACAGCATTCGTTGTTGGCCCGTATTCCTGATTACATAGGGTCCAAGTCCAAAGATTTGGGGGCTAAGCACAACAGTTGGTTGGGTAGTAAGTATTACAACATCTACTTTGAGTTTTCCCCCATAGTTGGTGTTATTTTGACCACACATAACTGTCTGTGGGTTCAATGTGGGATTCAGAGATCAATCTGTATCCTATTGTGATGTTATCCCCTTGTACCACCATAAAAGAGGGGATAACTTCATCTTCGTCAGCTAGCGTGAAGAGGGTATCTACCCCATCGTGTGTGACTATTGCAACGAGCATCACCAGAGGCCTAGTTACAGCATTTCTTTTGAATTTAAATGTTAGGCCTGATAAGCCTCCTGCCAGTGGATTAGGTTGCTAATTGCACACCACATAGACTGGCTTGGCCAGAGTGAAGTTATACGAACAAGCCCCTTGCTCCTTAATACAGGATTTGGTGATTTTGACATTGTTGGTAATTGGGTCTCTCTGTTTGTTACGTCCCCATTCTACAGTAGAACAGAGTTTTGCAGTGATGTTGGAATTAGGGTCCAATAGATTTCCAAAGATGGTAATTGAGGAAGCTTTCTCATGAAGAGATCCTTCCGCTTTTCTGCATCCCACCTGGATCTTTTCTCCAATTGTTCCTGTCAGGACCCGGACCCAGTCTTTGCTGTCCCACTCCCATTCACGTGGGTGGTACACTTCAGTATCATGCAGTACTACAGTGGCTAAGTTTGGGAGACGATCTTTGGGGTACTGTCCGATACGGCTAGTGTGCTGGATAATAGCTTGGGACCACGGCCATTCTGTGTTCTTTTGGTTACAGGTTAGCGATAAGGTGCAGAAGAGTACTACCAATCCAATTAAGTGATTCATGATTCATGTTATTCTTGGTGTCCCTCGGAGTTCTTCTGCAGCAATAAAACATAACCTGCCTCTCTGAGGCAAAAATTAAAACCAGACAGAAAATTGGAATGAAGGAATTATCCAGCGAGTATTTATCCGATGCTCCTTCCCTAGGGCATTGGAGGCTAACCTCCCACTCATTTTGCTCCCAGGAAGGGAGCCATTCAGTACATGCCTTAAACACTGCACAGGAATCGGTGTAAATGTGGACAGGGGAAGTGGTTTGTGCTTCACGCTTGAAAACGCTCCATACTGCAATTAATTCTCGTACCTGGGCAATCCCTTCTCCCTCTGTTATTATCTGTTCATCAGCAGTAGTGTGGAGAGCTACTGCCCGGTATTTCCACACTTTTCCTTCTCGCTTTTGCAGTCACTAAACCAAGCATTCACTGACTGATCGTGGGAGAAAGGAGGGGCCACCCGAATAAGTGAGATAGGCTTGTCTTGGCTGCTGTCCAGGCTCTCTGTTTCTTGGATAGCTAAGTTTTTTTGAAGCTCCTTCAGTCACTGAGAAAAGGTTACAACAGTGTTCAGTCTGGGCATACCACTTTCGTACCGAGGCTCTCTGGGCCACCCCGTCAGGAGGGGGGGTCCCACAAGTGACTGCTTTTATAACTTTGAACAGGCCTCTTAGCATGATTGGCTGCTGACGTGTAATTTTCTCCACTTCTATGAGAGCCAGGCTAACCACAAACAAACCTTTCTCCCATGCAGTATATCTCTTCTCGGCATCCTTAAGGCAGTAAAGTAAATATCTCTTCTGGGCATCCACGGGAGTATAATCCTATGGGGCGGGTTGGACCCTCAGGACCACGTTGCCAAATGGGTACTGACAATCCGGTCGTGGCAAACCCCCACTGTACCTGAAAAGGGTCTGTAGGGTGGATAGGGCCAAGAGCCTGATGAGCTGTTGCTTCAAAAATTAACAATTGCATTGCTTCTTCCTGAGAAGCAGTCCATTGCCGTTTGACCCTTTTTCTCAGTAGATCATAAAGAGGTCTGGCAATGATGGAAAAGTCTGGGATGTGTTTTCTCCAGAATACCAAGAACCCTAAAGCACGCTGCAAATCCTTTTTTGACCCAGGCATTTTAATCTGATCCAGGGAAGTGAGTATGTCCGGTGGGATACGTGTCATTCCTCCTTTCCAACAAATTCCCAAAAACTTTACATCTTGTGAGGGTCTTTGGACCTTTTCTGGGGGAATCTGCAAACCCAAGTGTATTGGTTCTGGCTGAACTGGAATCGGTTTTCCCCTCTAGCAGCCCTCACGGTGCTGTGGTTTATGCTGGGAGCTGCAGGGTGTTGGCAGCACCCTGGTGTTGTGGCTGCTGCTGAGCAGGGCTTACACAGCACCAAGGCTCTTTCTGATATTTTCCCCAGTGGGACGGGGTGGGCAAGATCTTGGGAGGGGACACAGCCAGGACAGCTGACCCAAACCGACCAAAGGGATATTCCATACCATATGACGTCTGCTCAGTATAAAGCTGGGAGAAAGGAGGAAGGGGGTGGGGTCACCCTTGGTCCTCCGAGGCAACTACTACGCGTATTGGAGCCCTGCTCCTGAGAAGGCCCGACATCGCCTCTCCATGGGAAGTAGAGAATAAATCTGTTTGCTTTTGCTTCCGCGCGCAGACTTTTGCTTTGCTTTGCTTATATTAAAACTGCTTTTGTTTCACCCACAAGGGTTAGTTTATCTTCTTTCCCCTCTTTACCCTGTTGAGAAAACAAAGGGAAGGGGGGGGGGGGAAGTGATAGAGCGACTTGGTGGATGCCTGGCATTTAGCCAGAGTCAAACCATCACAGTCTATTCTGGCGCCCAACGTGGGGCAAAACAACGGCAGTTTTATATTAAATGTGCTGTAGCTATAGTAGTTATTAAGCAACAAGCTCTTGTGCTGGTCACGGGCTTGTTTATTGCGCTGCTTATCTTTATTTTGTTAAGCTCGGGAACATGCTGCAAGGAATCGGGAACATCATGAGTGGTTTTATTTTGCAGGCTCCCGAGGTACTTAGTCATCCTTATGTTAGTTCACTGATACTCTTTATTAATGCTGTTCGCCTGTTGTGGGTTGTGTGGAGCTCGGTATGCTCTTGGTGTAAGAGAACGCAAATTTTGAGTGAATCGGTGCCAAAATGTGCTCTGAGGCGGCCTGTTCCTGGGTGGCAGGGAGAGTGGAAGGAGTTGGGCAGATTCCTAGGACGGTTATCACCTCCTGTAGCCTGGGATCTCACCCCTGAACAGGCAAGCAACCCCACAAAATTGACACATCACCTGATAGAGGGGTGTCTTGCCTATCCCAATGAGAATCAGCAACTTCTAGCACTTTCCTGGGGCCTGGCCTGTGCTTACCGAGCTGCAGTTCAGCACTCTCAAAGGGCTGTGGTTGACATGGGAACTCAAACAATAACAACAACAGAGATTGCCCCAGTAGTAAAAAAGAAACAATGGACAAGGAGAACAACAGGCCCATACCCTCGATTAATAAGGGAGGAGAAAGAGGAGGAAGAAGCTGGTCCTTCAGCAAAGGTATCAGAAGAGGGAATAACAGAACTGAAACAGGAGGCAGAAACTACCCGGTCCCTGACGTCATCAGAACTGCGAGATCTGCGGAAAGACTACTGCCGCCAGCCGGGTGAGCGGATTGCTGCCTGGCTGCTGCGATGCTGGGATAATGGGGCAGATGCTCAACAGCTAGAAGGTAAGGAAGCCCAGCAGCTGGGTTCCCTTGCTAGAAATCGAGGAATTGAAAGGGGAATTGGAAAAGAGACAGCAATTTGCAGTCTGTGGAGACGGCTCCTTTCAAGTGTTAAAGCAAGGTATCCTTTTAAGGAAGATCTTATGGACCACACCCCAGGGAAGTGGGCTACTGCAGATGAAGGTGTCCAGTACCTGAGAGAATTAGCAGTGATGGAAGTCATCTATGGTGATCCAGATAATGATGAAGCCCCTAAAAATCCAGAGGATGTCCCATGCACACGGGCCATGTGGAGGAAGGTGATTAAAGGTGCGCCATCCTCGTATTCTGCCGGCTTGGCCGCGATGTACTACCCAGAAATGGATGCAGGAGAAGGACTAAGATGTACGCCAACTGTGGAGGCAGTCTCTTCCTGGCTTCAGAACTTTGAAGAGAGTCTTGGTACCTCCTCATCTCTACGGGCGAGTGCCCTGGATGTTAGGAGCTCCCCAAGAAATCATTTCTCTTCTGTCCCAGTCAGGGGGAAAGGAAAGCCAAGGCGCATGACACGTGGCGAACTCTGGTTCTTCCTGCGCGACCAGGGGGAGGACATGAGGAAGTGGGAAGGTCAACCCACCTTTAAGTTGGAAGCACGTGTACATGAATTGCGAGGAAAGACCCCTGCCAAGAAGAAGACATCCAAGAAGGTTGTTAATGTAGCTGGTGTAAAACCACAGGGAAGTAACCAGCGATCTCCCAGATACAGAAAGACTGAGATCACCTCCCTTGATCCTGAAGAAGGAACCTCCGGCCTGGCACGGCAAGAGTCAGACAGTGAGTACTCCGACCAAGAACGGGAATAGAGGGCCCCTGCCTCCAGCCAGGAGGAGGAAAGGGATGATCGGGTGTATTGGACAGTGTGGATTCGATGGCCTGGCACATCAAATCCACAGAAGTACCAGGCTTTAATTGACACCAGGGCACAATGTACACTAATGCCGTCAAGTTATAGAGGGGCAGAACCTATCTGGATCTCAGGAGTGACAGGGGGCTGTCAAGAACTATCAGTATTGGAGGCCGAGGTTAGCTTGACTGGGGACAAGTGGGAAAAACATCCCATTGTAACTGGCCCAGAAGCCCCTTGCATCTTGGGCATTGACTGTCTCAAGAGGGGATACTTCAAAGACCCAAAAGGATACCGATGGGCTTTTGGTGTGGCCAGTGTGAATACAGAAAAGGTAAAACAGTTGTCTAATCTGCCTGGCCTCTCAGAAGATCCTTTTGTTGTGGGACTGTTGCAAGTTGAAGAACAACAGGTGCCAATTGCTATGAGGACCGTGCACCGACGGCAGTATCGTACAAACCGAGACTCTCTGGCTCCCATCCAAGAATTGATTCGTCAACTGGAGAACCAAGGTGTCATCAGTAAGACACATTCGCCTTTTAATAGCCCAATATGGCCAGTGCGAAAGTCTGACGGAGGGTGGAGGTTAACAGTAGACTATCGTGGCCTGAATGAAGTGACGCCACCACTGAGTGCTGCTGTACCAGATATGTTAGAGCTCCAGTATGAACTGGAGTCAAAGGCAGCCAAGTGGTACGCCACAATTGACATTGCCAACGCATTCTTTTCAATTCCTTTGGCAGAAGAGTGCAGGCCACAGTTTGCTTTCACGTGGAGGGGTGTCCAGTATACCTGGAATCGACTGCCCCAGGGGTGGAAGCACAGCCCCACTATTTGTCATGGACTAATTCAAACTGCACTGGAAAAGGGTGATGCCCCTGAACATCTACAATACATTGATGACATCATTGTGTGGGGCAATGAGGCAGAAGAAGTGTTCAAGAAAGGACAAAGAGTAATTGAGATTCTTCTGAGAGCTGGGTTTGCCATAAAGAAAAGCAAGGTCAAGGGACCAGCACGAGAAATTCAGTTCTTGGGAATAAAATGGCAAGATGGACGCCGTCATGTGCCATTGGATGTTGTCAACAAGATAGCAACTATGTCTCCACCGACCAATAAGAAGGAAACACAAGCTTTCCTAGGACTTGTGGGATTTTGGAGGATGCATATTCCAGGTTACAGTCAGCTTGTGAGCCCTCTCTATCAAGTGACCCGAAAGAAGAACAATTTTCAGTGGGGTCCTGAGCAGCAACAAGCCTTTGAGCACATCAAACAAGAGATAGCTCGGGCGGTAGCTCTTGGGCCTGTTCGGACAGGACCAGCTGTGCAAAATATACTTTACACATCAACTGGGGAGCACGGACTCACATGGAGCCTCTGGCAGAAGATACCAGGTGAAACTTGAGGTCGACCATTAGGATTTTGGAGCCGGGGGTATCGAGGATCAGAAGCCCACTACGCTCCGACTGAAAAGGAGATACTGGCAGCATATGAGGGGATTCGAGCTGCTTCAGAAGTTGTTGGTACAGAAGCACAGCTCCTCTTGGCACCACGGCTGCCTGTATTACATTGGATGTTCAAAGGAAACATCCCTTCCACACACCATGCAACCAGTGCTACCTGGAGTAAATGGGTCGCGTTAATCACGCAACGGGCTCGACTGGGGAAACCCAACCCTCCAGGGATCCTGGAAGAGATCATGGACTGGCCAGAAGGTAGAGATTTTGGAGTGCGGCCTGAGGAGGTGGCTCGTGCCCAAGAGGCACCGCCATATAACGAGTTACCAGAAGATGAGAGGCGTTATGCTCTCTTTACTGATGGATCCTGTCGTGTGGTAGGAAGCCATCGGAAGTGGAAAGCTGCTGTGTGGAGTCCCACAAGACAAGTCGTTGAGGCCACTGAAGGAGAAGGAGAGTCAAGTCAGTTCGCAGAAGTAAAAGCGATCCAACTTGCCCTAAAGATTGCTGAACGGGAAAAGTGGCCAGTATTATATCTCTACACGGACTCCTGGATGGTGGCTAACGCCCTGTGGGGGTGGCTACAGGAGTGGAAGAAGACCAATTGGCAGCGCAGAGGTAAACCCATCTGGGCTGCTGCATTGTGGCAGGACATCGCTGCCCGAGTGGAAAACGTGGCTCTAAAGGTGCGTCATGTAGATGCTCATGTGCCCAAAAGGCGTGCCACTGAAGAACACCAAAACAATGAGCAAGCAGACAAAGCTGCCAAAATTGAAGTAGCTCGGCTGGACCTGGACTGGGAGCGTAAGGGTGAGCTGTTTGTAGCTCGATGGGCCCATGAAACATCAGGGCCTCTTGGCAGAGATGCAACGTACAGATGGGCTCGTGATCGAGGGGTGGACCTGACCATGGAGGCCATCTCACAGGTCACTCACGAATGTGAAACATGTGCTGCAATCAAGCGAGCCACACGAGTAAAGTCTCCCTGGAACAGAGGGCGATGGCTGAGTTTTCAATACGGTGAGGCCTGGCAGATTGACTATATTGGACCACTGCCACGAACACGCCAAGGCAAGCGCTACATACTCACCATGGTAGAAGCAACTACGGGTTGGCTAGAAACGTACCCTGTAAATCATGCCACTGCCCGAAATACCATCTTGGGTCTTGAAAGGCAAATTTTATGGCGACATGGTACTCCTGAAAGAATCGAGTCAGACAACGGGACCCATTTTCGAAATAATCTTATAAACTCCTGGGCAAAGAAACACGGCATTGAGTGGGTGTATCACATCCCTTATTACCCACAAGCGTCTGGAAAGATTGAAAGATATAATGGACTGTTGAAGACTATGTTGAGAGCATTGGACAATGGGGGATGGAAGCATTGGGATATAAATTTAGCAGAAGCCACTTGGCTAATTAATACCAGAGGATCTGTTAACCGTCCTGGGCCTGCCCAAACAAACCCCCTTCATACTGTGGGAGGAGATAAGGTCCCTGTAGTACACGCAGGGAGGTGGCTGGGGAAGGCAGTGTGGATTGCTCCTCCCTTGGGAAAAGGCAAGCCCACTCGTGGGATTGTCTTTGCTCAGGGACCTGGATGTACTTGGTGGGTAATGCGGGAGGATGGGACTACTCAGTGTGTGCCTCAAGGACATTTAACCTTGGGGGGAAAGTAATCTGTGGGATGAGTTGTATGTTGCAGGAAGTGATGGAGGAAGTAGGAACGATGAAGAGTGAACCAGACACGTGCAATGACGACCCAAACCTAGCCGGTGCTGGAGTCCAACGGTCAAGCATACTTCTGTCCTGAGCATCTATCTTGACAGATGGAAGCCAAGACACTGAACATCTGAAGAAGTGAAGAAAGCTTATGGAATAGAGAAATGAATATTATGTGGGACCTGGGCATAACGTAAATGGTATGGAATAAGGGGTGGAGACTGTATTGGGTCTGGCTGAACTGGAATTGTTTTTCCCCTACAGCAGCCCTCACGGTGCTGTGGTTCATGCTGGAGCTGCAGGGTGTTGGCAGCACCCTGGTGTTGTGGCTGCTGCTGAGCAGGGCTTACACAGCACCAAGGCTCTTTCGGATATTTTCCCCAGTGGGGCGGGGTGGGCAAGATCTTGGGAGGGGACACAGCCAGGACAGCTGACCCGAACCCACCAAATGCATATTCCATACCATATGACGTCTGCTCAGTATAAAGCTGGGAGAAAGGAGGAAGGGGGTGGGGTCACCCTTGGTCCTCCGAGGCAACTACTACGCGTATTGGAGCCCTGCTTCCTGAGAAGGCCCCACATCGCCTCTCCATGGGAAGTAGAGAATAAATCTGTTTGCTTTTGCTTCCGCGCGCGGACTTTTGCTTTGCTTTGCTTATATTAAAACTGCTTTTGTTTCACCCACAAGGGTTAGTTTATCTTCTTTACCCTGTTGAGAAAACAAAGGGAAGGGGGGGGGGGGGGGGGGGGAAGTGATAGAGCGACTTGGTGGATACCTGGCATTTAGCCAGAGTCAAACCATCACACCAAGTTCTCCAAATGAGAGATTATGTTCTGTTGGGTTGCCCCCACCTCCTTTTCTTTATCTTCCCCCACGAGAATATCATCAATACACTGATAGACAGCTACACTTTCAGCTTTTGGTCATTTCTCCAGTTCTTGGGCCAAAGTGTGGTGAGCTATTGTAGGGGAGTCTTTGCTCTGAGGCAGCCGGGTAGAAGTACATTGTTGTCCCTCCCACGTAAAAGCAAAATGATCTCTGCCTTCTGGTCACAAAGGTAGCATGAAAAACATATCTTTAAAATCTACGCTTGCCATGATCAGATGAGCTTTCTCCTGAATTGTTATTACCAGTTCAGCCATGTTAGGGACTGCGGCAGTCGACATAGGACCTCATCCTCGTAGGGGTACCTCTCCCTTACACTGAGCAGGAGTCGCTTCCAAAGGCTGAGGGTTTGAGTCTGTCTCCCTATTGCCCTGTCAGTGCCAGCATCCCTGGCCAAAGATCCCAGCTGCTTGGCCTCTCTCCCCTCCAATTCCAGAACACCAGCTCCACTATCCAGCATCGGAGCAGCCAGGTGCAAATCTGCTCGCCTGGGAGGCGGCTGAAATCCTTCCGCATATCTCGCAATTCACTCAGGGATAGAGACTGGGTGATCACCTGTGGCCCTTCCTCCTGTTCCCGTGCTGGGCCTGCCTCATCCCCATCCCCCACTTTGCGAGCTGACCTTTTGGTGTATGTGGTTTGCTGTATCGGGGCGACTGACGCTGGCTCTGCCTGTCCCCCCGGCCCAGCTGCTGTACTAGTGGGGGCAATTGATACCGGCACTGGCTGTCTCTCTGGCTCAGCTGCTGTGCTGGTGGAGGCGACTGACACTGGCTCTGCCTGTCCCCCCGGCCCAGCTGCTGTACCAGTTGGTTCACTTCCAGATCCTGCAGCCCTTTCTCCCCCTTGAGGGCAGTGAGTAGTGTTAAAGAGGACACGGTAGGCATGGGCAAGTCCCCAGCACACCGCAGCGAGTTCTGCTTCCTGGGATTTGTTAGACTGGTAACACACCTGTTCTAAACACTCCAGCAGTTTATCAGGGCTCAGCATTTGTTCGGGAGTGAAATTGCAAAACGCTGGGGGTGACCACTGACCCAGGCACTTGCCCATCTTTTCCCACACATCTTGCCACTCATAATATCTGACCTCGGGGCAGGGTTCCGGGTGGTGCTATTGTTGGAGAAATACCGCATGGCCCAAAACAAGATCTGGCGGGCATTCAGAAAGCACTGTGCCGCAAACACACTGCCCTGCATGCTCCAAGGATAGCCAAAACTCTCAAAAACTGAGAGGATCTCTTCCCCTGGCTCATCCATAGAGGGGGTGAGACCCCTAACAAAAGCCCAGGCAGCAAACAGGTACCGGCTCACTGCCACAAGCAGTGACACGAGCACATTATAAGCAGTCCGTAGCCAGTATAGCAAACTAAGAGCCTTGACACATTTTCCACCAACAACGAACACCAGCACTGGGATCACCCAGTGGATATAAGGATTAATCCAGCCGCACCACACAAGCAAGTGGAACAGCACTGCAAATGTTCCTTATCAAACAATGCAAATAACAATGCACCTAACAGATTGCTCTAACACACTACGGTTAGGGGTTGTCCTTATCTCAAACCTCACGTGCGCCACGTTGGGCGCCAAAAAAGGCTGTGGTGGTTTAGGCCCTGCCGGGACCCGAGACCACGTTGCCATTGTCCCTCCCCAACCCTCGGCCGTACGGGGCAGAGAGTGAATTAAAAACCCCGGGGTTGAGATAAGGAAAAATTTAATACAACAGTGTAACAAATAACAAACTGAGCAACAAAAATATAAAATTACATAACAAAAAATATTAAAAATAATGAACAGGACAAGAGATATACAGAGACATACAACAAGGATAGAGCAGACAAAGAACAAAAGCCGTCACTGCTCTTCCCGCGCTTGGGTGCCCGGAACTGACATCAGACGGTATTGAATAACCCAGCTGGAGCTCCCTCCCCACTGCTGGGGAAACTTAACCCATTCCTAGCTGAACCAGGACAAAATCTTAGCAAAGTAATGTAAAAGATGGGAGTGCAAACATACATAATTCTTTAGACATAAACTGCTGAGCCAGTTTGGGACTAGCAGTAAGTCCAGCCGCACCTAGACTCCTCTCTGAGCAGGAGTCTTCTAAGGGTGTCCTTTCTGAACCTCGTGACTCACAAAGCAATGCCGGGACTCCCCAAGGACAGAGGTTGTCTCCGAACACGGGCACCGTGGAGCAAGGCCAGCGGATGCCTCGGCTGGTCGGGAGCTGGAGCGCCGGAGGCACGGGCAGAGACAGAGGGCACGGGCTCTGCCCGGCCTGGGGGGAGCACAGGGGCTCTCCAGCTCTGCCTGCCGGCACAGGCCTTCCCTTCCCCTGTCTTTCTCCCGAGATGGACCAGGCTCAGACAAGTGCTGGGGGAAAACTCTCATCTTTTATTTTTCCCAGAAAAAGTCCATGGCCACCGAGGACCGTGTCCTCAGGGCAGCTGAGTGCCCGAGGTGCACACACATGCATGCAGCCGTCCCTCGTGGGCTGCTCCCTCTGGACGCCACGCTGGCTCAGGGCCCGCTGCCATCTCCAGGGTCCACCTGGCACTGGCAGCGGGGTGCTACTCCTCTTGCTGTCCTGCCATGCAGGTAGAGCAGCAGAAAGCCCTGCGCATAGCCCTGCGCAGAGGGAGGGCCGTCGCCTTCGCACGAGGCCGTGTGGGAGGACAGCCATGCCTGCGTACGAGGAAAAGCTGCAGCTGTGGGGTAGGGCAGGCAACAGGCAAGCTCCCGCCTGCCCCCCGACACCCAGGGCTTCCCCCAGGCAGGGCTGGCTGGGGCACGGCCAGTCCCTGTGCTCACAGTGCTGCTGTCCAGAGTCGTGAGCCAAGGGAGAAGCCGCTGCATCTCTTTCGTTTTGTGCTGCCGGGGCAAGGTGGGGTGTGCCAGCCTCTGCCGGAGGGTTTTGAGGCGATGGAGATGGCACTACCCCTGCCGCATTCGCAGTGTGTGCCAGGGTCTGCTGTTCCGCCTGCTGCTGCCAATCCAGTGCCTGCACCGCAGCCTCAACCTTGGCCAGGACCTCGCTGAGGAGGCACTGGATTGCGTCCTGCACAGCTGCGTCACAGGCAGCGGGGCTGTGCGGGGCAGGCGCCTGGCTCTCTGCCTCTGCTGCTGTGGCCCGCTCGCTGAGGACCAGAGAAGATGGTGCCTCCACTTGTGCAGATGATGGAGCGGGTGCTGCTGGCAGCAGAGACAGCCTGTGGCAGGTGCTGGAGCTTCTGCTGGCTGAGCAGTAGGTGCGTGCCTGGGTGCCGCTGCATCCTTGGGGAGACGTATCCAGCTTGGCCAACGAGGTCTCTCCTCCTGTGTCAGCCTGGTGTGGGGCAGTGTCCTGCACACCCGGCTGTCTGTTTCCAAGTGTAACCGAGGAGAGAGTCCGAGTGACTGCAGCCCTTGCCCCTGCACCCCCGCATCCCAGCTAGAATATCTCCTCCGTTTGGGCTGCCCTGCCAGCCCCTGGGCAGTGCTCAGCCCCGCCAGCGGCTGCTGAATCTATCCCTTTGCCGCTTCGGGAGAACACTAGACCCGCCATGGCCCTCTGGGACACTCCCAGGAACCCCACACATGGCACTCAGCTTGCTCTGGGGCCCGGGCATCCCTGTCCCCTCTACACCTCCCACCTGCCTGTCGCTAGCTCCCGGGTTTGGGAAGACGTTTGGCCCCGTCTCCCTCTGTCTCCTTACGTGTGTGCCGTGGCTCCCAAAGGCCTGTCAGCTCTCTGGGCAGGAGAGCTGTTGCTGCCTGTCCCCATGGAGGGACGAGGCCTGGCTCTGGCTGCCCTGCGGCGCTGCCTGTGGCCCAGCTGCGGGCAGGAGGAGGAGCAGGCATGGGATGGAGGCAGCTGTCCTGGCACAGCAGCTGCCACCGTGCCAACCAGGGCGGCAGCTCCCACCACCTGCCTCTCCTTCCCACCCCCCGTCCCTCTCCCTCACCTGCTGCCTCTTCCCGTCTCTTGGCAGCCCCTTGGGTGGCTGGGAGTGGCTAGTTGCCTCCTCTCCCATGGGCATCTTTGGCGTCCTCTTGCCTCAGATCTGCCACGGGTCTCACCCAGGGGAGATGCTGCCTCCTGAGGAAGCCCCTGCTCTCCACGAGGCCCCCGCATCACAAAGCCCTGGCGGTGGCCACGGAGACGCCCACAGCCGTGACCACCGAGCTCTCCCCTCAGCGAGGCCCTGGCCGGCCCGGGCCGACGCCTCCACCATGGCCCCGGTGCCAGGGGGCTCTGCAGCGCTCGGTCCTGTGTGCGTTCAGCAGCGTTCAGCAGCTCTGGGTGCCTCCGCCCTGGGCCTTGTCCGCCCGCATTGCTCCCACACCGGGCCCCCGGGCCTGGCGATGCTCCGGGCCCGCGCAGAGCAGCACAGGGGAGGCCCCCAGGCCCGCCGGGAGCCGCTGTGGGCCGCGGCGGGACCAGCCCTCTCGCCAGCCGGCTCTGGCGCGTCCCTCACAGGCTGCTCTTGTTCAGGGCCTTTCCTCCGGACGTGGAGCGGGCAGGGGTCACAGCCACAGCCCGCACAGTTTCCGCGCTCCCGCCTCCCGGGGCCGTGGGGGCGCCGGGGCCGGGGCGCCAGGGCCGGGTCGGGGCCCGGGACGCAGCTTCCGCCCGGCAAAGGCGGCCGATTCGCCGCCGCCGCTTCCGGGAGAGCCGCGCCGCTCCGCTGCCCCCGCCGGCGCCCGGGGCTCAGCGTCGCGTTCCGGCCGCCCCGGGGCACCCCCCGCCCGCCCTGCCGCCCTCCCGGCCCCGCCGCCGCTGCCTGCCGAGACCCCCGGCCAGCGCCGGCCCCGGCGGGGCAGGCGCCCGGTTGCGCGCCATTACTGCCCCCAGCCGACACTCTCCCTCCGGCCCCAGCGGGCGGGTGCCGTGCAGCCGCCTTCAGCCGGGAAATGCGCTGCACCGACCCCGTTTCAGTCAAACGAAGCGTTTTGGGCCCAGAAAAGGGCCGATCCAGAGCCGGCGCACTCTCCGCAAGCCCGGACGCCGGTGACGGCCCGAAACGGCGGGGCAGAGGCGGGCGGGCGGCCCTGCCTGAAGGGCTGGGGGGTGCCGGCGCCTGCAGGGCCTGTGTGCGGGGCCTTGGGGCTGGAGAGCAGAGGGGTGCCGGGAGCTGGAGCGGCCCCGGGCCAGGCACCGCCCGGGCTCTGCCTGTGGGGAGCCAGGCAAGGCCCCGCACAAGAGCCTGTGCAGGGCCAGTGCGGGGGTCAGGACAGGAAAAGGAACGCGTGGCACTGACACCCCCGGGAAGTTTTGCCCTGCGGTTTGCTCGCTCTAAAGAGCATTTCACCCTGGCAGCGTGTTGGGATGTGGGTAAAGCTCACGGGAGGGATGTGCCAGCCGCACATCGGCTGGGCCCGCCTGTGATGCGACCAGCACGGCGACGGCCCTGCGAGGAAATCTGCCACAGGCTACGGCAGAGAAGTGCAGGAGCTCAGCGAGGGCAGGAGGGCGGAGAGGCCTCTGCCGAAAGCCTGGGCAGGGGCTGATGGGGAGAGGTGGCGCAGGAATGCAGCGCTGCTGCCTCCGTCCCCACGGCCAGTTTGGTCACAGACCTGTTCTCACCCAAATGTAACGTGGTTTTGCCATTCCGGTCCCGGACAGGGCGTGAAAGAACGAAGGAGAGAAAGAAGCAAGAGTGACCTTGCAGGGCTGGAGTAGCAGAGGGAAGATGTCCTGGCTGCTGTTTTTTTCTGGGGCTGGCATGACTGAGAAGCGGGTGCGAGGGGCTGGCTGCTCACAGCGGCAGCCCGGCTGCTCAGGCGCGTATCGAGCTGCCTGCAGCCAGCATTTCCCTCTCTGCATGCTGCCCGTCCTGCCGGGGAGCAGGAGGGCACTACGGTTTGGCCAGCCAGGACAGAAGGACGCCTTTAGCCTGGGAGAGAGAGGGGCTGTAAAAACACACTTATATGATGACTGCATACTTTTGTTTAAGGCCATACATTTGATGTTTCTGAGAACCAAGTTTGGAGTTCTCCATTTAGAGAGTCTACTGCAAGGCATAAGCCATCAGCTTGGTCACAGGCTGCTTTTACTTTTTAGGGTCTCTCCATAGCGTATACAGAACAGACGAAATAAAACAAAATGGATAGACCCCCTCTGAGCAGAAACCCCAAATATAAAAAAATATCATAAAAAATGCAAATAGAGTCTCATGTGCATCTAAAGCACGTGCTTTATTTATAACAGGGAGAAGGCACTACCGTTGCCGTTTTCCTTTGGAAGTCTCTGCTCCAGCGCATCAACCGCCCCACCCCGCCCTTGTTCTCCTTTCTTCCTGTGACCTCAGTGTCTGCAGAGGTGTCTCCCTCACAACTCCTCACAAACCCAACCCCTCCCCGCGGCTTCCCCTTCTTAAATACCTTATGACAGAGGCAAGGCCACCGTCACTAATTGGCTCGGCCTTGGCCAGAGGCAGGGGGTCCGACTTGAAGCTGAGGGAGCTTCGAGAAGCTTCTCACAGGGGACACCCACCGCTGTAGACTCCCCCCTGCTACCAAAAACTCTGCCACGCACACAGACCCAACACACCAAGCAATGCCGGGACTCCCCGAGGACAGAGGTTGTCTCCGAACACAGGCACCGGGGAGCAAGGCCAGCGGATGCCTCGGCTGGTCGGGAGCTGGAGCGCCGGAGGCACGGGCAGAGACCGAGGGCACGGGCTCTGCCCGGCCTGGAGGGAGCACAGGGGCTCTCCAGCTCTGCCTGCCGGCACGGGCCTTCCCTTCCCCTGTCTTTCTCCTGAGACGGACCAGGCACAGACAAGCACTTGAGGAAAACTGTCATCTTTTATTGATCAAGAACAAGTCCATGGTCACCGAGTGGCGGCTGGCAGCACCGTGTCCTCAGGGCAGCTGAGTGCCCAAGGTGCTCGCACGTCCATGCAGCCGTCCCTCGGGGGCTGCTCCCTCTGGACGCCACGCTGGCTCAGGGCCCGCTGCCATCTCCGGAGTCCGCCTGGCATTGGCAGCAGGGAGCAATGTCTCTTGCTGTCCTGCCATGCAGGTAGAGCAGCAGAAAGCCCTGCGCAGAGCCTTGAGCACCCTCCTGAGGAGGGAGGGCCGTTGCTGTGGAACGAAGCCATGTGGGAGGACATCCATGCCTGCGTACGAGGAAAAGCTGCAGCTGTGGGGTAGGGCAGGCAACAGGCAAGCTCCCGCCTGCCCCCCGACACCCAGGGCTTCCCCCAGGCAGGGCTGGCTGGGGCACGGCCAGTCCCTCTGCTCACAGTGCTGCTGGCCAGAGTCCTGAGCCAAGGGAGGAGCCGCTGCATCTCCTTCGTTGTGCGCTGCCGGGGCAAGGTGGGGTGTGCCAGGCTCTGCCGGAGGGTTTTGAGGCGATCTAGATGGCACTACCCCTGCCACATTCGCAGCGTGTGCCAGGGTCTGCTGTTCCCCCAGCTGCTGCCGACCCATTCCCTGCACCGCAGCCTCAACCTTGGCCAGGACCTCGCTCAGGAGGCACTGGATTGTGTCCTGCACAGCTGCGTCACAGGCAGCGGGGCTGTGCGGGGCAGGCGCCTGGCTCTCTGCCTCTGCTGCTGTGGCCCGCTCGCTGAGGACCAGAGAAGATGCTGCCTCTGCTTGTGCAGATGATGGAGCGGGTGCTGCTGGCAGCAGAGACAGCCTGTGGCAGGTGCTGGCCGCTCCTGCTGGCTGAGCAGTGGGTGCGTGCCTGGGTGCCGCTGCATCCTTGGGGAGACGTATCCAGCTTGGCCCACGAGGTCTCTCCTCCTGTGTCAGCCTGGTGTGGGGCAGTGTCCTGCACACCCGGCTGTCTGTTTGCAAGTGTAACCGAGGAGAGAGGCCGAGTGACTGCAGCCCTTGCCCCTGCACGCCCGCATCCAGGCTAGAATATCTCCTCCGTTTGGGCTGCCCTGCCAGCCCCTGGGCAGTGCTCAGCCCCGCAGGCGGCTGCTGAGTGACTCCCAGAGCCGCTTGGGGAGAGCGCTGAATGCCCAGTGGGCCTCTGGGAGACTCCCAGGTGCCCCGCATAGGGGCTGCCCCTGTGCCAACCAGGCCGGCCCTCTCATCGAGGCAGATCCATGCTTTTCTTTTTAACCACTGACCTCTATTTCTCGCCTTGTCCCTCACCTGCTGCCTCCTTTCTCTCTCTCGGTAATCCCTCTGGGGGCTTGGAGTGGCCGTTCATCTCCTCACCTGTCGGCATCTTTGGTGTCCTCTGTTACACAAGTGCCATGGGTTGCCCCCAGGGCAGATGCTGCCTCCCGAGGAAGCATCTGCTCCCGTGGCTGTTGGCTCCGCTGGCACTAGCTGCACCCCAACGTCGCAGCTGGAATATCTCCTCCGTTTGGGCTACCCTTGCCAGCCCCTAGGCAGTGCTCAGCCTTGCAAGGGGCTGCCACATCTCAGAGCTGGTTTGGGAGAGCGCTGGACCCCCTGCAGCCCTCTGGGAGACTCCCAGGATCCCCACACATGTCCTCAGCTTGCTCTTGGGCCCGGGCCTCCCTGTCCCCTCTACATTTCCCACCTGCCCATCACCAGCTCCCGGGTTTGGGAAGACGTTCGGTCCCGTCTCCCTCTGTCTCCTTACGTGTGTGCCGTGGCTCCCAAAGGCCTGTCAGCTCTCTGGGCAGGAGAGCTGTTGCTGCCTGTCCCCATGGAGGGACGAGGCCTGGCTCTGGCTGCCCTGCGGCGCTGCCTGTGGCCCAGCTGCGGGCAGGAGGAGGAGCAGGCATGGGATGGAGGCAGCTGTCCTGGCACAGCAGCTGCCACCGTGCCAACCAGGGCGGCCCTGGCACCGAGGCAGCTCCGTGCTGTCCTATCCCACCACCTGCCTCTCCTTCCCACCCCGTCCCTCACCTGCTGCCTTTTTTCATCTCTTGGAGGCCCTTGGAGGGCTGGGAGTGGCTGTTCTTCTTGTCACCCATGGGCATCTCTGGCGTCCTCTGTTACAGACCTGCCATGGGTTGCTCCCAGGGGACATGCTGCCTCCTGAGGAAGCGTATGCTCTCCTGGGAGTGGGCAGCCCAGGGCGCTTGCAGCACCCCTGTGTCCCAGCTGGAATAGCTCCTCTGTCTGGGCTGCCCTGCCAGTCCCTGGGCGCTGCTCAGCACCGCAGGCGGATGCCGACGCACTCCAAGATCCGGTTGGGGAGAGCGCTGTACCCCCATGGCCCTCTGGGAGACTCCCAGGAACTCCACACAGAGGCCGCCCCTGTGCCAACCAGGCTGGCTCTTTCATCGAGGCAGCTTCATGTTGTCCTGTTCCACCAGTGGCCTCTCCTTCCTGCCCTGTCCCTCACCTGCTGAATCTTTTCTCCCTGGGCAACACCTCTGGGGTCTTGGAGCGGCGTTCATCTCCTCCCCCATGGGCATCTCTGGCGTCCTCTGCCACAGACCTGCCATGGGTTGCGCCCACGGGAGATGCTGCCTCCTGAGGAACCATCTGCTCTCCTGGGAGTGAGCACCCCAGGTCACTCACTACAACCCCATGTCCCAACTGGAATATCTCCTCTGTTTGGGCTGCCCTGCCAGCCCCTGAGCAGTGCTCAGCCCCACAGGCAGCTGCTGATCCACTCCCAGAGTCGCTTGGGGAGAGCGCTGGACCCCCCATGGCCCTCTGGGAGACTCCCAGGTGCCCCGCATAGCGGCTGCCACCGTGCCAACCAGGCCGGCCCTCTCATCCAGGCAGCTCCATGCTGTCCTATTCCACCAGTGGCCTCTCCTTCCCGCACCATCCCTCATCTGCTGCCTCTTGTTCTCTCTCGGCAGCTGTTTGTAGGGCTGTGAGTGGCCCTTCTTCTCACCACCCATGGGCATCTCTGGCGTCTTCTGCCACAGACATGCCATGGGTTGCGCCCAGGGGAGATGCTGCCTCCCGAGGAAGCCCCTGCTCTCCTGAGAGTGGGCACCCCAGGGCTCTTGCTCCTTAAATAACCCCACGGTCACGGCACGGGACCATGTCACAATGGTCTGCAGCGACGATGAGGCCTCTCCATCACAAAGCCCTGGCGGTGGCCCTGGAGACGCCCAAGCCCGTGGGCCTGGGCCTTGTGCCAAGGCCTTGTACGCACACGAGGCCCCCAGAAGCAAAAGCCCTGGTGGTGGCCATGGATACGCCCACAACCGTGGGCCTGGGCCTTGTCCCCAGCCGTTGCTCCCACACAGGGCCCGTGTCATAATGGTCTCCAGGGATGATGAGGCCCCTACACCACAAATCCTGGCGGTGGCCATGGAGGCGCTCACGCCTGTGGGCCTGGGCCTTGTCCTCAGGGAACGGCCCACACAGGGCCCGCTGCTGAGCCAGTCTGGGACTAGGAGTGGATCCAGCCGCACCCAGACTCCTCTCTGAGAAGGAGTCTTCTAAGGGTGTCCTTTCTGAACGTCGTGACTCAACAGGAGGGTCTCTCTGACAGTTTTGTCCGACTCTGTCCTCAATGCACTAAATATCAAATGAACCTTGCCATCAAATCTTGTTTATTAAGCCACTGTCTCGTGCACCATTCAAGTCTGTTAAATTGCTATTTGATGTCAGTAAACATATCGCCACTTCTCTCTCACAAGTGAATTCCTTCACTCCATCCCTGACAAAATGGCACAGTTGGCAGGATGACTAGTAGTATCACTGATTACTGACAGAGGCATGGAGCGAATGAGAGGCCCAGCTTCCCAGGAGAATGGGCTCCTGACAAATGGCATAACTGAGAAGCCACTGAAGAGCACCTAAAAGTAACTAGGGCCCACAGAAAGGATGGAGAAGATAAAGGAGTTTTCTCACAGGGGCCACCCACCGCTGTAGCCCCCTCCCCTGCTGCCAAACACCCCCTCCACACGCACACACACAGACCCAACACACCAAGCAATGCCAGGACTCCCCGAGGACAGAGGTTGTCTCCGAACACGGGCACCGGGGAGCAAGGCCAGCGGATGCCTCGGCTGGTCGGGAGCTGGAGCGCCGGAGGCACGGGCAGAGACCGAGGGCACGGGCTCTGCCCAGCCTGGGGGGAGCACAGGGGCTCTCCAGCTCTGCCTGCCGGCATGGGCCTTCCCTTCCCCTGTCTTTCTCCTGACACGGACCAGGCACAGACAAGCACTTGAGGAAAACTGTCATCTTTTATTGATCAAGAACAAGTCCATGGTCACCGAGTGGCGGCTGGCAGCACCGTGTCCTCAGGGCAGCTGAGTGCCCAAGGTGCTCGCACGTCCATGCAGCCGTCCCTCGGGGGCTGCTCCCTCTGGACGCCACGCTGGCTCAGGGCCCGCTGCCATCTCCGGAGTCCGCCTGGCACTGGCAGCAGGGAGCAATGTCTCTTGCTGTCCTGCCATGCAGGTAGAGCAGCAGAAAGCCCTGCGCAGAGCCTTGAGCACCCTCCTGAGGAGGGAGGGCCGTTGCTGTGGAACGAAGCCATGTGGGAGGACATCCATGCCTGCGTACGAGGAAAAGCTGCAGCTGTGGGGTAGGGCAGGCAACAGGCAAGCTCCCGCCTGCCCCCCGACACCCAGGGCTTCCCCCAGGCAGGGCTGGCTGGGGCACGGCCAGTCGCTCTGCTCACAGTGCTGCTGGCCAGAGTCCTGAGCCAAGGGAGGAGCCGCTGCATCTCCTTCGTTGTGCGCTGCCGGGGCAAGGTGGGGTGTGCCAGCCTCTGCCGGAGGGTTTTGAGGCGATGGGGAAGGCACTTCCCCTGCCACATTCGCAGTGTGTGCCAGGGTCTGCTGTTCCGCCTGCTGCTGCCGACCCGTTCCCTGCACCGCAGCCTCAACCTTGGCCAGGACCTCGCTCAGGAGGCACTGGATTGCGTCCTGCACCGCTGCGTCACAGGCAGCGGGGCTGTGCGGGGCAGGCGCCTGGCTCTCTGCCTCTGCTGCTGTGGCCCGCTCGCTGAGGACCAGAGAAGATGCTGCCTCTGCTTGTGCAGATGATGGAGCGGGTGCTGCTGGCAGCAGAGACAGCCTGTGGCAGGTGCTGGCCGCTCCTGCTGGCTGAGCAGTGGGTGCGTGCCTGGGTGCCGCTGCATCCTTGGGGAGACGTATCCAGCATGGCCCACGAGGTCTCTCCTCCTGTGTCAGCCTGGTGTGGGGCAGTGTCCTGCACACCCGGCTGTCTGTTTGCAAGTGTAACCGAGGAGAGAGGCCGAGTGACTGCAGCCCTTGCCCCAGCGCCCCCGCGTCCCAGCTAGAATATCTCCTCCGTTTGGGCTGCCCTGCCAGCCCCTGGGCAGTGCTCAGCCCCGCAGGCGGCTGCTGAGTGACTCCCAGAGCCGCTTGGGGAGAGCGCTGAATGCCCAGTGGGCCTCTGGGAGACTCCCAGGCATCCCGTATAGGGGCTGCCCCTGTGCCAACCAGGCCGGCCCTCTCATCGAGGCAGCTCCATGCTTTCCTATTCCACCAGTGGCTTCTCCTGCCTGTCTCGTCCCGGATCTGCCGCCTCTTCTTCTCTTTCAGCAGCTGCTTGGGGGCCTGGGAGTGTCCCTTCTTCTCACCACCCATGGGCATCTCTGGCGTCTTCTGCCACAAACCTGCCATGGGTTGCACCAGGAGTTTTGCTGCCTCCTGCGGAAGCGTCTGCTCTCCTGACTGTGGGCACCGCAGGGCTCTCGCTCCTTAAACACCCCCCAGTCACGGCAGGGGGCCCATGTCACAATGGTCTCCAGGGACCGCATCACAATGCTCTGGCTGTGGCCATGGAAACGGCCACGCCCGTGGGCCTGCACCTTGTCCCATGTCCTTGTTCCCACACCGGGCCCCTGACGTCACAATGGTTTCCAGGGAAGATGAGGCCCCCACACCCCAAAGCCCTGGCGGTGGCCCTGGAGACGGCCACACCCGTGGGCCTGGGCCTTGTCCCCAGGCATTGCTCCCACACAGGGCCCCTGGGCCCAGGGATGATTTTAATTTGTTAAAGTACTATTATGTATCTATAAGCAGATTGCTACTTCTCCCTTACGAGTGAATCGCATCACTCAATCCATGACAGGAGCTTGCGAAGAACACACAAGTAAGTTGATGGAGCTGATGGGAGTGACAGAGGAACATTTGAAACCCTCTTTCATGCAGATGAGCCTGTCCACTCAGAAACACACTATTCAATCACTTTGATTACACTAGCGCTTTAACCATGTAGTTTGGGCAATATCCCTTCCTTCGTGTTCTTCATGGATAGCTCTCCCAAGATGCTTATGCAGGAGACATGCGCTAGAAAAGCCACTGATTCTCAGAAGCCCCTCTTTTTTGCTTTCTGCCCGAATTGAAATAATTTTCTAGCTTTCAGGAAGGAACGGGGTTTTCCAGAACTGCATGAAACTTTGAAACTTTGCTCGGCGAGTGCAGTTGTCAGCTGTTTTGTTACTGCAATGTTCATTACATGGCAGCACTAATTCAACCCTACTCTTAAACCCCTCCAGGGTTGGGGACTCCACCACGTCCCTGGGCAGCCCATGCCGATGCCTACAACCCGTTCTGTAACATAACGCTTCCTTATATCCAGTGTAAACCTTCCTCGTGGTAACGTTTTGTGTCTCAGATGATGTTACGTCAAATAAGTTCCGGTTATTCCAGCATCACTTGTTACTCTATAGGATGCTGTGGTTTCATTAATCATGCTGAAACTGAACAGAAAACAGTATTTTAGAAAAGTACCAAGTGATTTGGGATCTTTGTATTCACTTTTAAAAATTCATGTTACCCCAGTTCTTTTTCACCTAAAGAGCAAGACTTTCAGAAACCTTAGAGACTTGTCACTCTTCAAAATCAATATTAGAAAACTCTTGTCTTAGGGCTCCTAAGCCACTTGTGAAAATGTGGCAGGATTGAAAAGAATACAGATTGTTTATTCAAGAGCTTGAATTTGTGAGTGGATATAGAGTTGCAATGAAAGACAAAGAGGTTAATGACATTTGATCCGTGTCTGTGAGTTTGTTGCTCGGCAAAGAGAGAATTTCCTGCCTAAGGAGCTGAGGTGGGGTCCTCCCCTCAAACCTTAAAGCAGTAGCCACCAAAGGCGGTTGTGATGGCTCTACCTGATTTCAGGCAGACTCTGGAATATCACCACACTAATAAAGGGCCTAAAACTCAACAGCTTCAGGGCTAGTTGAGCATGTGCCAATCAAAATGTGGCTGGTATGCAAACAGGACTGTAAGTCAATCATCTTACTCCATAAATAGTGGCCAGCCCGGGGCCCGCTGAGCTCTCAGCACGGCAGCGGCTGCACAACAGGATCTCCCCTTGAGTAGCGACACATCTCAAGGTTACTCCCTGGAGGTTGAGGGAATTCTGATTGCAGCAGGTACTCGGTAAGTGAATCAGGAATAAGCATGCTGAAACTCCGACATCTCTGGTGGTTTAGGCCCTGCCGGGACCCGAGACCACCTTGCTGTTTTCCTTCCCTCACCCTCAGACCAGACGGGGCAGGGAGTGAGATACAAACCCTGCGGTTGAGATAAGGAAAAATTTAATACAGCAGTGTAACAAATAATAAACCGAACAGCAACAATAGCAATTACAATAACAATAAACAGTAATGATGATGAACAGGACAGAGATACACCACAAGGATAGAGCAGCGAAGGGGAGTGACGACGAACAAAAGCCGTCCCTGCTCTTCCCGCGCTTGGGTGCCCGGACCTGACGTCAGCATGGTATTGAATAACCCGGCTGGAGCTCCCTCCCCACTGCTGCGGAAACTTAAGCCTATCCTAGTTGAACCAGGACATAATCCACCCCTTTATTCTATACCATCTGTGTCATGCCCAGCTGCCATTTAACAGTGAACAACAAAAAAAAACAATTAACAAAGGCAGAGTATAATTTGGGTATGTTCCTACCCAAAACCAAGTCCCCCTGTGGTACGCATCGGACCTCTCCATCCTCCAGCATCACCCACAGGTGCACGCAGGTCCTTGAGCAAAAGCAATCCCGTTGATGGGTTTGGCTTTGCCTGGCGCAGGACTAACCCAGACCATTTTTCCCAACACTTTCCTCATGCGTACCACAGGGACTTTATCCCTGTCTACAGGACATGGAAGTTTTGACTGAGCTGGGCCAGCCTGATTGGCAGATCCTCTTGTGTTGACTAGCCAGGTGGCCTTTGCCAGGTGCGTGTCCCAGTGTCTGAAGGTCCCACCTCCCAGTGCTTTCAATGTGGTTTTTAACAGTCCGCTGTAGCGCTCGATCTTCCCAGAGGCAGGTGCGTGGTAGGGGATATGGTAGACCCACTCGATGCCGTGTTCTTCTGCCCAGGCACTTATGAGGTTGTTCCGGAAGGGGGTCCCGTTGTCTGACTCAATTCTCTCTGGGGTGCCGTGTCGCCACAGGACTTGGGTTTCAGGACCCATGATGGTGTTCCGGGCGGTGGCGTGGGGCGCTGGGTAAGTTTCCAGCCATCCAGTGGTTCCTTCCACCATTGTGAGCACGTGGCGCTTGCCTTGGCGGGTCTGTGGCAGTGATGCCAGGCCTCTCCGTATTTATACTTCAGCCATCGCTCTCCATTTCTCTGGGGCTTCACCCGCTTGGCATGTTTGATTGCAGCACACGTCTCACATCCGTGGATGATCTCTGCGATGGTGTCAATGGTGAGGTCCACCCCTCGATCTCGAGCCCACCTGTATGTCGCATCCCTACCTTGGTGGCCCGAGGTCTCATGCGCCCACCGGGCTATGAACAGTTCCCCTTTGCGCTGCCAGTCCAAGTCCACCTGAGCCACTCTAATCTTAGCAGCTTGGTCTGCCTGCTGGTTGTGTCGATGTTCATCAGTGGCCCGACTCTTGGGTACATGGGCATCCACATGGCGCACCTTCGCAACGAGGTTCTCCACCCGGGCTGCAATGTCCTGCCATACTTCAGCGCCCCAGACGGTTTTACCCTTGCCTTGCCAGTAGCTCTGTTTCCATTGCTGCAACCACTTCCACAGGGCATTTGCCACCACCCACTGTCACGGTCCACTCGGTGGACTCGTGATGGTTCGTTTGCTACGATCTCGAAAGTGCAAAAATTAAGGTGATCAACACCAAAGGGGATAGCAGTAATAGCACAGTGAAACTTTATTGTATTGCTTGTGAAGCGGCACGCGATGGAGACGGGTGAAAGAAAGGAGAAAAGTAAAGTAAAGTTTTAGAGAGAGGAGAGAGAGAGGTTATAGCTACCACCGCTGATCTCACGACATCCCAACGGTCCCGGGTTTAGCTGATTCTGCGTCGTCGATCGTCGTGGTCCTTGGTGGGGAAGCTTCCAATTTCTGTGTCCCAGAAGTCATCCTTTTATGCTCAAGTAACACACCTTGCTCCACCTCTGCCTCAGGGGTCTCCGCCCTTCTCGAGCGAGGCCATTGCACATGCGCGGGGGGGAGTATCCGAGGCGTGGTCAGTCTTGGAGGCGGGCCACCTTCCACCAGGAGGTGTGTTTTGGGATTATAATGAAGCAAAGTTTGTCTAAGGGTCACGATTCTTCATCGATGTTATGGCAACAGTTGCGATGCATCTTTTTTGACAGTGGCTATGCGGTTATCTCTAACAGTTCTGGCTAGGCCCAGGTACCGAACAATAGCACAGCACTCTTTGTACTGCACGGCTCAGGCACCGCAGAACAGCCCAGCACTGCCTGCACCACGCGGGTCAGTGCTCAGGAGAACAGCACCGCACTCGCTGTGCCACACAGTTCTGCATTCAGGAGCCTTGGCACCACATCCCACTCCAGGGATCGGCAAGGCCAAGCAGGCCCTTGTCGGGTACCTCACTGTCCATGTCCCTGATGACAATGCTGAGACAGTGCTGATCTTCTGACCGACTCTTACACCACCCCGTGGCTCAACATGGTCGTCAGGATGTCAGGACCGTTGGTGGTAGCCTAGTAAAGAAGAGGAAGAAGAAAAGGAAAAGAAACAGAGAGAGAGAGGGGGAGAGAAAATAGAAAGGAAACTACAGCGACCAAACTATTTGCAAAAGTTAAATTTACGCAACAATTACAATAAAAGCTGTTTATGTAAAAGAAGAATTAGTGGGGTTTTAAAACATCCATTGATTTTGGGATATCCACATTGAATGGGACGTCAAGCATATTGTGTGTGTGTTCAAGACAGACACCAAACGTGTTAACCGGTTCATCATTCTCCAGGTTATGACATACAATACTGCTGATAAAGCCAAACTGATCAAAACCAGTATCAAGAGAAGCACAATGGGGTGACACAACTTATTCAGGATGCCTGTAGCAGTAGGCGACCATCCGAAAAGTATGTCCCACCATCTTGTTCTGCATCCTTTTGCACTCTTTCCAAAACTCGATGTATTTCTTCCACATTGTGATGAACAGTTATTAAGGTTTTCTGTCCGTTTTCCCTAATTGTTTCCAAAATCTCAACCAAATCCTTGTGTTGAAGTAACTGCTTTACTCAAGTGAGGGTCATTCCAATGGGTGTAGGCAGCAATTCATGCATCAGCGTGTAATTAGATTGCAAAAGTTGGTGAGCTATGACTGGGGCCGAATAGGAAAAGTCACATCCAACAATCTTAGTAAAATTGCCAACACAGAAATTGGAATGATTTTTAGTCTCTACAAATACCTTATCCACGGATAAAAAATCACAAACAGTCCTCAAACATACACAGCCTTTGCCAATATATGTGAGTACTGTTTCAGGGTTTTCATTAGGACGCATCTCACAATGACAAATATTTTGTTCAGTATCTAAACAAATATCTTGTGCCTCAATTGCATCGCCTTCACAGATAAATCCGTGTTGTTCTCGTACGATGAAAGATTCCAGATTGACAGTTTGCCATTTTTCATTCACCTTTCGGGCCCATACTCTATGCTCAAAAGGATAGAGTATAGTTCCGTTGTGGTTCAACCCTAATGCAATGACAGGATAAATTTGGTATATGGTGGCATTATATACAGGAAGCACAAAGGTTGTAGCTGTGTTTGTGATGGGGTCATAGGTAAAGTTTACCAAGTTCCACCAGGAGTGGAGTTTCTTTTCAAAATCAGTGGCACTGTCCCAAACTATGTTCCGCATTGCAGTAGGGAGAGTGCCTTCTTCACCTTCTCTTATAATTGAGGCAGCTACCGACTGCATCCAAATTTGAGCCTGGATACAGCTGAGAGCCAGCGAGGTTATTCTGGATCACCCTGAGTGCGTCTGTCATCAATTTGTGATCCTTTACATTTACCTTTTCCCATTTTGGCAATATTTTTGACAACAGCCACTGGTTAGTCCCCAAAGCCAATAAAGAAGATCCCAAAGGCTGTTGTAAGTTAGTCAAATCACTAATTGAGGTAGCCAATTTGTTCATTATTACTTCCGAATCGATACTATTTAAAACTTCCAATCCTGTTCCCAAAACACCGGTTGGGTCTCTCCATGTTCTTCTCGTGGGAAGAGTTCGTTTTTGCGGCCAGGTTGCCCATCCTTCGTACGAAGTCTTTAGGAAAGGTGAGCAAGCTGGCTGAACGTCCGAAACATTGTTTTGCATCAGCAATTCAACTCGTTTGAGAGACCGCGCTGGGTTAGACAGCATTCGTTGTTGGCCCGTATTCCTGATTACATAGGGTCCAAGTCCAAAGATTTTGGGGCTAAGCACAACAGTTGGTTGGGTAGTAAGTATTACAACATCTACTTTGAGTTTTCCCCCATAGTTGGTGTTATTTTGACCACACATAACTGTCTGTGGGTTCAATGTGGGATTCAGAGATCAATCTGTATCCTATTGTGATGTTATCCCCTTGTACCACCATAAAAGAGGGGATAACTTCATCTTCATCAGCTAGCGTGAAGAGGGTATCTACCCCATCGTGTGTGACTATTGCAACGAGCATCACCAGAGGCCTAGTTACAGCATTTCTTTTGAATTTAAATGTTAGGCCTGATAAGCCTCCTGCCAGTGGATTAGGTTGCTAATTGCACACCACATAGACTGGCTTGGCCAGAGTGAAGTTATACGAACAAGCCCCTTGCTCCTTAATACAGGATTTGGTGATTTTGACATTGTTGGTAATTGGGTCTCTCTGTTTGTTACGTCCCCATTCTACAGTAGAACAGAGTTTTGCAGTGATGTTGGAATTAGGGTCCAATAGATTTCCAAAGATGGTAATTGAGGAAGCTTTCTCATGAAGAGATCCTTCCGCTTTTCTGCATCCCACCTGGATCTTTTCTCCAATTGTTCCTGTCAGGACCCGGACCCAGTCTTTGCTGTCCCACTCCCATTCACGTGGGTGGTACACTTCAGTATCATGCAGTACTACAGTGGCTGTTTGGGAGACGATCTTTGGGGTACTGTCCGATACGGCTAGTGTGCTGGATAATAGCTTGGGACCACGGCCATTCTGTGTTCTTTTGGTTACAGGTTAGCGATAAGGTGCAGAAGAGTACTACCAATCCAATTAAGTGATTCATGATTCATGTTATTCTTGGTGTCCCTCGGAGTTCTTCTGCAGCAATAAAACATAACCTGCCTCTCTGAGGCAAAAATTAAAACCAGACAGAAAATTGGAATGAAGGAATTATCCAGCGAGTATTTATCCGATGCTCCTTCCCTAGGGCATTGGAGGCTAACCTCCCACTCATTTTGCTCCCAGGAAGGGAGCCATTCAGTACATGCCTTAAACACTGCACAGGAATTGGTGTAAATGTGGACAGGGGAAGTGGTTTGTGCTTCACGCTTGAAAACGCTCCATACTGCAATTAATTCTCGTACCTGGGCAATCCCTTCTCCCTCTGTTATTATCTGTTCATCAGCAGTAGTGTGGAGAGCTACTGCCCGGTATTTCCACACTTTTCCTTCTCGCTTTTGCAGTCACTAAACCAAGCATTCACTGACTGATCGTGGGAGAAAGGAGGGGCCACCCGAATAAGTGAGATAGGCTTGTCTTGGCTGCTGTCCAGGCTCTCTGTTTCTTGGATAGCTAAGTTTTTTTGAAGCTCCTTCAGTCACTGAGAAAAGGTTACAACAGTGTTCAGTCTGGGCATACCACTTTCGTACCGAGGCTCTCTGGGCCACCCCGTCAGGAGGGGGGGTCCCACAAGTGACTGCTTTTATAACTTTGAACAGGCCTCTTAGCATGATTGGCTGCTGACGTGTAATTTTCTCCACTTCTATGAGAGCCAGGCTAACCACAAACAAACCTTTCTCCCATGCAGTATATCTCTTCTCGGCATCCTTAAGGCAGTAAAGTAAATATCTCTTCTGGGCATCCACGGGAGTATAATCCTATGGGGCGGGTTGGACCCTCAGGACCACGTTGCCAAATGGGTACTGACAATCCGGTCGTGGCAAACCCCCACTGTACCTGAAAAGGGTCTGTAGGGTGGATAGGGCCAAGAGCCTGATGAGCTGTTGCTTCAAAAATTAACAATTGCATTGCTTCTTCCTGAGAAGCAGTCCATTGCCGTTTGACCCTTTTTCTCAGTAGATCATAAAGAGGTCTGGCAATGATGGAAAAGTCTGGGATGTGTTTTCTCCAGAATACCAAGAACCCTAAAGCACGCTGCAAATCCTTTTTTGACCCAGGCATTTTAATCTGATCCAGGGAAGTGAGTATGTCCGGTGGGATACGTGTCATTCCTCCTTTCCAACAAATTCCCAAAAACTTTACATCTTGTGAGGGTCTTTGGACCTTTTCTGGGGGAATCTGCAAACCCAAGTGTATTGGTTCTGGCTGAACTGGAATCGGTTTTCCCCTCTAGCAGCCCTCACGGTGCTGTGGTTTATGCTGGGAGCTGCAGGGTGTTGGCAGCACCCTGGTGTTGTGGCTGCTGCTGAGCAGGGCTTACACAGCACCAAGGCTCTTTCTGATATTTTCCCCAGTGGGACGGGGTGGGCAAGATCTTGGGAGGGGACACAGCCAGGACAGCTGACCCAAACCGACCAAAGGGATATTCCATACCATATGACGTCTGCTCAGTATAAAGCTGGGAGAAAGGAGGAAGGGGGTGGGGTCACCCTTGGTCCTCCGAGGCAACTACTACGCGTATTGGAGCCCTGCTCCTGAGAAGGCCCGACATCGCCTCTCCATGGGAAGTAGAGAATAAATCTGTTTGCTTTTGCTTCCGCGCGCAGACTTTTGCTTTGCTTTGCTTATATTAAAACTGCTTTTGTTTCACCCACAAGGGTTAGTTTATCTTCTTTCCCCTCTTTACCCTGTTGAGAAAACAAAGGGAAGGGGGGGGGGGGAAGTGATAGAGCGACTTGGTGGATGCCTGGCATTTAGCCAGAGTCAAACCATCACAGTCTATTCTGGCGCCCAACGTGGGGCAAAACAACGGCAGTTTTATATTAAATGTGCTGTAGCTATAGTAGTTATTAAGCAACAAGCTCTTGTGCTGGTCACGGGCTTGTTTATTGCGCTGCTTATCTTTATTTTGTTAAGCTCGGGAACATGCTGCAAGGAATCGGGAACATCATGAGTGGTTTTATTTTGCAGGCTCCCGAGGTACTTAGTCATCCTTATGTTAGTTCACTGATACTCTTTATTAATGCTGTTCGCCTGTTGTGGGTTGTGTGGAGCTCGGTATGCTCTTGGTGTAAGAGAACGCAAATTTTGAGTGAATCGGTGCCAAAATGTGCTCTGAGGCGGCCTGTTCCTGGGTGGCAGGGAGAGTGGAAGGAGTTGGGCAGATTCCTAGGACGGTTATCACCTCCTGTAGCCTGGGATCTCACCCCTGAACAGGCAAGCAACCCCACAAAATTGACACATCACCTGATAGAGGGGTGTCTTGCCTATCCCAATGAGAATCAGCAACTTCTAGCACTTTCCTGGGGCCTGGCCTGTGCTTACCGAGCTGCAGTTCAGCACTCTCAAAGGGCTGTGGTTGACATGGGAACTCAAACAATAACAACAACAGAGATTGCCCCAGTAGTAAAAAAGAAACAATGGACAAGGAGAACAACAGGCCCATACCCTCGATTAATAAGGGAGGAGAAAGAGGAGGAAGAAGCTGGTCCTTCAGCAAAGGTATCAGAAGAGGGAATAACAGAACTGAAACAGGAGGCAGAAACTACCCGGTCCCTGACGTCATCAGAACTGCGAGATCTGCGGAAAGACTACTGCCGCCAGCCGGGTGAGCGGATTGCTGCCTGGCTGCTGCGATGCTGGGATAATGGGGCAGATGCTCAACAGCTAGAAGGTAAGGAAGCCCAGCAGCTGGGTTCCCTTGCTAGAAATCGAGGAATTGAAAGGGGAATTGGAAAAGAGACAGCAATTTGCAGTCTGTGGAGACGGCTCCTTTCAAGTGTTAAAGCAAGGTATCCTTTTAAGGAAGATCTTATGGACCACACCCCAGGGAAGTGGGCTACTGCAGATGAAGGTGTCCAGTACCTGAGAGAATTAGCAGTGATGGAAGTCATCTATGGTGATCCAGATAATGATGAAGCCCCTAAAAATCCAGAGGATGTCCCATGCACACGGGCCATGTGGAGGAAGGTGATTAAAGGTGCGCCATCCTCGTATTCTGCCGGCTTGGCCGCGATGTACTACCCAGAAATGGATGCAGGAGAAGGACTAAGATGTACGCCAACTGTGGAGGCAGTCTCTTCCTGGCTTCAGAACTTTGAAGAGAGTCTTGGTACCTCCTCATCTCTACGGGCGAGTGCCCTGGATGTTAGGAGCTCCCCAAGAAATCATTTCTCTTCTGTCCCAGTCAGGGGGAAAGGAAAGCCAAGGCGCATGACACGTGGCGAACTCTGGTTCTTCCTGCGCGACCAGGGGGAGGACATGAGGAAGTGGGAAGGTCAACCCACCTTTAAGTTGGAAGCACGTGTACATGAATTGCGAGGAAAGACCCCTGCCAAGAAGAAGACATCCAAGAAGGTTGTTAATGTAGCTGGTGTAAAACCACAGGGAAGTAACCAGCGATCTCCCAGATACAGAAAGACTGAGATCACCTCCCTTGATCCTGAAGAAGGAACCTCCGGCCTGGCACGGCAAGAGTCAGACAGTGAGTACTCCGACCAAGAACGGGAATAGAGGGCCCCTGCCTCCAGCCAGGAGGAGGAAAGGGATGATCGGGTGTATTGGACAGTGTGGATTCGATGGCCTGGCACATCAAATCCACAGAAGTACCAGGCTTTAATTGACACCAGGGCACAATGTACACTAATGCCGTCAAGTTATAGAGGGGCAGAACCTATCTGGATCTCAGGAGTGACAGGGGGCTGTCAAGAACTATCAGTATTGGAGGCCGAGGTTAGCTTGACTGGGGACAAGTGGGAAAAACATCCCATTGTAACTGGCCCAGAAGCCCCTTGCATCTTGGGCATTGACTGTCTCAAGAGGGGATACTTCAAAGACCCAAAAGGATACCGATGGGCTTTTGGTGTGGCCAGTGTGAATACAGAAAAGGTAAAACAGTTGTCTAATCTGCCTGGCCTCTCAGAAGATCCTTTTGTTGTGGGACTGTTGCAAGTTGAAGAACAACAGGTGCCAATTGCTATGAGGACCGTGCACCGACGGCAGTATCGTACAAACCGAGACTCTCTGGCTCCCATCCAAGAATTGATTCGTCAACTGGAGAACCAAGGTGTCATCAGTAAGACACATTCGCCTTTTAATAGCCCAATATGGCCAGTGCGAAAGTCTGACGGAGGGTGGAGGTTAACAGTAGACTATCGTGGCCTGAATGAAGTGACGCCACCACTGAGTGCTGCTGTACCAGATATGTTAGAGCTCCAGTATGAACTGGAGTCAAAGGCAGCCAAGTGGTACGCCACAATTGACATTGCCAACGCATTCTTTTCAATTCCTTTGGCAGAAGAGTGCAGGCCACAGTTTGCTTTCACGTGGAGGGGTGTCCAGTATACCTGGAATCGACTGCCCCAGGGGTGGAAGCACAGCCCCACTATTTGTCATGGACTAATTCAAACTGCACTGGAAAAGGGTGATGCCCCTGAACATCTACAATACATTGATGACATCATTGTGTGGGGCAATGAGGCAGAAGAAGTGTTCAAGAAAGGACAAAGAGTAATTGAGATTCTTCTGAGAGCTGGGTTTGCCATAAAGAAAAGCAAGGTCAAGGGACCAGCACGAGAAATTCAGTTCTTGGGAATAAAATGGCAAGATGGACGCCGTCATGTGCCATTGGATGTTGTCAACAAGATAGCAACTATGTCTCCACCGACCAATAAGAAGGAAACACAAGCTTTCCTAGGACTTGTGGGATTTTGGAGGATGCATATTCCAGGTTACAGTCAGCTTGTGAGCCCTCTCTATCAAGTGACCCGAAAGAAGAACAATTTTCAGTGGGGTCCTGAGCAGCAACAAGCCTTTGAGCACATCAAACAAGAGATAGCTCGAGCGGTAGCTCTTGGGCCTGTTCGGACAGGACCAGCTGTGCAAAATATACTTTACACATCAACTGGGGAGCACGGACTCACATGGAGCCTCTGGCAGAAGATACCAGGTGAAACTTGAGGTCGACCATTAGGATTTTGGAGCCGGGGGTATCGAGGATCAGAAGCCCACTACGCTCCGACTGAAAAGGAGATACTGGCAGCATATGAGGGGATTCGAGCTGCTTCAGAAGTTGTTGGTACAGAAGCACAGCTCCTCTTGGCACCACGGCTGCCTGTATTACATTGGATGTTCAAAGGAAACATCCCTTCCACACACCATGCAACCAGTGCTACCTGGAGTAAATGGGTCGCGTTAATCACGCAACGGGCTCGACTGGGGAAACCCAACCCTCCAGGGATCCTGGAAGAGATCATGGACTGGCCAGAAGGTAGAGATTTTGGAGTGCGGCCTGAGGAGGTGGCTCGTGCCCAAGAGGCACCGCCATATAACGAGTTACCAGAAGATGAGAGGCGTTATGCTCTCTTTACTGATGGATCCTGTCGTGTGGTAGGAAGCCATCGGAAGTGGAAAGCTGCTGTGTGGAGTCCCACAAGACAAGTCGTTGAGGCCACTGAAGGAGAAGGAGAGTCAAGTCAGTTCGCAGAAGTAAAAGCGATCCAACTTGCCCTAAAGATTGCTGAACGGGAAAAGTGGCCAGTATTATATCTCTACACGGACTCCTGGATGGTGGCTAACGCCCTGTGGGGGTGGCTACAGGAGTGGAAGAAGACCAATTGGCAGCGCAGAGGTAAACCCATCTGGGCTGCTGCATTGTGGCAGGACATCGCTGCCCGAGTGGAAAACGTGGCTCTAAAGGTGCGTCATGTAGATGCTCATGTGCCTAAAAGGCGTGCCACTGAAGAACACCAAAACAATGAGCAAGCAGACAAAGCTGCCAAAATTGAAGTAGCTCGGCTGGACCTGGACTGGGAGCGTAAGGGTGAGCTGTTTGTAGCTCGATGGGCCCATGAAACATCAGGGCCTCTTGGCAGAGATGCAACGTACAGATGGGCTCGTGATCGAGGGGTGGACCTGACCATGGAGGCCATCTCACAGGTCACTCACGAATGTGAAACATGTGCTGCAATCAAGCGAGCCACACGAGTAAAGTCTCCCTGGAACAGAGGGCGATGGCTGAGTTTTCAATACGGTGAGGCCTGGCAGATTGACTATATTGGACCACTGCCACGAACACGCCAAGGCAAGCGCTACATACTCACCATGGTAGAAGCAACTACGGGTTGGCTAGAAACGTACCCTGTAAATCATGCCACTGCCCGAAATACCATCTTGGGTCTTGAAAGGCAAATTTTATGGCGACATGGTACTCCTGAAAGAATCGAGTCAGACAACGGGACCCATTTTCGAAATAATCTTATAAACTCCTGGGCAAAGAAACACGGCATTGAGTGGGTGTATCACATCCCTTATTACCCACAAGCGTCTGGAAAGATTGAAAGATATAATGGACTGTTGAAGACTATGTTGAGAGCATTGGACAATGGGGGATGGAAGCATTGGGATATAAATTTAGCAGAAGCCACTTGGCTAATTAATACCAGAGGATCTGTTAACCGTCCTGGGCCTGCCCAAACAAACCCCCTTCATACTGTGGGAGGAGATAAGGTCCCTGTAGTACACGCAGGGAGGTGGCTGGGGAAGGCAGTGTGGATTGCTCCTCCCTTGGGAAAAGGCAAGCCCACTCGTGGGATTGTCTTTGCTCAGGGACCTGGATGTACTTGGTGGGTAATGCGGGAGGATGGGACTACTCAGTGTGTGCCTCAAGGACATTTAACCTTGGGGGGAAAGTAATCTGTGGGATGAGTTGTATGTTGCAGGAAGTGATGGAGGAAGTAGGAACGATGAAGAGTGAACCAGACACGTGCAATGACGACCCAAACCTAGCCAGTGCTGGAGTCCAACGGTCAAGCATACTTCTGTCCTGAGCATCTATCTTGACAGATGGAAGCCAAGACACTGAACATCTGAAGAAGTGAAGAAAGCTTATGGAATAGAGAAATGAATATTATGTGGGACCTGGGCATAACGTAAATGGTATGGAATAAGGGGTGGAGACTGTATTGGGTCTGGCTGAACTGGAATTGTTTTTCCCCTACAGCAGCCCTCACGGTGCTGTGGTTCATGCTGGAGCTGCAGGGTGTTGGCAGCACCCTGGTGTTGTGGCTGCTGCTGAGCAGGGCTTACACAGCACCAAGGCTCTTTCGGATATTTTCCCCAGTGGGGCGGGGTGGGCAAGATCTTGGGAGGGGACACAGCCAGGACAGCTGACCCGAACCCACCAAATGCATATTCCATACCATATGACGTCTGCTCAGTATAAAGCTGGGAGAAAGGAGGAAGGGGGTGGGGTCACCCTTGGTCCTCCGAGGCAACTACTACGCGTATTGGAGCCCTGCTTCCTGAGAAGGCCCCACATCGCCTCTCCATGGGAAGTAGAGAATAAATCTGTTTGCTTTTGCTTCCGCGCGCGGACTTTTGCTTTGCTTTGCTTATATTAAAACTGCTTTTGTTTCACCCACAAGGGTTAGTTTATCTTCTTTACCCTGTTGAGAAAACAAAGGGAAGGGGGGGGGGGGGGGGGGGGAAGTGATAGAGCGACTTGGTGGATACCTGGCATTTAGCCAGAGTCAAACCATCACACCAAGTTCTCCAAATGAGAGATTATGTTCTGTTGGGTTGCCCCCACCTCCTTTTCTTTATCTTCCCCCACGAGAATATCATCAATACACTGATAGACAGCTACACTTTCAGCTTTTGGTCATTTCTCCAGTTCTTGGGCCAAAGTGTGGTGAGCTATTGTAGGGGAGTCTTTGCTCTGAGGCAGCCGGGTAGAAGTACATTGTTGTCCCTCCCACGTAAAAGCAAAATGATCTCTGCCTTCTGGTCACAAAGGTAGCATGAAAAACATATCTTTAAAATCTACGCTTGCCATGATCAGATGAGCTTTCTCCTGAATTGTTATTACCAGTTCAGCCATGTTAGGGACTGCGGCAGTCGACATAGGACCTCATCCTCGTAGGGGTACCTCTCCCTTACACTGAGCAGGAGTCGCTTCCAAAGGCTGAGGGTTTGAGTCTGTCTCCCTATTGCCCTGTCAGTGCCAGCATCCCTGGCCAAAGATCCCAGCTGCTTGGCCTCTCTCCCCTCCAATTCCAGAACACCAGCTCCACTATCCAGCATCGGAGCAGCCAGGTGCAAATCTGCTCGCCTGGGAGGCGGCTGAAATCCTTCCGCATATCTCGCAATTCACTCAGGGATAGAGACTGGGTGATCACCTGTGGCCCTTCCTCCTGTTCCCGTGCTGGGCCTGCCTCATCCCCATCCCCCACTTTGCGAGCTGACCTTTTGGTGTATGTGGTTTGCTGTATCGGGGCGACTGACGCTGGCTCTGCCTGTCCCCCCGGCCCAGCTGCTGTACTAGTGGGGGCAATTGATACCGGCACTGGCTGTCTCTCTGGCTCAGCTGCTGTGCTGGTGGAGGCGACTGACACTGGCTCTGCCTGTCCCCCCGGCCCAGCTGCTGTACCAGTTGGTTCACTTCCAGATCCTGCAGCCCTTTCTCCCCCTTGAGGGCAGTGAGTAGTGTTAAAGAGGACACGGTAGGCATGGGCAAGTCCCCAGCACACCGCAGCGAGTTCTGCTTCCTGGGATTTGTTAGACTGGTAACACACCTGTTCTAAACACTCCAGCAGTTTATCAGGGCTCAGCATTTGTTCGGGAGTGAAATTGCAAAACGCTGGGGGTGACCACTGACCCAGGCACTTGCCCATCTTTTCCCACACATCTTGCCACTCATAATATCTGACCTCGGGGCAGGGTTCCGGGTGGTGCTATTGTTGGAGAAATACCGCATGGCCCAAAACAAGATCTGGCGGGCATTCAGAAAGCACTGTGCCGCAAACACACTGCCCTGCATGCTCCAAGGATAGCCAAAACTCTCAAAAACTGAGAGGATCTCTTCCCCTGGCTCATCCATAGAGGGGGTGAGACCCCTAACAAAAGCCCAGGCAGCAAACAGGTACCGGCTCACTGCCACAAGCAGTGACACGAGCACATTATAAGCAGTCTGTAGCCAGTATAGCAAACTAAGAGCCTTGACACATTTTCCATCAACAACGAACACCAGCACTGGGATCACCCAGTGGATATAAGGATTAATCCAGCCCCACCACACAAGCAAGTGGGCCAGCATTGCAAATGTTCCTTATCAAACAATGCAAATAACAATGCACCTAACAGATTGCTCTAACACACTACGGTTAGGGGTTGTCCTTATCTCAAACCTCACGTGCGCCACGTTGGCCGCCCAAAAAGGCTGTGGTGGTTTAGGCCCTGCCGGGACCCGAGACCACGTTGCCATTGTCCCTCCCCAACCCTCGGCCGTACGGGGCAGAGAGTGAATTAAAAACCCCGGGGTTGAGATAAGGAAAAATTTAATACAACAGTGTAACAAATAACAAACCGAGCAACAAAAATATAAAATTACATAACAAAAAATATTAAAAATAATGAACAGGACAAGAGATATACAGAGACATACAACAAGGATAGAGCAGACAAAGAACAAAAGCCGTCACTGCTCTTCCCGCGCTTGGGTGCCCGGAACTGACATCAGACGGTATTGAATAACCCAGCTGGAGCTCCCTCCCCACTGCTGGGGAAACTTAACCCATTCCTAGCTGAACCAGGACAAAATCTTAGCAAAGTAATGTAAAAGATGGGAGTGCAAACATACATAATTCTTTAGACATAAACTGCTGAGCCAGTTTGGGACTAGCAGTAAGTCCAGCCGCACCTAGACTCCTCTCTGAGCAGGAGTCTTCTAAGGGTGTCCTTTCTGAACCTCGTGACTCACAAAGCAATGCCGGGACTCCCCGAGGACAGAGGTTGTCTCCGAACACGGGCACCGGGGAGCAAGGCCAGCGGATGCCTCGGCTGGTCGGGAGCTGGAGCGCCGGAGGCACGGGCAGAGACAGAGGGCACGGGCTCTGCCCGGCCTGGGGGGAGCACAGGGGCTCTCCAGCTCTGCCTGCCGGCACGGGCCTTCCCTTCCCCTGTCTTTCTCCCGAGATGGACCAGGCTCAGACAAGTGCTGGGGGAAAACTCTCATCTTTTATTTTTCCCAGAAAAAGTCCATGGCCACCGAGGACCGTGTCCTCAGGGAAGCTGAGTGCCCGAGGTGCACACACATGCATGCAGCCATCCCTCGTGGGCTGCTCCCTCTGGACGCCACGCTGGCTCAGGGCCCGCTGCCATCTCCGGGGTCCACCTGGCACTGGCAGCGGGATGCTACTCCTCTTGCTGTCTCGCCATGCAGGTAGAGCAGCAGAAAGCCCTGCGCATAGCCCTGCGCAGAGGGAGGGCCGTCGCCTTCGCACGAGGCCGTGTGGGAGGACAGCCATGCCTGCGTACGAGGAAAAGCTACAGCCGTGGGGTAGGGCAGGCAACAGGCAAGCTCCCGCCTGCCCCCCGACACCCAGGGCTTCCCCCAGGCAGGGCTGGCTGGGGCACGGCCAGTCCCTCTGCTCACAGTGCTGCTGGCCAGAGTCATGAGCCAAGGGAGAAGCCGCTGCATCTCTTTCGTTTTATGCTGCCGGGGCAAGGTGGGGTGTGCCAGCCTCTGCCGGAGGGTTTTGAGGCGATGGAGATGGCACTACCCCTGCCGCATTCGCAGTGTGTGCCAGGGTCTGCTGTTCCGCCTGCTGCTGCCAATCCAGTGCCTGCACCGCAGCCTCAAACTTGGCCAGGACCTCGCTGAGGAGGCACTGGATTGTGTCCTGCACAGCTGCGTCACAGGCAGCGGGGCTGTGCGGGGCAGGCGCCTGGCTCTCTGCCTCTGCTGCTGTGGCCCGCTCGCTGAGGACCAGAGAAGATGCTGCCTCCGCTTGTGCAGATGATGGAGCGGGTGCTGCTGGCAGCAGAGACAGCCTGTGGCAGGTGCTGGAGCTTCTGCTGGCTGAGCAGTAGGTGCGTGCCTGGGTGCCGCTGCATCCCTGGGGAGACGTATCCAGCTTGGCCAACGAGGTCTCTCCTCCTGTGTCAGCCTGGTGTGGGGCAGTGTCCTGCACACCCGGCTGTCTGTTTGCAAGTGTAACCGAGGAGAGAGTCCGAGTGACTGCAGCCCTTGCCCCTGCACCCCCGCATCCCAGCTAGAATATCTCCTCCGTTTGGGCTGCCCTGCCAGCATCTGGGCAGTGCTCAGCCCCGCCAGCGGCTGCTGAATCTATCCCTTTGCCGCTTCGGGAGAACACTAGACCCGCCATGGCCCTCTGGGACACTCCCAGGAACCCCACACATGGCACTCAGCTTGCTCTGGGGCCCGGGCATCCCTGTCCCCTCTACACCTCCCACCTGCCTGTCGCTAGCTCCCGGGTTTGGGAAGACGTTTGGCCCCGTCTCCCTCTGTCTCCTTACGTGTGTGCCGTGGCTCCCAAAGGCCTGTCAGCTCTCTGGGCAGGAGAGCTGTTGCTGCCTGTCCCCATGGAGGGACGAGGCCTGGCTCTGGCTGCCCTGCGGCGCTGCCTGTGGCCCAGCTGCGGGCAGGAGGAGGAGCAGGCATGGGATGGAGGCAGCTGTCCTGGCACAGCAGCTGCCACCGTGCCAACCAGGGCGGCAGCTCCCACCACCTGCCTCTCCTTCCCACCCCCCGTCCCTCTCCCTCACCTGCTGCCTCTTCCCGTCTCTTGGCAGCCCCTTGGGTGGCTGGGAGTGGCTAGTTGCCTCCTCTCCCATGGGCATCTTTGGCGTCCTCTTGCCTCAGATCTGCCACGGGTCTCACCCAGGGGAGATGCTGCCTCCTGAGGAAGCCCCTGCTCTCCACGAGGCCCCCGCATCACAAAGCCCTGGCGGTGGCCACGGAGACGCCCACAGCCGTGACCACCGAGCTCTCCCCTCAGCGAGGCCCTGGCCGGCCCGGGCCGACGCCTCCACCATGGCCCCGGTGCCAGGGGGCTCTGCAGCGCTCGGTCCTGTGTGCGTTCAGCAGCGTTCAGCAGCTCTGGGTGCCTCCGCCCTGGGCCTTGTCCGCCCGCATTGCTCCCACACCGGGCCCCCGGGCCTGGCGATGCTCCGGGCCCGCGCAGAGCAGCACAGGGGAGGCCCCCAGGCCCGCCGGGAGCCGCTGTGGGCCGCGGCGGGACCAGCCCTCTCGCCAGCCGGCTCTGGCGCGTCCCTCACAGGCTGCTCTTGTTCAGGGCCTTTCCTCCGGACGTGGAGCGGGCAGGGGTCACAGCCACAGCCCGCACAGTTTCCGCGCTCCCGCCTCCCGGGGCCGTGGGGGCGCCGGGGCCGGGGCGCCAGGGCCGGGTCGGGGCCCGGGACGCAGCTTCCGCCCGGCAAAGGCGGCCGATTCGCCGCCGCCGCTTCCGGGAGAGCCGCGCCGCTCCGCTGCCCCCGCCGGCGCCCGGGGCTCAGCGTCGCGTTCCGGCCGCCCCGGGGCACCCCCCGCCCGCCCTGCCGCCCTCCCGGCCCCGCCGCCGCTGCCTGCCGAGACCCCCGGCCAGCGCCGGCCCCGGCGGGGCAGGCGCCCGGTTGCGCGCCATTACTGCCCCCAGCCGACACTCTCCCTCCGGCCCCAGCGGGCGGGTGCCGTGCAGCCGCCTTCAGCCGGGAAATGCGCTGCACCGACCCCGTTTCAGTCAAACGAAGCGTTTTGGGCCCAGAAAAGGGCCGATCCAGAGCCGGCGCACTCTCCGCAAGCCCGGACGCCGGTGACGGCCCGAAACGGCGGGGCAGAGGCGGGCGGGCGGCCCTGCCTGAAGGGCTGGGGGGTGCCGGCGCCTGCAGGGCCTGTGTGCGGGGCCTTGGGGCTGGAGAGCAGAGGGGTGCCGGGAGCTGGAGCGGCCCCGGGCCAGGCACCGCCCGGGCTCTGCCTGTGGGGAGCCAGGCAAGGCCCCGCACAAGAGCCTGTGCAGGGCCAGTGCGGGGGTCAGGACAGGAAAAGGAACGCGTGGCACTGACACCCCCGGGAAGTTTTGCCCTGCGGTTTGCTCGCTCTAAAGAGCATTTCACCCTGGCAGCGTGTTGGGATGTGGGTAAAGCTCACGGGAGGGATGTGCCAGCCGCACATCGGCTGGGCCCGCCTGTGATGCGACCAGCACGGCGACGGCCCTGCGAGGAAATCTGCCACAGGCTACGGCAGAGAAGTGCAGGAGCTCAGCGAGGGCAGGAGGGCGGAGAGGCCTCTGCCGAAAGCCTGGGCAGGGGCTGATGGGGAGAGGTGGCGCAGGAATGCAGCGCTGCTGCCTCCGTCCCCACGGCCAGTTTGGTCACAGACCTGTTCTCACCCAAATGTAACGTGGTTTTGCCATTCCGGTCCCGGACAGGGCGTGAAAGAACGAAGGAGAGAAAGAAGCAAGAGTGACCTTGCAGGGCTGGAGTAGCAGAGGGAAGATGTCCTGGCTGCTGTTTTTTTCTGGGGCTGGCATGACTGAGAAGCGGGTGCGAGGGGCTGGCTGCTCACAGCGGCAGCCCGGCTGCTCAGGCGCGTATCGAGCTGCCTGCAGCCAGCATTTCCCTCTCTGCATGCTGCCCGTCCTGCCGGGGAGCAGGAGGGCACTACGGTTTGGCCAGCCAGGACAGAAGGACGCCTTTAGCCTGGGAGAGAGAGGGGCTGTAAAAACACACTTATATGATGACTGCATACTTTTGTTTAAGGCCATACATTTGATGTTTCTGAGAACCAAGTTTGGAGTTCTCCATTTAGAGAGTCTACTGCAAGGCATAAGCCATCAGCTTGGTCACAGGCTGCTTTTACTTTTTAGGGTCTCTCCATAGCGTATACAGAACAGACGAAATAAAACAAAATGGATAGACCCCCTCTGAGCAGAAACCCCAAATATAAAAAAATATCATAAAAAATGCAAATAGAGTCTCATGTGCATCTAAAGCACGTGCTTTATTTATAACAGGGAGAAGGCACTACCATTGCCGTTTTCCTTTGGAAGTCTCTGCTCCAGCGCATCAACCGCCCCACCCCGCCCTTGTTCTCCTTTCTTCCTGTGACCTCAGTGTCTGCAGAGGTGTCTCCCTCACAACTCCTCACAAACCCAACCCCTCCCCGCGGCTTCCCCTTCTTAAATACCTTATGACAGAGGCAAGGCCACCGTCACTAATTGGCTCGGCCTTGGCCAGAGGCAGGGGGTCCGACTTGAAGCTGAGGGAGCTTCGAGAAGCTTCTCACAGGGGACACCCACCGCTGTAGACTCCCCCCTGCTACCAAAAACTCTGCCACGCACACAGACCCAACACACCAAGCAATGCCGGGACTCCCCGAGGACAGAGGTTGTCTCCGAACACGGGCACCGGGGAGCAAGGCCAGCGGATGCCTCGGCTGGTCGGGAGCTGGAGCGCCGGAGGCACGGGCAGAGACCGAGGGCACGGGCTCTGCCCGGCCTGGAGGGAGCACAGGGGCTCTCCAGCTCTGCCTGCCGGCACGGGCCTTCCCTTCCCCTGTCTTTCTCCTGAGACGGACCAGGCACAGACAAGCACTTGAGGAAAACTGTCATCTTTTATTGATCAAGAACAAGTCCATGGTCACCGAGTGGCGGCTGGCAGCACCGTGTCCTCAGGGCAGCTGAGTGCCCAAGGTGCTCGCACGTCCATGCAGCCGTCCCTCGGGGGCTGCTCCCTCTGGACGCCACGCTGGCTCAGGGCCCGCTGCCATCTCCGGAGTCCGCCTGGCACTGGCAGCAGGGAGCAATGTCTCTTGCTGTCCTGCCATGCAGGTAGAGCAGCAGAAAGCCCTGCGCAGAGCCTTGAGCACCCTCCTGAGGAGGGAGGGCCGTTGCTGTGGAACGAAGCCATGTGGGAGGACATCCATGCCTGCGTACGAGGAAAAGCTGCAGCTGTGGGGTAGGGCAGGCAACAGGCAAGCTCCCGCCTGCCCCCCGACACCCAGGGCTTCCCCCAGGCAGGGCTGGCTGGGGCACGGCCAGTCCCTCTGCTCACAGTGCTGCTGGCCAGAGTCCTGAGCCAAGGGAGGAGCCGCTGCATCTCCTTCGTTGTGCGCTGCCGGGGCAAGGTGGGGTGTGCCAGGCTCTGCCGGAGGGTTTTGAGGCGATCTAGATGGCACTACCCCTGCCACATTCGCAGCGTGTGCCAGGGTCTGCTGTTCCCCCAGCTGCTGCCGACCCATTCCCTGCACCGCAGCCTCAACCTTGGCCAGGACCTCGCTCAGGAGGCACTGGATTGCGTCCTGCACAGCTGCGTCACAGGCAGCGGGGCTGTGCGGGGCAGGCGCCTGGCTCTCTGCCTCTGCTGCTGTGGCCCGCTCGCTGAGGACCAGAGAAGATGCTGCCTCCTCTTGTGCAGATGATGGAGCGGGTGCTGCTGGCAGCAGAGACAGCCTGTGGCAGGTGCTGGCCGCTCCTGCTGGCTGAGCAGTGGGTGCGTGCCTGGGTGCCGCTGCATCCTTGGGGAGACGTATCCAGCTTGGCCCACGAGGTCTCTCCTCCTGTGTCAGCCTGGTGTGGGGCAGTGTCCTGCACACCCGGCTGTCTGTTTGCAAGTGTAACCGAGGAGAGAGGCCGAGTGACTGCAGCCCTTGCCCCTGCACGCCCGCATCCAGGCTAGAATATCTCCTCCGTTTGGGCTGCCCTGCCAGCCCCTGGGCAGTGCTCAGCCCCGCAGGCGGCTGCTGAGTGACTCCCAGAGCCGCTTGGGGAGAGCGCTGAATGCCCAGTGGGCCTCTGGGAGACTCCCAGGTGCCCCGCATAGGGGCTGCCCCTGTGCCAACCAGGCCGGCCCTCTCATCGAGGCAGATCCATGCTTTTCTTTTTAACCACTGACCTCTATTTCTCGCCTTGTCCCTCACCTGCTGCCTCCTTTCTCTCTCTCGGTAATCCCTCTGGGGGCTTGGAGTGGCCGTTCATCTCCTCACCTGTCGGCATCTTTGGTGTCCTCTGTTACACAAGTGCCATGGGTTGCCCCCAGGGCAGATGCTGCCTCCCGAGGAAGCATCTGCTCCCGTGGCTGTTGGCTCCGCTGGCACTAGCTGCACCCCAACGTCGCAGCTGGAATATCTCCTCCGTTTGGGCTACCCTTGCCAGCCCCTAGGCAGTGCTCAGCCTTGCAAGGGGCTGCCACATCTCAGAGCTGGTTTGGGAGAGCGCTGGACCCCCTGCAGCCCTCTGGGAGACTCCCAGGATCCCCACACATGTCCTCAGCTTGCTCTTGGGCCCGGGCCTCCCTGTCCCCTCTACATTTCCCACCTGCCCATCACCAGCTCCCGGGTTTGGGAAGACGTTCGGTCCCGTCTCCCTCTGTCTCCTTACGTGTGTGCCGTGGCTCCCAAAGGCCTGTCAGCTCTCTGGGCAGGAGAGCTGTTGCTGCCTGTCCCCATGGAGGGACGAGGCCTGGCTCTGGCTGCCCTGCGGCGCTGCCTGTGGCCCAGCTGCGGGCAGGAGGAGGAGCAGGCATGGGATGGAGGCAGCTGTCCTGGCACAGCAGCTGCCACCGTGCCAACCAGGGCGGCCCTGGCACCGAGGCAGCTCCGTGCTGTCCTATCCCACCACCTGCCTCTCCTTCCCACCCCATCCCTCACCTGCTGCCTTTTTTCATCTCTTGGAGGCCCTTGGAGGGCTGGGAGTGGCTGTTCTTCTTGTCACCCATGGGCATCTCTGGCGTCCTCTGTTACAGACCTGCCATGGGTTGCTCCCAGGGGACATGCTGCCTCCTGAGGAATTGTCTCTTACAAGGTTCAGTGATTAAAAGAAAGAAGTAATTTAAACAGAGGAGATCCAATCAAAACATACATTTTAGGTAATTCCATTTTTATCCTCACTTTTAGACTTTTATTCTTTACATCCTGATTACCAAATCCTCCTGCATTTTCTAGTTCCTGAAGACTCCTGTTACCAGTCCATTCCCCTGTTACTTATAGCCATGATAGATCCAATGGATTTGATATACAATTTATATTTTGCACACATGAGACAAGGTAAATCTGTAATTTTCCCTACTAGTACAAGAGAAAATGAACATCATTGCAACAGTGAGGAAAACTGAATTCTCTAATGGACTACAGAGGGATAACTGGCTATTCAAACATAGCTTTCTGCTCATTTTTCAGAGAGTAAGTGGGTGAATACAGTGGGATCTACCTCCAATAGCATAAGCTCAACAAGTTGCAATTAAATAATGACATATTGAGAGCTAAGGGTACAATTTTCAGATGCATGTGGGACCAGAGACTTACTACAGACTCACATGTCACATGTTGGGAGTTACAGAATTAAGTGAAGATGCCATACACACTGTGAGTTTTCTGGATTCACACATTTGAATTTGTAGTAACCCTACTACCTTCCCAATCAATGTTGTACATGTTCAGGACAGTATTTTTCTTACTGACTGTAATACAATTTGGTGTGGTTTTTGAGTGAATATAGAGTGAGGTGAAAGACCCACTATATTTATATCTGCCATGCTGTAGGTTGCACTCCCACTATGCAGAATGGAAGGGAACTGATTTTTAGAAGTATGCAGATAACAAAAAGTATGCCAGAGTTTGTTTCCATGGACAGCCTCTTTTCCATCTAGATAAGGGAAGGAAATGACTGCATATGAAATAAAAAATGCCTTTAGTGATATGACCCTTAAAGCAACTGCATAAGCACGTAAGCACTGCTTATCTTTTAAGTAGAATATGAAACAATAATTTTTATTATTTTATTATCAGTATTTAAGTGAAAAATCTTTTAGCCTTTGATGCTATTATTTCATCAGGAATTCAGATATTCATACTCTTGCTCTCTTTGTAAACACATCCCTAAACATTTGTGATTCTCAATATTTTATAGGTCTCTAACTCACAGCTTAAGCATACAAAACTAACTGCAAGACTTTTCAGTAAAGATGTAAAACAGACTGCAGTAACAGCCCAGCAAAGACTGCAGTATCTTACCTGTTGTTCAGTGCTTCTCTAGCTAGGATCCCCCACAGAATGCAGGACTGCTGTTAAATAAAGAGGAAATACTGACAGAAACATTTCTGCCACAGTGAAATTTCACTGGAGCTAAAACATTTCTATTTCAATAGCACATATGGATTGCTGTGCAAAAATGGAAGAAAGACGCTGTAAAAGACAAAACAAAGCCTAGGTTGGGTGAAAGCCAGGTTCAAGTTCCTTATTTAGAATGATTTAGAATGATATGGATGAAATACCTCATGTATCTCAGCCAAAGTATCCCATTCCAGATCTTTCTGAGTCAAGAATTAAATATGCATCTCTTATATCCACAGACAGCCAGTACCCACATCTTTCTTGAGCCAGCCACCACTTTCACAGCAAAATGATCAGAAGTATTTTTTCTAGTTTAGTGCTAATGAAAACAAAACTGAAAAGCTCCAGAACATGCTGCAAAGCAGAATAACTCAGCTGTCTCAGGAAGACCCCTTTCTGACATAACCAGCTAGAAATCACTGAATAGGTACACCAGATGAAGAGCTTTGATTCATGGTGCAGAGTGTCCAGGCTAACCAGTTGGCCTTTGCTGAACCAGTCTACAGCATACAAAGGATATGGTAAAAATTGCCAGATGTATATCCACAGTCAGGGGTATGTAGCCCAGAAAACTTACAGAATGGGCCTTAAAGATAGTGAAGTGTGATGATTCATATCATTATTTGCATCTAAATAGTTGCTAATCATGAAAGAGACCTTTAATAAAAGGCCTGAAAGAAGGTGTTCAAAAGGCCTTCTGAAATGTTACCTCTAAATCTAGCAATGCTATGGTTAATTTGTCCACAGCTTAAGCAACACTGTGCTGTTGGGTTTTCTGCTACTGAAAGACAAAAGACAGTGAGGGAAGAGATGGTTGCACTGGTTTCTCTTCTCATAGGCCTTTCTGAGTTGTAATAAACTCTTATTTTTCAAACAATTATACTGTACAGGTACTCCAGAGTCAATTCAGTGCAAGAACCTTTCACCTATAAACACACATACAAGCATTACTTTTAAATCAGTTCTCAAAGTAACAGGGCTTGAATTCATACGTGAATTCCGTATCCTAGAAGGTATCTGTCTTGAAAAGTTTAGATAACACCACAAAACCAAAGATGTTCTCCCCAAATTATGTTACCTTTGCAAGTCATTTTGCAAGCAGATGTGCTCAAAATAGACAGCGATCAGATACACTTCTAAAAGATGCTTTGAATCTGCTGAGTCAGTATTGGCTGCCCACAAATTGTCCTTGAGGATTTTGATTGTTCCATAAAGTATCTCTGGGACTGTTAGGAACACTGAACAATCTCCTTGCTACCATTAAAGGAAATGATGCATTGCATACTGGATGAGAAATGCTGAAAAATTGGCTTGGGTTGAAGGGGGAGATTCTTATACAAGTCTGGAAAACTGAGCAATTTTGAAAATCCATAGTAACAAATGGTTTGTCTAAACTGAGCAATACAAACTGCATCTGAACTAAAGACCCACACAGAGATAAAAATCCCTCCTGCATATAGAAAACAAAGAAAAAAAATCCCACAAAATAACACATTACAGAGTATTCACTGTTATTTGCTCTTCAAAAGTAAACAATGTACCAAAATTTTAAAATCACCGTAAATACTGCTTGGATTTTATTTTTTTTTTTAAAAAAAAGTATGTACAACAAAGACACAGTTAAAGCATAAATCCAAATGGCCAACATTTTACTAAGGTTCAAAGAGAAACCATCTTTACAACTGACAGAGAAAAATTCAGACATTTAAAAGTGACGGGTTTGGGTTTTGATTTAAAAAATAAAGTATCATGCTCAGAATTAAACTCAGTTATTCATGAAAAGGCTTTGTGGATGGAGGGCATATCATCTCTCCACTTGCACTCTTGTTTAAAATGTTTTATCAGTGACTATTAGATCACAAATTAATCTCAGTAACTGAAATTTCCCCAGTAATGCAGTTTCTTTGTTCCTGAGTGTATCTGTCAGATTTGAAAACCATTCAAGTCCCTTGTAAAGCTCATCTTGAGGGTTCAAATGGGATGAACATTAGTAACATGCATAAAATGGGTTGTACCTGTAAAATGGGATGTATATAATACATGCACGTAGACCTCTAAAGGAGTATATCAGTCATCAGTTTAAAAAAATTTGTGCAGAATAGATGACGGTTTAGCCACAGCGCTGAAAAAAACCCCAACCCACAAACAAACAAACAAACAAAAGCCCCAAAAAAACAGAACAAAAAAAGAAGTGGTGAAAAAATATTTGGATAAATTAAATGCAGCCAAGTTGAGAGGACCTGATGAAGTTCACTTTAGAGTACAGAGGAAACTAGCCAATACAATCTGCGAGTTACTAATGCTTATTTTCAAGACTGTAGAAGATTTAAGAGAAGTGAAGGGCAAACTTCATGGGTATTTCCAAAATTAGGAAAAGGGTCTGGAAAATTATATATCAGCCAGCCTAACATCAGTGTTCAGAAAGCTACTAGAACAAATCACTTAAGAGTCAATTTAAAAGCACCTACCGGATAATAAAGGTGATAAAAAGCAGTCAACACGGATCTATCAAGAACAAATCACATCAAAATTATCCAGTTTCCTTCTGACAAGATAATGGGCCTAGCAGATAAGGGGGAGGCATTAGAGACAATCCCTCTTTAGTAACGCATTTGATGCCGTCCCTCAGGACACTCTCATAGTAAACTAGGAAATTTGTTTTTGATGAAGACAACAGAAGATCGGCACAAAACTTCATATAAGTGCAGTAATCAACAGTTTGCTGGCAACCAGAAATGCATTTTAAGCAGCGTTCTGGAGGAGTCTGTCCTGGGTCCAGTTCTACAATATTTTTAATCATGACTTGAATGGTAGGATAAATATTTAGAATGTTCACTCATACAGACCAAGAGATGACATATAAATGAGTAACTGGATAGAATCCCAAATGGATTTAAAAAAAAATTAAAATCAGTTGTAGCAATTTCACAAACCACTATGGTTAGGAAGATGTCCAAAACATTATTTTGCAGCAGAACAGCAGTGTAGAATAATTTTCCATAACGTTTGAGAATGTAAGACTGGCCTGAGTATGAGGACCATCAAGCTGTGCTTCATGCCTTCAGGCAAAAATCTGCATAAAACTTTTCTTACGTGTTCATATTAAATTCATATTAAATCAACTGATTTTGTTCAATGTTTATTAAACATTTCTACTGTTCTGAAGTAGTAGCCACAGGAAATTGACTCGGAGGACAGCTTTTTTATTTTAGAACCCTTCATATAATCTTTCCTTCACTTTGTGACTTCTTTCAGCAATATCCTAGACTGAAATGTATTTATGTTTTTCTGAAGCGTATTTTTTTTTAATTTTGAAGTAGTGGCTCTGCTATACTGAAGTATAAGACTGAAATTTTCTGATAGAGCAAAAGCACAAAATAGAACCTATCAATAATTTACATAAATTATTATTTATGCAATCAGCCTGTACTGACATAACATAAATTTCCTTCATATCAAAGTGAATCTGGTCTATTCAGTAATTTTTGCATTACTTGCTCACAAATTTGAATATAGAAAACATTTGTGCTTCATAGATGATCAGGTAAAATAACACTGGTATTATAACAAGAAATACATTTATCAAGACTACTAAAGTTACTAAAATAAGTTGCATAAAGTTACTAAAATACATTGCATCTTGAAAGGCATTATAAGATTATTTCTCAAAAAAAGTTGCAAGTCCTCCACCTGCTTTTACCCCAACTCATTATAGAGCTTAAGTGAGTCAGATCAGCTTTCATTCTATTTAAAAAATAAATTATAATTCTTCCTCCATTTACCTCCCTGTGCTGAATAATTAGTTAATCTCTGTGCAATTATTTCAAGCTGTATAAACGTGCTAAATATTGTTATTAGCATAACCCAAGATGAGTAAGATACAGAAAAAATAGCATTGCATATATTCTATCATATCAAATTGTTATGCCTTGCAGTAAAAAGCCTAGCTGGCTTAAACTGAGTTGGAACAGTGAAAGGTGAAGCTGAGTTAAGTTCTCAGAAAATAAACGAGAAAGGGACTAAATAGAGATATCAACACAAAACTGACAACTTGTCAGGACAGAGGGGAAAAATAGGCATGACCCAGTCAGCAAGACAACCACACCTCTAAGCCAAAGACAGCTCAGCTGGAAACAGATCAAAACCTTTAACAAATGTTCAGAGTGATCTCAGTCACCCATTTAAACAGGGAATCCCTAAACCCACAATCTTATGCTATCTGTAGCAAGTAAAAAACCTGATAAAATCTTGGAATTTGAAGAACTGCAGAGATTCCTCTAGAACTGCTGCAGTGGTGTTGATAGGGGCACAGAATGTAAAAGGTGCAAAAACCCATGCATGACAATATAAGGGTAAAACATAATATTTCTGCAGCTAACATCATTCTTTATAAGGCCGGCAGGTCATCTACCTTGGATATTCTTTAATTTTCACCATCAACGATTAATAGAAAGAGAGGGAGAGAGATAAAGGCAAATTAAACATCAAATATTTCTGAAAGTGACAAATGCTACAGATTTGGATCAACTTTAAAATTACATTACATTAAAAATAGCGTGGTAAAATATTGCTACTGGAGCACAGTGCTGGGTGAATAGTGGTAAATACACTGCACATGCAGTCCCTATGTTTGTTGCCACAGATTATGTTTTTCTGTAACGGCACTTAAAAACCTAGGCCCACTGTATTCAGGGAGGTAAGTAACACATTTTTGATTTACAAAGGCATGGTAATGTGTTCTGCTACAAAGTTAAAATGATAAGTAATTCTTCAGTCAGCCATGGAATCATCAGAGGAAGACGGGGATTTGGAGATTACAGTGCACTACTCCTAACTGGTTTTTTGACCATTGGTGACAACTTCCTGTTTAGCATTTCCAAAGGTTTTTCTTTTTGCAATCAATAAAATGCTAGTACACGTTGCCTTCTTTACCATCACAAGTAAGTTAATTTTAAGGTATTTGTTAATAATAAACAGAATTTCTAGAGACTTTGTAGATTTTTCATTGCTTGAATCATCAATTTGACAATTTATGCAGGGAGAATGAGTAGTGCTAAGTTTGAAAAATCCTGTTCTCCAAAGGCACACATGAGTGAGAGCAGTAGAGATTTAGAAAAAAATCAGCTAAAGGGGGCCTGTGGGTGACCCAAGAATAGATCAACCATCAGCTAGTTTATAGAGACACATGCACACTGTATACTCTCCCCAGGCTAGGGCTCCAAAAAACTTCAGGACGCCAAGGTAATATACATCCATGGAAAGTCTGTGAGGACTTCTGTCTAGGGCTTCTGCATTCCTGCTTTTCCTTTCTCTGGTGACTAGCTTTGTCCTTTCCACCCATTAGGAAGTGTTGAGCAGAACTATAAAATCTGAGAAATCTTTAGCTGTTCAAGCATATAAGGAGAAACAGGTCATTGCTCATTGCTCTTCAAGAAAAGGACCAGTCTCCCTGGAGAAGAAAATCTGCATAAGAAATCATAGAATCATAGAGTCATTTGAGTTGGAAGGGACCTTAAAGATCATCCAGTCCCACCCCCCTGCCATGGGCAGGGACACCTTCCACTAGCCCAGGTTGCCCAAAGCCCCGTCCAACCTGGCCTTGAACCCTGCCAGGGAGGGGGCAGCCACAGCTGCTCTGGGAAACCTGTGCCAGGGCCTCACCCCCTCACAGGGAAGAATTTCTTCTTTATATCTAAATCTAAATCTAAATCTCCCCTCTTTCAGTTTAAAACTGTTACCCCTCATTCTATCCCTCCACTCCCTGATCAAGAGTCCCTCCCCCCTTTCCTGTAGCCCCTTTCAGTCCTGTGAGGCCCCTCTAAGCTCTCCCCGGAGCCTTCTCTTCTCCAGCTGAACCCCCCAACTCTCTCAGCCTGTCCTCACAGGGGGGTGCTCCAGCCCCCTGATCATTTTCATGGCCTCCTCTGGACCCACTGGAGCAGGTCCATGTTCTTCTTGTATTGGAGACCCCCAGAGCTGGACACAGCACTGCAGGGGGGTCTCACGAGAGCAGAGCAGAGGGGGAGGATCCCCTCCCTGTACCTGTTGGCCACACTTCTCCTGATGCAGCCCAGGACATGGCTTTCTGGGCTGTGAGCGCACATTGCTGGCTCAGTCAGTTTTCAATTCACAGCTACTTTCAAGTTATTCTCCTTGGGGCTGCTCTCAATCCACTCTTCACCCAGCCTGGATTTGTGCTTGGGATTGCCCTGACCCATGTGCAGGACCTTGCACTTGGCCTTGCTGAACTTTATGAGGTTTGTACAGTCCCACCCGTCCGGCCTGTCCAGGCCCCTCTGGATGGCACATCCCTTCCCTCCAGCATGTTGACAGAATCACACAGCTCAATCCCACTGTCCATGTCACCGACAAAGCTGTTAAACAGAGCTGGTCCCAACACTAACACCTGAGGACGCCACTCGTCACTGCTCTTCACTTGGACATCAAGCCACTGACTACAGTTCTTTCAGTGTGACCATCCAGCCCATTCCTTATCCATTGAGTGGTCCATCTGTCAAATGCATGTCTCTCCAATTTAGAGACAAGGATGTCGTGTGGGACAGTGTCAGATGCTTCGCACAAGTCCAGGTAGATGATATCAGTTGCTCTTCCCTTATTCACCAATGCTGTCACCCCGCCGCAGAAGGCCGCCAAATTCATCAGGCACAATTTGCCCTTAGTGAAGCCACGTTGGTTGTCACTAGCCATCTCCTTATTTTCCATGTGTTTTAGCATAGTTTCCAGAAGGATCTGCTCCATGATCTTGATGGCCACAGAGGTGAGATTGGCTGGCCTGTACTTCCCTGGGTCTTCCCTTTTTCCCTTTTGGAAAATAGGGGTTATGATTCCCCCTTTCCTGTCAGTGGGAACTTCACTGGACTGCCACGACTTCTCAAACACGATGGAAAATGGATCAGCCACTTCATCCTGTCTCAGGACCTGTGTATGCATCTCATCAGGTCCCGTGGACTTGTGTGTACCTTCAGGTTCCTTAGATGGTCTCAAACCTGATCTTCTACAGTGAGTGGTTCTTCCTTCTCACAGTCTCTCTCTTTGCCTTCTGGACAGTGTGGATGAAGCCCCTGCCGGTGAAGACTGAGATAAAAGTCATTGAGTACCTTAGCCCTCTCTATGTCTCAGGTAACCAGGTCTCCTGTTTCCTTCCAGAGAGGGCCCATATTTTCCCGAGCCTTCCTTTTATCACAATGTACCTACAGAAGCTTTTCTTGTTCCCCTTGACATCCCTGGTCAGTTCTAATTCTATCAGGGCTTTGATCTTCCTAACCTGATCCCTGGCTGCTCAAACAGTTTCTCTGTATTCCTCCCAGGCTGCCTGTCCTTGCTTCCACCCTCTGTAGGCTTCCTTTGTGTGTCTGAGTTTGCACAGGAGCTCCTTTTTAATCCATGCAGCCCTCCTGGCTGACTTCCTCTTTGCTGGGATGCATCACTCCTGTGCTTGGAGGAGGTGATCCTTGAATACCAAACAACTTTCTTGGGCCCCTCTTCCCTCCAAGGCTTTATCATTATGGTATGCTACTAAGCAGACACCCAAAGAGGCCAAAGTCTGCTCTCCTGAAGTCCAGGGTAGTGAGCTTGCTGTGCAGCCTCCTCACTGCCCTAAGGATCTTGAACTCCACCATTTCATGGTCACAGCAGCCAAGGCTGCCTCTCTAGAGAGCGTGTCAGATTGGCAGATGGTGCCTCTATACCTCTCAGAAGACAGTCGCTTACCACTGTAACCTGTTGCATTTTCTTAGTCGCGTTGGCTGTTATACAGGTAGCAGGTTGGTGAAGTGCTAAGGCTTGGACAATAGGCCCAAGCCAGAGTTGACCTGTAGATGAATCCTGTATATTTTATAGCTGACAACCATTGTACTAGTAAGTATTGTACTAAACATGTTTATCCTGAGTATATACATATCTCCTTATTTTTTCTGAAGTACAGGCAAGATAACTGATCGAAGTGCTGAGGCTCGGACAATGGGCCCAAGCCAGAGTCAATCTATAAATCAATCCTGTGTATTTTACAGCTAACAATCGTTGTATTAGTAGGTACTGTACCAAACATGTTTATGCTAAATATACACCTATATATATCCTTATCCCGCCTTGTGTATAGGCAAGATAACAGGGTCGCAGAGACAGCTGTCTGGCCCCGTGACCTGGCGTGAGACCTGGCTCATAAATCAATCAGATAAGCTGGGAAACTACCTTAGTTTCTTCCTTGAGCCCTGGCCAGGCCCTGGGAGAATCTAACGTGAGAATAGAACCAGATATTTCTGCTTAAAACAAAGGCGCCAGCTATTCTGGCTACCTAATTTTTAGGTATATAAGGCTGGACCCGTTCACAGCAACCTTGGAAGCCTCACCCATGGGTGGATGCACCGTGTAGGATTTCCCACTTGCAGGGACAGGTTCTCCAAACCCTGTCTGTAACTGGGGCTCCCCAGTGACTGCGGGTCTGGATGATGGTAACGTATGCAAGTGTTGCTGTATCTTTCTTAATCACTCTTCTCTTTCTCAGGTAGTAATGATTTGATGCATTACACGGTATTTTCCTATTTGTTTAAGCGTGCTGTTCTGTCTTTTCTTACTGTATGTTTTCTATATTATTCTGGTACATTATTTAATTATTTTAAGTAAAATATGCCTACTCTTTTCACTCTGGTGTCTGAGTTTAATTGGTATCCCTGATCAGCAAAATGGTTGGGCTGCCTTATTCAGCTCCAGCGTCTCTCCTGATGTGATGGGTCTTTCCTCTTCAGTCTGCAAAGTGGTGAAGCGGTTCTGCAAGGGCACCTCAGGCTTCAGGGGAAGTCCCTTCCTCCTGCAAGGCCTTGCTGTTGCAAGCTTCCATCCTTCTGCATTATTGCCCCCCTCCTTTCTGTGTGTGCTGGTGGGGGAGTTTGGGGCTGTGCGGCCGTGGGCAGTGGGTTCACTGCAGACTGCACTTGGATCCAGCTCTCTGACTCCTCCTCAGCCTCCCTGATGCTACATATCCTCACCTGCCACAGGAGCTCTTCCGCCCCGGCACAGCTTTTGCAGGCAGGTCTGCTGCCCATCCCTGTCCCAGGAGAAAGGTCTGGGCACTTCCTGCAGCCTGAGGCCAGCGCCGCAGCTGCTCCCTTCAGCAGCTTCATCGGGGTGTACGTGGTGCGGCCCCCCAGCCAGAGCTGCAGCCTTTGCTCTCAGAGAGTGCCCGCCATCCTGCCTTGAGGGTCAGGCAGGATGAGAGCCCTTGGCCTGTGCAGAGGAGCACAGAGCGCTGCCCCGTTGGTGGGTTATTGGAAATTCAATCTTCTCCACTCACGCAGTGGAATGCTCCTCCTTCGAAGTGGTGCCCTCCGTGTGCGCTCTTCCATGCAAACTGCTATGCAAACTGATAAGGTTCATGCAGTCTACTGGTGTATATTGTCTCCGTTTTGTCTCCGTAGCATAAGCTAAACACTCAAATCCCAACCTCTTCTACCTACAGCATCCTCCAAGATGAGAAAAAAACCCTGGCTTTCTTCTTGCAACCTGGCTGGTCACTGAAAGCAGCTTTACTCACTTCTGCTAACCTGAAGTGGGTTTTTTTAGAGCATGGTTATCATGGCTTTAACTCTCTTCAGAGCCCACCATTTCATTTCTACCTAGTTTCTGGACTAAAAAAAACAAAATTACTTCAGAAATTAAAGCCTCCATGAACAAAACCCTACTCCTTTCCTACATCAAAAAACCATGTCAGCTTTTATTTCCCTGACCATAGGAAGGCATGGAGTTAATAGGATGGATTAGTATATCCCCACTGACTTGCAGAGAGTCATTGGCTGAATTACTGCAGCAAGGACAGGACCACTGATTCATGCCAGTATCACTCTTCTGTGTTCAGGAGAAAAGGCAGAAAACAGGTTTGAAAACTTACTCACTCTCTAACTTTGCTCAAAGATTTCAATTTTTAAATCATAAGGTAAAAAAGAACCACTTTTCAGATTAAACACATGGATTTTCTCCTAAATTTTCTGCTAAATTCCAATTCACTATTTATCTAAATAGAAGACAACAGGTTTCTCTAATAAAGTAGTGGAGCTGACATCATGCAAAACCAGTAGCATGAGAGGTTCAAATCTAGGACAGATAGTAATTTATTCCTAAACCCATTTAGGAGTGCACACCAGTTGGCTAAGTCTGCAACATCAAGGGATCTTTCCATTGCAGTCCAAGCTGGTTTACACTGACTCAATTCAGGTGGCATCAGAATCAGACTATTAATCTCCAGTATAAAAATAACCTCTTAAACAGTAATACAGTTTGAGAATATAAACTGCATAATAAATGCAGATATAAGAAAAAATATTAATATCCAAGGAAAGAGGTACAAGAAGAATCACAAACAAAACTGCTTATCTCATGTAATGATTTTTTTTCATAAGGTAGCTAGACTGAATGCATTTGGGGGAACATTAGTATTTACTACACACCGATAATAACTTACAAGAAGGGAGAGAGGGACCAAAATTCTGGGCATAGTAAACTAAACTTAAAACTTTTATCTTTTAAAAAGAATGAAGAACCTAGGCAGATTTTATTAAATGCACCTGTTTGGGTACCCATAACCCGCAGAAATCATAAAGGAAGATAGGGTGCAAAGTGGCTGCTTTTATTATTGGTTAGTAATTATATTTGGGCAAAGAAGAGGATACTATCTGAAATTCATTTCCCCTCAAAGATTAGGTCAAATAATGGATTTTTTGTGGCTATATCAGGAATTAAAAGTTAATTAATGCTGAGATACTCTCAGGATGAGCAAAGATATCTGTTGAAAATCCTGAAACAAAAGCAGTGTTCCTACATTCCGTAAAAGAAAAGGCAGAAATACAGCAGTGCAAGAAATGGCCAAGATTATCATTAAGGTAAATTCTTGAAACAGAGCATCAGAATGAGGAAGGTTGAGCAGAAAGAGGCACAAGGGAGGGGGAAAACAAACAAACAAACACAAACCAAAAAGTGAGCATAGTTTTGTGTTTTGTGTGATGCTTAAAAAGCAAAACTAGAACGCCTAGAAATAAGAGAAGCTTTTGACAGAGAAGCCACTGCTGAACGACCAACATCAGTGGATCAAATCGGTCATAGGAATGCCACTGTACAACAAGAGTCTATAGCAACTGATAAGATCAATTTTCTAAGTGGCAATAAACTAATGAGAATTTCTGTGGATCTAATTCCCAAATTAGACTAGCACTGTCTAGCACTGTTAGTACAAACAGACTGTTATACAAGTAGATTTCTAATCAGGAAAAGGATATTTATTGCACACTGCAGAGAAAGATAAGAAAGGCAGGAGTAATGTGAAACGGGGTTTGCAGAAATAACTTTCACAGAATAGCTGTTTCTAATACAAGAGGAATACAATGGGACTGACTGGATGTCTGTCATTTTACAGGAAAACTGAAAATTTAGGTTCTTCAATATTCAGTTTTCTATTTACCTTTCTATATATAACAATTTATATTTACCTTTCTATATATAACAACTTAAATTTTTAATTTAAACATTAGTATTACATTTCATTACACTGTGATGTTTATTTCAGAAGTAAGAATATGACTATGACAGTTTTATACTCTAGATATATATTCTCAAATTAGTGGGTTTTTTTTTAAATCAAGAAAAAAAAATTCAGGAATTCAAACACTAGTAACTAGATCATAAGTAGACGCTGAGTTACAAGAAGCATCAACAGCACAGTATTTTCTACTTTTCTTTTTTTATAAACTTTGCTCTTAGTAACAGTCAGCATGCTATGGAAAGGCAATCAAAAAGACATAATAATTCTTGGTTTCTATTTCCTAGTATGCAAGGACATAATCTGATGCAGATAAGCCTTACTTTAATACTTTAGAAGTTTTATATGTGCATGACAGCATAGTTGTCTTATGACCAGATACTCCCCTGTCAGTGAATTTTAACAGTATTGTTTTCAAAATTCTAGCATAAAATTTCTGAAAAGTTCCACTTCAAAAGTTCCAGTAGGACTAAAATGAAATATTCTGAACATAGGACTGACCAAACCAGAGCGGTTGAAATATTTGTCTAGTTCAGTCCTGTCCGCTACCTGTGACAGTACCAAAGCAGGTAAGAAACAGGAATGTAAGACTAATACAGGCATACGTGATACTTTCTCCAAGTATTCTCAAATCTCTGTTTACAGCTGAGGGACTGCCTGACCTATAGTTGTTTCCATGGATATAGTAACTATTAAGGAATTTATTTTCCATACATTTCTCCATTCTTTCACTGAGCCTCTGAAATTTTTTCTCATGCAAAGCATTCTGCAGAAATTAATTCCACAGAGTTCATCATATAATAAAAATCTAACAACTTTTTTTTTCCTGTTTCAAAACTGTCACCTCCTAGCCTCACTTAGTAAAACCAGAGCAATTCATATGTAACATATCTATTACATCCAATTACAAATAAATGTAAATAAAGAAAAAAAAAGAGGACTTTTTCTACTGTATGTTAAAAAACAAAACAAAACACAACATGTTACATAACTTAATTTTGGAGTAATTTATCCCATGCAGACTATTTCATTATTTTTAAAAAGATTAAAAAAGGGGGACAGGGGGAGAAGCTGGTTCTACCAGCTCTACTGTGTTTCTAGTTAGGCACATCTGCTAGATATGCTCTGTCAGTGAAGTATAAAGCCATAATGCAAGCAAAAATGAAAAAAAACCAAACAAAAAACAAAAAAAAACCACACACACACAAAAAACCCCAAAACAACAAAAACACCCAAACCCCCCTCCCCCAAATCCATAACTACTTTGGAGTGTGAAAAATACAAGTTTTATGTCTTTAGATAATAGCTCCTCTACTTACACCAACAATATATCAAGTTCCAATTATCTTAGCGTTTGTTTTCCAAGCAAATTAAACATTTGGTGTCTTGTTGTTATGTAATGAATGACTCAACATATCTAAATGTTATTCAAATACGTAGCAGAGCTCTGCTCCCCTAACAGTTAATTTTCTGTCTGTGAAAACCTGCTGGTATTTAACAAAATAACAGCTCTTAATCAACCTTTAAGTGTAATGGCTAGCTTGGGTTTTGGTAACAAATTCACTGGTAAGATCATAAACACATCAATGTTTCTAAAAGTAAATATTCTGATACTGAAACAGCACAATATTGTTCTCTATAAAGCTAAAAATTAAATAACGTTAATTGCAAAATTAATCCGTCTGGCCCTGTTTGACATGAACAGCAGTTAAGTGATAAAATGTGGCCTAGATGGTCTCGGTTAACACCGATGGAGTTGAATGGAGAGACCCTTCCCTAGGTCAGGATTTACTTGGTATTGAATATGGAAGAGGAGGGACCTGGTTAATTTTTTTTAATTAGAGAACTAATCATAATTTGTAGACATAAAATATTACACAAAAATCTCTGTTGAAGGTAGAAGTGGTTTTGAAAGAAATGGACAGAAAACATACTTATGAAGGAAATTTCTCCTCTCACTCCTCAAAGACATTCAATGTCAAAATGTATTTAGAGATCATTTTAAAGTGGTATCATGAATCCTTGTAAGAAAAAAAAAAAAAAAAGGACTTTGGAGTAAATCTCTTCTTAAAAATTGTGAATATATTTTAAGCTGTTATGAGCTTCTGTCTCATCACTCTTGCACAACCATCACACAGTGCACAACATCTTTTTCCTCTCTTCCTTTATATGCTGAATCTGTCACTTCCTTCCCTTCTATTCTACCTCTAACATTTTTACTGTCCTTTCCTTCAGCTTTGGCTCTTCCAGAACTTCTGGGGTATTGTACCATTTGATTTTTCCCTCTGAATTACCAACATCTAAATTATGTATTTACCAGGAAAGAAAATATTAGTTTACACTAAGGTATTAGAGGATAATGCATAAAACAATGTTTTCTTCTTAAGCAGAGTTCAGCATTTTATTTTCCGTTGCTGTGAACTTAGCTGAAATCTGTACCAATCTCTCCATAATGATCCTTAAATGTCCTGAGGAGAAATCTTCCTCAGGAAAAAAACATTCATTCAGAAAGCATCTGTGTAAAGGAGGAATTCAAATCTCTCCTTTCTGCCTCTCTGACCTCGCTATGTTTAGATTCTGCACTGATTTGTGCTGCTCAGCTACCCAGACCTCCTGAGCTGATGGGTGCTGCCTGAGGTGGGGCTTGCTCTCCACTCCCAGGCACTCGAACACCAGCAGAGAGAACTGCAGAGTTCAGACTGCAGTCTAGAAAACTTTTGGAAAGACTGGTCTCTGATCAACTGCCTTGATACAGTTCCCTCCCTTTTACCCACAGCTTTCTCTTCTCTCTGCCTTCTACTTCTCGTGCATCACTGTTTGAAGAAGTATTTCTTCATCCCATAAGCAGAAGATTGGTCCTCTTTCTGTTGTGTGGGAAATCTGCCTTCTGTTTCTTCCATGAAGTGGTGAGAGAAACAGTGTAGGTGTGAAGAGGGTTTTGTGAGGGGTTTTGGTGTTTGGTTTAGGGTTTTTTGGGAGGGGGGGAAGGCAGTTTACGGTGGGGGTTTTTTTGTTGTGTTTTTTTTTTTTTTTAAATTATTGCACATCATTATATCACAGCTCTGATCCACAGGAAATCTGTTTCCTCACCTGATGCAGTTCTCTTTTCCTCACACTATTAACACTAAAATCCCTGTACAACTGAAAAAGAGAAAACAACCAAGTCCCAGATGTTATCTTCCAAGGCATTACTTACAGAAGCTAAGAACAGAACTCAGATTATCTCAAATTCAATCATATAGTTCAAGAGTCTCTTCAAGCAAAGCAAATCAAGACACTTCTAAAAAGTGGAGTAGGAAATGGAGTTCTTTACAGTCACTACTCCCTAATCTTAATTATTTTTATTAATATTTTATGGGTTGCAAATGCAATGGTTTTTATGCTTTGCCACTTCTGTGTAATCAAGTTTCTTTCACTATTAGCTGATTAATCTTTGCTTTCTCTTTAAAATGATTGCATTTGTTCAAAGTCAGAGTTCAGCTCAAAATGACACATTGTAAGAATAACCTACCCCAAAAGATAATTCTTACTGGTAATTAGCTGTAATGACTTCTAAAGGGAAAAAGGCAGCAAGTGGGGGGAAAAAAATGTTTGTTTTTTTTTTCTCCATAGTATTTGCATCTTAAAGATATACTGCATTAATCCCAAAAGTTACTGGCTTATTTATTAAATTACAGATGGTCTGTTGTCAATTTGAGATCTAAAATATGAAACACCCCCATCATTTGTAATATTCCTGAAATTAAGAAACTATAATCTGGCTACATTTAAATTTTAAATTTACCAATTCCTGTTCTTCACACTAGATTTATTCTTTATAATTTTCTGTGCACACAGAAACATATATATTTCTACACACACCTGTACTCTCAAACAGTATGTTTCCTCTTTCTTTTGAACCAAATCCTCCATGATGTGGGGTAAGGGAGGAAAATGAGGAGGCGGGGGGGGGGGAGAGAAGAAAAGAAAAGAAAGGTAATGCAACTTTCATTCCACTGACATTATCTCATGTGGGTTTTTTTTAATTTTCAGAAATTGTGTGAAACTCTCTCAGGTCACAAGGTTCTCTGCGGAATGAAAAAAGCTGCTTCAGAAACAGCAATTTCAAACATGTCATCAGGATGGGGAAAAGAATAACTGGGATTTCACAGTACAAAGATTATTCTTATTACTTCCTCCGGTCCTTTGGGAAACTTTGTGTAACCCAAAGAAAAGGGCTGTCATATACAAAGTACTTGTTATTGCACTCCTCAAAACAAAAAATGAAGTGCTCTTAGGAAAATGGAGTAATGGCAGATAAGGAGCAAGACAGATTCTTCACCCATTTGATATACATATACAGAGGAAAAAAAGGAGCAGGAAAAAAGAGATCGGTACTATAAGATGAGAAGAAAACTAACTGCAAAGAATGGTAAAAGAAGCTTATTTGAAGTTCTCAGGTCTTCTGTAAGTTAAGTTTTTAGAATTGAAAGGAAACCTCTCCTCATTCTCCTCCCTCCCTTCTAGATCAAAATGAAGGTTCTTTGAGCAAGAAGCAAAACAAAACCCAAAGACACAGAAGTATAACAAATCAGTACAAAGGCTGAGGCCAGAGTGAAAGCATGAAAAGAATCAGAGGATAAAGGAAGTCATGGAAAGGTATCAGGGGAAAAATGAAAAAGCAAATAAGATCAAATAAGATGGATAAAGTTTAATGCTGAAACTGGACCTTTTGCGTCTATTCCTAGAATTGCTGTTGCTTAAAATATAAAGGAATATAGTCCTGATTCTACTATCATTAATATTCTCTGCAATATCATCAGAAAAACCTTCCAGTATTCCTGCACTGAGGGAGATAACACTTGTTTTCAGTCAATTTTAACATGCAGTTGGTGAGTTCTGGTATTTTCATCTCAGTGTGCATCCATATGCTATCTCTTGGTACTGTGCTTATCATCTGTGTAATTGGCTTACATTTAAGTGAAATACTCAACATATTTTAACGTCAACTATATGTGTAAACAGCTCCTGACTGAAAGTCAATTCAAATAAATGGAACACTTCCTATCAGGTCTTCATTTGCTCAATATTTTCCATTTATTTATCAAGGTAAAAGTTTTCAGGCAGATGTAAGACAAGTGTTAGAATCACAGAATCATTCAGGTTGGAAAAGCCCCCTGGGATCACCGAGTCCAACCATCAGCCTGACTCTACAAAGTTCTCCCCTACCCCACATCCCCCCACAGCTCATCCAAACGGCCCTTAAACCCCCCCAGGGATGGGGACTGCCCCCTCCCTGGGCAGCCTGTTCCACTCTCTGATCACTCTCTCTGGGAAAATTTTTTTCCTAATGCCCAGTCTGACCCTCCCCTGTTGCAGTTTCAAGCCGTTCCCTCTTGTTGTGTCCCTGATCCCCTGGGAGCAGAGCCCAGCCCCAGCCTCTCTGCAATGTCCTGTCAGGAGCTGCAGAGAGGGATGAGGGCTCCCCTCAGCCTCCTCCTCCTCACACTGAGCACTCCCAGCTCCTTCAATGGTTCCTCACAGGATTTATTCTCCAGGCCCTTCCCCAGCCTTGTTGCCCTCCTCTGCCCTTGCTCCAGCCCCTCAAGATCTCTCTCGTTATCGAGGTGCCCAAAACTGCACACAATGTTCCAGGTGTGGCCTCACCAGTGCAGAGCACAGGGGGACTGTCACCTCCCTCCTTCTGCTGGTCATACTATTTATTCCTGATACAAGCCAGGATGATATTGGCTTTCCTGGCCCCCTGGGCACACTGCTGGCTCCTGTTCAGCCGGCTGTCAATCAACCCCCCCAGGTCCCTCTCTGACTGGCAGCTCTCCAGCCACTCCTCCCCAAATCTGTAGCGCTGCTGGGGGTTGTTGTGGCCCAAGGGCAGGACCTGGCACTTGGCCTTGTTGAAGCTCATCCCATTGACGTTGGCCACCAATCCAATCTACCCAAGTCTCTCTGTAGAGCCTCCCTGTCCTCATGCAGATCAACACTCCCACTTAACTTGGTGTCATCTGCGAATTTGTGTTATTACAGCTTTGCTGTTGATTTTATTTAAACATTTTCAGAGATGGATAGTTCCACAGTATTTCACCACAGAAGATCAGAGAATGGTTTGGGTTGGAAGGGACCTTAAAGATCGTCCAGTTCCAACCCCCTGCCACAGGCAGGAACACCTTCCACTAGCCCAGGTTGCCCAAAGCCCCGTCCAACCTGGCCTTGAACCCTGCCAGGGAGGGGGCAGCCACAGCTGCTCTGGGCAACCTGTGCCAGTGTCTCACCTCCCTCACAGGAAGAATTTCTTCCCTATGTCTATCCTAAATCTACCCTCTTTCAGTTTAAAACCATGAGCCCTATCCTATCCTTACACCCCCTGATCAAGAGTCCCTCCCCACCTTTCCTGTAGCCCTTTTCAGTCCTGGGAGGCCGCTCGAAGCTCTCCCTGGAGTCTTCTCCAGGCTGAACAACTCCAACTCTCTCAGCCTGTCCTCACAGGGGGGTGCTCCAGCCCCTGATCATCTTCGTGGCCTCCTCTGGATCTGCTCAAGCATGTCCATGTCCTTCTTATGTTGGGGGCCCCAGAGATGGACACAGCACTGCAGGAGGGGTCTCATGAGAGAGGAGTAGAAGGGCTATGATAAGATAGTCATGGCTAATCAAAATAAGATATGAGAGAGGGAGGTACTCAGTATTTGTTGTCTAATGGAGAATGACATCTATGAGAAAAAGAGAAAGAGAGAGAAAGCAGACAGCCATATCTCCAGAAAAGCAAAAGGAGCACCTAACAATATAGACTGGTGATATATGCTGACCTCGACCATATGTAAAATCACCAGCTTTGATGTTCAGATGTCACCCCTCTCACTGAGGATCAGGGTGGGGGAGAAGGAGGAATCAGAGGTCTTCTGTTATTCACTTAGCTCAGCGGGGAAGGAAATCCTACACCCTAACATATCCTTTTCCTCTCTCAAATATCTCAGTGAGGGCACATAAATCACCCATTTTAACCTTTTTTTTTTTTTTTTTCCAAGAAGTCCAGCCTGCATTGTTAACTTCTATTCATTCAAGTCTCTGAAAAAGATTCACATCCTTTGTGATTGTCTCCTTTCACACAGAAATCTTATTTCTCCATAAAATACACTAAGTTCAGATACTTCTGAGAGTAGAAAGGAAAACTCCTTTAAAACACACCAGGGGATGGCCTGGCCAGTTCAGTTCTATTGGCTCACCATGACAAACTAACAGCTGTCAGATAACTGCCATTTGGGATCTTGTGCCAGAAAAATGAGTTAATTTTTAATCTACACTATCTATGTCCACAGTTAAGGATCACCTTGGATACAACAGAAACATGGGGGAAAAAGACAACTGTATCATAAAAGACATTAATTTTACATTGCCTATATAAATAGCCTCTCAGGAAGGTTTCCTAATGAAGTCTCAACTTATACTGAAATTCAATTATACTTTAGGTGATCTGACAACAGGAAACTAATCCATTTAACTCTTAAGCCATTTGCTTTTCAGGATCACCTGTTCAAATGTAGAACCTTTTTTCCTGTATGTAGAAGAACTGAGTGACAGGACAGAATAATATGATAACTGCTAAGTAGATTTGCGTTATACTAAGCATATTAGTGAATCAGAATTATTTCAATAGCTGATAAAATTATTTCAAAGTATGTAAACTACATCATATAAGATTGGAGAAACATAGAGATTTGGTTTCACTCTTTCTTAAATCATGTTTTCTACGCTGATAAGGAGAAGACCAAATATTTTGCTCAGTTTAAGTTGTGGCTTTGGTTTTGGTTTTGTCTGGTTTGTTGTTTGTTTGTTTGTTTGTTTTTTTAACTGGGATTGAAAAATACCAGGACAAACACTCTGGTGTTTTTTCATGGAGATTTTTTATAGAAAGGTACTTAAATTCTAACCAAGTTGCATTAAGAATGAAATCTGAATGGTTCCTATTTCACCAAACAGCTTAAAGTAATTTGCAAAGGACAGACAACAAATGTCAAAAGTAATTAGGGAATGAAACAGAGGTAGTACAAATACCATAGGACTGCATGCACATTCAGGTCCTTTTTGTCTTAAAGAGAGGATGGTATAGGAATCTAAGAATTCAGAATCAAAACCCTCATATATTCAAGTTTCAGCTAGTTTTGTTTATATTACAGAAAGCTTTTATACAATCGTTCAGCTTCTTGCAAGCAAAAGCTAGCAAGAAATCCCTCAAAAAATATTCCATTTTCTAGCTTGACTCCAGTTCTTTGGCCATGCAGACTACTAGACATACAGACAACTAGCTTGTTGCATGCTAGTATGGGTTCCCAGGGCCTCTTTCCTACCCTCCCAACACTCATTTGATATTAACAAGATTATAATGAAATAATAGTTTTGTGTGAGAACCCACATAGGCATAGCCCTCAACCTGGGCACAAATTAGCATTGGGGTGTCATTTTTTTCCTGGAGTTTAAATGGTGTAGCATTGGTCTGTTTTCAACACCTAAGATTCAACTTTCAGAGGGTTCAGAAAATAGTTTTACCCCCAGAAATATCACTTCAATGCTAATTTCTATTAGGAACCTACTTTAGAAGTCTTCATAGGCTTCAGATTTCACAAGCTAAACTAGTAACCGGGTATGTCCTACTTTGGTGTAATTTTTGTCCTGAATGTGTATTTTTAGAGGGAACATGAGGCTAAGGAAGAAAAAGACATTTTTCCCTTTTAGGATATCACTGAAACACATTTAATAGTCAGGATTATTTTTTTTTTAAATGACTGTTATATTTCATAAATCTCTGGAACTGCATTGTAACGCACCAAGACCACCCTGTTTCACATAATCAACTATGTTCACATGGAATATGTAACGAGATCATCTGAAAAAAGAAAAAGCATTTCCTCTTTTTAACAGCCACTGAAACTCTTGCAGTAAGATTTTTAATTCATTATTACAATATATTGCCACCTATAGGATAGCACCTGAATATAGCTCCCAAAAATAAAGCTGTAATTATTTTCTTTATAGCACTTCTTTGTGATCTGCATACAGTGAAAAAATGGTGGTATGGTGGGTACTGTGATTTTATTTCTATGTAAATAACCAACAGACATTTCATCATTCTAGCATTGCTGCTGCACAAACTGCAAAATGCTAATTAGTTAATCTTAGTAGAAAAAGATAATTCCATTTATTGTGAACAGAGGAGACAGCATACACACAACCACAACCTTCAGAGGTCTTTGAAGTAGGGAATCTAGGAAATATTATATGTTCAACAGTAGTCACAGTGTGTATCTTTTGCTTGGCGCTCAAACAAGTGGTATCATTTGATCTAATTACACTACATCATACACCTGGAGGACTTGCTGGTTTTGCTATGAGGTTTCAGATTATCTTGACCACATGATTGAGACTTATTCTTGCGGTATTTTCTTCCCTATTGGCTTTAATCTGTACCTAGTGCAATAGGCATTAACGAAACGTAGCTGGCACATAAGTCTGGTGATAAATCATCAAAATTACAGCCATACTTTTCATGGTTTCTGCCCTAAACATCTTTGTTGTTCAGCTTTTATGTTTTTTGCTTTGCTTTAGGGTTTTCTGCTTTTTAGTTATTCTGTGAATTACTGAGTTCCCCATTTTACCAGGCATCATTCATCTTCTTTACCAGTCAGATATGCCTAGATAGGCAATTGCTCACAGTGCAGACATGCTGTTACTTGAGTGCTTGTGTCCCAATTCAGTTTCTGTGGATCACGGTGGAAGTACAGCAAGCAGTAATGATAGGAAGCTGCTTAACACTGTTATTGTAGAAATGCTGTCTGGATAGCTTAAACTATATTGCAAATTCTAGTCTCAGTAGCACTTTTTATGCCTTTCTTCCTGTTTCCATAAACAATTAGTTGCTGATACTAAAAATCTTATTACAAAGAAGTCAATCTCAAAAGATATTACAGAAAAAAAGAAGCAAAAGTAATACATCGGGGCAGTTTGTCTGCAAGACTACTTCTACTCACCTTCAATAGATTTGGCTCTGCACATTGCTTGAAAGATAATAATGCATATGGCATTACATTTAACCAGGGAGACATTTTAATGTCTCTATACTAAGAACTCAGATTTCTGTGTATTCCGAGATATGGAAGTCAGAAAAAAATTTAGAAACCAAGTCTTGTAAAAACTAGAAGGAGCTTCTGCTCTGGTTTCCCTGCAGAAACAGAATAATTTGCAATGTGTCTTCATTATCTTCCATTTGTCTTTTATGAAGTTGAAATTCACGTTTTGTATATTCCACACTTGTTCTCACTGATCCAGCATCATATGCTTTAAATTCTAGATATATATGCCCTAGAAGGCACTTGAAAGAACAATAGCCAGGCAGTGGCCAATCAATATGGCACTGTTAATAGTAGCAGAGAATCTGTTTTAGGAAGACAAATTTCTAGCAGAGCAAACACTTTTAGGAATGACAGCAAGAAAAACTGAAATGATCCATGATTCTATATCTTGTTGAAGATACAAAATATGCCTGAGATTGGCCATACAGTATTATGTAATTTTTCTATCTCTCAGCGTTTATGTTTTTGCCTCTTGTCCTGTGGTCCGATAGATGCAACTTTAGGGAATATAAACAGATGTCTTGTTCTATGCAGTAAGGTACATAGACAATAATATAAAGATCCTCAGCAAGTGCCTCATCACAATTTTAAAATACATGAGTTCACCACACCTGACAGCAACCAGGTTGCTTTAAATGAAAGTAAACAGGAAAAAAATATCTACTTGTATACAATAGTATTGGTAGGTATTGTTTTACAATTACTTTATCATTTAAAGATTTGGCAATGAAAAGGAAATACCTTCCATAATGATGGCTGGTCAATGTCCAGCAAAATTTTCCAGAGTTATTCCATGACTGAATGCGACTCAGTGCAGAGGAAATATCTGTATGCCAGTATTTTGGGCTTAACCTGCAGTTCATATGGTGACTTTGCTGATTTTTCAAAGATTCTCAGCAAAATGAATAAAAGGCAATTACATGAGAATAGATGCTGTAGACTACCCAGTGACCTACCTTTTTCTTCTTTCCTAACAACACTCAGTCATACTTAGAGGGACATCTTTCACCTCTTACTGAAGAAGAAAGATATTTCTCCTTACAAGGTCTTGCTTCACTGAATTCACAGTAGCTTACAATGAAATAATTATTACATGAATCCAGGTGCTTAAGAGATACATAACTTCTAACCACATTAACATGCTTTCATAATTTCAATAATTAAATATTAAATTTTCCATCAATTATTACATTATTGTAAGCACACAGTATGGAAGAAGAGTTTGTAGAACATAAAATGTTCAATAAGCCCGTAAAGAAAAAGACTTCCATTCCTCACTACCACTTCAGCACTTAAGAAAACTTAACAGCATTTCTGTGGTTGTTTCTCTCTCTGATGTCAAGGAAATTAACATATTGTCAGGCTTCCACAAACGGGTATTTTCAAGTTTGCATAGCTTTGTTATTTCAAAACCAATTGCTTCAAACAAGGCAAAGCGCAGATTACTCATACTCATGCCTCCTGCTGGGCTTGATGCTTTAAAAGAGAGGCTTTTAGACTTATGTAACACACCAAAGAAAAGTGCCAACATTTTCTGAACAGCAGAAAATACTCTCTTCCTCAGATTCTTATGCTGTAAGTCATGGATCTAGCTGAATGTTTGTTATGGAACTTCCCAAAGCAAAGTCAACTTTAGACCAAGTAGATGAAAGTTCAGTAAACCAATATTAAAACCAGGGTGTTTGGAGGGAAATGTCTTAGAAACTGAGCATTGATATTGCTGAATATCCACTCCTGGATATTTTGATTCTGTATTGAATGCATCTGTACTTGACACACAAAACAACTGAAAATTAGATTTTTCTGACAATACCCCTGCCCATCAGGAAGAACATAGGTGGCATCTAAAAGTACTGTCCAAAATAATGCAATTTTGTGAGATAAACGTCATTTGTGCTTAACATCCACAGAAGGCAGATCAAAATGGAAAGACCAAATAAGCCCCAAATATGTGCTTTGGATTACCTTTGCATCTTAAGTTAGAGGCTGAGCAGTGTTAGCACAGTTTAGAAAATCAAAGCATTCATTTAGTTGCCTTTATTTTTTACTTGAATCTGGAAAAAAAAAATAATTAAAATGTCAATCTTTACTAGTAAATGCTGCAAGTCTTATCGAAACCTGTATTAGAAAGTATTACGTTCTGTACACAGACAAAATGCCGTATGTTGGGCTGAGAAGTAGCATGAAAACATCAACTTAAAGCAAATGGAGACTGATTTTCTTATCTTCCACTTTACAAGTTTTTATCCCAGACCAAATTCAGCAGGAAATACTACAAAAGTTAAATTACTAGTTGAAGTTCACACAAACTTTAAAAAAAACTATAAAGCAACAGTGAACTTGGCCAGCTAGGATTTTGCTTCCCTCTGAGTTACCTCACTGTCCTGATGACATCATTCAGAAAAGACAGTAAAAACATGCTAAGCACCCTGAATTCCTTTTAATTTCAAAAGCCAGGCAAGCTGTTTTCAGGATTTGGCTTTCTAAGAATTTACTTCAGTTTCTAATATTCCATTTTATGCAATCGGTAGTTACGAGTGGAGTCTTTAAGCGTTTCAGTTATAATGAAGGTATTACTGCCATATCACTGCAGTTCAAAAGCTTTTCTCACAGAGGTTCTAGCTTGTGGCAGCTGCACAAAACAACTCCATCTGCTGGCATTCTCTCTGTTACCTGACCAGAAATGCCAAAGAATAATTCTGCCTCTTTCTTTAGTCGTGCAGCCATGGCCTTTGTCCATTTTACCAGCCAGGTGTGCTACCTAGGAAAATTAGAAACCTAAGTCTGAAACCCACTGAGTGGTTTGGTAGAAACAGAATGACCACCCTCTAAGCACTTCAGTGATATATTATAAAATGTGCGTGATAGAGCCTAGATTAGTGGTATGAATCATCGAGCACATACCTATGCTTAGTCAGTTAATAATTGTTATTTTTCATGCAATGAAGTCAACATGACTGAAAGTTTAGTGTTGTGCTGAAAATTTTGAAAGAGAAACTACTAAAATAAGCAAATGATAAAATTATCCATAATAGCTGCCTTTGAATCATGTCCACAATTCCATCAGTAAGGCAAAACCAAACTGCAATAAGTGATGGGTTGACATTACCACTGACACATGGCTGTAGCATGACGGAGCATCTGATTTGATTCCCAAGTTCCCTCCCAGTAATTAACACATATTCAGCTACTTACTTTGAAAGGCAGGATATAGCAATATGTAATTTTTAAAAAAAAATAGCATTATGTAAATATGACTCTTTGATTTTCTGTAAGGAGTGGACTGTACACACCTCTCATACTGGCATTCCCAGATTTTGAAGGATCATTTCTTTTTTCTCCACCATCAGAGAACATGAAAAACACAGTATCCATAGGTCAGTGTAGATCTACCTTAGAGGAAGCACTTTTAAGATATGACTGACAATGCAGTTGCTGTATCATTTCACAACTTATTGGTTGCTTTAGATGTCAAAAAAAAAAAACAAAAAACCAACCATCAGTTTGTCTAGCTCCAGCTTGGTAACCACTACAGAAATCAAGAAATTAATGCATCGGAAGATAAAATAGGGATATAGTCCATTCTCCTTCCTCCTGGCCAGCCAAAGCAAAGAAGTAATTTTGGATGGGGTTAGCAGATTGCATTTTTAATTTAGATCATCATACCACAAAAACATAAGGGAAAGGAAGTCAAGAAGTCCCAGAGTGGAATCTAAATGCAGTATCGGTGGGGCAGTTATGTGCAGCACATCCCCTACCCCAGAGGAGTTCTGCAAAATTACCTTGAACACAGAAAATCATGTAGGTTTATTGTTCTTTCCCAGTCTTTTTTCTAAACCCCAGGTATTTGGGGGATTCTAGTCATATTTATACTACCTACAGTTATGCAAGGACTATATAAACATATAAATATCTTTACACTTTCTTTAGAGAACTTCAAAAATAAAAAGCAAGAAACATCCAGCCTTTTTCAAACTTCTGGGTAAATTTATATCGCAAAAGAAAATAATTGAGGCAGAACACTAAACATTCATCAAGAGATTAGGAGAAACTCACAACATGCTGTCCTCAGTCTCTAGAGAATATTCACTTATGTGTTTCTTTCATCAAGCCTGGATGATGAAGCTCTTCCAACATCTGGGATAAACATGGATGAGTAGAGCCTGAATGAAATGTTGCCCAAAAAGTATAGATATTATCTGGACAGAGCAGAGGGCTTACTCAGGAAAAAAACAACATATTTATCACGACCTTATATCAAGAAATAATGTTATACTACTAAAATCAACAGAAGTTGCACATAAATTTTAAAATGTTATTTACTTGTAATTGACTAATATTAATGTCTTTTTCCTGATTTACAAGGTCTGAAGTACATAAATCATTTCAAGTAATCTTTGGTCCAACATAGCTTGGCACTGTATTGTTAAGAGATTTTGGTGTTGGATATGTCGTAAAAGCAATTTGCTTCTTTAGTTCCTCTCTTCTAAAAAAAAAAAACCAAGCCAACACACACACCCCTGCCACGCCCCCCCCCCCAAAAAAAAAAAAAAACAACCACACAACAAAAAACATGCTCTTCATTTGTATAAGCCTGAACTGTACAAAAAGAGGCTCTTCCTTGACAGTGTGGGCATGCATCTGGCTTAATACAACCAACATCCCAGGCCCTTCTCCCCTCAAAGAAAATCCCCAAGCTCAAACATCAACTAGGAAAGATAAAAATTCATGATGTTTGAGCCATTCTTTCACTTGGCTGACAGACTGGAGCATCCCATGTTGGACGTGTGGCATCTTCTTAATTGACTTGGCAGTACAGAAGTACAGAAGCTAGGACTGCTTTGTCATCTAAATCATGCTGTTTAGGCAGAATCTCTATTGCTACTTTGAAACATCTGGCCCAATTAAAGCAGGACAGTGTCCTAACTCATCTGAAAGTCAGAGGAAGGTTAATGTTACATGCCCCAAAGGCAAAAATCTGTTCCATGCAGTATCCAGGATGTTTTCACCTACTACAGAAATTCTGGCTGGCTGAGGGAAGTTTGTCAAGCCACAGGAAATCAAAAAGATAAAAATAAAGGGTGGTTTCTACTTCAGCATAGATAAAAATGTTTGCACATATCAACTTCTGCCAGTGCAAACAATACTTAGGACTGACACATTTTCTTGGTTATTTGTATGCACAAATGTGTGTAAATGTAGCTTCTGCACTTGCAAAACAGATGTCAGGTTAAAATTTCCAGTAAGAGGCACTGTGTAAGAGACTGGGAATCGTGCACTCCCATGGAAAACCATCCCTATAATGTACAACATGAATCTTCAGTTATGGGATCAGTATAATGTGCCTTAGTGAGCCCATTTAGCATGTTTTATAGCTTTTGAACAATGGTTTTCCAATAATTCACATCTTAATCACAATGGTAACAACGTGGTTATCTGTTTAAGAGATAGAAATTAAAACAATTTATTGTATTAATTAGCATCTTCTCTTTTACTTGAGATACTTGTTCCAAGTAATCTGACAATTTAATTGAGGAGATCACTGATTTTAATTAATATTTTTTCTTATGAGAAAGGCTGTTACTATAGAATGGTGCTGGAAATTAACAATAGGGGGGGAAAAAGAAACTCTAGGAAAATTATAAAGGCAAAGAATATTATTTCCCCCACCCCCACTGCAGAATTCTTTTGAAATTCACAGTTTTTTCTCTAGTTAGCCTGTATGATTTCGATACATCAAAAATATAGATGGAGAAGCACTAGTAAGCCATAACATCCCGGACTATTTCAGTGATGGGACTTGTTCATTAATCAAAATGGAGTCTACATGCATAATATCACATTAATTGTTCTATATTCAGACCCAGAAAAACTATTGTTTCCTTGCAATACTCACCAATTTACTTTTGTTTTAATAGTGTTTTCACAGTTTTTGAAAACGTGATACTGAGTTTGACTCTCAAGATTTGAATGATTTCTTGCTCCAATCCATCTGCTTAATGTGAGCAAAAGATTTGTGCCTTAACAAGACTACTTAAAAGAATCTGTTTTATTTTTATTTAAAAGACCGTCCAATATTTGTTGGATAGAAGCCAATAACTCTGAAATAAATAAGTATTTATAAACTGAAACTAAAACTCATATTTGAAGGGGCAGGAAGTCACTTGCAGGGTTTGTAACAGAATGAACCAAATCCAAGATGCAAGAGCAGATCCTTTTACAAATTCTTTCTCTCAGTTTTTTGACACAGCCCTTCCATTTGTCTCAGACTCCAAGATAATACAGGTGCATCTTTGTGCATATACAATGTTCTGGAAAAGCAGAGCAACATTCTTCTTTATAAGCTCTAAAACATTTTAAAAACACAGAACAGGATAACTCAATTGCTGTTTGTCAAGCGCAAAGAGCCCTAGCACTTCAAAGGAGAGGAAAAAACCCACCACCATTACCAGATGAATCAGAACCAGATCACTAAACACTTCATAGGCAACTTGGGGTTTTTTTTCCCTATTCATTACAAAACCAGAGGAGAGAGCTGAGAAACACTCAAAGGATACAATTTTCACATACGCAGTATTATTTTTGTGTTTTTTTTATGAAGATATCTAAAAGCACTCAGGAAGGACAACTAGAAGACGTCCTCAATTGCCTTATTTCAATTTAACCACATCTTTAATTTATCTCTCTGTTCAATACCTACATCAGTCATGGCTACTTGTCATTTTTACTTGCATCCTGTACAACTGAAGGCAATGAGAGATTTGTTACTAACTTTGTTCCAAGCACATATTGTCCCTATTCACGGACAGAGACACACAGTTCCAATTAGATTTAGACAGCAGATGTAAATATTCAGTACTTGTTCAAAGTTAACTGCTTTACCTTTATTATTATTATTATTATTATTATTATCAATAATAATTGACAGCAGGCTCCTCTATATATCACCCAAAGGTACATTCATGTGTCTCTGTGAATGAAAGACGTTGGGTCAGAATGTGTATTTAAAGGGGAGGAAAGAAAGCCTTTTGGGCACTTGGTATTTCAGGTGACATGCAGAAGCACTGTCTAAGGTGTCTCATTGCAGTCACTGCGCCGAAGAAAACAAACCAAAGCTGAATGTCTTCAAATAACACTCCTCCTCTACCTTGTCACCCAGTTTCTCCTTCTAGCAAACGTTGGAAAATCATTGGAAAAAATCTGAAGGATATTCTTTCACTTCAATCCTATTCACCGTAGAGATTTTGAGTACTTTTCTCCTGCTTTTAAAATATCAGATACAAGACACAGCACTCCACAACGCTTCACAGCTATTTTTTGCAAGTACACTGCTGAATTATTGTCATAACAACTTCGACTACTTTGCTGTTAACTCAGGTTGTTGTTCTCTTTAAACATTTTCAAAGAACCCAACCTAGGGCCCATTTCATATTAATTACATACGAAATTAAGAGCATGACAAAGCTCAGACTACTTGACTGCTTGGAGTTATAAACCAGTTTAAGTGCTTTTTTGGACTGGTGGATACATGAAGATATGGCAAATTGTTCAGCCATTAAGAAGCTAGCAAGATTTAAGGAATCTCCCATAGCGACTTTATACAGCAAAGCACTGTTGATCTGAACCACAAATACATCACGGGTCGCCAAAACTTATGCTTTCATTAAACTCAGTGTGACCTTACAGTTTCTATAACTGCTTTATCTGAATGAATAGTCTGTTGAGGGATCAGAACACTTACAACATCTCTCATGAGTCTGCCACAACCTCAGGATTTTACAGATGGGTGCATATACACAACAGAAACCCTCCTGAAAAACAAACCAGAATAATCATTCAGTTTAAGAAATATGTTTGATAACAATGTGTACTGTTCTTGGGAAATGTAGCCAGTGTAAGAAAGCTCTCACAATATTTATATGGAGAAACATAATTGGGTTGTATATTGTGTGGAAAGATTATGTATTTTACTTCTAGAATCCATTAATAATTAAAAAAAAAAAAAGACAAAGGAAGAGAATATCGGCAGTAAGACGTTGCTCCTCTCATTTCTACTTCCTGCAGCTGTGAAAATAACTCTTTTTTTTTTTTTTTTTTTTTTTTTACTTTCAGTTCACATATTACTTCTTAAACAAACTAACAAACTAACATATATTAAAATTCTACATAAACTGTGGAAGGAACAGATCCAGAATTTTGCATTCCCTGTGCCAGAGTACAAAACAGCATGTGATGCAGTGAAACTATCACACCAGTTATAAACTGTGTGTAAAGAAAGTCTTTACTGAGCCTGAAATGACACTTATACCTCACATCCAAGTCTGAAATTCCTAGAGGCAGTTACACTTGTAGACCCTGGAAGCTTAAATCACATTTAAACTAGTCCAAATGGGAATATCCACTTACAAGTCAACCCACTTTAGTAAAATACCTGCATTTACTGCACAGTAAGAATATGCAGTCACCCTATCCCAGCTGATGGACTCTGAGGCTGTTGCCCATAGTCGGATCCCTTCAGCAGCACCGCTGGTTTAAGAGGCGCTATTGCCTATAGACACTCATTGCTTGCCCTTCAGGCTCCTTGGCTTGATGTAAGTTACTATGCCCTCAGTTACGTAAAATTGTGTTTCCACATGGATATGTTGATTACTCCAATCTTAAAACTGTACAGAATCATTTACTAGACAGCTTGATGAAGCAGAAACACAAACATTCCAGTGAAAGTAACGAAGATTATGGGACCAACAGGGATGGCAAAGCAAATCTATCTTCTAGTGAACTTTAACACGGACCCTCAACCAAAGTATTTTCTTTGCGATACTCTAGAAATCTGACTTTTATTTTGAAATAATAAAATAAATATATTTTTCTAAAAAAAACCACAAAAAACAAAAAACACAGTGTTAAAATAACATGTTTCTGTGGACAACCAGCTAGTCCCAGCTCTAATTTGAGATTAGCACAAACACGAAGTAGGTGGATTAGAAGCAAATTCCAGTGATGTCAGCAGATTTACAGTTGCACTCTGGTCATAAAATGGCACAACATGCCTTGGAAGAGGTATATACTAATAAACTCTTCATTAAAAAATTCTAACTGCTGTGGGAATCACTCTCTCATCCATTGGCCAGTTCTGTATCTGTTTCTGCTGTAAATGAAGGGAAACAGAGTATATGGAACATAATGAAGTGTGGGACTAATAAGCAGTGTCCATGGAAAATTGATCCCTGTTGAGACATATGCTGCATCTTCAGGATCATTACATCTCTCAAAAAAAAATGAATTCTATCTTATTTGAATCAGTAGTCATAGACCAGAAACCCACTCTGTGAGGCTTCATATAAAAAAATTCAAAAGTTTCAGACCAATTCCAGACTATCCTCCAGTCCTGTGCTTAATTCTGCTACTGCAAGAGCTGCAAATGTGGGAATTGCACACAAATAGTGATGAGATATATGTCAGCATTTGCATGTTACAGCAACTGTTTAGTCCTAAATTGTGATTATTTCTTTTTTAAGTTAAAAAAGAAATAACAAACAGGAAAATCTCCCCTTAAAAAAATCAGAAGTAATTTATGTAGGAAGAGTAAACTCCAGTTTTCCCTGAGGCAGGTAAAAGCCAGCTCCACTACAAGGCCCGAGTCAGCAGCAACCTATGATAGAATTCAGCAAAGCCAGGAACATCTCAAACACCAAAACTGTGGAGCAGGGTTTCACATTTTTCGGTTACACCAACAGCCCCTCCTCAGTGGAGTTCCCCATCTTCAGAACCAGGCATGTCACAAAATCATGATGGCAAACTACCACCTGCCCCTTCTCTGTTCACATTGCTGAAGCTGAAATACCCTCAATGAGGTTTTATGAGGAGGTTCTGAAAAGAGCATTCACACGGTTTATCAATGGTGCAAATACGATTTCATGATGCAGCACTGGATTTGTTTAGACTTTCTGACAATAAGCCTTGAGGGGAACTCTCTGAAAGTCACAGCAAGAAAACTTTATATTCAAAAGCATGCATCCTTGAGGTGACAATCTCTGAGATTAAGTAGTGAAGCAATTTAAACTGATGATTAATTCTAATGAGCTTTAATACCACCACTACATCAGACAGGAAACAGATTATATCCTGTAGCAAAAAGCTTCAGTTTGGCTTTACAAAGAGATCTGGAAATCTGGCCTGGTTCCACAATATGTAGGGCAAAGAAAGAATCATGGTACCATGGAATACCAGGTTGGAAGGGACCTCAAGGACCACCTGGTCCAACCTTTCTTAGCAAAATCACAGTCTAGACAAAGACAGCCCAGCACCCTGGCCAGCTGAATCTTAAAAGAACCCAATGTAGGGGAATCCACCACTTCCCTGGGGAGATTATTCCAATGGCTGATTGTTCTCATTGTGAAAACACTTCTTCTTGTGTGCAACCAGAACCCCCCCCGGTTTAACTCATACACATTACCCCTCATCTGTCCCATGTGACTCCGTGTAGAAAGGGAGTCTCCCTCTTCTCTGTAGCCACCCTTTAAATACCAAAACATGGTGATAAGGTCTGCCTTAAACCTTCTTTTCTCAAGGCTGAACAAACACAGTTTCTCCAGCCTTTCCTCTCATGGCAGGCTTCACAGTGATTTGATGATCTCTTGTGGCCCTTCTCTGAGCCCTCTCCAGCCTGTCCACACCTTTTTTGTATAGCAGGGACCGAAACTGAACACAGTATTCCAGGTGCGGCCAGGCGCGGCCTATCGAGCACTGAGTAGAGTGGGTTAATGACTTTATCTCTGATGGTGATGCAGCCCAGCATTCTGTTGGCTTTCTTTGCTGCTGCAGCACCCTGTTCACTCATGTTGCGTTTGTTGTCCACCAGGACCCCCAGGTCCCTTCCACAGAACTGCTCCCCTGCCATGTAGATCCCAGTCTGTGCTGCACCTCCGGATTTTCCCAGGTGCAAGACCTTACACTTGGCCTTGTTGAACTTCATAAGGTTCTTGTTAGTCCACTCCTCCAGCCTATCCAGGTCTTCCTGCAGGGTGGGTCTCCTTTTCAAAGTGTCCACTTCCCCATTCAGTTAGGTATCATCAGCAAAGTTTATCAGGGTACACTTGATTCCGTATTCCAGGTCACTTACGAAGATATTAAACAGCATTGGACTAATATGAATCCCTGTGGGACCCCACTTGTGACAGGTTGCCAGTTTGAAGAAGAGCTATTTCCCACCACCCTCTGGGTGTAGCCTGTCAGCCAGTTCCCCACCCACAGCACAGACCACTTGTCTAGACAGTAACACATGAGTTTATCTGGGAGGAAGCTGTGGGCCACAGTATTGAAAACCTTGGAGAAATCCAGGTAGATGACGTCCACTGCTCACCCCACACCAACTAAGTGGTTTATTTTGTCACAATATGCCCTTGGTGAATCTATGCAGGCTTTTCCCAGTCACGTGCTTCATTTGACTTGTGATAGCCCCCAGGAGGATTTGTTCTATAACTTTCTCAGGGACTGAAATAAGACTGATGGGCCTATAATTTCCTGGATCCTCCTTTAAACCATTCTTGTAGACGGGGGTGACATTAGCCTTCTTCCAGTCTTCTGGGACACCCCCTGATCTCCACAACTTCTAAAAGATTATAGAGACCGGCCTTGCAATGACATCAGCTGGCCTGCAACACCCTGGGGTGGAAAACGTCAGGGCCCATCAGTTTATAGAGGTCAAGCTCCTGTAATAGTTCATATCAACTCTTCCTTCACTGACAGTAGGTCTGTGTTTGCATCAACCTGGATTTTTGGTCCCAAGGCCTGGGGCCCAACAGTTCCAGTAAGGACAGAGGTGAAAAAAGTGAGAACCTCTGCCTTTTCGGCATTGTCGGTGACTAATTCAACTTTCCTGTTTACAGTGGGCCGATATTTTCCTTCCACTTCTCCTTGTTGTCTATACAGTAGTTTTTGGCTTCTCTGGCCCATTTCAACTTGGTCTAAGCTTTTCCTTTTCTAATTGCATCTCTGCCCACCCTGGCAATGCCCTTGTAGTTCTCAATGGGTATTCGTCCACTTTTCCATCTCTGGTATGCTTCTCCTTTGGCTTTGAGCAGACTCAGAAGCTAAGCCAAAGGGGTCTCTCACTTCACCAACTTCTCTTTCTTTTAAAGGAGATTAACTGGTTTTGTGATTTCAGGAGAGAGTTCTTGAAAAAATTCCAGCACTTGCTAACTCCTTTATCCTCCATGAAGACTTCTCACAGAATTCCTCCCAACTGAGCTCTGAGCAAGCTGAAGTTTGCTCCTCGAAAATCTAAAACCTTTATCTTAGTTCTAACCCTTAGCGTGCTCAGCAGGATCTCAGACTCCACAATATTGTGATCTGAAAGCTGGAACTCAAGCTTGATTCAGTTCTCAGTAGGACCACTGGAATTCCGTGTATTTCTAAACAAGCTTTCCAAGCTTCTTAACTTCACCTGTAAAATGAAGATACTTTCATTTTCCCATCATCTTGCCCATCTTTTCTACTTAGTTTGTAATGGGAAATTTTTTCTTATTCTTTGTCTACAATACAGTATGGCTTAGAACTTGTCTGTAAGGTACAGATCAGCAACAAAACCAACAAAAAACCCAAGATGCCAAATTTGTTTTGAATTATTAACTATGAGTAGAGATCTGTATTCAATGCACTCTCCAGATCAATTTCTCAGCTCTACCTGTTGCTACAAGAGATTTTCTTCACAAACTACCCCTGAAACCCTGGCAGACTTGTGAAATTACGTGAATGCACCCACATACATTTTTAGCAGTTTGTGTGTTGTTCGTTCTGTTTTTAAACAGAACCTATAATAAGACATGTAGAATTTTCAGAGTTTACATATGCCTGGCAAAGTTCCCTTTTCTCCTGTCCTTCCTGCTAAAAGAGATGAAGACTGCATTTTTCTGTGAATTTTTTGTAATACTCCACTTCAGATAAACAGCTATGTAAAATAACCCCATACAGTCCCATCCAGAAGACATCTGGGCTTGACATCATTGTCCAACAAAGGTATTACAGCTTACCAGTAGAGACAGCTGGGCAAACAGGACTATATTACTCACAAGTTAACATTTCATATTTCTCACTGTATCACAAGATACTAGGTCAGAAGGAAAGCCAGCAACAGAATGGAGGTTTTTTAAAGCCCATCTTTATTCACTAGGCCTTAGAATATGCACATGCTCATACAAACATTTTTATTGTAAGGCATCTCCCCACTAAGGAGATTGAAGTTGAGTGCTAAACCACAGCTATTAGGATGGCATTACTGCTACAGTTGAGTTTGTCTTTACAACTCTCAAAGCAATGGCCATGCAAAGACAGCATGCTGACCATGAACACAGGTGACTGAAAGCTTGAGAACCACTGTCTTGGGTGAAAGGAGAGAGGGTTCAGTGAGCAACAGGAGAATCTATTCTGAAGATGTCAAAGACTGTGGGCTAAGTTAGCACTTGCACATTTGTTTACCATTAAGCATACTAACACATTCCTATTGACTTCAGTAGCCCTCAGTAGTTCCAGCCTAGTCCCTTTGGGGACAGGTACTTAATTTTTGGATTTGTGCCAAGCCGTACTGTATGAAGAGAAGCTATTTGTGTGCCTACAATTAGGTCCAAGTTTGAGTGTTTTATTGGAGCAGGTCTAGTGCCCTCTTCAGAAGGGAGCACTTAATATGAAACAAAGCACTCGGCATGTAGGTATTTTTAAGGATGTTTCAGAGTATTATACATTTTCTGCCACCATCCTGTAAGGAGAAGTTGTACTGTAGGCAACAGGAGCTCTGTATTAAAAATAATGGATGATAGTCATACAGAGTCAAATCCTAAATCAGACCAAGGCATCCCATCGTTTGAGAGATAAGCACAGTATGTGCTAAACTGTGTAACTGTGAGTCACTGTTTCATCTATTGCAGATTTTATTAAGCTCTTCTTGAGAGGAAACCATTAGGCAAAAGCTGTATTTAGTCTGCAGGAGCAGAGAGTGCAGATGGCCAGTGCATTACTCAAACAGAAAAGCTAAGCCTCCTTCTGGCTACATACAAAGTTCTGGAATGAGAATGTATGAACATGATGATTCGGTCCAGTCAGCTTTGGCCACAAATAAACTACCAGCAGTGACCAAGTTTTCAGAACAGTCTCATTCCAAACTGGGACCCTGCACAGTATTTTCTCTGTACCTGAAGTAGTTCAGTATCAGAGCATCTCAGGTCCTACAGAGTTCATTTAAAGATTTTTTTTTTTTTTTGCCTAACTGAATCTTGAGTGAGTCATCAATCACTGAGCTATTCCGTGCTGGTTTTCCTCTATCACAAACTAACACTAAATTTTGTCTAACTGCTTAATACAGCGTTTTTCAAACATTTTTAAAATGCAACCCCTTTTGCCTCGTCTGTCTTCCTGCCACCATTCCATTCCCTCCAGCCCTCCTCCTCTTCAGTCATCAGTACCTCCATTTCTCCTCAGCAGGGGAATAAGACCAGGCTATAATTACTGTCTGCAAGTATTTACTCACTCCCACACCTTAATGGAACTGAACTACTGATCTTTCCGCAACCCTAAAATAGGTCTCAATCCTCAGTTAAAAAAATACTGATTTACTAAACAATGCCGCCTCCAAACATCCCAATACTATCCCACACCACTTACCTCTGTGCCAACAAATCAAACAAAAATATTTGAACGCTTATCTTTACTATCATTTCATCATTTATATATGCAGGACTAAAATACACAGTAATGTAACCACTATACATAGGACATGGAGATAGTGCAAGGAGGAAGCATTTGTGCAGGTAGAGCCTATACTCTGAAGAGTAGACCCACTACTAGTGTTCGAATACTATTAGACTGCTTAAAAAAACCCCATAATTTTTTACAAAATACCATCACAAAGCCTGTATCTATATCGCTCTAAACTGGTGCAGTAACCTCAGTTCCTGAAATACTCAAAGCTTGATTTTGCTATTAGAATGACTCGAACAGAAAACATATTTACACTAACAAAATATTCTTCTTTCCAGATACTGTTTAGAATTTCCCCTTTAGAAGTGTTCAAGAAATGTTAAGTTATGTTTTACTCAAGACTTCAGGATATATTTGAGTATGGTCTATGTGTATGTGTAGGTGGGTGGAACATGAAGCAGAAAAGAAGGGAAAGGGTCCTTCTCTGGGCCAGTAAGCAAGGAGTGAGCAAATTAATTTCTGCTGACAGAAGGACAAGTCATTGAAAAAAGTGGGAAGACAGAGATACCAAGCACAACAGATAAATACAATATTTCTGAATTCATTCATCCTCTCTGCCTTAGAGAGTCAGGAAGCAGTAGGGAGGAAAATTGTTCCTCACCTTCAGCAGAAAGTCAAACGAGTGGTCATTAAAACATTAACAACTTTAATGACATTTTAAATCTACATCCAGAGAGATGCTAGGCAGTCAGCCATCTATTCGAACTTTTCTCATGATATACCTGCTATGCACAGAGAAAAGGGAACTAAACTGAATGACATATACTGGAAATCAATTACTTTGATTTTAGGATTACATTCAGAAAATGAATATGAAACAATTAGCAATAAAGGAATAAGTAGTAATTAGTCATTGAATCACAGTATATTGTACAGAGTATTCTCCAATCAGACCTATTCAATGTGCAATCAGCAAACTATGGGGATGGGTGAACTTGCTAGGCTTGATATCTTCTATTGGCTTGAGAATCTTGCCTCAGAGGTAAAACAAGTGTAGAGAAGGTTAAATTCTTTTTATTTACACCTGCTAGACTTCCCAGCATTAACCACAGACTTAAACAGGCCTAACACATATTTAAATCCTGACATTCTGCGCTTTCTTAGTCATATCACCTGTAACACACCCCATTACACACTATTCATGAATTAGGCCCACTGTAGGTAACCAAGTTCAAGACAACTTATGTGCTTATTCACATGACTTCCATTTTGAAGAAAAAAAGACCATATATATCTAAACTATCAAAATTACAACAGAAATGGGAAGTAAAAATAAAAGGTTGCAGACAGATACCCTCTTCCAGATCTAGCTAATTCAGTAGAAGAAGTAATGCTCATCTGCTTGGCAGTATTTTCCAGTAGACAGCACACTCAACTAATCTGCTAGCAGACATTGCTTGTGCAAGTGCTCCCAGATTCACCTAATTCAGTCAAGAAACTAATGAGCTAAATCAAGTCCACCAATTTCAACAGCTTAAACCTACACATTTAAAGGGAGTTTTAGAAAGTATTTTAGAAAGTATTCATGTGAGCAGCTCTTTTAACAAGTACCCACAGAAGGGTGATGACAGATCATGGTAACCTCTTCCCGTGACATAGATAAGCACAGAAGCCCTGTCTACAATGTAATTTATCTAAGGATTAAAGCATCTTAATTTGTACCTACAGTATGAATTTACACTATGTTAATTGGTCTCGTTTTCAACAAACTTAGAAATGAATGCAGCTTTTTCCATTCAAAATAGTCCTACCAGAAAGTTCAGTTACACATAAGAACAAAGGTAAAAGAACTGCTTATATTCCTGTAACTCTTCCTTAAACAAACAAAACCAAAAACCTACACCACCCTTTCAGAGCATGCCACCAGGTAACCATACACATCACATTTAAGACAGAGTACCTTCTGTAGTGGTGGGTGATACAAGGATTAGTACTAACACATTGCTCAGAGAGGGAGAAAAGAGCACAGATCTTTAGAGAAAGATCTCCGTAAGAGCACCAACACAAGTCCAGATTTCTCTAAGTCTGCAGGTACATCAGATACTAACCACTTCTGAAAAAGATATCATGTTGCATCATGTACTGCCAGCATTTCAGTCAGCAGGCCAATGGGTGTTCTGGGGCTGGGCTGCTGTCCCATCACACAAGAAGACTGGAAACAGCTGCTCAGGCAGTAGAGCCACCACAAAAGCCTCTCCCAGCACCTGTCATCTGATGGCTGAAACCCAGGACATGGTTCTGTTCATACAAGATGAAGCTGGGGCCCTGCCTCCTGAACTGCTGCCTGATACCCATGGCTGGGAGCTGCTATTGCTCCTGTAACACCACAGGCTGCAAGGCAAAGCCCCCAACCAGGCTCCAGCTCTCACAGACGTAGGATCATCCTACCTGCATTACCCATAAGGACAGAAGTTTGTTGAACAAAATGTCCAGGTGACCTCAGGAAGTGGACTGAAATGTATTCTATATAGGAGAGCAAAATAAAAGCCAATGAGTCATTATCAAACTGGCTAGGGAGAAATGCCTTCCACACAACACATCTGGCAACTGATTTAGCTCTGTATAGACAAGCTTTACCAGCAAAATTTATTTGCATCTACACTCACTTCTAAAAATTCTCAGGAATGCTCTACAGAACAGACTGCAGTCTCTTCACTTCCCAGGAAGACTTTGTTTTGTCAAGTCACAGACAGGTTTACTATAAAATAAGCAAGACTGCAATTGCCAGCCGACTGTTCTGAAAAGCCATTATATGACTATTTGATACATGCAAGACAAGCATTTTTTTTTTCCCTATACAAAATGGGTAGCTAATTTTTTCACTTAAGTATGTGGCTCTATTAATCTCATTTTAATGTTTTCACCCTCTTTGGTTATATTTCCTACATCACTGCAAGACTGCATCTCATCACACACATCTAATTTGTCTTTTTAGTTGGAGTCATTAAAGTCATTAATCTTTGCTTTTCCTTTAGAATGCAATCCATGTTTAATGGCTGTATTATATAATCTGCATCAAGGTGCTGGAAGGACTACTTTGCAAACTTTGGGACAACACTGTAGATACAGGAAATTTAATTGCAAATCTAATTTTTAAAAGTCCAAAGTTCTCTCTAACGTCAAGAGGTAAGAATACATTATATATCGTTTCTGCTTGAGTCTTGGGAGAAATAAAAGAACACAATCAGTTCCCTCATGTCGCGCTCCCCCAGGCCAGTAAATGTTATCTTTAAACAATAAAGATAAGGATGCAGTTTTAAAAAGACGTTAGCATTGATAAATATTTACTAACCCAAAAGCATCCTCCCTGAAGAGGCAGAACACTTATAGAAGATTAGATTGTCAAAAGAATAATTGAGCCTTAAGCTGATCTTGCGTACCTTGAGACAGAATTTAACCTGCGATAAGCAGCATGTCTTCAAACATTTCTCCAACTATCTGCCACTACTTGCTTGCCCCATAATTAGTGATAGCACAGCCTAAGGACTACCAAGTAGGTATCAGACACTAAGACATAACATCCAGGAATCACGTTACTTTCGTAAATTGGCATATTTAACAGCTTTGTCTTAAAGCTTCGTAAATATTTTCCTCTGTACTCCAACAATATTGGGTCTCTTCCACACAATGTTTTAGCTGACTACTGCACCCAACAGTGCCTCATCAGCCATACTCTAGATTTTTCCAAACAGAATTAAAATAGAGGAAGTAACACAGAGCTTCTTGCTTCTCCTTGACTCAAAAAACAGTTGTGATGCAACTGGTGCCTAATATTAGGTTATTAGGCAATACCTAATATTAAGTTATTAGAGACTGAAGAAGAGACCAGAAATGAAGATTTTGTCAGAGCTACTGCAACAAATACTTCATTCCAGCTTGACTCTTTCCTCTATGAGTAGTTGGTGGCAACTTTAGGATGATCATCAAGCCTTTCACTAAAGGTATGTCACACACTGGAGTTAAAATAAGCATAACATAGGTCAAGAAGAGTAAAGGAGTGAGTCAACTGGTCAACTAGTCCTGATCTGAGGTAACACATCTGATTATAAAGAGTTCAGCAGACTTTGAAAGGAACTCTACTTCTTGATTTTAGTTGAATACAAACTAGAAGTAGAATCTTTCACTAAACCTAGAAGAGTGCAGACTCCTTGCAACAACAAGAGGATAATACGACAACAGCTCATCACAACATTTAATATCACAACTAGAATTTCAGATAGAGCAGTTTTCAAAAATGTCTCATTTCTTGAACTAGAACAGTCTATTTTTTAAGAGACTAGTGGTTCTAGTTAGCTGTGAATGACCACTGAGGGTTCTTAGAGCAGCAAAATTTTGAGAAAGTGTTAAACTTTCTATAGGAACAGTAGACACAAAACTAGGAAACACAGCTCTTCAAAATTCATGGGGACTTCTGGAAATATATGCAAGTGATCACACTCAGCAAATCATTATGTTAAATGATGACACATTCCAAGCCATGCAGCTGCTTCTCCAGTTCCTGAATTCATAAGCCTAAGTAAGACTTTTTCCCAGCTTTTATTTAATGACTATGTTTCTCAACATCTACTTGCACCTAAAGGCTCAAAAACTGGAAGGCAACTAAAAAGCTATAAGCATTCATAGCTTTTAAAATCTCATTATGTTTTAAGCCAACCGTATGAGTTGAAGAAGAGGTAAATAGTGAGTTTTGACTGCCTGAGGTTCCTAAGACCAGAACAAGTTGTAGAAAGAAAGCTAGAAACACAATAATACATAAATATATTCAGATGGTTTGTTCCTATAGCCTTTGCCATTGACAGTAAATTTAATAATCATGTTTATTATCAGCAACTGAAAACACCTCAACTCTGAAAGAACCATTTCCACCCCCTCACTCCAGTGCCTAATCAGCCAATATATAAATACTACTGCAATCTCCAGTTTCAGGAGGGTCCCTGTGTATAGGCTGCTTTTGATTTCGCCTTAGGACTGGATTCACAATTCCTTTGCATACAGTTTTACTTCTGTTTTAGTTCCTAACTTCCTTCCAAGTCTTTCCTCATGCCCTGATGACAACAGTACAAGCACTCATTAGCAATATCTGCAAATTTTAAATGTGGAAAAGTGGCTCCTTTTCCTTTAAAAGCTATGTTTTCAACATACATCATCAGCTCTCTCCATGATTTGACCTAGTCCATTAAAGTTGGAGTTTAATAGGAGCTGGCCCTTAGCTTTGGAAAGTCTATTTTCTTTAAACAAAGGACGCTACAACTTCCATAAGCCCCTGACTTCTTAGGACGCCTCAGCACACAGATAAAAGCCACAGCTTTATACTCCGCAACAGTGAAACGGAGCATGTCACACATCTTCTAAACACAGGGTTTTTTTGTGACTTCAGAAATATTGAGATTAAAATAATAGCAATATACATAGTACAGTCACGATTAAAACAGCTATAAAAATGTATTTTGACAAATCTTTAGCTGATGTAAATGCATGCACCTATAATATCAAAGTTGTAAGAGATATAAACATGGGTAGGGTTCTTTTTCATGGTGATATTTTGATATGATGTAACTCATTAACAATATGCTCTCTATCAAACAGCATACAAGGTACAGTGGCACAATTTGTTGCAGTTCACTAAGAAATCAGTAAACATCCTACTTAACAATGTTGCTGTCATGGTGCAACCCCAGTCAGCCACTAAGAACCACACAGCTGCCCACTCACTGACCCCCAATGGGATGGGGAAGCGAATCCAAAGAGTAAAAGTGAGAAAACTCATGGGTTGAGATAAAAACAGTTTAATAAGTAAAGCAAAAGCCAACACATATAAGCAAAGCAAACCAAGGAATTCATTCACCACTTCCCATGGGCAGGCAGGTGTTCAGCCATCCCAGGAAATTTTCCATGCAACAGTCAGTAGTAGTACTCTGCTGACAGACCATAACATTGCAACACATCCTAAAAGCACCATAATTGGGGTCTATGAGTTGAAGTGGACTTAACTGAACAAGCAAGGTTCTTGAGACTAAGCTCATAAAATAACTGGGAAGCTGTGAGGCCTTATTTTTTTAGGCTCTTGTAGACCTTTGGTGCTGTCTATAGGGTGTACAAGAAGGTAAGATAGATAGATATACCTAAAAAGGAACAAGAGAGCTTTTGCCAGCAATAAGGTCTGTGCCAGTTGCAGCTAGAGCACTAACTGCAATGTGGATGATATAAAGTCCTCCAGCAAATGAGGTGCTCTGGATGGCACCCCTGCATGCAGGTTTGGTCTTGATTTCACTACAAGTGAGACTGTAAGGAAAGTAGCAGTGGTGGAGTCATGAGGTATACACACAAGAAAGCACAAGTGCGGTCACAAGGTAAATTTGTAACAGAAAGCTCCTGCACCCAAAAATAATTGAGCTCCAGACTGTCACGGTATCCCCAAAACACCAGGTCAGATCTTGCTGCAAGAATCTCCCTACACTGTTAATGTTGATATGTTTTGCATACAACAGAGCACTGAGCAGCTCAGCAGCACTAAGACCAAGGCACTTCCAAATTATCTAGCAAACCAGGGATTTTATAGATAAAAGCTCTTATGCATTCAGTACTAGGTATAGATAAGCGTAAGTGTCAGCGTTGATTTAAACATGGGTATTACAATCAGGTTAGAAATCTCTTGTTGATCTAGGCCTACTTGATTTTCATACATCCATGATCTGCTCAATGCTTACAGTCTATACTGTAGCTCATATGAACCATAACCAACGGAGTTTTAACTTCCTTGAACTTTACACAATGTTCCCGCAACAGCCCTGAGTTCTTTCTGGAATGTGTTAAGTGACTACTAAATTCAGAATGCCACTTACTTAGAAGTTCTTAACTTCTAAGGAAATGTGATGAATAATGGATAAGATGATACAAGACAGGAAAAGGAAAACAATGTATCTATCTCATTAATACCCTGCACACCAGTGCTGCATGTGTTCTACTGATATTTAATACAGTGAATAGTACTTAATGCAATATATTAAAGAGCCTCGGGGCTTTGGAAGATTCATTCTGCGAAAAAAACCAAAATCCTATTAAATGCATTTGTGCTAGTAGTCTCCCTATATTATAGTAAAACAATCTGTGCAGAAATCAGAATACAGATTACGAGCAAGACATCCAAAATGAACTATGGGACAGAACAGAGATAGAGCTGGAATTTTTACACTTTAAAAGTTTTACACCAGGGACCTCCAGTTTATCAGCAGCTATCACACAAAGCTTTGCAAATGCATACAGATTCTTAGGGTAGAATATGTGTCACATTCATAAACAAATCATATGAGAAAAGTATTTAGACTAGAGGGAAATGGAAAGGAAGACATACGGGATACAACAGCTGAGGATCTTTCCAGGTTTACAACAGACAATGAAGTTTGTAAGAGAACTCAGTTCATTTTCTCGAAAATAATTTACCACAAAAGATTACCGGAGTGCATTGAACCTACACAAATATTCCATTTTATTCCAATAGCTCCTGCCAATACAGGACTTTCCATTTAGAAAGAGCCATCCGGTCTACTCAGAAAAAACATAGCCAGGACTTGATTGAAATCAAGTATCTCAATCCTGCTGCAAATTTGACTTCTTTTAGAATTACACTGTGTAGCTTTCCAGCTCTTATCCACAATGAGTAACTCTGCTCAGACATTAAAAATACTTATTCTGAGCTGTTTCAATGTGATTATTCAGTTTGCAACCACTGGGAAAGATTTTATTTTATACCTTGGGATAAAGCTTTCACTAGTCAGGCATTATAACAACTCTTCAATAATTTCATGCTGATCTTAAAAATTTCAAGCCTACTTTCCCTGTTACTGAAGAATCATTTAGAAGTACAGTTAAGATTCACCTGATCCCAGTTATAGAGAGGTGCTGCACAGGAGATCCAAACACATAACTGTAAAACAGCAAGAGCATACAGTTTCTTCCCCTCTCCCCCTTTCTTTCCCTGAAATCTCATACTTGAAAAGTATTGTTATTTGACACCAAATAACTCTTAACTTCCATGAATGGAATACTTGAAATCTGCAGAAAATTGCGTGTTTACAGTTAACACATCCCTCAGCTGAAAGGACATCTCAGGCTATTCAGATGTCCTTTGTGTTGCATGTTTATCTTGCAGTAACTAGCTGGCAAACGTACCTCAGGGAAGAAGTGATTTATTAATGATATAAAGTAGTTCCAATGAGGATTTACTAAAAGTTCACAGAAAACCACAGTATAATGAATGACAAAGTCAAACAACACATCAGGGGTTTCCATTCATTTATATTACAGCTAGTACAATTCTACTGGTTTCTAGTGAGATAAATCCTGACAGCCTCAATAAGAGAACAACTCTCCATAGCAATTGCCAAAACAAACAAATGACAGGGATCATTGTAGCTCCTTCTAGTACTAAAACCTGTAAACCAAACAATGCAATTAACCTAAGGCCACAGTTTGGCTGCTGAAACTTGATTACTTCAAAGCACTTAAATCCCAAAATGCAGTCATTTTACCAAGGTCACACTTTTCATATCAGAAAAGACTAACATTGATATCCACCAGATCTATATGATAGGTGCACTGATACTGAACAGAAGAATTCTGCATGTACACTCAACTACTTTTAAAATCATGGGTGTATTTTTGCATGGTTTACAAAATCACTGTTGCTTTTTAAAAGGCGATGCTCTCACAAGCAGACCAAAAAACCCAGGACAGAGTTCCACACTGGTTATTGCAGCTTCAAAATGCCCTCATCGTTTATTACCAGAATGTGCTTAAACATTCCCAGAATGTGCTGACATTTTTTAGCACTGCCAAGAACATTAAATAAAAAATGTAATTCAGTGCCCTATTCAGTGCAAAAATCCTAACATTGCCTTAAAAGCCATGAGACTTCGTTTGAAGAAAAAACGTAAAGTTTCTTCCCTGCCTCTTACTTCTCAGAAGCTATTAGGAGTCCTTGCTTCATGTTTTCAAGGCTTTCTCCAAACAATGGTCAGAAACAATTTCACTGAAAATGAAAACTGAGATTCTCATGAACTCTGACCACAGAAAACAAAGTGTGAAGGGAAGCATCACAGAACCATGACAAAACTAGACAGTTTTTCAGCTCTGTGTTCTTCACTTTAGTAGTAAGTAGCAAATGCCTATTTCCTGGAAACACTTCTCTTTTGTGTGTGTATTAACCTGAGTCTTCCTGATGGATTTTAACATTATACTTGAGGCTAGGTTAACTACTTTCATTCTGAGGAATTTAGTCCTTTCAGTAAAACAAGGTCACCTATAAATGCTTAAGACAAGGATGAAAAAGATACAAAGCCTTTATGATGAAATAACGAGACTTCACTATGTAAAGGACATTATCTGATTAAGCTAGAAACATTCTTTAACTGCCTGTTCCAGAAACAACTCTAAGTACTCTTATTTTATTTTAGAAATGGAAAAACTAGAGTGTCTTGATTTTAGTAAGTGGCACTCAGGTAAATACATTCATATGCAACTACAGGATGAAGGAACAAACACATACTCTGGAAACACGCTTTCAGAAAATGAAACCGTGCTGATTGAGGGTTTAACCTGCACAACAGATGGAAGAGCCTGCCAGTGATTTCACTTAACTTCAGATCCACTTTGTCCTTCCACTATAAATCACACAAGACAGAGTTAAGCACCTAGAGAATCAGCACTGACTTGTCTCCCAAACAGGTGGTTTCAAGAATAACCTGACTAACAGCTGGAAAATAAATCTCTTCATTTCAGGTCCTCTTTATTTTGCAGAATTTTAAAAGCAATGTGACATAAAAAGTACACACACCAGACATAGTCCATATTGCTTCTACAGTATTTTTTGACAAATAGTCTTCTTACACTTGAAAAAAAAGAGCAAATTGTATCTGCATACTTCAAAAGAACTCTTCCATGTCTCAAGACTTGCAGCCTACATACTAGAATAAATTTAAAGTATGTTCTCAAATCACTTAAATACCTGGTTACCATTAATCTGTGCTAATCTACATCCTCTTGCTAAGGACAGTACCAATGCATAACAAAAAGATCTAAAATGTTACGCTCAGCTTCTCACTGACAAATAATATACTCAATTATCTACTTATATATCTGGGCAGTGGGCCACTAACAACAGAAGTTGAATATTTCAGTAATACACAAACTATTTTCAGAAATTATTTAAGTGTGCACCACATTGGAGATGGTGTAGGAGAGAGAAAAATTATTAAATTCTTGTAAAATTGTCAGAATTTGGCTCCAACAGTTGCTAATTACCTTTTGAATCTAAGGAAGATCTTGTATTAGTAAAGAATATAGCTGATTTTTCAACTGAGCAATAATCTGTTGTTTCCTTGTAGGACAGATTAGAAAGCACAATATTTATGAACTTTGTGTGATACTAGAAGGCATTTAACATCTCTGAAAAAATCCACCACAAAAACGTAGTAAATGCATAACAGAACACCTACAACCTTTTACAGGGAATGGCATAAGGAGTTAAGGTAGGGAAACAGCTGTAGTAATTCACCCATTTCCAAACACAAAGAAAAAAATCACCACAGTCGACTGGATTCTTAGAGTTGTATTTTCAAACACCAATACACAAAAATAAAGAACTAGATACTACTAGTTTTTCTCCTTCGTTTTTCTGTCAGATTCAAATGTACATCAAGAAAAGCACAGATGCTTTCATCAGTATCTTTAAAACAACAACAAAACACAACAAAGAGGATAATATATATGAGTAAAATTTAAGAAAAGGCATCCTTCTCTGCCTCTATCTCCTAAAGATAGGGTGGTGTGCAAAATGTAGCTTTTAATGAGATAAATGAGTATCAGCAGCTACCTATTGCAAAGACATTGCAATACTATTATGCACTTATGGAAATAAGAAAACACTTTCAGTTTCATGAAATTAGTCCTAAAGAACTTGATTGCAGAAATCTCAGAGAGTATGCAGTGATATGAAGATGGTACCAAACATTTTCTCTGATGACTCTCAAAACTGGAGGTAACCAGTTTGAAACCAAATGAGTTTGCCAAGTAAAGCTCACCACTTGAGCAATATTACAAGCAGCAGATCCCAGGCATGTAGTTTCTCGATTTTACACTGTTTCTTACATTACTACTTCTAAACTATTTTTGTTAGCACGCCACAATATTTGTTGCTGCACTGCCTTTCACAGTTTTTTTTCCCCTGCATTCTATGTTCTGCACTGCTGTTACACTTCCTTTCAGAAAAGCAGACTGTGCACAGAACATTTTAAAAAAAAAAAAAAAAAAAGTATTTAAGTATTATATTACCTAGCCAAAAAGACAATTATCAGAAGATAATACAGTCATGCAGTCAGGACAGAAGCATCATTTTCCTCTCTCCATGGGACTGAATATGTCTTAAGAATTTTACATTTCACTGATTTGTTTAACTGGAGCTTACAAATGAATCATCAGACACAGATCCTTTTTGCAACAGCAAAAGAATCATGCGGCAGAAAGCCTAGCAGGGCTGTTACAGGATACAGCCATGATTTCCAAGAGAATTGAAAGCCCTTGGCTCAGTGCAAGACTCAGTACTTTGCTTCCAAGGACTTCTTTTACTGTGCCTGCCCTGGGTCCTTGCACAGGAGGTGTCCAGCCTATCCACACTAAGGGTTTGTAAGATACCCAGGTTCTGATTTGATGCTTACTGAAAAAATATTAGGATCTAATTTTTATCTCCTAATAGAACCCAGTTAAAAATTAAACCCCATACTGCGCTTAAGAGGCACCAAATGAGTCAAGTTGGGACTCTCTTCTAAAAATAGCTCTGATGATGTAATCAGACTATTTAAAGAACAAGATTCTGTTCAGTCTGTTAAAATGTCTTATACTTTACATAAACACAAATCCATTCTTTTACACAGAAATGGCAGAAAGCGATTGCAAAACATGACGTGTGAACTCGCATTAGAGTTATAAAAAGATCAAATTTAAAGAAAACAAACAAAATATAATTCACATCTCCCCTTTAAGGGTATCTTCAAAATACACAAATGCATTTTGGTTTTTAAAGCTTTCATCAGCATAATTAGTTAGAAACAGTGTTCAGCTTTCCAAGTGGTTTGGAAAATACGCATGTTCATACAAATAGACATGGTAAGATAGATTCTTTTAGAATTCTTTTAGAATTCAAGATTCTTTTAGTACCTTTTTTTTTAATAGCTTTTCCTCCTCTTTCCAGACTAAAATGTTTGTGGCATTGATCAGCCTTACAAAACATGCAAATCATTTTGAAATCTATTAATGAATTGAATCTAACAGTACTGTAGTACATAAACATGTCTTTGTTTCAAATTTGGAAACAGTTTTAAACACCAACCCTGGAAAGGGAGAACTGAACAATCACTTTAGCCTATTTATTGCATTTTATTTTAGATTGCACACTGGAAGAATAGACTAGTGGCAAAATGGTAAGATTTCCAGTATGTAAACTGTATTACCAAGTGAAGTAAAAAGAACACTCTTTATTAAAATAAGGTTGTATATGAATCTATCAAGTTTTTTCAAGACTACAGATTCAGGGTGAGAGTCAAAAGTAGAATGAACTAAAACACCGCTCTGTAAGATTGTATTACCATTTACACTAGTCAAAGACCGTCATAGGTTAATTTTTTTTACTGGCATGAGATTAGAAGTCAGTTCTAACACCACTTATAAACTTTTTTTTATATATGTGTACACAGCATATCATCTTTACATCCATGTATGTATACATATATCTATGTGAAACACTGAAAGAAGACAGAGCAACCATCATCATACCAGTCCTCTTCTCCCCTGGTTTTCTGCTACAATTGTTCTTCTAATGCCCTGAAAACGAACAGAGAGGGAATAAATTCAGGAGGATAAAAAAATTCCTTATAGTCTTATCCACTACTAGATTTTCAATATCATAATCTGTTAGTGGTGATATCAGACCTGTATTGACATCATAAGACCATACCTTTAGTTTCTAATTCTGAGGCAATATTTCCAGAGTAATTCATTGTATATGACATATATACATGTACAAGTGCACACACACAAACTGTGATGTCTTCCTTATGTTTGCATAACTATTGACAATTTTCTTCTGTTTACTAAAAAAAAATTTTTCTCTTCAACTTTATTAAGTTCAATATTATGTCATAAATAGGAATCCCATTAAACATTCAGATGATATCTGACTTGAACACCTACCTAGATTTTACACTCTTGATTAGAATTTGCAAACTACGTTACGTGTAAATACACACTGTATTCTGTATGAAGTATAAATGAATATTTCAGAGTACTATCAGTCCAAGATATTTCTCCCCTTCAAACACATGGAGCACAACTAAGTCTTTTCCCTCAAAAATGCATACATGTAGGCCAGAGGCAAAAATACAACAATTTTTGCTTAAAAAACAGTTGTTACTGAAACTCCTTCCAAAAACCATCTCAAAATAAGGCTTTGCTACCTGTGCTGCTAGTCACAATGATAAAGAATCCCATGCTTATACAATTTACCTGCCTGCATATTTCAGAAACAGCTAATTTTAAAAGTGTAGCTACTGGCTAAGCAATGTGCATACCAGTGAATTTCCTGATTGTTCCTCTATACTCTTCCCTTTTCTGACATTTAAGGTCCCATCATTTTTCAACAACGTAAACAGCAGCTACTTAAAAAGCTGATTTTTTTGTTTAGGGATTGTCAAAGATTGCTATTACGATTAATATTTGAACTGTATGATTCTTAGTATGGCTTGACAGGCATCGATCTCTAGAACACAGTGTTTTATAATTGATCTTTAGTTTTCATCACTGTTACTTATGCAAGTCTTGCTTCAAATTAACTGAAGGCTAAGACTTATTCTGGTCCTGGCACCAGTCTTATCTGTTTGGTTGTATCAGCTACCAACAGTACTCACAGCTGTCCCCGTTTTCATCTCCATTACAGTCCTGAGTTGACAGGTATCTCTTCAGACCTGATTTACGTCTTCCTGTACATAACCTTTGCTACTGTTTTGTGTCCCAACTTGAATATTTACCCTACACATTCTCTCCCATCTGTGATTGTCAGGGATACAGGCTAAATCAGGCTGTTAGTCTGAGTAGGCCTCACTCATGCATCTGTGGACTAGCTTTTAGTGTTCTCGGGCTGTTAAATCTCTGAGACCTGGGGACAGAAGGGGTGGTCAACAAGGCAATAGGTCTTGCTTTTTATTTTGCCATTTCCATCAGCTGTCTGATGACTTCTGCTGACAATCTCTCTTCCCATTGCTTTGTGGGTTCTCAGAGGAAGTTGTCTCACCACATCATTGGTGCTAAATCATTTAAATTCTGTTTCAGCGAACTGTAGCTCATTGTCTAAATAGTCAGTGTCAGCTACCTTTTATACTGCAATACACACTTTTAGTTTTCTAATCACAGCACTTGTCCAAGTGACAATTCGTCTTCCAGAAATGGAAGAAGCAACGTTCCGAAACACGGATTCCATCATTAAAAGAGAACAAAGTGGAAAAAGATTGGACTCAGACTCAGGACAGAGTTTTATGGGATCGGATAATCTCTTTCTGCTATTAGTCTGTAATTTTTACATGACTCATACTGCTTTATGCCCGCCCTTAGGGATTCACAGCTAGCCATAAGATACACTCCCTGACTTGCCTTAGTCCTGACCAGCGGTGAAACACATTTCTCTGCGAAGTGAGCTCTTAAATCTACTAGCATTATCCAGTTTATACTACATTCTATTCTGCAGCCACAGATTATTCATCTCTTGATATCAAGACAGAAAACATCCTTTAATTTGCTATGGCCAGCTTTCAAATTTTACTGCTTGTAACACCCTATGTGTTTATTGCAGTGATTGATTAAAACACCTCACTTAAAGACATAAATGTAGTGTAACAAGCCGATGTGTACCATCTTTTGAGTTCTATCTGTTATATACTCTGGAAGGCATATCCAACTCTCTTTACTCATCATTAACTCTGACCATCTAAGGTAATACTTTATCCTCCTACTGTGAACCTGCAGCACCACCAGCAAGTTATTTAGCTGGTCACAGAAATCTTGTAGTGGCTTCTTTGTCATGATTTTAGTAAGTTGTGATCAGGCAGCATGTCCCCATTACACAAAAAGATAAATGAATGGAAGCATTCTAGTTCAAAAAGCGTAACAGTCTGCCTTTTGCCATGGTGTATGACTCAGTTCTCCTCAGGTTTTGCCTGACTACTTTCAACAAAATATATCACTACTGGGTAGGGATGTCTTAGCCTGGATGTAGTAGTCCTGATCTGGTCTTACCCATGTGTTCTGTCATAAAATAAGAATATAATTAGCTAGAATAAACATCCTCCTAAGAAAACAACAGTCGATTGAAGACAATCAAATCCAAATAACTGAATATAAGATGTTAACAGTTTGCATCAGAAGTCTGTAAATAAAAAGGCAAGGGTATGTCTACAAGATACTGTTTTACACCTTAAAGCAGGGGGGTCAGAAGTGACACAGAAGCTAGAATTATATTGATAATTGGAACTACAATGTAAATTTCTTAGCTTCTCTCCTAGCAGAGTTCTGAGTATAAAAATCAATGTTTCCCTACACAAGTATTTCCAGAATAAGAACTCTGCTGGCTACAGTTCCACTCCCATTCTTCAGTTGTCAACCCTTCCTTTCTGTACTTGTTGGCACTAAAAAGAAAGTTAAACAGTAGACTGATTCTCAACAGGGCTCCTCTTGGTAAATGAGCACAACAATGTACATGAACAGCTTTTTTGTTCATCGTGTCCCCAGGTGAACAAGTTCAACTCCAAATACCAGTAAACACATTTCCATGAGTACAGAATGAAAATGGTATCTGGGCAAGACATATCTACTGATCCCATTATTCCTGCAGACATGGTCTGCGAGTTTCACCTCACCTAGCTTTGGACATCTATAGTGCAAATATCTACATCTGACCTAAGAATCTAGCCTTCACAGTCAACACAGGGAAACAGGCAGCACTACTGCCCGAGTCAGCCAGCCTTTTTCAGTGTGCACCTCCAGCTGAGATGAGCTGCATGAGAGAAATCCCTACTTCTCTCCTGATTACGAATTGAGTCCTGACAGCTAGCTTTTATTGCTCGTTTTAGCCATCTTCAGTTACACAAAATGAAACCCACCGTAAGCAGCCTTGCATTTAGTTTTTCACAAAGCTCATTGATAGCTCTACACAGGAAATTTTATTTAACTAATAAACGCTGTCCTGATTTAATTTCAAATATTGTTTTGGACTGCTTGACTTAAGAGAAGTTCCCCTCAGAGACTGGTGGATATGGACTCAGTAAATCTCATTGTTTCCTTAGTGCCACCAAGCCAGTGCTTCTAAATGATAAAGGCCAGTCCCAAAGAACATACGAGTCATGCCTTTATAAAGCTTCTAGGCCTAGGGCTGCATTTAAGTGGTACTCGAAGAGAATAAAAACCTAGCAAGCTTGTGGGGAAAAAAAAAAAAAAAAAAGTACCAGAAAATGCAGAGGAGTCTGTCAAAAAGCCAAAACAAAATATAGGTTCTTTTAACTCCTGATAAGGCAGAGAGGTACTTAGAAGAAATAAAAATTTACTCTTACTTTCTCCTCACAGATTTTCTTCATACAAACACACTTAATGATACCCATGTTTCCAAATATCAAGGGCTGGTTTATACCTTCTTTCTTTCTTCCTGGTTAATGAATTGTTCTAAATTAATAGAAAGTAATCCACTCAGTCAAATTTTTATTTTCATTTTAGCTTCTCAAAGCAAACTGCCATTTCTTCATCAGACAGAAAGCTGATATAAAAGACAGAGAAATGAAAAACTTATATACCAAGGGATAGAGGCATAGCAATTTCCTTTGAAACAAAGATTCCTTGTACATCTTCAATTGTTATTGTACTTTGCATGGAAAGGCAATCCTAACACGCTATTGCACATCCTGTACATTTTAACAGAACATGAGTGATCAAAGATGTCTTTTAAATGAAATATATGTATTTAACAGGGGTGGAATAAGGAGGATAGAAAGTGGTTCCTTTTTAAATTCCCAACATGGCAGACTGTTTTGTTATTTCTTATCAGCCTACTTTGTACAACGCCATGGTCAATTATATTTTCTGATGCACCAAAAGCTAAACCAAAACTGTTTTTCTTAAACTTCTAATAAGCAACTGAAAGTAGCACAATACCCACTGCAATTACAGATCCTTATAAGCTCCTGTGCATCAGTACTTCCCATAACTCTGCAGTGCTTGGGGGGGGGTGGGGGGGTGGTGTGTTATAAAATATGTTCTGCTTCAAGTAAGAGTGTTCCAAGTCATTAAATGCCAGATCTTCCATACACAAATAAAAGGCTTCTGAATTTTCCTCCTTAGGATACTGGTATTGAGTCTGTTTAGAGTAATAGATGCTAAACAGTGAAATCACTTTTAGTGAACATGTACTTTGTTCTACAGTCAGTGCAGAAGGGTGGGTATGTATTGAAATGCCTCATTAACTCCTGCTTATTGTGTAGGGGTGTGGATCAGATTTTAAAGCCCCATATTCCACAAACTGATGCTAACCACGAACCAGTGCAGGTCAGGCTGGATTTCAACTCGATTACTACATCAGCCAGGATACGGGTATCAAATCAGAGTGCAACTGAGGGACTTAGTGATTTACACAGAGAAACGTGTAGGGTTTGCTATTATCAAGTTTGTATATATCCTTACAATAAAGTTCCATGGAATATGCAAAGTTTAAGCGCTTTTTTATCTCCACAGTCTCTCAATCTTCCTGTATACAACTTATACACTTTTACTCTCATAGCTGATTCCTATTTGGAAGTAACTCCCTTGCTTGCGGGGTTAGAGGTTTTCTCTTCATTTCCTTTTTCTGACTCTTTGAGTCTTTTTATTCCCTAACAAAACAAGACCCATTCTCTTATAACTCATTTTTTTCCTTGTTCTCTTTGTGTGACAAAATTATTAAAACAAAAAAAAAACCAGCCTTGTCTGCTGTGAGTTGTAAATGTCATCGACAGGCACGTCCCCCTGTCTGAACTCATAAATTCTAACTCTACTGATAAATCTTAGAAAAACTGTCCTCATTCAGCAATTCTTATAGATGCATTTTCAATTCTAAATAACTTCATAAACGTTTCCTGAGATTAGTCTCTGATCATCATTACTGCTGAATCAGTATGTATCACATTTCCAGGCCAGTCACTATCTTTAACAAATTAAATGAAAATTGTACAAATTTCCTACAAACTCCTTGTTTCATTCTCTCAACTTTCTGATTCCATTAGATGTTGCTCTTCAAGTTTTAAACTTTTGCCTAAATCACTCTCTGTCCATTATTAAACTGAGCTACTAAGTCAATATTCCCTTGGCCATTAACAGGATTTTTTTTTTTATTTGCAAAAAAGTTTCAGTGATGAACTTGCCATTTTTCTCAAGATAATTGAGATGTTCCAAAACAAATTCCATCCCCACCATCATTTGGGCAGATCTAATTACTAATTCCTGGAAAAGCATATGTGATTTTGTTACAGTCTGAAGATCCAAAGGGCCAGAAGACAAAAACAGGTGACACAAAATCAATTTCATCATTATGTGAGCTATTCTTCACAAACAAATAAAAACACAGACTCAGTTGAGTCAGAGCTGCCATTGACTCTTCTACCCCTGAAAAAGATTTTCTTTCAACTTCCTCCCAGGATTTTTCCTCAGCCACTGTCTGACTTGGAAGGCTATCTGCAGGAAATGTCTTTGAAGTTCAGCTCCTCAGGCAAGACTTCTGCTGCGGGAAGGATATATGCTGTAACTCATATCATCCTTCCTCCTCAGAAGACTTCCTCTCCCCCTGGACCCCTCCCGGGGAGTTCGTGCAGTTTCTCAGTCAGCATGTTCATTTGGCCATGAATTTCCCTTCAGACTGAGGCAGGTTTTTTGCTAAAATCTCTGAGGTTTCAGAACGCCCTTATTCTATGCTGGATAGAGTCCAAAACCTTTGATGTTTTCTCTGCTAATTAAAAGATAGACAGCCTGCTCCAGAATAACTATCTTCTGATAAAAAAATTGATCAAAAGAGATTTCTGTCTGGTAATGGACTGACTACTTCACAGATAGATTTCTTAGATAAGGGACCTAAAATCATGGAAGAGAGCAGCTCTATTATCATCATTATTACAGAGAAGGAAGAATGAACATTTATTTTGGGACGCTCTCTTCATGACAGGATCACCAGGCACCCAATACCCCTGGCCTGCCTCCTTAAGGAAAAACCTCTTCTAACCACAAGCCAAAAGTACCTGTAGGCTCTATACCACTAAAGCTATGTTTTACCAAAACATAAACCAGCCCATTAGAATGCGATATGTTAGATGCAACGTGTGAGCCCAGATAAATAAAAGGTTTCAAGAGAGGCATTCACCGCACCCTGCCCACCAGTCAGGCCATCATCCAAGCCCAGGCTCAGGGAGGCTTTCAGAGCCACACAGGCTCTTCTGGTCTCCTGCCAAAACCTCCCTCTTCTGTCACCCCGCACAAGCGTCCCCACGCACTTGCCAATGGCCCATGCGCTCGGGCTGCTGGCCTCCCGCCTGGGGCCCGGCCACCCTCACTGCCTCTGGGCAGCTCCCGCCATGGCAGCCGGGCTGCCTTCAGGCCCAGGCCCCGGCTTGCTGCTCCTTCCTCACCACTGCTCCCCCTCCATGGAGTATCAGTCGGCCCTGCTGCTCTTCAGGAGCTGGCAGTAAGGAAGGCAAGGAAACATGAGCAGAAAGATTAAAAATTATCGCCAGATTTGCACTGCTTTGGATCAAACGCCACTTTGCTCTAATGCATGTGTTTAGCCACCTGAAATGTTAATCCCAATTCCTCTTTTTCTTCAATTAACTAGGTTAGAAATAGATTATAATAGCTTCCAAGAGCAATAAATAGTTGGGAGAGATCGGGATCCTCTTTAACAGAGTTGGAAAAATATGGTTTGTGAGCTGCTGGCCCAGAGACAGACTGCCAGAGAATCAACCCACCTTCAGTGGAACCCCTCTCATGAGAGCCATTTCATTACCCTAAGGATATTCTGGGAATCTTGTTTATGACACAGATCGTGAAAGACGTAATTAAACCCAGGGAAGCCTACAGCAAAACTCCAAAGTTTAATAAAATTTGGAGGGATGAACAGCTATGTGAGGCATGAAACTTAAGCTAGTTGGAGTTTCCTGCTATCTGTAATACTCCATAGTACATAATGTATGCACTGCGGCAGATTTGAGAAAAGCAAATAAAGCCTTGCTGATATACCTGTCTACTATCCAATTGCCAAGGAATGGTATGAATCATGCTTCAGAACTGCCAGATTAGTGGACTAATAAAGCAAAATATAGCAATGTCTTATTGCACTACCAGCTGCAAAGTATGTTGTAAATAAAACCTTATGAACATATCTAGGGCAGCTCCCAACAAAGCCAGAGGTAGGTATCCCAGTGCTCCTGTATTTTACTAAGAGAAAATAAACGGTTTAATGATTAACTGGCTCATTAATGAACAACTGTAAACTGAAAAAGTATTTTCTATTTATATGTTAAACTGTGCAGCTTATGAAATAACAATAATAGTAATAGTGGATGTGTCAAGTCAATAGGAGGCACAAGGAGAATGGTTTTGCAAAGAGTCAAGACCGAGACAAAATTTCAGGATGTCATTTCTCTCCAAGTGGTGATCACTTGCCCACAGCTAGTCAGAAAGACTAAGGGAGCTGGAAAGCAAAGCCCTGCTATCTGACACGCTCTGTCACAAAACCTTCTCCAAAGGATCCGGTGGAAGCTGAGTGCAGTAAAAAGACTTAATTTCCTCTGAATCATGCTCACTCTTCACTTTCCTCTGTCATTGAAAGTTGATTATGGGCTCTGGCTTTTCTCCTGATGTCTAGTAAAAGGTGTGGCAAACTTTTCAGCTGCAGAAGGATTGCAGTGGAGATGTGGAATCTGGGAACCATTCTAATCCCTGCTGAGAGCAGAACTTGGTAAGGTGTCAGCTTGTTTAAATGCATGAAGGAAAAAGAAGAAAAAGCACTAATGAAAATACTTTCAAGGACGCTTCATTTTGTCAGACAGAGAAGGACACTGGCAGCCCAATTTCAAGCTTTTTTCTTTCTTTTTTTTTTTTTTTTTTTAATGAAAATGTTCTGTTTTATTTGAGGCCAAGAAAAGCATCAGAGCTAAAAACTACAATTATAGGAAATGGCCAAATTTATCTTTTCCTGATTTAGGATGGCACACTTTAGATCAGGGGAGATTATTTAGTTTCATCATAACTGGATCTCAAAATATTGTCTCAGTTTGGCACAGAGCAGAGCACTGTCTTCCAGGCTACAGCATGCAGCTTGAATACAAACCTCCCTTAGGAACTCACGTGAAGCTAGCAGGTGTATCTGCTCCACCAGTTCTCGATGAAAGCCTGTCAAGGGGTCCCAGTCTTACTTTTCTGTATATTGTTTACACCCAGGAAGCTGCAAAAAACAACTAGACCAAACTACAGGGCATTTCATATGGTGAGAGAGGGAGAAAAAAATAAATGTGGAAAAGATTTCACTGTTATACTTCAAAATGTTTGGAGGGGGAGACTGGACTTTTAAAGAAGACCTCATATACAGTCAAGAAATAGGAAAGAACTATATTTGTCATGCCACCACAGATAATTTTGGTTAAGTCATTCATCCTCAACTGTGTCTCAGTTTATTTTAGTTTGGATATATATTTCCCTGTTGATACAGTAGTGATATCAGGATGGTATGAAGCATAAACTAGCACAAAACACATATGCTACCCAAAATTCATAGCATAAATATATCACACCCTCATATTAAGGTTGAGCAGATTTGGTAATTAACATTAAGTACTTCAAACCAACTCTTGAATTGCAGTTAAATAGAATTAAACTTTAGAAATATCGGAAAGTAATAAAAATAAAATTAACAAAAAACAAAAGTAAAATTTTATTTAAAAATACTCAGTTCGAAGTGCATATATCACTGGAACATACTTATTCCTCTTTTACTGCAAAACTGCGTATCTACATCAGACACCCTTGCTTTGGATATCCTTACAATATTCTTTCACTATTATAAACGAAGTTTCCATAGGTCCATGTTGGTCATGTAATGTTTTCTACATTGGAAGTTGTAGGATTTTGGATTTGGTAACCATAGGTGAAAATAATGGTCCATGAAACACTAACACTCAGAGCCACATTTTGCTAAAGAAGCAAAATTGACATCTAAAATGTTGGGAGATCATTGACAAAAAAATTAATCTAAACCCATGAATCTTACCACAGTAAGGGCAAAAGGTAATAATTCATTTGTACAACTTATCAGAATCAGAATGTTATTTTTAAATTACTTCTTGTATAAAAAAAAAAAAAAAAGAGCATTCCTTAAGCATGTGTATCTGAAAACATTTTGAAGAAAATGAACACAGCTGTGGGATATAAAGCCCTGTATTAGATTTATCTACACAGTAAGTCAGTAAACATGCATTGCCTTATGCAAGCTCTGTGGAATTAAAGGAAAATGTAAAGATATATGAACAAAATAAATAGCAATGAGAGATTCACATAAACCTACTTATATTATGAAATACATATTCTGAAGCATTACTTAAGGGGATACTGTTTACAGACCAAGGCATATAATTGCATAGATTGGGAATAGCTCTATATTGCTCAGACATGAGCCCTATATTTCAGAACACTTATTACAAAGCTATTACTTCAAGCCCAGCAACGTAAGTGTCCGAGACTGTTGATGTCTTTCATCCAGGCTGCTTAAAATGGGGGAAGCAGAACTTAGTTTCTGCAACTGTCCACACAGATATAAACAAAAGATAGTGCAATATACCATGGTGTAGAGTCTTATTACAGTAAAGTTTGCCTCTGTACAAACCAATTTCTTTTTTTTTCCTTTGTCTTCTCTTCCATCCATCTTCCTCTAGCACATACTTTTCTTTAAAACTTTTAATTTCAGGTTTTGTAGATGTTTATCAGAAGCTTTCTGATACAGGACACAATTTCTGTTCCTATTCTTAAATTAAGGATAAAGACATAATTATAAATACACTAAGCAGTGTTTGTACTTTATGCTTACATAATAAATTATTTACTACCACAGGATTGTCAATCAGCAGATCAGAGGTCTGGCCAAGACTTCTGCTGTGACCCCTACTTAAATATCTCTCTGGGCTGGTTATCAGACAATGACAGATTTGTGAGGGTGTTATTAGCCATGTAACATTTAGAAATGCCAATCTTTTCAATCCTGATGCCAATACAATTAGGTCCACCTTAATGCAGATGAAAGGGTAAAAAAGTAATAAAGTTTTTTTATTCTTTTATTTATCTATTAATAAATTAACTAAACCATTTCATAAGCTCCTTTTATCTAGTCCTCTCTAGCCAAATCACAAGGCTCTGACTTTCAATTCAGTCATTCTCAGGAGTGTGTCCAAATATGATACTTTATGCCTGGCACTCTTACTGCCATTATTCATGTACTCAAAGTCACCGTATCAGAAACTTTAATTTCGTCTCTCCCAAGATAGTAATGAGGTAAAAATATTCCTCATCCTGTCCTGCTTCCAAACATATTTCAGCCATGGAAAACCTTTCACGTTAAAGACAAAATAGCCTTCATTCAAATTAGTAGCACCAGTGGCTCGGAAAGGAGCCCTTCATTTCCATGAATGAAAACTACCTGTGTAAGGGTGTGCAGGATCTGTCCCCTAAGCTTTATACAAAAACCTGCCACAAGATGGTAAAATGAATAGGAAAGCCACATTTATTTCTTTTTTTCCAATTTTGTACAGAACTTCCAGATTTTACACTCAAGTGGTCTTTGTCTCATTTTAAAAAGTATTTTCATATAAAAAAAAAACCATACTGACAGTATTTATTTTATATTGTAGTGGTCTTTTTATTAAAGCTTTCAACCAGGCAGTTTCATTCTGAAGAACTTCAATTAATGTGTCTAAAACCTCAAGGACTTTGAAGGTAAAACTTGTAGAGTATGAAAGTTTTGGGGACAGAGCCTCAGAAAATTGTATTTCTACTCAAACATATTAAATTCATTGTATATTTCAAGGAAATTTAGTTTTCATAAAAAGATAATAGAAAGACACCATCAAAACTGATGCATTATCCTGATATTTGACAAGTATTGGCCAATGAAATCTTTCAGGATATATTTCATCTCCAGAAATCACACTTACTTCTTTATTTTATACCAGTGGATGGTAGCAAATCATAAACCAGGACATGGTGTGATCTTTAGTTTGTTTTAGTTGTATTTATATAGTTTGAAGTATAAGCAGCATTACTTATTACTATATATTAAATTAACATATACTTTGGCTGTAGTATTGAAGTATAACCACAGAAAAATGGTGGAGTCACTAGCTTCAGTAACACATGTGGTTTATGAAGTCAGTTACCATTTGTAGCATTTGGAAGACTCATTCAGATTTGAATACTCAGTAATAATGAACATCACAGCAGCTGTTCTCCAGCCCAGTTAGAAAGATACCTGTACTGTTATTATGCATTAAGAAACAAATCTAGCAGTAGTTCAGGTTACTGCTGCAACAGAGCTAAATTCAGGCTCTTCATTGTTTTACTGGAAAGAAATAAAAACTTCACTAGGCTTATCTTTGCATATAAACAGTTATTCTAATGTCATATTCACTAAGATGCTGAACAGCAAAGTTCTTTTTTTATTTCTCAGGTAGAAGAATCAAACAAAATAAAGGGTGCCTGATAAGTCACATTTTGCAGCATGCGAGACACAGTCAAGCTCACTTGAAACTGTTATTTCTATTCAGCACCTGGAGCATACTGGGACTCCAAAGCATTTCTAAGATATCAGAATCTATTCTCCAATTTCCCCCCAAGTATAAATTAGGAAATAATGTCATCAGATAAGTAAAATAATTTTAGGAGGCCATATGTCAATCCACCGTAGGCAATTTAAGTCAACTGAATGAACTGACACTAAAATAAATTCCTTTCCATAAAGAAGTCAATGACAATCTGTTTTACAATGTGAAAATAATATTCTAGATCATAAAATGAGGCTGACCCTTAAACAATTAATGGCTCTAAATTAAATTAAAGGGTTGCTTCTATGTGAAAAGAAGCATCAGCTTAAATGTTGAATACTCAAATTGTTCTTTATAACAGTCGAGATATTTTTAAAAGGAGAAAGTGAAAAAGTTATTCCCAGCAGCATGAAAGAGCATTTTGCACTTATCATTAGTTGTTTTTTCCTTATATTCTCTCTACTTCTGCTTTTAAGGTTGAGTCACAGTTGTCATTTTTGTATTCTTGATGAAAAATCCATTAAGAATGGTTTTTCATGTGCAATATAATAAGCATCCCTTTAGTTTGACTCACGGGTTGTCAAAGCGCATTTTATTTGCTCAGTTGTAAGCTCACAGTAGATGTTTTCAGAAGGAGAATGGGAAGAAAAAATAAAAATAAAATTAAATTCTAACTTTGCTTGAATGTGAGAATGAGTTTGAATCGGTAACTGTGAGATAAACATTTCATTATTTTCTATTGTATTCTAACATCTAATATATTCTAGATGTATAGAATCACTTTTTAGGTTAAGCGTAACGCTGAGCTAAAGCAGTCTTAGTGGCACAGCCATTTCAAACTGGTAATTATGTCTGACTTAGAAAGAAATTCCACTCCCTAACTGTGGTAGGAGCTTCACTTAAATGGGTTGCATTAAAAATTCTTTCCTTTACCAAATTCTACTGATTGGCTACACAGCAACTTTCTCTGAACTAATTATGAAGGTATAAATATTAATGGGATGACCCTAGGAACAAGCTACTGTTACCTCAGTACTCACCAACTACTGAAGTGTTATTCAAGCCCCGAGGGGAAGAGTCCTGCTATTTATCTGCATCACCTGCTTTATCTACTATGCAGGATTACACAGAGGCCTTCAAGCAAACTATGGCAAAGTTCACACACATACACACACACATAAGAACGGTTTTGTTTTATGCGAAGCTACCAAATGAGAAACTTACTTCATCTAAACATCACACGAAAATTGTAGCTACTGAGTCCGTGCAACACAAATTCTTACATTTGCACTTGACATGATCTGTCAGTTTTCCAGTCTACATAGCAGAATGTGTCACAGAGCTTTGGCTCATTACATTATAGGATAAATATTTGTCTTTCCTCACCCCCCACCCTGGCCAAAGACAAACGTGTTTGAGAAGAAAAGGCTCAGTTCTAGGCTAATGGTAAACCACCTGTAGAGTCACAGGCAACACAGGCTGGCTCTTGTAAATTATTAGGCGTAGTGAAGTAATAAGGCACTGGAGGATGACCAAATGACAGCCATTTTACTGTGGACACTCTTTGAGGTGTTATAGTAGGCAACACAGTCAATTATCTTGTGTGGTTCTTCCAGAGATAACATTATATTTCTTAGTAAACTTGTATCCTCAAAGCAAAACTGCCATTTTTCACCTCCATCTACCCCTCTGAGATTGATATATAAAAGGAAAATTTCTCAATTCTGAAAATCTCAGCCAGTGTGGAACTTTCATATCCCTTGAAGATTTTAGGGATTCTTTTCTCCCTCCCAACTTTTAAAAGGATTTCACTTTAACTTTTGTCTGCGCCAACAAAAGCACAGACATTCACTAGCAGGATCAAGGCACAACAGGGAACCACTTTAACTCAACTTCAAGTCGCCCTTTTGCAGCAAAGCCTTAGAAGCTTAGCACTGAGAATTTTCATCCTTTTGTGAGTTTAAGTCACACCAGGAAAATTTAATGTAGCTTTTGTCTGAAGAACTATCCAGGTATTCATCTTACACACACACCATACAGAGTCTGAACCCATACCACTAAGTGAATGGAAGCTTTGCCTGAATCAGTGCAGAATCAGACCCATATATTATTATATCTGTTGTAGTAAGAAGACTGGGTTATGTAGATGAAATCTAGCTAAAAGGACACACACTTCAGGCTCTAAATTCCTAAAACATTTAACACTTATTAAATATTAACAGTATTAAAATAATCAGCATTACTACAATGGAATTAGCCTCTTACAAGAGCAAAACCATGTGGAAAGTTACCTATAAATCAGAAGTCTTTCTTTATTCCTGAAAACTTCCCCAGATGCAGACCGTTTCAGGCTCAGGAACTGAAGTTTCAGCAATTAGACTACCAGTGATCACTAAAGAGACTGTCATGTAAAGGAGCGGCTAAATTATATCTTGCCTCCACAGAAAATTATTCCAAAAATCAATTGTTACTTAAGTCCATTTAACTCCGATGAATAATATGAATAATGAATAAGTTATGATTTAAGAAAATAATTTCTACCCATTGTTAATTTTGCAGCTATTGTACCTGAGTGGGTATTGATACATCCTTTCAGCCCTGTAACCATCCTTTCAAAGATATGATGATAATTGTGATTAGCTTCACATCAGGCTAAGCGCAGTCATGCTAGTTAGTGCATCCCTTTTTCTCTCTAGACTTCTTGGTGAGGAGTCCACTAGGAAAGCAGACAATTAATTTTTTGGGGAAAACTGTCAGATCTTTGTCTTGTTCCTCACTTCAGTAGCTACTGTGGAAAGAGGAGGAAAAAAATTGAAAATCAATATTAGCAGCATGTCTCATGCCATCTAGGAATTATGAGGACAATTGGATGGGCTCCAGATACCTGAGTAATGTCACAGATATACCTGTCATCATTTAAAATCATCTTAAGTCTCAGTGGAAACTGTATACCCGTTCCCTACTAAGTAAGCTCATAAACTGTTTATTTGTTTTCTGAATATGGAACAATGAAATAAGATGACTAGATTTATAAAATAATGTATCAATTTTATGCATTATTTTCTTAACATACATTTATGAACCTATCATAAAAAATTAATTACTTTGATTGAAAAGACTTTCTGCTCAGGGTCATCCAGACATCTAAAAGGATCTGTTCACTGTCGGCAAAATTCGTAAAGCTCATTCACGATCTATTCATTAGCTGAACTTGAAGTTGAAGAATTTAATATATTCATAATATCTAAGTCCATTTCATACCTGATAGAAGAGAAATCCTCAGATATTTAGATCTTGCAGTATATGAATCTGTATCAGCATAACAAGTAAAGGTCTATTAAATGAATAAACTGAAGGGTTTATTTTGATCTACATGAATTTGTTATGTTTTTAATTTGTAACAGCTTATTCATAGTCATTACTCAATTTTTATTTCATCATGCAAAAGAAAAACTGGAGCTAATATCAGAATAAACGTTCGTTTCTTGTAACAGAATAATGATTTCAGCACTATTATATTGAGTATTCTTTCTCATTTTGTGTTTGATTGAACAGTGATGGAGGAATAAAATCTTCAGCACTCCACAGTAGCCTGCATTCAGTCTCAAACACAGCGTAGCTCCCATTGAGGTGTTTATGCTTTGACATACAATCTGCATTTATACATTCTATGTAGTCAAGAAATCTCCTTTTTTAAATGCTTGTAGGAGGGATGTATATGAAAGTCTTCAAATTCCATTACAGGAATAACTGTTTCTCTACTAAAAACCCAATCATCCTTACTTTGTATTCAAATACTCAAATTATCTTGTTCTAAGTATTCCCTGTTCCATACAAGCAGCATCATAGGATTCTTCAAGGTCAGCTCCTTAGTCTAATTATCGTCAGTCTAAAAATCTATTTTAGAAAAAGTAAAGAGACTGAGCAAACTAAGGATAAGACTACGCTGTAGGTAGTGGAAGCATTTCCTTTCTCTATAGATCTGCTGAAGCTACTTATATTTTCACACGGGAAGCAAAAATCAGGAGTATAATGCATACATGCCTTTGTTCTCACACAAACCTCAGGTATTTGAGCCAGAAAGCATAAAAGCTATGAGGTAGAGTTCAGTTGCCCTACAGCATAGTTGGGGCCTACACGCATCCAGATGACAACTGTTCAGCCTGAAGTCAATAAATTCAACCAAATTTATACCCACATGGTAGGACTGGATAGCTTCTATACAGATATTCTCTCACTGATGAGTGGGGAATAGATACTCATTTCGTTCAACTATCAGGTCATCAAAAATCCGGATTCTAAAACCTGAACAGATATCAGCCGACACATTTCTATATTCTATTAGGAGAGATATAGCTGTTATGTTAATTTTATTTCATTTCAAATCATTTGCCACACTACCAACCAACATTATTAGTCAGCTCTTCCCTTTATAATACATACCTAACTATATAAAAATGTGAAGTTGGGGAGAACAATATATCTAGAACTGACATCAGGAATTACTTGCAAAAATTACTTGAAGAAAAAGTAAGAGGAGGAAAGGAATAAAGGAGCTTCCTAAACAATGAGAAGACTACTCTGGCAAGGTTATCAGGTAATCAAAACTCGTTTTTTTGCTTAATAGAACAAATTAACTAATAATATTGGTGCCATCAGAATTCATTTTTAAATATTAAGGCTTTCATAATCCTAATACAACCATTATTTGTGCAGGTTGCTCTGCCTGGGGGATGAAACTATTTTATTCTCGGTTTCCATGATGAGTGCCATACAGAGTGTTTGATGCTTGCTGACTGAACTCATTCTGTCAGCAGAACAGTTGATATTTCACACTAGAATGCTAACTGTACTTCAAGGACAAGTCGTCTGATCAAAGGGTAATACAAATCTTCACATAGGATGACAGATGGGAAATGGTAAAGTGTTATTTATGTGAATGACCATTATGAATTTAAGATGCTCTTCTAAGCCATGTTGCCATTACTCGTTCACCTTATTTTAAAATAACCCCTAATTCTTGGCATTGCAATTATCATTCAGCTGCATAATATAGCTGAATAGTCTGTTTATATGACAACAGCATAAGTTACTGCATACACACAAATACAGACACACACATACACATATGTTTGGAAGCAATTTTTTTGCTTTATATTTACATGCTATAAATATTCAGTGATCCAAGAGAAAAAAATGACCTGACAGTAAACAAATATGAGGTGGTCAAATATAAAAACCAATCTGTTTTCCCTGTTACAATTCTTATTTGGCATGAAGGAATGTACCCTGAAATTACCAATACTACTCTTTTAATGGACTTTATAATCTCAAATACACATCAGAAGACCTCAACTGACTCAGCTGATGCAGGTTCATGATCTCTAAGACAAGACATTTAGGCAGGTAAATGTTGTTGAATGAAGGAAATAGAGAAAGGAGATAGAACTGTCAAAGAGGAAAATAAATCCTTCACTAAGGCCTGTTCTGTGGATGCAAAAGCTTGTGTCCTTGGGATAGAACATGACACTGATCAAGAAAACTATGACTGATATTTGTCCTCCAGATAAACAAACACGTTGTTTACTGTAACTGCTTGAACAGTGAATCCAAACTTGAGATACTGAGCACTGGTCTCATTAATATTCCAGATATCCTCTGAAATTCAAAGCAGTAATCTCTTAGCCAAGAAGGAATACATCAGCTTTCATACATCTGGAAGCTCAGTAAGTATTCTCAATGTAACCACATTATTCCTCTGAATGAAGGTGGCAAAGACACAACATGACAATTCTTTTCAGCTTACCTTCCCGATTTATAAGGGAGAATATTCAGTTGCTGAACATCAGAGGCTGTCAAGGGTCCATGAATCATATTATCTTAAAGAAAAATTCTAGCATTTCCTTCACACAATCCTTACATCCAGAGGTAACAGAATGTTTACTGTTTAAGAAGTCATCAACATTTTTCTGCCAGCTACCATCTTAATCCCTCTCTTGGATTTTATAAAAAAGGTTTTCCCCCTCTTTTTCTATTAAAAAAAAAAAAAAAATAAAAAAGTGGAAGAATTTGTGTTTGTCTTAACACCCTACTTATAAAAATTCCATGTGTCTACAATCAGATTTACAATCTGGTCCCTAATCACCTTCTTCACAATTACCTTTATTCTAACATCTAGGTGTATTCAACATCTAGCATATACTACTCAAAGAACAGATATGAACTAGTCATCTAAATTTAAATAAACCAAGCAGTTAACAGGATTTATATCTGTTCCCTGAAAATGAATAAAAGATGTCTAAAGGCCTTTAGCATCTTGGAAATCTCAAGTCTGGACTAAAGACTTTGTACAAGCTTTGTACACACCAAAACCAGAAGGCATCTGTGAAAGTCACAGCCAATCACTTTTAAGATATCAACAGCCCTCAACCTATATCAGTTTATCTCTTGCTTCCTGCGTTCTCCCTCATCACACTTTTCTCAGTCTCTGTCATCAAATTGCACCAAACATCATCTGGATGATTTCCAGGTCAGTGAGTTACTCAACAACATGTACTGCACAACAGCTACCACAAGGAAAAATAGTCACAGGTACTGAATACTGGCAAACAGTAAGTCTAGATACAACATCATGAACAGTAAAAAGTCTGAACTGTCATGTGTAGCTTGGAGAGATGATATAACACTGTAGGGTACCTGGAAGAGAGCAGTCAGTCCCCAGAAATCCATTTCTCTCTTGCACATTATGCCACAGTTTTCCTACCCTCTTTCTCATCACCTCAAAATAACTCAGGGTGATTTGCAAGTATTTGTAATGTCCTTTTAACTGATTCAGCTATACATATCAAACATGCATGTGAGTTGGTAATACTCTTTTAGTAAGAGGAAAAGCATAATATGTGAAACATAGCTGAAAACCCACACCAGAATCTCAGAAAATTAGTTGAAGGAAATGAACATGACAAGTCAGATGTAATACCGTACAAATACATTTCTCGGCTAGATATTTCTCTTAGTTATTGTTTCTTTACAATATTGAAGTATGTGTTTAAATCATTCAGCATTATCTGAGGCAAACATCATGAACATCTGAAAAATTAGGTATTCCAAATGACTTTTATACAAACTAAGCAAAAAGAAGTAGTGGCTTAGAGATCATTACACAGGTTTTTGTGTGTACAACATCATCACAGAAGAAATTCCATGCTTTAAAAACCAATCAATAGTTTTGAAAGTTTAAGCACTTAAGGGTTTAAGAACTGCAAAAAATGTCATTTACTAAAACATTCAATATAGCAATGAGAAAAACATTTTCTGCTAATTTTCTACCTCTAAGCAGACCGCTCCAATTAACTTGAAGGAAAGAAGTTGGTTTTAATTATAGCAGAATACCCTTGACCTAAAATACCATGTGTAGCAGTGTAAAATAGTAATTTAAATTATTCAGTTGTTATACAAATAATGTACTCAAATGTAGAGAGATTATGATGATTCTTTTGAGTTCTGACCGAAATCTTAGTATCACTGGAAGGATTACTAGTGTTCTTAATAAACAGTTGTATCAGAGGCTAATAAAGAAAACAGCCTGCCATACATGGCTTGTTTTAGAGAGAGACCGCATCTTTTGCTTGGTAACATTTCAGTTATACAGCAGCTGACCAGTGGCCCCTTGATTTATATATCTTGACTTTCTTCTCATCACAGCAAGACTATATATCTGGATATGACTGAGATCAAAAAAGAAGTCAAAGCAAAACGGCAGTAACTCCAGATGAAATTTCTAAGTGGCCCCACTGGATTAATGTCTCTGCCACTGTTCTGCAAATTAATATCCATGAGAAATCAGCAGGAGATTTGTTTGCACTGACTCTTCAAAATTAAGGACTTTAAAAAAACCCTAATCCAACCTGAGGAGACAAATGCCTTTCTTGAAACAACTCTGAGACTGTATTGATGTAAGTGAATGTGATGTAAGTGAATACTTTGCTTTTCACAGTATTTAGATCTGGGAGAGATATCATAACTCCTTTCCATCCACAAAACCCTGGACTTGATAAAGAACCTGCATATTTTACAATAGCTGTGAGGATATTTGAGATAATGGCATCACTTTAAGCAAGTTTCTAGTTCATAACAGGACCAAAGAGAAGCTAAATCAAGTTAAAGTCAGACACAAACTGGCTGACAAACCATTGCAATAAAACACATCTACTTGACTGAACTGAGCTTTGGTTGGATCATTTTGCCTTTGAATCTTTTAATTTTTAAACTTAGAAGAAGAAAATACCAGAAATCATCAATATGAGACACATTTTGTAATAGAGAAAGGCACATCGAGTGCAAAAAATTTTTAACTAATCCAAATATAAAGGAATAATATCTTTAGACTTTAAGCAGAAAGAGTGAAGGATGTGTTCATGCATCAAAATCAAGGGGACAAAAGAACAAGAGGAACAGCTCAGATACTGAGGTTATGGAGTAGAATTAGTTGGAAAAGTCATCTCTATGGAAGAGCTGCAACTTAAGTCTCAAAATCTGTTCATTGCTATCATATCAGATCCTTGTGCCAGATTTGCACAGATATAAACAACTGCTGATTAATTTCCATTTCTGAATACATTATAAGCCAGGCTGGTTGAGAAAGGTACCTTTTATGTTCACCCTACAAATAAGGAACCATGTTTTTATCCTATTCTCACATCTTCCTTTTCATCTTTGTTGTTCTTCATGTTTCTGTAGTTATTTTCATCTTTCTCCCACTATAGCTGTTTAATGCTAATGAGATAACACTTGATCCAACCCTAGGTAAGTCAATGTGCTTTCTTTTGTGTGATTATCAAATACCTGAACTCACACTTCTATGGTAATACATGGTCCAGGTATCTATGAAAAGACAATTCTTTGATAGTAAAGGTGACTTACATTTTAACTACTTGTCACCCTAGGTAAGCACTATGAGAAAGGAGAAAGAAGGTTACAGAATCCAGGAGAAAATTCTTTTCTTCTAGAATGGTCGAGTTAGATGGGAAGGAAAGGATATAAATACTGAATGGAACAGAATCACTATCAGGGTATAATTACCTGGAATCATAGGCAGACCAGCGGATGCATTTTTACGTGGTATAACTCTCTGCATTTAATTCTAAACCAGTTGAGAATCAATGGAAAAAGTCTTACTGGATTTGCTAGCATTCAGAGAAAGCTGTAAATCTGGAAGCAACCACAGTGCAACTATTTGTATTTTCTACATGATAGGTTCATGGAGGATATGCATGTATTACGTAGAACACTTGTCAGAATCCGACAGCTAAATGGTCATCCCAGCGCATTGCAGAGGGTCTGAGCCAGATGACACAGAAACTGATGGTCAAATTCACACCTCCTTTGGAGTTGAGTGACTCAGAATGAGACTTTGTTTTCACCCCTGAACTGGTCCTGTAACTTACAGGGACAGGTATTCTTCTGAGCAAGAGTAGAACACCCCAGTGTGAAGCTGAATTCACAAAATTCACTTCAGGTAAAAGCTCAAAGAGAATTTAAGTCAATGAAAGAATCTGTTCCTGATCCATGGTATTAGCTCTCTTGATGACTGACTTCTTACAGTTTGGTATTTCAGTTAGAGCTGTATAAAATACTTATCTTCAGTCTGAACCACATTGAAAAGTAGAATTGTTTCCAACTTGACCTGACTGTCTGAATTAGTAGTGGACTGCGTGATGGGTTTTTAATGTCTGCAGACTATTCACTTGCACTGGAGAGAATCAGTCTTGGTCAAGTAGCTTATCTTAAAATGTTCTGAACTTGCCATGCATTTAGAGTTCAAACTAAGGTCATCTGAGAAGCTCACATGCTGTTTTGGCCCCCACTTGGTTAACTCTAATTCTGGAGACAGGAAACTGAGTTTCAATATCCGAATTCCTTAGATATTTCACATACTGATATACCCAAAGGTGCTTAAAAGGAGAGTGCATCTTTTTTATTTGTAATATATTTGCATATTGCTATCTATCAGGTCAAAGCACTAAACTCAGGCCAAATAGGTTTGTGTTGTAGAGCTGGGTGCAGTGAACACGGAAAACTATTCTTTGAACATCCAGGATGCAGAGATACTAAGAAACTGACTGAGTCTATTTTCTCAATTGTTTTGGGGTGTTTTTTCTCCTAGTGTGAGTCACAAAGAGACCACTTTTTTTAATAGCATACAAAAGAACAAGTAGTATTATCCACAGAAGCTAGGAAAGACAGACAGAAATACAAACTGGGGTTCACTAAAAGTTCTCTACCAAAAGTGCTTCACTTCAATGGCATGACATTGTAACTAGAAACCCTGAGGAGGCAACAGGCACCAAAGGCTCTCTGCAGTGCACAGATATATTCCCCTGGTCCCAAGAACTTCACCTTTTCCCCAAGACTTCAGCTGCTTGGGGTCATCATTCCAGCTGCTACTAATTAAGTATTGTAAGTGCTTCTGGAAGAACACTGTAAAATTTGATTTGTGAATCAAATGGTAGTGAAATAAACACGCAAATACCATACCAGACTAAGGGCATTAAATGATATTTCAGTTTGGCCTCCCATTATTATTTGCTTAATTCTGAAATGTGGCATTCAGGCTAAGTACAAATGGATCTTCTGTCATCTCTGCCTTACAAAATCAAACATGGAAAAGTCTCACTCAGCTTTCTGTCAACAGAATTTTCATGAGCTCATTTCCAGATGCTTTCTAATTAATAGATTTAAATTTGATTGGGAAAAATCTACCTAGTTCATGGAATTTTATGCAAGCATTTAGTATGGAAAGCTTCTTCTTTCAAGTTATAGACCACCATACAAATAAAAAAAAAAAATCACTAACCTTTTTCTCAGATTCTTATGAAATACTTATCTCCTTGAAATGTCATCCCAAGAATGAGAAAACATAGTGATCATACTTGTAATTAACATGGAGGAAGAAAAGTGTCAATTTCATTTTAACTTCTGAGATAAATGAAAACTACCTCCATAGTAATATGTTCAAGGCATCCAGCTTGTCCAAACAACAGACATTTTCAAGCATACACGCTGTGAGGCCTCCTAGTAAACCAGAAAAGTATGTAACGAGGAAATCATACAGGCGAAATCACTGGAACAAAAATTCAAGACAATTTTTGTCATCATTGCTGCTATCATCTTTCAGTGAGACTCTGCTCTGAGCTGCCCTCTTTTGGGTCTATCATAATCCTAGGAAGAGTGTGTATTTTCCATGTCTCCCCCAATTTTTCACAGTTATAGTGATGGCTCATTTATTAGAACCTTTGACTCAGCTTTTCACTGTGATTCTATTTATCTCTCAACATTGAAAAAATAAACTTTCACCTGCATTTTGGGGGTAGTGGGGGAGAGGAATGAAATGTCATTGAATTTATTGTGTATACACATATTTGACTGGTACTAAGTAATAAACTTGCCTTTTATTTTGAAGCACTCAGGAGTACAGAGTGCAACTATAACAAGCAGCAGAAGAAATTCAGAGAAGTGACATTATCTCTGAAGCTGAACATATGATGACATTAAACTGGATTCTTCAGACTATTTGTGACAAGCTTCTGCATACCTCTTACCACTAAGTGAAAGAAATACTAGGATTCCATATCTGCTCAGATACTCAAAACCAACATACATGTTTGGTCAAGTCAACAGCTTTTTACAACTATTTAAAGTGACCTAATGAGGGGAAAAAAACAGAAATCTACAAAGCAGGTACAGGGGTACAACTCTCAGTCATAAAAACATGAATAATTTATTATAATTGAACTGCTTTATGCTTTTAAAGTCAATCCAGGCACACAGTTTGCAGTAGATAACTCATTAACTTTGTCAGAGTGTGTTACTTGCTACCCTAAATCATGAGTTTAAGAAATCGTGTCAGAAATAATTGTCCTTCTAAATCAGTCTTGCAGGTGAAACAAGAGGATAAAGAATGTCAAAGAAAAAGGAAGAATAGCTGAGTTGCAGCTCGCTCTCAATTAGAGATACAATCCCTAACTACAGAACGATCTACTAAAGTGTACAGGGAAAATAAACCAAATATGCAAAAGAGGATGTAGAGTGTGGCTGTGGTACCCATCCTCTTTATGATAGTAATGGCACAGCTTTTATACTGTGATTTTTTTTTTCATCTGTTGAATTTAAATACACATATGAAAAACAGATGCATTTTTTAACATGTTTTATAAATGGAGAAGTAATATGATAGTATTTTACACTGAAAGTTTAAAACATCTCTAAATCGGTTCTCAAGACCCAAATAATTTCACATACAAACCAGAAAGCCCAAGAACAGGTTCAGGCATGGCTGAAGGTCACCAGAGCATACAGGAACTACAAATGTGTAACCATCAATCATTGTAGCTAGATCAAAATGTCTTTGGAACCTAAGAATTTTACCTGTCTCTCTGGATGAGTAAACCTTCTTTTAAAAGTTTTTTCTGGAATAAAGTTGAAGAAAAAATGAATTATATAGATCCTTCAGTGCAATATGGGGAATGATAAACTGAGTTGAATGGAGTATTATGCTGAATACAATAGATATTAATACCATTACTTGTTTTGCTGCAGCATCAAGAGAATGGAACACGGTATAAAATACTCTTCAGAGACCACGAAAAGACCCCAAAGAATTTCTGCTAAGTACACTAAATGCTATGACAGGCAACTACTCTGGTACCAACCAACAGAGAGATTACTGCAACCTATGAGTTCAGGATGAGTTGCCTATGACAGGCTAAAGCATGTGGTACCAGCACAGTAAAAGTGCAGGGAAGGCTGGGGATACTTAACAGACATTATTATGTGATCTAGGAGACTGATCACCAGAGAGAGACGTTTTTTCCTATCACCTTTCTATTTTTTAAGCATAAATGACAAAGACTTTACCCAGCAGACTCGTAATAGCTTTGACAGCAAAACAAGATAACTAAACTAAATACCAATGACAGACCAGAAAGCAGAAGAAATCTCACAGGGAAAAATGCTGCTATACCATAGTTGTCTTGTTCCTTCATTAAAACAGCCATGAAAAATATCATTGCAGTTGCACAATAGACTTGCACTGGTAAATAGGAAGAAAGAGTTACCCAGTTAAATCAGGAGTTTGGAATGTGACCTTAATGCACAACTCCTGTTAGACAATGAACATTTTGTGCAGTCAGATTTAGATAATCAGTCCCCTGTGATCAAAAATAAGTTCCCTAATTTAAACCCAGAGTAACATGCTGGTATGCCACCATTCCTTCAGAGAGGAAAAAGAGTAATTTGTTTATGTTAGTGAAAAGACAATAGGGCCCTAAATATGCAGTATTTATTTGGGACTTTCTGGTTGGGCAGCAAACAAAATAAATACAACTTTGGTATTATGACACTAACCTTAGCTTACTTCTTACGGTCAAACCAAACGTGGTGTTTAAAGAGGGAATTAGATTAAGGTCATTCCTCTTGAATTCCAGGGTATAGTAGCATTGCTCTGCCATGTACACTTAGTCCTGCGGAAATCACTGCTTTGTTGGGTTTTGCACTGTGGTTTGGTTTTGGTTGGTTGGGACTATTTTTCCCCCTTTTAGCAAGGAAATCAAATGTATAACAGATGCAATACTATTATATTATGCTGACCTTCGTTTATTAACAGGTCCGTTTTCTGCACATCTAGGTTTTAACATAAACAGGACTGTGTTAAACTGCAGGACAGATCATTAACAAATGAACTCCTGATGATCATTCAGGTGCTGTTCAGAAGGCATTTCTTCAACTTTCATCTTGTCACTTCTCTTTGTTATGTTTAGGATATGGCTCAGTTTGAGGGTCATAACACATTTTCAAGACTAAACAATTTACAGTCTTTTTCTCACTGTTAAGGACCAAGAAGTCTAATGGGAGACAGAGCTTTGACTATTATTCACGCTTATTTGTCTCATATTAATACCCAACATAATTATTAATATACAGAAAGCCACTATATTAAGGATAACAGAAGCTGCACAGAAAGAAATCTATCCTTAAAGTGAAATTTACAGTCTAATTTCAGTTTGGATCTTCTTAACTTTTGCAGTGCCACTACCACCTTGAAGAGCAATCAGAAAGACCCACATTAATCAGTTAAATACATCTTGAAGAAATTGTCACTTCTGCGAGATCTGTCTGGAACGTGGTGGGATTGCTATGTGCATTTAAAAGCGACAGGACTTTCCTCTCTGTTCCGTATTTTAAAAAGTCCCTTAGGCCAGGTCATTCCCTCTTTTATTTGATGGAGATGAGACTGCAATAGTTTTGTACATCACAACAGCTTAATTCCATTGAATTGGTTTTAAGATATATTTAAATCACTAAGTATCTACTATCTAAATCTAATCCCTAATTTAGCCTTCTGAAAAACTTTATTCCTAGCAAGTATCAGATACATCATTTCACCTGCTTTGCTCTGTGAAAACATAAGCCTACAATCAGCTCACATGAACAGGTACAAATCAAAAGGGCTTTTATTTTAAGATTTTTCTTTTCACAAATCTTCAGAAGAGAGTTATCCTCTGTTGGCAAGTTTTTCTGGACAGCTCAGGTTCTCATACTACAGTCTCATTCTGCCCAAAAAAATGTTTTGGAAAGGAACTGAAGTGAGGGTCAGATCCCCTCACTGGATTACAGACTACTTGTTTTTCCATCTCTGCTAGTCTAAGGAAAATGCTGTCCAACACACAGCACACAGTTCAGGAGCTCACGTGCCAGATACTGGTGCTTCAGGAATCTCCTCTCCTACCTGGTTCCCTGGCACAGGTTCTTCTCCTTTTCAGGAATAAAACAAGGTTTTGGTAGGTATTTCTAGTTCATTCTTCATACAGAGAAGAGTGTTCCTATGTAAGACACCATAAGCTACAAGATGTTTAAATATTAAGTATTACACTCTGTGCTTACAGACAGTAAGATCCAAGGAAAAATCACTGTAAGGAACTGGGCAGAGCCTGCTTGGTACAGCAATGACTTTGAGATTCTCTTAGTAACCTGAATACACATGAAGTAAATTATTAGCCATTTATTTAGTAGATAACGCAACAAATTATTCTCCTGCATAGCTCTGTTAAGAGCAGATGCCACCCAGCTGCCTTATGATACTGAACTTGTTAAATAAAACAATTGGGGCAGGGCAGGCTGGCAGAATGGGGCACAGAGGGGTCTGGAAATAGCAACACACATCAGAAACTTTCTATCCTACTCAACACAACTTTAGTTTCCGCATGTCTACATAGAAGCCAGACACAGACAATAAACTTCATCTCCTTTAACTCTGGATATCAAATCTTGGCCTCTCGAATCCATAGGTTTTACTGTCTTCACATATCTTTCATGATAGCTAAAGATCTGTCATAGATGGAGAAGAAAATAGACCAAAGGCTGTAAGTTATCTAGATAAACCAAAGAGCCTCCTACTTTTATTTTCTCTCTGACAATAGCTAACCCATGCTTAAGCATTAAGAGCATAAGAAATTAGAATAATTGCAAGGTGATACTTCTTCAAGTATAGCCACCATCCTGAGAAAGCAGTGCCTTAAGGTCATCATGAAGTAAAGGCAGTATCCCAGCCACTATGTTTAATGATCACTGATGGACCTGGTATCCATAAATTTGTCTCTTCTTCAAACCACTTACAACTGTAGCCACTAACTTAATTTACACTATGCAAAACAGCTCTGCATTTCATTTGTTTTAAACCTGCTGCTAATAATTTAATTGCTAGTGAGTTACTCAAAATTCGATGGATGAATTAAGCATTTTTACAGTAGTGAAACAGCCTTGTTCTACTTCTCTCTTCTTATTATCATTTCCATTTCCAATATTCTGGAGGCTATGACATGAGTCCTCAGCTGCCCTACAAACACATTGGAGGAGCCTGGGAAAACAAATAAACCAAACTTTGTTAGGATGGAAACACTAGTGTCAAAAAAACTAATCTGAAATTAGTCTTTACTCTGTATAGAAGAGTTTATGAAGGTTCAACTAGTAAACGATGAATCAGATCGGAGGTTTGGATTTTTAAAAACCTATTTATTATTCTGAGAAAGTATTTTATTTATACTGTAACCTACAAGGATCTCAGAGATTAGACAGCAGGTCTCCTTAGTCTACTCTTGTATTGCTGCTGTTGCATTGCTCTTCTCATTGTATCTGGTGCCCTGGTTCAACACAATAACATGCACGGTCACACGTCTCGATCATTGTATTCTTGGAAAGAACAAAAATTGGTTTTCTAAAGTTTGTCTTGTGTCTGAATTACTGATTGTATATTCTTTAAAGTTTATCATCCTTTCAGAAGCTTTTTCCTCCTGTATTTTTCATGCAGAATTTCAGAACTAGCTTGGAAAGATTATGCAAGAGCTGCTATTAAGTTCACAATATGAAAATAAAGTAATTTGTTTGCCTGATTGATGGCCACAATCCTCTCCCAAGATGTGACTAATGCAACCTAAAGAGCAATGGGGGGAGGTCATTAAGGCTTGTATTGATTTCCTCTGAATTCTGGATAATATATCAACAATCTTTGCTACTTCTACTTGAAAATTTTAATTTAAATAACCAGTACCAAGCAGTCAATCATTTGCTTCCCTTAGAGCTGAGGCCTTTTTGCATTGATATTTCAGATTAAATAGAAACCATAAAGCTGCTTTGTGTTATTCAGGCTATTAGTAACATTAAGACAGTGATATTATAGCACACGTGAGCAAGTGATCTACTCCATGGAGGGTTTTTGAATGGTTCTGCTGCTGTCTGACAGATTAAGAAATTGAGTAGAGATAAATATAATACAATTCATCTTTTTCATGATTAAGCAAGATGCAGGAAGGAGTATGTATGTATGTGAAAGAGGGAACAAAACAGGCAGACTGTGTGTGTGTGGGCTCTACTAAAATACTACGGTGAAAACATAAGCAATACTGCCTTTACTTTGGAAGTCTGACCTTGGGCTAGAAGAGTCTGAAAAGAATGAATGCGTTGTGGGCCCAAATTCACCCAAATTTTATGAAAGACGAATTTGACTTTGCCAAGTACTGTGCTTGCTTTTGAAAACTACAACTTTCACACAAAGACAAAAATCCAGCATTACACCCATTTATGTAAGTGTCTCCAGGATACAGTTCTAAAACTACCTCTTTCTCTGTGTCATTTTCAAAGATTATATATTTTTCCATTCTCTCCTCTGGTCCAGCAAGGGCCATATATCTTTTGACATGTTGATAACATTAAACTAATTTGTTTGTTACTCAGATTGATTGTTTGACAGTGTGCACATGTCCCTGACATTTATTTTGGTGTGGTAGTCTGCCATTTGCAAAATATTATGTGTAGCTGCACATAATGCTCATGCTCAAGGATGGGTACTCTTATTAGCCTCAAGCTAATTAGGGCTGTTTTCTTTATTAGTTCATTCAAACCAACTTGAACAGGCTGTTGGAGGATGTCCTACAGCAAAACAACCAGTATCCTTTGAGGCACTGATGGTTTCTTTCCTGTGACATTCTCCCTGCACGATTTGCATTGAATGCATCCTGACAACATTCCTGACTTTCCTGTCTCCTTCCTAGTAAGTCAACTACTAATTAATCAAATACTGATTTTAATTGGAATCATTTTGTCATTAATTTGAAAGATGATTGAAAGAGCTCTATCTCAAGCATCCTCTTTGCTTTCAAATAAAACTGTATGGCAAAACTCCCTTTTCAAATGAGATATCATAAACTTACACACACTAATGTAGAAAGAAACAAAAAAACCTCAAGAGCAGTACTTCTGTAATATAATACTTCACCAAATCAACAGGAATGCAATAAACCTGCAAATTCAAGAGCATTTGAACATAAGAATTGCTCACCATGTTTTGCTGGCTTTCTCACAAGTCTAAGACAAGCATACAATCATGCTGACAACATTCACAAGCGTGCAAACTGCAAAATAACCTCAGGGTTATTACACTAGATGATGAGCATTTAAAAAAACTCCCTGCATGAAGTGAATTAGTCTGGCGCTCATGGAACGTCTAGTCTTGGTTTCAATTTTAAGCATAAGTTTAAGAAAATTTGTTGTCCAGATCGCTATCTCTAATCTAGGTAAAGGCACAGAGTTAGAGCTGATCGTCATTGCACACAAAGCATCCATAAAGCATTTACAGTCTGACAGTGAAAATTACAATAATTCCCCCTCCCTGCAAAGAAAATGCATTATAAACAACCTGTAGGGAAGAAAATTCCAGGTTTTCTTGAAACAAACAAGCAAAACCCAAAACCCCAGCAGCAAGTCCATTCAATTTCAGAAAATACTGAACTAGGTCAAATTTCAATATGGCCAAAAGACACCTACTTAGATTGTATCAAAACCAGACCAACTTGCTTAGATACTGAGTAGCCTCCATCTCTTCCCCTTTCCTATCTTCCTGCAGCACCAGACAGAAACTGAGATCAAGACTGCTGAACATCATCCCACATTTTAAAGTGATGATTTACAAAAGACCTACAAATGTTGAGCAGATCACACTCCCTCTGACCTCCCTTGAGGCATCTTTTAAGTTTCAGGGCCTACATGTGTTGAACTTCAACACCTAAAAATATTACCTATGATCTACATAGATGTTGAACAACAATCATAAACAGCTACTCTTTTTAAAAAATATACATATTTCCAGCTTGAAAACCTATTAGAAGGATTGCTTTAGTGCAAACTTTCAATGGTCTCACAAAACTTTTTTGAGCCTATGCAGATCATCAGCATAATAGAGAAAGCTGAAGTTCTGATATACGAGGATATGGTTTTGGTAGAACACGTTAAAAGGGTTGTTTTATATTATGTTTACTTTATTAAAAAGCATCAAGTCGGTCTTAAAACCAAGTTTTCCATTTGTGCTCCAGAGTATATTCCAAGAGCAGAACTTGTTGAACATGTCCCAGTTCTTAAAACCTATATCCTTCAGTAACTGAAGGATAGAATATTTGGAATAACAGACACCATTAGACTACAATAAACGTAACACGGTGGTGGTGGTTTGGCTTTCATATTTTCCCCCCTTCAGTGGTCATAGTCAAACTTTGTTCCAGCGCTTGGAATATTCAGGCATAATAGAGTAAAGAAAACATTTTAAGAGCAGACTGAGCCCAATAGATTAAAATAGGAAACTACAAAGCTTTCAACAACACTATTTTACCTTCAAATTAGGTCTTAGAACTACATCTTTCTTCTGATTACTGGATTCAACTTAAAGAACTTTTAAAAAAAAAAAAATTCCGTATTACCTTCCCTGCATGGCTGGCTGTTTTTCAGTCAAGCATGCTGACCGCAGCATAAAGCCATACTACTTAATTAAAATGTAAGGATTCTTTCCTAAATTTCTGTGAACACCAAAGAAGGTTTTGGAAGAAATACCTGACCGTCAGTTGGATTTCCAACCTTTAAAGAAGCAAATTGATAGAATAAAAGAGAGAGGTGAAGAGGTCTACTTTGCAGTTTTATTTTCCTTTTTTAAAACTGCTGATTATTCAATGGCCATAAAATAGCATTCACAGACAAAAAGGCACCAATTCCATATAATGCATATTTATTGAAATAATAAAATTATCTGAACCAAAGGCAATATTACTATTAAAATGAGACAATACACAGTTCTATTGATCCATAACTTTGTGCAGTACTTTGTAAAGCCTAAAACAGAACAGACACTTCTTCCACAATCTAAAGGCAAATAATGAAACATGATGAAATTCAGAATAAAAGATAGGTAAAAATTCTAGATTCAAAAACAAATAAAAGGAGTGAGTGAAATCACAACTTCATCAACATTTATATTAAAACCTTTCAGTACAGTAAGGGAAGTGAGGTTATTTGCCTTCCTAAACTGCAAACAGTTTTTTCATTGTTTGTTTGAATTTAAAACACGTTTTCCTGACCTAACACAAAAGTGATAAGATAGGCCCACGCAGGAAAGGTCCAGCAGAAGGAACTGTATACTACAGATTATCTTGGCTATACTGTCTATGGTGTGTACAATGAATCCTTGCCATGCAGTGAGGAAAGATCTGCCACTCAAATCAGACTGCAAAGATATTCCCATGACACAAGAGGAGCATGAGGAAGACCATGGAGAAAGAAGTCATGCATGTTCGTTTTAATAACCATGTGAATGCATAGAGGTACAGGAAAAAGGAAAAGAATGCCTTTTCACCTAAGCTCTGAGATTTTCCTCCAGAAAATTTATTTTTAGTTTGGAAGGTCTAGTGTATCACAAGAGTGCTTCAGGGATAAGCATGGACTTCTACTGTAGCTGCACCACATCCCCATTACCATTACAGCCCCACATAATGCAAAGTGCCATGGAACATAGGTGAAGATTCTACCCCATAAATTTGAGTGCAGAAGGACAAACCAGATTTCTACACTCAACTTTTCTGCCAACATGTATAGATGAAGACCAGTAAAAATGCGTATTTGAGGGCATTTCTTTTTTTTTTTTTTAAAGACTAGAAATCTGTTGAAAGAATCCAACTCCTATCAACCAAAAGCTAACACACCAGAAAACTGCTCAATCAGTTAGAATTTAATTTTCCCACAAATGCCAGTACCCTCAGTGGTCACTAACTAGCTAAAATATAAATAAATTAAAAAAAACCCCAACCCACTGATGTTAGAGGCTTTTTTTTCCTTTCAGAAGTCACGATAGAACAAAGTAGATTCCTTAGCATGCATATTTTGCTTAACTAAAGTGATAATGGACCATCTAGCTTGTCAATCTAACCAACATTTTTCTACTGACTACCCCAAACTAATTAATGCTAACTGAGAATGAAGCTCTATGCATCTTGTCTTTATATTCTGTGCTGTGCAATTCAAAGATAAATACACACATTTTTATCTCTGAGTAGGATAAATCTGGAATAAGCTATCTAAAATTAATTGGGATTACTGCAGTCTTACTCTGATGTCACTCAGATCTGTGTGTGGTCTAGAATAAATACAGAATATTTGCATAATAGCAAATGGATTCTACTGCAAGAAAGGATTCAGATATTTGTGAACAGCATAGCAGTTCATCACTTGAGAGAGAAATTAAGAAATTGCCACCTAAGAAGTAAGACCATTACTTGGCCATGTGCCTATATTCAGTTGCCCTTGCAAAGGGGTGACTGTTGGCTGAGTGTGGGTCTTCACAGTTTTCATTGTGTTCCAGCATAATGTCTGACTTCAAATCAGCATCTCAGCCCTCTAGAAAAGTCACAACTGGAAGTTCTAGACCTTAAACTCACAAAAGTGAAAAACTCAGTTATCCCAGTCTTACACATTAGTCACAGCAGGCTGCATTCTTCACTTCTACAGCATCACCACCAATGAAAACTTTTAAGTGCATAGAACTAAAAATAGCTTTGCATGTCTTACCTATACGAAATAGCACACAGTTCAGGCTACAACCAAAAAAGAAATTAGTTGAGCTATTCCCTGAAAAAAGAAAAAGTAATTTGATATGAATTAAAATAAAACAGAACAGCTGATTAGGAATCTAGAAAGAAATCTAATAATGCAGTATATATTCTGTGTAAATGTTAGAGTAACAGTTTCTCTTTTCCTGTTCTGCTTAGCTGACAATTATGTAGAATTCAATGATTAGTCCTGACAGGAGGAGTTTCTTTTTATATTTAGGGGATTTCACATGCATGACTATGTAGTGTCCACTTAGCAATATGTGCAATATCACAGAGGATGACACAGACAACATGCAGTTGGACCAGTACAGGTTCCACCGACGCTGATGGAATTTTGATTGTTCCCTTTCGCGAGTCTGACAATTGTAATAAAAAAGATGAAATCCCAAAATGAATCTAACTTTGTCATTCAATATAACCGACACTGGAGGAAGTACAATATGCAGTTAGAAAAAAAATTAACTGCGTTCTATACAACATATCCATTATGCACAAGCAGTATAACAACTTTGGATAATCACAACTGCTTTTTTCATTTAGCTAAAAATAAATATTGAAAACACAAGGTAATCATCCATACTGTGAAAAAAAATACTCTTTCCATCTTAAATCATACTGACATCCATCTAATTGTCAAGATGCTTATGAGCAATTCTCTCCACTAAGGGATGAAAAATAGAAGACTGATACTTCCCCAAAAGACCAAATTATTATAGGAAGGATACTTTTTGATAGTTTTTCTATGTCTGTGCAAGACTTGCTTGCTAGGAGATAAACAAATAATTTCTGTCTTAACACACAATCATTCTACCAGCTGTAGCGTTCTTCTGAGACATTAACCCTGTCTATGCACACTAGCACTTCTGCATCCCCACTACGTAATTGCTTATATGTCCATGAGACACATTTACTCCTATCAACTCCGCAGAGCCCTGTGGAATTACCTACACAACCCAACACAGTAACACCAGGAACAAAGAGCATGGGTAACTTTATTTGCATTTCTAAATTTATCAGTGATTGCGCCTCAGTTTCCAGTCTAAAAATAACAACTTCTGGCATTCACTTTTGCATACTGAGACAACAGGAAAAGGTATTTTTTTCAGTCAGTTATTACCAAACTAATATATTGGAAAACATTGCTTGCATGTAATGAAAAACGAACTAGAAACAACACAAACACCTCCAAAGCCCTACCAATTATTACCTAGAGACAGCACCACTGTATGTTGCAGAAGACTGACAGTTCCTTGGACAGAGGATTCACTGATTTAATAAATGTCTGATGTATAAATGAAGACTTCACCATAACATCTGATAAAAACAGCCTAAGACTTTATAGTGAACTGAGATTAGAATTACAGGTTACCCTGGTTACAGCTACTGATGAATTTCAAAAGACTCTAGAACTAGCTTGAATCATTCATTGCATGCATTAGCTATCATATGAACGAAAAAAGCTTGACAATGAATTATCACTTGGGAAGGCAATTTTGATCTGAACTGCTGTTTCACTAAATGTAAACAATTTTTAATTAGTTTTTTCAATGACTTCAGGTTGTTCTATTATTGATAGCACCCCAATTGTTATTTGCAAATAAGCAGAGGCTTTGCTAAGTAAGTTATAGATCACTTTGTAATTAATTTTGGTGTGATCTACTTTTCTTGATAAATCCTCTGGGAAATTAACTCAGATAGATACCAACACAATTATTTGTATTAAACTCTCTCTAATCTTCTATAGATAAGTTTACTTTGATAAAATATACAGGCTTGGAAGATTTCACAAAGCTGGATTTCAACTAAACATTTCAAAGTTCAATTATATACTATGAAACCTGATAAAAGAACTTTTAATAATTAATACTTGAGGAATTGTAAGAGAATTCAGCAATTGTATAGTTACAAGAGATCAGGCAGATGGAAATAGTGGCCTTCCTAGCACCATGAGTACAGAAGTTGACATACAAGAAGACTGAAACCAACTTTGTTCTTTGTCTTTAGAACAGGCATCATTGCGTCATTGTAAGAGGGAGTAAGTCAGCAAAATGGAACATTTTCAAGAAATTTTTCTACAGTATAACAATTAAAAAATGATCATAAAAATGTATTATCACCTGGTCAGGACAATGCCCACCAGCGTAATTAGATTAGTGTTAACTTTCTATACATATTAATGTTTATCAGAAAGAAAATTTTTTCTACACAGTTAAGAGACTTATCTTGGAAGATAATTACATGTAAAATTGCCTACTGTGTTCTCAGGTCATCACATATCTGTGAAAATTGTCCTTAAACATCCATATTGTTGTTTCTTCTGATGGATTGAACATACCTGACAAAATCATCTCTTGTCAAGGACAACCGGCTGTTTTGTAACTGCAGTGGAATGATACTATTCATGCCAATCGATCCTATCCTGCAATAGTCATTTTGTCTCACAATTCCTAATAAAACTGTAGTATCAGGACGTGAAAGAAGTAGTGACAAATCAAATCTAAAATCTAGAATACAGTGGATTTTGAACATTTACAGAAGATAAATTCATAATCATGAAAACTATGTAATTAAACCTGCCATCTTAAGAATAACAGTAATTTTATAATCACTAAACAAACTTAAAGACTGAGACTGTTCTGAGACAGAATATCAAAAGCCTTGTTTGGATACAGATTCCTGTCTAACAAAGGCAGCATTTCAGGCTGTTGATAAAAATCACATTTTACAAACAGAATCTAGATGAAGCTGTAAAAGCTTTCAATATCACAAACACTTCGTAAAAAAGGGTATATAAATGAATCACTTCTCTAATTTATGGTTCCAGTGGCAATGAATACAAATTAACATCACAAAACTCTACAGACAGACCAACTGTTATTCTATATAACAGAATAGAAATATACTTATCTCATATCAGACACTGGGACAAGAAAAAAAGAACTGTGAAACCATTGTTAACAATTCTTTCTAATACATACTAAGGGACTGAATATCAACAAGCATAAATGAAAAAGATCCATTTACTGCCATGATAATACAGTAATTTCAGTCAGTTCAGAATCTAGCACACACAGCAAATATTACCATTTTTTTGAAATAGCCATGCTAAATATTTATCCAGATAATCAATGTCTTTTCTTCTAGAGATAACTCATCTTCAGTGGTACACATCCCTGTGGTACGGGAGAGCTCCTGGCAGAGAGATTTAATGCTGGAGAACAAAGATTAAGTGAGACATTTAAAAATACTAAAAGAATTGCATAGGAAAGTTTACATGTTGTTAGGCTTTGGTGTGCCCTAAGAGCAAACCACTCTGAGGATCAAGCTCCCTTAGCTTCACAAGCTATTTTGGCCATCATTCATGAACTATCATTATAAATTACCCTCCTTGGCAAAAAGGCAAAAAATGGAAACAAACACAGTGTTCTTTTGTAGGTGGAAGTTCCATAATGGAAGCAATCTGAAGATCAATCACTGACAATTCTAGCTCCTACTAAAAGTCAGCAATTTTATGAATAGCAGCATTTTGTAACCCAAGACATAACAAGGCAAACATCTCCTATCAGTCCTGCAAATGTCTGCTATCAGCAATCATTTCCTCTACTCTACCTAACATCCTCCAAGAGGGAAAGAAACAACCATGGGTTTACTTGTAATTGATGCCAGATTTGGATACATTTGAATTTTCATCTAGTTGTCAATAGCTCATTAAATGTAACTGCCTCACAATCAAGACATGAAAATAGGATATGTAAATTAAGGCATTTTAGTATTTAGGCATATGTTTAAAGTATATGAGGTATCTAAAGATCAAAAGATTTCCAGGGCCATGAGTATCAGTCTAGTTTCCCAGCAACATGGCAGGTTTAACATCTACGTGCCAGAACACTCACAGTGTTAAAAGTTCCTTGAGAGTTCCATGAGAATCCTGGACTCAGAACTCGCAGGCACAAGTCAGAAGCTTACCAAGCGTGTGTTGCCTTTTAAAGACCATTTTGTGATGAAGATGCTTACATGGAGGGCTGTTGTCATGGTTTATGCGCAGCCAGAAACTAAGCACTATAACGCTGCTCGCTCAGTCCTCCCCCACCACAGGATGAGGAGGAGAAATATAATGAAAGGCTCGGAGGTCAAGACAGGATAAGGAGGGATGATTCACCAGTTATGGTCACAGGCAAAAGACAGATTCAACTTGGAAAAAAAAACATCAATTTAATTTGAACACCACCACCACTACTAATTTACCAATCAAATCAGAGTAGGACAGCGAGAAATACAACCACATCTTAAAAACCCTTACCCCCCACCCCCCCTTTCTTCCCAAGCTCAGCTTTGCTCCTGATTTCTCTGCTGCTCCTTCCTCCTCAGCAGCAGGACTCCTCACACTCTTCCCCTGCTCTAGTGTGGGGTCCCCCTCACAGAAGACATTTCTCCACGCACTTTCCCCAACATGAACCTTCTCATGGGCTGCAGCTCTTCCTGAACTGTCCCAGCGTGGGTCTTTGCCACAGGGTGCAGCCTTCCCAGTAAGAGACTGCTCCAGCACAGGCTGCCCTCAGAATCCTGGCCTCCTTTGGGCACAGCCCCCTGCTCTGCTGTGGGGTACCCCATGGGCTGCAGGTCAGCATCTGCTCCCCCAGTGACCCCCATGGGCGCAGGGCACAGCCTGCCCTCTCCCCACGGGCTGAGGGGAGTCTCTACTCCAGCTCACCTCTCCACCCCCTTTCTTTACTGGCCTGGGTGCCTGTAGAAGCATTCTTTTCACACCCCTCTGCTTCCCCCTTGCCCAGCAGGTTTTCCCCCTTTTTAAATAAGTTATCACAGAGGTGCAGCCACTGTCACTAACTGGTCTGGCCTTGGCCAAAGGTGGGTCTGTCTTGGAGCTGGGGGAGCTTCAAGAAACTTCTCATAGGAGCCACCATTGTAGGCCCCACCCCACCACAGAAACCCACCACACACAAGTTGAACACACCTATCTATAATCAGGACACCCACACGTGATGATTTTTTATGCTTCTTCAAGCCTATATCTTCTACTCTCCTCGATGCCCTACAGTCAACGGACTAAGTTGGATGCAATTGCTCTCCACCCTTTCTTTCGAAGCATGGCTAATATGAATTCAATGTAAGATTCTGAGTTTGTGAAAATAAGGAAAAATGGCATAAGTTTGTAACACAGCTACTAGGAGAGTTTTCTAAGAGGGCACATCTTGGGTGTGTTCCTGACTTCAGGAATTATCACATATTTCAACAACCAGCTGTCCAGTGACTCTTGATGATAACAGAGTTGCTCTTCACATAAACGCTTCCACTTCAACAACCCTATTCTATTGCTGCCCAGCCTTCTCTTCATAGGTAGTTCTAGAATGCAGTTGTAGGTTTTACTCTGTATCTCTCTCCCTCATTTAGTCCCTCCTGACTTCATTACATCTCCAGTTAAACCCTCTTTTCCCCTCTATTCTGGCAAGTTTGTAACAACCCTCTGCTGGATCGCCTAGAAGAACCATTCTTCCCACCCAGATGGGGTGGATGAAAACTATGTAATTTTATACCAAACAAACAAATAAACAGGAACAGAGGGTCAACAGAGCAGCCTGTATTTTCTAAAGGTAATCTAACTATCCAATAACCTAAAATTTAGTAGCAAAGCATTCTCTGAATTGTCTAGCAAAAGCAAAATTTAAGTGAGAAATCAGTAAACAGACTCAACCAGTACACTCTTAGAAGTGAGACAGATCCACTTGCACCTAATAAGCACTTCACAGTACAGAGAAGAAAACACTTTACTCTCAGCAAAAGATGTGAGAGGTTATCTTCTTCTCACTGTAAATGCAACATGGAAACAGCTGATGGATGCATCAGTGAGCAGCAGAACCAGGGTTGTTCCACAAATGTAAACAGACCAAGAGCTGATGTTGACCACAGCATGGCAGCAGCCACAACAATCTTTCCTAGCAGGGTGCAGTGCCACAGTACCCAAACAGGGCTAGGATGCTGATCGTAACATGCTCCAATGGCCATACAATGATCATCAGACAAGACCAGGTAACAAACCAAGTCCAAGGTAAATTTTGGAATCCCATCTGCAAAGTCAGGACAGCCGGAGACAGGACTAGCTACTATACAGCTGAAAAAAGGAATAGGAGCCATGGCCACAGCTTAAATGTAGCTCCTGAAGAAAGAGAGAGCAGAGGGGGTGTGGGTGGTGGTGTCAGGTGAGGCTGCTCCAGGCAATCAAGGTTTGTTGGTGTGCTCAGAGCCCTGGAAAAACGGTCTCCTATAGAGAGCAGTCTCCACTAGTAATGGGTGTCAGCTCCATCCTGGCAGGCACCAAACAGACGGGAAAAAGATGTTTTTTGCCTTGGAAAATGTGCCTTTTTCATGCACGCACATCTTGGTCCAGTGGCAATCACATGAGGGACTCCTCAGATCTCCTCTTACCCTGTAAAAACCAGATGCTGCTGCTGAAGCCAGCCGGACCTAAATGCCACCAGCACCTTCTTTAAGATGCTTAGTATCAGGCAGGGGTTTAAAAAGTGACACTGTTAATTTTGACTGCGTATTCCCTATGTATCTTTGCATTTTAAGCAAAATTTATTGATTCTTTAACAGAGTAACCTTCTTTCAAACTAATGGGTTAAGATGGACAGTCTTCCTAGACAAAGACCTTATACATGCAAAATTGTATGTTGACAACAATTCACCTTTCTTTTCCCCATCCAAAACATTCTCCACCTAGTACTTGGCTGAAATAACCTAACCTATCACTTCAGTGGAGCTAAAAAAGATTTATATCAGCTGAAATCTGCCCATAGTCTACATTTTAGCTCCTAAAACAATTCACATGCAGTGCTGTACTGGAGGTTTTTCATCTAAAGACAGAACTTCTTTAAAAGAAAATAAAAACTGTCAAAAATAAAGGTTCTAACCAATACAATCTGGCTTGATAAATCCAGGCACAGAAAAAAATTTGCTAATATTCTGCACTGTAGCTAAGTGAAATAGGAGAGGGGAGCAAAAGATTACTTTCTGCTATATGTTTAATCTGCATTTCATTTTGTTCCCGGGTGAAAAAGAAAGGCCAAGAGAAAATAAGAGAAATGGGGAAACTAGAACACATAATTTTGGTGGAAGAGTGTAATAATTTTCATCGGCAGTATATCTAGTAAGTTTTTTAAAGTTATTAGTTCTGTCTTCAGTGCAATCGTGATACTGTATGATTCATGTTTTCTATTTTCTGAGCAAGCATGTTAAAAGTTGTTAGATGAAAGAGAAAGCAAAATGTAGAACACTGAAGTATTTTTCTAATCAATTTACAAAGAGCATTGAAAACTGTAATTTAGTCCTAGGCCTTTACAATTTTCTAACAAAAGTATCATTAATATGATTTTTTAAGATCTGCTTGCAATAATAAATACATAGTTCACTTCATTTATGCCAGTGTATCTACAGAAAGGTGAACAATTTGCAAAGAGAAATTTCTATAAACAAGCTTTTAACCTACAGTTTCAAGGCTTCAGAATTTATAGATACAAAATTATAGACAAAGATGGTTTCATGAGCAAATTCATGCTCTTATATATTTGAGAAAAAAATAAGTACTTAGCAGGTTTCTGAGACCATTCCCTGACCTAAAACGACCCCACGGTCAGGCTTCTACTTTCATTTCGCAGTGCTTCCGTACCAGAGATGTTCAACCTTGCTTTATTCACAAGAGAATTTCATTGGCCCCTGTTCTTAGCGTATGCCATCAGTTAACTAAGTGGCATCCCTGGAAAGGCTATTATTGAGTGTTAGGGACACCTGCCTAAGTTACATAAATCTTTCCATGTGTTGTATAAAGGATGTAGTCTACAGCTGACTACCACCGTGCCCATTGTTGTGGCAGCCACCTCTGCTTTGGGACCACTGACAAACTGCAGTCACAGTGCTGGTACAGGGAACGTCCAAAACCCGAGCCATGGGCATACATTAAACATAGGTGCTTGGGAATTTCCAGGCCCTCTACGTTTAAGTGGCAAATGCTCGAATTGCAAGCATCCAAGTCTTGCCTGAACCTAGCTGCCATCCAGATCCAATTTTCATCAGCCAAGCTTACAAATTAGAATTAGCTATTATTACCCTGTGATTACAACATGAAAAGTTTATGATTTAATTTCTATATTTGAGTATTTTACTTTCTGTCTACTTTTTTTCTCAGCTGAAATTCTTTTAGCAACACCTATTCCTACTGCGAAAAGAATTCATCAACTTCTATCAAAGCCCTGGCCTTTAAAGGCAACTTGATATGTCATCAAAGCAGCATTATTATTTTCAGGAAAAAAAAAAAAAAAAAGAGAAAAGTCTGCCCTCTAAAAGAAACAAAGAAGGAAAGGAAATTGTTTGAAATATTAAAATGTGTCTGCAGTGAACCATTTAAAAGACAATAGCAAGAGAGACTTTTACTGAAAGGATAATGAGAAAAACACTTAGCAGTCAGTACAAAGAATATTTATATGTGAAGACTTTCCCTTGTAGCTTTCTGATTTCAAAATAACAGCAACAGTTGGAGGATCCAGACAGAGGAAAGAACTAAGTCAAGACACTAGGCTGTTGCAATTTAAGGTGTTACCAGTGCAACTGGCCATGCCTCCAGGATGCCCTAGTGTGAAGCAACTGTTAACAGTTGGTTTAAGAATTTTTCTTCTCGTATGACATGAGCTAAATATAGGCATATATACTGGTAACATGCACATATTCTACTAATAATCACCAATTTCTTAATTGTTGTGATCATGTTTGTTCCACTTATCCTGAAACCATCAGCACAATACAGTAAATGCTGGCTGGTTTGCAAGTGTTTCTAGTCACATTTTGCCTAGGTTTTCCTCATTTATTTTGCTTTCAGACCTTTGTTTCACTTCGTACTGTTCAGAGGAAGCAGGATCAGACTGGGAAAGGATTTAAGGGGGTCTCATGTAATTTTTTGTAAACTGTACTGAAAATAATAAAAGCTAAGAAATGAAGAGTAGGCTTAAATAGGATAAATTTGGGGAAACTAGTTTTCATAATGGAAGAAATCTGTTGTTTAGCCTCAAATTGCTGTAGTTTTTCACTGATATGGTTACTCTTTCAGCCTTCATAAAATAAGGAAATGCCATTTCTTCCACTTTATGGAGAAAGAATTGAAGCACTACATGGAAAAATTACTTGGAAGCATCAGTATCACTCTGGAGCACTGACTTGAACACGAGATAAAGTAAATGATAGAAAGAAAAATCACAGCTGATTTCCTTTCAGCTTCCTTTCTGCTCATTGAAAAAATTGAAAGATTGCAGTCCGTACCAAACAGACAAGAGTCCCCTCTCTTCTTAGTAAAATTCCTGTCCTTTTCTTAGGGCAGATGTGGCAGCTGCACCAAAAATTTACTTATGAATCTGGTCCATCAGGCCAGAAGTAATAAAAATCCTTCCTATATCACTACAGTGGAAAACAAAGCATGTGAGTTCATAGAGGCATCATCTGAACACTTTCCATGGCCATTAAATTCACTTCTCAAATAGAAAAGAAATTCAGTGGGGTAAAATAGCCTCTATTGACTAACATTTTCATTACATAGCACCATATAGCTCAGAAAAGAATGGTTTGTTACTGCTGTTTTCTAATGGGTGTTCATTATCCCCAGGCATGCTGCACAGTGAGAGTACTGCAGGTGATTAATGATTTTACCTGCTGGAAAAGAGCAATTGGAGAAATGTCCATTTCATTTATTATCTGAGAAACACTACTAATGTGTAACTATCCAGGTACTTGTAGAGGAGGACACTTTGTAATCAATAATGAATAGACTCAGTCACCTTAAAAGCCATATAATCTGGAGTTTAGAAGTAACACCTTTTATGAACTGACAGACTTTCCCCAGCTGGTGATTGAGTCACAAAATAGCTTCATCTTTCAGATGAAGTTGTTTTGAAAACACCTTGTCACAGAAGGAACTATGCTATCTATGTTGACAATAGACCATCCAGTCTGGGGATGAGTATGCCATACGTGTTACAAATTTTGGTCCTTCTAGACCTGCAATAACTCCAACTCTAGAGTCACACTGGTTTTAAATTGGTTCTGCTGAGATGACACATTTCGTGCCTATGTAATTCAGTATATTTATTAGCAAGGCCAAACTTTTCTGTAGGTGTCAGTGAGGCCTGACTGCCTCTTTCATACCTGCCAATGTTTTTGTACCTGCAAACTGAACTGTAGTTGCCTAGGAGCTTCCATGCTGCTAGCAACTTAATGCATGTCAAAGACAGAATTCTCAATTTTCATGAAAAAGAGAAAGAGTAACTACAAACCCCAGAGCTCAGACATTATGGCACGCATCTAGCACATTAAAAGTACAGGTTCAAGCTTTTAATTTAAAGCAGTAATTAAACTCTGAGCCTCCCATATGACAGATTCTAAGTATTTTAACTGCCTGGCTGTTCTCAGGTAGGTGGTTTTCTGTCTCATTTTCATTGTAGATATTGGCCATTTTGTGTATCTCTTTCCTTATCTCTCATTTTGACCAGACTTTCCATTCTGCATCTGTCCAAAGTTTGGGATCAGGAAAGATTCAGTTTGGGAGAATCAGCATTTTTCAAAGAGAAAACCTCTAAATCTTTTACAGAATGTTCCCAGCTGATTCTAGCTGTGAACATTTATTACCCCGAGGGCTTCCACCTTACTGAATTTCAAAGGTCTTTTACAAGCAGTTGAGGTGTTGAAAACGTTCAGGTAAAGGTTACAAGAACCCTCCATAATAAGAAGTGGCAGGCAGCATAAGAATTGCTGCTAGTTCCTCCAGCAAAAATTAGCTAGGATAGCACTGTAATAATGATGGCATTAGAGAATATGAATGTCTCTAATTCCCAGATGGGCTGTTGTCCTGTAACCTAGAGATCTGTCTGGGATAATTTCCTCCTTCACTGGCATTCCTATCCCAGTGCCCTAGCAGCTATCCATGCGGCCCCAAGAATGTCAGAGATGACATTCTGAAGAACAGGAGCTCCAGTGATTACAGAGCCTCCCTGCCCCAGCTGCAGCCTCGCTGTGTATCACATACTAATATCAGTAAAACTTGCATAACTCCTAGAGCATAACCTGATGATTTATCAATACCACGCATAGTGGTTTTGCAGCAGTTTTTAGGTCATCATGACCATAACAGAAAAAAGGATGTTGTATAGCCATGTGCCAATAACCTCTGCAACATCCACAGTGCCATTTCTACGTGTGAGAACAGCATTCCATTAAATTCACTTCCAGGGATTTAGGTTTGAGTCAGGACATTTCTTTTCAACCAGGAGACAAAAGTCCTAAATCCCACACTAGTTTTAAGCTGTACAATTCCTCTAACTCCTGTGGAGCAGTTTCTGTCATACACTCATGTGAATGGTATCAGAATTAGACAAAAAATCTCCAAACAGTCATGCCTGCTTACTTCATGTATCTTTGGCACTTGTGCAGTCACAGTGTCTTTGGGTCTTGCTGACAGACTGCCTGAGCTCCCTCTTGCAGCAATTTGGCTACAGAACATACTGCAAAAGCCTGTTGCTTTAACATCACATTTCTTTTTCCCCTACCTTGTCCTTCTTTAATGGAATCATTCATGTTTCCTTTTCCTGAAATTACTTTTCCAGTATTAAAAAATAAACATAAAAAACCCTGCAGAGTGAATCTTCCAGGCCTTCCTCCTCATTTCAGCGATCACAGATTATTCAGAGCTATATTCTCTTCAACAGCAAGGGCTTATGTAAACTAAACCATCACTGTATGTTTGCCACCCACAGGATATCTCTCTCTTTTCAATTCCTGGGTATCTACTTGTTCCCTCCGAGGCTCAACCTTCCAGCTAACTTTTGGTCTATGAGCACATGCAGGAGCAAATGGAAGTTAAATTGGATTTTCATCTTCCTGGGTCCTCAGGTGTTTCAGCAAGAGCAAAGGAAGTTCTCTTTGGCAAAAACTGACAAACCCACAACATTCTAAGGGTGCTTTTTCCACGTTTCTAAAATATTGTAATAAATACAATGATTTTATCATTTTTGCTTGGTGAGAGAAACTATTTGCACAGCTTTTCCTTTCATCCCAATGAAAGAAAATCATGTGTCTAGTACCTATCGTATGTACACAGCCATACTGGCAGGAAACTTGCATAAAACACATTTGCATGTTTTATCTAAATAATCCCATTACCTGCCAGCAAATAGTGTAAACAGTGTGATACACAGAAACAATATCAAATTGAGTCAGTAAACCTCAGAGGAAAACACTAATTTATATTTCAGAGTATAGGAAGTACTCTTAGCAAGTATGTTGGCATCTTACTTTGTTCACATCAAAACCAGGTTGCAGAGGCAGCTCATTTCATTTCTCTGCCAACCAGTCTAAGGATGGGATATTCACAGAAAGATGGGCAGCTGAAGACAGCAGAGACTGAATACCTAGCTTTAAGGCAACTTAAGCATAATGACATGAATCTTTCTGTTTCTAACTTCGTAGTTTGCTTTTTATCTAATACTAAGATGTGACATTATGTAGGGCAGGGAGAGGCAGGTTAATGTGTCTCTAAACCAGTACTATGCACTCAATTGATCAAATGTGTAAGGAAAGCACTCAGTACTTTTCCAGTCTTGTCCAAATCTGTCATATATTTGGCTTCTCAACCCACATTCTCACAAGTTGGTCTTAAAGCCGAATGTGCTTTTGTTCCCCCACAGTCTTAGGAGGAAATAGTTGCTCATTTCTAAGCATAGTGCGGCAAAGAGAATCGGGAATCTGTAGGCACTTTAGAGTGAAAGGAATTGTCATAAGAGGAGGATAGTGAAACAAGAGGAGAAAAGCATAAAAAACAAAGGAAAAGAATGGAGAAGGGATAACAAATGGAAGCCTTTGATAACTACATAAAAATTGTGGAGGGCTATGAAGACCAGGGGGAAGTTACTCTAGTGAAAACTAACCTGGAGATCTTCCTAAAGACTTCCTAAACTATTTATTATCTAGTCTTTTCTTGCACAACATGTACGTGGGACTGGGTTTTGCTCCAGACCAGCACTTAATGGCAACAGATTTAAGAGACAAGCCTACAATGATACAGGAGACACACAAATATACATAAGACAAATTGCAATGACAGGGCTGTATTTCTATTGAAGGATGTAATATGTGGCAGTGAAAGAATCCCCCTGGCCAAACAGCTTTCAGTGAAGCTCTACTAAAAGATCTTTGTGCTTATGAAGGGTTCAACTTAAAAAAAAGAAATGTGATATGTAAGCTGCAGGCAACATCTGACAAACTGTACTGTAAACCCAGAACAAGTAAACAAAGATGGTTAGGTAGCTCAAAATGTGCACAAAGTGTTTATTATATTTAAATTCTGAACATTATTATTAAGTCAAATAACAATATAAAGAAAAACATTGCAGTCCCCAAACAACCATCAGTCTAAACATAGGACTGAGACAATAGCACATTTCAAGCCTCAAACACTTTCATTTATCCTATCAGACTATTATTTATGAAAACAAACATTAAAATGTATTAATTCTCCTTCTGTAGTCTTAATTCAGTCCAAGCATGAGCTGAATATGAAAATGTGAAGATCAGTTTTCACCTTGTGCTGTAAGAGTGAGTTGTGTCCTTCCCTGAAAAAGATTTTGTTATGAAAGGGCCCTTCCCTGCAAAAAACCTGTGAAATAGAAGGTGAATGCATAGGCAAATGGATAATAGAAATGCTTTTAAGAGAACAAAGGATGAACAAAAAGGTCTAATACCTTATTCTGTAAGTAGCATCTTAGGGTTTTGCATAGCTTTTCAAATGGAAGCAGGAAGTCTCAAAAATTTAAAACTATGCTTCTTTGTAGTCCTAGCTATCATTCCCCAGTTCTTTCCTACCTTTGAAGTTACATCACTGCAGGTACAATAAAATATACCCAGGACAGAATTGTTTTATATGCCTTTCCAAAGAACCACACCTGAAGTCACTCCAGAGAGGTGTGCACCACTAAATGTACTGGTAATGTTGCTGTTAGCCTTAACAAGCAGATTGTTAAAGTTTTAGTGTGTAATAAAGCAGCCCACTGACTTAATGGTGCTTCTCATTGAAAGCATATTATATCTGTGATCTGTGATCTGTGCATATTCTCAAGTGACTTGGCATGCTGTAGGTTTTATCATCAAGCGGTTTAAAACTTTCTTACACTGGCCAGAATGTAAAACTCTAAGAGACAGCTATAACTTCAGTCTCAACTGTAATGAGTTTCATTAAATAGGAGTGAAAAAACAAAAGGCCATTCTGCCAGCTCTTAGTCAGAGGGAATTTTAAGGCTCCAGGACCTGCCAGAGGTGGGCAAAAAGTCCTGTTATGGCAGTGAAGGGAGGACGGACAGCAAGCAATGAATGGGGAGGAGGAAGATATTAATGGGAATAGAAGTGTCAAGAGGAAATCCTTAGGCATTATGGCAAGGCTGGTACTACCGTCTATCAGTTTATCTGGTTAATTCAATTTATCTGGTTATTCCTGGGAAAAAAAAAAAAAAAAAAAAAAAAAAAGTAAAATTCTTCCAATTGGTAAAACGTATTCTGTAACACAGTAACCTTCCTGAAAAGTTCCAGAGCAGTCATTATTTTAAACTACTTTCCAGAGTAGTACCTAGTTCCACAGCAACTTGAGATACATTGATATAAATTTACTCTTTCTTAATGGACATGTAAATTGTGACTTCCTGGTAGGGGAAACAGTAAATGCTAGAGGAGAAGGTAGTATCAGAATTTTTATTGCGTTTCAGAAGTTTATTTTCTGTGCCAATGTCCAATTGACCTTGAAAGTAGATTAATTATACAGTCTTCTGACCAAAACAAACAATTTATTTTTTCATTCTCTTTCAAAATGTACCACAGCTTTTCAACAGATTTTGTGGGGAAAAAAAAAAAAAAAAAAAAAAAGGAAGGGGGGGGGGCTGGGGGGGGGGCTTTGCTTGCTTGCTTATTTTACATACCAAAAAGCCAATTTTTTCAAGTAATTCCTGTGCCCTCAAAGAACCATTTTGCATTTATAAAAGCACCGAGCAAAACTTTTAGAACAAATGCGGGCTGAAAGTGGGTTTTCTCCCTCTCTTTTCTCTGCTAGTTCACTAAAAGCACATTAATATCTATTTCGCTATACAACACAGCATTGCATAGAGATGCTCAGGTTAAGTGAAATAAGCTTGACTGGGTACTGGAAGTAAAGCCTCCCTGTTAGCATAGGGCTCTGTCTCAGTTCATTAGCCCTGGTGGGATAGCTGGTAAAACAGCATAGGTGGGGGCATGCTAAAATGGCTCGACAGCCTTCTAGTACTCAAGCTGGTATATCTTTTGCAAATCAAGCTAGAGTATCCCGACTGCACTGGGCTTGTTTAAACACATCTGTTTTAATGCAGAAGAGAAGCAAATACTAGTAATGGCTTCCTCCTTATTTTCATTGCTGTGGTCATGACATTTAAATCTAAAAAAGGAGAGAATAGCTTCCAGAAAATTAATCCATCCCCCCTCCCCAAAAGTCTGTTCTTAATATACACACATATATAAAGAGACAGTCAGAAAGGAAAATAAGAAAGTAGTATCTGGAAAATACAAACATTCTATCTTTATACCTCTGGGGGGAAAAAGAATGGGGTAGCCTCAGCCATAACCCCGTTGTACTAAACTAAAAATATTCAGCCAACATTTTTATTGCAAATTTTTAAAACATACTGTTTTTTCTCTTGAAGAATGTCTTTTGGGGGATATAAGGACTGTGCAAGAATTTTGCCTTTCTTTTAAAAGAAAAATATTCAGTTCTTACAAGACAGTGTTTGAAAACTTATGTCCTGAATGTTCAAACACCTACCCTCAAATGCAGTTAAGTCCACCACAAAAATATGAAACTATCATCATTTTTGAAAGACAGTGGTTGACAGTAGAATAATTAATTCACAATGGCTGTGCCCTTAAGAGTCTGAGATCAATTTCTTGAAAAATCTAGAAAACCAAGAGAAATTTAAGGAGGCTGAAGACTTGCTCTTCTCAGAAAGAGAGCAAATTTACAAAAATTTTCAGGACCCTCTCAATTAAGCCTACTTGTTAAGGACTTAGCACAGATCTTCAAGAGTGAAAACACTTGGTAAGATAACCTTCATTTTACTGCACTTCTAATTACTGGTATCTGTAACAAAATGTATCCTTGTAATACACCTCAAATGAGGTTGGGCCTCATTCATTTGTTGTCAGCTTTCTAAGAGTTAAGATCAAATTCAGCTCTTGAGCTATTTCCATCTTCTATTTACAAGGACTTTTTACAAGGACATGTAGCAATTAGACAAGGGGTAATGGCTTTAAACTGAAAGAGAACAGATTTAGATTAGATCTAAGGAAGAAATTCTTCCCTGTGAGGGTGGTGAGGCCCTGGCACAGGTTGCCCAGAGCAGCTGTGGCTGCCCCCTCCCTGGCAGGGTTCAAGGCCAGGTTGAACGGGGCTTTGGGCAACCTGGGCTAGTGGAAGGTGGCCCTGCCCGTGGCAGGTTAGGTTAGGTTCCAGCCTAAAACATTTTATGACTCTATGATATGTCTGAAATGCACCTTATATTTATACAGCCTCTCCCTTACTATTAGAAGTTACTCTGAAGAGCCTTGCAGCAGCTTTTCAACAAAGCTACGTATTATCTTTCCTAAACTTTGGCATGCAACCTTTGCAGTCTGTGCACACCAAATCTTCAGAAGTTTATATGGTCCATGATCACATTTGGCTTTTGAACTGGACACCTATGTGTAAATATCCTTTGGTGTCTGAAATGTGGTTTAAATTGTGAAAATTACACCAAAACAGACAAAATACATTCCTACATGTTTTGTTGACAGATTTATACATTAGCCAGAATTTTCTCTGCAAGGATTAACTTCTGTCCATCTCATCAGGATGGAAATTACTGAGTATTTCTGGCAGACAAAATACGTACTACTCAAGCATTTGTAATAATGCTATATCTAATCCCAAACAAGAACTGAAGGCAGGCCAGCAGTGTCTGGTCATACAGGACCGTCAACATCCACAACTGATAAGTCAACGTCAACATCCAGACTGATAAGTTTTTATGGAGGAGAGTCTGCAGCTGATGGCTGCCATGATGGACTCTGATTGCTGTGCTATTAAAGCATATGTATCTCCTCCTCTAAGTCCCCTCTAATGGACAAGGAACAGAAAAACCAAACAGATCACCTGTGTACAATTCACAATATACAGAAACACTTGGATACAGGCTAAGTAAAATTCAGGCACCTCCAAAAGCATCTGAAAATTCTTCCTCCGTACTTGCATACCTTTATTCATTTAGCACGTTATCATGAAGTGTTAGATAGACCCCATTAACATTCAGTGGCGGGTTACAGAGTGCTGAAATGTGAATTTGCATACTAATTAACAACAGAAAGTTCTGCAATCAGAAATATCAAAGACATATTGGACTAATCCCTGAAGGAAAAAAGTTCCAATTCTACTTGATATTTGCTAAAATATATTAACCAGTTGTCAATTCTAAAGTATTCCTTACTGACAGATAAATTCAGTTTTGTTGTAAGCAATTTAAGCATGTCTAAGTTCATAACACGTCTTCAGGAGCAACTTGTATGACATAAAATTTCATTGCATTATGAAGAAAATGAAGAAAAGAAGACTTTCAAAATTGTCCAACCTGATTCTGTGCTGAAACGAAAGGAGAAATTAAGGCAGACCTTCCATACATTTTTTTCCTCCATCAGCTAGACAATCACATGTGGATGTATTCTGAATATGGTGAAAGGCAAAGATAGTCTCTTCTTTTCAAGTGACAAGATGCAAGACTCTCATGCCAAGAGACAGCTGGTCTGTCTCCTGTTTTGATAGCTCATTTGACTGAGGAGTACTGTACTTTTTACCTCCTCTGGGGCGAGTTTTATCCAGACTGAATGTTTCCTTTGTCCTTTTATCCTTCCCCTTCCCACTCTTTATTAATATTTAAAAGTATTAGAATATTACATTCACCACTTCAGCTAGAGAGCCTGTCCTGTCTAACTATTTGCTCTTGCAGTTTCTGTATCATTTAAACCTTTCAGGCGCTTTGAATCAGGTGGCATCATCCACTGGGCAATAGTAATAGCACAAGCAGTCCCCCAAAAGTACTTGTTAGGCAGACATTGAACTGTTTCCTTTATGCTCCCATGAAAAACTTGCAGGATGTGCAATGTGCAATGACAACAGGAACTGGCTTTTGTGTTTAAATTCCCAATTACAGCCATGTGGAGAGGCCCTTACAAAACAGCCTCTGCAATCCTCCTCAATTGCATGTAGAGCCCTTCGCATGCAGACCCATGTTTATGCAAATCCCACATCCCCAGTATTCAGACAGAGTGCTCCCAGCCAGCAACGTCGGCACAGCAGTTGGAAAATGCCGTGGGAGGCTCACTTATGCCTTCCTGCTCCCCTCCACTGCTCTGGATTGTTTAGGCTTAGTCTAAACTCTTACCAGAAGTCTGTGCTCCTGCGCTACCCAGTGCAGCGGGCTCAAAACCTCTAATGGTCAACTCCCAAAGGCCAAAACCAGGCACTTGAAAATGAGGAGATGAAAACTATGGAGTATTCTTTCGAGATTATAGGCCTTGGTGGCCCCTTGTAAGAGAGAAAGCCTCACAGGTTCATTCCTGTGTTACAGAGGGTTGCCAGGCATGGAAATGCTAAGGGTGCAAGATTAAAGGCCCCAAACTCAGGAACAAATGCATTGTTTTGCTTTGCAATCTGATATGGCACATCATTTCTCAGGAAGATCTAAAGTCTGTGTCTAACGTTACACGTATGCCTAGAATACCTGCTCAGAACACTGTGCTAGCTCAAAGCTTAACAGACATACCTTGTGTCACAGTCACCATTATGTCAAGTAAAAGAAAGGAAACAAACTATCACATGACATCATCACCTTTATCAGCAAAATTCAGCATCATGTGGAAATACTGAACTAAATTTGTCCATGACTCAGTTTTCCCTCCTGTTCACATTAGTTTTTCATCTGGTGGAGTAAAGTCCTCAGTAATATCCCTCACATTTGGCATTTTGTTTTATTTCCTCTTGTCTAAGCATTACACCTTCAGGTATTCCAATTATATATGAAAGGTAGGTCTTTTGCTACACTGTAGATGTTTTTCATTTGCCATTTGAACTTTGTAAATTAATCTTGTCAGCTTTACTTAACTTCAGAAGCTATTCTTTGGATTTGTCTTATCAGAGCTTTTTATTTTTAATGTATAATTTTGTTATGTTTTAGCTATACAGTTCTTCATTTTATACTGATGGAGGAAAGCATAGAATAAAGTATACAATAGAACAGCAGCTCTTATTAAAGAATCCACTTTACAACAATAAACTTGAAATATCAACCTCCCCGAAAAAAGAGAAAAATACGAAAAGCGAAGAAATGATACTAAGAAGCTACAAAGAAGATTGAATTAAAAGGAAAAAAAAAAAGCTGTCCCTAAAATGTCAATTATTTGACCCAAGTGATTTTCAAAATTATGCCAGTATCATAGAATTTCTGAACGCCATTTTTTCAGATTTTCTGTCAAAAAAAGTAATTTAATTTTCAAAAGGTGGACAATAATATCAAACTACAGTTTAACCACGCTTCTAGTTTCTGCTTTTTATCACATTGTAAATTTTAAAAGAGGGTTCAAACTCAAATTTTCTTTAAAAAAATTAAGAAATAAATTTATTGACCATCCCTAATCATAAGAGTTACTCTAAACACGTGATGTTTTATCATGCAAGAGTGATTAGGAATATTTTTCAGATGTGTAGGATCTTGACTTATAATATCTTGAGAATGTTTCTCAGTTACAGACTTTGTCCTTCCAATTCATTGGACTTAATTGCCAACACCTTAAAATGCCCACCTATTTTTTCAATATACTGAAAAATATACCAATACACTGGAAGATTTCAGCAGAGTCTGACAATGCACTGACAGCTCACACACTCTGCTATCAGTTGTACTTACTTTCAGGAAAGGCTGGTGTGGCTGCTTGTATTACTAACAAGTATGTACACAGATAAGCTTTTTAGGTTCAAGCCCAGTGATTTTTTTTTTTTTTTTTTTTTTTTAATCTTTAAAGTGTTCAAGGAATTTATCACATAATAAACTAGAAAATTCAATGCACTTGGCAGCATCATACCATCCCTCATATATCAATTATTTTCCTTAATAATTTTATCTCAAGATTGTATAAATTTGTTCAACTCCAAATCAGTGAAGAATGGCCTGATTCTGATATTTCTGTGACCAAAGGCATAGTGTAGCTCCTGCCAGTATGGTGTTCCTTATCACCACTGACCAGCCAGTATCTCCCGTGAGAACTAGGTCAACCTGAGTTCAGCGATATTTACATCTCTTACCATGTTCGAGAATTAAATTGTAGGTACACAGCAAATTTTCAAAACACTATATGAGCACTAGCCACAGCCTTGCACAGCAGACAGATTACCATCCTTTCACTGTCAATGCAGAAACACAGCCCCAGAAAGACTAAAGAGGTCCCTTGGCTGGTCAGGGAGTTGGTTACACCAGACTAATCTCCAGAATTCCACTTGTATATTCTTATATAATATTGTTCTATACTCTGGATTTTTTACTTTGAGATGTTTACAGCTGCTTGGTAGCAGCTATTCAGAGAACAGCATATTTGGAGGTTAATTTTCCTTTTCTCAACTTTCATAGCCAACTGTTTTCTCTGGTTCCTGCTTTCTCCTTTGTACCAGCTCTGCTGGGTTTCTAGTCAAAAGGCCTGAATTTTGGATTGGACGAAATCCAGAATTAGAGCTTGAGTAGTGTGACTCTTCTTGGTTGGTTGAACACTTGTCAAACATTTGTGAGCCTGGTATAAATTGAACACCACTCTACAGCGGTCTGTTAGATTGATTTGCCGTACTGAATTTTAAATTATTTACCAACTAAGTTGTATAATCTGTATGGCTGTTATTTGTGCAGACATTAATCTACTTCAGACATTTAATTTAGGATTCCATAGAGCACAGTTAAAAGCTTATGTTCTATCCATGGAGTGAGGTAGGGACCTTCAGGAGTGTGATTTAAAACATCTAATGAGATGCCCTAAGTAGGCATTATATTTCTCTCCGTACAGTTTTGTCTAACCCTTTTTCATCTATCCTAAGTACCACGTTGCTGAGTAAGCTCTTATGTTCATTTCTTACATATCCTTAATGAATTGCATCAGAGGAGCATCTCTAGTTTCACCGCAGCTAAATTGCTCACTGAGAAAATTCTATTTCTCTTTACAATTCATCAAATGTTTCATTAGGTTCATTTTAGAGAGTTTTCAGCTCTATGTTTCTCCTGAATTTATTCCTGGTTTGAAATGTTGTCACAAATATTTTTGTCTTTATTATTATTAATAATAATTGATAGTATTAAATTTAATATTATTAATAATTGATAGTATTAAATTTAATAAATTTAATATGGATGTGGTAATAATAAATAATTTATTCCGTTGTGGTAAATATGTCCCTGCCATATTCTGGTACCCCAATTATTGTAGAAAAGACTGCACCATTTCTGGGTATGCATTTTTCAGAAGCCCCCCCCTCCACACGCCCTGACACTTTTGTGAATAGACACAAGTAGGAGTACTAAGGGCATCTATTCTCAGTAGGAGGTAAGTTAACAGAACACTAGCAATCATGACTGTTCAGCTCCACGAGAGCTGAAGCATTAAGAGGCTCATCTCTATTTAGCCTGTCAGTATGTTCCTTCTATCATAACAGCAACTGCCTTACTCCTTTTACAAAGTGTACTCTCTGCATTTCACTCTTTTCATTACCCTTTGAATGCTCTACTCTGCCCTTTATCTGTCTCATTACCGCAGTGCCTATCACAAGAGGCTGATGACATCTGAAACCGCGTAGCAAAACCTGACACATAAAGGTGTACGTGGAGGTAATTCAGCGCAGCAGGTGACTAACATAATGTACCTGATTGAAAACTGGCGTGATGTCCAGGGCATGGCAGAGGTGGGCTGCTCGGTGTAAGTGACGCTGCGTGTGTTAAGTACTGCTGAAAGAATAGAATATAACCAAAGGAAAGACAGCTACAGGACTCGATGCTACTGTGTTCATTCTCACCTCCAACACTCACTCTGAAAAGGCACGTTATAAAACTGTCATCTCCGAGGTGTTAAATACAGTGGTCTGTGTGTTACCATTCACATTGTCTCCATGACAGCCGACTGACACACAGAGGAGCAGCTCCCAACACCGCCCAGCACTTGAGGACAAGGACACACACACTGGTCAGGTGTCTCCAGCACCAGGTCAGCAGGACATCGAGCTTTCTGTACTGGGGACAGGCTGTGTTCAGGTGTTTTCCCTGGCTATCAGCGAAGGATTTATAGATGCAGTAAGGTTCACATATGTTTTCAGGGCTGGGAACAGGTCAGGAAAAATGACACTCAGACCAAGTCCTATCTCCCTCCTACAAAAAGTAGGGCGATACTGATACACTAGGTGTCAAACAGAAAGTTATAACAGGCAGCAGTAACACGATAACAGATAGCTGGAGTTACATCCAGAGAAAAAAAGTAATATACTGTGGGAAAAGGAGTGCAAATGGTGTATTATAAATGAAATGTTAGATTGAATCTTGCCTCCAAACAGAAATGGGGAGGTGAAAAGAAGCAGGAATAGCTGGTGAAAAGAGAACAACTATAAGTAGTAGGAAATCCCCTTCTGGCATCTCTGTTTTAAACAATATGACATGTAAAAGAATAAGCTGTTACACATGTGAGAGAGATGGGAAAACAGTTCTAACACGATTCCAATTTTTGCATTATTTTTGAGCTTTGCAACTAAAAAAAAAAAAAAGATACCATAGCTATTTTTCTATTATTTAATTTTTTTAATTGTATTTGACAAGCAAGGAGTTCATGTTATATCACTTTGCACTTCAGTTCTTTCCAGAGGTATACATAAATCAAGCTGAAGAGCTCATTAACCTTGAATAGGATACTGTGCATGTGCTATTGCTCTTGAAGATTTTTAATACTCTGCTACTTTGGAAAAGGCCACGTTTCTCCTAGGCACGTGATATAATCAGAACTCTTATTTTCTTGGGTATCTGCTCCTATTGAATGAGCTAAGTGAAAGATTAGCTGTGAAAAGTATCTCATTTATCCCTGATGCATGCTGAACCTTGAACAGGAACTGTAGTTGATTTGAGTAGCCCTGTTATGTCTCGTTTTTCAGACAGATAAGATTATTTCCAGTGTATGACACTGGACCTACTTCAATACGTGCTTTGTGCTTGATTTTTCCTAATGGATTTCATTGTTCGTCTTAAGGAGTGTAATGCTGCCAGTTGTACAGGTTTCTAGATGTTCTGATACCACCTCATGGACCTTCCCCCTTTCCCAGAATCCTTTGCTATATCCATATTTCTAGACATTATTTTCCTTCGTGGGATAACATCATAATGATACAAAGTTCTAGCACAGTACTAATTTCAGACTCCACAGCCGTACAACTACAGGGGTGGGCTCTAAGTCAGGGTCACAGGGTAATGCACAATCTGGAGTACTTCTTCAGGTACGAAGGTGTTGAAGGCTCTCCAGCCATCCTTGAAGGTCTATAGATTCTGTATCATAGCATTTAGGTACTTTTATAGACGTGGCTGTAAAGAAAGACTTTGAGGTTGAGCCTCCATCCTCTGCCTTATGTGCCAATCAGAGGCCACCCAAAGAGGGCACTGAGCACACACACAACATGGATTTGCCAGTTCTATTTGAAATCCCTTCAGAGGAAACTGCACCTGCTCCCACCCCTGCTACAGCTTCAAATTATTCAATTAATAAACAGAGATAGCTTCATATTTTCAACTGGGCACTGCACTTTCTGAAGTATAATAATAATAACAGGTAATGATGAAATGTTGCATTAAAAACAAATTCTGTTTGATATGAAAAACGCATTGTCCCCTTGAGAGAAAATGTAATACTGTGGCCATAAATCTGCAGCTGGAGCTGAGTGAAAATAAGGAACTTCAGGTCAGGGAACTGCACAGACGTAGAGGTGGTATAGATCATCTTATAATTTAGAGGCAATGGTTGCAATGTGCTTAGCTCTGATGGGGAGAATTATTTACAGCAAGCGCAGAGAATAATCTAGTGATATGTGAGGCTCCGCAGTTAAATAAAAGAGAGAGATTACCCTTTGATCCAAATATCTGTGCACTTATAGCCCTCATTACAGACGTTGATCATCCAAGCCTTCTGCATTGCTGCCAGATGAAAAGAGATGAGAGTGGTATTCTGTCTCCTGATCAGCAACTTATCTATGGGAGTTGTGGAATTATCTGAATGATGGGACATAGGGCTGTACAAAAAATGGAGGCTGTAGTGATCACTGTTCCTTGGTGACTTCACCTTGGAGAATGAATGCAGTGAGTTCTGCTGCACAAAACCACAATGACTGTAGAGCAAACAATTTTTCATCCTGAAATAAGCAACTTCTCACATAAGCACCAACATAAAGATGTACTTTTCTGTTCACTTACTGCATTATGCTTATTCTGTTCACAAATCATTATTATTAGCCAAATGCTTTTCATAAATACACCACTTTCCTACCATGACTATGGCCAAAAAATCATCTACAGCAATCTGTGTAGCAAGATCTCCATCAACTCACTCTTGAGAAACTTACATTTACATAACCGAGATCTAAATATTAAGCTTGAGGATACTGCATGAGAAAGAAAATGAAAAAACCCCCACATCTAAATCTGAGGATGTGAATCTACAGGACAAACATATTCTCTCAGAGGAGCGGGTTGTATTCGCTGATCGTTCGGAAGATTCTGTTGTGCTAAAAGCTGCTTTACTTGCAGAGTAATGGCCATTCAGCCATTTTGGGTTTAAATTCTCTCTTGCATGGACCTTATAACTCCTAAAAAACAGGCCGAGGCACCAAGTGAGGTGGAGTTTTTTAATGTAATTTTTCTCTACAGTCAATAACATCAATTTTCTTGGGAGGTCTGGTCTCGCTTCTATTATATTATTAGACTGAATAAACTAACCTCTTCAGTCAGTCTGTATTATGGCTGATACTCTCTGAGATTCATGTGCTTTCAGACAAAACAAGAAAGCTTTTCTGAAACTTACTATTAAAGTTGTAATGCAATTTTTATCATGGCAGGCCAAAAATTCAGTAGAACTAAAGAGGAAATGGGGAGGGACAGCTTTCCTTTGGAAGACTGGATTTCCTAACTTGTGTTGATTCAGATACTCTACAGAAGAGAGGAACCTACTGAAATGAAGATGGAGAGCTACCGATTTCTTTTTTAAAGGAACTGCAGCTGCAGATAAAATTATCATCGATAAAATGATATATGATCATTCATGCAGCAGAAATAACTAATAGAGCTGAGACTGCACAAAAGTGCAATGTTCATCTTCAAAGAGGCATTTTTCAATAAGACTATATGCAAATCAGGTTTTGTGCTGTTGAAGATTCTGATTAAAGTTATAATTTAGGTTTTTAATTGAACTTTTTTATTGGATTTTTCACAATAATTCCGCTTCATTTATATGAATAATTAACTGCGGTAAAATAAGTTGCCAAAATAAATTCATAAATTCTAAGGTGATTATTTTTTTTTAATTCTGGCAAATTTCTGCAGCATACAAACTCTGAGCATCCTATGACTGGCTTTTACTGTATTCCATACAGATGATCCTAAAAAATCTATACACAGGGACAGAATTTAAACAATGTACATCTGGAAATTGTAAAAACTAATTAGGATTTTTTTAAAAAGAGATATACAGTTACATACATAAAATAAATCATAGAATGATACAATCACTCATAAATATGACTGTTGTCCTGCAGAATAGCTAGCTTTGATACTAAGTTATATATGTTATACACAATGGATTGTTATTCTATCATTAATTATTTTGGCACTAAGAACAGCTGAAGTAAGGACACAGTAGCATCAGTACTCCTGAATTTAGTCCTGTTATCTCATTGGTTTACAAATTAATATCTGCCAGCTGAGGCAGTAACTTTATAGTGCTAAACATCAGGGTGATGCAGTACTTGAAACTCCCACAAGATAAAGGAAAAGTAAAACACACTGGACCTGAACATTCATGAATGAATTCTAGGAGAGAAGCTCAATGATCTTACTCATCAACTAAATTAAACCACTTGATGTTAAGCATTTCTAATTAAAAACCAAGATTCTCCAGACAGATAAAAATAAGACTAAAAGCAATCACAACAATAACATATCAGACTGAAAGGGAAAAAAAAATATACCCGGCTTTGTTTGTACGTAATAAAGTAGAATATGGTAACGTCTTAACGTCTCAAAGATCATGTCATTTGGAGGTTTAATAAAGGATTAATAGCTGATAACAGGTCATGCAAAATCTGACTGCTACAGATTTTTGAAGATTATAAATACACAATCAGAGGATGCTAAAGACAGCCCATGTTTGTCAGCAACCCATTAGCCCTTACAGCAATCTATAACAATTTATCAGCCATTTATTATCCACAGGGTAAGTCTATCTAGTGGAGTAGACTGAGAAAGGGATTGTAAAAGACGCTGCTGGAACCACAGTGCTAGCTACTGCGTAATGACTGCATTAGCGTACTGTCTCTAAGTATACAGAGATTATCACAGGTCTTCAGGGACATCTAGGAATGATCCTTAGACATAAATGAAGCTTATTTGACACTTCAACTATCAATAGCTACACGGGACCTATTCAAAGTCCTATGATGACTGAGCTGAAGAGGCATCCATCTGACCATGGGTATGCCATGCTAATAACAACCGACACCACTGCTTTTAAGAGTCCCCTGGCTGAACTGAGATTGCAAAATTAAAGGCACTTTATACTAGGCCTTGGAAAGAAAGAAGTAGCACTGCATTACAGAACCAAGCATCAGACTTCTTTTCTTCTTTTAAGAAGAAAAGGGCTCCAAATTAACTGCATACCTAGAAATACTGAATTTATAGTAGTGTAATTCCAGAAAAAAACATTAGCTTCAATGAAATTATTCCACCTTTATGCTGACATAATTTAGGTCAAATTCTAAATCACTAACTTTTAAATTCCAGCTTTAAGGAATTTAATGTTTCTTTACATCCAGCAAAATCCTGCTTTACTCCCTACTGTACAAAGCATTTTCACAGATCCGAGTGGTAAGAAATCTGTTACCTGGAATTCCTTTCTGTATTAAGACAGATATTCAGCTGCTTGTTCATAACTAACTTACTTACATTAGCAAAATTAAAATACAGTCTATAAACTGCTAAATGAAATTTTTAGTAAGGCTGAAATAGAAAGCACTACGGACCAGTGAGGGAAAGACATGCCAGAATGCAGGGGAAGAGTTAGTGGCTTTAATGTTGTACCCCCCATAAGACATAAAATTTCTTTGATTTCTGACAAATTCAATGGTTTCTATGAGGAGGCATACACTATACGATTTAGCTCTGTTGTTTACCAACTCCATAAAGCCAAACCACTACTTGGAGGCAGCCCCTCGTTCCATGATGGAAAGTTTGGCTGTCCTGGGCCGTGGAGACAGGCCTGGAGTTAGTCATCCAAACCAGTCACCTAAACTTCTTGTCAGAATCATCCTGTTTGGTCTTTTTTCCCTTTATAGAGAAAGGCACTCCTACTTGCTGCTCCTGCTGTAACCACTTGCTGCTAAGCAGCAGCCTGGGAACATTTCCAGTAAACGCAACTGCCATAAACACTCTCTTGAAGTTCTACCAGTGTTGTCAACAGAGATAGGCACTGAGCAAACTGCCGAGCTAAAAGGAGAGGAAAAAAGCATCCCAAACCAAAAGGAAGTTTTTCTTTTCCATTAACTGTTTTAAGCCTCCTGGGTGACTTTGTGGAATCACTGCAGCAAGTTGTGAATGATGTATGAAATGAGAAATCCCTGCCCAGCCAGCTGAAAAAGAATTTACAGACAGTGCTTTGCAATCGTTCATATGCTCTGCTGTTTGATGTAGTATTTAGCCAAGTTGCAACCAGAACAGCCTGGCAGCCACCGAGACAGCAGCTTTTTTAAAAAACGGGGAAGGAGTCTTCTTCAGCACTAAAAGTGTGGAAGAAAAATCCATTCTGCAGTCTATAGGGGGACTTCAAAATTGAATCTGCATTTGTACAAAACAAACCTAATAATCAAGCGATATATGTTTAATCTAAGACTAGAAAAATATTTTTATCATTTGAGTTACACTACTTAAGAAATGTAGAAGAGTTTATATTTCATTGTATTTTTATAATCTGATTATATTTGTCTATGTAAACTAATGCGTTCTTCAAGATATAACAAATAGAGACACAGTAATTTAGGAATATGAAAGAATTCAGTATTTACAAAGGAGGGTATGCATTTTCCTTAATTGTTTATTTATAAAAATAATCCTTATCCATAAAAATGTTGTTCAATAAGCACAATCATACAAATGCTTATCCACAAGCACACAACTGACCTCCTTTTGACTTAGAGACTTTTAATTTAAAACATACTTCAAGCCTACTTCAAGGTTTTCTCACAGAACTGTTTCAAAATTTGTGAGGATCAGAAACCTGTTATATAAACCTTAACAATTTCAAGCAAACATGTTCGTTTAATTTTTAACTTTGATTTAAAAAGTGGGTTTATTGAAAAACATTATAATTCAACAAAAATACTAATAAAATATGTATGAAAGAGATGTTATTATTATGCAGCATTATTAATAATTAACCACATCACAAGTTTCTCTATTTTTGTCTGAATTCATTCTAAGGGGAAACCACTTGCAAGTAAAGATGCATTTTTGACTTGGGAGCCTTTTGCTCCTCAAACCAAAGACACAATCCTTAATCCACTCTGCGAAATACAAAGGACAGACTGAAAACCCTTTCCCTATTTAAATTAAAGAACAGTTTCTCCTGTGTTCAAATATGGCAAAATCCTTTAATGTAAACCTGGTCCTAAAACTCTTAACCTACTATTTTAATGATGCCAAAAATTCTCTAGTTGACTTCAAGGTAAGGCAAATATTAAAAGGAATTTCTACACGAATGAGGGCATATTAATACACATATTAATATCTAGCTCTTCTATGTTTTTTATCTGTAACAAGGACTAATAATTAGGCCCTGGTTAATCTTTCGCATCTTTTCATATGAAGAGTTAATGGAAAAGAACAGATGTTCCACTGTTTAGGTTAATTACTTATCAAGGATTATGCAGAAAAAATACTTCTAAAACTATAAAAAGCCCCAATACTATATTCACAGAAACAATACAATTATCTAAACTCATCACACAGTATACAAACTTCCAAAGACAGATTCCAGCAGCGACCACGATCACCTAGACATGTGCTCAGTCCTAGCAGTAGCTCCCTTGACTTCTTTGACTACTTTCAGGGTGAAGTCTTACTTTCACTGGTAACTTTGCTATGACATTCACTGTGGCCATGATTTCAGTTAGCATGTACACAGTCAAAAACACGAATTAATAACTGAAGTCTCATGGTTTAGTTTCTAAGTTATAAAGGAAATTTGCACAAATTGGCAAGCCCTCAATTTATTCCCTCCATGGCAGACAAAATAATTTCCATCCAAAAATTCTGTCTTAAGACTATTTGAATTAATAATAAAGGTTGGTTGGTTTTTTTTTCTAAATACAGCCTAGAAAAAATTTTCAATTTATTTATTTGTCAGAAACTGGGAAATCTGAAATGAGCATTTTTCCCATGAGATCTGAGCTATATCCATGTAGGTTCCGCTTTAAAAAAAAAAAAAAAATCTCCAATTTCTACTGGAACATATTAAATAATATCCAGATTATTCAGATCAGCTATATATTGCATTTTGTTTAGCAGGTCACAACTGAGATTAACTGAAAAGTCATCTGGTGTTAAACTGGTACTTATATACACTTCCTAAAAAAGTAATGTTTTCAACTGATATTACTGTTATGGAATTATTTCCTCTTCTCCTCCCTTGACCTTCTACACGTTGAACTGTAATAGTCTTTCAAATACTGTAGTTACATATTAAAAAGACAGATCTGCCCAGCATTAGAAAAACTCAGTGGAGTTACATAAATACAGTTCCAGAAGCTTTTCTTTCACAATCTCATCGGCATCAGAAATTCTTGGAAATAGTAATTTTAAAATGTTTAACAAACATTTTGGTTGTCTGGGTCTTGGTGAAATGCAGTATACAAAATGACAGTCGATAAGAGCAAGATGGGCAAAATATTTGGAAGAAGATTCCATAGGAAAGTCCACTGCAGTCCACGTGGTTTAAACACGAGTGTTACTTATTCAAAATGTCATCTGTAAAATCAGATTGCCTCAGGCTCTGGATTAACTACTGATTCATTCATTGTAATTTCTATAAATGCCAGAAGCAGTTCATGATCTTTGTTGTCCAAATACATTTTGTCATAAAAAATCCCAGTCAATAGCTAATATTTTATTTTCTCTTTGATGGGGCCTTACTTTCATTTGATTGTACCTGATTTTAACCTCTATTAATTGTTCTAGTATCAATTTTTTAGTTAATAAAAGAGGCCATATTTCAGGAGTATATTTGGAAAATTATTTCTTTCTTCATTCCTTTCAAACTGCTTCCAAATTCAAGTCCCTTGGAGTTAAAAGAATTCCTCTGGACCTCTGCACAAAACCTCTTTTGTGCAATTCTGAGCAAAATTATGAGGGATACATGTGAAACTACTATTACTGAGATATACTGGCATTTAAATGAATTCTGCATTTATGCCATGTCTTTATTATGAGCTCAGAATTACTAAACAATACTTTAAATCTGTGCTGTGCTGGTAATGTGGATATTAGATCCAGATTGAATTTGCTTTCTGCTACATGGAGCATTTCCAGCCATTCAGCAAGAGGACATGCTCTATGCAGCCATGAACTGATTTGGCCCAGAGCTACTGTGCTGGAGGAGAGTGAATGCATCTTGTCAGCAAGAATCAGAATTACTTTAGGAAGGAAAAATAAAAGATATCACTTTTGCAGAGACGCGAGCTCGATGAAATGCAAGGGGGCAACCTCTATTCAATAAGTTAAGATTCTACAGTGTTGAAAATTTTTTAAAAATTTAAAAAAAAAAAAAAAAAATTACACAAACGTATTTACCTGCCTAGCCCACTCTAAGTGAAGAATCTCAGGTCCAGGTGTAACAAAAGAAAACAAAACTGCTGGCACTTGTTTCTGAGGACAGAGGTCTGAAAATACAGACTCGGATTAGTACTTAGGGGTTCAGAGTCTGAGCATCGCTCCTGTTTCATTTCTCAGTAACATCAGCACAGTTTATGAACTACACAGGATTCAAGTGAACAAAAACAAGATTCCAAGCTAGCATTTAGTTTTCAATAATTCAAGTAATTATAACAAGTTTTTGCTTCTAACTTTAAAAAAGTCTCAGATGTCTCAAAAATAAAAAATACATGTCCTGAGAAATTTACTGTGAAAAGAGTTAACCAATTAGGAAGAAGTTCCTCAACAGAAATAAGATGTCTCACCTCCCCCCCCCCCAAAAAATCAGCTGTATTGTAACAACTGACAATAGTAACTGAATTGTAGTACTGTAAGATGGCTGTACAGAATAAAACTTCTTTTCAGAGACTGATCACGAGGTTTTTTGCAGCTCCTCTCACTCACCACCAGCAGAACCTTCAAGTACAACACAGCATCCACACTGGCAACGACATGATTGTCCAATTCTGGCCATCAGTTTACACCAACTGCTGCTCTTGCAAAGAATCAGGCCACATGCAAGCAGCAGTGTATATTGCAACCAACATACAACCACTATTTGGCCGGGAAGGACATTGGTAACATACTTCAATCTGAGGACACTCACATGCAAATAGGACTCAAGACAAAGTATTTTTGCTCCTTTCTGTAAAACTGCTCTGTTTTCCTCTGATCATCATCTGAAACTGATTCTAGTGTTTCCAAGAACAAAACAGCACATAGCTTTACTTGAGAGATATCATATCACACACATCCTGAAAATATGAAGGATAGCTTAAATTGAAAGGGACTGCTAGAACTGGAAAATATCACTTAGTCAAAAGACTTTTTTTCCGGCAGTTTAACAGAATTTGCTGTTGTTCAGAGGGTGTAGCGCCAAAACACAAATTATCTCTGCTGAAAGGAGCTGATAAAGTCAGAGATGCTCAATTGTCTGTGACTCAAGAAATGGAAGTCCAGGCATCAGAAAAAGTGCGACAAGTGTACAAAGATATGTGGGCTTGTCAAGAACAACAAACAACCAATGCTTTATGCTGGATTTCTAATTCGTCGGTCCTTTCCAATAAATTGTGACCCAAATGCTCTTATTTATCATATTTAAGAACAAGTATACTTCTTACTGCATAAATCATCTTAGAGAAACTTTGGGAAAGCATTCTAGTTCATTTCAGCACTGTCATCCATCTGTACAGTCTAGTTCTAAAGCAGAAACTTTTCAAAGCGGTGTGCAGTGTATACAAAGGACATCCCTGAAACAATTCTGATGAAAATATGCACCTGATATCTGTTCATCAAAGACTCATTATTCTTACTGAGCTCTAGGCTCAGTACATTCCTTTCCTAGAATGTATTGTGAAAACAAATGTAAGAATTACATCAGTATGTAAATCTAAATCTCTACATCTAAATAATATGGGAAACCTTATAATTCAGTAAAAACACCAAATATTGCAGATGTTCTTAAAAGAAACACAACTATCACAGAACCGTCTAGGTTGGAAAAAGACCTTGAAGATCATCCAGTCCAACCATTTACCTAACACTGACAGTTCCCAACTACACCAGATCCCTCAGCGCTATGTTGACACAACTCTTCAATCCCTCCAGTGATGGGGACTCCACCACCTCCCTGGGCAGCCCATTCCAATGCCCAACAACCCCTTCTGTATAGAAATGCTTCCCAATATCTAGTCTAAAGCTTCCCTGGCACAACTTGAGGCCGTTCTCTCTTGTCCTACCGCTTGTTACTTGGTTCAAGAGACTCATCCCCAGCTCTCTCTCTGCACCCTCCTGTCAGGGAGTTGTAGAGGGCCCTGAGGTCTCCCCTCACCCTCCTCTTCTCCAGACTAAATCCCCCCAGTTCCCTCAGCTGCTCCTAGTACAACACATGTTCCAGGCCCTTCACCAGCTTCGTTGCCCTTCTATTATGTTTGAAATTTGCCAGAATCTAGAAGAATAGAATTTGCTCAGCCAGCTGTTGGCTATTCTCTCAGATTTTCTGATAAAGAAATTCGATATTGATGACACATGGAGAACTGGTAACAGTACAATTCCTAAAAGTTTCTCCCTACACTTCATTTATGACAAGTCTGTGTTAGCTCTGTTGAATCCAGTATAGCAACACCAATGATTGGTCCTTTGCTATTTTGGTAATTACCACATGGGGACGCCTGCTGCAGAGGTACAGATGTTATTAAACTGAGGATAGGTGCTTCCAAATGACTCTCTAATGTGTACAGTTTCACTGTGACCCCATACAATATTCTCCAAATCAAAAGACTGGTCATTTGTCTTACAAGGACTGAGTTTTACAAAGCTCATCACAAGAAGTGCAAAACCACAATCTGGTTTAATGCACTCTCTGCACCACCCTTCTCTTTGTACTGTCTTCATGATGTGACAAGTAACAAATTACCCAACCTAGACGTGGGACAGGATGGAAAGTACTTGAGAGTATATCTAGAACTTTTGAAGACAAACACCTAGTTAAGACTACTTCTGAACAGTGCTTGCTAACATATGATTTGTTTCATATGATTTATATCTTTGACTTTTTTTACTTGATACTCACTTTGTTCTTTAAATAAACAGTAAGGATGAAGATAGCAAGCATCAGAACCACAGGGGTAAAATATGTGCTTTGTTTTACTATGTCTGTGAGAAAATAGAGACAAGTTCAACCTTGGGACTCTTTTCACTGAGGTCCATTCTCCCTTATACAAGGATGATACCTAATACAACACTAGTGTGAACACCTTTTCAAACAGGGACAATTCACTATGATTCAATAACTCGCCATCTCATTCCAGCACTCTTCCATGCAACCTTTAGCTCTGTGCTCCAACTCCCTCTGCAAGAAAATGCAGAGAGAGAAACCAGCTTGACATTCAAAAGGTCATATTTTGCTCCTACTGTAGCACTGCCATAACTTCCAGGGCCTACACGGCTCTTGCAGCTTTACAGGCAGAGAATTCTTGGTATGATTCTGGAAGTTTTGTTTGGCATGCTGTACTTTTTTAATCAGAGTTTCTCTTTTAGTCCTTAGAAAATTAATTAAAGTTAAAATGCCATGCTTGAATGTGTCATGTATCAATTTTGAAGACTTAATTATAAGAGGGAATTAAGCTTTGATTAAGCTTTCCTTCTGAGAGCAGTAGCTGTCATTCTCCTTTGTCTTAAAATAAGAGAATCTTTCTGGCTCAGTCTACAAAAATGCCACCACATTATTTATTCCTGACAACAGAGCCTAGAAGTCAGCTTTGTCTGAAGACAAAAGCTGCAGATACAACGGTCATTTTCTTCATTCTGCATCCACAGAGAGCCATGGTGTTACATTCTCCCTGCAAAAACTAGCTGAAAAGATCAGTTCAAGGTGGCAATAACAAAACATTTAGAATCACATTGTTTGGTTCATTTTGTGGAGGGAAGGTGACGCTTGAAGAGGAAATTGTTATGTCAACCAAAGTGCTGTAAATTTCTATTGTTTTTTTGATTCTTAGGCATGATGAGAGTGTGGGCAAGTTGGAGAGACTCTTGTATTTAAATTGATAGAGAAAAACCTAAGAAAATTGAGTTAATTAAAAATAAATCAGGAAATTTCAGAATCACAACTCTGACAAACAAAGCAGTACTAGCTGAATTAACCCTATCTAGAATGGGGGGGCAGAGACAGGGCCAAACTGAGAAGCAATTCCAGCTGATATAACTCTTAACCTGCATATTGAAGACACCTTGGAAACACCAAATGGCTTGAAATACAGCAAACTTATGAACTCTATGGGTAGCGTGCTTCACTTATTTCATGTATTTTCATGAAAGAAAAATGTATGTAGAGTGACAGGCAGTATGTTCTGAGGCACTCAGAGCTTTTGAAAGTGCTCAACACTCAACACCCAGGAACAAAAATTCATCTGCAGTAGGAATAGAGGCTTAGTGTGAATCAGAACTCAAGGCTGCTTAACAGGAAGGAAGTAATACCCACAGAACAGGACCACTTTCACATAATGCACGTGCCAATCATTCTCTTGGACAGATTCCTATCACTCAAAGTTCTCGCAGGGGTATACATTAACTTTATCATAAATATACTACATTTAATTCAAAAATCGTAATTAACAGCCTCTCCTGTATTAAAGCAAAATAGATAGCCCCGTAGTTTGGCTGAGGAAGTGTAATCCGAATGATGCAAAACAGAAAACAGTGAGAGCTTCTGTTATAATTTGTATTATTACAGCGATTAATGGGCCCTACTACTGTATTTAGAGAACGGAAATCAAGACTGCATTTGTACAGACCTGTATTGTTGCTGACAATACTTGCCTGAGAGAATAACAGGGGAGAAAAAGAGAAGAGAAAAAGCAAGCATTCTTCATTTTATAGACAGTAGGAAAGGCAAGGAATTCAGTGGTTTCATACCACCTAAATAAGGTCAAACTAATTGAAATGCCTTAGTTAAGAATACAGAAGCTTAAAGTTTTTTCTATATTCAAAGGGAAGAGATTGGTACATGTATGTAGAAATGCCACACTTTGTCCATTAACGATTCTGGAAGCCTTAGGCAACAGCCTACTTCGTGTATCATTAAATATCAGAAATTAGGTGGGATAAATCCAAGCCAGAGGGGTTAGAAGACTTGCCCAGGGTCAGAAGGGGCGATTCGGCAGAACAAGGAGCTGAATCCAAAACTGGGAGTCCCAGACCATCTCCTTGTTCCCAAGTCATCTCTAACACCATTAGTGAAACTGAAGGTACGTAACACTGAATTTAGAATTATCCTTGCCTAAGTGAAGCCATAGGTAGTTTGGTAAAATCTAGACATGCTGAGAATCTCAACCATACAGCCCCCTTCTGAAAAACTCCCACAGGGAGCAATTGTAATAAAACATTGCTCCTGCTATCCAACTGCCCCCAGGAAAACCTAGAGTGCCTCAGAGTACAGAGAGAGTTTCCATTCATTTGTATGTTTATTGTCATGTATAAACCCTTACAGCTCAGCTATACCACAGAGAGGTTGCTTGAGAAAGAGGCAGGTCAAGACCTCAGGAAGGGTGCAAGTGTTCATTTGTACTCTCTGTTTTTTCTGCCTCAGCTTTTTTACCCAAAGGAAACTCCATGGAAAGTGAGGAAAATAATGAGGTACTACTACTCACCCAATGCATGCTGTCTTTGGGTATTAGGAATAGATGACTGATACCTGAAAGAATGAGTTGACACTGTCTGTAATTGATATCTGGTTTAACTGTTTTAATTTCTCTTGCATTACTTTTTCTTGAAGTATGGGGAAAGTTAAATCAGCAATTGCACAGAGATTATGGAAAAATATGAGGAGGAGGAAATAAACAAAAATATACCATAATAGGTATCAAGAACAGTTATTTAATTATCGTCTGTATACAACCTAACTAAATGCTGACTGACTTACCTCAGTGTCTAACCTATTTGGATTATAATCTTTTCAGGACATGGACAAACTCTCAGACTCAATCTGCATAGGAACTCCTACAAGACATTCACTGTCTTACTGGAGGCAATAGCTGCATTAAATATATATTAATAAGAACATTTAAAAATCACACCAGAGTCCTAATTCTAGCAGTCACTAAAATGGGAGGATGCTTCATCTAAAGCCATTAATGCAACCTATAAAACTCTTTTTCTCTATAAAACAATTCTTTAGTACTTCAGAGAAAGGTGACAGACAGTTCTCATTAATCTCTTTACACTGCACAGGTGTTTGCTTGTGGCTGAAGGAGGGAATTACTAGATGGAGGCCAGCATTGTATCTGACTGCCCCAGCAGCTGCAAATGACCTGTGATACTTCAGCCAAACATTTAATATTCTAGTCAAGCAGAGGAAACGATTATAATGTAGAAAGCTTATGACAGAAATGGCTTTGCAATATTTATATTTAACAACCCCAAATAAAAAGTTACATACAAAGTACAATACATCATCTCCAATTCTATGCGTATACTCCCCAGAGCAGCCTACAATAACACAGGAATGCAGGATACACCGTATCAAAGCAGATGATTGCTCTATCAAGTCCAGCATTCTGCCTGCATTTCAATGATGGGGGAAAGTATGCCTTGATGTAGTTTGTATTATAATTTTTCAAGGTTATTGAGTACTTCTGGATCCTTCTGAAGGAGAAGTGCTATGTAAACACTGATAAATATTTTTATTATATATATGCAGTTGTGATTTAGTACTAAAGGGAGGTAGGCCATGGAGTGCAGTTAAAACTCTTGGAGCTCAGAAGCGAATAATTTTTCTTTTTTTTTTTAGCAAATAAACCTAGTGGGAGAGCCATGAAATCATTAAATCATTCTAAAAATTTGTTTATTTAGAAATATATTATTCCTGAACGCAGGCTTTGAGGCAAACTGATTTGAATACAGTGAGTCACGTTGGTTTCTAAATAAATAAGCAGGAAATGTAAAATAACCTCAGTATCAGTGCTTACTTGGTCTTCTTAGGTAATTTCCAGCCGGCTTTGATTTGTCCACATTTTTCAAGCAGCATTTAGGTTTCTCAACACACTGCAACGTATACAGCACACCTAGAGTTCAAATTCTCCACACCAAAATCAGCTCTGAGCCGAAGGGCATAGCCTACGTGATAGAAAGAGGTGTGAATTACGCACCAGTTTAGTCTCACTTCTGCTTTTGGGCTTATGATTGTAAATCTGTACTAAACACATTAAATGAAACGTGTTACAAAATGCCAGGTGGAACCAGATGGAGCAATACCTTGGGCAGGCTTTGGAAACATTTATTCAATGGAACATCAGAGTAAGTATAGTGGTTCACCTGCTTAATCGAGTTGCTGTTGCATGCTGTCAACAGAAGCCATCACTACATGCCCCAGAAGAAGTTAAAAGAAACCCTCCTGTGTCAAAAATCTAATTAGAATTTTAGGATCCCTAATAAGCAGGGATATGTAAAAAAGCCTCAACTTTTATAAGTCATTCCTCCGAATTGTTCTGCTCACAGACAGCCAGAGGCTGACAAACTCTACAAGACAAAGTCCAAGGCAAGTAACAGTATCTGTGCTCTCTGCTCTTTTATTTGCATTTTCAGGAGTCATGGGCAAATTTCTTACTTACCCTGTGACCCTGTTTCCCCACCCATTCAAATAGGCCATGAAAGGTTTTAGTTAAGTTTGTTGAAAAGACATTTTAATCATCCCATAGCCGATTTTGTTGCAAGATACAAATATTTACAACATTTCAGCAAACATTTGCTGAACCTGAGTGCTACCCTCCTCAAGGGATGGAACTTGAAATTATCCAGCAGTATAACTAACTTCAGGTTTTTTCATGCAAAGTCAGACACATCACACCTATACCCTCTGCTATTGCTAATTACCACATAATGTGTTAGTAGCCATAAACACAATAATAAGAGGTTCGGAGTTCACTGACACTAGATGGAATACATGTGACGTACTTTCTTAATTAAATCGACTGTATGGTCCAACATGAATTAAATCTGATAAACCATGTAAACAGGAAGGATCTAGTTGTATGATGTTGCAAAAAAAGCCAAAGTAGCCTTAAAATATTCAAACAAAAGTAAAAATATATCTTTGGCTGTAAGGAGATAGTCTGAAAAGCGAGGGCTCATTAGCTTTCGTGTGAACTTTTGGTCACTCATTTGGCACCGTGACTCAAAGAAGCAGAGGTGGTTTTAGAGATCTTGGCCAGATCTGAATTTTCTCTACGGTCTCCTCCTCTGAAGCTCATTGCGCAGCGTGAGACGACCACCTCCTAGTGGGGTGGATTCCTGACAACAGAACAAGTGAGCCTTCAGGGGGCTGACATTTTGTTTCTTAGAAAAAAAAACCTCTTACATTTTTTTTTACAAAAATGCCAATTTACTATAATGTTTATCTCTTTTGGTTTGAACTCTGGATTTTCTAAAATGATTTGCTTTAAACATAGCTTTTTTTAGTTAAAGAAAACATTCTGGTAGACAGGAAAAGTATATGTAATGTGTTACTGGCCTTTACCTTAACTCTTCCAAGCTCTGTTTTCCTGAGTGTTTTTCACTCTGACTATGCAGCACTTCACCTCCCACCATCCTTGTGTTTTTCTTCTTTACCTTGTACCCTAGGAATCTCTTTTGACTTAAATCCCTTCACATTTGAGGTTATAACATTTAAACACTTGAAATGAGATATAGCAACCTTACTCAGTCTTCATGCAAAAATGGTAGATTTATCACACGAAAAACATGATACTGAATGCCAGAAAACCTCAGCTATGTACAGACAAAGAACCACAGCTTCTTGGTATTTGGCAATAAAGGAAATTAATGGCATTGTAACATGAAAGCTGAACACTCAGTACTTTGCAATAACATATTAATCATCTGGTATGTACTAGAGAATGAGAGGAGGATTTGATTTTTCAATACCTAAATAGGAATGACTTCCAAGTTCTCCCTTCAGATAAACTCACCAAAAAAATCCTATCTAGAGCTCAGAAAGGATATTGGTCTTGAGATAAATGTTTTTCATTTTGTTGTACCTCTAGTAAACTCTGCCAAACCAAGGGAAAGATGTTTTAAATTTTCCTACATAATAATACATGACTAGTTTATTTTGGTCCTGTTCCTCGGTTCTAGAAAAGGAGTTTTCTACTGTTATAGAGGGAAAGAACAAATCCCATCCCTTACTTAGGAGGTTAATAACTCCCTTAGTACATTTATGTATCTTTAACCTATGAAATAGGTAACAATCCTAGCTGCCTCTCACCTTCATTGGCCCAACACAGGAAGGGACACTGTTGCCTTTTCTTTTAAATAACTCGTTCCCCTACAGTGGGGAAGGGTGGCAGGGCCATAATACTCAAGAAACCAGCCTCGGTTTGCAAAACAGTCTAGGAATTTAGAATAAAAACATTCAGAAGACTTGTACTATTTTTGCAGGGCAGCAATGGAAATCTCAACTTCCATTACCAGTTCTGGTTTGCAGATATGCCACTTTAAGCTGGGAATCTTTACCAAAAATTTTCTTAATTTTGGTTTCCCTGTGGGGTGGTGTTATAATTAGTTTTATCTGCAGTACGCCAAACTAAACTAATTTTTCATTTTAATTACAAATTGTACTCACTAAATACCAATTTGCAGAGTTTTCATTAAGACTGGGAACACTAGGATAGTGGCATTTTAACAGAAGGTAGTTTCTGTAAGACATACTGTTACTGCAGACAGTTCTCTCAGCAGAAATACAGTAGCACCAACAGCCCCACTGGAAATCTAGTTTCAGTATGACTGTGAAAGCACACATACACGGTGTGAAACAGGCTTTGCTACAGAAAGCCTACATAACAGAGAAGGGCTAGGAAGAAAACAAAATTGCAGAAAATCAGAGAACTTAAGTTATGCGACTAGGAAACAAGGGAACAAAATTCAGATCTGGTGTCTCACAGTACAATACATTTTCTAGAACCAACTCTTACTCTAAGAATTTACCTCAACGTGATGCACACTAACAGTTACCCTTCTCACATGTTTCTGTGTTTGGCTGCTTTTCTTTGCACTATCCTCCTCCCATGTAGAATCTATGAAGTCAATGATGTCTTTAAATACTATGCCTCCATATGGCTGAATACAGCCTAAACATTTTGGGTGCTGTCATAAATAAAAATAATTATATAAGTCTTACTGATTAACAGATTAAAGCTCCTGTTGTACAGGGGTCTGGACACAGATTGTGTTTTTCATGGAATAAATCTGTTTGAGTCTTTGGCCTTTAGGGACCTTTTTATTTATCAGCACCATTTAGCATTTTCTCAGCTTTTAATACTCTGTTGTTCAGCCATGCATGACACTTCCAGTGGTAAGTTAGCATAACAGCACAACATGTTTTGCCTGCTCATTTGGATTGTAAATATTTGTACTGCTTGCTATCAACAGCTTTGTGATTCTGTACCAGGCTGCATATATATATATATATATAAAGACACTATATATAGAACTAGACACCACATTTATGAATAAATATATTTAAATAAACATTAGGCAAAACAAATCCATGTATAATAAGGAATAGTGTAACTTGCAGGAACGGGCAAGTCTTGAAATTGAAAGATTCAGGGTGTTTGTGGTTAAGGTACCCACATTAAAACATTAACTTTCATCCACAGTGGCAGAAGCTGGCAGATGTGATTTTGCTTGTGTTAACTCAATAAACGCAGGTCAAACCCAGTTAATAAATCAGCCATCACTAAGTGTCAAGCAGTTCTGTTGCTCAGAGAGAAGGGAGGTGAAGAACTAGGTTTATGCTTTTCTGTCACTCAGACGCACGTATCTCTGCCTCCTGTCCTCAGAATGTGGGGGAAAAAAAGTTTCTTTCCTCTTTTAATCTCACCCAGGAAGAGACATTCAAACTCATTCCCTGTTGCTCACATTACAACAGGACTGATCCGGCCCATTTCTTGTGGGAATCAACTTGTTCAAAAAACTGGTGGCCACGGAGTGCTCTGGCAGCAAACTCCTTGGGCAGCCCGGGGGAATCGCACTGTTACATGAGGGCTTCCAGCAGCAACCAAATGACTATGGACAAGTAACGATAATTTTATCCAAAGTGGCTTCTTAAAACATGTAATTGCACTAATATTTAAATCAACAACTGATAAACTTATTACCCACCTCTCCAATGCCCAGTACCCATCTCCCTGTGTGGATAAGTAAGAGCAGTGATACAGAGGAGACCAACTGATTCACCTTTTCAAAGGCACAATTTCTCTATGTGACTGCTGACTTCTGGGAAGAGCAATTGGTGTAGAATTTATGATGACTTTTGCTGGCTTCTCAATTATACCTGCTCGTTACTCATGTCTGTTTTTCCTTGACTGAAGTGAGGTATGATGGATTTTTCCATAGCTAAATATGGAAACTGTGTGATCCCGACCTCACATGTCAGATTCAAATCCAAGCCCATTTCTCCTGACTTACTGGGAATGGAATCAGACCCAAATACTGGGTACCTGCTGATCACCACTAATACCTAAATCGTGGTATGGTGGAAGTATATGTTGACTTGTATGTCTATAAAGGTGTACTTGCTTTGTGTGGCAAGGTTTTGGTAGTGGGACAGTGACAGGGGCAGCTTCTGTGAGAAGCTGCCAGAAGCTTCCCCCATGTCCGATGGAGCCAGTTCCAGCCGGCTCCAAGATGGACCTGCCACTGGCCAAGGCCATCAGTGATGGTGGTAGCAACTCTGGGATAAGGTACGTAAGAAGAAGGGGAAAAACTGCTGTGCAACAGCAATTGCAGCTGGAGAGAGGAATGAGACTATGTGAGGGAAACAACTCTGCAGAGCCCAAGGTGAGTGAAGAAGGAGGGGCAGGAGGTGCTCCAGGCACCAGAGCAGAGATTCCCCTGAATCAGACCATGGTGAGGCAGCTGTGCCCTGCACCCAGGGAGGTTCATGGTGGAGTAGAGACCCACCTGCAGCCCAGAGGGGACCCCACTCCAGAGCAGGGGGATGCCTGAAGGAGGCTGTGACCCCGTGGGGAGCCCACGCTGGAGCAGGCTCCTGGCAGGAGCTGTGCCCCGTGGGGAGAGGAGCCCACGCTGGAGCAGGTTTGCTGGCAGCACTTGGACCCCGTGGGGGACCCACGCTGGGGCAGCCTGTGCCTGAAGGGCTGCAGCCCGTGGGAGGGCCCACGCTGGGGCAGTTCGTGAAGAGCTGCAGCCCGTGAGTGGCAAGGACTCAGGCTGGAGCCGTCCACGGAGGACTGTCTCCCATGGGAGCGACCCCATGCTGGAACAGGGGAAGAGTGTGAGGAGGAAGGAGCAGCAGAGACAGCGGGTGATGAACTGACCACAACCCCCATTCCCTGTCATCCTGCGCTGCTGGTGGGGAGGAGGTAGAGTAATTGGGAATAAAGTTAAGCCCAGGAAGAAGGGGATGGGTGGGGGGAAGGTGTTTTAAGGTTTGGTTTTATTTCTCATTATCCTACTCTGATTCGACTGGTAATAAATTAAACTCATTTCCCCAAGTCAAGTCTGTTTTACCTGTGACAGTAATTGCTAAATGATCTCCCTGTCCTTATCTCAACCCACGATTCTTTCAGCATATTTTCTCTCCCCTGTCCAGTTGAGGAGGGGGAGTGATGGAGCAGCTTTGGTGGACACCTGGCATCCAGCCAGGGTCAACCCACTACAAGAGGACACAAGTTGTTCAGCACAGGCTGCTTTTTAGTTTGTTAATGGTGGGACACAGGCCAAAAATAAGTTAACAGTCTATATATAAATCTGCTGGAAGTAAAATACACTGCAGGGCTCATACTGCATTTTTCTAAAAGTAATATTAATCACATCTGACAACAAACTATCCATGTATTATCTGAACACACTAGGGAAGGTAGAAGGTCATGAGTCCTGTGGCTGGAATAATCCAAGATTTGGAAAATTTGCATTCACCGTATGATTCATCTGGTAGATAAATACATCCTAGGTGAAAAAAGGCAAATGTAGCATCTTGAGCAAGGGGAAAAACATCTCATAACCAGTAAAAACCCATGGGAATTGCATAAGGAGTATGGGTTAGAGGGGAACATTCAAAAAGGAAAACTAAGTAGAATAGGATTCAATGCCTCATACTCACAAATACAAATACTCCATGATACACTGGAATATTGGGTTGGAAATGCATGTTCCTCTTAAAAACGAATAAATACTGAAATACTGAAAAATGAAGAAATCACAGAATACATTGACCAGTGACCTGCATTCATTTCATTTTTTTAGTATCTCCAAAAATTGCCCATGGCTCTGTCATGTGTCTGGATTTCACTATCTAATAAAATTTATAGTGGACAGATTTGGGGCACATAATCACACCTACAGTTACTGGGACTTCTGAGGCTGAGGCACAGGAAACAAAAGCGTCCACTGGAAAGGGAAAAAAGAAGCTGGTTAAGGAGAAAGGCACAAACACATTAAATCATCACTGCTATACAGATTCCCAAATAGATTTCTCCACGGAGATGAATGGGCAGTTCATACCTCCCAAGTCATCAGGGTTTTTTGGCTAGTCATCAGCTGAATAAAATGTCATTTCATTGGCTATGTGCCTCATTCAGGTTTCATGATTATTTTTTAATAAAAGCTAACTCTGTATTGTTATCTGACTAGGAATTTGAACAGTATCAAAATTCGTAGTTGGAAAAAACAATGGAGTATTCATAGCAAAATAAGTGGAAACCAAACCTGAAGAAAAACCAGAAGCATCATGATGGGCCCCAAATTTGTATTTAGTCTCTTAAATAGCAAGAACAGCTCTTAGCAGCATTGCACATTTCCCTTAACAACTCTTCCAGCACCAGAGACCAACACTGCTGCCTGCTGGAACTTTGCATCGTACTGCAGCAGCAGTAGGATTAGATTCATAATGCCTTGCTCAATTAAAAATTGTCCTTTTTAAGGTACAAAGATTTTGTTTCTGTTGCCTGAAGTCTCACAGATGGTCTATTAAACAGGCACTATAATGTCTGCCGTAGTATATAAAAACAAATCACAAAAGTCTAGATGCCACCTACAACCACAGACCTATAAGCCTCATCATTAAGTGATGAGTACACCAATGAGGGAATGTAGTGGGCAGGGGTTGGAATTACACTAATGTGCAGCACAGCTCATCACCTAGATGGTCATATATGTGGCCATACAGTTCTCTGTGTGGCACAGAGAACTATACCACAGTATACCATTATATCACAGCTTGAAGTCATTCTATGGTGAATCATATCCCTCTGCTCTCTTTCATCTCATTTGGATGATGTGAAGGGGTACAAATCCTACAGAGATGCTCTGGAGCAGCAGTGGTTTGAGAAGACAGGCATTAAACAGCTGTCAGATGGTTCAAAATCCTAGTTCAGCTATATCATTTTACGTACTTAAAAAGAAGAACATCAAAACCAACCAAACATACCTGACTACTCTTTGAAAGTATCCAATCAATGTGGAAAAGACACATCTGCTTACTATGCAAAAATTATTTTGGTTTACTACAGATTGTACCAATGGGTCTCCACTTAGACTCACAGGTTTTTGCTATGACCAGAAAAGTATCTGGAGTGCGAGTACACCAGAGTCACCCTGAGCTAGAGACACCCCAAGTTGCCACCATTCATTGCAGCAGAGTGGAGCCCTTGCGAGAGAACAGGCAGTTTCCTGAGCTGAACTAGCCCAGGACCTGCACTGTGAGCACACAGTCCTGGCGGCAGATCCCTCAGCAATGTACAACTGCACAGAGCTACACTGCAGAGTACTGTGTGTGCTCCAAATAGCGTGGGAGCTGCCTGGATGACAGAGCAGCTGAGACACTGCTGAAAAATAATTAAATCTGGGGTAATCAAAACACAAGTATTTTTGAAGCACTGCAAAGAAGATTTTGGGGCAATATTGTTTGCTTGCTTTGCTGATATTTTTAACATGGAAGTACTGTCCTTCACCTGTTACCTCACCCTCCTTTCCTACACCCTCCCCTGGAAGTTTTACTGCTCCCTTAAGATGGCATGGCAGGTCCTCAAATCCCACAAATGTTGCTTGTTGCTGCCAAATGGGACTCGGTCTGTCATCCACCAGGTCTCTGAGGCTCTGTTAGAAGTCTACAATGCTTTGAGTTTATTTTGAAATGTAGTCATCCCAGAGGAAAATCTTCAAATTGCTGTCAGGACAGTGACGGTCTTTTGTGATGCTACAAAGCCCTATACTTTGCCTAGAAGGGATGTGACGCTTCATAAGTGTATGTTCTGTTTTTAACATCTCTACCCCTTCTGCATCAATGTAGAAAGAATGCACAGTAACAATTTTTTTTTTTCCCTTCCTTCTTTTGCATTTTTTCAGGGAAATTTTAAGTATAGTGCTTGTTTTTCAAGCTAAAGTGGCCTTAAAAGCTAATAGCAATAAGAAACAAATGACTGAAGGAAATGCATGATATGTCCAAGGAAGAAAGCAAGCTGGCACTGCTATGTATTCCTCATCCACCAATAATGCAGGTTTTGCAAAATGCTGTCAGGTAGCAATAAAACTCTTTCACCTTTCTTATAGCCTGATCTGGGTTACTGCAGCTATAATGGAGGAATATGTTAAGCAGAGAAAGAGAAGATATCAGCTACTGCATACAGTTATTTTAATTAGGACCTTGAAAACCTGAGTAGTGAAATTTTAAGAGTATGTACTGACATTTTAGGCATATGGATAATGAATATTTAAACAATACTATGAAATACCTGCCTAGAATTAGAACTACTGCCTTTATTATGACCAATGATATTCTATTAGCATGGATTTAGACAGCCTAATTTTTAACATTTTTATACAATAAAAGGCTGCTGCATTAGGTGTGAGTCTCAATTTACAGATGTAGAATGATAAATATCTAAGAAATTATCTCGTTAGAGTTAACACATCACATGAGATAGCAACCACACATTTCCTGTGTGATTCTAAATGCACCAAAGAGGCTAGATGTTTCCAAAATTGTACATTATAGATAGATAGATAGATAGATAGATAGATAGATAGATAGATGCCAAGAGAAAGCACACACACTAGAAGGTGATTATTATATGTCTAACATTCAGATGGCATATTGACAATATCCAGGGTATCAGTAATGAATCATGCACTGCTCACATCTCTCTTTTTGTGTAAGGCCATAGCAAATGAGGTCCTGAAGTAGGAAAGTGAATAGTCTACTATTACTACACTAATTAGTATTTAATAAGTTGTAACTTGAAAATATTCTGCTTTCCATCTTGCACCCTGAAAAGCTCCTGGCCTTGGTTCCCAAAACCTCCTGGACTATAGGGCTGGATTAATACACTGCAAAATGCTTTCTAACGTTAACCGTAACATTCATTCTTTGCTTGATGCCCAGCCTCAATCACTGACTGTGTTTCTGCTGGGTGCAGAGGTCTTTTTCACAGAAAAGTTGTTCTTTTATAGCCTCTATAGTCCACCAAAAAGAGAGAATTCAAAATAAGTCCCCAGACAAGAGACAGCAGTTGTAACACAGTTTTACAGCGCAGGAAAAATAAAATGTTTTTTGCTGCTAAACACGTCCATTAAACCAGTCATTTTTATTCCTTGCATTCTCAAGGAATACCGCTTTCGTTTTCTTTCTGCTCTTTAATTGATCTAGTCAAGCTGACACTTACTGCTTCAGAGCTAGAGAATACAAAGATACATGGTAGAAGAGGTGGTTTTTTTTCTTCTTTCTACGACTTATATTCAAGTTTAATGTATAATACTGGGTAGTCACTGTAGCTCTTGAGCACCACACTTAAAATTTTTGGAATATTTTTACTAGTGAAATTGCTACTTCCTCTTCTGAATACAGATTTCTGCTAGTATAGTTTCTTACTAGTAAAACAGTAAACTTTCTCCAAGTACAGATAGACAAGGCTGTGATAAAGTCACTACAATTATATTCATTTACACCACAGTCTCCACATCACAGTCTCTTACACCTCAGTCTTAAGGATTTTAGAAGTTGTTTAATACCCCTTTTTATTATCTCATTCTCCAATCTTAAACAAAATGGCTGAGGAAGGGCAATTTTCCGAATAAAACTAACCAGAAACATTCGCTTTATGAAAAGCAAAATGGTGCAAGCCATACTTCATCGCTAGCAATTAAGCATAATTTCTGGTGCCACAGCAATAGGAGCAAAGAGAGTTAAAGGCAGATAAGGAAACTGGCTTCATGTCCTAGACAGATACAGTACAGTTTGAAAGATTTATGAGTTTAAAACTACAAAGTATTTGCCTGGATAGTTACCTGAGTCCAGAAACACAAATCCAGTCAAGCTTCAAAGAACTGTCCTTAACCTGTCCTTTGCTTTGAAGGTTGCTGCTTCTGTCTAAAATATGAAATAAAGAGTAGGTATCTGGGGGAAAAAAAAGTTAATTTTTCCCAGCCACATAATTTACTCTAACAAAATCCTTTTGCCTGTTACCTATGAGTCTTGCCTGTCATAAGATTGTCTCAAATGCACACCAGAATTGCTGTAGGAGCAGTAGGTCTGACTGCTCTGAAATTTGAAGGCCTGGTAGCCAGATAAACAGCAGAGAGTCACACGTATGACAAATTCCCAGCGGCAGAGGGGTGTTAAACCCAAATACCACAGTACTACTGTCGAACCTCCTTTTAGCACCAGCAAAATAATTTTTTTTAAAAAAAGAAAATTAAAATAAAATAAGGCATCGCACATCTCATCACTTGTAATCAACTGGCACCATGTAATGTTCTTACTGAAAAGTTCACGGAGTTTAAATGAAATCTTCTTTAACAGATCTTCTTATCACCATCTGAGTGGTAACACGCAGCATTCGTTGCACTTTAAGTGTGCACATAACAGTAAAACACTGAAGCATGAAATGGAAGTCATAGACTGTGGGCTATCTTGCTAAGTAGTGCTTCACATGCCCACTGGAAAGAGATCATTTGAGAAAATGCCAGGAGCTTTGGCAACTATTGAAGCACAGAAGTTCTAAGGCTACAACCTCTGGCCCAGCTGAAAAATCTGTTCATTCTGACTACCCTGTAATGCCACAGTGGAGTTTATCATATAAAATCCATTACTTACCCTAATGCTTTATCAATAGTCCACTAAAATCAACATGTTTATGCTTTAAAACCTTTGCTGGCCATTGCTAAGCATAAAGCCAATAAAGTAAAGACAAAAAGTAGAAAGGAACAAATGACAGGAAGATAAGAATATTCCTATTCTTATTTATTACATTTCAGTGTTACTAGTCACTGAGAAGTTTGGTAATGGAGTCTAACAAATACTGATATTCCTGTCTGTAGTGTTCCACCAAAAAAAATTTAGAAATATTAGGGAAGGTAAAATTCTAATATATTTCAATGTATGTAATTATAAATCAACAAGACTGGTTAGTTTTAACAGAAGCCTGGCCTAAGTCTTGCTTTTAGTTGATTCCTTCTAGTAAAGCCAGAGATGGTAGAATAGGAAACATCACTCCAAATGAACATGAGCTCTTCTAGACTTTGAGAAATTATTATAATTAGTGTGCATACACACACATATGTTAGCATAAGCTTGAGCATGTCTAACTATGTTTGAAATATAACTGGCAATGCTGAAAAATTAACATACTAGTCTCAGAAACCCATTATTTGCCTTCTGCTTAACTGTGACAACATGGAACATAAAAATGCACAAATTTAGAGCACCTTCTGTAAATATCCCATAAAAAAACCCCTATTCTTGGATCTTAAGTCCTTAGCAATTAGCAAAAGTATTAACAAAAAAGTACAAAATTATTATTGTACATAAGCAGAGTGTTCAGAAAGATTTGTTAAAGGGCAATAACATCTACTATAACAGGGACAGTATATTTAATATAAATTGCTAGTTAGTCTAAAAGTTCTGTTTGTGGTATAAATACGGCTGTAACATACAGCATTTCTGGTTCTTTACACAGGAGATGACTTACTCCAGTTCTTTGTCTTGCCGTTTTCCTGACAACTTATGGACTTAAGGTATTTATTAATTCTCACCACTGCCAACATAACTTTTATATGGTGTCCTCTGTAGGCACATTACTACACAAAAGAAGAAAAAATAAAGAAGTAGGAGTTACTATAAAAGAACAAGGGAAACACTGCATTGCTTTAAAGCATTCTAATAGAATTCTTTACTTTAATAGTATTTTTTCAGTTGTCCATATCCTGCTCCAAAGCTGAAATGTATTCAGCATGGATGAGAACTCTGCAAAATAAAACCTACTGCTCCTATACATCCTCTTGAAATACGTCATAGAATAATGCCTTTATGCTTGCCATTTACAGAAGCATGCAAAAGGTAGCCCTCCTCCTTGAAAATCACTGCTAAAATAAACAAGGTGGGTCAGATTAGCTGTTATATAAATGATGGAGGTCCGTATTGATGAGAATACGTCTCATCATTCAGGATGTTAAACGGGGACTGATTAAAACGGCATACTCAAACAATGTAGCCTTCCAAAGCTCCAGTACGACAGAAACACTAATCCTCTCCGATAATCTCCCCAAACCTTTAAAATTTAGGGGATTCATGAATGTTGATATTAAAATATCCATTTTATGTGTCTGTTTTGGAACAGCTTTGTAGTAGCTGAAAGTGGAAAAACCATGGAAATGGAACTTTTAACAAAACAGTGTTATGAAAGATATAAAAAACCCTATTCTTTAACTAAAAAACATGAAGCCTTCTTCTCCAAGGAGAACAAAAGATTTAGAGGGGCAAAAACGTGTGTGTGTGTGTGTGTGTGTGTGTGTGCGCGTGTGGTGTGTTTTTAAATGAACGTTATGAGCTTTCAATGAAAATCTCTTTGGGCTTATAAAAAAGTTCTTTTTTAAAATATGCATTTGCTAGACATCTTTAGAATAAGTGTGCTTCCTACCTTACAAACAGGTCTGAATCCTAAAAGAATTGACATTCATGCTACTATAAAAGAACTCTCATCTAGATAGTGCTTCTATTACTGGCCACACATTGAAATAGTTTTTCATCATAAGGATGATGAGTACTATAAAGGGTAGATTGAACCAATTCTGAAAGAAGTAAGGGCAGATTTTGACCTTAGTTTGAAAATGGAATTGCATTGTCAAGGGCATACAATGACATTTGACTCCATGAGAAATATTAAACACATTTGATGCATCCAGGGCTTGTTTCAAGGAAACTTGCTTCTGGATTCATGAAGATTATGTTAGATTCCAAACAACTGCTAAATCCAGGCATGCTTTTAGTCTATTTATTGTACTCTTAACATTGAGGTGACTGCATTTTCTTTTATGTATTTGTGAGATTGAGTGGTTTACTATTTGTATTTTTTCTTTCTGAATGGTTGTTTTTTCTTATTTTTGGATTACATTCTTTTATATTTGATGCTTGGCATTCTCCATTTGGTGGATGCTTTTAAAAATGGTTTGTTTTGAAAACGGAGTCATCTAAGGTAAAGGACTAGCAAGGCTTTCTTGTAAGACGGCTAAATTTATTTTCTGACTTAGATGATGATCATAAACCATCACAAAACAAAGTAGGTGAAATGAAAAGATGTTTAACTATCCCAAGCAGCAGGCATTCTTTAAAATACATGGTGTATCTCTATGGAAAATAAATACAGCACCAGAAATTAATATCAGCTAAGAACAGACAAAAGGGCCACATTCATCAACTAATCCAGCCTCCAAGATTAATCTAGCTACCTCTCAGCTCCTCTGACTTTAATTAAATCCCTCTGTCTAGTTTCATGAGTTGGTAAATCTTTTAAAATTATTTTCACATTCCTGTTTGCAAGATTGTGTTTTACTTCTAAACCTGGCTAGTGTGGCTGAGAGTCTGGTACCTAGTATATGTCCTCATTTGTTTCCATATTTAAATAGGCCGTTTAAAATGTTCTTCATTTCTAAGAATTGAGTTTAAATATATTTCTAAATCCAGTAATAGAGGATTGCAGTCACACCAGTTACTCTGAAAAGACCATGTCTTGTAAACTGTTTAATTATCCTATAAGGATTCAAATGATTTAAAATGTTCCGCCCCAAAACAATCCTGTAAATCATTCCACAATGCTTAATCACATTTAAGTACTCTCCCATTTCTCTTTAAACATGTAAACCATTTCCAACCATTATTCTTCTGCTTTATGTGAGTCTGCAATTTGTTTTAAAGAAACCAGTTGAATTTCAAATTGGAGCTAACATCAATCTACCATGTGTGTGTTTATTAGTGGGGAAAGCATAGACAACTCCCAATGCTGTAGCATCCTCTGGCTATATTAAATGTCAAGTCTGCCTCTACACTTTGCTTTATTTCTCATCTCCTGTTTTTCCTTTTATACAACACAAGAGGGAAGTTCCTATAAGCCAGGATGCCTACGGCACTTGCTTCCCGACACGCAAGAGAGCCACTGACCACATGTGAAAATCATCACGTTCAGACAGGTATAGCTGAATCTCTCTCCGTATCTCTAGCCACGACACCTGCATAAATAAAGGCAACAGTCAGCACTTTTGTAGGCAGTAGCAGCACAGTTATGACAGGCCATAATGCATTCCCCATGGCCAGATACAAGCAATATCAGACTATCTTTGCCATGTGAGCCTGTAGACTATTCGTAGACATTTGAAGGTGAGGAATCCACACTACCGTAATCCACTTTCCAGCAGTTCCTTGTAAGCATTAGACAGAAGGCAGAAGCGTGTAATATGTCATTAAGAAATTGCCCTGCTAGCACAACACAATCACCTCTCACTGTGACTGCCTTGTTACAGCTCACTGCTATCCTCAGCTTCCCTCGATCTGTCAGGAGGAGGCACATACTGTGAGCTTTCCAGGTCTATTGATTCTGACATGCCTGCCATTTCCTTAGCAAAATAACTTGCCTGTTTTCTACTTAGAACTCAGGCAAGAGAACATTTACCATCTGGCTCTTAAACAAGGGTCAAGGAGCAATGCCAAGACATATTGTTCTGTTCAAACGTGTCAGCAATCCCTTTATCTTCAGATGGGATTTGGTAAGTTGACTTGACTAGCAGAACAGCATCTCTGCTGTTTCACTCTCTGCCTTTGAAACAGAGAAACCGAAAGCCCTAAGTCCTATATTGCACCCTCTTAAATCAGTCAAGGTAAAAATAAATATCCTGCCATCTGCACCTTTCACAGGGAAAAAAAAAAAAAAAAAGAAAAAAAAAAAAGCCAACACAGACCACTTCCAGCCTCACATATTTCCAGACAGTTAAAACACTGATAGCCCTGGTGAGAGGAGAGATGCTACAGACTTCAGTGGGCAAGGCTGCAAGATTCAACAGCAGTTGATGAGCAGCTTAGGATATGGTTCTGTAAGACTCAAAAAACCCATCGTGCTCTGACTGAATGGGAGGGGGTTGCCCTTGATGGTGTTTAAATGGGTTCTTGCATCATTTTCTAGTGAGGACTTAATGACCGAGGGCAATGGTCCCTTGAGGGTAGGGTCTAACAGGAACCAGCTGTGAGGTTTATCAGGAGCTGCAGCACAGCCCCGCACCCTGCTCTAAGCCACTCACATCAATTTCTGTGTGGAAATGCAGCGCACTGGAGACTTTCCGAATGTTCCTGTATTGTCTCACCTGCGACACTGCCCTACGGAAATGTGAGATCTCCACAAACAGCGAGTGGTGCTTATCACAAGTACTCACTCGTTTTACAAAGTATCTGGCATAGCTGTGCTGGTACATGCACACTATGTTAATCGCTCAGAAATGGCGTATTTTTGATGGAATCAGAAACTGCTCAACAAAATGGAGTGTCTTGATTTTCCAAATCCCTTTTCATGGAGACAAAAATCAGCCAACAATCTGACCACATCTGCTTCATCTGCTGATGATCACAGCTGAATTCACATCTGCACAGGCAGCCAGTTTATCAGTGCCATGATGATGTCAGAAAAGAACAGATTAGTAAAAGAAGAGGTCTTGGAATAATTTGTAAGGGTTGAGGCACAACTTAACATGGTACCAATTAAAAGGCCAGAGAAGGTGATAGTATTGCTTGCAAAGGTGCATATGAATTTGTATGCTTATAATAATTAAAATTAATTATGAAGATAGAATAAATATTAGCTTATTAATTTACTTCTAAGATTGATACCTCAGGCAAAGAGTAAATAACTTCTGAAAGACAATCCCTGCTGAATAGCACTGCAAGACGTGAAATAAGGATGCTCTTTAATATGATTTCTTCAAAATTATAGGAGCTATCCCCCTGCTATGAAGAACAAAGGATATGATATACTTCACTCAGAAAAATTAACCACACGCTGAACTAAAATCCGCAAAATTGTGTACTCACAACAAGTTGTATCATAAGGGGCTCCACAGGGAAAACATCTTAAACAGAAGACTACCAAAAATGTCACTTGCCCACTAAAATAAACAACAGTCACTTGCAGAATTATATGAATGGAAGAGTCGAGTTAAAATTATTTAAGCAGTAACTTATTTTCTACACTTCTATCAAATTTTAAGATTCTGAAGAAAGATTTGCTCTGTTTAGACTATACAGTTGGCTAGAGGACAGTAGAGGTACTTAGACATATCAGGAAACAGCACATTTACATGTGCAGCTTGTTAAAATTGAAGACAGCAGTTCAGCAAATGCAAGTCAGAAATATCAGAGCCAGAAATACCCAAAGCTACAAATAAGACACAAACATTTGGTGTTGCAGACTTTGGTACTATTTAGCTTTGTCAGGAAGGGTAAGTATACACACACTTTTGTTTTCCAAATTGTCACTGACATATCAAAGAGGGGAAGATGAAAGGCTTAGGACTTAACTGGTACCAGGAAAAAGAAAAAGAAACTTTAAATCGTGGCTCGGATCCAGCATGGTGTGCTAGTTCTGAAGCTGGAAAATGCCCTCTGGAATCTATTTGAAAGAGAGCATACTCCTGAATTGAAATTCCCTCTGTTTTCTTAGGGAGCTTAAAGAACCAAATGGAACTTGTCTGATTACATCTTCTAAGCTACAAAATGGTTAGAAGAGAGAAATCAGTTTATTTCAGGTAAATGTCTGGGACACACTGCTTTTACTGGGAGCCCACTCTGAAAAAAAGAAGATTCAAGGTCAATTCAGAGGTGGTAGCCTTGAGCAAGAGTTCGACTCCCATTGTTTTCTACGTGCATCCTTTGTGACTGCCCGGCTATCACAGATAGATGCACTTGTTCCAAAAGGTGAACAAATTCAACATTGACCTGGCAACTCTGCAACCCAACAGGACTTTCTTAAATAGGAGGAAATGTTCAAACCTCATGCTGAGAATATATCAACCACATCTATTTCCTGAGAAAAAGAACCAACTCTGATGGCAGAGAACTTAGTTAAAGCGAGAAGAAAAAAAAAGTGATTTAAAAAAAAATAAAATCAAACCACAGACTTTCCATCTGGTTTCCCAGCTGCTTCTGTAAAGACAAATCTCTCCCTGTTGAAAATTACAAAATTGTTGTTGTAGTGCAGCTTTTTCAGAAAAAGGCACAAGAATTCTTGATTGACAAGCCCTTTCAACAATGGCACAAGTCAAGTTTTGTCTTGCACTCGTTACATTATTTGCATGTGAGAGACTTTCAGAAATTACACAGATGAGAGATGAAATAAAACTGAAGGAATTGTAGGAATATGCTATAAACAAAATAATAACTTTAAGTTAAAGAATAAAGGAAGCACAGGCCAAAGAGCTGCTTGTCTAAAAATGTGTTTTTGTTTCCTTGAATTTAAATTCTATGAAGGAATCTTAGATGCCTGCTGGCCTGAAACATGGAAAGATGGGGGAACGTAGTAGTTCTAACTGGTCAAAAACGCAATTTTTGAGTAGAATTTTTTGATAAAAATTAGGAAAACAGTTTTTGTCGGAACATCCCACATCAATGTTGCATTCCCTAGCAAATAAACATAAATTAAATGGACGTATATAGGAAAAGACATTAGTGCTGAAAGCCAAAGACTTCCACTCTGCAAATCCTATTGTAGGTCTCTTGATGGGTGTGCCCTTACCCTCTGCAGCCCAAGCTCCTTGGTCAACATGTCCCAGCTGGAAAACTGACCTCTTGTTGGAGAATGGGGGTATAAAGAATGCTAAATCCATCTCAGATATGTTGCATTTAGGCTTAACGTTATTGCTTTTCTTAATAAAGTTATTTCATATTCTGGCTGTACTCGGCAGCTGGAGGAAAACTGACTCTTTCCACTCTTTCTTCCATACTTCTCCATCACAGATAGCAGGCAAAGGAGGGTATGCCCCGTGTGAGGGTGCTTCCCACAAGCTGCTCCTGTGTGCAGAGCTCGGCAGCACAAGGCTCCTTCCAAATCCTTGTGGCACCACTTCTGGCCCTTTTCCAATCTCTGCCCATGAGCCTCTTCTGGTGTGCAGCATCTTTCTCAATGCATAGTCATCCAGTGCTCTTCTGCTTCATCTGGCACATGGGCACAATGGCTAATTGCCCTTTCAGTCACCAGTCCAACCCTGCCACCGTGCTCGACTTCCGTGTCCCAAGCACCATTCAAGACCCAGAGGATGATGTGGACATCCTTTTTGCTTCCTAGGGTTAGAAAGTGTTTTCATACTGTCTCGTTCTATCACAAGTAGAGCTCGTCTGAGAAACTGAGCACAACCCACGCTTCTCCCCAATCCAGTCAGATCTGTGCTTCCACCACATCCCTTCATTTTCAGACTCCGTTACTGCTAAACTGCCTTTTGAAATGCAGTGTGACAGTCTCATTCTTTGCTTTTTGAGACAGGGTTCTTTGTACTGACTGGCAAATCCTGGGATTAGTTAATCTGTAAATTCCACAATACACTCCTTATTTCTAAAAGCTTATTCTTATCTAAGCGGAAGCTGCTTTGACTATTTTTGGTTTCACTTCTTTTTTGTATCTCAGGCCTTTGGGAGCTGAGTGCTAGCACCACAGCTCTGGGGAGGTAGTTAGTGGGGGCAAAGTTCAAGTAATTTGTAGCTGGGCAAAAAAAGTGTCAACAGATCTCCATACATCCATAAAACAGACAGAGCAATATGCATATAAACTCTCCATAGAGTATTCCGAGTATTTGTACTTTTCAAATTCTTTGCTGCACCAATAGTCTCAAGGCTGATGACTTTTCACAAAGGACTGAAATTAATGAAGTACTCCTTAACACTCCCTCTTAACTTCATAAGATATGTAAAGTAGTTCCTCCTAATTCTACTCAGCCAACTCCTTGAATTTCAAATGTAATTTGGGATTGTTTTGGTTAAAGAAGCAAGGGCTGCCAGAGAAAATCAACAGTAAGTCAGTTATGAAGACGGAACTTTGCTAAAACAGATGATGTTATCATTTTTCTTATGTCAGTAACTTCCACATGTTATTTTATTTCCCTTAATATTTCTTCCAGAAGTAATAAAATATTACTGTAATATTACAGTTTGTCAGTGAAATTCCTATTAACGAGTAGGAG